>NC_080541.1:186464770-187792895 GCF_028640845.1 Ahaetulla prasina | reverse complement strand
AATCTTCTTACAAATGCTAGAACTCCAGTTTCTGCTCTGTCCGTGTTACAATCCATCACAAATCAATTTCTGCCACGTAGATTGGACGCTACATTTTTTTCTTGCCAAAAGGCAGATGCCCTCGGAGTCTGGAGCTTCTTTCAGGCTTTGGAAGGAGCACTCCCCTCAAGCCCCCAGAAACTTTTCTGGGGCTTCTCTGGGTGGCTCAACTTCAGCCTGAATGCTCATCTCTCCCTCTTTGCCCGAGGGAGAGATTTACAAGCTGCCAGACAGCTAAATTACGCTGTCCTGGCAGCTCTACAGACTACAGGGTTAGCAGTCTAAAAAAGACTGCCATCAACGAAGCGGAGCCAAACCGGAAGTCTCCCAAAAGCAGTTCTGAAGACAGTTCAAACTTGGTGTGTACAACAGCTACAATGGGTTTACTCGTCACTCTAAGCCAATATTAATTAAGTCACATTATAACTTACCATGATTTATAAAATCTACTTCTGTGTGCATGTGCATTAAAACGCATGGGCTAATCTTCAGGTGGGGATGGTATTCCAGTGAATAGGGGTACCAATAGAAAAGGCACAATACCTTGTTCCACTGGATAAAAATTTTAATAGTTGTGACCAAGAGCAGGTCCCTCTGCTGCACCCAATGAAGCAAGTAGAGAACTTTGAGAGATGTGAATGTGTAATGAAACTGAGGGAATACAAATAGCCAGACCCATTATGCCAATTGGCCACACATGTCCCCTCTCTCTGGTCCCTTCCCCTTTATAAATACATAAATAAATGTTATTGCTCTTGTTCTCTAACTTTCTAATGCAAGCAGAAACATTCTTACTAGAAGATCAAAATGATCAGTTGCAGCTAGGGTTTTGGAATTAATGAAAGATTATATAACAGTCAGTTGAAGTTGTATATATTACATTACATTGTAATATTATATTACACCAACCTGTGCTGTAGGTTGGCCGTTTCTAGTCAGGAAGTTTCTGACTAAAGAAAACAGAGAACTGCCTATTTAGGTCAAATGTTGATCCCTCCTTGCCTTTCCATGGGAACAATAAATTAGAAAGCTGTACTTCCTAGGGAATGCCCAGATTTCAAATTAAGGGTTTTACAACTAGTTTTAGATATCCAAATCTGTTGTCAGATTAAAGGTTCATTACCAATAGTTGTCTGAAACAAAACAAAACAAAAATTCTAACTGTTTATATAAGAAGGATAAAGGGTAATATTATTTTTAGTTTCATTCACTAGTTACAGCAACATATTTTCAGTTTTGTTGACATACTCTTGCTATTCAATTTTGTTGATATACTCTTGCTAAATTATAAGTTTTGATAACACAAAAGCTTGATTTATTGAAAGATACAGTACATTGCAGCAATCATAAGTAGATCCCAGTAAGCTAAATAGATCACTCCTTGCTCTTGTGTAGAATCACAGCCTAAATAATTTTGTATCTTATTTACTGCTAGCAAATATATTTCAATTGTTACATATAGATTTATTTTTCATGTATTCTGTGTAAAAATATTTCACATTAGCATCTGATCTCACTACTCTAGATATTATTGTGATTTTGATTTACTCAACAGTGAACTTGTAGATTTTATATCTCCAGAGCCACCTTCCTCCCCTAGTGAAGCTGGGAATCTGACATACAGCCTCTGCAGCCAGCTGATGTTTAGATTTTAATAGAAAGCTTTTTGTTCTTATTCACAGCCCCATTATTGCATCCAGGGTTGGTTTGAATTCATGCCAGTCAGCTGACCTTTTGTTTTTGCCTTAGGAATCTCATGTATCCTAAGACTTGTTTTGCTTGTTGCATAAGCTAAATGGTAGCTGGTAGGAGGAATTATAACAAATAGTATGCATGACCTGGAATTCCCTCAAAACATTAAAAGGATTGATCTCGTTAAGGTTGACCTGTCAGAGTAGCTGGAAGCCATATTTTTCCCAGAAGTGGATAATTGTAATTACCATTGTAGCAAAGATCCTGCTCTTGGAGCCTGCTTGACTTTTTAAAGAAATCTTAGCCCTAACATCTATGCATGTGCAAATTGGCTCTAATATGATATAATTATTGGTTCCATTCAGATCATTGTTGTAATACAATTCACAGTACTAATTCAGAAAAAAAAATCAGTATTTAATATGAATGGTTAACTCAGATTGGCTCTGTTCAGAAAAACAGTTTGTAAATAACTAACTTGATTCAACATTTGCATGAATTATGTTTTTAAATAGTTTTATTATAGCACGAGCACTTAGACTTATATACCACTTCACAGTGCTTTACAGCCCTCTATAAGCGGTTTACAGAGTCAGCTTATTTCCCCCAACAATCCGGGTCATTTTACCGACCTCGGAAGGATGGAAGGCTGAGTCAACCTTGAGCTGCTCAGAATCAAATGCCTGGAGTGAGCAGTGAGTTAGCTTGCAATACTAAATTATAATCACTGCACCACTATGGCTCTTATAAGTTATAATTACAAAGGAAGACTAACACAAACTAAAAAAATAAATAGTGCAGAAAAGAAAAAAATAAGAACATAGTAAAGAAAAAGAAAAGAAATATATTAAGAAATGGCTTCCCCCTCGTTACAAGTATAAACAAAGTTAACAACTTATCACCTTCTCTCTTTTTTTTCCATTCAGTCATGACTGATTCTCAGAGGCTGCCTAGAAAAGTCCCTGTGGTTGATGTATTTATTTGAATATTGAGTTTTCTTATTTACCACATATGTATTTTACTTCTATATTTTCTTTTATCTATTTTACCCTGGAATTAGATCCTGTATTTTATTTTTGTTTTATATTTTTGATATGGTCATAAGACTAATCAATTAACAAGCTATCTATACTATAATCTATATTATACTAGAAAACCTGTGACCCACTGGAGCATCCTTTCAGATATATTCACTAGTGCAGAGGAACTGGCAGAGATTGCATAGAATTACTCAAGTAATTTGGGAGCTTCCCTGCAAAGTTCCCAGTTGACTTTCTTCCTTCAAACTTCCCAAGAGTTTCCAGTCCAAGCCTGCCACTATTTTCCTGCCATCAGCTACAGTCACATGATCCCCACTGACTTTCTCCTTGCCAGCTTCCCCATTGATTTATGAGTGCAGATATTAGTGTATTATTCCTAAAATCACATATTTAGGATTAAAAGCTGTCAGCTCACAAGCAAGAAGCTGCATTACCAAATGTATCACAAGAGTGAACTTAGATGAGACAGAGTAAAATCTTCATTGTGCCATTTATTATGAAACTTTACACCTCTTACATTAAAATACCTAAAATACATCAGACAGTAGCAAATAAATACTTTAAATCCCCAAAAATTAAATTACAGCTTTCATCAGTAAACTATCCAGAAGATTTGGAAAATAAGAAATTCTTTAAAAAAAATTTAAAAAAGAATAATGTTTGTTATTCCTTGTTGGTCCTGATTGATCCTGATTAAACTTTAGGGTTATAGTTTAGTTGTTCAGAATGAGATTTGCACATTAACTGTATCAAATTTCTTGGACAAAAATTAAGAATGGATGATAATTTTTCTAGAAAAACGACTGAACTAGTAATGAATATTACTAAATATTTATTTCATTGATTATAGCAGAGAGAATCCTGGGCTCCTGCTATATATCAAAATAGATGCTATATTTCTCTGGAAATGTGCGTATGCTACAGAATTGTCAAAGAGAAGGCATCATTGTTTTGTTTCTTTGTAGCTTGTTCTCAATACACAAACACACATACAAAGAAACAAAAAAATATTGAAGATTTGATGACCAAAGAAGTGGATTAATATTTAGGTGAGGAGTTTTGTAATAATTCATCAAAAATTTGCAGAAATGGCTGGGTAAATGATTACTTTTCTAAGATGGGATCAAGGCTTTTGTGATAATAATACAGACAGCTTTGGAAAAATATGGTAAAAGGTGATGCCGTAAATATGGCTCTTCCAGTGCAAGGCAAAGTTTTATCTTAAAATGCCAGTATTCAACCACAGTGATTTATAGGATCTCAAGGGACGGCAAGCACAAACTCCATTCCAGGACAATAAAAGAAGAATTAGCTGTTTCTTTATGGGAGGGGGAGTTCTTCTAAAGATCCTCCTTTCATGGCTAGATATTTTATTACTTCTCTGCCTGGTGGTTTTCTCAGCCAACCCTTTGCCAGCCCAGGGAAACAAATGCCATATTTGGTCAGCAGGATGAGAATTTCAGCGTTCGTCTTTTCCATATATAGAGACTGCTCCTACTGTTGCCTCTACTGCATTCCTGAGAGAATATTTGGTTTTCTGTTTGCATTCTTTGAGAGTAAGACAATTTATCGTGGCTTAAAAGCAAACTGGCTGTTAAAGGCTTGCTGCTATGGTCCATCACAACAAGAAGAGAGCTTAGGTTGCAACCTATGCTGCAGCCAAGTTATTTTTTCCTTCTTCTCACTGGCAATTGCTATTCTAATCATAGGTTAATAAATGGACAGAATTCAACCTCTCTGGCCAACACACACACACACACATTAAATCTATACTCTGTCTGTATTAATATCTATTCCTATGCTCTAGTTCCAAAATAGCCCTATGAATAGTTTGGTCTTCTGTTGCCTGAATTATAATAAAGCAAATTTCTAAGTCACCATAAGCTATCGTGAAGGTTGTTGGCTTTAGATGATGTCAATTACTGTCATGAACTGTGGCTTTAGTGTTGACTTTTTACAGTATCTCAGTCTATGTTGATGGGGGGGGAGAAGATGCTTTAGCCGCTGGCTGATGGCTCTCAGCATCTCTGCTGCAATGCTTCTCCTTTCAATTTATCTGATGTTAGTTTACTAGAATCCATGCCTTCTCCTCCTTAACCCTTAACAACTTAACCCTTAACAACTGCAGAAGTTGTAAATGCTCCAACACTAGAAATTTTTAAGAAAATGTTGGATAACCATCTGACTGAGATGGTGTAGGGTTTCCTGCCTGGGCAGGGGCTTGGACTAGAAGGCCTCCAAGGTCCCTTCCAACTCTGTTGTTATATTATATTATATATATTATATAATATATTATATTATATATTATATTATATATTATAACCCTTAGACATTGCTTTATTCTGATGGCTGCTCCACTTCTCTGCATCCCCTGTGTAAGAATTTTTTCAGATGCTCGCAGTGCTTTCCATTTATAACTGGATAACCAGTTGTAACCAGTTATAACCAGGCACTGATGATGTTACCTAGTTAGGGTAATGAAATGTCTGCAAGAAAACAAGCAAGCTCAGAGAGCACCAAGGACCCCTTATAATAGGTATGTCTAGGTGTTCCTTGGGTCACTTAAAGTCCCAGGAAGAAAAAAAAGCAAAGGAAAGATGGAGCTCATGCTGGCCACTCTGAGGCTGATTTAACAATTTTTAAGAAATTTCAAGCAATATATTACTACTGCTAGTTGTAGAAATCTAAATATACTGCAAATAGAATGCCATGGAATTGGCCAGAAAAATACTGGGATATACAGAAAACTTTATTATACAGGCAATAGAGTAATAAATACAATATATGCCTCCATGAATGTTCTAGATTTTGCATAAAAAAACAGAACAATCCTAATGTGGATTGGCCACTCTTACACTTGAGATTATTTCCTTTAATGAATATTGGTTTGTTTGTCTTGGTGGTTTAAATAATGTGGTATTTCTTTGGTATCTATCATTCTTTTTTTCTGAGTACCTTGCCTGCTGGCCCCAATTCTCTATTTCCTCCCTGTTGTTGTTGTTTTTTAAACTCAACTGCATAAGTTATGTTTGTGACCAAAAATTATCCCTATTAATATGATGTTTTACCTCTCCCTGTGTATTTTTTCTAGACATTATATGAGACAGTCTGTGACTGGAAAAAAGGTCACAGGTCCATTGCATTTTTTTCAACTAATAAATTTTATTAAGAGACATAAGCTGTTGAAAGACTCCCGATTTTCTGTTTTTTCTGTATTTCTATTTGTGAATGGAAGTTCAGAAATAAAACAATACAGTTTATGGCTGACCAAATTGCTCAAGTTAAATTGTTTTGTACAAATCCTTACTTGTAGCTTCTTTGCTCTGTGCCATTTCTCCAATTAGATCCTTTTATGTTTGCCATGTTAAAGAAAATGTGTGAGAGAAAAATATTAATTTACTATCTCCAGAGCTTTTCCCTCCAAAAAAATATAGAGGTGCTTTTAAGAAAAAGAAAAATGAGCTGTAGAACATCCTGATAGATCAGTCTTTTATCCAGATAGATTCCCTCGGTTATATTGTAGACCAACATTATAAAAGGCACTAGGTTGGAAAAGATGGTAATAGATCTTCCATGCAAAACTTGTTCATCCTATATAGTGTACTATTTAATGGGCTTTAATGGTCCTACAAATATCCTAGTTACCTATATTACAAATCAGGTCTCATACTTAAGCTTTTAAAGGTGACATTTTTTATCTTTGTCCTTCCCAAATGGCTGTAGTGGTTTGCAAGAAGAACCTGGATAGCACTACGGTGGCTGTGCATGGAGAAGAGATCTACTGCAAGTCATGCTATGGGAAAAAATATGGACCGAAAGGCTATGGATATGGACAAGGAGCTGGGACCTTAAGCATGGACAAGGGTGAAGCGTTGGGGATCAAACCTGAAGAGTGAGTTGTGCTAATAAGAAATTGCAAAGTGTGATTGCTTAATGTATTGATTTGAATTTATATCATCATTCAAATACTGTGGTTACGAAGAAAGAAAATGTTGCCTAGATAAAAATCCAGTTTCCAGCAAAGTAGGCTATTAAATTTCTTCTGTTATGAAACAATCCTAGGTTCCAAATGCAAGTCATTGTAAACCTACCTAGATATAATTATGAGCTATTTATATGAATTGCTAGATTTTTATTGAACTATAAAAATAGTGGGTGAAAGAAGATAAATGTGTATACCTCCCTTTAGGTCCCTACAAGTCTTGTTCTCTGTTCAAATGTACATGCCTTTATGTGGGGGAAATAAGCATCACTAGAAGAAAGGTGGCTTCCAGAAAGTGTTTGGCCAGTACTGGTTTGCATTCCCTGAGATTTTGGAGTAGAAAACTGAGCAGCTTATTAGGTAACAGAGGCAGGAGTTATAAGGTTTTTTTTTAGAGCCAAATAGATGTTCAGAGTAAAAGCTTGGAGGTGCCTTTGATCAGTAATTTTTATACAGAAAAATACCTATAACAAATTAATTTGAAGGCTATAAAGTACAAAATTATGAATTTGTTGCAGAACACCTTTAAACCAGCCTGTTTTTGTTTTGTTTTTTTAATATAATTTTATTAAGAATCACAGTAGTTAAAAACAAATACAAACTAAACTGAGAGAAAGAGGAGAGAATGGAAAGCGAAAGAAGAAAACCAGTCTCTTTTGTAAGACATTGTCAATCTTTTTTCAAGTTGAGTATTTATTCATCCATTATCATAGTGATAATAATAATGAGAATATAAACAAATTTGGTGTTTAATACTGTGATTTCAAAATTATGAATTCTTACTGCTGTCTCACTTGCTTTACTCATCAACCAAAATAAAATAAAAAAATCAAAACCAGCCTTATTTTTTATGTATCTGTGCCTAGGATACTGATGATTTCTTTCTCCTTCCCCACCCCCACCCCAAATATTTCCTGTCTTGATATTCTCTCTATATATACACACATGGAAATATGAAATGACTCTTTTCTTGCTTCGACCCCACAGACCTCACCCCCATTACCCAACCAACAACCCTAATGCATCCAAGATTGCCCAAAAGGTGGGTGGTTCTGATGGCTGCCCTCGCTGTGGACAGGCTGTCTATGCTGCAGAGAAGGTGGTTGGAGCAGGGAAGGTAAGAACTATTATTAGTAGATAGTAAATATGAGTATACTAATTTAGGCTAAATTGGGCTTTCTCTTTTTGAGTATATAAGAGTCTGCATGTTACATTTTAGCACTTAGCAATAGCACTTAGACTTATATACCACTTCATAGTGCTTTTACAGCCCTCTTTAAGAGGTTTACAGAGTGAGCATATTGCCCCCAACAATCTGGGTCCTCATTTTACTCACTTCGGAAGGATGGAAGGCTGAGTCAACCTTGAGCCTGGTGAGATTTCAACTGCTGAACTGTAGCTAGCAGTCAGCTTAAGTAGCCTGCAGTACTGCACTCTAACCACTACGCCACCTCGGCTCTTCATTTTAAATTAATTTTGCTGACTATACTTGTGTAATAAATTCATAAGTGAATATGTTTGTAGGAAAGAATAGAATACTCTTCTTTGAAATTTTATGCTTCAGGATGTCTAAAACATGTGGAGACTGTGGTGTCTCTCCTGATACTCTTAATGCAAAACTCCCAGCATTCTTCATCACCGACTGCTAGGGATTTTATTCATTAATACCCAAGGGGGCTCAGTTTCCTATCATTACAATAAAACCTAACAATACAATTGAAGCTAAGCGATTATCCAAGGCTATAATTATTACTCAATAAAGAAAAATGATTGGGGCATGCATCTAAATATAAAAATGCTAGAATCAAGAAATAATCACTTATTACATATGGATACTGCTCTACATTATCTGCAAATTTGATGTTGCAAATAAGTTCTGTGAATTCAGAAAAAACATGCAGAATCCACTTTCTTTCTGAGAAAACATTACAATTGTCTTTCAGAGCAAATGGAATATTTTTATACAGACCAGTATAAGAAATGGGAAGGTGATTGAATGGTCGCTGGCCTTTGTACATCAATTTTGTGGAGGGCAGTGCTTTTCTAGTCAGGCTTGTGTAGGATGTCCCTTTGAAGTTATTCATTTCCATGCTAACAACATGTCTTCTTTATTATGCTCAGTCATGGCACAAGGCCTGCTTCCGATGTGCAAAATGTGGCAAAGGCCTGGAGTCTACAACTTTGGCTGATAAAGATGGAGAAATCTATTGCAAGGGTAAGAGCTGCTACATCAGGATGTCCCCCTTATGCTCATAACTAATGGCATATAATGATTTGTTGCTAGTCAGGTATCAGATGGATGCTATTGCAGGAGATGTTCTCTTATGTAAAAATGTTGCAAAATCTACAAATACTGTTTATGCAATGAGTTATGATTTAGAGGTTCAGGAGAGTGCCAGGCAGAGGCCTTACATGTTTCTTGTAACACTCATTTACTTGTTTGATTGCAGTTTGATTATGGAGCAGCATGCCTCAGGTTATCTACTAGAGATGTTTTCTAATGATGCTTGATTGCATTTGGATGTATAGGATACTATACCAAGCCACAGTTCTTTTGATTGCTCCATTTAGCTGCACCTGCCAAGCTAGATTAATAGTGGGTAGAAGTCCCACTGATCAAAACTACTATATTTTCTAAAAAGAGCATAACAGGTCAGGTGGGGAAAAAAGTATGTGATAGAAAATGTAGTCAAGTCAGAAAACAGAAAGCTCTTGTTTTATAGGCACATGTTCACTGTAAACATGTTTACTGTTTTTGGCTCTTCCTGAGCTCAGAGCTGTGTTTAATAGCTGATTGTTTCTTCTGTTGGTTCTCTCCAACAGGTTGCTATGCCAAGAACTTTGGGCCTAAAGGCTTTGGCTTTGGCCAGGGAGCAGGAGCACTTGTCCATTCTCAGTGAAGAACTAGATCCCAGCAGCTTTGAAGCATCCTTCCCAGCACTGAATGCTTTGCCAGCGCTAAATTTATCCAATCTGATCCTTAACAAGAATAAGGCTATCTCGCCAGTTTGTATTAGTAATACAGTAACAACCTGCTGCTCCTTTTTGCTAGATGGGCAATCTTCCCAAGGGCCTTGTTCCACAGGTCCTTTGAAATCATACAATGGCCTCTCACTTCCCATGGCTCATATTAGAATAATGGCCTCCTTTAATATACACTCATGCTTTCAGTTTTCGTTGATGTTTCACACGGCAGCAGAGCACATAGCGAATACTGCAACAGTTGTCTTCCAAAAAATATTTTTCCCAATCTGGGCCGGCATAAATAATTCTTGTTAGAATATATTTTTTTATACTAAATTACACAGTAACTATGACACTAAGTACTGTGGAAAGTATAAGTGATTGTTACGTGCTAGGACGCAAAGCTGCGGATTAAGAAATTGCCTAGAGGCACAAATAAAGCACATTCCTCAAATTTTAGGAGAAATATAAATAAAAAAGTCTTATCTCTGAAGTTGAACAATAAATGTTGCATTTTCAATAGAAAATATATATTAATCAATAGTCACTAACTGAGATGCTTTTGTACATTGGTTTGGTAGAATTCAGTTTGATTTTCAAAATTTCAAAGACCGAATTTCCAGTTTTTGAAGATCCGTATGCATCTGTTTTTTTTAACATTCCTAAAATGTTTATGAATTTAGAGATAAACAGAATCCACAACTTTTCCAGATATCATTTTTTAGAAAACCGGGATTATTGATGTCCAGTTTGTTGCTGCTTCTTTTTTGCATTTTTTCACTTAGCTGAATAATTATTGGATTCATATATTGCATTAAGATGAAGTGTGGTTTGGCTGATTTTGGCTTGGTATGATGTATAAACCCAACCATTACCATTTAGAAAATATGGCTTGGTGTGGTGTATGAACCAAGCAAAATAGTCTGTTCACTTAAAAACAAACCATACCTTAGATTCAGTGCCTTAGAATGATGAGTGAATCCCTATTGGTAAAATTAAAATGATTAAGATGGATTGGAATTCCTTTAAGCATTGTAGATATCCTTATCTTTGGGACCAGAGTTGACCGTTCAGGTTCTTACTTTTGTTAAACACAGAAGATTCCTGCTTTCACAATCTTGTTTCGGTGTTTTGTTTTGTTTTTTAGGTTTTTTTAACTGAAAAACTGTGTTACCCAGTTCATGGACTCATATTGCGCTAAGTAGTTTTATATGAGCCTAGTGCACATAGTTTTCATTTATTTAGTTTTAGTTTTCAGCCTATTTAATGTTTAGTCCCCATTCAGTACTTAATATGTGATTAAATTAAAAATGCAGTAATTCTGTAGACACAAAAAGCGAAATTGTAGCAGTAACATTTTATATATATATTTTTATTATTAAGGTTGTCCAGTGCTTTGAAAATCATTTAGAAAAGAAGCTTCCAAGTGCATGTAGCTACAATAGTAAATAATTACAATTGTCCAAACATGAGTTTCCAAAGATTTTTCTATGGTGGCAGGGAGCAGCCATATGATCATCAGAAAATATATGGTTACTTTAAAATGAATTAAACAGGTACTATTTTTATGTATCCATGTGCTTTGAAGTTTTCTTTTGAAACTGAATCCAAACTGTTACAAAAACCTGTTAAAAACATAAACTATGTTCAGAGAAACTTCTCTACCTTCAATAAAGCAGTCAAAATGAATCTCATGTGTCTTACAAACTTTTATTTTTTCAAATTTGATGGACTGTTGGAACAAATTCGTGAGAAGGGGCTCAGGGTTCCATGTCTCTCCATCAGCAGGATAATCCTTTGAAAACAGAACAGTCAGGCCAAATTCAGTATGGTAGAAGCAGCTAACAAAAGAAGGCTCAAATTCCAAAATGGGTCAGATCCAGTTAGAGCTGGGAGGGTGGGGGGAGGGAATCACCCAGAAGAATTAATTCATTCAGAGGGAGGCAGAGCCTCTTGATTCTGCTGAAGACTTCATTGCAAAGTTCTGCCTTTTCTAATGCTTCCCTTCTGGTCACATAATTATTCCCACTTGCATGAACTGTTGGGTCTACCATTAAGGAAATAAAAACAGTTCTAGGAACCGAATTTTGTATGCTTTCTTTTAATAAACATAAAGAAACCAAGCTGTTTTAATCCATGGGGGGGGGAGTGCCTAAAGATTTGTAGTCACGTCTTACAGCAGGGGTCTCCAACCTTGGTCCCTTTAAGACTTGTGGACTTCAACTCCCAGAGTTCCTCAGCCAGCTTTGCTTAAAGGGACCAAGGTTGGAGATCCCGTCATACAGTGTGAGAGACCAGAGCCAAAAGGATATGATTTTTTTCCCTTGCATTCTCTTCTATATCCCCTTCTCCCTTCTCATGCCTGCCCAAGGGACCCAGAGTAGAGCATCTCATTCCATGCTGTGATCCTCCAGTTTGATCTCAGGAGGCAAATTCTAATGAGAGGGGGCGGGGGGAAAGAACCTTCCAGAGTATTGGGGATTTTTCCAGATAACCTCTGACAGATATCAACAGGAGAAAAGGCCACTCAGAATGATTGAGCCTTATCCTTACAGCTTCCGGGTCTGAATGAGAGACAACTACACATGGGTCTTTTCAGATGAACTTCATGCATTAAAACCCATCCCTTTGTTTATTTAGTGCAAGTGGAGATAGTGGGCTCCTTCCGTTGTGTAATATAAACACATTGTTTTGTGCTATATTCATTTCCATTTTAGTTTTATAGTTTTGCCTATCCTGAAGTCTCAAGGCAAATAGTTTTTTGTTCCTCATGTCAAAGGAGGAGAATCTATTGGTATTTTCTTCTGCTCTGCTTTTGTTCACTTAGCTGGGTTTTTTTTTCCATTTCTTTGAATCTGTTCTTAAATTAATTTTCTCTCTTGTTCCTATGGGCTAAAATCATGTCATCTCTCTCCTTTTTTCAAGGCAGGCCAACCTCCCAGTATGACCCTAGTGGTTTAAAATATTTACACACACACACATACACTTTAAGAACAATCTGGGCAACAAGCTAAATTAGAACTTAAAAAAGTGAAAAAAAATAACATCCAACAGTGCAATGAGAAATGAAAGTAGAACAAGTATAAAAATAGATTTAAAGAAAAATAGAGAGATAAAGAAGTTGCTTTGGATATTCTTCACTGCATTTATAAGTGCAACTGCATTTTAACCTCTGTCTCTGAAATAACATTGTGACTTTTTTCATTTGGTTTAGAATGATTTAGAATCACTTAAAATCACTTGATGCAAAATCATTGTGTTCTGAATATAAGCGTTTTACATGCAAATTTTCAGCAACACAGTTTTGCTGTCCTGTTGTTTTTGAGCCCTTCCTGTTCTCAAAAGGATTGCTGACCTCTACTGGCAGTATTCTGGATATTACATTTAATATCTGCTTTCTAGGCAAACACTGCACATTCCCTGTACTGTATTTTCAAATAAAAATGCCTATCCATTTGTGGAGGAGAAATAAATGTTTAACTAAGAGAAATGTTTTTAACAAAGTTGGCCAAATTTAATGTATTGAATATTTCAGGTTGGGGTCTGTATTTAGTTCAAACAATATACCAATCTTGGGAGCAAATAAATAAGTATTTTTAAATCAAGTCTAGTTAAAATAAGAACAGCTGTAAAATCATTGCTCTGTTAAATGGATTAAATGGATAACAATACTTGTTTATAAAGCAGGAAGAAGGAAGTTGGGGAGGAGGGGGAGAAGGGTTAAAGGAGGCAGCCAAACAGGATAAAAAGACAATCACTGTAAAAAGAAAAAAAACTACTAGTATTCCATGTGGCAGTCATTCTATAAGAAAAAACTCAGTGAGTTTTATTAAATTTATTTTAAAAGATAAATAACTATATGTCCTGTTCATGTAATGTTACCAAGTAAAAAGTGTTAATTGTCCATAATCAGAAAGTCCTCTGAAGAAATGAGAGAATACCCTCCCTCATACAATGCTATCAGGAAAAGAACTAATAATAAAGAAAATAACAATGTATATTTATTTGAGTAGGTAGCTGTGAGATGTTAAGGTGTAAGTATTAACATACAAAATAAAATAGATGAAGTTCATTTACTAGCTCAAGTCAACACTTCCTACTTTTCCCCCATAATAGCTATCTGATAAGGCAAGGTGAAAAGACATCACTCAGTGAATTTCTGTGGCTGAGAGTCTGTAGAGATTCTCAGTCATCCAGGTCATTGTTATCCCAAAGGGGCTTTTTCAGAAGGCAACTGGACTTTCTTGTTTTTTGTTTGAAGACGTTTCACTTCTCATCCAAGAAGCTTCTTCAGCTCTGACAGGATACAAATGGTGTGGGAGTAGGATTTCCAGAAAAAAAATTGCCGACTATAGGAACCAGGAGCACTACTCAGGTGACCCTGAGGACACAGATAAACCTCCAAGTGCTTCAATGGCCCTCTAAAAGGTTGCAAATGACCAGCTGTCTGCAAGGAATATATTATTTAACTTTAGTCTTCACTAAAGTTTCCGTGTCTTCAAGAACTTCTCACATCCCTACTTAATATTGGGATATCAATACCTACTCACCCCAATAATCTCTCAAATTTCTGTGTGTTTGTCAGATATGTTTCTCATATTTGAACCTACTTTTTAAAGGAAAATAGAAAAAAAATGATTTGTATAACTGCAATATTGTTCCTGTATGCTTCAATTTCAGGATTACAGTCCAGTCTTATTTTTGGACAGACGGACTTTACTAAAAGACAATTTTTTTCATGGGTCACATTTCTGATAAAGTGAATTGCAATTTACAGAAACATACCTTTTAATAAAATGTGTTAGAAAGGTAGATTAGCAGATAGATTTTTTGCTACCACAGACTTAACATGCTTCTTCTCCCACAGATTTGATTGAAAGTAGTAGTTTAATAGCTTCACCTCTAGAATAATTACAGGATGCTGCTACTGTGAAGTACATGTTTATTAAAACATCATTCAGTAGGAGCTTAACCAGCAACGCTTAAAACCTAAGGCAATAATAGCAGTAACAGAATTAACAATTTACGCAATGCTACTTCTAAAAGTGTGATATTAGGCCTACACACACTTCATAAATGATTCAGAAGACACACAGTGGACCACACACAGACATGGGCTAAAAGTGAGCTGTTCTAATGATTAACAGGGAAGTGCTAAATATTTCTCATGAATCATTTTCGAAATGTGCATAATTCTAAAAAATATGGTTTAGATAGATATCCATAGGGATCTATGCCATTTTCTTTCAAGTAAATATACATAAAATTGCAGTCTTCAGTTATGTTAAAAATATCTGGATAGATTCAATAATGTTTTGATTCTTATTGTAAATACAACACTGAGATAATAAACATGAGTCATGTTTTCTACATTTCTGTTCTAGTTTCCATTCCTCAATTAAGAGCATTCATGTTCCAAGTTGTTTTAAAACAATTTGCATATCACGTTTCTAATCTCCATAAACTTGGAGACAACAATTTATTTCATTTGCTATCTAATAACCTATCAGGAGATTCTCAGCATTGTTTTAGTTCAGCATTATGAAACACCTGCACAATTAAAGGCATGATTAAATAGCTGAATTTATGCCCATAATTGCATCTGGGTGTATGTGGCTTAGGGGGACTACATATGACTACCATTTCCCCATTGAAAGAATAATTGGAGACTATAATTTGAAGCAGAAAATGGATAGTTGGGAAAGATGCAACTCCTCTGCAAAGGGGAAAGAGAAGCCAGGTGTTTTGCCTCACAAAGAGAGGATTGTGAACTTCTGTCTTTGTCTTCTACCATTTATTTACTCTTGGTATCAGCACTGCAAACCAATAGCAGAACATCTCAGGAATTGCACAGGAAAGCAAACTTGTGCACGTGAGCTAGACTAGAACACAGGGGCCAATGACCAAGTGCAGGGGTCTCCAACCTTGGCAACTTTAAGCCTGGAGGGGGAATTCTGGGAGTTGAAGTCCGGCAGGCTTAACGTTGCCAAGGTTGGAGACCCCCGACCAAGTGGGTACAATTTAATTTCTAGGCTATGCAGCAGGAGTCAGTTTTCACAGTTCTAGATTTTCACATTACTTCCCCTTCGGATAGAAGAATTTCCGTTCTGCTCCTAAAATAACGCTTCTCATCCTACTTGCGCCCGTGTCACACAATCAGGTAACGATCATTTTTACTCATGTGTCCCTCCTCCACAAATCCTCCCTGCATAATTCAACCTGCCTCTTTCTAAACCTGTGCTAAGCCCCACACCAGCGCCCCTTTCCTACTGCACATCTTCCCCTCCCCGAAACAGCTACCAACTTCGGTTAAGCACATCCGCACGCGATACCAAGTTTGGACCACAGCGGTCAAAAGGGAGGCACCTCTGGGATCAGGACTACGTGGGATGGCCCCTACCCACGGACAAGTTCATCCGTGTTAAACTCTGGCCGCCTACGAACGGTGCCTTTGACCTGTGCGCGTCTGGTGCTTTTTTTTTGGCGGGGGGATTGAAAGCATCCCTCCAGCCAGAGACTTCAGTAACCCTCCTAGCTGTTTGCCCAAGCCGCCGCATACGCCCGTCGGCGCGCGAATGGGTCTTCCAGCATCCGCAGCAGGCAGGCAGGCTTCCACGCCGGCCCGGACCTCTCAAGGCTTCCAGCGGAGCAGTCCCGCGTTTGGGCGTGAGCGCCGTCTGGCAGGCAAAACCGGGGCGAGGCTCTGGCTGAGCAGGAAAGGAATGCGAGTGGGAAGCAGAAACAGCCAGGCGCAAGCAAGCGGGCATGTAGCGACAGATCCCGCCAGCAGAGAGGCGCGGGGAGCCGGGCCGGGGCTCACGCGGCAGGGGGCGGGCTTTCGCGTCCTCCCGGGGGGGAAAAAGCCGGAGGAAGAAGGAAAACGTAGCTTCGCCCGGCGGACCACGCGGCCGTTTCCACGGGCAGCGCGCCTCCCGGCCGGAGCGTCCCTGGCGGCCCCCATGGCGGCGTCGGAGAAGGTGCTGCGGGAGGGGATGCTGGAGAAGCGGAGCGGCGGGCTGTTGCAGCTCTGGAAGAGAAAGCGCTGCCTGCTGAGCGAGAAGGGGCTGCGGCTCTTCGAGGCCGGTAGCCGGGGCTCCACCCGTTGCAAGGAGCTGCCCTTCGCGCGCGTCAAAGCCGTCGAGTGCGTGGAGTGGAAGCAGCGGCACATCTACTTCACGGTGGTGACGGACGACGGCGCCGAGATCGACTTTCGCTGCCCCCAGGAAGACCCCAGCTGGAACGCCGACATCACGCTGGCGCTGGTGCGCTTCCAGAACCAGCAAGCGGTGCAGATCGTGCGCGCCAGGCACAGCTGCAGGGCGGGTGAGAGTCCGGGTTGGGGGGAGGCAGGCCAGGGGATGGACCAGGGCAGAGGTCTCCAATCTTGGCAACTTTAAGACTTGTGGACTTCAACTCCCAGAATCCCTCAGCCAGCAAAGCAAAGCAAAGCTGGCTGAGGAATTCTGGGAGCTGAAGTCCACAAGTCTTAAAGTTGCCAAGGTTGGAGACCCCTGCTCTAGATGAACATCTATAGGTAGTGGCAAAATTAAGAAAGATTTCAACCTGCCAGAAAGGTCCTGTGACTGCTGCCACCGCCAGGTTAGCCTAAGAGAGCTAGAATTCTCTGCAGAGGCCATGCTGGCTGGGGAATTCTGGGTATTGAAGTCCACAAGTCTTAAAGTTGCCAAGTTTGGAGACCCCTGGACCAGGGGATGCTTAAAAAGTTTGTGGCTGTCGGGGAAGGAGGAGGGGTTCTGCCTGAATTAACCAATCCGGAGGTATGATCTCTAGGGAAAGTGCGGAGTTTGTATGGAGGCGGGTCATAATTCATTCCCAGTACCTCTACATGAACATCTATCAGTAGTGGCAAAATTAAGAAAGGTTTCTGCCTGCCAGAAGGGCCCAGTGACCACTGCCTCCACCAGGTTAGCCTAAGAGAGCTAGGATTCTCTGCAGAGGCCATGCTGGCTAGGGAATTCTGGGTGTTGAAGTCCACGCATCTGGTAGTGTTGAGAAACCTCAGTCTGGAATAGCTCATACTGTGGCTCAGTACAAAACTCTTAAGAACAGTCAGCCATCATGATTTGCTTTATCATGGTTTATTGAATAAACCATCAGTTGGCTGCATTAATAGATGATAGTAAGCTATATATACCATTGAGAAAAACAATCAGTGATTGAATTCTCACAGCATGTTAAATCACGTGTAAAGTGTGAGTGTTCTCTTTCTGGCATCTAAAATCCCATGCAAAGAACGGGATTATTAATCTCTAGCGGATAGAGTAGGATTTCTACCTGAGATAAGTAAAGTGCGGTAGGCAAAGTAAGATGTATTGAAATAAAGCCAATCCTGATAGTTGCAGTGCGCGGATATATATAGAATAGAATAGAATAAAATTTTATATTGGCCAAGTGTGATTGGACACACAAGGAATTTGTCTTGGTGCGTATGCTCTCAATGTACATAAAAGAAAAGATACATTCATCAAGATACAACAATGATAGTCATAGGCTACAAATAAGCAATCAGGAAAGAATATCAGTATAAATCGTAAGGATACTGTTATGTATTAACAGTTGTGCCTTTAAATATTTGAGCGGGAAATCAGCACGTTGCTGATTGGACGAAGCCTCCAGCAGAACTGTATAAAAGGAGAGGTTTTTCCCCCAGCCTGTTGCTGGGTTCACCCTATATTAAAGAGCTGTTGTCACTACCCTGGTCTCCAGCCTCGTTACTTCCCGAACCTAACATTGGCGACGAAGGTGGGATTTCGAGGCTAAGGGGAACCAGAACCGAGCTGAAGCACGCTAGTTCCGAACCCAGCAAACTCAGGGCAGAAACGCGGAAATGGCAAACACGCCACCCGCACTGCATAACCCGGCAAGGAGAAATGGGGAACATATATGACCCGTTTGAAAGCTTTCTAGAAGCCAACGAGCTACAGGGATCCCTGATAACCGCAAACGGGCTTACTTAAGCCATTGCGGGCCGGAGGTAATCGAGATTGCGGAAGCCCTGGCAGAGCCAACGCCGATACAATCGGTATCGTGGCCGACTCTGCAGACTTTGCTGAAGAACCATTTCGCACCGACGCCGTCCAAATACGTGCAGCGGTTTGAATTGGAGAACGAGACAGATGGAGGGCGAGTCCATCGGAGACTACATGGCCGCTAAGAAGAGCGCCCAAGGACTGCGGATACCGAGACTTAGACGAGGTGCTACTCGAGCAACTCATCCGAGGGGTCAAGGACATCCGCCACGGCGACGACTGCTAGCCAGGAGCAACCTGACTTAGCCACCGCTCTGGACGAAGCCAGAGCACACGAAATGTCTACTAAAGCAGCAGAGACCCTGCAAAGCCTCTTCAATCCAAGGCGAAGCGCAGCCAACGCCAGTACACCAGGAGGAGATTCAGTCCGAATCCGAAGGTGAGGCGAGATGAGGAAGGGGTCTGCCGGACCGAGAAACGCGACACTGAGGACCGTGACGAGTGCGGTAGCTGCGGAGGGCAGCATCAGCGCCAACGCTGCAGGTTTAAAGATGCAACATGCCGGCGGTGTGGGAAGAAAGGACACTTAGCTCAGGTTTGCAGAGCGGCCCAACCTTCCCGCCGAAAATTCAAATCGGCCAATCAAAACGCGGAACCGGAAAGGCGGCCCGCGATTGGTTCAAACAAGAAAGGCGCGAAGTCTAACCAAACGACTGTCATTATAGGCCGCGCCTCAACCAAAGTGGAAAAGAAGATTTTCACAAAGCCCAAGATCGAGGGAGTACGGTGCAGGCTTGAAGTAGATACGGGATCAGCGATCACCATCATGTCCTGGGACACTCTGGCAAAGTCGCTGCCGTCCGTCGCGAAGCGCCATCTGCAAGCACAGCGGCTACGAGTACACGACTACCAGGGGAATCGCATCCCTGTTCGAGGGACCACCTCCGTCCGAGTCGAGTACGGCCCTCACAAAAAGACCCTGCCCATCACGATCGCCGAAGGAACTCTGCCCAGTCTGTTGGGACTAGACTGGTTTCGTGCCCTGGGCATGGGAGTGACTGGCATCTACAGAAGTGACTGCAATTTGAAAGACATTCTCTTTAACGAGTTCGAAGATGTCTTCAAGGACTGCCTGGGCAAGTACAAGGGGACCCCTATTTCCTTCAACTTAGACCCCAGGTAGCCCCCATTAGGCTTAAGGCGAGGAGAGTCCTTTGCCCTAAAACCAAAATTGATAAGGAGCTGGACAAGCTCATAAATCAGGGATTTTGGTGCCAGTCGATCACGCAAAGTGGAGACGCCAATCGTCACCCCATTAAACCGGACGGGTCAATTAGAATTTGCGCTGACTACAAGGCGACGCTTAACAAAGCCTTACAGAAAAGCGTACCGGTTCCGTAGTGCAACACTTATTGCACTCTTTGGGGCAAGGGCAAGTCTTTGCAAAGTTAGACTTGGCCCAAGCCTACCAACAACTGCCAGTAGACGCCCGCTGGCGAAGCCCAAACGATTGTGACGCACAGGGGGCATTCAAGTGCACCCGATTGCAATTTGGGGTTAGTGTGGCACCAGGGCTGTTCCAAAACCTGATGGAACGACTACTGCAAGGGCTCCCAGGGTAGTTCCCTACTGATGATGTCCTAATTTCAGGGAAAACATGGAGGAATTGGGGAGCGGTTAAGAAAGGTCTTGAGCATTTTCCGACAGCCGGATTAAAAGTCAAGACAAATAAATGTCAGATAGGGGTCGAATCGGTCGATTTCTTGGGCTACCGGATAGACAAGAAAGGAATTCACCCTACTGAGAGCAAGGTTAAGGCAATTAGGAAGGCTCCAGCGCCCAAAAACAAAGCAGAGCTGCAGGCATTCCTGGATTGGTTAATTTTACGCGGTCTTTCTAAAGAACAAAGCAACCGTTGCGGAACCGCTGCATAGGCTCTTAGGGAAAAATACTGTTTGGTCTTGGGGAAAGTCAGAAAATAGGGCTTTTGAAGCAGTAAAGAACCTGCTCTCAAGTGATAGCCTGCTCATCCAATATCACGACTCACTACCCCTAGTGCTGGTTTGCGATGCGTCACCTTATGGGGTGGGGGCTGTACTCAGCCATAGACTTCCAAACGGCACAGAAGCCCCTATAGCGTTCTACTCTAGAACGATGTCCTCCCCAGAGAGGAACTACAGCCAATTAGACAAAGAAGCATTAGCCATTGTATCAGGGGTCAAAAAATTCCATGAGTATGTCTTTGGGCGGAATTTTGAAATCGTGACTGACCACAGACCGTTATTGGGACTACTGGCTGGCGACCGGCCAACACCTGTGGCACTGTCGCCACGTTTGACTCGATGGACTATATTTTTAGCCGCTTACTCATACAAGCTGCAGCATCGACCGGGAAAAGAAGTGGGGCATGCAGACGCTTTGAGCCGATGCCCACTGCCGGGGCGATCAAGATCCCACTCCGGGACACCCATCCTCCTTATTGACTCGTTGGACTCTGGCCCAGTCACATCAAAGGAAGTGGCTCGGCATCATACCGACATTGTGTTAAGGACTGTACTCGGTTGGGTACAGAGAGGGTGGCCGCGCCGGGCGAACGGTTCAAAGAATTTGTTAAGAAACGTGATGAGCTCTCGGCTCAAGGGGTGCCTGTTATGGGGTGATCGTGTAATAATTCCTGTTAAGTTAAGGGCAAGGTATTGGACCTCCTCCACGAGGGTCACCCAGGCATCGTAAGGATGAAGGGGTTAGCTAGAGCTATGTATGGTGGCCACTCATGGACGCAGAGATTGCTGAGAGGGTAGGGAA
The DNA here is from genome assembly GCF_028640845.1 of Ahaetulla prasina. Lineage (NCBI taxonomy): Eukaryota > Metazoa > Chordata > Lepidosauria > Squamata > Colubridae > Ahaetulla > Ahaetulla prasina. The sequence continues at coordinate 187,771,383 of NC_080541.1, read as the reverse complement.
ATGCCAAGCTTGCCAAGAGTCCAGACCGCTACCCCAACAGCCCCAGTCAGAGAATGGGAAAAGCCCCAAGGGCCTTGGTCAAGAATCCACATTGACTTTGCTGGCCCTTTCACGGCCAAACGTTCCTAGTGGTGGTGGACGCATTTTCCAAATGGTTAGAGATCATACTTATGAAGTCCACCACAGCCGAAGCAGTAATCGCAACCCTGCGCCACCTATTCGCAACTCACGGGTTGCCGGGCACTCTGGTGTCCGACAAAGGGCCCCAAATCACGGCAGCCCAGTTTGGAGGGGACCTGGCAGAGGAAGGCATCCGACATGCCCTCTCTGCACCTTTCCACCCTGCGTCGAATGGCCTTGCAGAGCGTTCCGTCCGGAGCGCTAAGGAGGCATTGTCCAGGCTCAAGCCAGGTGACTGGCAAACAAAAATAGACTTTTTCCTAGCCGTCCAGCACAGAACCCCAAGCACAGCCACTGGGAAAAGCCCAGCCGAATTGCTAATGGGACGAAAACTCCGTGCCCACTTGACTGCTTGAACCCCATTACACACCCGAGGGTTACAAGGGGGAGATAGAAAGAACAAGGGAAATGAGCATAGGCGACCGGGTGTGGGCCCGAAACTATGGGGACGGCCCTAGTTGGCTCGCAGGACAAGTAACAAGAGTAACAGGGCCAAAATCGTATGTGGTAGAGCTACCAGACAACCGAATGTGGCGGCGCCACATAGACCAGTTAAGGAAACGAATAACTGACCAAACCCAACCAACAGAGACAGGTAATGACCAATACCACTTTGAATCCACAGCTGACAATGACCCGGGGGAGGCGCAAGACTTAGCTGAGGTCCCAGAGTTCCAGCGACGCCATCAGGTCCCCGAGGGAAACAGCAAGGAAAATCCCAAAATTAATCCAAAGCCGGATGGCCAAGAAAAAGAGTCGGCCAATAATCCAGAGCCCGATGGCCCAGAGAAAGAGCTGGGAGGAGAAAACAGCCCCTCCGACCAGCTCAAAACACCACCCAGAACTGAACCGCGCAGGTCAGAAAGAACTAGGAGACGCCCAGGTTATTTGCGTGACTACGTCGAAAAATAACATGTAAATAAATATGTAAATAAGACCAAGTGTTTTCTGGGAGGGGAGGAGTGTTATGTATTAACAGTTGTGCCTTTAAATATTTGAGCGGGAAATCAGCACGTTGCTGATTGGACGAAGCCTCCAGCAGAACTGTATAAAAGGAGAGGTTTTTCCCCCAGCCTGTTGCTGGGTTCACCCTATATTAAAGAGCTGTTGTCACTACCCTGGTCTCCAGCCTCGTTACTTCCCGAACCTAACAGATACAAGCAACAAAGTTACAGTCATAAGTGGAAGGAGATGGGTGTATAATCCTATATACTATATAGAGCTAATTGTATGAATGTCTTCTTTTTAATCAGAGATGCACAACTTCACAGGGCCACTGAAAATTTTGCAACTGTTTAACTGTTAAGGTGCTGGGCAGATTTATTGTAATCATGAAGATCATAATAATTGTTTAGTGTATAATTACATTTATATTCTGTGGGGTGGTGGTGGTTAGTTTTTATCTTAGTACCATTAATGTTTTGGACAACATTAAGCCAGTCAAAAGCCAGCTCACCCTCCAAAAGAATTGTGCATCCTTGAGGTGGATATTTACTGCTTTGGACATTGGACAACTAAATTACAGAAGTAAAATCTGCGGTTGAAAGAAAAGAAAGCGGAAAGAAAGCTTTTCCTGCAGAGAAGAGCAGAGCAGAGAAGAAAACCTAACGCCCAACAGAAGAAGGCTTGCAGATGAGTTTGTTTAGAGACAAATCACTAATGCATCAAGCCCAATGCTGTTGACAGCAGCCTTTCACTTTCTCCAGGCCTCCCTGAAGATGACAAGAGTTGAATTTGCATGCAAGGAAGGCCCTGAGTAACTGAGCTGTGCCCTCCTCTATCCTCAGCCCTACTAAAAACAAATGAACAGACATAGCTGAAAGATTTATTTTTTAAGCTTGGAGGTCAGAGGTTCAGGATAAAGTAAAATGGAAAACAGTGGGAGAGAAAGACTAGAAAGGAAGTAAATAAACCACACAGCATTGTTTGTATCCACTCCTTCTCAACAGGGAAGATAATGTTCAGTGAGGCTACACACTTCTTACAGAGAATTTTCCATTAATGACTCAACGTACCCATCCTGTGCTTGTAGCAATGTTTAAGTTCATTTTTGTTTAAATATTTAAACAACAAAGGTTGAGTTAGCAACTGCAGCAAATATTCTCCAGTACAGGATGTCTACTTTGTTTCCTCACAGACTGTTTCTACTCAGATATAATTTGATAGTCTGACTGATCAGGAGGACTAAACTAGATATGTGCCACTTCTGCCATTTCTTCAACGGCATTTAATAGATGTGCTTTCTTCTAAAGGGGAGAAGGGGAAATAGCTCAGAATAATCTTATCCCCTCACCTCTTTCTGATCAAAACAGTTAGCACTCTGCAAGACCTTCCTTTCTTTTTATATGAACCTTGCCAGAAGGGAGGGAAGAAATTAAAGGGGGATATTAGTAATTTGTATGCCTTTGCCTAGCTGTCTGCCATATGAAATAAATGTTTTTTTCTGGAGTTACGCAGAACCAATTCAGCAAATATGATTTTTCAAAAAAAAAAATGGGGTACTTTGTAATTCTAGATACTCTGTGGTGTGGTGGAATTGCAGTCGGGGAAATACAGTATACTATTAGGGAAAGGTATTGTTTTAAAATCATTATTTTTATGTCAAGACTGTTGTTTATTTTATGTTCATTTCTATAGCATTTTTCTGTCTATGAAGTGATTTATAGCAGGGATCTCCAACCTTAAGGCTTGTGGACTTCAACTCCCAGAAGTGGGAGTTGAGCAAAGCTGGCTGAGGAATTCTGGGAGTTGAAGTCCACAAGTCTTAAAGTTGACAAGGTTGGAGACCCCTGATTTATAGTACTTTCTCACAAATCTGTTAGAATGGCACATTTTAGCCCAGCATGATTTCTTTCTTGCAGTGCAAGTAGGGAGTATTCATGGTCTCTTGTATGGCTTAACTCCAGTCTAACTGTTGATTCTCCATCCTCCCCCCTTTCCAGCATTTCAACAAGGGTCAACTCCAACCAGCCAGATTCTGGTGAATGGGTCTAAGAAATCCGACTCTCAGCTCAACGTGGAGAGGGTGGAGGAATTTATAGCGGTGACTTCACCTGCTGGTGGACCAAAGGCAATTTCTAGCTGCAACTGAACAAAAACCTCTACTTTCTTTGGTGAGGCATCTCTGCTGCAAAGTGACATAATGCCTGGTGAAGCCAGCCAAATATGTATCACAACAATGGTTAGAAACAGCTTTTGTTTTTCTCCTCTGTTTTTGCTATGATACTTAAGAACTTGGTCTCTCAATAAGACATTGAGAAAGTTTCCTATTAGACTGACTGTTTGCTTTCTACTGTCAACAGTCTTACTTACAGTGATGGACACCTACTGTGATTCAAGAGACAGTTGCAGCAGCTATGACCAAAAGGAATCATTCCATCACTCAGTGTACCACCAGCCTGATGCTGAGTGAACAGTGCCAGAATAAGATGAACTCTGTGAGTGAGGAACGTACTTGCTATTGAATCTGAGGTTGTCAGACGTGCTATGGCACTAATTTCTTGGTTAAAAAAGCAGAGCACATCTGTCTTCCATTAATCAAGTAGCTCATCTGGAAGGCACAGGTTATGAGGTTATTCTGCTGCTGGAGTAGATGCAGAGAATTTTTAAAAAAATATATAAGCACCTTAAGAAGCAACTCAGTGGGTTTTGAGAATCCTGAAACTTCTATAAATGAGTTGGTTGTGTGTCCTGCTGCTTTCTGCCACAAAGTTAATGCTCACTGAGCCTTGTCCTGACAATCCATAACTTCAGCTCAGTGAATCATATCAACATCTAGGATTGCTAGATCCTTTTATCTTAGAATTCGTAGCTACTAGGGTACAAGCTCAAGACAAGAATTCATATGCAAGACTGAAGGCTTCTTTATTTCAGTCTCTCGAAGACTGAGGCATGCCACCATCTTTTTCTTCCACTGTCCCATGACTTATTTACTTACTTTGGGACATGGGGAGAAAGTAGAAAATAGAACAGTAAGCGCTTGCATTGCCTTTTGAAGCATAATTATGAATCTAACATGGAACTGGGAATGCCCTTATCCCTTCTGGTAAGAAGATGGAGAGTGGGTGCACACTCATGCACCAAAGAGGCCATTTTACCCTTACTTAGGAATTATGCCTAACAGCAGTGTGAAATAGGAGCATGCACTGTCCCCAATATTACTACTCCTGCTTTTTCATTCCAATTTTTATCATCTTTGTGGAAACTCCCTATTCTTGTGAGGAGCCTGCCAATATCCTAATGTTCAAATGACTGGTTGCTCCTTTTCAGTTTTTCTAATCAACACCCCAAACCACAAGGGTGGGGGAGATCTGGAATAGATCTACTGTATTTAGAACCCTTACCTTGCTTGCCTTGATCTCTTCAGACCAAATGCTTAAAAAGCGCTTGTGCAGCATTGAATTGGAAGAGACCTGACACGGGGAAACTACTGGTATAATTCTTAATAACATTTCAACATAGTTGCCTTGCTTTTGAAACATGCTTTTTGAATCATTATTTCCTAGCTACTGTATGCTCATTACTTTGTAATTATGCAGATTTATACCAATTAGGAGCATTGGTATAAAAAATGACTATGATCTTAGCTACATGAAAGCCAAAGGAAAATTATGGAAAGTCTGTCAGTGGTAGAAAGTTCGGTCATTAACATGAATGTGAAAGACATTCCCTACATTTAGTTTGATATTTATTGGTCATGACATGCAACCTCACAGTCTAAAAATCTGGATCTGTACATTGTCTGAAGCCTTGCGTAATGTCTGTAGCATCATTTGCTATAGAGATGAAAGTAACGTTTCGTTGTGCCAATCACTCAACCTCCTCTCCTTCTCTTTGGTCCATGACAACTATTGGTGGCATTCCATGTTGTCGATCTCCACTGCTACTTCTGTCTCTGGGCATCACCGCTCTTGTTTAAATAATGTTGATAAACTGTAACGAGCAATTATAAATCTGCTTCTGACAAGCTGTACCCTCCCCCCAAATTTGATAAAATTATTAAGGATACTGTAAGGAGTAATAAATAAGGAGTAATATGAAAGTGGGTACCCCGCTGATTGCATTAGGAGTTTTAGATTCTGTGATTGAATAAATGCAGTAGATATCATGAGCTCATTTGCCTGTTCAAAAAATATGGTAATTCACCAGAATGTTGAAATAAATGAGTTCATTGCAATATTTTTGAATATCTAGTATCTTAAAAGTAGTTAGATTTTATGGTGCTATAAAGATTCAAGGATGTTTTTCTTTTATCCTTTCATTATAAATAATTTGAATAAATTTATTAAAAAACAACTAACATGGCTCTGGTTTTAATATTATAAAATATTGCAAAGTCTGATTGATTTTAAAATTATTTCTAGGAAAGCCTCCCCAAACTGTAATAGGATTTCTCTTATATGTCACCTAATCACTTTGCATTGCAAAAAATGTTGCAGTGGAAGTCCTAATGCACATGCTTACTTTACATGAAGTACAGGTAGACATCTCTGGTAGTGTTTCCCATCTAAATGGGTTATTCTTGTTTAGAATTTTTTTTTATTGGCCAAGTGTGATTGGAAACACAAGGATTTGTCTTGTTACATATGCTCTCAGTTTAAATAAAAGAAGATACCTTCATCAAGGTACAACACTTAATGATAGTCATAGAGTACAAATTTAACACTTAATGATACAACACTTAACGATAGTCATAGGTACAAATAAGCAATCAGGAAACAATCATCCTTTTCATCCTTTTGCATAGAGATAGCCCTCATCTGGGATTGTGCTACTGAGGATGATTAGAGCAGTAGCTACACTGCCTTCCAGAAAAACCTGGCCATCATTTCTGTTCTCTAGAGAAACTGCTATCACCTTACTCTAATGTTTCATAAGAGTGGTTAGAGTGCTATGCTAAGATCAGAAATTTAATGCTTTTGCACCCAGTGTGTTTGGATTTCTGAGCTCCATTTCTGACCTACCTCATAGACTTAACCCACATTCTACCTTTTTAGTGGTTAACACATTCTGCACTTTCAATGCATTGTTATTACAACTTTGGTAAAGTAAGGAGAAATCCGTTTCAATGGTTTATAAAATAAGGTAGGTATAACTCTGTCCATATCATCTATTCAAGTACCTTGTCAAGAAGATATTATTGACCTGTGCTTTCACACAGGCTCATTGTACTGCAGTTGCCACATCTTCAGATCTTCATGTCCCACACTGCCTTTGTTAAAACTGAGCCAACTCTGGCAGACTTATGCCAGAAGTCAAGATGAGCCGATGTGGAAATGAAAATTAAATCAACATGTCAGAAGAATTGGAACCTCAAGTATTTTCCCTCTCTCAACCCATTCTTGCTTTTTTGTCTCTTCATATTAGTGCTAAAATCAGTTCAACTGCATTTCTTCATCTACCACAAAATCCTTCTCCAGAACTCATCAAGAAAAAATATACAGTTTGTTCTGCTAGGTCTTATCAAATAGTTTTGGGTGCCACAACAATTATTTTCTTCCCACTCCTATTATAATTTTTGAAAGGGTTGCAATCATACTTTGCACTTTTCTTTTCCATGGCCTGTGAGGTTTATTCACTCGCCGTTCAATCAGGCCTTCTTTTCCTCCACTGAAACTTGTGCAGATCATGGTACTCAATATTTCCAAAATACTATCTGAGATAGTAAAAAACTGCAGGGATGGAAATCATTTTTCTCTCTGCCTCTGTGGGCTGTTGTTATTATCTGAACAAGAAAGGGTAAAGTCAGTGGATCTTCTGTTATGTTTCATTAAATTTTGTGTAGACTTTGTGGTTGTACGTAGATGTTCCATCCACATCTTTTTTTTTTTTGTAATTTGTATTTTGAAAAACATATCATAAAAAATAACCCTGAGCAAATCGATTAGCAGAACCCAGCATGGATTTGTTAAAAAGAGGATGTCAGACAAATTTTGTTGCTTTCTTTTACAGCATGACTAGATTAGTAGACCAGGAGAATGCTGTGGATGTAGTGCCCTTAAAACTTGAGAGAAGCATTTTATAAAATAGACCAGTGCTTTCTTTTCGAGAAACTGCAACCACATGTGATTGTCACTGTGTGGTCCCCAATGGATTTATGTCAACATGGAAGGAGACAGTGGTCGGTTTCAAATTTTTTTACTACTGGTTCTGTGGGTATGGCTTGGTGGGCATGGCATGGCTTGATGGGCGTGGCAGGTGAAGGATACTGCAAAATCCCAATTTCCTCTCTATCAGCTGGGACTCGGGAGGCAGAGAATAGATGGGGGTGGGGCCAGTCAGAATTTTTACTACCAGTTCTCCGAACTACTCAAAATTTCTGCTCACATTTCTCCAGAACTGGTCAGAACCTGCTGAAACCCACCTCTGGAAGAAGATATGCAATGGGATATCAGGGTTCTGTCCTGGCCCAGTACTTTTTAACATCTTCATAAACAATGTAGATGTAGAAATTGAAGGAATTAGCAGTCCTTAGTGCTTCCTGAACTTGGTTGTTTTCTTGCAGACATTTCATTACACAAACTAGGTAACATCATCGGTGCACTGATGATTTTAGCTAGTCTGGGTGATGTAGCATCAGAGAGCACCAAAGACCCCTCATTTCAACCCTGAGCTACAAATATTCTCTACTGATAGAAGAGACACTCATAAATTTTGTGGATGATAGCAAGGTTCAAAAGGATTCTAACAGATTTGAACATCAGAATTTGTTCAACAAAATATTTTTCATTTGTGAGAAATGTAGAATTTTGGACTTATATAGGAAAAGCTAAATGGAAAGGTACAGGTAGCTCAGCAGAAGTATTTGCGAGAAGGATCTGGATGTCCTAGTAAGACCACAGATGAAGCATTGAGCCATAGCTATTATAAGAGCCAATGCAGCTTTGGGCACATCAACAGATATATAGTGTTAAGAACATGGAAAGTCTTAACATTGCTCTGTGCACCATGGATCAGACCATACCTCAAATTGTGTGTCCAGTTCTGGTCACCATAGTACAAAAAGATGCTGAGAAATGAAGTTGTTAAAAAAAGAGTGGTAAAGGATTTGGAGGCGAAATCCCATGAAGAACAGTTAAAGGAATTTGGTATGTTTAGCCTAAGGAAATCTTAGGGCAGAAGGCAGAGGGTGTGGATTTGCTCTCTATAGCTCCCACGGATAAGACAATAACCAGCAGGTGGAAGTTAACAGAGAAAGCTTGAGACTTAAAATTTCTTTTGTGATAGTTATTAAACAGTGGAATAGCCTGCTTCTTAAAACCATGAATGTCTATCATTGGATATTTTCAAGGTAAGATTGGACAGCTATTTGTCTATGATAATATATGAACTTCTGCTCAGAAAAACAGGTTGGACTAGAAGACCTCTAAGGTTTCTTTCAATGCAGTGATTCTATGAATTCCCAGTCCTTTCAGTTGCCTTCAGCCATCAAGATATTGTGAGCTGATTTTATTAAGAGCCTGCTTGCTTTTTGCCAACGAAAAAAGCAAGAACAAATGCTTGTCTCCTTGATATTCCACAACACCCAAATACTATATATTTCCCTTACTCCTTACTAGAAGGAGGAAGGAGGCTTTGCTATTGATTTAGAAATCTTTTACCCATATGAGCAGATGCACCACATCTCATGGTGTCATTCCAGTGGTGGGTTTCAATTTCATTCGCTACCGGTTTGCTTGTGGGCGTGCATGCAACGCTTCTGCACATGCACAGAAACTTCTATGCATGTTGCGAAACCCAACCCGGGGTGAACCGGTAGCAACCCACCACTGTGTCATGCTTGTAGTTTTCTGCCAAGGATTGGTACACAAGGAAATGTGGACTTTTATTGGAAAAGAGTTATTCTCCTACTTGCATGCCCGTTACATCAGGACCTCCTACTAGATGCATGGAAAGGAATTATCTCTGGGTTAGAGACTGTCCAAGATAAGGTCAGAGGTTCCCCCCACCCCAAGAACAAGTAATCTGTTTGGAATAGGAAGGTCCAACATGCAACATAGCAAGAAAGAGATGGAACTCTGAAGCTACAGGTTCTTTGGGAAAGAAAAGCTGTTCTGTTTTGCCAGAAAAGTCTGAGTCATTTGCTCTTGAACTATGAAGAATAAATCCTCTCCACTGACCTTTAAAACTTGCATCAGCTGCCTAAAAATGTCTGGGAAGAATTGTATAAGAATAACCACTTGTGGCATAGCACTGACTTGACTAGCTGGAGAAAATATTGTCCCAGTAAGGCAACATTCTCCAGATTCTTTGTTGAAGCACTTCTTCTCTTCCACCTCTCTTTTCTTTTTTTACTAGGATTCACCCTTCCCTCTTGAATACTGTATGACATGTTTCCATTCATGGTCTGACTCCGGTGTAATCAGAAACCAAGCTTTAGCAGGCTTTAGGCTAACATCCAAATTTCTTTGAACTAGGAAGAACACGGGGCATTTTGAACCTATATTATTGTTGTTGTTGTTGTTGTTGTTGTTGTTGTTGTTGTTGTTGTTATTATCTCTTTTATTCATTAAATATGAAACTCAGTCAACTGAACATTTAAAAACATGTCACAAATACGATTGACTGGTACTAATGGTTGATACGGGTTGTTGCCAGTGTCCTGGGTATCGACAAATTATTATTATTACTATCATCATCATCATCATCATCATCATCATCATCATCATCATCATCATCTTGATTCATTAAACATGAAACTCAGTCAACTGAACATTCAAAAAGGCATCACAAATACCATTGACTGGTGCTAATGGTTGATACGGGTTACTGCCAGCATCTTAGGTATCAACCAAGTAGCTTCTTAAAATGTACAATATTCCAAGTAGCACAGTTTTTTGCAGTTCTGCTGGTGTTATTGCAGGAAGCTGCAATTTGTTGATGTATCTTATAAAATTCTTGGACATGGTACCAAGTGCCCCCATGACAGTGGGTATCACTGTGTAGCCATGTAGTTTTGATGGCCAGGTCGCTGCTTTATTATTATTATTATTATTATTATTATTATTATTATTATTATTATTATTATTATTATTATTATTATTATTATTATTATTATCATTATCATTATCATTATCATCTTTATTCATTAAACGTGAAACTCAGTCAACTGAACAAATGCCACTGATTGGTATTTTTTTTTAATTATTATTATTATTATTATTATTACTACTACTACTACTACTACTACTACTACTACTAAAAAATGTGTGTCTCAGTGGGCATGGTCAGTCTAAGTTTTCTAGAAGACTGGTGAGGCTGTCCACTAGCACTTGTCTCTGCCACTGTCTTCTTACTATGTTTGGAGATTGTGCTATTGCATTAAGGTCCAAGGAAGTCTAGGTAAATAACAAGAATTATTTAGATTGCATTGCATACCACACTGAACCATGAATGTCCAGTGTTCTTACTGCTTTCATCCAAATAAGAAAAGCAGTATTTCATTGTCACGGCGCCCATTTCATATGCATATGCCACTGCACTGAATGATTTTATATCTATCTATCTATCTATCTATCTATCTATCTATCTATCTATCTATCTATCTATCTATCTATCTATCTATCTATCTATCTATCAAAATTATATGGCCACCCAACTCATTGTAACTCCAGGCAGCTTACAGAAATAAAGCACTAAATAAATAGAAAACCCAATAAACTTCCAACTCCCTGGTGACAACAATCAAACAAACAAATCATATCACCTTGGACTGCTTCTGTGTGAAACAGCAAATGGAATTTTGGAGAAACATTATGACTTATATAGATGCATTCAGTATAATTTCATCAGGCCATTTGTGAAATGTAGTCTCGATTTGTCCAGGTGAATTTTTGTGGTGATGTTCTACTGAGGTATTTTATGTTACTCCATCTGCTTCTTCTGGCACATCTAATAGCTCACTTTAAATACAGTATTTTCTTCTGCATGGACCAAAGCCTCTTCAGATTAATGTATATGGAAGATTAGGCAGCTGGAAAGCTAGAAAGTGAAGCAGTTTCTCTTTTTAGAAGGGGTTCATTCCAGTGCTTTCATGAAGATGTTCTCAACTTCTGACTGGTTGCTCAGATAGCTCTACTTTGGAGCTACTTATGATTTGGAATTCCAACGGTCTCTCCCCTCACAGCAGTCATATGATCAAACTCTGGGCACTTGATAACCAGGGCACATTTATGGGCATTTAGAGTATCCCATAGATGCATAACTGTGTTTTACAATGGTTTTGCTGAAAGCCAGCATTTACTTCCAGCTTTTGGCAAAACCATGTCCATAGCAAACCATTAGTTCACTTAATGACTGCAGCATTCACTTAAGGACCACTGCAAAAAAGGTAATAAAATCAGGGTAGTCATGTGACTAACCTGTTTTACAACTTACAATGGTGCTAGGTAGGGTCCATTATGGTTGTAATTTGAGGACTATCTGTATCTTCAAAGGAAGTGCTGCTCTTGAAGCATCATCAGGAGAAAGCTTACACAACCCTAAAGTCTGTTCAATAATTAGGGAAGCTGCACATCTTAACTCCTTCCCAAGGTTGACCCAAAAGTCCAAAACAAACTGTGGCTGTTGTAAAATTTTCACTTGAAAATCTATAATGACATATGAGACTGAATATAGTCTTTGCAGTTATCTGCTGCAAATAATCCTGATGTTACATTCAGTTTTCCCAAGGTTTTGAAGTATGAGTGAAAATGAAAATGTTATATTCTTATCTTAAACGGAAAGGACTTGTTTACTGAATACTTTTGCTGTACGTGTCTGACATGGAACAGCATTACAGCTCTTCAGTTTAATACATTGACTGAAAATACATAGGAACAAGGCATAAAATTATGCAGTGATAGGTTGCTCTTGGTTAGATGTTTTGCACCTACAGAAATGAATGAACATTTCTTCAGCAGATTTTATTAACCTGAGACTTTAACCAGCTTGCAAAGAAATTTTCTATAATTCAACCAGAGAATTGGTTGATATGAAGTATAAGATCTCTTGTAACATGGAAGAATAACATGGGATAGGTCCACCAATTCTTCATATTTGCCTGGGTCCATTGTGCTAAGACATAATATGGTTTAGGATGTTATATAATCCCAGACAATCTAAATAAATATAATTCATAAATTACCATGTCCTGCAAAAGCAATTTTATATCTATATATGATTTTAAAACAATGATTTTAAAACTGCGGTTTTATATGATGTATGAATCTTAACATTTAAACTGTGATATTCCAGTTCTACAAATCTGGAAAGGCAAATTAGATGCAAATTGTTTGCAAATTATGTAAATCAAGAGATAAACTGGGAAAGTGGTTTTGCTGCTATCAGTATTCTTAGGGATGCAGTATAAAGAGTGGCAGGACCAGCACAACATGGAAACAGGCATCATATGTACGGCTCATGCAGGCTTAAAGTGTATGTATAACCTCTAATAAGCAGCCTAGATAAAGTAATCCAACATCTGATCGTTTCTTCAAGTGAACTTCAGATGGCAACTGCAAGATCTTTTTCCGATGAATTGTCTGCTGTGTTAAGATGTCTGAATGCTTTGAATATTTTTTCCAAGCTGTTCCTAAAAACAGATCTCTTCTGTTTTCCAGTTCAGCCTTCTGGCACCAGGTGCTTCTATGAAGATGACAGGCATTGTGAGAGGATACTGCAGTGAAGACGGTGGGTGGTTCAGAGAACTGGTAGCAAAAATCCCTGGCCCCGCCCCCCCTGCCCCAGCTGAGCCGCGCGATCATCAGAGGTTTTTTTTTATTTTTAAAAGCATTTTTTTCTTCTGCTAAAAAATGCTTTTAAAAGTAAAAAAAGAGCCTCTGATGATCACGCAGCTCAGCTCGGATCATCAGAACCCTTCAAAAACTTTTTTTTACAACCTTTTTGGATGAAGAGGTTGTTTAAAAAATGTTTTTAAAGGGTTCTGGCAATCAGGCAACTCAGCTGGGATCATCAGAACCTTTTAAAAACTTTTTTTCCTCTGGGAATCCCAGCTGAGTTATCTGATCATCACAGACTTTTAAAGGCATTTTTTACAACTTCTTCGGCAGAAGAAGTTGTAAAAGAAATGCTTTTAAAAGAAAAAAAAAGTTGGCCATGCCCACCCAGTCACATTAGCCCCACCACCACCAAGCCACGCCCACAGAACCAGTAGTAACAAATTTTACATTTCACCCCTGGGATACTGTGTACAGTTTTCTACTGTAATGTATCTTTAAATATTTTGGCGGGAAACAAGCACGTTGCTGATTGGTTGAAGCCGCCGGTTAAACAGTATATAAGGAGAGGTTTTTCCCCAGCCTGGTTGCTGGGTTCACCATATAGTAAAGAGCTGTTGTCACTACCCTGGTCTCCTGCCTCGTTATTGCCCGAATCTAACACTGGCGACGAGGATGGGATTTCGAGGTTAAGAGCACCAGGAACGAGCTGAACGCACGAAAGAACCGAACCCAGCAAAGCTCAGGGCAGAATCGCAGCGATGGCCAGCTACACTCCGCCCGCCGCTTGACCCATCCAGGAGAAATGGGAACGACATGACCCGTTTGAGAGCTTCCTGAGGCAAATGAGCTGCAAGGAGTTCCGGACAACCGAAAAAGGGCATATTTCCTGAGCCACTGCGGTCCCGAGGTCATCGACATCGCGGAAGCCCTGGCAGAGCCAACGCCGGTACAATCGGTATCGTGGCAAACTCTGCAAAATCTCTTAAAGAACCATTTCGCGCCAACACCGTCCAAGTACGTACGGCGATTTGAATTTGGAGAGCGAGACAGCAAGAGGCGAATCCATCAGCGAATACATGGCCGCCCTGAGGAAAGCCTCCAAAGACTGTGGGTACCGAGATTTGGACGAGGAGCTACTAGAGCAACTCATCCGTGGGGTCAGAGACATGCGCTTATGGAGGCGGCTGCTATCAAAAAGCAATCTAACGCTGGCAAACGCTCTGGACGAAGCCAGAGCTCATGAGATGTCCACCCAAGCGGCGGAGACCCTACAAAAGCCACTCACGCCAACGGCGAGTGCAAAGGAAACCCCGGTGCACAACGAAGAAATCCAGACCGAATCAGACGGCGAGGATGAGGAGGGAGTTTGCCTCACCGAGAGAAGGGGCAAAAAAGACCGGGATGAATGCGGAAGTTGCGGAGGGCAACACCAGCGTCAACGATGCAAGTTCAAGGACGCTACATGTCGGCGGTGCGAGAAGAAGGGGCACCTGGCTCAAGTCTGTCGAGCACCCCAACCTTCCCGCCGAAGATTCAAATCGACCAATCAGAGCGCAGGATCGGCAAGGCGACCCGCGATTGGTCAAAACAAAAAGGGCGCGAATTCGAATCGAACGACCGTTGTAATAGGCCGTGCAGCAACCCGCGTCGAGAAGAAAATCTTCACCAGACCGAAGATCGAAGGAGTGCCGTGCCGAATGGAAGTGGACACAGGGTCGGCGATCACAATCATGTCCTGGGACACTTTTGCAAAAGCTTTGCCGAAAACCGCCAAACGCAAACTGCAAACACAACGACTACGAGTGCACGACTACCAAGGGAATCGCATCCCTGTTCGAGGGACCACCTCCGTCCGCGTCGAGTACGGACCACACAAGAAGACCCTGCCCATCACGATAGTCGAAGGGACTCTGCCAAGTCTGTTGGGACTAGACTGGTTCCGTGCATTGGGCATGGGAGTGACTGGCATCTACAGAAGTGACTGTAACCTAAAAGACACACTCATGAACGAGTTCGAAGATGTCTTCAAGGACTGCCTGGGCAAGTACAAGGGGACCCCTATTTCCTTCAACTTAGACCCCCAGGTAGCCCCCATTAGGTTAAAGGCAAGGAGAGTCCCTTTTGCCCTTAAACCTAAGATTGACAAGGAGATAGACAAGCTCATAAATCAGGGGATTCTGGTGCCAGTCGATCACGCAAAGTGGGAGACACCAATCGTCACCCCAGTAAAACCAGATGGGTCAGTTAGAATCTGCGCTGACTACAAGGCGACATTAAACAAAGCCTTACAGAAAAGCGCCTACCCGGTTCCCGTGGTGCAACACTTGCTGCACTCGTTGGGGCAAGGGCAAGTCTTTGCAAAGTTAGACTTGGCTCAAGCCTATCAACAACTGCCCGTAGACGCCAACACAGCCGAAGTCCAAACGATTGTAACTCACAGAGGTGCTTTCAAGTGTACCCGATTACAATTTGGGGTGAGTGTGGCACCGGGGCTATTCCAAAATTTAATGGAACGACTTCTGCAAGGGCTCCCAGGGGTAGTCCCCTATTTCGATGATGTATTGATATCAGCCGGAAATTTAGAGGAATTGGGGGAGCGCTTGAGAAAAGTTCTGGGCATTTTCCGGTCAGCCGGACTAAAGGTTAAAGTGAACAAATGCCAGATAGGGGTAGAATCCGTAGAGTTCTTGGGCTACAGAATAGACAAGAAGGGAATTCACCCCACTGAAAGTAAGGTCAAGGCAATAAGAAAGGCTCCAGCGCCCAAAAACAAAACAGAGCTACAGGCATTCCTGGGGCTAGTGAATTTTTACGCTGTCTTTTTAAAAAACAAGGCAACCGTTGCTGAGCCGCTGCATAAGCTTCTGGGAAAGAATACTGTTTGGTCTTGGGGAAAGTCGGAAGCTAGGGCTTTCGAAGCAGTAAAAAACCTACTCTCGAGCGATAGCTTACTGATCCAGTATCATAGCTCATTGCCATTATTATTGGTTTGCGATGCCTCCCCTTACGGGGTGGGGGCTGTGCTCAGCCACAGACTTCCAAACGGCACAGAAGCCCCAATAGCCTTCTACTCCAGAACGATGTCCTCGACAGAGAGGAACTATAGCCAGTTGGATAAGGAAGCGCTAGCCATTGTGTCAGGGGTAAAAAAGTTTCACGAATACGTTTTCGGGAGAGACTTTGAAATAGTTAGAGACCATAGACCTCTGTTAGGGATACTGGCTGGCGACCGCCCAACGCCTGTGGCACTTTCGCCACGATTGACCCGATGGACCATCTTCTTAGCCGCTTATTCCTACAAGCTGCAGCATCGACCCGGAAAAGAGTTGGGGCATGCGGACGCCTTAAGCAGATGCCCACTACCAGGGGCGATCAAGACCCCACTCCGGGACGCCCATCCTGCTAATTGACTCTCTGGACTCTGGCCCAGTCACATCTAAGGAGGTGGCTCGGCATCATACCGACATTATTTTGAGGACTGTACTCGGTTGGGTACAAGAGGGTGGCCCGCTGCGCCGGGCGAGCGTTTTAAAGAATTTGTAAAAAAACGTGGGCAACTTTCGGCTCAAGGGGGGTGCCTGCTATGGGGGGATAGAGTGGTGATCCCAGAGAAATTAAGAAAAAGGGTGTTGGATCTCCTGCATGAGGTCACCCAGGGATCGTTAGGATGAAGGGTCTAGCGAGAAGCTATGTGTGGTGGCCCTTAATGGACTCAGAAATTGCTGAAAGGGTAGGAAATGCCAGGCCTGCCAGAGTCCAGACCTCTACCCCCAACGGCCCCGGTTCGGGAATGGGAAAGACCCCAAGGGCCCTGGTCAAGAATCCACATTGATTTTGCCGGCCCCTTCCACGGCCAAACCTTCCTGGTAGTAGTTGATGCCTACTCCAAATGGTTGGAAATCATTCTCATGAGATCCATGACAGCCGAAGCCGTGATCTCAGTCCTACGGCACCTATTTGCAACACACGGGGTGCCTGGCACATTGGTTTCCCTTAACGCACCGCAATTCACGGCAACACAGTTTGAGGAATACTTGGCAGAAGAGGGCATCCGCCATGCCCTCTCGGCGCCTTTCCACCCTGCGACGAATGGCCTTGCAGAGCGTTTCGTCCGAAGCGCGAAAGAGGCATTATCCAGACTCAAGCCAGGCGACTGGCAATCAAAAATAGATATTTTCCTAGCCGTCCAACACCGAACCCCCTGTGCCACCACCGGCAGAAGCCCTGCCGAATTACTAATGGGCCGAAAACTCAGGTGCCCACTAGACCGCTTAAATCCCAACTATACACCGGAGGGATACAAGGGGGGACTCGAAAAGACAAGAGGAATGGATATAGGCGACCGGGTATGGGCACACAACTATGGTGAGGGCCCGACCTGGGTAACTGGAAAAATTCTAAACATAACAGGCCCCAAATCATACTTGGTAGAGTTGACGGATGGCCGAGTATGGAGGCGACATATAGATCAATTGAGGAAACGGTTAGCCGGACAACCCGAGTCAGATTTAAACAGGCCCTGACTATTCTATGTTTGAACCAACAGCTGACTCAGACCCAGGAAAATCGCAGGACTTAACTGAATTCCCGGAGGTCCAGCGACGCCCACAGGTTCCTGTAGAAAACAGCAGGGACAACTCGGAAAATAATCCAGGGCCGGATGGCCTAGAGGAGGAGCCGAGAGGAGCAAATAGCCCCTCCGGCCAACTCAACCCGCTCCCAGAGACTGTACTGCGCAGGTCCGAAAGAGTCAGGAGACGCCCAGTCTATTTACGTGATTACGTTGAAAAGTAATATGTAAATAAATGTAAATATATAGGTAAAGTGTTTTCTGGGAGGGAAGGAGTGTAATGTATCTTTAAATATTTTGGCGGGAAACAAGCACGTTGCTGATTGGTTGAAGCCGCCGGTTAAACAGTATATAAGGAGAGGTTTTTCCCCAGCCTGGTTGCTGGGTTCACCATATAGTAAAGAGCTGTTGTCACTACCCTGGTCTCCTGCCTCGTTATTGCCCGAATCTAACATCTACTGCATTGCCTTTTGCATCAAGGAGCATTTAAGAAGCAATCGATGCATTAGAAAATGAAAGATGAGCAGCTAAGAAGTCTCATCCATAGTCTGGATGTTACTTGGG
This sequence comes from Ahaetulla prasina, assembly GCF_028640845.1. Classification (NCBI taxonomy): domain Eukaryota; kingdom Metazoa; phylum Chordata; class Lepidosauria; order Squamata; family Colubridae; genus Ahaetulla; species Ahaetulla prasina. The sequence continues at coordinate 187,753,350 of NC_080541.1, read as the reverse complement.
AGATAAATTCCTTGATCAGAGGCCTGGTGTTGACTTCTTTAAATTTGCCACAGTTATCACTCCCCATTCATTTGCCTTGTGCATCTAACTACCCCGCTCATATTGCAGTAAGGAGAGGACAATGCCACTGATCACCTCTGTAGAGTATGGAGCTGAAACCTGCTAGTTTTTGCCTGTAAGTGTTTTCAGCTAACTTCCTTGGTGCTTACTCCACCCTTCCATATTACAGTATCGCTTTTCTGTTGCCAAGAATGTGTTAAAAACATATTTGGGATTATGAAACCATCAATAAATCAAGTTATTGAGGGTGGAGGTTCATTCTCTGAGCTTGTGGTTTGGTTTCTGAACTTTTCGGCTAGGTAACATCTTCAGCAGAGTTTAGGGGATGACCATGTCAGTGTTCTTTTGATTGCAAGGGCTTAGTGTGGTCAGTAGGTCTTGTGATGGGAGGGTCACATCAGATGTGGGTCATCTCAGGTGAAGGACTTATGATGGGTCAAGCATGGGTCTATTGTGGGTATTTGTATTTTTGCAAACAACTCATTTCCTTGTTATGACAAGAGGGAAGAAATAGCAAATTTAACCTTTAAACTAAAGGTCAAGAAAAACCTTTAGTTTACTCCTGAAAGGTTACCTGATCCATGGCTTGCTAGCCTTAAAGAGCAGCAATTTGCAGTATAACCACTCCTGATCAATTTTACAGGCTTTCCTCCAGGAGAAGGAATACAGTTATGGGAGTAAGTCAGTGGTGGGTTTCAAATTTTTTTACTACTAGTTCTGTGGGTGTGGCTTGGTGGGCGTGGCATGGCTTGGTGGGCATGGTAGGGGAAAGATACTGTAAAATCTCCATTCCCTCCCCAATCCAGGGGAAGGTTACTGCAAAATCCCCATCTCCTCCCAATCAGCTGGGACTTGGGAGTCAGACAATAGATGGGGGTGAGGATAGTCAGAATTTTTACTACCGGTTCTCCAAACTACTCAAAATTTCTGCTACCAGTTCTGCAGAACTGGTCAGAACCTGCTAAAACCCACCTCTGGAGTAAATAATTGAATGTCCCTTCTTAATTATAACCTCACTGAACTCTGCTGGGGGACTGATGGCTCCTTCAGAGCGGAAGTGAGAGCAGGAAGAGAAGCAAGGAGAAGTTGTTGCTTTTCAGATGTGGGAAAGATATAAGATATAAGAGGAAAAGAGTACCGGAACATCCATGTGCCTGGCACAGTCTGTTCTGGGAAAAGAATCAGAGAATATCTTGGCTCAGAACTTGTTTGGTTTTGATCCTTCTAGAAACTTGCTAGAACAAGCAAACTGGTATTGCTCTCAAAAAAGTTGAAGTTTTCTTGCAGTAGGGTAAATTTCCTTGTTTATTTTTCTGTCTTGATTTCTAAAGTGCTTGTGCTCTGCTTGATTAATTGGGGTTCTTATAGCCAAGGCCAGTGATCCTGGATTGGAAACTGCTTTGTTCATTTCAATAATCCTATTATTACATTCATATGAGTCTTTTACCTCTTTATTATTCTATAAAGAAATGTGCTTGTTCATTTCATATTTTATATGTTTCACTCATTAAATTTTGGCACTGCTCATTTCCAGAATGACTCTATAATCAATGCCATGAGTTACCAATTATCTAAAAATAAATATATTTTTCCTATTTAACTATATTATTGTGCCACTAATTTAAAACTATCCACAACTAATTATAGGCATAACCATAATTGCAGTTATGTTTTGGTGAGCTGTGGTTTTTATGGAAAATTCTAACATATACAAGGCTTAAAGGGCTAACAGAGGAATATTGTACTTTCTATTTTCAATAAGATAATTGGATCTGGGCTGCAAAAATACGGGCATCTACTAGTTGGCAGCAAACAGATATGCTAATGTATGGGCCAAATTTGCTAGTAGTATGAATAACTGATTGAGTGCCCATTTCTGAACAGTGGTAGTGATGAATTTCTAGAATTAATTAAAAAGAATGGGCTATAGGGCAAGCAGAGAAAATGATTAAAGCACATTTGTATTGGTGTTTTTGGGATGCTCCAAACTGATAGGATAAGATCAGAAAGGCAAAGTTGACATTTGATGTAGTGTTTAAGACACCAGACTAGAAACCAGGTGACTGGGAGTTCTAGTTTCACCTTAGGCATGACTTTGGGCCAGTCACACACTCTCAGTCCAACCTATGCACAAGGTTGTTGTGGGGAAAATAAGAGGAGGAAGGAGTGCTAGGTATGTTTGTTGCCAAAGGAAGAAAATAAATAAATAATAAATGGCAGAAGAAGCTCAAAAGATGAAATCTGCTGAGAAGTTCTGCTCCAAGTTACATGAAAGTTAAATTTTTTTTATTATAGATCTCTGAGATAATATACTGATTTCTTTCATCAGACTGTTGTCCTGATACATTAGTCTCTACTGTGGCATTTTCGAGGTCTCGAAACATAGCTGGGAGTTTAGGAAAATTCTTTTTCATAGTAAGAAACTGCTTCCAAATCAAGGGTGACCCCTTGTGGCCAATCTGAATGCTACAGAAATAGTAAAATACACACACACACAAAATGACTTCTTTGAGTTGAGATAGACTGTTTAATTAAACAACCAGCCAACCAACAATGAAACCTGAATTATGAATGAGGCCAGTAAGCTGGAGCTTTGGATTTGTTTCAGATGACCAACCTCTGCTTTAAATAGAGTTTTGAGGACCTGCCTTTTTGTCTTCCAACCATAGTTGGAAGCAACTACATAGCAAAAAAAGCTCTAAGAGTTGTAAACCTAATTTTGCGTAGCTTCTTTTCCAAAAACACCACACTACTAACCAGAGCATATAAAACATTTGCTAGACCAATTCTAGAATACAGCTCGCCTGTTTGGAATCCTCACCACATCTCTGACATCAATACAATTGAACGTGTCCAGAAATATTTTACAAGAAGAGTTCTCCATTCCTCTGAAAACAATAAAATACCCTATCCCACCAGACTTGAAATCCTAGGCTTAGAAAACTTGGAACTCCGTCGCCTTCGACATGACCTAAGCTTAACTCACAGAATCATCTATTGTAATGTCCTTCCTGTTAAAGACTACTTCAGCTTCAATTGCAATAATACTAGAGCAACCAATAGATTTAAACTTAATGTTAACCGCTTTAATCTAGATTGCAGAAAATATGACTTCTGTAACAGAATCATCAGTGCTTGGAACACTTTACCTGACTCTGTGGTCTCTTCCCATAATCCTAAAAGTTTTATCCAAAAACTTTCTACTATTGACCTCACCCCATTCCTAAGAGGACCATAAGGGGCGTGTATAAGCGCACAAACGTACCTACCGTTCCTGTCCTATTGTTTTTCTTTTCTTCTTCCTATATATATGCTTATACCTCCTTATATTTACTCATATATGTGTTTATATACTATATAATATTTTGTATGATACCTAGATATATTGTTGTGACAAAATAAAATAAATAAATAGTTTGCTGAACAAAAAGCAGCTGCCATGCTATGACACACTCTTCAGGCAGTTTCACTACCTTATCACAAACAGATTAAAAATAAGTCAATAAATGACACGAATTATATGGATGAAGGTGATAGCATCCTGCTGCATGTGAACAGGTCGCTTTAGAGAGACATCTGCTAGAAGGGATCCATTCAGAATGGATCTGGCCCAGTATTTCCTAACCCTCAGTAACTTTAATGTATGTAGACTTCAGTTCCCAACATGCTGACTTGGGAATTCTGGGAGTTAAACTCAGCCTTCCATCCTTTATAAGGTAGGTAAAATGAGGACCCAGATTGTTGGGGGGGCAATAAGTTGACTTTGTAAAAAAACAAATATATATACAAATAGAATGAGACTATTGCCCTATACACTGTAAGCCGCCCTGAGTCTTCGGAGAAGGGCGGGGTATAAATGTAAACAAAAAAAAAAATACATCTTAGAACAGAGGTCTCCAACCTTGGCAACTTTAAGACTTGTGGACTTCAACTCCCAGAATTAAAGAAAGGTAAAAGGGAAGCGGGGGTGGGGGTAGGTGGCAAGCTGGCCATGGGGCAAAGCTGGCTGAGGAACTCTGGGAGTTGAAGTCCACAAGTCTGAAAGTTGTCAAGGTTGGAGACCCCTGTCTTAGAATATAGAATAACAGAGTTGAAAGTGACCTTGGAGGTCTTCTAATCCAGTGCCCACCCAATCTTTTGGGCACCAGAAACTGTCCGGTTCCAAAGAGAGAGATTTTTCCATGGACCGGAGGGGGCATGGTTTCATGTGCTGCCTGCATCCCATGGATGGGGCTTTGCTTGCTTTTGCAGTCTGGTTTCTGGCATTCTGCAGACCGGTGCCAATCCACAGACCAGGGATTGGCGACCCCTGTTCTAGTCCAATCCACTGCTCAGGCAGGAAACCCTATATAATTTCAGACAAATGGTAAAGCTACCAAGGTTGAAAAGTACTCATCTGGCCATTAATTTATACACGTTGATCCTTTTTAAACCAGTTATCTATTCAATGCACCTCTTTTAAGTGGCTTTTTTCTAAATTGGCCTCACCCAGATTTCTGCCACTGAGGTCCATGGATTCTACCTAGCATGCCATTGATTTCATTCCTTCTCTAACCAGCTCTAGAGCAAAATGCTTCTTGCTATCTCAAGAGGACTTTCTTGTTCTATTGTCTATATTCTACTTGTTTGTTAATTTTAGTCTTACTTTGTCTTTCCTCTTTTTTTTTAATCCTTAACAGTGACAACTTTATTCAGTTGGCTGAGCTGAGCAAACATAACCAGCTCTGTATCATTCAATGGTTTGACCACAGATTTGAACCTGAGAGTCCTCAATTCAAATCCAGATCTCTACCACCATCCCCTGCCACATTTTCAGCAAATTCATCAAGTGCTGACCTGTTTTATCCCGTCTACTTCCTAAAAGAGAATTTTGAGCTGAATCCTGATGTGCATCATATATTGAGCTTCATTGCTCTTAAACCTGGCAAGTTGATACAAGTTCTCTTCTAAATTAATACTAAATGCATTCTTGTAGCAGCAAGCAATTCTTTTGTTTCTTTCTTTCTTCTCATTCCATCTTGGCAACAAAGAGCTTCAAAGGCTTTGATCAGTTAGGATGTGATTTTTTTTGTAACGTATGACAAGAAAAATTCCTGTCTTTGGCAGGGCTTATTCCAAGCTGAGAGTGCCTAGAACTGGAGTCTCACAGTGAGGAGAAAACAATGGTGTACAAAGATTTTAGCAACAATATAACCTAACCTAAATCAAGAAGTTTAGCATCCTTCATCACATGGACAAATGCATTGAAATGAAATTTTTGTCTTTTCCAAACTAACCAGCCTAAAGCCTAAAGCTCCTAAACCCATCAATACGTTACTGATTGGAAACCTCATTGGTAATATACTTCTACCTGAAGCTGGGAATAGACTCAGCTGCTTTAAAAAGTTACAGATAGGCAGGATTTCTTTTGCCCCCATGTACCTGGCAAACCTTTTTAGAATTGAATGCATAGTGCTGCTCAATAATACTATAAATTGCTAATATGGAAACGCTATCATGATTTTACAGAAAATACTAATTAGTGTAATTAGCATAGACCAGGGGTCTGCAAACTTGACTCTTTTAAGACTTGTGGACTTCAACTCCCAAAGTTTTGCTGGCTGAGGAACTCTGGGAGTTGAAGTCCACAAGTCTTAAAAGAGCCAAGTTTGCAGACCCCTGCCATAGACCAACTCAGCCCAGCTTGCACCTGAGAAATGTAGTTGATCTGAACTTGAGAACATTGACGCTTATTTGAGAAACACATAAAAGCTCCAGGCCCAGACAAGATAACTCCTTCTTGCTTAAAAGTCTGTGCTGACCAATTGGCCCCCATCTTCACCCATATTTTCAATAAATCACTAGAGATGTGCTATGTTCCTTCTTGCTTCAAACGCTCTACCATCATCCCAGTGCCGAAGAAGCCCACCATCAAGGAACTGAATGACTACAGACCAGTTGCTCTAACATCTGTAGTCATGAAAACCTTTGAAAGGCTAGTGCTTTCCTACCTGAAATCCATCACGGATCCGCTGTTAGACCCCTTGCAATTTGCATACCGAGCAAATAGATCAACAGATGATGCTGTTAATATGGCTCTGCACTACATCCTACAACATCTTGAGTCTCCAAAGACCTATGCAAGGGTCCTTTTTGTAGACTTTAGTTCAGCATTCAATACCATCATTCCAGACATTCTTCTAACTAAGCTAAACCAGCTACAGGTACCGGAACAGACTTGTAAGTGGATCACAAGCTTCCTAACAAACAGGAAGCAGCAGGTGAAGCTAAGCAAGATCACATCAAATACCTGTACAATTAGCACAGGGGCTCCCAAGGCTGTGTGCTCTCCCCACTTCTCTTCTCTCTGTATACCAATGACTGCATCTCCAATGATCCATTTGTTAAGCTACTGAAGTTCGCAGATGACACAACAGTGATTGGTCTCATTCGAGACAATGACGAATCCGCATATAGACGAGAGGTCGAACGACTAGCCTTGTGGTGCAACCAAAACAACCTGGAACTTAACACAAACAAAACCGTAGAAATGGTGGTAGACTTTAGGAAAAACCCTTCCATACTTCCACCTCTCACAATACTTGACAACACAGTATCAACAGTAGAAACCTTCAAATTTCTGGGTTCTATCATATCGCAAGATCTCAAATGGACAGCTAACATCAAAAACATCATCAAAAAAGGACAACAAAGAATGTTCTTTCTGCGCCAACTCAGTAAGCTCAAACTGCCCAAGGAGCTGCTGATCCAATTCTACAGAGGAATTATTGAGTCTGTCATTTGCACCTCTATAACTGTCTGGTTCGGTTCTGCAACCCAACAAGAAAAACACAGACTTCAGAGGATAATTAGAACTGCAGAAAAAATAATTGCTACCAACTTGCCTTCCATTGAGGACCTGTATACTGCACGAATCAAGAAGAGGGCCATGAAAATATTTGCAGATCCCTCGCATCCTGGACATAAACTGTTTCAACTCCTACCCTCAAAACGACGCTATAGAGCACTGCACACCAGAACAACTAGACACAAGAACAGTTTTTTCCCGAAGGCCATCACTCTGCTAAACAAATAATTCCCTCAACACTGTCAGACTATTTACTGAATCTGCACTACTATTAATCGTTTCATAGTTCCCATCACCAATCTCTTTCCACTTATGACTGTATGACTATAACTTGTTGCTGGCAATCCTTATGATTTATATTGATATATTGATCATCAATTGTGTTGTAAATGTTGTACCTTGATGAACGTATCTTTTCTTTTATGTACACTGAGAGCATATGCACCAAGACAAATTCCTTGTGTGTCCAATCACACTTGGCCAATAAAAATTCTATTCTAATGAAAATTAATATTTCTAGTGGTTCTGGCAAAGGGTGAGAAAACCAAGGTTCAACTCATGAAGCCCATTTTCTCTGTCTTTTCCGCCTCACAGGGATGCTATATACAACAAAAGAACCACCCATGCTTTCCAGTTTTCCTTGAGGTATAAAATTTGACATAAAAGCAAATAAACATATATAAATAGAATGATATATAAATAGAATAGAATGATGCCATTTGTTGGTGGAAAGGAGGAATACAGATTCTACAAAAAGCGAACTAGTATTGCCTGTACTACACTATGTAGTGTAGTGAAAGGGCCGCGGTGTGGCTCAGGCTGTAAGAAGCCTGTTATTAAAACACAGTGCCCGCAATTACTGCAGGTTCTAGTCCCACCAGGTCCAAGGTTGACTCAGCCTTCCATCCTTTATAACACGGGTGTCCAAACTTGGTCCCTTTAAGACTTGTGGACTTCAACTCCCAGAGTTCCTCAGCCAGCTTTGCTGGCTGAGGGACTCTGGGAGTTGAAGTTCACAAGTCTTAAAGGGACCAAGTTTGAACACCCCTGCTTTATAAGGTAGGTAAAATGAGGACCCAGATTGTTGGGGGGGCAATAAGTTGACTTTGTAAATATACAAATAGAATGAGACTATTGCCTTACACACTGTAAGCCGCCCTGAGTCTTTGGAGAAGGGTGGGATATAAATGTAAAAACAAAACAAAAAACAACTATGTGTCAGAGCATATAACTTTTTCTTAACTTCCAGAGCTGTTGATAATCTCCAGAGATTTTCACAGAACAATGTTTGTTTGTTTGTTTGTTTGTTTGTTTGTTTTGTTGAGTATATATTAGATAATACATATAAGTATGAATTGAATACATAAAATGAATACAAATAAAGGGAACATTAGGATAGGGACAGTAGGCACGCTGGTGCTCTTATGCACGCCCCTTACAGACCTCTTAGGAATGGGATGAGGTCAACAGTAGACAGTCTTAGGTTAAAGTTTTGGGGATTTTGGGATGAGACCACAGAGTCTGGTAGTGCATTCCAGGCATTAACAACTCTGTTACTGAAGTCACATTTTCTGCAATCGAGTTTGGTGCTGTTTACCTTAAGTTTGTATCTATTGTGTGCTCGTGTATTGTTGTGGTTGAAGCTGAAGTAGTCATTGACAGGTAGGACATTGTAGCAGATGATTTTATGAACTATGCTCAGGTCATACCGAAGGCAGCGTAGTTCTCAATTTTTTAAGCCCAAAATTTCAAATCTGGTGGCATAAGGTATTTTGTTGGAGCGGAGGAGTGGAGGACTCTTCTTGTGAAATATTTCTGGACTGTTGAACAGAAAGGTGAAGGGCAGAGGATCCTTTATGGACTGGGAGGCAATCATACTTCTGGAAGTAGCCTATGTTACCATGCTGCAGGAATGAAACTGGAGAGAAAGGTTGCCGAGGAAGACAAAGCCATTTTACTTTCCTTGGCTTTTGGTCAAGAATCCTGCAGCTGCTTCTGTTCTTCTGGGATGAGAACACTCCGTGCCCCAAGGAGAGACATTCCTCTGGGCTGCATCCCAACTGGCAGATGCTCCCTTAGCTGCCCTTTGTCTTTAGAGGAGTTGATTCCATCTACCTTCCTTTTCTTAAGCTCTCAAACAAGAGAAAGGTAGATGTCATGTATGTCATGACCTCCTATATGACGTTTAGGAATGAGGGATTTTCTATTTTTACACAGTGTATATCCTGTTGGTATTTTTGCTGCTCTTTGCTTGAGACAACTTTGTCTCTAGAGGACAGAAAAACGATCCTCAGTTTTGCAAAACCATGTGAAACTGAAGTCTGTGTGGATTATTTATATTTAGCATTGTTAGTTGTATCTAAGGTCAAATGATTACATATGGGAGAAATTTAAGGGTTCAGAACTTCTAGTTTATTACTAATGTGGAATAGACAGAATTGCATAAGACAACCAACATTAACAGAAACCCAACATAGAACAGAATTAGTGCTATCAGATCAGGCATCCATCTAACATAATATTGTTAGTTCTACACTGAATAAAAGCAAATGCTAAGAGATACTGAAGGAGTAAAACTGTGATCTTTGTGTGCAAAGCGCATGATTTATCACAGAGCTACAAACCATTCTGAAGACAATTATTCAGCTTTGGAAACAGAATTATTGGGACAATAATAATTAGTTGATAAAATCATTTGGAGAGAACCTGATCACTGAAATTTTATGACATGGTTTCAAGTGATGAAGACAGATGCTTTACTGAACTGCATAAATAACCATAAAAGTGGATTCAAGAAATTCATAGTTAAATGGGCTTTAAAAGTTGTAAATTATAAAAACTACATGGAGTATGATTCTGTAGAAATCCCTTCTCTTTTTTTGTTAGGATGCTCAAATTGTTGAGGGTGGCTTGCTTGCATTATGACGAAAATACAGCGTGTTAAACTGTTAGGGATTCCCAACAGAGGAAATTACACTTCCTCTGAGTCCAAGGGAGGATCTCAAAAGTCAAGGTAGCAGCTGTGATTATGCGATTATAGTCACCATTCTGACTTTTTGGGCCTCCCTCCATATCAGGGGTCTCCAACCTTGGCAACTTTAAGACTTGTGGACTTCAGCTCCCAGAATTCCTCAGCCAGCAAAGCTGGCTGCTCCATACCACAGCTTTCCCTTCTTTCTCTGGCAATTCCATTTCATTACTGCCCTGCTTTCTGAAGCTCTCAGCCGCCCGGAACAAGGCAAAGCACTCTTTCCTTTCCCAACACCCCCAGTATTCATGATTTTCTTCATGAATAGACCTTTCTGGCAGCAGCTGCTGAGGACTGGCCTAAATTCCACTCTCTTTTGACATTTCATAGCTGGCAAAGAGCAGCAGCTTCTGTGTGATGGGGAGGGGGTGATTGGAGGAATTATCTCTAAAGAAAACAAAAGCTCAGCTGTTGTTACTAAAGATGAACCACATAGTACTCCTGTTGGTAGCTATTACTTTTTTAAAGGTCAGCAGGAGAGAAATGGATGAGGAGAGATGGCTAAAGGAGATCCTTTGTCTGGAAGGAAGTGACAGAGGCATTTTCCTGGGTGTAGGGCTAATTTGGACATGGCTCTCAAAAGTGCCAAGCTGTACACACAGGCAGGGCCTGTAAACTCTTCTTCTCTGATTCAATGCATGGACTCAAGCAGCCACATTCCTGGAACTGACCAACATTGCCGTTGGCATGAAAGTTTTGTGTCTCCTCTCTGCAATCCTTTAGAAGGCATAATTTTATCAAAAATAAAGCAGGAAATAGCTTCCAACTTCATACTATTCACAGGACCTAGCAAAGGGGTTTGGAGCCTGATGTTTTGGGGAACTCAAGTGACAGAATGAGGTTTTATGGCTGCTTGAACAAAATTAGTCTCCGTTTCATTTCCAGCATTGTTTCTTAATAATGTAAAAAACAAGAACGGAAGGGGCAAGCATTACGAAGTTAGTTACCAATCAAAGAACATGCACACCAGAAAGTCACCAATAATTTTTACTGGTTAAATTTGGCCACTCAGATCCAGTTTTCCTATCTCAGAATTGTAGCCATGTAATTACATTTATATATATTGGTAAAATATGGCTTGCTTAACTATGAGGAATGCTTGGTGCTCTCTGAGCTTTGTTTTTTTCTTGCAGACATTCCCATTACTCAAATTAGGTAACATCATCAATGGTAGTAAGGAGTGGGATTTGCTCTCAGTGTATATTTTAATGGCTTGATGGGAATGATCTTGGAGGTTCATTGGTTTGGCTGTTTACTGTTAGGCAGTTTGGCAGTTCCTTGATTGGGGTATTATTTAATTCTTGGTTGTTGGTCTGATGTTAATCCTGATGTTAATCTATGCTCAACCGGGGTTGATTGATGGTGGTTGATTGGTGATTTGACTTGTTGATTGTCTCTTTTGCACAGTATGTAAATGTTGTTTGTGTCTGTGTGTCTATTGATGCCCAGTTTGTGAGAGTTGCAGGCTTCCAGGAATTGTGTAGCATTTTTGGACTTGGCTTGGTCTAGAATGGTCACAGTTTCCCAGTTGAAACTATGGTTAAATCTGTCCATACTGTATGTTTTGAAATTAAAGAGTTTTCATCGTGTCTTCTGACGACTAGTTGGTGTTCATGGATGTGTTCTGTTAGTCTTCCTCCATTTGTCCTATGTAGTGGTTGTTGCAGTCTTTACATTGTTTGTTCTGGATGACTCCTGTTTTTCTTCTGGGGCTGCTGTATCTTTTGGTTTACTTACACAATGTAAGCCGCCCTGAGTCTTCGGAGAAGGGCGGGATATAAATGTAAATTAAAAAAAAGAAGAAGTTTTGGAGCACTTTAGTTGGTTTGTGTGCTAACCTGATTCCATGTGGTTGTAATAATCTGTTGATGGTTTCTGAGATGTTTATGATGTATGGCAGTGTTATTCTTTGCGTTAGTTATGCTATATTGGGTTGAGTAGTGAGGCCCCCCATCCACGTAGAGATTTCCATTCAATGTTCCAATTGAAGAATGCCCACTGATAATTTATATCAATATTTTATTTGGGTCCTAATTTCTGACTTCACATACATAAGTATGAGGTTTTTGTAATGGTTGCTATGTAATACTTCTTTTTGCTTTCCTTAAAAAGGAAATGCATCAGCAAAAGAAGACAAAGAGAAAATTATTTTGCATAATTTCTAAAACATTGTATATGTTAATTAAATACATAAATATAGAAATATTTAATTCTAATTTAAGTTTAATTAAAAAATATGGAACTCTTCCCATCAAAATTTAGACTCGGTCAGTTTGAAGTATACCTTGAATAGTTTGGCTAAAGTAGTAACTCAGCAATTAAGGAAATATCCAAATGTTTTGATGTTCCCACACTTATCTACACCTACAAGATGTACTTTTAAATTATTTGATAAAATTAGAGATCAACAAGTCTACATGACAGCTCCTTTTTTGCTCTATTTAATTAACTGTTTTGCCTAGGTAGCCTGATAATTTTAGATTATCCTAGGGAAGAATTTTGAAAGAACAAAATACCGGTTCATGACTAATTTTGACCTTTCAACAAAATTGAGTGGATGACTTAATTAATTTAGCTGAATTAAACTCCTATCATTAGTTTCATTGAGGTTGATCATATTTAGGGGAAAAAACCCATCTCCTCAGCCTGATATTCCTTCTATAAGTCACCCAGAAGTAGCTATTCAGGTACGGTAGTCTTAGATGTATGAGCACAATGGAGCCTAGACGTTGGGTTGTAAGTTATTGCAGTTGTAAGTCAAGGCACTACTGTCACCAGATTCAATTTTACAAACATTTTTATGATGGTCATAAAGTGAGTCACTGTGGTCATTAAGCAAGCCATGTGGTTGTTAAGAGAACAATGTGATTAAATCCAAGATATCCAATGGGCATATTTTGCCATTTTCTACAGGAAAATGGCAAAAAAATGTTTCAAATTGAGGTTACATGACCATGGGGGCACCTTGAGGGATGGGTCATAAATAACTTTTTAAAAGTCCATCATAACTTGAGTCATTAAGACCGTCATAAGTTGAAGACTATCTGTAAAGTACTGTCAATGTGTGCTCTCCATTCACACCCCAAAATTAGCTCCTAACAACCTGGGGGAGAATGAGTGGTTTGATTTTTGCACATTTCAGACATGGCTCAAAGCATGTTCCTTAACATTTGTCTGCCGCACACCCCTCTGACCAGTTTGTGTTTCCTGTTGTGAAATGGACCTCACTCCATTCCCAGAAAATCTGGATAGTTTCTTGTCCTCTAGAGCAGGGGTCTCCAACCTTGGTCCCTTGAAGACTTGTGGACTTCAACTCCCAGAGTTCCTCAGCCAGCTTTGCTGGCTGAGGGACTCTGGGAGTTGAAGTCCACAAGTCTTCAAGGGACCAAGGTTGGAGACCCCTGCTCTAGAGTGGGTCCAGCTCTGCTTGGGAGAAGTCATATCACCCTATCAGTGACATGATCGTCAAGGAGGCTGATGTGAGGGAAAGACAAAAAGATACTTGGGATGATTTGAAGATACAGCAGCATGGCAGACCTCCTACTGAGATCTGGTGTGGATAGTGAGGTAGGGATTCTTGATAAATGCTTTGTGGCAATATTATCATATAGTAATGATTATCAGAACATTTTTTATGTTTCCAATATTACTATGTACATTCATATGAAATATATATAGTACTGTGCATGCTTTAAAAAGGATTCAGAAGATGCTTTAAAAAGGCCTCAGAATGCATAGAAATGCTAGTTCACTACCTTATTAAAGCAGCCACAACTTTTTTCAGGTTTCTGAATCTTTTCAGGATCTGGACAAGGATGTGTCAGGGGGAGGTAGAAGAGCCAATTTGGTGTAGTGGTTAAAGCACCAGGTTAAAAATCAGAGACTATTTGTTCTAGTCCTCCCTTAAGTATAAAGCCAGCTGGGTGACCTTGAGCCAAGCATTCTCTCTCAACCCTAGAACGAAAGCAATAACAAGTCAGTTCTGAAACCTGCCAAGAAAAACTTCAGGGTCCAGGCCAGGGGTGGGTTCTACTTACCTTTACTGCTGCTTTGCAATGGGATCGTGCACATGCCGAACTTCTGCACATGCGCAGGTCTTCTATGATGACATCCGGGTGGGTGGGCGGAGCCTCCCCCCCCCCCGGTTTTACTACCGTTCGCAAGAAGCAGACCGAACCGGGGACAACCCACCACAGGTCCAGGAAGTCACCAGGGTTTAATATTCACTCAAAAGCACAGAACAAAACAAATATTCAATAAGTGGCTCCTAGTTCAATATGTGGGGAGGAAGAAGAAATTTTGAAATATCTCAGCCAACATATTTACTATTTTCATCATATGAAATACGATTTTTTTAAAGCTAAAATCTCTGGAAGAGAGTATCTTATGGAATACAACGTTGGCAACTCTAACATGATAGTATCCTAACATGTTTCACTGCAACTATCAATCTCCAGAGAAGAGCTTGATCAGGTTAGGAAAGAGTAGATAAATAAAAAAAATTTTTTTTCTTTTGAGAAAGCTCCTCCCCACCCTCTCTTACTTATTATGTTGCATTTAAAGAAATGTTGGAATTTCAAGTAAATACTTATTTATTAGATTCATGCCCTGCTGTATTCTCAGTAGCTTAAAAGAATATGGTGAAGTGACAGTTTGAACAGAATACCGACTAAGTGACCACCCAGAATAAAATAATAGAAGCGGGGCAAGCCATTGATTTAGCCAGATCATGAAAATGCTTTTTGGAATAAAGGGCAGTAGTTTGTTTTCCAATGAGATGCCATTTCAAAGCAATAACACTGCTACAGAGAAGCTGTGCCATCAGGTCTTGCCTCACCTCTTGGAAATGTGGAATCACTATTGACTATTCCCTGTAAGATCTGATATGTGGGTCAATACAGATAGAAGAAGGTAATCCTGTGAATACCGAAGAGCCAAACCGTGAAGGGCTTTAATGGGCCAATACATGCTCTTTAAATCAGAGGTCTCCAACCTTAGCAACTTTAAGACTTGTGGACTTCAACTCCTAGAATTCAAAGCAAAGCTGGCTGAAGAATTCTGGGAGTTGAATTCCACAAGTCTTAAAGTTTCCAAGGTTGGAGACCCCTGCTATAAATTGTACTTGAAACTTATTTGGTAACTGATACAAGGCTTACAGAATTGGGTTTTTTTTAATGATCCTAAATCAGGAATCTGTAAGAAAGAAAGGCCAGTTATAGTTTCTGAATATTCTTCAACAGCCTCACATAATGTGTATGGCTGTAATCCAGTCAGGTGACAATGTGGGCACGAATCAATATAACTATGTTCTCTTACATCAACAAAGGACCCAAATGAAAAGCCAGCCCAAGATCTCCTGGCTACAGTCTTCAAATCAAATATATTTTTCTCAGATTAAGAGTTATATTGTTAAATTGTGGGGGCATAGTGGCTAGAATGCAGTGATGCGGACTGACTCTGTTCATTGCCAGGAGTTTGATCCTGACCAGCTCAAGGTTGAGTCAGCCTTCCATCCTTCCAAGGTTGTAAAATGAGGGTCCATATTGTTGGGGACAATATGTTGACTCTGTAAACCACTCAGAGAGTGCTGTAAAGCACTATGAAAAGATATATAAATCTAAGTGCTATTCCTATTGCTAGTATGTTAACATAGTATTGAACTAAATTGTGTTATTGGGTACACTGAAGTCCCATTGATTTCAGTTCAGGACCTAAGCAAGTTTTCTTAACCTCGATTCTGTGTACTGCACAATTATGATTACTCAATGGTAATGTATAATTTGCATTTGTGCTGTGCAGATGATCTTATCAACCTTATCAAGTGAAGAGATAATTTGATTTGTCTTGAAAAAGTACTTCACTTCACTTTTAGCCTTCTCCGGAATTTGCTTTTGGAGAAGGGAATGAAGCAAAGTAATGCAACATGGCTGTTCTGTGCTCTTGACATAACAGAATTCAGTTGGATTGTAATTCAGCCTCAGGAGGATGCTCTGTTTGAAGCCTTGTTAATCTTACCTTGAAGATCTGCTCAACTCAGTTTTGGAGACTAGGAGCTACCCCTGTCTAGACTACGAGTCCTGGCTCAAATAACTGAATCTCTGTCTCATTTTGGGGTGTGTGGGTGTGTGTGCTTGTGCGTGCGTGCGTATATATACACACACACATACAGTTGTTTTGAGAATATGTAAATCGGGAGCAGAACATGTTTACTGCCCTGAGCTCTTCAGGATAGATGACTTTTAAAATTGTTATAAATGCAGAAAGGGTTTGCCTTGTTGATCTTTTGGATGCACACCCTGGTAGTGGAGCAGGAGAAACCCTATGCCCGTTCCTTCTGTCAGTCATTAAAGTTGAAGCTCCTGCTTGTATTCTCTGCCTGCACCATAATAGCAGCAGGGATTAAAATGCCAGGCATTGTCCTTGCCAGACTATAGAATTGTGTTCTCATAACTTCTTCTCTAAAAATATATGGATGAACAGGTGCAAGAAAAGCTCATGGGTGTCAGAAAGGGAGGTGAAATCCACTTATTTCAGAAATAAGAGAGGGGATAGTTAACAAAAGCCATCTCCCTCAGTCAATACTGTTTTTCCCCCCCTTGGTTTTTGTATAGATTTGAGATAAAATTATGGGTCGCTCCATTTCTGACCATCCCAGGCTCTGTGCAATTCTTTAATCACAGTTCTCATCCCCTTTTATCAGACCTGGCTGTAGATTTGCCTTACCTGTGATCAGTCTGATCGGCCACAGAGTATGCTCCAGGGGTGAAATCTACAAATTTTCCCTACCGGTTCTTTGGGTGTGGCTTGGTGGTCAGATGACTGGATGGGCATGGCCAATAACAATAAATAATAAAAATAATATAAAGTATACAAAACAATAAGAGGTACCAAAAACCAACTTTCACACTTTACACACACAACACAACACAACACAACACAACACAACTGACTCACACACAATGTAAAAGCAGCTGCACTTCACCCAAAATGGCCCCTGCAACATGCAGGAACCTCACACAGCCATAAAAAGCTCAAAACCCAACTTTCACACTTTACACACACACACACACACCCCCCACAACTGACTCACACACACACACAAAATGCCACATACAGCTTTGTGAGATTTTGTGTGTTTGTGTAATTAGAGTGAAACACTACAGAAACACCAATCTCAGAAAGCTGCACAAATATTTTATTTTATTATTTTATTTTATTTATATTTTTTAGATCAGGGGTCTCCAACCTTGGTAACTTTAAGGTTTGTGGACTTCAATTCCCAGAGTTCCTCAGCCAGCAAAGCAGGCAGATTCAGTTGCTGACTGAGGAGATGGATTTCAGGCAGGCAGATTCAGTTGCTAGCTGATGCAACTGATATAAAGCATGGCTTTCCCAGCCCGAAAGGAACAGTTAATTAGGTAAGTGCTTCATCGCAGCCCAGAACCTCTTAAAAGGAGGTTTTCTACAAGCTCTTTGGCTGAAGAGCTTGTAAAAAAAATGTTTTTTAAGGTTCTGGTGATGAGGAACTCAGCTGGGATCACCAGAGGAGCCTTTTAAAACCTTTTTTTCCAACCTCTTTGACTGAAGAGGTTGTTAAAAAAAAGAGTTTAAAGGGTTCTGACATCTCAGCTGAGCCGCGGGATCCTCAAAGGCTTTTTTTTTTTTACTTTTAAAGACATGTTTTGGCTAAAGAAACACTGCTTTTAAAAGTAAAAAAAATGCCTCTGATGAAGGTGCGGCTCAGCAGAGGCAGGGGGCAGGGCCAGGGATTTTTGCTACCGGTTCTCTGAACCACCGGCTGCCATTGCTACCGGATTGGGCGAGCCGGTCCGAACCGGGAGCATTTCACTCCTGGTGTGCTCCTATATTCTGTCCATATCTGACACTTAGTCATCCAAAGATAATTTTGCAATGACAACAACAGCATTCTCAGTTGGTAAGATCTTTCCTCTGTGATGACCATAGGTCCTCCTTTGTAGCCCTTTCTTTTAAGATATTCTTTGTTTCAAATTCTGGCCAAATTCTTCCCATTGTATAGGATGTACTGCATTTCAATTTAAATTATCCTAACTATTTTTAAATGTATATCTATCCATATGAATCAAAGTGTACAAATATTAGGCAAGTTATTGCCCTCTAATCTCCCTGTCCTTGCATGGTATTTCCTTTGGGGTAGCTAAATCTAATTGGCCATTGTACTCTATTTTTTTAAATTTAACTTTATCTCCTTCAAACACCTTATTTCAGCTGCTACATTGGCTGAAATGTAGGAAAGGCAGTCCAGAGGGAGAAAAAATCCTTCTTAATTTTCAGCTCTTCCAAATGTCCTACCAAGCAATGTTGTATGGCTTTATGGTTTTCAGGGAGTCTTCCTAATTCAGACAATATCCATGTGTGGGGCTATTAGATGGAGATTAATTGGTAGAGTTATGAGCCAGTTCAATCTGGTTTGTGTGAATACATGTTCAATAATTGTGGCTCTTCTTGAGGGACTTCATGCTGAGCTATTGCACTGAGCCTTGTATCTATTCTTGGCAGCCTGTGCCTCAATTACTTGGTCAAATACATACATGCCTTCATGCACACATGCATATATATGTCTTGTAGAAGGAGGAGGCCTTGCACCCTACACTTTGGACTAATTATGTTTTTATTAAGTTGCAAAAGACCTTTTAGTTTCCTCATAGTTAAACATGGAATAGGTGAAGGAATAGCCACCTATGTATGTATTTAATCATAGTTATTTTCTGTCCCTGGGGATGATAAGGGTGAGAGAAAATAGGAGCTGATTGATAAATTACCATCAAAGCTGCCTATTGCCTAATTTCAAAAACATTATTAGGCCTTGAACTCAACCACACACATATTGCTCTGGCCCCATTACCTAATTTAAAAAAAAATATTATTAGACCTTGATTTCAATCATACACACATTGTGCTGGCCCCACTCTCTGTTTAGTTCAGCTGAATATGAGGAAGTGTGTAGCCTGCTTACATTTTCCTTAATAGTCTCATAAGTAATTTGAAGTTCTATTTACTGTTACGGCTCAAAGAGAAAAACTGGGTTAAGAAAAAGCAGGGCAAGGATCAGCATCTGCACCAGCTGATGTAGTACTAGAACAAAAGAAGCTGCAGCGGGTCTGGATGGGGAGAAACAGGCTCAGGCTCAATCCCTCCAAGACAGAGTGGCTGTGGATGCCGGCATCTCGGTACAGTCAGCTGAGTCCTCGGCTGACTGTCGGGGGCGAGTCATTGGCCCCGATGGAACGGGTGCGCAACCTGGGCGTCCTCCTGGATGAACGGCTGTCTTTTGAAGATCACTTGACGGCCGTCTCCAGGAGAGCTTTTTACCAGGTTCGCCTGGTGCGCCAGTTGCGCCCCTTTCTAGACCGGGATGCCCTGTGCACGGTCACTCACGCCCTCGTGACGTCTCGCCTGGATTACTGCAATGCTCTCTACATGGGGCTCCCCTTGAAGGGCATCCGGAGGCTTCAGTTAGTCCAGAATGCAGCTGCGGGTGATAGAGGAGCCCTCGTGGCTCCCGTGTGACACCTATCCTGCGCAGACTGCACTGGCTGCCTGTGGCCTTCCGGGTGCGCTTCAAGGTTTTGGTGAACATCTTCAAAGCGCTCCATGGCATAGGGCCGGGTTACTTACGGGACCGCCTACTGCTACCGGATACCTCTCACCGACCCGTGCGCTCTCACAGAGAGGGACTCCTCAGGGTGCCGTCAGCGAGACAGTGTTGTCTGGCGACACCCAGGGGAAGGGCCTTCTCTGTGGGGGCTCCCACCCTCTGGAACGAACTCCCCCCAGGACTTCGTCAACTTCCGGACCTCCGAACCTTCCGTCGCGAGCTTAAAACACATTTATTCATCTGCGCAGGACTGGATTAGTTTTTAAATTCGTGGGTTTTTAAGGGGTTTTAAATGGGTTTTTAATGGGTTTTTAATGGGTTTTATTATTTGCTAAATTTTAATTGCGGCCAAATTGAATAAGTTTTTTAGTGGTATTTTAATAGTATTTGTTTTGTAATAGTACTGTTTATTTTATCTGCCTGTAAACCGCCCTGAGTCCTTCGGGAGAAGGGCGGTATAAAAATTTAAATAATAAATAAATAAATAAATAAATTTTTCAGCTTTAACTCTTTGACTTTTAAATCTTGCTCTATCTACCATGGCTGGTGTATTTCTGGATTATCCTCTGTTTGACCCTTCTTCTTTGATGATGATGCTGGAAACTACCTGGATTTGAGAACTTGAGCCTCTAAAAGCATGTACTTAATCACTGAATGATAGCATTATCCAGCACTGTTTTCCAAGGTCTGAAATGCTAATAAATCACCAGATTTTGGCTTTGTTACAATCCACCTAAATTCAAGTTGGATCCATGCCAGCATCAAGAGATTCTGTTCTTGGCTTGCTAGATGCTTAGTTTCACTGCTTTTGCCTTTATTTTCCAGCCCTTCCCAATTCAACAAAAATAACAAAAACAGTAACGATACATTAGCTCTGATAAGAAGACTTGGAGGCATGAATAGAAATAGGTATGCAACTTCACCACAGCTTCACTGAAATTGAACAGGGTGCAACTTAATATATGCATGTATATATATTCTTGGATGCTTATTCTTCCAAGAGTATTGGAAAAGTAATGGACAAGGTGCATACAGTATGTGTACAATTCACAAGGACTAGATACTAAGGGTGTGTGGTCTGTGGGTAGATATTTAACAGTATGAAAGCAGGCATACCAGAAGGGTATTTATCTCAGTTCTATTTTTACTGACCAGTTGCAGTCAAGCTTCAATTTATTACTCCCATCCTTTTTTCTGTCGTTCACAGTCCGAGCCTTTCCATTCTCCAGCCGTCATCTCTCTCCTGCCTGGACTGCACTAGGGTAAGATGCTTGATCAAAGACTTAGCCTTGAGGTAATCGTGTACCAAAGGAACTGTGATGATTTAGGTTCAAGCAGGAAGAAATAATTATAACTGCATTACTTTATTTTGATCAGGCCAAATAAGAAGATCAGCTGGCTAAACGAGACCTCAGTGGGGTACTTACTCATACAACTTCTTTTGCATGCTAAAACAATTATATTTGCTAGGCCAGCCACAGGGAAACTGAGATTTTTTTCCTAATTATTATTTAATATCATATATACATAAAATAGACAGATTAGTGAGGAGCTTAAGGGTAGTTTCAGCTGTGAATCATTAGATTTCAAGAGAAGTGTTTATGAAAAGCCCTTGGGAGCCGATGTGAATAATTAGATCATATATAATTAGAATACAGATATATGAAGCAAGCCCCCTGAGAATTGGCATGCCTAAACATCCACTTTCTCCCACACAAAATTCCAGATCCTGTTCAGCGGGTAAATGCTACAAAGACTTATTTTCTGTATCAGATTACTATGAGCCCATTTTTGCTTGTCTTTGCCTTATGTGCTAAGCTGTCTTCAGTGTTTTGTAGGTTTCTTGAATTTTCTTAACTTCATAATGATGATCAAACAAATGTCCCACTTTCCCAAGCAGATTAAGCAAAAATAAACTCCAAGGTAATTTACCTAAGTAGAAATACTATAGGATCTGACAAATTTATTTCTGAATGTTTTCAGTAGCAGACACACACACACACAATAAAAAACCCTATTTTTAAAGAATAAGAATACTCTGTTTAGAATCATTTTTTAGATTTCATGTACTCTATATAAACATTGTAGAAAAGAAATTTCCAATGATGGCCTGAAGAATAATCATATATATAAAAGTGAGAAATTTGCATCTGTTAAAAATGAAAACTTCTATTTTGAATTATAGATATAGAGTTCCCAGCTTTTACATTTGTTATTGGAAAATGCTGCAATATTTGAAGCTAACATGGATGAATTATATTGGGGGGAAAAAAGAAAATCACACTATTTAACTTTGATTTAAGACTCTTTGCTGGAGATAGGATTTGAATGCAGAAACCATAGGATGGGATCTATTTATCAAATTATTCAAACTACAAATGTCTGTACAGAGCTTGAAACAAGCCATCCAGAGACTTTACAATGTAATCTTTTAAGTATCTTATTGTATCTGAGACAAGTATTATTTTTAAATCTCTTGATAAATATTCCAATCATTACAGTGTGCATTCCTCAGGGATCCAGGACCCAAGAGTCCGCAGATAAGTGTTCAAAATCTCTACATTTGAGGGCTTTAATATGGCCCAGTACTTTCTGCAGCCATAACACAAGACTGGCAGCAGAGAAGGTAGTACAATAAGGATAGGGCAGGCAGAGAAGACAGGCACTTGGGATCCCTTTGCCACTCTTTCCCTGCCTCACCCCTTTAACAAATTTGATTGTGTGAGGTGCAGTGATGATGGCTAGGGGGCAAAAAGCTAGTTAGCCACGAGATGGCAGCAGAGATGTGAGAAATGCTCAATCTTGTTGGATGGTAGCAAAGACATTTTTGGGGTTCAAAGATGTTAAGCCTACCCTGTCCCCCACCCCCCAAAAAAGATGCTCAGAAGAGTCTTGAGGGCAGGGAAGTCGATAGAGAAGTCAATAGAGAAGGAGAAATATTTTGAGGACTGAGGAGATCAGAAGCAACTCTTTGCCTGCTTATGCTTGCTGATGTGAGTAATAAGTGGCCGTGGGATTCTTTTCCTTCCATTCTTCTGTCAATATTCATCACAGGGGTGGGGACTTGGCTTCTGAGCTGTCTCAACATTGGGGGATCCATCTGAGAGTTAAGCTCTACTTATGCACATGTGTCCAGTCCTGTGCTTTTTCCTCAGAAGTAAAACCCTGGAATTCCATTCTGCAACAATAACAATACCATTTATGGACTACAAATAAGAGAACCCTTTTCCAACAGTGATCATTGCATGATTGACTTCCATCTTAATATACGTTGTGACTTAAACCATCATATCAATAGCATTCCCATTTACAACTTCAAAAAAGCCAATTATGACTCTATAAACAATGATCTTTCATTTCTAGACTGGCAAAATCTGTTCTCAACCTGTATAACTGCTGAAGACCACTATAGAGTTTTTCTACTCGAAATCAACAGAGTCATCGAACTATATGTACCACTAACTACCATCAAGATTAGGAAAAGCAAACTACCCATATCAATAAAAAAGCTTCAATCTAAAAAAAGATCCCTCTGGAAAAGAAACAAAAAGGGCTATGTAGCTAATTTTAAAAAACGCTACAGAACTATATGCAACCAAATAAAAACTGAATGCACAAATTACCACACCAAACAAGAAGAGGATCTTCTGCGCACAAATTCCAGTCGTGCCTTCTATAATTTTGTCAACAACAAGCTTAGAAACTCTAGACGCATGCCACCTCTAAAAGATCCTGATGGCAATGAATACAATGATGAAGAATCTAGAGCAAACCTCTTTAATAAATTCTTTGCATCAGTTTTTGTCAACAGTGATGGCACTCATCCAACATTCCAAATTTGTACAATCAATGAGCATGACAACTTAACAATTGTTGATTTTACAGAAGAAAATGTTGGTAAAGCTCTAAGTAAATTGAAGCCATCTCTATCCATTGGACCTGATGGTCTTTGTGCTTACTTTTTTAAAAAACTCTAGACGCATGCCACCTCTAAAAGATCCTGATGGCAATGAATACAATGATGAAGAATCTAGAGCAAACCTCTTTAATAAATTCTTTGCATCAGTTTTTGTCAACAGTGATGGCACTCATCCAACATTCCAAATTTGTACAATCAATGAGCATGACAACTTAACAATTGTTGATTTTACAGAAGAAAATGTTGGTAAAGCTCTAAGTAAATTGAAGCCATCTCTATCCATTGGACCTGATGGTCTTTGTGCTTACTTTTTAAAAACTCTCTAGTAATCTAGCAGAACCCTAAGTTTACTCTTTAATATAGCCTTAAGAACCAGTTCCCTTCCCAGTCTCTGGTCGCTAGCCACAGTCATTCCAGTTTTCAAAAAAGGCGACCCCAGCTTAGTTGATAATTATAGACCTATCTCCCTATGTTGCGTCGCCTGCAAGGTTATGGAATCCATCATCAACCAATCCATTACCTTACACTTAGAAATGCACAACCTTCTCTCAAATAAACAATTTGGCTTCAGGAAAAATTATCATGCAATCTACAACTTCTCTACTGTAAAACCTATGGACTACTAATCTTGATCTAGGTAAATCAATAGATGCAATATACATAGACTTCTGCAAAGCTTTTGACTCAGTAGTACATGATAAACTTCTCCTAAAATTAAAATCCTATGGCATTTCAGGACCCTTACACCACTGGATATCTGCTTTTTTGTCAAACAGACAACAAATAGTTAAAATTGGTAATGCTCTTTCAAATCCTGTTCCTGTCAAGAGTGGTGTTCCTCAAGGCAGCGTTCTTGGACCTACTCTCTTTATAATATACATAAATGATCTTTGTATTGATATCTCAAGTAACTGTGTTCTCTTTGCTGATGATGTCAAACTTTTCAACACCACTGACAATGCATCCACAATTCAAAAGGACCTTGATCATCTATCTGCCTGGTCTAAAATTTGGCAACTACAAATTTCAACCAGTAAATGCTCAGTCTTGCACATTGGAAGAAAGAACCCAATCACAAAGTACATGCTTGATGGACATTGCCTCGCAGATGACCCCACCCTGTCAAAGACCTTGGGTTTTACATCTAACGATTTAAGTTCCAAAGCCCACTGCAACTACATAGCTAAGAAGGCTCTAAGAGTTGTCAACTTAATTTTACGTAGCTTCTTTTCAAAAAACACCACGCTACTGACCAGAGCATATAAAACATTTGTTAGGCCAATTCTTGATTACTGCTCTCCTGTCTGGAACCCTTACCATATATCTGACATCAACACAGTTGAGCGTGTCCAAAGGTATTTTACGAGAAGAATTCTCCATTCCTCTGAAACTAATAAAATACCTTATTCCACCAGACTTGATATCTTGGGTCTAGAAAACTTGGAACTTCGTCGCCTTCGACTGGATCTGGGTTTAGCATATAAAATCATCCGTTGTAATGTCCTTCCTGTCAATGACTTTTTTAGTTTCAATAACAATATCACAAGAGCTACAAACAGATTCAAACTCAATGTCAACCGTTCCAGTTTAGATTGCAGAAAACACGATTTCTGTAACAGAATTGTATATACTTGGAATGCATTACCTGACTCTGTGGTTTCTTCTCATAACCCCAAAGGTTTCACTCAAAAACTGTCCACGGTTGACCTCACCACTTTCCTAAGAGGACTCTAAAGGGGCGTGCATAAGAGCACAAACGTGCCTACCGTTCCTGTCCTACTGTTTCTTTCCCTATGTATATACACGTTTTTAGTACCTCATTTCTCCTCATATATACGTTCATATATTTATAACCTTTTATGTAACGCTTGTATATATTGTTATGACAAATAAATAAATAAATAAATAAAATAAATAAATTCACTTTGTGCTTTCTACACTTTGTGTCCAGAGCTATTGCCTGAAGTTATAACCTACATCCAGGTCTTTAGATAGGATTCAGTGGCTTTATTTCTAAGTGAACCTACACAGAGAGTATCCATAAACTGAGAATGGAACTAATAATATCTGCAAAGCTCTTATATTGCAGATGCATACACAGAATGGTATGCACTTCAATTTATTATGGATCATCTTTTTGATTTTAAATATATTTGATTTTATCCAGGAATAACAATAAAATAATCCATTGCTGTTCATTGTCATAAGAATTATTTTTAGCTGGCATTTTCCACTCCAATAGAGTTGCATTCTCCCCCGGGGAAAAAAAACATATCAAGGTCATCATTGCTGGGAAATAATATTATTCAGTCTCAATTTTCTAATCTCCTGGAATCTTGGGATAAAGAAATATAAAATTAATATAACAAAGAATAAATGGAGTCTGCTTATATTATGCATCATTGTTTGCATTCATTTTTAAATGCTGAGATTGTTTCATTCTTTGTAACTCGTTGCTTTATTTTGATTTACAGGCACAACATTTGTTTCCACAATGCCTGAAGTGTGAGTAAATGTTCTATTTTCCCCACTGGCTAGATATCCTTCATTCACACATGGTTCAGATTCATCTTCTGAATTTGACCCCAGAATTATTGCATTATGCGATACTATGCTTTGAATAAAACTAGGCTTGCTATGAGTTTGTTGCGGAAAAATCTCAAATTGTGTTGTTCCTCCATTTACCTTCTATGTGAAATAGATAAATGAGATACTTAATATTGCAATATAGGTTTCCCCATCTCTCCTCCATCTCACTCTCTGCCTACATGTTGAGAACAGAACTTGATAAAGAGCTGCTGTTTTCCAAGATCCAGGTCATGTCTTAGATACAGTTTAAATCTTACACCATGTGTGTATGCCTACACAGAAGTTAGTCCCTTTCAGTCAAATGGGATTTTCTTCCAAACTGGTGATTGCAGGACAATTTTAACATGGTTCCTTGTATAAACAATAGCTCTCAAACTAATATTTACACATGTAGCAACTTCTAGGTTTAGTTTTGATATGAGAAATTTGACATTCAGATTTAAATTTTAAATGAAAAAGATCTCTAAATTAGAAACTCGTTCATTTATTCTTGATGGTTTTCCTTTTGGCAAGCTTATACATATAAAAGCAGTGAACTTTCAAATACATATTTCTCAGCAATGCACAAACATTTTGTTGTAGAAAAGCTAAAGCGGAAAGTATAAACTTTCTGAACAGTTTTGTTTCAGCACTGAATATTGGTGATGAAATTATAAATCACCCACCAACATTCCAATAAACATCACTGTCTGAAATAGATGCTGAATTCTGTTGATTATTACCAATATTTACAGTCAGTATGGATCATTTTGAGATCAAATACATTTTAGTTGGGTTTATAAAACAGTTCTGTGAAGCGATCACTAGATGGCAAGAAAAACACCTCAGCGATTTTCCAATGCGGCAATGAATTCCATAAATGATTAGGAGGAGTTGATAAGAATGTTTTTTACCTGAGGATAGCTATCCTTTTGTTTAAGGAATGTAATTACCTCATACTCAAAATCTGGCAACTCACCAGTCAATTATTCAAATGTGAGTCCAATTGTAGATGTGATCAAATGTGAAAATAATAATTATGGTCTGAGTCTAGGTTTTAGTATTTAATATATGTTTCCATTTTATGGAAAGTCCTATAGGAATATGCAGCGGTGACAGATACACAAAATTGTACTGAAATCTTAAACATTTTTAGTCAGATTCCAGTTGCGTTCACCCACCATTCTTAACAAATACATTACAAAACTAGCAGCCTCATGTCCCTGAAATACTGAGCTTGCTTAGTTTTAAATGAGCATCTTGTGTGTTTGACTATATTGTGCAGACACAATATATTGTGCAGAAAATGTCTTTCTTCAGTAAACAGAGAAAGAATATTGTTTGGATGGAGCCACTCTTCTTAGCCCGTGTAATTGGAGCACATGGTTAGAATTAGAAGGTTATGGCACACTTTGTTATCCTGTTGCTCTCCAGATGTTTTTGGTCTACAGAATTATTGACCTTCCTGCCTTGGAATTCTGAAAATTGTAATTCAAGGCATGAGGCAGTGGTGAAATCCAATTTTTTTTACTACCAGTTCTGTGGGTGTGGCTTGGTGGATGTGGTGTGGCTTGGTGGGCGTGGTAGGGGAAGGATACTGCAAAATCCCCCTTCTCTTCCCACTCCTGGGGGAAGGATATTGTAAAATCTCCATTCCCATCCCACTCTGGGGTCAGCCAGAGGTGGTATTTGCCGGTTCTCCGAACGACTCAAAATTTCTGCTACCGGTTCTCCAGAACCTGTCAGAACTTGCTGGATTTCACCCTGGCATGTGGAGAGCACATGTTTCAGGATGGCTACAAGATCATTGTGATTATTAGTAACAGAGGCTTATGAGTTTTAGGAGAGGTTTTAACAAGGCTAATAGTACAGCTAATAAGACAACACCAGACAGGAAATCCATCCTGATCAATGCAGATCTGCAATAGGATGGGAGAATAATCTTAAAGAAGAGGAAGAAAAGCCACAGCCAAAGCAATAGTCAGATAGCAGAAATCTCAGCCTGAAACAGGAATGGAATTTGAGAAAGCATGCTAGATTTGACCCTACCAGTTCTATTTAATATTTTGTTTATCAATCATATTTATTTATCACACATCTCATGATTCATGTGACTCTGACATAAAGTAAGGGGGGGAGGCACATTCATATTTGTTACTTAACACTATAATAAAAGTAGTTTTAGTATTCAGAACTTTGGTATTAAAGTCTGGTACCTCAAAAGGCAGACAGAATCACTGTGGAGTCCAGTCCAGTGGTGGGTTGCTACCGGTTTGCCCCGGATCGGGCAAACCGGTAGTGGTGGCGGGAGGCCCCGCCCACCCACCTGGATGTCTCTGTGCATTCATAGAAGCTTCTGCGCATGTGCAGAAGCGTCCTGCACACACGTGCCTGTGAACAAACCAGTAGCAAATGAAATTGAAACCCACTACTGGTCCAGTCTGATAAAATGTTTTCACTCACTCATATTTTCAGTATCTTGAGCAGAGTATTACATTTCATATATTCACACTGTTCTTTCTACTTTTTTCCCCTCTTTCTTCCTTCTCCCAAATGAATTTCTGTAGGGAGGTAAGTACAGTTCCAGGATTTGTTTTTCTTAACATTTGCTGGTATGAATATATGATTATCACTGTGTTGTTGAAATGATGCCCTTGATTTCTTTTATTTTTGCTCTTTAGAGGAAGCCCAAGATCACAGCTTCACGCAAGCTCCTTCTAAAGGTGAGTCATGATGATGCAAGTTATTATGCATTAATTAAAGCAAGATACTCTTGAATGGAACTGTACAGAATAAATTCTTCTAAGTAAATTTGGGGCAGCCTTCCCAATTTTATTTACTGCTCATTTGGAGAAAGAAGATTGGAAAACTGGACAAAGGCTTCTGACTTGTGCATTATACATAGGCATTCTTCATAAACCTTTCTTGTAGATGGATGGATATTTCAGATCCATGGTGAAAAAGGTATGAGGTTATCTTTCAAATGTTTCCCTAATTTTTTTTCTAGAGTTTGATGCTGGCTAAAGCCAAAGAAGAATGGGAACAAGAACAAGTGGACAAACAAGGAGAGAAGGAGAGATATTTGGCAGAAAGGATAACACCTCTACATACCAGTGGGCTTTCCTACTCCCAGCTCCAGGTAGATTCTCAGTTTAGGGAATGGAGCGAATGCCTAAGTGGACATGTTGAGTTACACAGGACTCTAAGAAGCTGTATTAGGAAGTTTAATTCGGAACCCCAGTTCATGCCATGTTTTCCCTTCCCAGAAGGTGGAATAATACATATATCATTGGATTTTTTAATTTTTTTTAAAAAATCCTATCTTTATTTTTTTATAAATAGCTCAATGTGACCCTCCAATTTTTCCCACAACAACCTTGTGAGGTGAGCTGGATTGAGACAGAGTGATTGGCCCAGATGGCATTGTCTAAACTAGATATAAAAGATGCTTCAAGTAACTGGGGAGAAAATTATCCAAAAATGACACTTTTGAAGGTTAGATAAATGAGAATGTTTGACTGGCATGGACAGATTTATCATCACCACAATTCAAGATTCTCGTATTAGTAGGGCAAAATGCTGTAGCCATTTCTGTGCTATCATGCAATACCAGTACTAAAACAAGAATCAAAAGAGGATATATATTATTGTAACATCTGCATTATTTCCATATTTAGATTGATTTATTAAAATATTTACATACTACAACTGAAATAGAAATTTTTAAACTTGAGTCACGCAGATGGTTGTCTTATTTAAAGTAATCCTCTCCCCGATGATTAGGGGTAGTTTCCACCAGATTGACTCTGGTGACTTTTCCAAGTGTCATGCTTTCCCATCATTTCATTATTTTTAGCTTGTAAGAAACAATGGTGCTTAATACTTCAAATTTACATTTTTCTTACTGAATAAAATCTGGGTTCTGCACAGCTTTGTAATACTCTGTGTGTGTGTATAAAAAACAAAAACCACTCATGCATTAATCACAAAATCTCCAAAACCGTAAAGCCTACAAACTTGAAATTTGCCACATATGTTCCTCTTGGCTTCTAGGTGCTCACTAAGAAAGAATTTTTCAAAATGACCATCAGAGCATTAGTATTTCCTATATTATTATTAACACGCTCTGGTGCTAAGGAGTTCTACTCCCCTTCCCCACCCGAAAAGAAATCTGTTTCAAATGCAAAACTCAAGCAGAGGAGTTTCAGTTTTACTTTCACAGCAGGAAGCAGCTTTAATACAGAACACTTGAGCTAAGTCACACCCAGCCTCTTTCCTGTCTCCTTGTTCACACAGCAAATACTGTTTGAGTTTTCAAACATCCCTCAACTTTCTCATACATTGACAGGATGCTAGCCAGATTAATATCGATGGATGCTGCAGGCTGGGACATTCCAGTCCACCTCCATCTCTGTTCCAATTGCCAGTTGCATTATTTTAACACACACTGATGCTATGGAGTTACACATTCTATATTAAGTTTCAGGTTGCAAGTGTCAATTTATCAAGCCCGAGCACATATGTGTTTTTTTTAATTTATTTATTTTGTCACAACAGTATATATAAGCATAAGCATGAAGTAACTATATAATATATAAGCATATGTATGCTTATATATTATTATATAAGTATATAAGTATGTAATAACTATATAAATTGGATATAATGAAAGGAAACAGAAGGAAAGGAACGGTAGGCACGTTTGTGCTGTTATGCATGCCCCTTACAGACCTCTTAGGAATGGGGTGAGGTCAACAGTAGACAGTTTTTGGTTAAAGCTTTGGGGATTTTGAGTAGATACCACAGAGTCTGGTAGTATGTTCCAAGCATTAATAACTCTGTTGCTGAAGTCATATTTTCTGCAATCAAGATTGAAGCGGTTAATATTAAGTTTAAATCTATTGTTTGCTCTTGTAATTGAAGTTGAAGTAATCCTCAACAGGAAGGGCATTGCAATAGATGATTCTATGAGTTAAACATAGGTCCTGTCGAAGGCGGCGGATGTGTCCTAAATTGCCACAAAGAGTAAAGTTACTTTTAGAGCTTGATCATCCATGAAGAATTTCATGTATCTGGCCATGGACTCTTTTGGAGTCACTGAACAGGATGGCTATATCTGATATTTTATTTTTATTTTATTTATTTTATTTGTCATAACACCATACATAAGCATAACCATGAAGTAACAGTAGGACAGGAACAGTAGGCACGTTTGTGGCCTTTATAATAAGTTTTTTAGATGAATGTTTTATTTTGTATATTTGTTTTTTTTATATGGCTGTACACCGCCCTGAGTCCTTAGGGAGATAGGGCGGTATAGAAATACAAATAAATAAATAAATAAATAAATAAATTATGCACGCCCCTTGTAGACCTCTTAGGAATGGGGTGAGGTCAATAGTAGAAAGTTTTTGGTTAAAGCTTTTGGGATTATGAGAAGAGACCACAGAGTCAGGTAGTGTGTTCCAAGCACTAATAACTCTGTTACAGAAGTCATATTTTCTGCAATCAAGATTGAAATGGTTAACATTAAGTTTAAATCTATTGTTTGCTCTTGTATTGTTGTGATTGAAGCTGAAGTAGTCTTCAACAGGAAGGACATTTCAATAGATGATTCTATGAGTTAAACACAGGTCCTGTTGGAGGCGGCAAATCTGCTGATGTAAGATCTTCTCAGTTCTGAAGCTCTGATCAAAAGAATATCAGGACTGACAATGTCTAGCATTGGAACAATACCTAATCAATGTATCTGACCCTATATATTCCCCCAATAAAATATCAGTTAGAAATAATCCTATCTGAGGCCTAGAGAAAATATTCCTTAACATTTTCCCCTTTTACTTGCACAGGATCTGTGCCGGGAGCTTCATGAGAAGGTAGACATTGTGGATGAAGAGAGATATGACATTGAAGCAAAGTGTAACCATAACACGCGGGAGGTAAGAAGACAGAAAATGATTCTTATTTAAATTCTCAGATAAAAATAATATATTAATACGAAAAGCAGTAAAATACCATAAGAAAATGTCCAATATAGGTTAGGTAATAGCTTTATGAGGCAGTCTTAGAGATCCTGAACTAGTTTATCCATTTTTTCCCCTTAAAGTAGATTCCGGACTGTTGGCATAAAATAACCAGAATGGAGCATTTTCTGGTCTTAAATTACAAACAGGAACATTGAACATCTCCAGGATCTTCCATAAGAGCTCTGGATTATTATTTTTAAATATTGGTTCCAGGCTAATGTTCTGTATAACCTTATATGTCTTCTTGCTTTAGTAGAGATGCTAATTTGTCCTTTATCAGTGGAATCAGAGGTGGGTTTCAGCAGGTTCTGACCAGTGCTGGAGAACCGGTAGTGGAAATTTTGAGTAGCTCGGAGAACTGGTAAATACCACCTCTGACTGGCCCTGCCACCATCTATTCTCTGCCTCCCGAGTCCCAGCTAATTGGGAGGAAATGGGGATTTTGCAGTAACCTTCCCCTGGAGAAGGAGGAAATGGAGATTTTACAGTACCCTTCTCCTGCCATGCCCACTAAGCCACACCCACAGAACCGGTAGTAAAAAAATTTGAAACCCACCACTGAGTGGAATGAATAACATGTCTTCAGACTGAAAGCAAGGGAACTGAGATTTATAAATCAAGGCCCCTGTGACAGTTTTTCAGAGGCTACTGAATATTTATATTATTTATATTCCACCTTTATTTATAAATAACTCAAGGCAGCTAACATACTTAATACAGAATGCAGAATATGTTTTAGTGCAAGAACCCCTCCAAAGAATTCCTTCTTGTAGCCTAGCAAATGGTCAGTTGTGAGTTCTAACCGGTGCTACCACTGGTTCGGTTCGCGCACACACTTTGTGCGCAATCAGCACATGCACAATCGCCTCGCTTGCACGCACGCCAAACTTATGCTTCACGTAAGCGCATTAACTAGCTGAACAGCTGAGGCATTGCAATCTGCTCACCCGCGCCTTTCAGCTGGGCTAAAAATGGAGGAATAAAGGTAGGCATAGCACAGGGATGGGCGGGAGGGCCCAGATGACGGGCGGAGCAAACCGGTTCACTGTCACTTCAACATCTCAGCTACTGGCTCTCCCGAACCGGGGAGAACCGGTAGCAACCCACCACTGGAGTGGGTTGGACTCCCAATATCTTTTTCCTGGGAAAAAGCAAATCTTTTTTTTTTTAGACCTCTTATGACATATGACTGTCTATATTGCCCCTTCTGCAGATTAAAGACTTGAAAATGAAGGTGCTTGATCTTAGGGGAAAATTCAAGCGTCCTCCCTTGCGCCGTGTCCGCGTGTCTGCAGATGCCATGCTTAGAGCTCTGCTTGGCTCAAAGCACAAAGTATCTATGGACCTGAGAGCCAACCTCAAGTCTGTCAAGAAGGAGGACACAGAAAAGGTCAGTGGCTGGAAATCCCACCTAATGTACCCTATATCCCGTTTGCTCAGTGTCCCATGTATTTGTGTGGTTTTTTTTATGTCTTCGTGAAGAAACATGTTCTTATGTTTTCTCTTGATTGTTCTTCTTCTATAGAGCCACCTGATGGCGAAATGGGTGGCATATAAATTTAATCATAAATAAATAGATGTTCCCTACCTTTAATAGTTTGTAAATGAACATTCAGATTGAGGATTATAGAAGGTGTTATAGAACAGGAACTAAAATTAAGACAGCTTCTCCCATAAAGGATGAGAATTGTGAAAATGGTTGAAGAGCCCAATCATTAAAGTAAAATTGTTAAGTTCATCCATATGATTTGCAATTCTCTATCCACTGCTAATAGCAGCCAGGATTTTAGCATGGAAGAAAAACATTGTATTTTATTGCATCTTCTAGACTGGAATTTTCTTGGTATACAGGTAGTCCTCAACTTACAACTTTTTGTTTAATGACTACTCAAAGTCACAATGGCACTGAACAAAGTGACTTATGACCAATCCTTGCACTTATGGCCATTGCAGCATCCCCACAGTTATGTGATCAGAATTGGGGTGCTTGGCAAATGGCATATATTTACAACAATTCTGCATCCCTGAGTCACATGATTGCCATACAACTTTCCCAGCCAGCAGTCAATGGAAGAAGCCAGATTCACTTAATGACCACATGATTTAGTTACAACTGTAGTGATTCACTTAATAACTATGGAACCAGTTGTAAAGCCAGGCATGACTCACTTAACAACCACCTTGTTTAGCAATTGAAATTCTGGTTCCAGTTGTGGTTGTACATTGAGGTCTGCCTGTAATGAACATTTGTAGATAAGAAACAACTGAATTTAGTACTTGATGAAAAAATAAAGAAAAGGGCATCTATAGAAAAGTATCTATAACTCTTAAAAAAGACAATAAAAAAAGAATTCAAACAAGCCACAAATTAAGAAATACATTACTGTCAAGTGAATTAAATGAAAAGTTATCAGATCTATAGGTAGATTTTTGCATATCAGACATGAGCTATGCATAGGACCAAGTGATGATATGAATTATATCATTGCAAATACCATTCTGGGATACTAGTCACTCAATACACCGGAAACATTTTCAGCACAATGAATAACATAATGTAATTATTTCAACAGTTTCTATTTATTGTACTGATTTCCTTGGATGAAAAGTCAGTGCTTCGACCTGTATATGTGAATCTGTCCGTGCTTTTCCAACATCAACAATTAATGAAGAATATTTCATAATAAGGAAATGCACATGGCCAGTTTTGCAAGGCTATTGATGAAGGAAAGAACAAGTTTAATGATCCAGACCTTTTTCTTTATTACACATAGTCATTCAGAACTGAAAAATGTTAGCATGTGGTAAATTCCAGACTGAGCTATCCTGGACACAGGCATATATTCCAGTGATTAAACAGCACAGTATAGATTTAAATTAGAAGATGCTTTGATTCTCTCATTTAAATCTTGGTTAGTATATTCATCTTTGCTCCCTAAATGCCAAAGACTGCTTTTTTAAAATAACAATTTTAATATGGGGGTGTTTCTTGAAGAGTTTATTGGTGCTCAACCTGTCTAGATTCTATTTTCTGCCAGGAAACTTGCCAGTACAATATACACTTATGCAACCCTTCCTGTGTTAGCTGTGTTTATAAAAGTTTAGCCACATGACCTTACTGACACCCATATAATGTACTTCTCATCTTTCCATTCATATGGTTTATGCAGAGTATATATCTTCATCTCTACTTGTACAAATTAGCCCTTTGCTTAAGTTCCTCCTCAAGTAAGGATTAACTTCTCGGTTTCCTTCACAGGAACGTCCAGTAGAAGTGAGTGACTGGCGTAAGAATGTGGAGGCCATGTCAGGAATGGAAGGCAGGAAGAAGATGTTTGATGCTGCCAAATCACCAACAGGACAATGAGAAGTATGTCCTTTTGCCCAATGACATCCTTTAAAAATATTTTATCAGCATTGCTAAAGGTCCCAAACTCAAAGGGATTATAGTGCTTGATTAACACTTCCAATGTCAAGATCTTGGATACACCTGTTCTAATGGCCAATTCAGTATAAAAACATTAGACACTAATCAGCCTTATTTACTAACCTGAAATAGTTCTTTGGACGAAATAACGTATTTTTTGCCCAGGCAGCAATTGAGTGAGGTTAGTTGGCCTTAAAATCTAAGCAGAATTATACCTGGGAGATCATCAAGAAATACCAGCATAGGTCAGACATGAAAATAAAAAACAAATCCGCTCAAAAGTAATGGCAAATTACTTTTGCAAAAAACAAAATGCACAGGTACCGTATATGTGGTACCTTGCTCAATAATAGTAACTGTGAGAGGGTTCTTGGAGTCCTAGTGGACAATCATTTAGATATAAGCCAGCAGTGTGCAGCAGCTGCCAAAAAAGCCAACACAGTTCTGGGCTGCATAAACAGAGGAATAGAATCAAGTTCACATGAAGTGTTGATACCACTTTATAATGCCTTGGTAAGGCCACACTTGGAATATTGTATTCAGTTTTGGTCGCCATGATATAAAAGACTCTAGAAAGAGTGCAGAGAAGAGCAATAAAGATGATTAGGGGACTGGAGGCTAAAACATATGAAGAACGGTTGCAGGAACTGGGTATGTCTAGTTTAATGAAAAGAAGGACTAGGGGAGACATGATAGCAGGGTTCCAATATCTCAGGAGTTGCCACAAAGAAGAGGGAGTCAAACTATTCTCCAAAGCACCTGAGGGTAGAACAAGAAGCAATGGGTGGAAACTAATTATGGAGAGAAGCAACTTAGCACTAAAGAGAAATTTTCTGACAGTTAGAACAATTAATATTGGAGGAACAATTTGCCTGCAGAAGTTGTGAATGCTCCAACACTGGAAATTTTTAAAAAGATGTTGGATAACCATTTGTCTGAAGTGGTGTAGGGTTTCCTGCCTGGGCAGGGGGTTGGACTAGAAGACCTCCAAGGTCCCTTTCAACTCTGTTGTTATTATTATTATTATTCTCGGTTGATGCCAAGAATACTAGAAGAATGATTCATAAGTCACCATAAATCAGACTTTATTTATCTCATATTGGATTTTCTATGAGGTGCATTGTAGTTTTGCACCTTACCTTAATTTAAAAATAATGATAATCTCAGAACTTTAGAAATAAGAGATACACTATCACGCCATCTGAGCACGAATGATCCATTAGAACTTTGACTTGCTGGTTCAGTTTTGGACATTTCAATTATGGCATAATGGCTGAATGTCAACAGCATGAAATAACTTTTCTGAAATATATACTTTGTCTTGGGCACAAATCTGCACTCTTGTTTATGTTTTGGTTTCCATATAGTGCTAGAAACAATGAGCCAAATCTCAACTAAATCTAGCAGAGCAAAGTAATTTTTTGATTTTTAGTCCTAACCCTAGCCATTTTCCCAAATAATCTACTGTAATTTCTAATCACAAAATTAGAAATGCAGTTCACTGCTATGCACCTTTCCTTAGAGATATACAAAATGTAGGTGTACAATTCAGAAGCCAGCCCTTGCAAATCTTCTCTTTCTTGCAGAGTAAAACTATATATGGGCAAGCTCCTTAGTTTCACTACAAGGCTAAATAATTGACCATTGGTTTGGGCAAAGGAAAGTTGTAACCTTACAAATTTAAGCCTGATTATAGTGCTGACCTTTTCCAATTTATCCAACGATTTAAATGTGAATAGCTAATTTTGTGGAATGGTTTAATAAGCATACAAGTCAGCTTATTCTTAGGAAGATACAGTGAAGCATAACATATGAGGTAATTAAAAAAACCCCACATACCTTTCGTTAATTTATGACTGCTTTCCTTCTGTCTGGTCCTTGCTGGTTTCAAATGATAAAGATTGCGTGCATCTTGCATGTTCATTGCTTTTTGCATTGCTATACAATCTGGGTGCAGTTATTTATTCTGATGTCTTAATTAATGTCCATTCATTTATTTTATGGTGTAAAATACATTGGCATTTGTATTTTGGCACAGCATAACAAAACTAGCAACAACAGATGCTTGTAGAAAATTGGGTGTTACTAGATCCACTGCAGAAACTAGCACTCTGTATTATGAATATTACTCATAGTTCCCAACTCTCCATTTCAACCATGGAAATCATTTTGTTTTTGTTATTTAACTTTGCTCCTTACCAGTCACAGCCTTGACTATGACAGCCTGTGGTTTTTTTTTTTAAGCACAGATGTGCTGTTGTAGATGTTTTTCCTAGAGTCCTGAAATATAATTAACTATTATTCTGCATTTTCTATCTATTTCAGGTCATATTTCTTTCATATGAAGAGCCCTTCCATAATGCCTACGTTTTCTTCTTCTTGGTGCTTCTTGTGTCTTACCATTTTTCTGCGTTATCTATTGTTCCACAGCATTTTTGGGTACTAGGGAAGATACAATCATTCATTTAGTGATCCTTTGAAGTTACAATGGCACTGAAAAAAGTGACTTATGACCATTTTTTACACTTATGACTATTGCAGCATCCCTGTGATCATGTGATCAAAATTCAGATGCTTGACAACTGCCGTGTATTTATGACAGTGTCCCATGTCATGAGATTCAGTGTCCCATGTCATGAGATCAGCTTTTGTAATCTTCTGACAAGCAAAGTCAATGGAGAATCCGGATTCACTTAACAACTAGGTTACTGACTTAGCAACTGCAGCGATTCATTTAACAACTGTAGCAAGAAAAGTTGTAAAATGAGGCGAAATTCACTCAACAACTGTCTTGCTTAGCAACCAAAATTTTTGGGCTTAATTGTGATCATAAGTGTAGGACTACCTATACTGCAATTCATGCCATCAGGCCAATAGAAACACTTGCCTTCTTGCTAGCACATGTCCACATAATGATTATTGCCACAATTTGTCAGTACAGTACCATCTCTGTCCTACAGAAAAGATGGGAATTCTCAGTTGATGGCATTTGAATTGCAGAAAGAAAGCTGGTGCTTTATCTGACATCATCCCAGATCAGATCTTTGCTCAAGAGATGCCATCACTTACTGACTGAAATGCAGCCTAGACTGTAGCTACAGAGGCTTTAGTGCCTGATTTATTCAGCAAGAAAATATTTTGACCTGTTCCATGAAATACAGCCCTGGATTTGTGACTATACTTTCTCTATATTCCATTAAAGAAAAACAAAATGAGTAGCATCAAGAACAAATATTCAGATTCTGTGTTTCTTTTGGATTTTCCAAATGATGGTGGATTATTATTATTATTATTATTATTATTATTATTATTATTATTATTATTATTATTATTATTATTATTATTATTATTATTTATTCGATTTTTATACCGCCCTTCTCCCGAAGGACTCAGGGCGGTGTACAGCCAAGGTAAAAAACAAACAATACAATATACAATTAAAATACAAATTAAAAAACTTATTATATAGTGGCCTAAAAAACTTTAAAATATATAAAACTAAAAACCCCTTAAAATTAATAATAAAAATTTAAAACCAATAAAATTTAAGCCAGCCCCGCTCGAATAAATAGATGTGTTTTCAGTTTGCGGCGGAAGGTCCGAAGGTCAGGTATTTGGCGTAAACCCGGGGGAAGTTCGTTCCAGAGGGTGGGAGCCCCCACAGAGAAGGATCTTCCCCTGGGGGCCGCCAGCCGACATTGCTTGGCGGACGGCACCCTGAGAAGTCCCTCTCTGTGAGAGCGTACGGGTCGGTGGGAGGCATGAGGTAACAGCAGGCGGTCCCATAAGTACCCAGGCCCTAAGCCATGGATCGCTTTAAAGGTGGTAACCAAAACCTTAAAGTGCACCCGAAAGGCCACAGGCAGCCAGTGCAGTCTGCGCAGGAGCGGTGTTACACGGGAGCTACGCGAAGCTCCCTCTATCACCCGTGCAGCTGCATTCTGGACTAACTGAAGCCTCCGGGTGCACCTCAAGGGGAGCCCCATGTAGAGAGCATTACAATAATCCAAGCAAGAGGTAACGAGTGCATGAGTGACTATGCACAAGGCATCCCGATCAAGGAAGGGGCGCAACTGCCGAACCAGGCAAACCTGGTGGAAGGCCCTCCTGGAGACGGCCGTCAAATGATCTTCAAACGACAGCCGTTCATCCAGGAGAACACCTAAGTTGCGCACCCTATCCTTTGGGGCCAATAACTCGCCTCCCACAGTCAGCTGCGGCTGCAGCTGACTGAATCGGGGTGCCGGCATCCACAGCCACTCCGTGTTGGAGGGATTAAGCTTGAGCCTGTTTCTCCCCATCCAGACCCGTACGGCCTCCAAACACCGGAACAGCACTTCAACAGCTTCATTGGGGTGGCCCGGGGTGGAAAAGTACAGCTGAGTATCATCAGCGTACAGCTGGTATCTCACCCCAAAGCCACTGATGATCTCACCCAACAACTTCATATAGATGTTGAACAGAAGGGGCGAGAGGATCGACCCCTGCGGCACCCCACAAGTGAGGCACCTCGCGGCCAACCTCTGCCCCCCTGTCAACATCGTCTGCGACTGGTCGGAGAGATAGGAGGAGAACCACCGATACACGGTGCCTCCCACTCCCAATCCCCCCAACTGGCGCAGCAAGATACCATGGTCGATGGTATCAAAAGCCGCTGAGAGGTCTAATAGGACCAGGGCAGAGGAATAACCCCTGTCCCTGGCCCTCCAGAGATCATCCACCAACGCGACCAAAGCTGTCTCCGTGCTGTATCCGAGTCGGAAGCCGGACTGGAACGGGTCTAGATAGACAGCTTCATCCAGGTATCGGGGTAGCTGCCATGCCACAGCACTCTCTACAACCTTCACAACAAAGCGAAGGTTGGAGACTGGATGATAATTACCCAAAATAGCTGGGTCCAGGGAGGGCTTCTTGAGGAGGGGTCTCACCACCGCCTCTTTCAAGGCGGCAGGGAAAACCCCTTCCAACAAAGAAGCGTTGATAATCCCCTGCAGCCAGCCTCGTGTCACCTCCTGAGTGGCCAGTACCAGCCAGGAAGGACACGGGTCCAGTAAACATGTGGTGGCGTGGAGTCTCCCCAGTAACCTGTCCACGTCCTCGGGAGCCACAGGGTCAAACTCATCCCAAACAGACTCAACAAGACGTGCCTCCTCTCTCTCGCTTCAATCATCCCAATTTCGGTCCAGACCATCCCGGAGTTGAGCAATTTTATCGTATAGATAACCACTAAACTCCTTGGCACGTCCCTGCAAAGGGTCATCCCGCACCTCCTGATGAAGGAAGGAGCGGGTAACCCGAAACAGGGCGGCCGGGCAGTTATCTGCCGACGCAATGAGGTTGGAAGCGTAGGAACGCCTCGCCTCCCTCATTGCCACTAGGTAGGTCCTAGAATAGGACCTAACTAGTGTCCGATCAGCTTCGGAGCGACTGGACCTCCAAGTACTCTCTAGGCGTCTTCTCCGGCGTTTCATCTCCTCAGAGAACCAAGGGGCCGGGCGAGATCTGCGCCGGGTCAAAGGCCGCAAAGGCACGGCACGGTCCAAGGCCCCAGCCGCGGCCTGTTCCCAGGCCACAACTAGTTCCTCAGTCGAGCCGTGGGCCAGATCCTCAGGGAATGGCCCAAGCTCCGTCAGGAACCTCTCAGGGTCCATCAGGCGCCTGTGACGGAACCAACATATAGGTTCCATCTCCCTGCGATGGTGGGTGGCGGTTCGGAAGTCTAGGCGAAGGAGAAAATGATCAGACCATGACATCAGTTCTGTCACTAAATCATCTAATTCCAGATCATTTAACCACTGTCCAGAGATATAAATCAGATCCAGCGTGCCTCCTCCCATGTGCGTAGGGCCATCATTTACTCGAATCAGGTCCAAGGCCGTCATGGAAGCCTGGAACTCCCGAGCTGCAGTCGATAGCAAGCCAGCTGATGGCAGGTTGAAATCCCC
This sequence comes from Ahaetulla prasina, assembly GCF_028640845.1. Lineage (NCBI taxonomy): Eukaryota > Metazoa > Chordata > Lepidosauria > Squamata > Colubridae > Ahaetulla > Ahaetulla prasina. Next base: position 187,711,893 of record NC_080541.1, on the reverse strand, counting down.
CATGACTATAAGTCTGGGGGTCTCAACCACCACAGCGGCAAGTACCTCCAACAGCTCGGGCAGGGCTGTGGTCACGTAGCAAGGAGCCAGGTACGCGATCAACAAGCCCAACTGATTCCTATGGCCCCATCTCACATAGAGGGATTCACAGCCGGCAATCTGAGGAACGGTGGCCTCCCTCAGCTCTAGATCTTCCTTAATGACAACCGCCACCCCCCCACCCCTACCTTGGGCCCTCGGTTGATGAAATACTCGAAAACCCGGAGGGCACAGCTCAACAAGGGGAACCCCCCCCTCTGGACCCAACCAGGTCTCCGTAATGCCCATAAGGTCCGCGGACTCCCCCTGAATAAGATCGCAAATCAGGGGAGCTTTATTGGCCACGGACTGGGCATTACATAACATCAACCAAAGATCCAAGCTCTGAGGATCATGGCCGCCTGAGGAACGGGTAGGGACTGAGGGGCCGGAGCACGTGATCGCTTTCAAACATCGAGCACGTGCTCCCAACACTCGATACGCCACCCCTCCGCCATATCTGCCTCTCCCACTTACCGTACAGATTGAACAGCCCTCTGATCCTGGAACAGAACCCTCCTCCCCTGCCTTCAGACCAGATGTCATAATGCCGCGAACAAGCACAGGGGCTGGATCCCTCCCCGACGGGTTCTCTCCCCCACCCGTCCTATCCCTCCCCCCCCTAAAAAACCCTTATTTAAAAATCTATTTAAAAATCCCCACAAATTCTTCTTAGCCGCATGCCACCTCTCTGGGTCCCAAGACCCTTCATTAAGGTAAGCCCTCGATAACTTGGAGGGCCATTCCTGCGAGGCGGGGGAACCTCGCAGTCGTAATAGTTCGGCAGACGAGTATCTCATGGAGAAATAGTCCATAAAACAGCAGAAAAATGTCCATCCCTAGCCGGCGGAGATGTTCCAGTCGTACCAATAGATCGCCAAGATGGACTATATTATTGCCTGTGATATGAAGTTTAATGGTAATGGAGGTTCATGATCTATATGCAATCCATTGTTATTTCCACATTGCCAATTCTCATAGTAGCTTTGTAAAATCTCTTCATTTCATGCTACAGTTGCCTTTTCTATTAGACATATAAGAAACAATATTCCTATCAAGTCATGTTGTCTGGCCCATTAAGATTTTTCCCACATGAATTATTTAGCCTACAACATATTTTAAATGGGCAGGCCTATCAAATAAAATATATAGTTATCCTGCTTCTATGTGACCGTGGTATTGACAATAGAATTTTCGTATGTTTTGCTGGAATCTATGGCTGGTCTGCTACAAGAGGCACTGCAGACTATGATAGAATAGAATAGAATTTTTTATTGCCCAAGCATGATTGGACACACAAGGAATTTGTCTTGGTGCAAATACTCTCAGTGTACATAGAAGAAAAGATATGTTCATCAAGAATTCTAAGGTTCAACACTTAATGATAGTCATAGGGTACAAATAAGCAATCAGGAAACAATCAATATAAATTGTGAGGATACAAGCAATAAAGTTACAGTCATACAGTCATAAGTGGAAGGAGATAGGTAATGGGAGCGATGAGAAGAAGAGTAGTGCAGATTTAGTAACAGTTTGACACTGTTGAGGGAGTTATTTGTTTAGCAGAGTGATGGCGTTCGGGAAAAAACTGTTCTTGTGTCTAGTTGTTCTGGTGTGCAGAACTATGACTAGTCAGCATGAACAATCAGGATCCAACAGCACCAAAACCACCAGTTAGGATTGGACACAAAGAATCAATCTGAGACTAGCCTTTACCAGCCTGCACCAAAAATAAACCAGTTTGGCTAAAAACCAATCAGATGTCAGGTTACTTGGCCTTAAAGACAGCAGCCCATCAATCCCTATTCAGTTGCTTGTCGTCTATAATTGTCATTGAAGATGCCAGCCACAGTTGCTGATGAAATGCCTGGAAACTGCTGTTTAGTCCAGGGGTCTCCAATCTTGGCAACTTTAGGACTTGTGGACTTCAACTCCTAGAGTTGAAGTCCACAAGTTGGACTAAAGTTGGCTGAGGAACTCTAGGAGTTGAAGTCCACAAGTCTTAAAGTTGCCAAGGTTGGAGACCCCTGGTTTAGACCATGGTCATTAAATCCTGAAATTCAACATTGCTCCTCCAAAATCATCTTTCCCCTCCCTAAGGTCCCGCATGGACCTTATAAATTCAAAGTGCCAGTGTAATGCAGTGGTTAATGTGTTGGAGTAGAAGTAGGAAGACCCAGGTTCTAATCCTCCATCAGCCATGAAGCTTGATTTAGTGACCTTGGTGCAGCCATTCTCTCTCAGCTCAATCTTGCAGGGTATTTGATGTATAAGTAAACTCCTGGCTATAGCTCAGTGCATTTTAATAAGTGTGCTATCTGCCCTGAAAAAAGACAAAATAAGCAGGTACATTAGAAAACGAATTAAATTAAATTAGAAATTTAATTTAAATTAATTAAAGTAAATTATTTAATTTAAAGTAAATTAGAAAGCTCACTGCAACTACATAGCAAAAAAAGCCCTAAGAGTTGTAAACCTAATTTTACGCAGCTTCTTTTCTAAAAACTCTACACTACTAACTAGAGCATACAAAACATTTGCCAGACCTATTCTTGAATACAACTCATCCGTCTGGAACCCATACCACATCTCTGACATAAATACAATAGAAAGAGTCCAGAAATATTTTACTAGAAGAGTTCTTCACTCCTCCGAAAACAACAAAATACCTTATACCAACAGACTTGAAATCCTGGAATTAGAAAACTTACAACTCCGTCGACTTCGACATGACCTGTGTTTAACACACAAAATCATCTATTGCAATATCCTTCCTATAAAAGACTACTTCAGCTTCAATCGCAATATTACAAGAGCAAAAAATAGATTCAAGCTAAATGTCAACCGCTTCAAACTTGATTGCAGAAAATATGACTTCTGTAACAGAGTTGTTAATGCTTGGAACTCATTACCTGACTCCATAGTCTCTACTCAAAATCCCAAAATCTTCAACCAAAAACTGTCTACTATTGACCTCACCCCATTTCTAAGAGGGCTATAAGGGGCGTGCATAAGAGCACAAAAGTGCCTACCGTTCCTGTCCTATTGTTCCCTTCATCATATCAAATTGATATAGTTGATGCATATTTTTATACATATATGTATATTTTCTTCGAAATATGTTGTTTTATCTATAACAATTGTTTGTGTATTCTGTTGTGACAAAAGAAATAAAAAACAACAACAAAAAACATTTTTTCTGGAAGAGGAACTAGAAGAGACGGCAAATAGTGTACTGGAAAATTGTAGTCTAGCAACTAGTTATATCCCTGTGGCAGCCAGCTTGTGACTGGGCAAGCCTTCCTCTGCAGCCAGTTTGCAAGAGCAGCCATAGCAACTTCTCAAAATACCAAATGTGTCTCCCATCCTAAAAAACATTCCGATCCCAAGTCTGGTCTCTTTTCAAAAGTTCATTTCAAATTGATATACAATATAAATAATGAAGTAAATATTTAATGTAAATAATGAAGTAAATATAAAAATATTTCTGAACGAGTCCAGAAATATTTTACAAGAAGAGTTCTCCATTCCTCTGAAAACAACAAAATACCTTATCCCACCAGACTTGAAATCCTAGGCTTAGAAAACTTGGAACTCAGTCGCCTTCGACAAGACCTAAGTTTAACTCATAGAATAATCTATTGTAATGTCCTTCCTATTAAAGACTACTTCAGCTTTAATTGCAATCATACAAGAGCAACCAACAGATTTAAACTTAATGTTAACCGCTTTAATCTAGATTGCAGAAAATACGACTTCTGTAACAGAATCATCAGTGCTTGGAATACTTTACCTGACTCTGTGGTCTCTTCCCATAATCCTAAAAGCTTTAACCAAAAACTTTCTACTATTGACCTCACCCCATTCCTAAGAGGACCATAAGGGGCGTGCATAAGTGCACAAACGTGCCTACCGTTCCTGTCCTATTGTTTTTCCTTTCTTCTTCCTATATATATATATGCTTATACCTCCTAATATTTACTCATATATATGTTTATATACTATATAATCTTTTTATATGATGTTGTGACAAAATAAATAAATAAATAAAGTAAATGTAATTCCAGATGATACCAGTTGATGGCATCACCACATAGGTTCTGTATGCTGAACTATTATAGTTGCTGGAACAAAATTCCTGTAACATTTAACATTTTGTTTATTGCAAAATCAATGCAGCATCAACAGATCTTAAAATGGTGATGGCATCATCTTTTGTTAGAAAAAGTCTTGCTCATCTGGAAGTCCAGCATAAACCATTACAAGGCTTCCTTTAAGGGCCAGTCTCATTACTATGTACTACAAATCTTATCATCTAGAGAGCAGGAGTGTCAAACTTGCATTGTCACGTTGTCACGTGTTCTATCATGACTTTTCCCCCTTGGCTAAACTGGGGGTGGGTGTGGCCAGCACATGATGCATCCAGCCTGTAGGCTGTGAGTTTGACACCCTGATATAGATCAGGGGTCTCCAACCTTGGCAAGTTTAAGACTTGTGGACGTCAACTCTCAAAACTCCTCAGCCAGCAAAGCTTCTGGGAGTTGACGTCCACAAGTCTTAAACTTGCCAAGGTTGGAGACCCCTGATCTAGAGGGTTCTAATTGATAATTCATACAAAATAAAAAGGAGAAACAAATTTGTTTGGTCAAGCATTTCTAGTTTTGTTGCACTATCCATTAGGACATTTAGCTTAAGAAAACTTACACAGAAATCCTCCTTCATTTTATTACTACAATAACCACTTTCTACAGCAAGTTAAACTGAGAAGAAGAATTACTGTATATAGACATAACTCCCCTCTCCAACACCTTAAACTCTTGATCTTAATCAATTTGGGCAGGATAATAATTTTCTTTAAAACTGAACAACAAATTTAATTAAAAAGTAACCTAGTTCTTCCTGAGGCATAGTAAAACTATCTGACAATATGTAAAAGCAGCTTTATTGTGATGGGGTAAGTGGAAGAAGTGCTTTTGGACAAGGGATTGTGGGAGAATTATGTAAGGTTTTTGTTCTCTTCCACCTACAGTTAGAGCCAAAGGGAAAAAAAAAATAAAAAACCAAATCATATTGCCTATTTTTTTTGTCTAGCCAGGTGAACACAAGGATATTTTTTGTTTTTTAAAGATAGTCCTGCCAAAATGACACAGCACTCCATTTTTCCAGTGATGCCACTACTTTTTAAAATTTGGAATTGACTGTTTTTTAATACCGGGTTCCCCCCAAAATAAGACTGGGTCTTATTTTCTTTTGGGCCCCAAAATAAGCACTAGGGCTTATTTTCAGAGGGTCTTAATTTTTTATCTATGTATGGGAGGCCCTCTTCTGCTTGCTTGAGGCAGGGCAGGAGGCCACGTGGTGTACCAGTGCCACTGCCATGAGATGGGAGTGTGGAGCTTACCCACTGCTCTGCACTGGCTTACCTCAGGGCCCCCCACAGCCAGGCCATCCAAGCCCCAATACCTGCCTTGCCTCGTGGCCATGGCACCAGCACACCACTTGCCCTTCCGCTCTGTTGTGGCCACGAGTAAGCAGAAGAAGTGGGCTGGCAGCTACGTGGGCTCCTGCTGCCCATGGCTGCCAGTGCTGCCACCATGAGGTAACTGTCGGGTAAGGTAAGCCAGTGCTGAGCACATGGGGCAACCCCACCACCACCCCACCTCACTTCATGGCCCCAGCATTAATAATAATAATAATAATAATAATATTTTAATTTGTATACCACCCTTCTCCCGAAGGACTCAGGGTGGTGAACAGGCAGATAAAATATAAATACACACAATAATTAAAAACATCCCTTAAAAAACTAATTTAAATGCCCAAAATGTTAAAAAACGTACTCCCCCGTAAAATAACAAAATTTTAAAAACCCATCCAATAAAAATAAAAATCAGGCTAGTCCAGCCATACGAAATAAATAAGTTTTAAGTTCGCGGCGAAAGGTCCTAAGGTCAGGTAATTGTCAAGTCCGAGGGAAGTTCGTTCCACAGGGTCGGAGCTCCCACAGAAGGCCCTCCCCTGGGGCCGCCAGTCGACACTGTTTGGCTGACGGCACCCTGAGGAGTCCCTCTCTGTGGGAGCGTGCGGACGATGGGAGATAGAAGCCGGCAGTAGGCGGTCCCGTAGATAGCCCGGTCCTAAGCCATGGGCGCTTTAAAGGTGGTAACCAATACCTTGAAGCGCACCGGAAAACAACAGGTAGCCAGTGCAGTCTGCGCAGGATAGGTGTTATGTGGGAGCTCGAGGCGCTCCTCAATAACCCGCGCAGCCGCATTCTGAACTAGCTGAAGTCTCCGGTGCTCTTCAAGGGAGCCCCATGTAGAGAGCATTGCAGTAGTCCAGGCGAGAGGTAACGAGCATGAGTGACTGTGCATAAGGCATCCCGGTCCAGGAAGGGACGCAACTGGCGGATCAGGCGAACCTGATAAAATGCTCTCCTGGAGACGGTCGCCAAATGGTCTTCAAAGGACAACCAACCATCCAGGAGCACGCCCAAGTTGCGTACCTTCTCCATCGGGGCCAATGATTCACCCCCGACAGACAGCCGCATCTGCAGCTGACTATACCGAGGTGCCGGCATCCACAGCCACTCCGTCTTGGAGGGATTAAGTTTGAGCCTGTTCCTCCCCATCCAGACCCGTACGGCTTCCAGACACCGGGACAGCACTTGACAGCTTCACTGGGGTGGCCGGGGTGGAAAAGTACAGCTGGGTGTCATCAGCGTACAGTTGGTATCTCACCCCAAAGCCACTGATGATCTCACCCAGCGGCTTCATATAGATGTTGAACAGGAGGGTGAGAGAATCGACCCTGCGGCACCCCACATGAGGCACCTTGGGTGATCTCTGCCCCCCTGTCAACACCGTCTGCGTCCGATCAGAGAGGTAGGAGGAGAACCACCGATAAACGGTGCCTCCCACTCCCAACCCCTCCAACCGGCGCAGCAGGATACCATGGTCGATGGTATCAAAAGCCGCTGAGAGGTCTAATAGGACCAGGGCAGAGGAGTAACCCCTATCCCTGGCCCTCCAGAGATCATCCACCAGTGCGACCAAAGCTGTCTCCGTACTGTATCCGGGCCGGAAGCCGGACTGGAACAAGTCTAGATAGACAGCTTCATCCAGGTACTGGGGTAGCTGACATGCCACCACACTCTCTACAACCTTCGCCGTAAAGCGAAGATTGGAGACTGGCCGGTAGTTCCCTAAAACAGCTGGGTCCAGGGAAGGCTTCTTGAGGAGGGGTCTCACCACCGCCTCTTTCAAGGCCGCGGGAAAGACCCCCTCCCGCAAAGAAGCATTTGTAATCCCCTGGAGCCAGCCTCGTGTCACCTCCTGAGTAGCCAGTACTAACCAGGAGGGGCACGGATCCAGTAAACATGTGGTGGCGTTCAGCCTACCCAGCAACCTGTCCATGTCCTCGGGAGTCACAGGATCAAAGTCATCCCAAACCACCTCAACAAGACGGGCCTCAGAACCCTCGCCTGGATCTACCCAATTTTGATCCAATCCGTCCCGAAGCTGAACGATTTTGTCGTATAGATAACCGTTAAACTCCTCGGCATGCCCTTGTAGGGGGTCCTCCCGCCCCTCCTGTTGAAGGAGCGAGCGGGTCACCCGAAACAGGGCGGCCGGGCGGTTATCTGCCGACGCAATGAGGGAGGAACGAGAACGCGCAACCCTCATTGCCACTAGGTAGGTCCTACTATAGGACCTAACTAGTGTCCGGTCAGCCTCAGAGCGGCTGGATCTCCAGGCACTCTCTAGGCGTCTTCTCCGGCGCTTCATCTCCCTCAGCTCCTCGGAGAACCAAGGAGCTGGTTGAGACCGACGCCGGGTCAGAGGCCGCAAAGGCACGACACGGTCCAAAGCTCCAGCCGCGGCCCGTTCCCAGGCCGCAACTAGCTCTTCAGTCGAGTCGTGGGCCAGGTGTTCGGGAAACGGCCCAAGCTCCGTCAGGAACCTCTCCGGGTCCATCAGGCGCCTGGGACGGAACCAACGCATTGGTTCCGTCTCCCTGCGGTGGTGGGTAGCGGTCAGAAAGTCTAGACGAAGGAGAAAATGATCTGACCATGACAAAGGTTCAACAACTAAATCATTTAAAACCAGATCATTAGACCACTGGCCAGAGATAAAAATCAGGTCTAGGGTACCTCCCCCGACGTGGGTAGGGCCGTCAATTAACTGAATCAGGTCCATGGCCGTCATGGAAGCCATGAACTCCTGAGCTGCCGAGGATGCTACGCCGGCTGATGGCAAATTGAAATCCCCCATGACCAACAGTCTGGGGGTTTCAACTGCCAACCCGGCCAGCAACTCCAACAGCTCAGGCAGGGCTGTAGTCACGCAGCAAGGAGCCAGGTACGTGATCAACAAGCCCACCTGAGTTCTACGACCCCACTTCACGAAGAGGGATTCACACCCAGCTATCTGAGGCACAGTGGTTTCCCTCGGCTCAAGACTCTCCTTAATGATAACCGCCACCCCTCCACCCCTACCCTGGGCCCTCGGCTGATGGAATGCTCGGAAGCCTGGTGGGCACATCTCCACTAGGGGGACCCCCCCTTCGGTGCCCAGCCAGGTCTCCGTAATGCCCATAACGTCCGCGGTCCCTTCCTGAATAAGATCTGAAATCAGGGGGGCTTTATTAACCGCGGACCTGGCATTACATAACATCAGCCGGAGGCCCAGGTCCCGATTACCCTGGCCACTCGGGTCACGGGAAATTTCTGGGGGGCCGGAGCACGCAATCGCTCGTAAACAGCGAGGGCGAGCCCCCGAGACCTGATGTGCCCCCCCCTTCCGTCATATCTGCCTCTCCCACTTACCGTAGTAATAGCTCGACCCTGACAAACTGGAACGACACCCCTCGCCATAACCCCAGGACCTATTAAGTTACCGCCGCGAACACATGGTGGACCTAGCCCCCTCCCTGATGGGTTTCCCCACCCATCCCCCCCCCCTACCCCTCCCAACCCAAACCCGTCAGTTCCCACCCTCCCCTTAAAATTCCCATTAAAACTCCCCTTAAAAAACCGATTAAAACAGTTAATTAAAAATCCCCTGAGTCTCCTATTTTTGGCATGCCACCTCTCGGGGTTCCAAAACCCGTCCTCAAGATGGGCCCTCAATAATGTGGAGGGCCAAACCCGCGAGAGAGGGGAATCTCGCAGGGCAAGAAGGTCGGCCGCTGTAAATGTTCGCATAACAATAATCTGGTAAACCAAAAGGTTGCATCCACAAATATGTCATGTCATTGAAATCACGAGAAATGGTGGAAAAGCAGTCCTGGTCGGTCAAGTTGTTCAAGAAGATGGTGTAATACATGGGACAGAAATCGGCTGAAAGGAATCCTCGACGACAAAAGAGGTAGACAACGGCCCAAGTGATGGAGAAAGGGCCAGATGATTCAATGTTTATGTGAAAGTAGAGAGTCATCCCCGCTGTCGTCGCCCTCATTACGACGTCAACTGCCATCGGGAAACAATCACCCCCAGAAAGCTGTCCAAAGAGACCCGTGGACCGGCAAGCTATCTGTTCCGCCGACGAGGGGGCAATGACATCAAAATGCCCCCCCCACCGGCTGCCGTCATCTGCTGGTCGCTTCTGGTCAATTCTGCAGTTTCAGTTCGGCTAAAAAGAGGGCGAGAGGAGGGCGAGAGTGACAAACGCCCCCTCCGCCCCCTCCAAAGGCGAAAGGAGGGCGAGTGAAAGGAGGGCGAGTGTGTCAAACGCCAAGGGGCGAGAAGAGGGCGAGAGTGACAAACGTCCCCTCCGCCTCCGAGGCGAGAGGAGGCGAGTGAGAGGAGGCGAGTGTATCAACGCCAAGGCGAGAGGAGGCGAGAGTGACAACGCCCCTCCGCCCCTCCGAGGCGAGAGGAGGCGAGTGAGAGGAGGCGAGTGTCAAACGCCAAGGGGCGAGAGGAGGGCGAGAGTGACAAACGCCCCCTCCGCCCCCTCCGAGGGCGAGAGGAGGGCGAGTGTGTCAAACGCCAAGGGGCGAGAGGAGGCGAGTGACAACGCCTCCGCCTCCGAGGCGAGAGGAGGCGAGTGAGAGGAGGCGAGTGTATCAACGCCAAGGGGCGAGAGGAGGCGAGTGACAACGCCCCTCCGCCCCTCCGAGGCGAGGAGGCGAGTGTGTCAAACGCCAAGGCGAGAGGAGGCGAGAGTGACAACGCCCCTCCGCCCCACCGCAGGCAAGAGGAGGACGAGTGAGAGGAGGCGAGTGTGTCAAACGCCCCTCCGCCCCTCCGCCCCCCGCCCCCTCCGCCGACCACCGCCGCCGCCATCAAAAGCGGCGAAAGAAAACGCCGGAGGCCAGCCGCCGCCCCAAACGAGCCGGCCAAGCTGGCAGAACATGCCGGCAGCATTTGGGCTCGTCCTGCCGGCCCAGCTCTTCCCGAGGGCAAAAAACCCTCTCCCTGGGTCGGCAGGAGATCAGTTCAACCAGGAAGGGGGGGCAGCGATGTCAAAACGCCCCTCCCTTCTGTCCAGACCGCCGGACAAGAGAGACCACCATCGCCCCGCGAAGTCAATGCGGCGCCATCTTGCGCATGCGTACAGTAATGCGTACAGTAATAACAGCATTGTGAGCAACCAGACAGAATCGGCAGGTGGCCTGCTGCATAGACTCTTAAATAATGTTTATTTTTTTTGAGGGGGGGGTATGGCTTATATTAGGAACATGCATAAAAAGCATGCTAGGGCTTATTTTCGGGATAGGTCTTATTTTTAGGAAAACAGGGGCTCTCAAATGAATCAACAGAATAACTAAATCTGATTTATCAGTTTTTCAATATTTAGTCTTATTTTTTTTTAAAAAAATTACATGGCCACTCATCTTATATACATCCTGGGTAGTTTATAAGGACATAATAACACATAAAATAGCTATAAACCCAGATTTGAAACAATTTCTGGTGCCCTAAAACAAAACTTCCCATACATGAACATTCATCTTAGCCAGTGGTGAAATGTAAAATTTGTTACTACCAGTTCTGTGGGTGTGGCTTGGTGGTGGTGGGGTAATATGACTGGGTGGGCATGGAAAACTTTTTTTTTTACTTTTAAAAGCATTTTTTCTACAACCTCTTTGGCTGAAGAGGTTGTAAAAAAATGCTTTTAAAAGGTTCTGCTGATCCCAGCTGAGTTGCCTGATCGTCAGAAGCTTTTGTTTTCTTTTAAAAGCATTTTTTGCCTTTAAAAGGAAAAAAAGCCTCTGACAATAAAGGCAACTCAGCTAGGATCGGCAGAGCCTTTTAAAAGCATTTTTTTACAGCTTCTTTGGCCGAAGAGGTTGTAAAAAATGCTTTTAAAAGGCTCTGGGGATCAAGCAACTCAGCTGGGATCATGAGGCTTTTTTTTTTTTTACTTTTAAGTACTTTTAAGTAAAAAAAATGCCAAAGAAAAAATGCTTTTAAAAGTAAAAAAAAAACTTTGATGATCACGCTGGGCATGGGAGGGGAGGTATTTTTGCTACCGGTTCTCTGCACCACCCACTGCCATTGCTACTGGATCAGGCAATCTGGTCCAAACTGGGAGCATTTCACCCCTAATCTTAGCCCAATGCTTGCAGGAAGAGTCAGCCCCTTATGGGCTTTTAGAGGTAAGGAGGTTGGGGGCCTGCCAAATCTTGAAGATAGGGTATTCCAGAGGTAGGTTTCAGTAGGTTCTGACCAGTTCTGGAGAACAGGTAATGGAAATTTTGAGTAGTCCAGAGAACTGGTAGTAAAAATTCTGACTGGCCCCGCCCCCATGTATTCTCTGCCTCCCAGGTCCCAGCTGATTGAGAGGAAATGGGGATTTTGCAGTAACCTTCCCCTGGATTGGGGAGGGAATGGAGATTTTACAGTATTCTTCTCCTGCCACGCCCCCCCAAGCCATGCCATGCCCACTAAGCCACACCCACAGAACTGGTAGTAAAAAAAATTGAAACCCATCCCTGGTGTATTCCAGTGGGCAGGAGCAGCTTCGGAGGTCAGCTTCCAAGGTCCTTCCAGAAATATTTTAGGGAATGACTTGAAGTGCACCCACCTTATCTGACTTTAAAGATGATAACCTATGAGCCTCGGTGGCACAGTGGTTAGAGTGCAGTATTGCAGGCTACTTCTGCTGACTGCTGACTGCCTGCAATTTTGACAGTTCAGATCTCACCAGGCCAAGGTTGACTCAGCATTCCATCCTTCCAAGGTGGGTAAAATGAGGACCCAAATTGTTGGGGGCAATAGACTGACTCTGTAAACTGCTTAGAGAGGGCTATAAAAGCACTGTGAAGTGGTATATAAGTCTAAGTGCTATTGCTATAACCAGCACTTTGAATTGCACCTGGAAAGAAACTGGGAGGCAGCTTTGCTCACATAGCGCCAGTATAACATGATGGCCTCTGGGGTCTTCAAAGCTGAGCCAGTTGTAGTTTTCATTTTAGTATATCTGGGTGAAGAAGTTGTTTAAGTCCTTTGCCAATTTACACCTTCCATTATTGCATGTCTTGTTTACTAAACAAAGCTTTCTAGTCTCAGAGCAGATCATTTTGAGGCCTAGGCTGAGAGAAAGTTTGCTCTTAATTGGTCCTACGCAGCTTTTACTTCATCTGGGCACTTTGCCACAAACCACAGTAGATCAGCTTTTGCCTATTGGGCTGAAGTTTACCAGTAACTAAGTTCACAGAGTTCTTTGTACCTTGTGGGAAAAAAATGCTTGTACCTCATTCAGCAGGAATGCCAGTATAACATGTGCCAGTAGTTACTCTGGTTTACAAGGCATATGATTCTCTTCTGTTTGCACTGTATTTACAACTAATGGCATTAGAAAATTTACTACTATTCAAACTTTCATTTTAGCTGAGAATTCTGGAAGTTGTAATTCCAAGAATGAGACATGAGAAAATGAAATGATGGTACAAATAAATTTGGAAAGGACGTGCATTTATTTCAAATATACGTTGAGATCATGGATCTCAGTTAAGACATGGAGATCAAGGGATGTTATCAGAAACTTTATAGCAGCATTTTACCAACTGAGCGACTTAAGATGTGTGGATTTCAAATCACAGACAGAATTCCAAACTAGCTTTAAAGTTGCCAAGCTTGAAAAACGCTGATTTACAGCGACCCCTCAAGACACACAGAATGACAAAGAAGACCATGGGGAAGCATGCATAAGCTCTATCTTCATGGTGGTCCTTTTTCATGTCTCAGAGCAGAGTTGGACTTCTGCTTGTCTTGCAGACCTAGAGAAGAAAATAATGGAAGATTGTCTTCTAAACTGAGCAAAAAAAATCTTCCTGAGAAGAACAGCTAGGATACTTTCCAGCACATGACAGATGTCAGAAAAAGTGATGGTGGTGGAGTGAACTCAGCTGTATTGCCTGAGTTAAAGCGGCAGTAGGCAAAATGCCGTTTGGGAACCATCCCTCCAATTGCTTGTGTCCACTCCAATGATGAGTTGCTCCCAGTTCAATCCGGTTCTTGTGAACCGGTAGTAATGGCGTTAGGGGGCTGGCCGGACGTGATCACGGATGATCTGTGTGTGCGTGCTCCCATTGTGAACTGGTAGCGGAAGTAAGTAGAACCCACCCCTGGTCCACTCTGTTATTTTTGTCACATATAACCCTCTTGCCTCCAGCATTTCCTCATCCAGGAGTTTCTCCCTCATCCCAGAATGCTTTTTTCATCTCCCTCTATTTTTCTTTTCCTTCTATTTCTGCAGAATGGCTGTATTGCCTTTTTCTTTCCAATTTCCTTTTACTTTTTAAATTAATTTGGATAATTGTTTCAGTTATGCTCAACAGCATATTTCCTCCAAAGAAGTTATGATTTGAAGGATTTTGAACTGTTTTCAGTATAAGCAATGCCTTTGGGGTCCATGATTTGGCCAAGCACAAATAAGCCATTATCAGAAGGCAATTGGGTCTCATCTAGTACTCCAACATTTCCTCTACTATCCCATCATATTTTTTGTTTGCTTACTTTGTGATGAGAACAAATGGATTTCATTCATCCTACAGGAACCAAATTGTTCTCTGCCAGCCTACTCAATGTGTGGTATGAAGGCAGTATTTGTATATCATTATTTATTATACAAATGCTACATTTCTTGTGCATGGTAGGGAAGAAAACTCTAGCCCTTTTTTCCCTTGGATTGCTCTCAGTTGTACTGCATCTCTTATGCATCTTTTAGAAAACTTTTGCAAATTTTGTGTGCAAAATTTGTGCAAGGAGTTTTCTATTAATAAAAAAAATGGTTTTCTTTCCTCATAAATTGGTTGTTCTGGAGAAGATTAACATCTAATGGACAAGTTATACATGGAATGCCACTTAATAAAAAAGAGGGAAGAAAGACTGCAGAATTGTTTGACATGATGGTATGTTTATCTGAAAGTAAATCAGAAAGCCCCTAATTTGTTTACCTTGAGGTATTAGCAGTAGGATGCAAATATCTTTAAAGATGAAATGTTCTACTGTATAGTTCTGAAACTTACTGTCTCATTTTTTGACTCATGCCTGCAAATAAAAAGAATTTCCCCATCTTGTTGTGATATGATGTAAAATGTATATCTTATCACACAATCTTACTATTCCCCAAAAGACGAGGTGCAGAGCACCAGATTTCCTATTTGTACAATGTATTAGGCAGTAAGTGACGAAGTGATGCTCCTCAGCATTCCAATGTGCCATGAATCTAGTTCTTCTGGTTGGTCTCACTTGGATAGTTTCAAGTCAAGCTAGTTCAACATTGATATAAATGTACCGATGACACCCTGTTGAAGAAAATGTGTATGTGTCAGTCACTGATAGAAGGATTTATTTATTTATTTATTTATTTATTTATTTATTTATTTATTTATTTATTTATTTATTTATTCACATTTTTATACTGCCCTTCTCCGAAGACTCAGGGCGGTGTACAGCAAATAAAACGATAATAATCAAAAAATAATTTAAAATACCATAACAAAATTAAAAATCTAATTTAACCGCTGTATACTTAAAAATATTAGATAAAAAATTACAAAAGATAAAAACCCCTGTTAAGAAGCCTGCTAAAACCCCCAAATATTAAAATCAATCAATCAGGCCAGCCCCGCTTGGTGAAAAAAGAAAGTCTTGAGCTCGCGTTTAAAGGTCCGAAGATCAGGGAGAAGACCGAGTCCCACCGGCAGCTCGTTCCACAAAGCCGGGCCCCCCACAAAGAACGCTCTTCCCCTGGGGGTCGCCAGCCGACATTGGTTGGCCGACGGCACCCTAAGGAGGCCCTCCCTGTGAGAGCGCACTTGACACACCGGACGATGGGAGGTAACTGGTGGCAGCAGGCGGTCCTGGAGCGCTTTAAAGGTGATAACCAACATCTTGAAGCGCACCCGGAAGACCACCGGCAACCAATGCAGCCTGCGCAGGAGAGGTGTTACATGGGAGCTACGAGGAGCTCCCTCAATCCCCCGCGTGGCCGCATTCTGTACCAGTTGGAGCCTCCGGGTGCTCTTCAAGGGGAGCCCCATGTAGAGAACATTGTAGTAATCCAGGCGGGAAGTGACGAGGGCATGAGTGACTGTGCATAACGAGTCCTGGTCCAGGAAAGGGCGCAATTGGTGAATCAGGCGGACCTGATAAAAAGCTCCCCTGGCGACGGCTGTCAAATGGTCTTCTAAAGACAGCCGTGCATCCAGGAGAACACCTAAATTGCGCACCAATTCCCTGGGGGCCAACGATTCGCCCCCCACAGTCAGCAAAGGAGTAAGCTGACTGTGCCGGGATGCCGGCATCCACAGTCACTCCATCTTGGATGGGTTGAGTTGTAGCCTCTTCGTCCCCATCCAGACCCGAATTTATGTCAAGCATATATAAGATTACAGATAAAACCCTGATGACGCTAACAGAATCAGACTGAAAATCACCAACATCCTCTGCACCAGCAAGCCACCCAAAAGCAACTTACCCAAAGAGGAACAGACAGCACTACTTAACCTGAAAGGAGACACCAGCATAATAATCCTACCAGCAGATAAGGGCAATGCCATGGTGGTTATGAACACATCTGACTACCAAACCAAATTAACCAACCTACTCCAAGACTCCACATACAAACCCCTAAACACAGACCCCACCACCTACCTAGAAAAAACCACCAGATCCAAAATAAAAGCCTCCCCCATCAGTGAAGAAATCCAGCAAAGAATCATTCCCAGAGAGAAATCATCCAGATGCCCTAAGCTCTATGGTCTCCCAAAGATACACAAAGAAGGAACCCCACTTAGACCCATAGTCAGCTCCATAGGCTCACCTCTACAAAACCTAGCCAAATTTCTTGCCAAACAACTACAGCCCTATGCAGAATCCATCACCTCACACGTAAAAAACTCATTCTAGTTCATAGAGATCATAAAGAAACAAAACTTACAGCCCAGCGATCTACTCGTGAGCTTCGATGTCATATCCCTCCTCATCCAAGTGCCAATCAAAGAAGCCTTAACAGCCATCCAAAACAAATATAACCCCCCCAAGTACATCCTAGAACTGACCAATCACTGCCTATCCAACACATACTTCATCTATAACGGACAAAAATACAAACAAACATAAGGAGCACCCATGGGATCACCCCTCTCACCTGTCATTGCAAACCTCTACGTGGAACACTTTGAAACCCAAGTTCTAGAAAAATCTGACCACAAACCCAAACTCTGGCTCAGATACATAGACGACACCTTCATAATCTGGCCACATGGGAAAGAAAAACTTGACAACTTCCTCATACACCTCAACAGCCTACACCCCAAAATACAATTCACCATGGAAACAGAAGCTAACAACCAACTTCCCTTCCTGGATGTTTTAGTCTACAGGAAATCCAATGGCTCCCTAGGACACACCATCTACCAGAAGAAAACACACACAAACCGCTATCTGCACGCACTCTCACATCACCACCCAGCACAAATCAACTCCGTAGCCAAGACACTCATCTCCAGAACAAAACGCTTAGCTGATGAACAATACCTAAAAACTGAACTACACACTCTCACTAATGTACTAACATCCAATGGATTCCAAAGAAATAAGATTACCAAACTAATCCATTGTCGTGTCCCCCTCCTCCTCTGACGGCTGGGTCGGGGAAGTCCGTATCAAGCGAGGCTGCGAAACCTCTGCAGCTTTGCCAAAGTTCTGTCAGAGTTCTCAGGGCAGGCAGGAGACCAGGATGTGACTTCAGCAATCCAAGTTAGACTTTGCCTGACTCAAAGAATGCCAGATAGCAGATCCTTTATATAAGCCATGGGGTGTGGCTCCATGACTCAGCACTTATCCAGGCCTGCCCCTCCCTTCCTTTTGCTGATGTCGCCTGTCCATTCTCCGGAAGTGTGGATCTATCCATTGCATCGTTTTGTCCCCAGCTGCCGGTAATCCCAGCTCGTGGCTGGCTTCAGGTGCACGTGCTATTGGAGGGAGGTTTGTTTGCTCGGTTTGTCCGGGCATGGTGCCAGGGTTGGGGGCTGGAGGCATGCCAGGACATTCTTCTGTACTATCAGTCTCTGGCTGAGATAGCAGGAAATGAGGGGGGCCCGGCTGCGGCGGGGGTGGGTGGGTGGCGAGCGAGGCACAACATCCATAAAGAAACCCCCACTAAAATCCAAGACAGAAAACAAGAAAACGGCAAAGCCCTCCTCCCATATATAAAAGGTACCACAGACAGAATCAGCAAGATCCTTCACAAACACAACATCAAGACAGCATTCTGTACAAACTGAAAAATATCCACCATCCTAAGGAACCCCAAAGACAAAATTGAGTTAGAAAATCAAGGAGTATATGAAATCCCATGCACCCCTGCAGTACCACACACATCGGACAAACCAACAGAAGAATAAGTGCACGCATTGAAGAATATAAGAACTCAGTCAAAAAAGAGGAACCAACTTCTTCCCTGGTCCAACACCTTAAAGCCACAGGACATAAAATTGATTTTAAAAATACCAGAACTATCGCCAAAACTGAACACTTTAACAACAGAATAATCAGAGAAGCCATTGAGATAGAAAAACGCCCACACAACATGAATAAACGAGATGATACCTCCCGCCTACCAGCCATTTGGAAACCTGCCCTTATCGACAAACGAGTCCCTAACATGAAGAATGACGCAAGACCCACACTCACGAGTGCCACACAGCATGTCACCACCACACATCCACACGGAAAGCAAACTCAAACCCACACCGATGATGAAGCACGACCACAGACCAGAAGCCAGATCACAGCTGCATCATTAGCCATTTCAAACCCCTCCAATCCATACATGCAGCAGGCTGACACCCACCATGAAGATGTAGCACGACCACGAACGCGAAGCCAGCAATGCAGCTCACCAACTCAAATCCCCTGCATCTCAGACCAACCTGAGCACAACCAAGCCTCCCCAAACAGAACACATCCCCATCCAATCAGAGCACAGCCAACCCCACCATCCAATCAGAGCACAGCCAAACCCCCAACCAATCAGAACACATCTCCACCCAATCAGAACACAGCTAAGCTCCCAACCAATCAGTTCAAACCCCCACTAGCAGTTAAAAGGAAGAAACAGCTGCAATCACACATTTCTCCTAGAAGCACGAAGCTGTAAACACCCAGCCTGAAGATGACGAATGGGATTTCATCAAAACATCGCCAAGACACTTCCAATTTTACGCAGGAAAAAACCCGAATAACCAACGACCTACTTACAGCTAAAAGTATAAACGTGATTATGAATAATAAAATGTATAAATATGATTATGAATACATGAAATGGATATGAATAAAAAAGGACATTAGGACAGGGACGGTAGGCACGTAGATAGGATGGTAGGCTTGAAGGAGAAGGAAGAAGAGATAGAGAGAGGAAAAGGAGTGGAAATGGACACAGGAGGAACAAGAAAGAGAAAATCATGCGAGGTCTATTTTTTTCATAAAACATATTACATTAATTTATTTAAGCAATATCTAGGCCAGATTTCATTAAAACTACCAGGATAGCTGGCAGTAAATAAAGAGATAATTAAAACAAGATGATGAAAAGAAAATCAATATTGCAGGCTAAACAAAAGAGTGGCAGAAGAGAGTTTATTGTTAATATTAAAGTAATTATGGCAATATACTGGAATATTCCATACATTTTGATGTTTGTCCCTGGAAGGACATCCCCTGTGGAGGGGATTCCACCCATGGGATTCCATGATTTAAGGAGCCTTCTTTCAGATGGTCCTGGAGGCCTGAGAAAGTCCTTGGTCCTTGGATAAGAAACACAGAGCAGAGATAAATGAACTGAGGAAGAGGAGTCATAGAATAGAATGCTGTTCTGGGAACCTGCATGGTGGATGGCATCTGTATCCAAAACTGCAATTAAGAGAGCCTTCCACAAGCTGGCAGCCTTGAGATGTGTTGGAAGTGAAACCCCAAGAATTTCTAGGCCATACAAGGAAAGGGTGGGAAATATCTTAAAGCGTAGACATGCTCTGTGACATATTTTGTAATATAAATGCTCTTTTATCAATTGCTATCTTGAGATCTGTAAAGTAGAGGCTCTCTGGAGAGGAAGCAAAACTAAAGAGCATCAGTTCTGGGGTGTCCCTATTGTGCCTTAGGGTCGCAAAGTATGGTACTTTTTAATTTTTGCTCTGGAGGACTAAGTAGCTAGACTGCGCTGCTTTATTAATAGACTGCATAAAAGAAGCAGATTATATGACCTCCAGTTTTACTTAGGTCAGAAGTACAACTTGTGTAAACACACCACACACACATAGTTGTTCTACATTGCTTATTGCCAGGCTAAAGTACCAGAAACAGAACAGAGATAAAGTTAAATATTACCTATGCTCTGCCCCCCCAGGGAGTTAGCGAGTGCCCTCCTTGAAACAGGTAAGTGGCTTGCTAATTAAACCTTTCCATGCAAACAAACAACATAGTACTTAGACTGCATGGTTAAAAAGTTTGAGGCAGAACATGGCTTCACTTATTTACTCAAAATAAAGACATAATTTCACTTCAGCGGCATCCCTTTTGAGGTGGAGGGTACAGAAATGTGAAGAATAAATAAAAAAAATGACTTCAGTAGAATTACATACTGTATATTAAAAGCATTGCAGGGGGATAAAAATTCATTTAACCACCTTTTGCTGAACTTCCATCTTGAGTCTTTTGGTACTGAAGTTCCATAAGGCATGTCAGATGAGTAAGAAGCTCAGAAACAGGAACCAGATTACAGTAGAGAATTTGCAAATAGTCTAAGATTACATAATTAAACATAATGCTTCTGATAGATTTGACAAATTACTTCAAATCATGTATTATGTATTTTATGATATAAATATGATGTAGCAATAGCAATAGCACTTAGACTTATATACTGCTTCACAGTGCCTCACAGCCTTCTTTAAGAAGTTTACAGAGTCAGCATATTGCCGCCAACAAGCTGGATCCTCATTTTACCAACCTCGGAAGGATGGAAGGCTGAGTCAACCTTGAGCTGGTGACATTCAAACTGCCAAAGTGCTGGCAGCCAGCAGTCAGCAGAAGTAGCCTGCATTCTAACCACTGTGCCACCATGGCTCATGTAGTTGGAGAAATGAATCTCCAAAGAAAGCATTAGGTTTTAGCGGACCATTACCACAGTACAGAAAAAGCCAATCTAAAAATTTTAATCATGTATGTTAAACAAAAGCTATTGCTGTTTACTCTATTTACTTTCTTATTTCCCAGTTTGACTCTATCCCTTCATTAGCTTCATTTCTGTTTCTAAAGCCTTTTGCCTTGGCTGGTTAAGAAGAGATGCCTGACTTTGAGTCAGCTGCTTTGCTCTCTTGTAACCATATCACATCAGAATAAGTATGGAGGGTTAATTGATCAGCTACATATTTAATTAGCAGTTCTCCATGACCGTGGCTTGGCAAATAGTAGATAGCCAATAGGTTTGTGTCATAGTCATTTTTTATGTATCTTAATCTAGCACCCTCTGTCCTGTTTTGTACATTTATTTTCATTCTTTAAAAAGCACATGATTTTTTTCATTATTCCTGAATCTGTTCCAGAGCTCTGTATTCCCACACTAACATCTACATTTAGTACCTGGGATCAGAGGCATCCTCAGGGCATGGCAGATTTTCCAAAAGTCAAGATAGTGGTCACAACTGCATGATTAAGCCACCACTTTCACCATCCCTATAGTTGGCTATGTATTATTATTGAAATTTGAATATATATGTGGCTTCTGATATTCTTCACAGTAGCTGTAAGTACAATATATTTTAATCTTTCCCTTAATCTTCGCCATATCACTCTTCTTTCTATAATCTATCCTGTCTAATCATCAAACCATAAATCACAAGTTCAGTCCCCCCCCCTATTTTTTTACGCAACAAGTGTATAAGAGGCCTCCAGTCACCAATAAATTTAGATAGTATCTTTTCTCTAATCAAAGATGATAATTTAACCATCTCAGCAAGATCTGCCAATTTTACCAACCATTTCTCCACACTGGGTTGTGTTGACTCTTTCTATCTCTGGGCATATAATATAACCTTGCCACATTAATCATGTTGAAATTATCTTCCATGGCTTTTGATCCCTGCAGGCGCCTATGGTTGAGCTGTTTTATTTTCAACACAACAGTAGTGTATCTGATCTTTCCATCTCCCATGATAGCAATAGCAATAGAACTGAGATTTATATACTGCTCCCTAACGCTTTACAGCACTCTCTGAGCAACTTACAAATGTCAGCATATCACCCTCAACAATCTGGGTCTTTATTTTATTGACCTTGGAGAGATGAAACGCTGAGTCAACCTTGAGCCAGTCAGGATTGAATTCCTGGCTGTGGGCAGAGTTAGCCTGCAATATTGCATTGTAACCACTGCACCATCATGGCTCTGATGAAGGCCCATAGAGATTGTGATTTTCCCATTGACAAGAGGTCTGGCATTACTCCACTTTCTATTGTTCAGTTGATTAAGCATTGTAGTCATAATTTCTTAAAGTGTAAAGTTCTCAGCAACTTTACAGATTCCTCCCCAAGGGCATCCTTCAGGGGCTTTGGTTTGCTTGTTCATCTGTATGCATATCACTTCAGTGATTCTGTTTTAAACTGCTGTTGGGATTGTTCAGGGCAGTTTTGTCACTACAAATCTTTGCAAAGATTTTGACAAGCAGAACAACTGAAGCAAAGGGAGCTGAGACTGCAACTGGCAAAAATTCCATTTTCTCTTCTCTTCATCTGTAAAAGCCCAAGAGCCTTTGGTGCTCTTTTAAGCCTTATGGGAAGGGCCAATCATCTCCTAGCCTTACTCCTGAGTCATCCTTTTTGCTTTAGCTGCTCTTGCCTTCTGGCAGTTCTTCGCATGCCTGCACTAGGAACAGGCTCCACCTGTTCCACTGCCTCTCTGCTGTCTGCCTCTGGAGGCTCCGGAGTCCGTGCATCACTCCCAGATGGCCCTGGCTCCATCTCTGCCTCCAACGCAGAGCCCTCATCCGGGCCTTCCCCTGACTCCAGGACTGGCCCATTGTCCTCCCCAGCCTCCTCACTGTCCAACTCTGCTGCCAGCTCCGCAGATTGCTGGTGATATTCCACAGTTTGGAATATCTTGCCCCCAGAGTTGAGATTCACTCCCACCCTTCTGACCTTTAAGAGGGCCTCTGCCAATTGGCATGGATGATGGAGAGGCCATAGGCTGGAGGTGGTTGGTGAGAAAGCACCTCCTCTGCTCTACTCTAAGCTTTGCTTAGTTTAGATTTAATCCTTTGCAATCGGTTTGGTTTTATGTTTAGAATTGTTTTTAAATTTCTATTTGTATTACATTGTAAGATGCTCAGAGTCACAGCATATAAATTTAATAAATAAATAAGTAACACATTTTATTAAAAGGCACATGTTTTCCTGAACAGTAGTTCACTGCATCCGATAGTATGATGAATGAAACCAATGAAGGATTTGAAAAGGAGATAGAGAAGGTAGAGAAGAAAAGTTACACAGTTGCAGTTACACGTGAAGCAGAGGACAAGTGCATCATTAAGTAGCAATTATAATATATTAAAACTTGTCTTTTTAAAACCTTCTGAGACAGTCTGAAATCTTTTGAAATATGTGAGTTGGCAGTTTCTTCCTGCATGATGCTGGTATAATTTTGTTGGTCTAGTGCAGGGGTCTGCAAACTTGGCTCTTTTAAGACTTGTGGACTTCAACTCTCAGAGTTCCTCAGCCAGTTTTGAAGTTAACTTTGTAAATATACAAATAGAATGAGACTATTGCCTTATACACTGTAAGCTGCCCTGAGTCTTCGGAGAAGGGCGGGATATAAATGTAAATAAAAAAAAAAAAGTCCACAAGTCTTAAAAGAGCCAAGTTTGCAGACCCCTGGTCTAGTGTGGATGGGAGTTTATGGCCTAATTTGGGGGAGAGGGTACATTATGCTGTATAATGCCTTTGTTTTTGTTTTTTCTTTACAGTAGACGTTACTGGAGTTATAATACTTCTAGAACAACAGCATAGCAAACCTATGATACATATTTAGTTTTAAATTTAGTTTTAATGGGGTTTTATACTATTTTAGTGATATTTTAATTTTGGCCTAATTGCTAAATCTGTTTCGAGTTGGCATCTCTTGTTTCTGAACTTTGTGGGGCTTTGCGAAGAAAGGCCTTTGGCAGGGTTCAAAAGAAGAAAAAAGTTTCTGATAAGGCCAAAGGACTTTTTCTGAAGGACTTGTTTTGAAATTAATTTAAACTAATTCCTAGCTGTTATAATAAAATAGGTTTGTTTAAGACTAATTGTGTCTGGTAATAACTACTTGGGCCTAGGTCACAACAGGAACATGGTAGAAAAGATTGTTCTCCTAGACACTGCCAGCCAAAATTCCTTGACTGATGGGATCTGCAGTAGGCCCCTTTTGCCAGAAATGGGGCAGGCTGGTCCCATTGGGGCAAGACAGTTCCTCAGACTAGCTACACAGACTAAAACCATCTCTATCTATCGGACATGATGGACTATGTGCATACTTCTTAAAAAAGCTTTCCACTGTTATAGCTGAACCCTTAAGCATAATATTTGAAAAATCTTTCAGGACCAGCTCCCTACACAACCTATGGTCACTAGCCATAGTCATCCCTATCTTCAAAAAGGGAGCTCCAGCCTAGTTGAAAATTACAGACCAGTCTCTTTATGCTGCGTCACCTGCAAAGTCATGGAATAAATCATTAACCAATCCATTACCCTCTACTTAAAAACAAACAACCTACTCTCTAACAAACAATTTAGTTTTAGAAAAAAAGTATCCTGTAATCTACAACTTCTACACTGCAAAAACACATGGACTAAAAATCTTGATCAGGGCAAAGCAACAGATGTAATTTACACAGACTTCTGTAAAGCCTTTGATTCAGTGGTACATGACAAACTACTTCTAAAACTAAAATTCTATGGCATCTCTGGACCCCTACATAATTGGATAGCCACGTTCCAGTCAAACAGACAAGAAGTTGTCAAAATAGGGGGTGCCCTATCTAATCCTGCACCTGCTAATAACGGTGTCTCCCAATGAAGCATTCTAGGACCAACATTCTTCATACTATACATAAATGACCTCTGCTATCATATTATAAGCAACTGCGTTCTCTTCACCGATGATGTAAAACTATGTAACACCACCAGCAAAGCTGCTACCTTCAAAAAGACCTTGATTTTGTGCCAGAATGGTCAAACAATTGGCAACTCCAAATCTCAACCAACAAATGCTTTGTTGTACACATTGGCAAAAAGATTCAGAACACAAAATACAAGCTGAGTGGACACAACCTTGTAGACAACCCTCACTTTGTCAAGGACCTTGGAGTACTCATATCTAATGATCTAAGTGCCAAAGCCCACTGTAACAACATCGCAAAACAGGTATTAAGAGTTGTAAACCTAATTTTACATAGCTTCTTCTCCGGTAATATCACACTATTAACCAGAGCATACAAAACATTTGCTAGACCAATTTTCAAATACAGCTCATCTATCTGGAACCCGCACTACATATTGGACATTAATACAATTAAGCGTGTCCAGAAATATTTCACAAGAAGAGTCCTCCACTCCTCTTCTCGCAACAAAATACCTTATGCCACCAGACTTGAAATTCTGGGCTTAGACAACTTAGAACTACGCCACCTTTGGTATGACTTAAGTGTAGTTCATAAAATTATTTGCCACAATGTCCTACCTGTCAATGACTACTTCAGCTTCAATCACAACAACCCACATACACACAATAGATACAAACTTAAAGTGAACCACTCCAAACTCGATTGTAGAAAATATGACTTCAGCAACAGAGTGGTCAGGTAGTGGCCTGGAATATACTATCTGACTCTGTGGTTTTATCCCCAAACCCCCAAAATTTTAACCTAAGACTGTCTACTGTTGACCTCACCCCATTCCTAAGAGGTCTGTAAAGGGTGTGCATAAGAGTACCAGCATGCCTACCGTCCTAATGTTCCCTTTATTTATATTCATTTTATGTATTCAATTCATGTTTATACCTATATATATTATCTAATATGTCCCTGACAAATCAAATAAATAAAAAATAAACAAATAATCTGGACCCATGTCACAAAGGACTTTAATTGTGATAGCCAACATGTTGAAGTGCACCTGGAAGCTAGTGTTAGTTGGAAAAGGGCTACCAGACTTCTGATTTTTCATCACCACTGTCAGGTTAACCAAACGTTAAAATAACTGCTGGTTGTTACTGTATGCAGATGGTTTCTTGGAAATACAATAAGAAAGCTATTCTTCTTTATTGGCTCAGTCATAAGACATATATGGTCTCAGCAATATAACTATAATGTGATATTTCAATACAACATTATCACATCACCATTTATGGCAATGAAATCATAATGAAAGGCAAATGTCAGAATGCAAAGCTGAGACAAAATGATAGGGAAGAATTTTCTATCCACCAGGAAAATGAAAGTAGGGAAGGAATTTTGGGATCATACTGGCAACTATACTGGCAACATTATGCACGGTCACTCACGCTCTGGTTACGTCTAGGCTGGATTATTGCAATGCTCTCTACATGGGGCTGCCCTTGAGGTGCACCCGGAGTCTGCAGTTAGTCCAGAATGCGGCTGCGCGAGTAGTAACGGGAGCCGCTCGTGGCTCCCACGTGACATCGCTGCTCCGTAGCTTGCACTGGCTTCCTGTGGTCTTTCGGGTGCGTTTCAAGATTCTGGTAACTATCTTTAAAGCGCTCCATGGCTTAGGACCCGGGTACTTACGAGACCGCCTGCTGTTATCCTTTGCCTCCCACCGACCAGACGCTCCCACAGAGACGCTCTCCTCAGGGTGCCGTCCGCCAAACAGTGTCGGCTGGCGGCCCCCAGAAGTAGGGCCTTCTCTGTGGGGGCAGTGACGCTCTGGAATGAACTTCCCCCTGGCCTGCGTCAAGTGCCTGATCTTCGGACCTTCCGTCGTGAGCTCAAAACATATTTATTCATTAAAGCGGGACTGGCATAATTATTGATGAATTTTAATTGGGTATTCTTAATATTTTTTAAATTTTAAATCTAAATTTTAATAATCAGCCTTTAAATTTTGCTCTTTTTAAATGTTGTTTTAAATTGTATATATTTTGTTTTTATTCTGGCTGTACACCGCCCTGAGTCCTTCGGGAGAAGGGCGGTATAAAAATCTAATAAATAAATAAATAAATAAATAAACTAGAAATCAACCTAAGGGCAAAGTCTGGGACCCAGAACCAAAGGAGTAAATCACCAATACTGCAAAAGGAAGTTGCGTCATGTATATTTTCCTTCCATCCTTGCAAAAATGATCTATACTCCAGGGGCAGTAAATGGGATCTAGTTATGTCTCCCATGATAATCATTTCAGAAATAGTTAAACTTTCCCAGTAGACTTCTTGTGAAAATTCACACACCATGTTATCAAAATGTGCCAACAAGCAAAAATGTTAGAGATTCTGCACCATTGTAGGATTGCGATTGCTACATGAATTGCTACATGGATAGCTTTTGTAACCTTATCTTAAATCAAATAGTTGGTGTAATCCACAACTGTACTGTTAACTGTTCTCTGCAGCTTCTATCATAGCCTACTGTCTGGCCATTTAGCAATAGAACGGGCCACATATAGCCAACTGTACACCATGGAATTTCCACCAGGGGCCATTGATAGGAGTTGCAATTCAACAAAATAGGTGAATCATATTTCATCTATCCTTGATTCCACAGTAAATACTAGGGAAGGAATCTGGCTATTCTGCAGGTTGTTTACTACTGATTTATTCTTATTTTGAACTTCTTGAGAATAGACTCAAGCATAAATAATGAAGCCTTACCCTAATTAAACTGAACTATGAATGAGTTGTTATCTACGAGAAAAAGATATTGTATAAAATGTTATTAATGTAATTTAATAACAACTGCATATTGCACAAATAATTTTGCATCTAATTTGATTCACAATTCAACACTAATTCACTTAATCCACCAATCTTTTAAGCTAGCAAAATGCAAATTTTGATAGGAATTAGGTTAATGTTTGGAATATCTCAATATACTCTTAATAGACACTGTGGGACCAAGGGAATGCTGCCAACTCACAGGTGACTTTTCTTATTTGTTTATATTTTGGATTATTTATTTTAAAATAATTATAGTACTTAGCACTTTATGGTTCTACCGTGGTGGAAATAAGTTTTTCAGGTGGGTCTAAATGATATCTCCACCCCAAAAACAGTTCTTTCTTAATTGGTTTGATGGCCTCCATAAGGAGGGAGGATCTATCAGCCCATCTGGTAAAATAACAAGGAATGGAGATAGTTGTTTCTTTGAATTAGTGTTATTATAGCTAATCCCTGAAGAATGAAGCTTTTTGTCCCTAAAACTGTCTATATAGTCTGTAGCTCTTCCTATTTACCCATACAATGGTCTAATTCCTTTGAAAGATCTGCTGAGATCTCAGCTATATCCTATGGCAATGACTTTCAAACTTCCTGGATTAAGACATTAACTCCAGGATCTGTTGTTTCAGTCCTGCTAATGGTGGGCACATGATGGCAAAAGGTGTTTAATATTCTCTCACCTGGGAGCAACATTCTGAAGGATTCTTACAAAGGCACTGACTTTTCTGCATTCATGAAATGTTGCTAAAAGCCGATTACAAAGAAATGCTGGTTAAAAATGGAGGAGAAGGGCTTTTTGACTGATTTATTATTTCCCAGGTTAATTGCAGGTAGGAACCTTTCATTAAAGTAATGCTATGTTAACCGTCTGCATTCAGCTGTCAACAACAGTAGAAATCCCCCTCCTTTTCCGCCTAAGGGATGGGAGATTGCTTCTAAACCAACCAGTCACTCAGGTTTATTGGATAAGAAAATTAAATGCAGGAAAGAAAAATAAGGGAGGTAACAGCAAGGAATATATTGCGAAAGAGAAATCTGGCTGGTTCACAGGAGTTCTTGAACCAGACCCCTGCAGCTTCATCACTGACAGGGAAGATTTTGCTGGGAACCACACTGGATAATCAATTCATACAATAAAATTGCTGAAAACAACATCTGGGACATGAATTCACCTATTGCTTTGATTATCAAGGTAGATGTAAAAAGGTCTTGATTAAGTCTAGTTGGGTCTCCAGATTCCTTAGGATGTTAAGCAAATTGTGCTCTTGCTAGTAATCTTCTGTGGGCAAAATATTATCAGCATAAGCAGAAAAAGTAAAGGGGACTAGGCTTCCTCTATCTCTCCCGATACAGGTAATTCTCAACTTAAAACCACAATCGGAACCAGAATTTCATGTTGCTAAGCATGGTGGTTAACGAATTCACACCTGATTTTATGACCTTTCTGCCATGGTTGTTAAGGGAATCATGCAGTTGTGAAGTGAATCTTGTGGTCATTAAACAAATCTGGCTCCCCTCATTGACTTTGCTTGTTGGAAGCCAATTTGGAATGTTGATCCCAGGACTCTGCAACTATTATAAATATGTGCCAGTTGCCTAGCAACTGAATTTTGATCACATGATCATGGAGCTAATGCAAGAATCATAAGTGTTGAAGCCTGTCATAAATTAATTTTTTTCCAGAGCCATTGTAACTTCGAATGAATGGTTGTAAGCATAGGACTACCTATACTCCTTTCTACCTTAATAATGCACTTTGATTGAAGCTGGGGTTGGAAAGGCCAATGCGTAAAGCCCAGTGATTCTCAGAGTCCTCTCCAGTCACAACAGCTGAAAAACAGTAGCAAGGTTTCCAGTCACAAAAACTATGAAACAAACCCTAAAAGAGACTTAATACATTTTAAAAACACAAAAAAATATGGTATCTGCCCTTCCCTTCCAACAGCAAACCTAGAGATGATGGTGGGAGACAGAAAATACTGGTCCCAATCAAGAGATATGACAATCCGTATCCTGAAGCCAATTTACAATTATGAAACCTACTGAGGCCTGGTTGGGTAAATGGGCCCTCACCCCCACCTGGTTGTGCACCTCAAGATTTAGGACAAACAAATGAATGTCAAGAATTATTTAATCAGCAATGGAAATGAAACAAGTACAACTTGCATTTTGCTGATGAGGAAAACCAGAAAATAGGCTTTCCTTGGTCTTGTTCTCTTTCTCTTGTCCTTTTTTGCTAAAAAATGTTTTGACATCCATGGATTCTTTCAGAAAAAAGACACAAATCATTTTATGTATGTACACATGCATGTGCAAGATATAGGACTGGGCATTTGTATTTTAAGTACTAAGTCTGGATTGCCTTGCCTCAGGTGATCTACCTTCAAATCATATTTGGTTAGCTTGAAAAGAAAAAAATATTGGTTTCTCAGGATTTGCAGAAAATAGTTTCCCCTTTTCAAATAGCAGGTTATCTTAGGTACTTTTCTCTGTGCATCTGAGAATGGAATAAGCCTTTAGCAGGGAGCCTGGATGGATTCAGTATTTTTAGAACTATGGGCATGAGTGTTCCCTAGGAATACAATTTATGAGGAAATAAACATAAATAATGGAGATGTAATTCCAGTTGTTGCCTGAATTCCAACCATAATTGAATTGCTACAGGATAGGTTGGGAAATTATAGTGTGAAGTCACTGATTGGGATACATTCATTGTTTTGCAGAGTTTAAATAATTAGATTGTTGCCATGGTTGGGTTGATATGCTGAAAACATGTAACATCATGGAATCATACAAAGATACAACCTAGTGTTTGTGTAATGCCTAACACTTAACTCACTTCATTAACATAATGATATAAGGAGATCATGATGCTTGTGTCATCCTTTGCCACCCCTTCCCCGTCTTCTCCCTGCAGCTGCCATGAAGGGAATGAAAACCAGAGCTCAGTATCATTTGTGTCATCTTACAGCACTATCAACTTTTGGCTGCTGAGCCTATTTAGTTGTTTTAACTGCAGTGTTTTTGTAATCACATTCAGTGTGTCTTCCCATGTGAGTGAGGCATCTTCTAATTGAAAGTCAGCTTGCCTCAATTCCCTTTCAGGGCAATAAAGAGATGTTGCTGTGGCAATGTAGCAGCTCATTATAGAAAAGATTTAGGAGCTTTTTCCACCTTTTCTCATGACAAGGTGATCTGATACATCATGGGGACAATACAGTACCTCTTGCCAGTAATATTTACAATAGTCAAAGGGGGGGTGGGAATGAGGACCTTTAAAATGCAATGTCTTGTATTTTCTGCCATCCTTTCTGGAACTACATTTTCTTTTTCTGATGATGTATAAGTGGTTATATTGGCAATAAATATCTGATTTCATTCCCTGTTCTTGTTGCTGATTAATGCCTGCTCTGACCCTTAAAAGCTATTAAGCAACCACAACCTGAATATATCTTCCTTGTATTTTTTGCCAGGCACCAGTGAAGGCTCAGAGATGTAGATATGCTTCAGAAAGAACTGCAAACTTGAGGCAGCTGACATGAATCCCATCTCTGGCTTCCCCTTCCTGAAGGAATTTTTGTGAATGCTTATTTTCTTGGACTGTTCTTCTAGTTGTAATTTTTGGAAAAAGGGGAGTCAAGGTGAAACAGTGTCGAGATGTGCAGGCTCTTCTCCCATTCGAGAACAGATGCTTTGTTTGTAGAAAATCCCTGTTCCATCCCCAGCACCTGGAAAAACCCTGTCTGAGAGCAGAAGCACTGCTTTCAATCCTAACTGGACAAAACAGAATCAACCCTCTGATTTATTGGAAGGATGTCTGATATCCAGTGACAGTTTCTAAATCAGTGGCCGTCATTTGACACCAGGTGAGGGGAAGCAGGCACTTCTACAAATTGCAAATGTAGCATCAGTGGTTCACCATCTGCTTGTCAGCAGCAGAGGAAGGGGCTTCAGAAACCGAGCCCCCCTGAAAACGATACAAAATTGACTTACTTGCAACTGCGATTGAGATAGGGTTAACTAAACTTGCTAAAGGAAGGGCTTTTTTTCTTTCTCTTTTTCCTCTCCCGAGCTCACCACTTCTGCCTATACAGTCGCGGAGAAACCCGAGGCAGGAAAAACAGGTTCTAAGCAGGGAGTTGCCCCCGAAAATCCAGGGCGCCTGGGCCCGAAAGCGGAGGTAAATTCAAATCCGTCCCCAGTCCGGGCACAAAAGAATGGCTGCCTTTGTGCGCAGGCTGGGTCACGTCCCACCCTCGCAGGGTGCCTTTTGCAAGGTGCTGCTAATAGACAAATTACAGTTCCAGCCTGTCAAGGTAGATAAGAGACCATGTGATGCAGGCAACCCAGCAGTAGACGGGTGGCATCGCAGGGTAAAGGTGCGCTGCGAGGCGCAGAAGGAAGCAAAGGAGCGAGCGAACTAGCCAGCCAGCATCTCTTGCGAGAGGGGCTTCTCGCTGCTACCCGGGAGCCCAGCAGAGTTCTCCCTGGAAAAGAAAAAGCAGTCAATCGATAGACAAGATCAGCATCCAACACGGTCCAAGCCCGTCGGAGAGAGACAGCAAGCAGCATGTCCTTCAACCGAAAGAACTGGTCCGCGTTGTCCAGGTGGGTTTGAATCAGCTTCCTCCTCCTCCTCCTCCCCCCTCTCCCGGCTCTGGAGGGAGACGGAGGGCGTCGCGGCGGGCACAAAAGCCCTCCCCCCACTTTGTTCCTTAGTGCCAACTTTCGGGACTGCGAGCGCCCTTAGGACTGATTCCAAGCGCGCTACGCCTGTTGGGAGTTGTAGTACTTTCTACCATTGGTCTATTCCAGACCTAGGAGAAAATGCTTTTTTCTTTTTTTTTTACTGCTCTTCACTAGGAGAGAAAAAGTAAAACCTTGAGGGGGTGCCTTAACTTTTTTTCCCCCGGAGGTCTTGTGCGACTCCTTGCATGTGCCCAAAGGCTGCGGTCGTCTCTGAGGGGATGGGGGTTCCTTGAGGCTGGTTCGCGTGAACCCATCTGGGGATTGTTCTCCCCCTCCCGGGAGCGGCAACTCCCTGTGGGAACAGACTACAACGAACAGGGCAGGGTTGCAAAACGGAATTCATTAGCTGGTTTAACATATATTGATCAATTAAGAAGGCGATCCTATGTAATAGAGGAGCAGCTAGATTTCTTTCGGAGATCTAACCTTGCAAAGCATGGATGCCAGATGCTAGCTCACCCGTCGACTTTAGGATGATGAAAAGAGTTTCCACCAACTTCGTTTTGGAGCCCCTCCTCAAATATATCCAGTATTAAAAGGCTGATTATTTACTTAGGCAATAGTGCAACTTAGTTTCATTGGTTTCAGTGTACAGTTTTCAACAGTTTTCTCCAGACTGATGCCCTCGGGATTTGATGGAAACTGCAAGTGTCCAGATTTTGATAACAGCAGTTTCATTACCTCTGGAAGATACCATGTTGAGAAGACCTCAGCCTTCTAGAATGAACACATGATTGTTGTTTGGGTGCTTGCTATATTTTGAAATAATGTGAGGAGGTAAGGGATTTCTTCTATTGTACATGGCTCATTAGGTAATTATCATTTATCCTTATGGTAGCCTGAGCATGAGAACCCAATGTGTTGGCTGAAAAATACTGGGAGCTTGGGAAAAATACTGACAACTTTGTTATGTTGCAGTATTACAATTTTAATAGAATGACTGCCTCTGTGATGGCTTATTCACACATCTCTTATCACATTATGTTAGAGATAGGAAGTAGTGGTATAGTGACTAGATCTTATCTAAAGTTATACAACAATTCCACAGGGCTCTATGTTTTTAGGAATAGCAATTTAACTTTATCACAATATGGATGGATGCAGTGAGCAACCAAAGAGGGAGGCTGAACATGAAAGGAGAGGAAACATTGTGAGCAAAATACTCTTTGACAGCTGTTTGGGGCTTGTCTTACTTAGCTTGAAACTGGAGAACTCAGGCTCAGTAATACAAGTTGCCCAGGGCCACTTAAAACATGTCTAAAGAGAAGGAGGCTTTTTTTTATTTGTCTCCTGCCTTCAGCAAGTTAGTATGGGAGAAGGTCTTTCCCTTAAAAGTTGATATGAGAAGATAAACCTTTGCTGGTATCATACAGCAGCTTATGGACACAACAATACTTTTTTAGTGTCCCAGCATTTGTGTCCCTTTGAGATGACACCCAAAGGCCTTGAACAAACAGATCTGATTCCCAAGGAAAGCACCTTGCATGGTCTCCCCTGGGAGATCATATTCCAATAAATTGATTGTCGTTTAATTTCACAATTCTTTGAAGAATGAACTTGGAGGCACTTTGCAAATCCTCATCCCCTAAACCATGCCAGATTTATTTGACCCCACATTAATATTTGTTTTTCATGGAAGCTAACTAATGGGTTTCAGGATGAAATCAACTGCACATTTTGATTCTTGCTCTCCAAATGACATGAATATAGATTTCCACATACTGGAAACCTATACATTCCCAGTGTTCTCCAACAGCTCTAGTGCATGTTTTTATTTCAAGTTTCTGCTAATAATTACTCATGATGGTTACAAATGCTAATTTCTGGTGGTTGATTTGCTCCCACCAGTGTCAGTGGCACTGTATATTCTGTCTTAAAGAAACAACTATGATTATCATCAATTTTAAATCTACATTTTTAAACCAGGTATTTAGGAAGCTCATACATTATTGTACTGTCATTATATTAAAGTAATTAATGCTTTCAGTATTACTGGTGTGCATTTATTGGCACATCAGCAAAATATATGCTATTATCATAGCTACAAAGATTGTGTAACTTCTCTGTTTGCTTGTTGTATTTTTCTTCTTCCTTGACTACTGTCTTCCTTCAAAGACATTGTAAAGTATACTATTTAGGAGGAAATATTTGACATATTTTTGTAAGGGACTCCGGATGTGATAGAATACAAATATTGAAGGATCTGCCTTGCTTGATATTCTAGACATACTGAAATTGCAAATGAGATTCTTTCAGAATTGTTCCGAAAAAGTTGGTAGATACAACATTAGTAGATACTTTGTTGGTGGTGGATAAAAGCGATTTCTCTACTGCAAAAAATAAAAACAAGCAACCAAGCAACCAACCAAGTAGTGAAAACCTACTAAATTTGATGAAAATTCAAAGGCAACTATGGATAGTGAACAGAGTATATATTTCTAATTATTTAGAAATAGTTTGAGGTGTGGAACTAGATATACTGATTGGGCCAAGGTAAGGAATATTTGCCAACATTCACTGATCTTTGGGGTTGGGGTAAGAGATGATGATGTTTACCTTGTTTTTAGTACTGCTGTAATCACATACTCTGTCTATGCAGCATATATAATCACTTCTATCAGAAGGAGTCTATTTATTTTATTTATTTCATCAAGCATGTATTTGATAACATAGATAAGTATAAAACATGATTATGAATACATGAAATGGATAGGAATAAAAGGGAACATTAGTTAATTTTAATTAAGTTAATTTTAATTAAGATTAATCTCTTAATCTTTGTCAATGACTATAGTTGAGGCAGGATCCCACTTTGTTGGCTGCCCTTTCAAATTTTAAAATGTGCTAATTTTTTTAAGCATGAAATTAAATATACATTTCTCTGTATTTTTACCCCCCCTTTGATTAAACAGTAAAGGAATTTATTAAATTTCTGAAAAGAACTATATAAATCTAAATTACTTTTGCCATTACCCCCACCCTCCAAAATCCCATAACATAGAGATCACTTTTATATAATTCATCAGACTGTAAGCAAGCAAAATTCAGTTGTGTTTTGATGTCAACATTAGAGTAACATTGGTTAATAAGGCTTAATATAATTTATCCACATTTAATTAATTTCATTGAATGGCAGAATATTTTGCTAGTTTGGAATAGATCTGAAATGAATAATTGTGATTAAAGTATACATAAATATTTAAAATTTTCTTTAAGTATTTTAGCCTATTTGCATATTCTCCTTTCCTATAGCTACTTATATATCTCTACCATCTATGTCTGTCTAGATACCATTGTTGAACTATTGAACTGGAGGTTGCTCTGGTGATTTCTCCTTTATTCTCTTTTGGAAACCATGAAGGCATTAATCATTTTCCTGTCAAAATAAGTTGAGCTTATCTTCTGTAACTATATGAGCATAAACATGTAAATTTCTTAACAATAACATGGACATGATTTGCTATTGCCTTCTGAGATTGTCTTCAACTTGTCTCTAACTTATTTATGCCTTGTATCTCCTGGTGATCCAAGTAGCTCAAATTCCAATTCTGTTATTGGGGGAACAGCCAAAAAACATCTAGGCACTGTTATCTGCTTTCTATTACTCATTTCTTCTGGTCATTCATTTTTTTATACAACTTTTTTATAATATAAAATTGTATTAAGAATTGAAATTTATATTACAATAGTAAAGTTATTGTTTCATGGTATTTCTTGCCAGAACATTGCCTTCCATGGAATTCCAACACTTCTTGTTCCTTGATGATTAAATGTAAAGGAATGACATAATATAAAAAGCCCTGTGGAATTTCAATTAAGAAATGACTTAGACTACCCTTATTTTTCCAGGAACTGTAAGGCTGGTATTATCTGCATACAGGGTAGGGCAGCCTTTTTTTTAAAGGAGTTGTCCTGCTGCTGGATAGGAATTCTGGGAATTCCAAGTTAAAATTGGTTGGTTTAATCGGAAGTATGCAATAAACTGATATGCAAAATAGACTGTTGCCCTATCTTTTGCATAAGATGATGTTGGCAGAGAAATATTACTTTTCAAGGTTTTTCAATGCAACAATCATTTCTATTTTTATTGTGTATGTTAGAAAGGGAGTGGAGGCATAAAAGAAAGACAAGTTAAAGCCTGTGAGGAAAAACTGTTTAATGCAAGAAGAAAGAGAATTTTCAGGTGTCATGGTTTGTGAGTTAATAACTTATCAGAATTCTGGAAATAATACTGTAGAACTTAATGAAGATCTAGTGAACGAACAGACCGGAGAGCAGCAGGAGTCTTAAAACTTCCCATCATTACATAGCATTTGGGCTGCATAGTTGCACATGATGGACAATAGGCTTCCCTACTATGCGTTCTCTCAATATTTAAGAATCTATCTGTATTCATGTATTAGCTTATGCAAAACTCTATCTTCAGCCATCTTTTCTGGAGATTCAGTTCCTCTTTTTGGTAACATAGGAATGCAGCCATCATTTATACAAATTGTATTTGTATAAATACAAAATTATTGTTGTATTTTTCTTTTAAGGAATTGGTTTTTATTTGAAAGTTGCTCAGAGTTATTTCAGATGGCATGTAAATTAAATGAGCAAATGAATGAATAAAATATCACATTCCCCACTCTGATTGTTGATTGAGTGCTGTTTTGATCCTTAAAAAATTGAATCCTTCCCCCTGAATTTTGCCAGGAACTGGTGAAGGCTTGGAGCTAGATGTGCTTTAGAAATAACTGCACATTTTAGATGACTGGCATCTGTGCCATTGGTGGTCTTTGTCCTTGATGGAAATCTGCATTTTGCAGAGTCAGTGTTTTGGACTGTTCTTCTGGTTGCAATCTGTGGAAATGCACTAAAATGAGAAGGCAAGGTGAAGCATGGTATTTAAGAAGTGGGACAATCATATTTTTTTATGTTTTTAATGTAAGAAAAGTTGAATAAAGTTTATTTTAAAAAAAGAAGAGTGACAAGCAAGAGGCCTCTCTTAAAATGCCAGATGCTTGTCCTGGCATCAAACCAGAAGTGGGTTTCAGAAGGTTCTGACCAATTCTGGAGAACTGGTAGCGAAAATTTTGAGTAGTTTGGAGAACTGGTAGTAAAAATTCTGACTGGCCCCGCCCCCATCTATTCGCTGTTTCCCAAGTCCCAGCTGATCTGGAGGAAATGGGGATTTTGCAGTAACCTTCCTCTGGATTGGGGAGGGAATGGAGATTTTACAGTATCCTTCCCCTGCCACGCTCACCAAGCCACATCTACCAAGCCATGCCACGCCCATCAAGCCACACCCACAGAACCAGTAGTAAAAAGTTTTGAAACCCCTCCCTGCATCAAACAGTGTTTTGGAAGAAATGAAAAGCATCCATATGTGAGTGGTACAATATTTGTTATTCCTGCACAAAGTCTCTGGTTTAATCTGTAGCAACTACAGGCAAAGTTGAGAGGTTAAACAGTACAGACTACACTGTGTTAGGTAGCTCTAATAACTTCTGTTATTTCCAAAGTTTCATATCCAATCTTCTCAATTTAATACTTAGTAATACGTTTTTCTTTTCATGGCCTCAGTTTTACAGACAAGTGTTTTCTTTCTAAGCCATTGTTATTATTGCCACATATGTCCACTATCCCCATCCCTCTAGCAGGTCAAGTTTTCAAAAATGAAAACTGGAAAATGTTATCATTTGCTACAGTATTCATTTGTCTCCTCTCTTAACAATTTATCTTCAGCATGGCAGTTCAGCATGGTACAAATAGTAGTTGCTTAAGATTACCAATGAGTCCTTGTTTCATAGGTCTTTGATCTTTGGACCACATAGGATTATTATTTATGTAACTCATCACTTCTGGTATTATTGATTTCTACAGTGTTTTAATAAGGAAATTTGCTTAATTATTACAAATTATTCTAATTCTTTTTTTTTTCTTAAATAAGCAAGACAATTTATTTGTAAGTGAGCAAAAGCACCAAGACAACAGCCTATGTGCAACTTGTCTGATACAAATTCATGAAGTGAAGAATTTTTACCATGAGCATCACTGAAACCATGGTATATATAACAGGGATTTCAGCATAATTTCAAAAATCCAGTTCATATGGAGCCAGGGCAAGGGGAGAAGAAAAGGAAGAGAGGAAGGAAGAAAAAAAATGTCTTTATAGGGAGAAAGGAGGGGTAGTAGAAAAACAAAGAGAAAGGGAGGTGACTTCTCTTTTGTTGGTAATGGCATCAACCTCTGGCTTCAGGCACAGCTTCCACTACTTATGTCCCTTGTGTTAAAAAAAAAGATTCCTTATTATGGAACTTAATATCCTTTGGAGAATTAATGAGCTGAAACTATTTGTGGAATAGCATTACAACACTTTAGCAATAATTAATGAACATTTCCTAATCACCAGGGAATATGAAACAAACATAGGGAAAAAAGAAATCTATAATAGAGTATTTTGTTCTTCCTATTAATTAGTCGGATGTTTTATGAAACAGAACTGAATACTATTTAAGCCTTGATGTAAGGCTAAAATTGCATTTCAGTGGAATTGCAATTTTCAGTAGAATTTTGTCAACTAGCCAGTGTGCACATTTTTCTATGGTAGAACTGTAGAAGGTTAAGTTGCAGAGTAGTCTACATATATGGTGTGTGCATGTGTGCCGGAGAATGAGCAAGAGAAAGAAGTAGAGAAAAATGAGATAGATGGGTGTATCTACTCGTCCACTTACTTTTGCAGTTCCTGGAGGAATTAGTGCAGCCCTCCCCACTAATCAGGCTACATTTTGGTATGTATGTAATATTTGTAAGTGGTACTTGACAACTTAGAGAGCTGTCAGAATAGCCAGCTGAATGCATGGATTTTCTGAGCTGAGGGCTTAGCAATCAGGTGAGCAGGCAGCGAATGAAATAGATATTGTGCACAGAAAACCCAAGTCAAATGCAACTGAGCAGCAGCAGCTCTCCAAAGCTTCAGGCAAGGTTATTTCAGCCCTTCTGGGTGATACTGAACATTGAACTAGGATCTTCTGCAGTGGTGGGTTTCAAATATTTTTACTACCGGTTCTGTGGGGGTGGCTTGGTGGGCGTGCAGGGAAAGGATACTGTAAAATCTCCATTCCCTCCCCAATCCAGGGGAAGGATACTGCAAAATCCCCATTTCCTCCCAATAAACTGGGACTCAGGAGGCAGAGAATAGATGGGGGCAGGGCCAGTCAGAATTTTTACTACCGGTTCTCTGAACTACTCAAAATTTCCGCTACCGGTTCTCCAGAACTGGTCAGAACCTGCTGAAACCCACCTCTGATCTTCTGTATGTAAAATATGCCATTTGTTCTGCTAAAGAGGCTTTTGGATGACTTTCTAAACTCTCCTAGTTGCTTAACATGAATGCATATCCTGCTTTTTTCCCCACCCAATTCCAGTCCAGGTGTATTTCTGTGATTAAGGAGCTGCTATTTTGGTGGCTGCTTGGAGATTTGGGAAGATACATTTTAATTTGGGAAGGCTACTGTAGTGAAGGAGCTGTGTGGGATGGGAGTAAGAAATGCAGCACTCCTCCAGATTAATCAGCCTGAATGATTTCATCATGTTACCTTGTGAAAGGAAGGGAGGGAGGAAGGAAAGAGGGAAGGAAGGAAGACTTCAGGTGGACATTAATAGTGTGGGTTGTGTGATACATCTTCATTTTTACAACAGCTATAATAAGTGTGATATATTAATTTTCATAAAGGTGTCCCCTGTAAATATAAATATGATAATATAAAAGGATCTGGCTTTATGGCTTTATTTAATATTCTTTTTTAAAAAAAGGGTGGTGGGTAGAGAATAGGAGATATGCAGATTGAAGACTGAAGCTTCATTCATTCTGAGAAGGAACCTGCCACTTGCTGGGAGATGATTTATCCAAGATTATTCTGTGAAGAGGATGGACTTTGACCCAAAGCTCCTCCCAAACCAAACTCATTTCACTGGAATCATATCAGTAGATGAGATTGAAATGGAACTTGGGAAGCACCTAAAAGATGTACAGGCATAGTTTACAAGCAGTAGGTGTGTGGGCATATACACAAACTTAGTTATGTGTGGATGGATTTTATGGATTGGTGGAAGTACACTTTGCTTGTGATTCTATCACTTTCTTGTATCCAGAAAAAAAAGAAAGAAAACCAAATGAAAGGTCGACAGTCTTGTCCTGCTTGTTTTTGTTTTGATTTACTTAATTGCCCATCGTGGGAGGTGGATGCTTTTAGTAATTATTAGGAAAGTATTAGGATTTTCACTCTTTGCTGGTGGAGGTCAGATACCAATCAGATTCTAACGCACCATTAGATAAAACCACAAACCAGTGGAAGGCAACATACAGTTTGGGTTAATCTAATTTAGTACTAGCTATTATTTTATGTGTTGCATTTATATTATATTTTTCAAAGAGATGTATTTAGACTTTCCTGAAAGTTTTATTATCACAGCACAGGCTGGGTGATAGCAACTGGCTCGGTTACTCTGTGAATTTCTGTGAATTCTGTGAATTTCATGGCAAAGAAGGGACTCAAAACTGGATTTCTCCTGGATTAGCCACATATGACCATCAGCAGCTGAAACATAAATTGATCACTACTATGCAAGAAACAATTCAGGACTATGAAATGTATGAGGACAAATGGTAAATCATTGGGGCTTCCTTACTTGTTCCTAATCACAGTAGAAATGAGTACATGCCCTGGCCACTTCATTTTATGTCATGTCCCCATGATATTGCCTTCATCTCATCCATAATCCATGAGTGATACAATATTAATTCATCCTTAGCTGTACTGGACCAAGAGTAGAATTTCTCTCCTGCTTCCAGGACCATCCAAGGATAGTCTCAAATTCTGTTAACTCTGTTAGCCTTGGGGGACTCTTGTGATTGCAGTGATTTGAAACAGAGGTACAATAAGGATTGGCAATGGATATGGTAAATTTTATTCCAGTATGGGTTTCTATCCTGTCAGGAATGAGAGAACAGCATTTCAATTCAGCACTGGAGTAAGTAGCTTATTGTCTACTTAGTTCTGTATTATTAACATTAATGGCAGCAGCCATTACATTCCAAACAGCAGCATTCCCCTTCCCTAGTTAGAACAGAACAGAACAGAACAGAATAGAACAGAACAGAACAGAACAGAATTCTTTATTGGCCAAGTGTGATTGGACACACAAGGAATTTGTTTTTGGTGTATATGCTCTCAGTGTACATAAGGAGAATAAAATACATTCATCAAGAATAAAATACAACACTTAGCGATAGTCAAGGTGACTAATAAGTTATCAAATCATACTAGGAAACAAACAAACAACCAAATAAATAAATAAATAAATGTCTGGGATCAAAATCTTCATAGAAATCATATATTTTAGCCCTGGGATCTATCTTTTATTAGTTGAATTGCTTGTAATTTTGAATACATGATGTTAGCTAACATTCAATACCTCTGTCTTTTCTTAGTGCTCTGCACAG
The DNA here is from genome assembly GCF_028640845.1 of Ahaetulla prasina. Taxonomy (NCBI): domain Eukaryota; kingdom Metazoa; phylum Chordata; class Lepidosauria; order Squamata; family Colubridae; genus Ahaetulla; species Ahaetulla prasina. The sequence continues at coordinate 187,670,139 of NC_080541.1, read as the reverse complement.
TGCTAAGTCTTCTCAATTACCAAATAACAATTTAGAAGAAGAGCATGAGAACTTGCTTGAAGGACAGGAGAGGGAATGGTCTGATTGCTGACAGTGCAAACAGATGCCAATTAACCAACATGTTGCTTGATTTTAAGCATACATAAATGATGTAACAGGAATGCTATTTGTTGGACTTTGATTACTCATTCAGATTCCACACTGATGTCAGTAGCCTAAGTGGTTTCTTATGTACAGCACTCTTACAAAGGTATTAAATGCAGATCTGCCTGTGGCAAGGTTTCTTTTAATCCAGGCAATGACAGAGAAAAGTAGCCTGAGTGTGAAAGAATATGTCAGAAAACAGTGTCAAAAAAACACAGCTAGGTTCTGTGCAATTTGGAGACCAGACTCTCCAACTGCAGTGATGGATAACTTAGTCAAGCCAGTAACACTGTCTTTCAGCTCAACATATCCAAGCATTACCTAGAATAATTTCAAAAGAATATGGACAATGGAAAAAAAAAGGAGAACAAACAAAGGATAGGGCTATTTGAAACAATGGTAATCAGTTTGATCAGATCATGACATCACACTAGTAAGGCAATACAGTACTTGAAAAATAGGATTATTGTAAAGGAAGGTGGGGCTGTCTTTTGTTGATTCAAAAATAATGAAAGAGGAAAATCTATGAGTCATAAATGACAGAGAACCTCAAGTATATTGAGAGCAGGTCGGTGCCATGTCTTGGATTGCCACCAGCAGTGCTAATACGATTTAAAGTTCAGTGCCAGAGGTTTCAACATGCCTTTTTCCCCTCCCTTCAGAATATTTCTCCTATGTCTATCCCCTTTGATACTGCATTTATATAGCCATTTCTTTGATTGAAAAACATAATGGCTAAACTTTTTACTGAAAGTAAAAATGCAGAGGAATATCTGCTGTGATAATTATTAACTAGCAACCTTGTGATAGCAATGCCTGAATGGGAACTTTCATGAATGCCAAGAAACTGGGCAGCTCCAATGCCATGGATTAGAGCTGGAACTTCATCAGAAACAAAAGAGACTTCATCAAAAACTTGGACTGCTTTCACACTGCTGCCACAGTATCAGATGTGCTTATGAAATCAAGTGATGCCCATGCTCAGATTAGCTTTGCTTTGCCTTCCGTCTCTCCCTTTCTGTAGGTGACTGAAGCTTCTGCCATACAGTATTGCTGTAAGAAATCTACGCAATGTCATTATCATGGTTTTCCTGGGACTAACGTGTCAGGCCACTGATAGTGTGCTAACACATAAACAAGAAGAGCAGGAAATGCTTCTAAAGTCCCATCCATACATGGAGGTATTGCAATACCTTCCCATTAAGAAAATCATCAGATGGGAGTATGCTCTGAGACAACATGTTTGAGATATTTAGCATTATTTGCTTTATGGTAATTATGAGTCAGATACCCAGCAAAATATGACAATTTGAGGATAGGTTGGTGAAATATGAGATAAAGAGTAGGTGTATGTCTTCCTCTGTAGCCAGTGGCATCTGATTAGGCCTGGTTTGGTGGAGAACGTCAAGTCTAGGCAGCAGATAAAGTTGGTTCAAAGAGATGGAATCTAATCAAAGCACTGCAGCTGCAACAGACTAAATTCAAGAAAATTGTCCTCAGAGGTAAAGGACAGAGAAAATCAGAATTATGGATCATTCCAAGTAAGCTTCTTACCTATTGTAAGAACAATAGGAACAATTGGATAAATTCAAACTGAAAGTTTTATGCTGAAAGCCACCATTGGTAGTATGATCAAATCCACCCTTTCTGAAGAATCTGATTGAAGTATTAAAAGTTCTGATTTCTCAGTCTAAAAGACATCTGTGAGGCTGGAAAAATGGAGGTTTTGGTAGGGGTTCATCCTTGAACTCATAGGATGAAAACAACACAGTATCCCCATCCTGGATGAATATAGGATTCTTTCTTTTTCAGTCATCTCCTGCACCAGTTCTGTTGCACTCAGAGTCTTCAGAAAGTTGGTATCAGAACACTATATGGCATGGGCTCAGCTATTCTAAATTATTCATACCTCCTGATTTATCTTCCTTGTAGTTATGGTTCTTTAAACTGATGTATAATTTTCTTATACAAAGAAGCCTTGGCACAGGTTTAAAAACGGCATTCTCTATTTAAAGGAACAACTTCAAATGCATACGGAAGATAAACGGGTACTTTTCATAAGAGTCTGTTCCGATACCTACTTGAGAAAATTCAAGTAATATATGTAATATATATGTGTAATATATGATTATTGGCTTTGGTATCTCTTTCTCCGATATTTTCGATGGAAACAAACATAAACCTCGATGTACTTTTACATCAAGACTTTTAAAAATAATCCCTGCGATTGGAGGAAAGTCCTGAAAAACTATCAGATCATCTTATTTCAGATACATATGGGCTCTGAATGAGTTAGTGTCAGTGTTGCATAGTTGCATGAAGTGTGATAAACATCATTCTGTTCTGATAACCTCTTTTCTTCCTATACTGATTACTAACACTTTTCTTGTTTTTCCCCCAATTCTCTGCCCCCCACAGCCTGGCTCAACAATGGTCTCTTGAGGATGGAGAGGAGCAGGAGAGAGAGCGCAGGCGAAGACATAGGCAACTGAGTTCCACCTCTGAAACAAAGGAGGAGGAACCCTCCAGCACAGTACAGAATGTGACCCGTCAGACTTCAAACAGGTATTGGTATTTATAGGTTGGGCTGCTGTGGAGCAGACTTATTTGCTTGTGCAAATTGCTTGGAAATTGAAGCCAATTCTAAGGATTTTGAAAAGAGACAATGACTTTCTGTTTATTTGAACTAATATTATTTTACAAAGAACAGGGATTGAGATTTAGGGAGATAGGTATAGATTAAATGGAACCAGATTATTCTTTGGACCTAACATTCCACTCTCCCCATAAGAAAATTAGAATCCATGTTTCCATGTCTTCTCCCTTTTCGAACCCTACCAGCAGAGATGGGTTTCAGCAGGTTCTGACCAGTTCTGGAGAACCGGTAGCGGACAGTTTGAATAGTTCGGAGAACTGGTAAATACCACCTTTGACTGGCCCTGCCCTCATCTATTCTCTGCCTCCCGAATCCCAGCTAATTGGGCGGAAATGGGGATTTTGCAGTATCCTTCCCCTACCATGCCCACCGAGCCACACCCACTGAGCCATGCCACGCCCACCAAGCCATGCCCACAAAACCAGTAGTTTTTCCTTTGGGGAATAATGTGTATGTGTACAGAGAGGTGAAGACGGAATGGGAATTGACAAAATTTCTTTACCTTTCATGAATGGAGGAGTAACTCAAGATCCCAATCTATGTTTATAGATAATTTGTGAAGGAATCAAGAGAATGTATATATTAATGCAGGACAGGATTATCTGATCTTTTTTCTGTTCTATGATGCTACACCAACCAAGATTATTATCTTGAGTAAAGAATAGATTGTCTAACTCAGAATAGTTGCTGCTGGTTGTTTGTGACTATCAAGGATTTTTAGCACAAAACTTTCAAATCATTTGAATTTATTTATTTATTTATTTATTTATTTATTTATTTAGCTAGTTAGTTAGTTAGTTAGTTATGTCTCTCTTGCCAAATTCATAGTATATGAAAAAAACTCAGAAATTTCAAAGTAATATTTGCCAGATCAGAGGGGGAATAATAGAGACCGTAGTTCTTTTTAAACAGTTCACAAAGTAGTTGGAGCTCTCTTTCAGTTTTTCAAAATCCTTAAAACACTCTACGCTTGGCTTTTTTTTGCAACAAAATATATTTTCTTCATCAGCACTTTTTGGAATGATGGTCATAAGGTATGCTTCAGGAGGTACAGAGAAGCAGCTTCTAGAGTTCCTGTGCCTTGCTTTTTAAAAATTGAAGAAAATGATAAAAATATCTTGGTGCCATGTGCATTTTAAAAATGAAATGTGAACCTCATTTGCCTCATTCTAGTTATTATTGTTTTTATGAAACAGTATTAGTTAGGCTTTGTTTCAATTAGAATGCATTCCATCATGACTCTGGTAGGAGATAAATTCCCTGGTCACTTTCAATAGCACTTTTTTTATTCCGGTCATGGACCTTCATTTTGTGTTTCCCTTTGCATGATGTGTACAGTAAATGCAAGCTGTCTACATAGAAGACATAGACAGCAACATTTCTGTACCAGATTTTGAAAACAAAATCTGAATTATCATCATCTAGAACATAGAACATAAAACAACAGAGTTGGACTGGACCTTGGAGATCTTCTAGGCCAACCCTCTGCTCAAGCAGGAGACCCTATATTATTTCAGACAAATGGTTGTTCAGTCTCTTTTTGAAAGCCTCCAGTGATGGAGCACCCACAACTTCTGAAGACAAGCTATTCCATTGGTTAATTACTCTCACCATTAAGAAATTTCTTCTTAGTTCTAGATTGCTTCTCTCCATGGTTAGTTTCCAACCATTGTTTCTTGCCTTGCCGTTGGTGCTTTGGAAAATAGTTTGAGGGGCATCTTTGTAGAAGCCCCTCAGATATTGGAAAAGTGCTATCATGGCCTTCCTAGTCCTTTTCATTAGACCATTTGCCATAGGCAAACCTATGGCATGCGTGCCAGAAGTGGCACACAGAGCCATATCTCCAGGCATGCCAGCTGTCACCTGTTGCTCTTCTGGGTTCCAGTGCCAGTTGGTCTTCATGCACATAAATGCCAGAAAACCAGAAGACTAGGTGACTGGTGCGTACATGTGCATGCCAGAAACCAGAAGCTCAGCTTCCCGGTGTGCACATGCATGTCGGGGAACTGCTCTTCCAGGTCCCAGTGCTCCCCTGTGTATACGCTCCTTTTTCGGGACTCGGTGCTGAAAAGGTTCTCAAACACTGGACTAGACATTCCTGTAAATGTTTTTTAGATGTTTTAGCCTCCAGATCCCTAATCATTTTTTTTTTTGCTCTTCTCTGCACTCTTTCTAGGGCAGGGTTCTCCAACCTTGGCAACTTTAAGACTTGTGGACTTCAACTCCCAGAGTTCCTCAGCCAGCTTTGCTTCAACTCTGGGAGTTGAAGTCCACAACTCTGAGAGTTGAAGTCCACAAGTCTTAAAGTTGCCAAGGTTGAGACCCCTGTTCTAGGGTTTTTGTATTGTGACCAGAACTGGATGCAGTAGTCCAAGTGTGGTCTTACTAAGACTTTGTAAAGCGGTACTTGAACTTCATGTGATCTTGACTCTATCTCTCTATTAATTTAATCTCTATTAATCTTTGTTATATAAAAGTAGCTGCTTCAAATTTCCAAAACAATCAAGTCATATGAATCCAATCCTACCTCTATTACAGCCCTGAAGGACCTATGACATTATTTATAACCTGGTTTGTAAGTCTCATTCCTATGTAAACCGTGTGAATCATGAATTCTTCTAAAATTTAACCTCTAGTGCCATCTAGTGCTGTTCATGTTTCCTTCTTTTTCCTAGAGTTGAAAATTCCTTAGAGGCAAAGCTGCTTAACTTGGAAAATTCAGCACTGAAAAATGAGAAGGTTGAACCAGTTTCAGTAAATAAACTGGAAGGCAGGAGAGTGAGGAGGAGAGCAGAGTTTTTAAATAATATAAAACAAGAGAAGAAAATATTAGTGAGCACTAAGAAATTTGAAAAGGAACTGCCTGAAGAGAATCCTACATCTCCTCCAGAATCATCCAAAGAAGAGGGAAGGGTAGAAAAATGTGAAACCCTAATTCAGCAACAGGAAGAAGAAGAAAGCCATCAAATCCAGAGTCAGAAAAAAGAGGAGGTCACATTGGAGCAACATAAAGCCTTGAAGCATGAGAAGGACCTCAAAACAGATAAGGATCAGGTCTTCAGTGAGGAGGAGAAGGTCCCAAGCATATGTGAATCTCAGAGACTGGCTGTGACCCAGAATGAGGTGGCTTCCCAGGAGCCTCAACGAGTTTCTTGGGAACGTAAAAGCATCAGCCGGCTTGAGGTGAAAATTCAGCCAAGAGCTAGAAAGTTTACTGATCCTGCTGTAGCCACACCTGCTTCTGAGGCACCACAGGTACTTAGTCTTGGTATTTTACAAGGACAGAGAAAGTTTGATGAAAAGTTAATTGGGCAAAGATGCAAATTAGATATGGAGTAAATTGAATGCATGGAGTTATTACTCATATCAAAGTTGGCAACCTCATTCAGCAGCAGGGTTAAAGGATCAAGAAATAGCTGAGCAGACATGGCCTGAGGCAGGATTAAGTAACACAGAGCATCTTAAATTCATAAGAAGCTTTCTTATTACCCCTACATTAGGGAAATCCAATCTCAAAATCTTGTAAGATTTTTCATTAAAAGGTTATCACCTGAGGATGCTGAAAGGATGTCAGGTATTATCCAAATCTCATATTTGGGCTTTGGAGATAATGACAAGATTTTGCCATGAAGTTGCCATAGATTAAGATTGTGCAAGGATGGACAGGATCAGAAAAAAAACAGTCTACTATTGGTTTAAGAAATATCAAAAATCAAATTATCTAGTCTGTTATTAGTGAATGTTTATTTAATACAATTAATCATTAATCTTAATTATATTTAGAAAGTTCCAGGAAACAGTGTTACTCTCTGCTGCTCACAGGATAAAATTATAATACACAATTTAGCAATACATATAATAAAATAACAATTTTGGGAGGTTTGTAAAAGCCTAAAAAAGCTTTAAACAGTGTGGAAGTATTTTACAGAAGTGCTAAAATACATACCCCCAAAGGCTACAACTCCTTTTTGGAAAATCATTTCACAGCCTTTTCACATTGCAACCTTGAAGTTGTTTTGCCTTTTTCTCGCTTTCATAATTTACAATTATTTTCATTTATTCTTTTTTTATATATAGCCTAGCCCTTATGTTCTATACTGTAGTGGATTTACATATTCTATACTTTACAATGAAACCCTAGGTATAATTTTTTCTCAGAAAACCTAGACGAGGTAATCAGATCATTTGTTAAATGTGTTATAGGATGTAAATAGATGTGCTCAGTAGTGTAATAGGTCTTACAGAGTTCAAAAGCATTTATTTCCAATTTTTACTAAAAATGTTTATGGTGGAACAGCCACATGGTGGCGCAGTAGTTAGAGTGCAGTATTGCAGGCTACTTCAGCTGCCTGCTGGCTGCCTGCAATTTGGCAGTTCAAATCTCACCAGGCTCAAGGTTGACTCAGACTTCCATCCTTCTGAGGTGAGTAAAACAAGGACCCAAATTGTTGGGAGAAATAGGCTGACTCTTAAAACCGCTTAGAGAGGACTGTAAAACACTGCAAAGTGGTATATAAGTCTAAGTGCTATTGCTATTGCTATTTTCTCAGTCTTCTGTCTTGTGCTTCCTTGGTTCATATTTCTCTTCCAGATCACTGAAAAAACTATTCCCAAATCAAATGCTAAAACTATAAGGTCTTTCTCTGGTCAAGAAGGCTTTGATGCCCCTATATTAATTTCTGAACCTCGGATTACCTATAGTAGCTCATTCAACCGGATCAGTCCAAGGACAATCTCATTCCGGGTAAGGATTTATTACAAATTATGAAAAGGTCCCTTATTTAAAAATGAAATCTAGGCCCTTCGGCAATGACACAAGCAATATTCCACTTGCACAAAGACAATGAGGCTGCATGACTGCCATTACAATAATTTTTTACATATCAAGTGCAGCTAATTGCAGAGGGTAAGGTTACCCTTTGTATGTCTCTGGGCTAATCTTTGACCTTCCAAAATATAGCATATATAACCAAGGCAAAATTGATTTTGATTGTATTTTATCTACATTTAAATTTAATGAAAACTAAATACAACCAACATGATAATTCCCCAGGCCAACTTCAAATAAGCATACTTTGGGAACAATTTTTAGGACAATTTGGGGTCACTACTCAAAATTATGGGTGTCCACTTACGCGCTGCTATTGTAGAGAAAAACCTACATGTACACTCTCATGCAATTGGAAACTTCCCAGTTCTTCTGTTCCCCGGTTCTGGACATTGGGCAGGTTGGTGCTGAGCAGCCATATAGTGTTGGGGATAGGATAAGTGGTATAACTCTCATCTTCCTTCATAGGAGCTGAGGTTAGGATGGTGTCTTCACAGAGGTAGAATGTGAAATGTGAAAGCCAAGTAATATTTTCCAAATCAGAGAAACTGAAGACTTTCAGTCCATTCTTAATATTTAAGAGATTTTTAATCTTTCGAAATATTTACCAAAGAAGGCCATTTCAACATCTAATCCATATCTATCCTTCTGCATACGATGTTGTAATCCTGTTGTGGTGTGACTTCCCTGTACCCGTTTACTCTTTGCAACTAAGGTTCCCCCCACCCCCTGCATCAGAGTCTTTTCAGTTGGGGTTTGGGTGGGAGAAACAAAACTTGCTAAAATTTCCCTTTATTCCCCATAATTATTTAACATGCAAAAACCTGATACTTGCCCTCTATTTCTTCTGCTTCTAGGTTGTTCCCCGAAAAGAAAGACAAGAAGATGTATTAAACAGAAGGTAAGTAGATATTAATAGAGCACTGCAATTCCTTTGTAGAGTTTGCATTCTTGCCCCAACTTTGTGATAGAACAGGGATGTCAAACTCAAGGCCTGGGGACCAGATTCGGCCTGCAAGGTATTTAGATCTGGCCCGCGGGGCTGCCTGGAAATAGAGAAGGACCGGCCCTTGGTGCTTCTGCCAGTGAAAACGGGCTCCTGATCTCCATTTTTGGCTGCCATGACCTCCTACAACTTTCTGCCAGTGAAAATGGAGCTTGGGAGGACTCCTGAACTCTGTTTTCACTAGCAGAGGGTTGCAGGAGGCCGTGGCAGCTGAAAACAGAGCTCAGGAGCCTGTTTTCACTGGCAGAGTGCTTGGGCTCCCACAGGAACCCCCGAAAAGAGTGACATCGAGCTGGCCACGCCCACCCTGGCCCCTCCACCCCGGCACCCCAAGGTCAAACACAACCCTGATGCAGCCCTCAATGAAATCGAGTTTGACACCCTTGTGCTAGAAAGACAACTACAGAATGGCAAAAGAGATCTATATGCTTCAATAGAAAATGTTTGTTACTTTTACTGTTTAATTTTAATTTTGTTTTTTGTTTAAAGGAAGAAGCTTCTGGATTTGTAGCATGCCCAAATATTCTTTAGCACACACATGATGCTTCTTTTACAAATTTTAAGAGCTGCACGTATTGTACAGGCCACTGGAGGCAGAATCTGTTGCAAATTGGGCTGTAAATATTCCTGTAGGCTCTGTGCAATTTTTATTTAGAACTTCTGATCAAAGGGTATTCAGTCAAATCAAATGCTCAGCTCAATTCAGCAGTTGGATGGACTTTTATCTATCTGCATTTGGGCATTTTATAAACTCAGTACTTCAAGTCAGATTGGCAGTTAAAATTGGATTAGATGATTAGTTTCAGAATTAAAATTACAAATTACCATAAAGATTTCTGAAGTAAGATAGTACTTAGAACCTTCATCCCTTCCACCCACACACATTCCCTTATATCAGCACACACAGAATTTTGATATAAATAATAGGATGATTGGAATCTCATTCCAAATTTTGATGGAAAGCTTAAGTCCTACATTTTATAACTGATAACCGTGACAAGAACTCAGCTGTGTCCAGTGGTGGGATTCAAGTAATTTAACAACTGGTTCTCTGGCCTAATGATTTCTTCCAACAACCAGTTTTTCAAACTGCTCAGAAAGTTAACAACTGGTTCTCCCGAAGTGGTGTGAACTGGCTGAATCCCACCACTGGCTGTGTCCCGACTTTTATGTATTTATTCTCTTTATCTGTCTTGATCCACTCTGGAAGCAGCTAAATGTTCATCTTATGTTACAAGATTCCTGTGAGAATATGCTTGCAAGCTAAATATTAACCAGTTGAGAACAGAGTATCTTATTATATGACTTGAAACAATACTAGGCTGCTGTTTCTCCATGAGAACTTCAAAATGTTAAGTTGCTGGGGATTCCATACCTGAGGTTGTCTAGATGTGATAAACTAGATGTTCCATTGTTTCTGGCCTCTATGAATGTTAAGCTTGTTTGAAGTTGTAGTTCATCATACCTGGAATTTCACATTTGAGCAGCAATTGGTAAGAACACCTTTTGTCAGGCTCTTAACAGCAATAACAGAGTTGGAAGGGACCTTGGAGGTCATCTAGTCCAACCCCCTGCTCACGCAGAAACATGTACTAGGGATTCGAACCACCAAACTGTCGACCTTTCTGATTGACAAGCTCAGTGTCTTAGCCACTTGAGCCACCTAGTCAGGCTCTAGAGGGTCACAATTAGCCTTGTAAGGTGAATATTCCCTGACCTCAGAAAATGAACAGTAGGCTTAGAGGGATTAATTGTTTGAAAATGGAGATATGGATATATTAAATAATTGAAATACTGACAGATCACGATAGATTCAGCGGTATCTGCAGAAGGTGGTCAACAAAGTCAAGATGGTAATCATAACAGTTCAATTGAAGCTCTGCCTAGTTTTATCTGTACGATGCATTTGCGTTTAAAAAAACAGGACAACATTTGATCACAGCCATTGTGGCTACCCTTGTAAATTTATCGACTTATACCCTGCAGATACCTCTGATTAGATTCCTTCGCAAGTTTAATCTGAACAATAAATGACTGCCTTGATGAATATTGTTCTCTATGAATATTGTAAGAGCCACTGGTAATTTCTGGGCCTTAGAAAATGAATTTTTATTTATTTTGCATCTCCTTCGCTAGTGCCAGTATGAGGCTTCCAGCAAGCACAGCCAAACTTGAGGAGAAGCTAGAGAGATATACATCTGCTGTCCAGGTAAATATGGTAATAGAAAATGTTGTTCAGACATTTCTACCAGTGGTGGGTTTCAAATTTTTTTCTACCGGTTCTGTAGGTGTGGCTTGGTGGGCATGGCAGGGGAAGGATACTGTAAAATCTTCATTCCCACCCCACTCCAGGGGAAGGATACTGTAAAATCTCCATTCCCACCTCACTCCAGGGAAAGGTTACTGCAAAATCCCCATTTCCTCCCAATCAGCTGGGACTTGGGAGGCAGAGAATAGATGGGGGAGGGACCAGTCAGAATTTTTACTACCAGTTCTCAAACTACTCAAAATTTCCACTACTGGTTCTCCAGAACTGGTCAGAACCTGCTGAAACCCACCTCTGATTTCTACATCTCCAAAATCTAACTGAATGAAAGGATTAAATAAGTCTTTATCATGAAGAGTTCCTAGCCATACCTTATTGATGTATATGTGGATTAAGAGCTCAAAGAAAGAGGAATATGTATTCACAATACTGTTATTAAATGAGAAATAAATTGTTTCTCTCCTGATCGTGCAGTCTGAACTTCTGACTCTTGTCTTATCCCTAGAGGGCAGGATCCATTAAAGTGTCTTCACCTATTCGGAGAAACTTCCAACCAGCTTCAGAGGGTGTGGCCAGCAAACGTAGCATCTTTGAAGCCACTTTTCCTGTCCAGAGTGAGCCTCCCACTCTTGTTCGTAAGGTAAAAGCTGATCTTACCCAGAAACATATTGCTGGAAGTAATCAGATATCTAGGAAAGGTGTAGTCAGGTGAATTAGACAAGATTAACTATTCAATGTAAAGATTAAGAATCTCAAGAAAAGAGGCCATTTTTAAAGTTGCCCACCAATAAGTCAATAAATAGATACTACAAGGATTCTAGCAACCCTACTTGTAGGATGTTTTTACAAGAATCTTGAAAGTCGATTCAAAATCTTCACTCACTGTACATTTTTAGGGCAAACATGGTTGGAGTGGGGGGACAATATTCCGAGTCATTTTCTCAGTTCTATTTTTCCGTCTCTTAGCTGACGCCAGAACTAAATTCCTTCACACTGTCTTCTCTAATTCTGCTCAGAATAAACTCAGTATTTTTAAATGTTCATCTCTCCATAAACATTAGTAAATGTTCAGATATTTATACAAGTTACATCCTTATGTGTCATTTTTTGCCTCTTGTTTTGGAGGCTACATACATGCACTTCAGCTGAGGCCCTCCCGCTTGTAGATTCATGACTATTCCTATGATTTTTGTCTTTAAAAAATAAATGATTAGGGCTCTGGGTAAGCAATCTAAGCAGACTGGAACAAAATGCAGTATCTAGTTGTCAACTATGTACAGCAGAGTCCAGGGCTGTATGTGGGAAAGACAATAGGAAACATTGTTCCATATTATTGTCATGCAAGTAACTTGGAACATCAACACCAGGAGTGAAATTCAGAAAAGGGAGGATTATTATTTTATTTTCTTATTAGACTAGTGCATAATATGTGTTTGAACAATTTATCTCTGTGATTTATCTGCTCTGAAGTGAACATCGAGCCTTTCTTTGCTAGGAAAGTAAAAAGTTGAATCTATTTAGAAATTTCTGAAACCGTATTCTTAAGATCATTTGTTCTTAGTTCGTTAGTTAGGTTTTAGAACTCAAACAAGTTCTTTCTTGTTTGAAAGAATAAGAGAAAAATCTGCTGGCCTGTACTGATACCAGTTTGCATGGGTATTTTTTAATTTACATCTTCATGTTTGCTAATTATCTGTCACATTGAATGAACCTTAGGTTTCTCAATATTAGAAAGTGTAATATGTTGTCTATTCTTCTCACTGTGTGGTTGAGCATTCTTTCTATTCTCTTATGGTTAGGAAAGTTTGAGGATCCCAGGAGGAGTCTCATCCCGAATAAATCTCTGGATAAGTCGAACTCAGGAATCCAAAAAGAATGAAGGAGAGAAGGTATGAGAAAGGCTCTAATAAGCTAAGATTTAAGATAATTTTTATTGCCATTTTTTTTTTACTGTGCACACACTGACCCACATTAAAAATGAAATTCTGTTGCTTGCTCTCAAGACTTAAAGAACTAGAATACTATCCCATTATATTAGCTAGAGGACTTCCAATTTACTCCAGCCCATTTCCAGCTCTTAAACAGGAAATCCCATAGATGTAGTTCTCAACTTATGAATTTCTGTTAATAAGCAATGTCGTCGTGAAGAGTTACTGTACTGTTTAGGAGCAGCATGGTTGTCATTGTTAATTAAATCCCATGGTTGTTAGGCAAGGCAACCTCCTGCTGGGTTTCCACAACCAAATCAGTGGGGAAGCTAGTGGGAAGTAGCAAATCCCAGGCAGCTTGGAAGCAGAGAGGTAAGGCAGGTAAGTGTTTGCTGCCAGGTGGGGAGGGCATGAGGGAGAGTGCAAAGGTGTGAAGAAGATGTGGAAAAGGGTGGGGAGGGTGCAAGGGAGTACGCAAGGGTGTGAGGGAGGCATGGAGGGGATCAGTGAGGGTATTTGAGGGAGTGAGGGATGCCAGGGAGGGTCAGGGAGGATACAGGGGTACACAAGTGGCTAGCACAGTGCACGTCTAGAATGCAGAGTGACTGGGGAGAGAGTGCGTCCATGGGTGGATGAAGCTTATCTCCACACCTTATGACCTTCCCCATCAGCTGCCACATCAACTTTTTGGGGAAGCTGGTAGAGAAGGGTGCAAATGATAAACATATGATTGTAGGGTGCTGCAACTGGTCATAAAATATGAACCGGTTACCAAGCACCCAGTCCACAAGGTTACTGGCATGGCTGGAATGCCAAGAACAGGTTGTAAGCACTATTTGTTCTGCGCCATCATAATTTTGAAATGTCACTGAATAAATTAGAGACTACCTATATTAGCTCTGGTTATCTGCACAGGGAATCCCTTAAGAGAGCATGTTTTATTCTTTCTGCAGGACCTTCAGAGAACTGGGAACACCATACAGGGGAGTTAGTTGGAGAACTGATCTGATGGTTTGTGAAGGAAATCCAAGGTAAGGATGAAAAGAGTTAGGAGTTGACATAAAATGACTTGCCAGGCATGTGACGAGTATGACAATGATTTGGCTTGAGTATATCTCAACATGTGTGCAAACAATATCAAATCTGCTTCATGAACATTTTATTTAAAGTTGTTATCAGATATGGACCCAGATACTAACTTTAAATAAAGTTAGTATTTGAAGCCTAAATTGTATTATAAATATCTCCTTATTTTGTAAACCATATTGAGTCCCATAGAGTTATGTTATATAAAATCATAAATAAATAAAATGATTTAGAACAAATGTTTCATCTCTTTGTGATTGAACCAACGGATATAAATCTCCTATTAGTCTGATTCTGCCTTATAACAAAGGCTTTATTCTGATCTGCTTTCTCATTGTTCTCAGTGTAACCCTACAAAAATTCCCATAATAATAATAATAATAATAATAATAATATTTTAATTTGTATACCGCCCTTCTCCCGAAGGACTCAGGGCGGTGAACAGGCAGATAAAATACAAATATACACAATAGTTAAAATATCCCTTAAAAAACTAATTTAAATGTGACCAAATATTAAAATAACATACACCCCCATAAGATTATAAAACTTTAAAAACCCATCAAATTTTAAATTTAAAAGTAAAAATCAAGCTAGTCCAGCCATACGAAATAAATAAGTTTTAAGTTCGCGGCGAAAGGTCCTAAGGTCCGGTAGTTGTCGAAGTCCGAGGGGAAGCTCGTTCCACAGGGTCGGGGCCCCCACAGAGAAGGCCCTCCCCCTGGGGGCCGCCAGTCGGCACTGTTTGGCTGACGGCACCCTGAGGAGTCCCTCTCTGTGAGAACGCACCGGACGGTGGGAGATAGAGGTTGGCAGTAGATGGTCCCGTAGATAGCCCGGTCCTAAGCCATGGAGCGCTTTAAAGGTAGTAACCAATACCTTGAAGCGCACCCGGAAAACAACAGGTAGCCAGTGCAGTCTGCGCAGGATAGGTGTTATGTGGGAGCTCCGAACCGCTCCCTCGATAACCCGCGCAGCCGCATTCTGAACTAGCTGAAGTCTCCGGGTGCTCTTCAAGGGGAGCCCCATGTAGAGAGCCATGGTCATTCCAGCACAGTGTTTAATGGTGGAGATTTGGAAGTTGAAAGAGTTGCCATTAATTCCTCAAATCTCTGCATAAGTGTCACTAATCTCTTACCTCAAGCAGTTGAGAAACCAGACTAGCATACACTTGCTATAATTAGTGTGTGAACATTAATATTCATTACTAAAACATTACTAAAAAGGGAGAATAGTGTTCTTGAGTTCATTAATATTTCTGTTATGAACATGTATCTAAAATCCAATGTGGTGTTGATTTTACAATTTCAGTTAGGAACTGGGAAACCCCAAAACTCTTATTCATTGTGAACTCCACTGAATGACCTTCAGCTAAAAGATCTGAGTTTGTTTTGTATATTCAGATTCAATGAACACCCTTCCTTCTCCCTTGTGGAAAACTGTGTATTCATCAAATGTTTCCTTGTATCTTCTAGATGTAACCAGACAAGCTACTCTCAGGAAAACTTACCTCCATTGAAACAAAAGGCATGGATCTCTTGGAATTCTACTATACCCCTCAGTTTATTGCTCTACTCTTCTATAGAACTGTCCACCTGGCAAAGATACCTATCAACCAACAACGCCTACAGTGCCTTTTATTGAATGGGGCTCTTGCTGACTTAAATGATTTGATGGATGGGAAAACTGACCTATGACAGAAAAACTATATTTCTATAATCCATTTTTATCTTTTTATTGCTATATCATCCATCCTCATCATCCAAAATTAAGTTCTATTAGCAAATATGAAATACATATGGCTTCTTTATTGGATCATATTTCAGCTATGTTTCCACCATGTTGAATATTTTAAGTTTGCACCAAGCAATTGCAATTGTTGCCTAAACATAGCTTTGCCTGTTCTTGCTGATCTTATTATTATCTAAATATGTTATTTGAATAAAAGAGGGATGTTTTAATGGGGAAATTGTGCTTAACCCTAAACTCATCAGAGCCATGAGGAGGTTTAAAGCAGAAATGCTTTACCTGAAGGCTGTAAGTAGCAGAAACTTACCTGAATGCTCTAATTTGCATATTGTGGGGAAAAAGAAGGGTGCAATGTACCTGAATACATGGAGGAACTTATTTTGGAAAAACCATTAAAAAAGTAATGTTCTTCCCTCCCTAAAAAATTGCCAAGGAGTTATTTTGTATAGTAAAATGCATTCTATATTTAAAGAATATTTTTATAATATATATTTCTGTTTCAGCTCAGTCCTAGCTATTACTGAAACTCAGTAAAACTAATGGAAGAATGTTCATGTTTTCAACAAGTTTTGCCAATCTATATACATCTATTTAGGTCTACTGCATTCAAAAGGTCTTATCCCCAGGTAAATGTACAATGTATTGCAACTAATGCCATAGCTAATTTTAATTGAATCAGAGCTATCTGCTGACCCTTATCCTACCTATTAGCATGCCATAATTAAACAACTTAGAAGTCACCCATACACACATACTATTTAAATTCAGTAGTGGGGATTGAATTTGACTTTCACTTTTCATAATAAACATAATAATAAATAACATTTGTTTCAATACACAGACTTTGCTTCCAATTGTATTAATCTGTTGTCTGATTTTTTTTCTGTTAAATTGACCAGACCCAATATCTAGCCTTGCATTCAATTTTGAGATCTTGCTGGGCCCACTTTCACTCAGCCATCCAAGTGAAAATGTGTTTATCTAATGTCTATGGAGATTCTCAATCATCCAGGTCATAGTTGTCCCAAAGGTGCTTTTTCAAGAGGCAACTGGACTTTCTTGTTTTTCTTTGAAGACATTTTGCTTCTCATCCAAGAAGCTTCTTCAGCATTTTTTATCTAATGGTTTATAACAAACTGTTGCTCTAAGAACTTGACCCCTAGGCTAACTATGTTCTTTATTTAGAACATAGATTTGATCCATTAACATTTAGTTGTTTTTCAGCAGTGAGTGGGAAAATATTCCCTCTTGGTAAACACTGAAGAACACTAACTGAAGCTAAACAGTTCAGCAAGTTTGAGACAGAAACAAAACTTAAGTTAGAATTCCTAAGTAGTAGAGGATTGATTGATTGATTAGACTTCTGGCTGACTAGCTCCAAAATGACTTTCAGCAACTTCACAAAAGTTTGTTTTAAAAATTGCCAAATGGAATAAATTAACATCTTTCCACAGCAGATTTCAATTTAAAGGGCCATGTCCACACATCCTAATGAAAGGCCTGGAGGTGAAGGCAGTTTTTAAAGATTGCTTGAAGATGAGCAAGTTATGAGCCATACAAATTTGGGGGGTGGGGAAGGGTGCTGTTCTAAAGGTAGGTGCAATGGCAGAGAAGGCCTGCCTCCTAGGTCCTGCTATGTGATAAATATGGGAAACAAGTGACCTCCTCAAATAGATTCTATTATATGCAATATAGGCCTTTAGAGGTAACAGTCAGGAACTCCTCCATTGGTCTTCAATAATAAGTGCTTTGCTATGTCCTCTGTATTATAGTGAAGGCTCATTCAGAATATCAATGATTTCCTTTCTAGTGAACTTTAGACACAGGTTAAAAATAGATAAGAGATTGCCACAAGTTTATTGAGGAAGTTCAAGGAATCTTTAGTTTCCAGTCCAACTGACTGGTTCAAGATTTATACTTTCCTCCCACTCAACACTTTTGTTGTTGTTGTTGTTGTTTTTTAAAAAGGGACAACAGCTTACTTGCCAAAGAGGCTTTTCAGACAGTAACACATCAGTAGCCGTCCCATTTAATGGAGAACAAAAGCATGCCTTGGGACTCCTAGCTTGGCTTTTCAGATTTATAGCCAGAGCTCTCCTAGAGCCAAACCTTCTATATCAGAGTTCCAGGCCACTCGAGAATGACAGCTGGCTGGCTTGTGTCAGACTCTTGGGCACTTGGGTATCTCAAGTTTAAAATAGCAATTCTCGGAGGCCATACAATAGCCAGTGCTTATATGGGCTCAGGGCGGGGGAGGGATGAATTGCACAAGAGGCTGTAGCTGACCCTGCCAAAATAGCAACAAAGCTTTGCATTCCAAGCTGTTCCCTGCTGGCATTTCTCCAATCAGGCATCCAGCATCCAGGGTGGCTGATAAGGGTGGAGCGCTCTTGTTAAAGCCTCCCTCTTTTTAAATTTCATTTCTCAGACACTACATTTGTTCCCACCGAAAGGACTTTTCACCTGCTCTCTGGGCAAAAGGTAAGGAGCCCCAAACCATATCTTGAATTCCTCCATCTTAAACTAACTGGACCACATACCATATCTTAAAAAGACCTATTTGAAATTGGGATTGGGAGAAGTATCTATTGGGTGGCAGTACCCCAAATCTACCGCCTCTCAATTTCTCTGGATACCCTTCCTTTGAAATGCAAAAATATGAATTTGTCCTTATTGATTTCAGTATGTATGTGTAAGTGGCTCTGTATATATAGGTATGTTTGGGAGAGAAGGCGAAGGCTATAATACCACAAAACTGTTTAGACTTGAAAACAAAACAAGGAATTCAGTTTGTAATATCAGTCTGTGGAAGATGGTTTGCTAAATGCACATTTAGAAAACAGGGCATGTATAAGTTGGGGGAAGATAGTATTAGGTTGGTATTAGTGTTTCTTTTCCTTTGTAAACCAGGTAGCAAAAAAGAATGGAATTTCACTGAATGTTGGAAATCATTCAAAGATGAACAAGGGAATTCAGTAGCAAGAATACATAGCTTGTTTAAAGTATGCTTTTGCACAATAACTGATTTTTGTAACATTGCCATTATCACAAAGACAGAGATTCTTAATCTAAACTCAGTTAATTTTCCTGCTGAATTCCTGAAGTGTCTGCAAATACACATATAGAGTTCTAATTCTTCATCAGTTAAGGTAGATGGATTCCAAATTTTATGAAAATTCTGCATAAGAACATAGCTAGTGTCATCCTGAGCTAACCAAAAATTCTTATCAGGATGATTACAGTCCTAAAAACATAAAAGACTACAATGTGGACTCAAATTAGAAATAATCATAAGGCTACAGTATGTTAGTACATACCAGGGAACATTTGTACTAAATATACTATCTACATCTAGTACATTAAGAGTGACAGATTATTTGAAAACTGATGTCTAGATAAGGAAAGTTTTGACTCCATTTAGAGAAAATGTAGAAGTGACTAAGTCAAACTATTATTCAGTTTTCAAAAAAATGGGGCATATGCAATATCTGTGACCTGGATGCTGCTCCTAATGCCATTTCCTTTATTGCTCTCATAAATGCCTTTGTGCAGCAACATCCTTCATTCTATTCTATTTTACAGCTGTTAGGGACAATTCAAATGACTTTGTGACACTTTTCCAAAGTAAGAAGAGAAACAGGGACTTAAGGGACAGAACAGATGGTCTGACACATGAGAATTATTTGTTGAACGCCCCAGGACCTGCTTAAAATGCCCCTCAGTTTGGTGATTTGCTTCACAGTTGATTTACTGTAGCAGGATCAGATTTGCTGAAAGCAACTGCCAAGATTCAGGGATGCTTTAAGCAAGGAAAAGGAAGAACAAGGTTCACATGCTTATATTGTTGCAGGTGGAAACACAGGCAGGTGAGTTTGGGGTAACTGGTTTTAAGTATGAAGCTCAGAGGGAAGAAAGAAACTGCTTAAATCTTAGTTCAGGGCTGTGAAATTCCTGGCCCGGGGGCCAGATGTGTCATGCACTGGCCACACCCAGTTTAGCAAAGGGGAAAAAAAACACGTCCTGATACATCATGTGACTCTTGACTTTGACACCTCTGCCTTAGTTAGTCCTCTTTTTTTGCTGCAGGAAGCTATGAGCAAAGCTAGAACTCCAAAATTATTGTATTGTTTTTGGACAAGAGAAGAAACTAATAATGGCCATTATTATCTCTCATATGAGAGTTGATAGTGGTAAACTGTGCAAGCAACAGCCCTCTAGAAATAAAATAAGTTACAATTCTCCATTGGCATTGCATTGGATATGCAAAATACTGTTGAATTTGGGATAATAGCTTAGATGTGATTATGGACTTATTTATCAATGTTGTTTCTGGCACTAGTTGCTAGAAATTTAAGATGTTTGAGCTCCCCAGACTCTAGCCTCAGGCAGTACTGCAAAGAAAAATTCCTCCTTTTGTCTCCAGACTATAGGGTGTAACTGTGAGGTTACAAGTACTGCTATACTTGTTAAATATGGAAATAAGAAAAAGTATTGGTTTTCTTTTTATAAAGAGAGTAATTTAAATATAAAATGAAAGAAACATATCAGGATTATAATTTTGAACCATAATGTATTTTTTCCTCAGTATATTTTTTTTGACCACATTTAAAACAGGTGTCTTTCACATCACTTGTGTCCTTAGTTTGTTATATCAGACATGACTACTTGTCATGTCTCTGTTTGTTCTTTCTTATCAGTTCTGCTGCTAATCTCTACTTATTTTAGAAGAACTATGCTGCCAAGATGTGAAATGGAAATAAAAAACAAGCTTTGCTGTCAGTATTATCAGCAAAGAAGTGCTTTTAGACCTCAAGCCAAATTCAACAGTTACAGTTATACAAGTTATTAGACATTCGTGGTGCTTGCCTTTTATTCTGACTTCATTGCATTAAAGTCTTAGCTTTCTCACTCCTTGTATCTTTTGCTGTTTCCTTTCCCAAAGACATTATTCACATTTTACTAACTATCGAGACTACAGTTCAGTGTTCCAGAAATGGTAGATGTTGTGTCAACTAAGAATTTGAGATTCCAGAGAAATATTTGAGCTTGCAATGAATACAATAGCCTTGGGCTCATCTTAGTTTGGCATTATGTATCTCAGAATAGCGAATCAAATATAAATATCAGATCCCCCCCCCTTTTTTTTGCTTCCCAATGGTATTTAAAGAAACGCTGGAGGTAGCATCTTCATAGATCTGTCCTCCATGATTTTATTTGATTGCTTTTTTAAAGCATCCAAATTAGTGTCCATCATAATCTTGTGGTTTTGAGTTTTACAGATTAATTATATTCTTATATTTCTCTTGTTATCTGTTTTATGGGTAGTAAGTATTTGGCTGGGCCAACCTGGGCCAACCTGGAACATCCTCCCTTCCCCCTTTTATCTCTTATCCCCAAATAGACTTTGTTTCTCCTAAGGCTACTTTTGCCTAGCTTTCACATATACTGCTGTGGAACTAGTCATAGATTTAGTTAGCTGTTGCACTTTGCTATCATCATGAGAATAGATAGAATGGATTCCAAATTGTTACAAGTACCCTGTTTCTGTTATAGCTGAGAAGTTGTGAATGTCTCATTGTAAGAGAGATTGAGGCCCAAAGCCCTTAAGAGGTGTGGATCTTCCCTTTCTTTAAGAGATCTGAATGTATTAGATAAATACCATCTGGTTTCTAACATTCCCTTCTTAGTAAAGATTTTTGAGTTGGAGGTTCAGGACCATCTACAAAGCATTCTGCAAGAAGCAGAGAAAGCATTGATTGCTCTACTTTGTTGGGTCCTGTTCTAGACATCTACAGTCTTTGATGCCATCAACCATGGTATCCATTTGGATTGGCCATAGCAATTGGGGATTTGAAGCACTGTTTTTCAGTGGTTTGGCACTTTCCTCAGTCGTTATCTCTAGTTGGTTTTTGTTGGGGCCGGAATAGCTTAGGCTGTTAGAGCCTGTTATTAGAACACAGTAGCCTGCAATTACTGCAGGTTCAAGCCCGGCCCAAGGTTGACTCAGCCTTCCATCCTTTATAAGGTAGGTAAAATGAGGACCCAGATTGTTGGGGGGGCAATAAGTTGACTTTGTAAAAATATACAAATAGAATGAGACTATTGCCTTATACACTGTAAGCCGCCCTGAGTCTTCGGAGAAGGGCGGGATATAAATGTAAACAAACAAACATAAATTTGGCACAGTGGGTTCTCCTTTATGGGTGGTGCAGGATCATTCTCCCTCCCTCCCTCCCTCCCTCCTTCCCTCTCTTTGTCTCTCTCCCCCCCCCCCCCCGTCTCTGTCTCTCTGTCTCTGTCTCTGTCTCTCTCTTTCCATTTATTTGGAGGTTTAAAAGATCTGGATGGGATAGAACAAGTTTAAGTGGAACCTTTGAACAACGGAGCTGATGTTTCTGCATCTTCTACACCCATTGTTTTGTTTCTGGACCTGATTGTATTGCCTCTGAATTAGCAGGTCTGTAATTTAGAGTTTTTCCTGGATTCACAGTTGGAGGCTGTGGCCCAGGAGGCCTTTGCCCAGTTGCAGCCTTATTCAGGACTGGGGGATCTGATTACTGTAGCTCATGCCCTTATTATCACCCAGTTAGACTATTACAATGCATCCTAGGTGGGGCTGCCTTAAAAGATCAATTGAAAATTTCAGTTGTTGCAAAACCTAGTGAGCATGATCACAGGTATTTAATGGTGTACTCTTGATACATCTGTCCTGTGAGCCATGGTCTGGCTTCCTATTACTTCTGGGTGCAATTTAAAATTCAGATTTTAACCTATAAAGCCTTCTATGGCTTGGTTCTGATCTACTTACAGGGTCTTATTTCTTCACCAAGACCTCAAAAAACTCATATAACAAATGCTGAACTTTCAGTTTTGGAAGGCTAGCTTACGCCTAAGGTTTTGACCATTAATTTCTCAGGAGACTTTTACATGGACAAACTGTTTGTTAGCTAGTGAGCCAGCCTATATGTGAATGCAGTCTCACTATTTTGGAACCAAAGTTAAGCAATCATGCTAATCTATTGTTGAGACTTACCCAGTCACTATTATATCACTGAACAGGTTCAGCCAAATCCTGCATTCTCTATTTCAGCTTTTCCCAAATGGTACTCTCCTAACACATCAAAATTCCCAGAAAGCAGGAATAAATTATGTGAGTTGAAATCCATCTTATCTGGAGAATATCAGGTTGATGAAAACTACTTTACCTCAGTTCCAAGTACTCATATAACAGATACAGTATAAGTGCATTACATCTGGCTTATTACTACGCATTAAAAACTGAAGTTTCAATTGACATTGAGGTACTATGACTTCCTTGTAACTATGTTAAATCTGCCTACTTTTTGCAGTCAATGCAATAACATTTTTGGATCAAGCAGGCATTTGGTGACTATTGGTCCAGATATCAAGTCCAATTTAGATTGCTTCAATAATTTCTATATGACTGTTTTTAAAAGCACCCTCTAGATGGTACTCGGAGCATATTCCAGCATTTTCATATCTTCTGAACTTTTATTTTGCTTCTTTTTTAATGGCAGGTAACTGAAAATGTCAGACACTGAAGAAGTCATTGAAGAATATGAAGAGTAAGTGACTTTTGTTGTGCAAAACCCTCTTTGATGGAGATGAGTGATACATAAATATGAAAAATAAATAAAATAAATGTTTGTCATGCCTTTTCAAATTCAGAAGGCCAGCGGGCCATTAATGCTATTGTTTTGCTATTGCTCACAATTTTGAGGGTAGTTATGGCTGGTTCCTTTATAAACTATGGTTAGAAATGAGAACCATGAGACAGCTTGAGTAATAACAAATCCCTTGAGAAAAAGATTGATGACTGCAGAAGACAAAAGCTATTGTATATCTATGGACTCAGCAAAAGTGAAAGTACAACCACCACCCTTCTTGGAAGTTATTTGCATGGCAAGCATTGCTGTTTCTAGGATTGTCAATAGCAATAGCACTTAGACTTATATACTACTTCATAGTGATTTACAGCCTTCTCTAAGCGGTTTACAGAGTCAGCATATTGCCCCCAATAATACGGGTCTTCATTTTGCCAACCTCGAAAGGATAGAACGCTTAGTCAATCTTGAGCCAGTCAGAATCGAACTGCAGGCAGTCAGCAGAACTAGCCTGCAATACTGCATTCTAACAGCTGTGACACCAAATCCTTGATGCAGTACTTTTGCTGGGCCTTTACTTTCTTAACATGATAAGTCTAATCTATCCAAATACCAAAGTCACTGGAAAACATTTGCAAGTCAGTTCTTTTCCCCCCCTATTTTCTCTGCTTATTTATCAGAGGCTAGCACATAAAAGAGAAAAAGAAATAAAAATCAGAAAACGAGGAGGAACAGAATGATCAGAAACGAGGAGGAACAGAATGATCGTGTAGCTCCAGGGGTTGGCTTTGATCCTCCTTCTGAATCTTGATCTCTAATTTTTACCTCTGGGCTAGGATGTATTATTTCAGAGATACTATGTCTCTATTTGACAGTGTTGTCTGTGTATTGTATTCATTTCAAATCAGATATAACATAAATAATCTTGTGAGGGAGAAAAGGGAGCTTGATGTCCTTCACTAGTAGTTCTTGAGAGTAGATTGAGCAAGTATCACATTTTCATAGTCATAACCACCAAGATAAAGTATATTCCAATGTCATTTAAATGCTATATTATTTCTAAATATATACCCATAAATATAACTTAATATACATACCTTTTTGCAAAATTTTGCCCCTTTTTATTTCTTTCTAAAACACCTCTTTAACAAAAGCATGTAAAGAACAAGTTCATAAAAATTGCCTGACACTGTAATCAATGTAATGGTCCATTCAGTTCACTCTTTTCAACTCTGGCTAGTTAAATATGAGGGAAACTCATATTTAAATAATGATGACTGTGAGGCTTATTCCCAGCATCAGCCTTTGGCACTGATAGAGCTAACCACAGCAATACTGAGTAATGCATTTTTGAGGGTAACAAGGCATGGAGCCTGATCCAAAAGTTATTAATATCAAATTGCAAAGAGGAATAAAAATTCAGTACCCCTAATATACCTTTAGAGACATGGTGGCTCAGTGGCTAAGATGCTGATTTTTTTTATTTTTTTTTTATTTGCATTTATATCCTGCCATTCTCTGAAGACTCAGGGCGGCTTACACTATGTTAAGCAATAGTCTTCATTCATTTGTATATTATATACAAAGTCAACTTATTGCCCCCAACATTCTGGGTCCTCATTTTACCTACCTTATAAAGGATGGAAGGCTGAGTCAATCTTGGGCCTCGTGGGGCTTGAACCTGCAGTAATTGCAAGCAGCTGCTGTTAATAACAGACTGTCTTAGCAGTCTGAGCCACTCAAGGACCCTTCCGATCGAAAGGTCGGAAGTTCAGCGGTTCGAATCCCTAGTGCCGCATAACGGGGTGAGCTCCCGTTACTTGTCCCAGCTTCTGCCAACCTAGCAGTTCGAAAGCACGTAAAAATGCAAGTAGAAAAAATAGGGACCACCTTTGGTGGGAAGATAACAGCGTTCCGTGTGTCTTTGGTATTTAGTCATGCTGGCCACATGACCACAGAGACGTCTTCAGAGAACGCTGGCTCTTTGGCTTTGAAACGGAGATGAGCACTGCCCCCTAGAGTCGGGAACGTCTAGCACATATGTGCAAGGGGACCCTTTACCTTTTAATATACCTTTATACGTTCCAGTAAAAATAATTTCACTGATACCGATCCTTTGTAGTAATTCAAGTCCTCACAAGTAGGGAAGATTATAATAGTTTGAAATATTTTGTCTTCAGGAAAAACTACAAATAAAAATAATCAGGAACCAGTGAAAGGTCACAGCACTCTACATATCTTGGCAGTCATTAGGCTGCTGTTCCCTTGGTTATATTTGCAATTCTAGAAGTTCTTCATACCATTTGGATGCCCAGTTCCTCTCATTCTTTCACACTTTCTCAGTTTCTTGTACACCCTCAATTCAATTCACTGAACAGTTTCTCACGTGATCTTGACTTCAGCTGTAAAACCTCCCCAGACTACTGGGGTGGGGGTGGGGTGGGGAATCTTTCAGAACTGTCTGGCTCCTCCTGGCTCCATGTAACCAACACCTGTTCCTGTTACTTGAGCTGCATCTCCAGTTGATGCATAACATGAACTCATGCATTAAAATATCTAATAGACTTCATGCTACTTTCAGCCTAAAGATTATTTCTCTGAAGTCCAAAATATGAACATGAAACATGATTTCATATAAACTAGTTAACTTTCTAGCAAATAGTTTCACTGTTTGGAAAAAGGAATGAAACAGTGAAGCCTAAGAGCACCTTATCTTAAAGTGGTAAAGCTTCAGAGACACAAGTCGCAGGGTTTTAGGGATGAGATCAGAACTATCTTGCTACATCTGCCTCCTCCTGTCTCATAACTCTTAGATGAAGAACCAACTGTAATTTGACTTCGTTACAAAAAGACTGACCTCTTGATCTCCAAAGGACTTATAAGTATATCAGTTCATTGTTAGGGAGGCAACCTTTCACTTGCAAGATTTTGCTTCTTTTTTATTTTTAAATTATCACCACAAAGGTGGAAACAGATGCTGCCAGAATTCTCTGTAGTTTCCCATTCTGTCTTAACTATTGGGTGAGTGCAGACAGTTACTTTAAGACATACAGCATCAGAAGAAACTTCTAATATCCCTGAACCCCAATTTATATTAATCACACTATTTGATTCTCTGGGATGTTGCTGAAATTTGGTGGCAGTTTGATGGCCCAGAAGCTGCACATAAGCCATCCACTAATAAGCACCAAACACTATTTTAACATACCCACATACACAAACATAATGACTACACTGTATGTGTATAATACAATTACAAAATTCACATAAAGAAACACCTCACAAGATTTCTCAAGAATAGAGGGAGGAAGAATAAAGACCCCACATTGTACTCTCAATGAACCTACAACCTGCAAATGGATGTTGCTTTTGCTTTTGCTTCAGAGTCAACTGAAATAAGGTGTCCAGATGAGGTTTGAGGATAACTTCTGAAATAGGAGGACATCTATCTTAGCAGAAGTATGTTTATAGAAGCTATTGCCAGATAGAGTTCTGGACAAATAAATCAAATCAGCTCCCGAAAAATAGACATTATGATCATGCAATCAATCAGGAGTCAATCCCAAAGTATTGTGTTGCAATTTTATATTTGGAATTTCATATATAGTATATGTTTTAATGTTATGTAATTTTGGTTTTGTTTTGTTTTGTTTATTGTTCATTTTTTGGTGTAGACTGCCCAGAGTGACATTGGGGTACTATAAATTTTCTTAACAAATACATTTACTTAACAAATATAAATTTATTTATAAATTTACTTAACAAATAAAATGAAATAATAAAGTGATGGCAAGAATTGCTAAGGAAGTGCTCAAAGACTTCTTGGCCCATTGATTACTAATAAGCCGACGTGCTTCTGTGTCGTAAGACTTTTTGTTTTGACAGCAAGGCTCCTTAACCTGAAGCTGATTGTAACTAGGACTTTTTTAAAAAAAACTTTTTTCTGTCCTGCTGTAAGAAAAGAAAAGCTCAGACATTATTCTAATCTAGTTTTTTCTTTTTTGCTTTACAGGGAACAGGAAGGTAAGGCAATGAAAAAGATCATGTTTGGTAGGTTTTTTAGATATTCTTAACAAGCTCTAATGTTGTTCTCCTTTCTTTCTTGGTTTATCTTGCTGCAGAGGACTGTATTGAAGAAGGTAAGTTTCTGTTGTTATTAGAAAAGTCATAGTTTTATTAAGGAATGTTGAAGCACTGAGAACAACAAAACAAGATCTCCCCAAGATACAAAACAAGAAGTGTTGCGATACAGGGAAGGCAATAATTCATTTGGCCCTAAACAGCAAGAGCAAAGCTCTATGTACTTTTTATTATTTTTACTCAAAAGGAAGGATTCAATTATTCCTTTTTTTTTCTTTACTGAAGAAAATAGATATTTGCAATTAAAGGAATGCCTTATTAGTATTGGTAGGCATAGGCAGAGAGAAATACAAGCTGGCTTAAGTATTATCAGTTTTGTAACATTTGGCCTTATTATAAGGTATTCAAAAATTAGTAGGTATCATTATTATTAATATGTTTATAAAATCCTTCCTGACAACATAAACAAGCAGATTTGGAGGATATATTTCATAGAGTGGGAGGTTTTATCAATGTAAGTCCAGGCACCTTATCACAGATAAGAGAAAATTCTTTTTAATACAATAAGTTGGATTTAAATTGTTCATATAATTAGTATTGCATACCTTTCTGATTCTTGTACTTGTTTTTTTGTTGTAATACTTTTGTATTCTGAATGTATTTTGTTTCATGTCACTTGTTTTCTCTTCTGTGTTGCAACACTTTCCATGGTTTTTTTGAGTGAAGGTATTATTAAGGTATATTATAGTATAAAATACAATGAAAATAAAAATTAAGAAAGGTGTTTGTGTGTCAGGCATGAATGATCAGGTCCATACATGAAGATTCAATTAAACTGATTTATTGCTAATCATACCTATGAACAGAAATTTATTCAACTAACAATTAACACCTGCTTGGAGTTAGAGGAGGGTTAATGGAATTCAAGGGAGGTTGGATTTAGTTTGTTTATGGCTATATAGAGATTCTAGGCTAATCCCTCTTTTAATTCCACCCTCAAGTTCTGCCACTCCTTCTCCTACATGGGGAAAGAGCAGGATAAAAAAGAGGAAAGAGAGAAAAAAGATGTGTGTATGTGTGTATTCTTTCTCTCTTCTTCTTCAACATAAATACTTTCCAAATTTAATTTCAACATTTTTTTCATTAACAGTAACCTATTCATTTCATTTTAGAACCCACTTTATAAGCACAAAAGATGCATTGGAACGTTCTTTTAATTACATATGTCAAACCAATAGAAAGTTATCCTAACTCCAATTAATTTATTAAGTTTATGTCACTCCCTCCAGTTTATCCTGATGAAATATAACCTTTTTCTTCTTTGGAATGTCTATAAAATATAAACTTCTATTTTTCTTAAGAGATTCTCCACTATGACTTTTAAAACAAATATGTCAATACTGCCAATTTCCACTTTGATATTGAAATGGGGATTCCCAAACTTATTCTCCTGAGGATTGTAGATTTACTTGCAACTCTTCTTATTTCAGTTGCACTGGGGGACTTATAATTAAACCATCTTCATAGCAGGCACTGTTGCTGTCAGATTTATATTCCAAAATTAGGGTTATGTCCTCTGTATTGTCAAATTCTTGTGCAGTAACTTCAATGGTTTGATAACTTTCTGTGTTTGGTTGCATCTCTGGATTACTCATCTTTCTTCCAATTATTTGAGTAATTTCTTCCGCTTGTTCCTCTTTCATGACATATTTAGGACATAGTTGATCTATAAAATGAATTGTTTTATTTAAATAGGAGCCAGTGTGGCACAGTGGTTAGAATGCAGTATTGCAGGCTAATTCTGCTGATTGCCAGCAGTTTGATTCTCACAGGCTCAAGGTTGACTGAGCTTCCATCTTTCTGAGATTGGTAAAATGAAGACACAGATTGTTGGAGACAATATGCTGACTCTATAAACTGCTTAGAAAGGGCTGTAAGGCACTATGAAGTGGTATATGAGTCTAAGTGCTATTGCGATCTTTCTGTTTTGGATGTATTTGAAGTTCTTTAGCTCCCTCATGTGGTCAAATAATCAATTTAAAATATTTTTGTAGATCAGCTAGTATTTATTGACCAATCAATAATTCATTAAAATCAGAAGTTTCAACAACAAACAACCCAAAATTACAAATTATAACTCCCAATGTCAAATAAAGATAGTAAATTCATGGAAATGACAAAATGAAACCATAGCTTTTTAAGTCTCTATGTTTTTTCAGCAAAATTTGAAATACACACACACACACACACACACACATGCATACATACATACATATATACATACTCCATTCTTCCTTATTTTAGCACACCTTCTGCAATCCACTCATTCAACAATAATGATGTACCAAAAATGGCACAGATCTTCAAAAAGAAATAACAGGCTATGACTGAAAAGCGACTCCTTTAACTTAGTAGTAATAGCACTTAGACTTGTATACCACTCCACAACGCTTTACCACATTCTCTGAGCTATTTACAGAGTCAGCATATTGCCCCCAACAATCTGGGAAGTTGCCCAGGTTCTACTTACCTTTACTACCGGTTTGCAACGGGAGCGTGCGCTTCTCCTTGATGACATCGGGGCAGGTGGTCGGAATCTCCCGCTGGTTTTACCGGACAGAACTGGGAGCAACCCACCACTGAAGTTGGTGCTTAAAACCCTCCCCTCCTTTTCACTCTCTACAGAAGACTGAACAAAATCCAACTGCTTTAGCAGAGAGAGCTATGTTCACATAAGATTTGAACCACTTCTAAGTAGTTTTTGAAGCATGCACAGTCCTGTTACTTTTATATACATTAAAGTACATTAAATTCAGTCTGAAATTAGTTTTCTGACACTTGCAATTTTACATGTATATTTTCTAATTGTCTGAGTGATGCAAAATACTGATATCTGTTTGTACATGAATGTGTGAATGTCCTAGATCAGAGGTGTCCAAACTCGGCAACTTTAAGACTTGTGGACTTCAATTCCCAGTATTCCTCATCCAGCAAAGCTGAAGTCCACAAGTCTTAAAGTTGCCAAGTTTGGACATCCCTGTCCTAGATTGTTTGGCTCTTAGTATCTCATTTTCTTGTTAATGTCTGGCTTCATAAATGCTTGGCACCTAAACTCTAGTCATGTGCACAACAACAGCAACAAACAAACCAGCACTATAAACCTAGTTGTTTATAGATACTTTATTTTGAAACCACTGCTTCTTATAATCCTTGCTAACCTGCTGTACTTATTCCCTTTCACCACCCCGCTTGCCTTGATTAAGAAGAGGAAGAATGGATAGAGGTGGAAGACGGTAGTAGAATCTTTATTTTCATTTTACTTTATAAGTACTTCTTCATGTTACAGTAGGAATATTTATTATGCATTCATGCCTGGAAGGACCATATATAACTGAAATATACATCATCAATAGGACTATTTAAACCACAAACATCACGAGGTCTAAGAATGGGAACTGTAATACTGAGGAATGAAAATAGTATTTTCCATATAAAAGAAGCCATTTTCATTTGTAATAAGATAGAACTAGAAAATTCTAATATTCCAAAGTTGACAAACTGTATCTAACTTACGCAATATCTTGGCACTATCTACACGGTTATCATACAGAGGATGGAATGGATTTATTCTTTATTGCTCCAGAAAGGAGACTTAGAATCACTGTCTTAAAATGATAAGGAAGCGAGTTTAGGCTGCTAACCATATGAACTGTCAGGTAGTGGACCAAGCTCCTACACAAAGTTCTCCTTCTCTGGAGTTGTTCTGTGGAGTTTTCCTTCTTTGGAAATTTTCAGACAGGCTGGATAGACAGCAGTTATAGATGCTGTAGTGGATCCTGTACTTAGTAAGGGACTGATGAGATGATATCTATCTCTATGAGTCATTGATTCTATAATAAACGTCTACAACTCTTTTTTGCTTCACTAGAATTTTGGTATACATTCATTCAGCCAATCTATATTGCAGAAATGAAAGACTACAAAATTATCAAAAGGAGAAAAAATGTTTCTGCCCATTTTTCTGCAGCATTCATCATAATTATGGAGTTCTGATTATATCTAACTTAATTTAAATTTTAAAAAATCATTAATTAAAAAAGGTACAACTTTTCCTTTATTGTAGATGTTCTAATATTCCGAACATTGTTTTGCTCCATTCCTTATTTGTTTGCTTAATTTAACAGATATTCTGTTTGGAAATGCATTAGAAGTGTGGGGGGAGTATCCACTTAGATCAGGTGTGTCCAAACTTGGCAACTTTAAGACTTGTGGACTTCAACCCTCAGAGCAAAGCTGGGTGAGGAATTCTGGGAGTTGAAGTCTACAAGTCTTAAAGTTGTCAAGTTTGGACACCCCTGACTTAGATGTATCCTGAGGAATCTGCCTAGATATTTAAAGAGTGACTTATTGAGGTCTCAATTCATCCCAGAATTCTGCCTCATTTCCTTAATCATCATGAAAGATATATATCATTGAATCAAAATGTAACTAATGGGCATTTTGGAGAGGTTTCTTTAAGAGTTATTGGAATCACAAATCAGTGATGGGTAGAACCAGAGGCAAATTGAACAAAGCTGTCTCTTTCTCAGTCACCCCTTTTCAACATCCTCCTCCTCTCTCTCTCTCTCTCTCTCTCCTCTGTTTCTAACACTTTCTTTTCTTTCTTCCTCATACGGAACATACTGCTTTTCTCAGAGGTCTGAATTGCTTGCTTGAAAACAGTCTTTGAAATTAGACCAGGAAAGGACCTCAAATTCAGTTAAATGTCACACATAACCACAGTACTGCTGTTTCCCCACTCTTTTTTTGGGTGGGGGGAACTCTGCTTTTTTTCAGCTCTTCCTCTTCTTTCACCCACTTTCCATAGCCTGACACTAATCTATTCAAATACTTTTTTTAATTGGTTCATCTCTGTATACTTACATTTGGTGGTTATTCTGGCATTTTATTTTGTAGAAGAAGAAGAACAAGCAGAAGAAATCAAGGAAGATGCAGAAGAAGCCATAGCAGAAGGCATGCAGTGATATTCTGCTGAACTAGTTTTGGGTGATACTTTTTTGGGAGTGGGGGTTATGAGTATGACAGTATGCTCTTCTACAATGCAGAGATGTATGAGAGCTATAGCTACATTTTTATAAAGCTTCACAGTTATATGTAAAACATTGATTTCCCTATTTCTACTGGTTTATGTTTCATGGGTATTACAAGAAAGCTCAGAAACAGAAGAAAGTAATTTTGCTTAGTGAAAGGGAAAACATTCATTAGCAGATACCCTTTCCCCACCCCAAGTCTCTTCACGTATGCATAGAAGCATGATGTGATTTTAGAAAAATCAAGGTTTTGTTGAAACTAGCAATTATTATATCTAAAACAGATAGACATATGGATATCCACAATGTGAAAAGACAAGCTCTATATCTAATTTTCTATGCTGACTATGTGTTACTTTCTGTTTCTTTATAAGTAGGTTTGAGAAGGGGAACACTAACACTTTCACCAGGATTAACAAATACTTTGAAATCAGGGGTGAAATGCTCCCGGTTCGGACCAGATTGCTCGATCCGGTAGTGATGGTGACTGGTGGTTCGGAGAACCGGTAGCAAAAATCCCTGGCCCTGCCCCCTGCCCCTGCTGAGCCATGCCATTATCAGAGGGTTTTTTTTTTACTTTTAAAAGCATCTTTTCTTCAGCTGAAAAAATGCCTTTAAAAGTTAAAAAAAAGAGCTTTTGATGATCCCGCGGCTCCGCTGGGATAGTCAGAACCCTTTAAACTCTTTTTTTTAACCACCTCTTCAGCCGAAGAGGTTATAAAAAAAAAGGTTTTAAAAAGCTCCTCTGGCAATCCCAGCTGAGTTGCCTGATCATCACAGGCTTTTAAAATCATTTTTTAGCAACCTCTTACAACAACCCCTGCCCATGCCCACACAATCGCCCTGTCCCCCTTGCCTTATTGCTGCTCCTTTTGGGCTGGCAAAGCTATGCTTTACTTTGGCTGCTGCAATCACTTGCATCAACTAGCAACTGAATCTGCCTGCCTGCAATCCTTTCTCCTCGGTGAGCAATTCAATCTGCCTGTTTTGTTGGCTGAGGAACTCTGGGAGTTGAAGTCCACAAACCTTAAAGTTACTAAGGTTGGAGACCCCTGATCTAAAAAATATAAATAAAATATTCGTGCAACTTTCTGAGATTTGGTGTGTTTCTGTAGTGTTTCACTCTAACTACACAAACACATAAAATCTCACAAAGCTGTATGTGGCATTTTGTGTGTATGTGTGTGAGAGAGAGTCAGTTGTATTGTGTTGTGTGTGTGTAAAGTGTGAAAGTGTGAGGTTCCTGCTTGTTGCAGGGGCCATTTTGGGTGAAGTGCAGCTGCCTTTACATTGTGTGTGAATCAGTTGTGTTGTGTTGTGTGTGTGTAAAGTGTGAAAGTTGGTTTTTGGTACCTCTTATTGTTTTGTATACTTTGTTTATTATTTTTATTATTTATTGTTATTGGCCACACACCCAGTCATCTGACCACCAAGCCATGCCCACCACTTAAGCCATGCCCACAGAACCGGTAGGGAAAAATTTTAGATTTCACCCCTGTTTGAAATGTTTTTGAAAAGTAGCATTTTATTAATCGAAAGTCACTCTGATGGTATATCTATATTTGTAGGGGCTTCATGACATTATAATCTATCTAGTCTAGTTTTGATGTTACAATAAATTAGGAAAGGAGATGCTACTGCCTCTGATTAGCAAACAGATCAGAATGTCAGTAATGTGAACTTTCCCAGGAATGAGCGGATGAACTGCAAAGCATCCTAGGAATGATTTCAGGCATAGCTTATGAGCAATAAAATGCATCCAGAGGGAGTGGTGGTGTAGCAATGTGCTACAGTGCTAATCATGTTCTTTACTCCTCTTTTAAAATAGAACCAGAAGAGCAAGCTAAAGAACATGAAGAAGGTAAGTAAATAGGAAATACCTGTACGTTATAACGGTCTGAGTGAGTGATGGGCTGAAATTCTCAGAGCTCTTATATTAGCTTAGGCTGAGTAAAGATTAGCTTATCTGTAGTATTAGACTTGTTTAGCATCCATGGATAAAGAGGACCAAGAGAATGAGTTTAGTTTAAAATATGTTGGGAAGTAGAATAGAATGAGTGGTGATGCAGCATAGCTTATGGTGGGACTTTTTGTTTGTTTGTTTTGGGTCATGAAGGAAAGGTGGCATTGCTATCCATCTCATTTTTCAAAGACATTCCAGACTGGTACACTCCAGAATACAATTACTGCACATTTACTATTGAAATACATAAAGTTTGTGATTCAGTGATTTTAAAGATATTAAAAGATGAACAGTTGTGTTCGGTAATGGTTGGAAAACATGATTTAATAATAAAGTTCAGTTCTCAACTTGAGAGAATAAAGCAAAAACTAAATAAGCATCTACATTTAAGGAAATCAGGAATCAAACACACATTCTATTCACCAAGAATTAGTTTGGTATACCATAACATCCAAACATTGCTTAAAGAAGCATCTTGTTTGAAAAGGAGGAGAGGAGTGTAAATATAAAATAAACAAACCATATGATTAACTTCAAAAATGAGAAAAGGGTGATCTGAACATTGGCTGATAATGTACTAATTATAGCCCTTAATATTAGCTGTGGTGGCACAGTGGTTAGACTGCAGTATTGTAGGCTAATTCTGCTGACTGCCAACTGTCAGTAGTTCAGCAGTTTGAGTCTCACTGCCTCAAGGTTGACTCAGCCTTCCATCCTTCCGAGGTAGTTAAAATGAGGACCCAGATTGTTGGGGGCAATATGATGACTCTGTAAACTGGTTAGAGCGGGCTGTAAAGCACTGTGAAGGAGTATATAAGTCTAAGTACAATGAATACTGAAAATCAATGAAAGTTGGAAACATGGTTTTTATTGTTTATTTTTTTAAACTGGCAATCTTTTAGTTGGGATGCAACATTAAGTTGGCCTCTAGATCAGAGATCTTAGTATGCATACAATAACTTCAGCATGCTTGGGCTAAAATCTGATTGTAGAATACTAGCCAAAATATGGCAAAACAGACCCAATATACCCTTTACTGTTAGTGGGGAATGTTGCTAGTTACATGGCTCTAGTTAAGGCTGGTAAATAGTCTGCTCCTTCTGTTTACTGAGACAGAGACCTTAACAGTTAGTGAAAGCCTCAACTCATCAAAGTCATGATGTGAGTGGAGGTCAATATCCATGAACTCATCCAGTAATGATTAGGTAAAGGTAAAGGTTCCCCTCGCACATACGTGCTAGTTGTTCCTGACTCTAGGGAGCGGTGCTCATCTCCGTTTCAAAGCCGAAGAGCCAGTGCTGTCCGAAGACGTCTCCATGGTCATGTGGCCGGCATGACTCAATGCCAAAGGCGCACGGAACGCTGTTACCTTCCCACCAAAGGTGGTCCCTATTTTTTCTACTTGCATTTTTTTTTAACGAGCTTTCGAACTGCTAGGTTGGCAGAAGCTGGGACAAGTAATGGGAGCTCACCCCATTACACGGTAGCACTAGGGATTCGAACCGCTGAACTGCCAACCTTTCTATCGACAAGCTCAGCGTCTTAGCTCCTGCGCTATCGCGTCCCTCCAGTAATATAGAAAATAGAAAGGCATATAGAAAATTTTTACCTGGAATATAAAGAAGAGTAAACAATAAAGAACTTAAATTAATGAATTGGTTTTGGAGGAGAGGAAAAAATTAGGGTTTTTTTTCTTATCACTATACTAATAGACTTAATTCATTTTGCTTGCCATTTCTTAGTCCCTCTCTGCATCCACAAAAGAAATAGCATGGTATTTATGATAATTGATAGTTTTGTATTTGTTTTTATTGCAGGGGAATTAAAGCCCAAGCCCAAGTAAGTACATATGCCTTGAGTGTTATATTACCAAAAATACATTAAGATATAACATGTTTCTAGACTACATTTTTGTCATATAATTGCCTTGCCATATTCAATGAATTTTATAAATTTAGATGAGATGCCATTATGTCTCATGTATAACCTGCCCCTGTTTTCCCATTGGTTCTTTTATTTTTTTCTTTCATAAAAAATTTTAAAAAGCAAAAGATGGAAAAAATTTTACACTGGAGTTGTTGTCTTCTGTGCACTTTTTATGTAGTGGCAGAAGATCTTCCATAGGTAACCTTTTGAGTGAATAATGATTCACAAGAGGGTTGCAGTGGCTACTGATGTGGCTATTTATGTAGCCAGATATGTAGCTGCAGCAAATCACAAGACTCTGGGAACCCCTTGTATCAAAACATGTGGGACAGCCAGACAAGGACACCCCCATAATCAATGCATGTAGGACAAATAACATGGCTATCCTCATGCTCATCTGAGACCAATACTCAGGTAGGGGCTGGACTCAAATTTGTTGCTGAAACTAATGTGCCATCCATACAACTGCATCATTGCTCCTCAGGGTATAGTTGGCCTATAAGGAAAATAGAAAATAAGGAGAAACGGTTTCGCTCTTTGTTTAATTAGTTCTCCTCTTAGCACCGTACCAGAGCGCAAAACCCAGACAAAAACAGAGACATAGACATGATGACTGAAATTGGAAGCCATAAATATCAGCTGTTCTATCCCTGTTGTCTCTTAGCCTGCTTTCTCTTAGCTGCGTGTCACTCAGATGCTTTAATCTGTCCTATTTATCATAGATTGCCCCATTTATAGTATAGCTGCAACCAATCCATTTCACAGTCCTTTAGACCTGAAATCCTCTGGTGATTAAGTAAGCTTTGGAGCAACCTGATACAAGGAGATCCCAGAGTGCTCTGCATGCAGCAGCTGTCTTGGGATCCTCCATTATCGAGATGTCAATGCAGCATCAACAGCTGTCTGCACCAGCTAAGCTACTAAGTCTTTATAGCTTCATATTCTGTGCACCTTCTTGCAATCTTGCAATACTTTTATCATCTTGTCTAATTTCTGCTACAAATGGCAGGACCTTCATTTGCATTCTCAATATAGCCGTAAATTGATAGACTTTAGATCAAATTAACCATATAACCATTAAACACTGGAATGATGTGAGTTTCATCTCCTAAAATCAGGATATCAGCTATCCCTCCATGCTTGTTTCTCATTCTCTCTAGTCCTCAGATGAGTCATTTATTCCTATAGCCAGGGTTCTGGTTGAACTTAGACTTCAGAAGTTTGATAAATGCTCAGGCCAACAGGTTGG
Source organism: Ahaetulla prasina (assembly GCF_028640845.1). Taxonomy (NCBI): domain Eukaryota; kingdom Metazoa; phylum Chordata; class Lepidosauria; order Squamata; family Colubridae; genus Ahaetulla; species Ahaetulla prasina. Next base: position 187,632,543 of record NC_080541.1, on the reverse strand, counting down.
CAACCTTAAATTCCTACCCTGTTTCCCCTTAAATAAGACATCCCCCTGATAATAAGCTCAATCGGCTTTTGAGTGCATGCGCTAAAAATACCCCCCCAATATTTAAATGCGTGTGCAGCGGGTCTCCACCATTTTCTCTGGTTAGGGAGACAGAGCTGGAAATCAGGTAAGATGGCAAGAGGAATCCCATCTTACTCTATACGTCCAAAGTAATAAGACATCCCTGAAAATGAGGCCAAGCACTTATTTCGAGGTTTAAAAAAATATAAGACAGGGTCTTATTTTCAGGGAAACATGGTATGAATGTATTTATGCTATGAAATTGTGATTGCCCTTTATATTCAGAAATATAAACAAAGACTTCAACCTAAATCTCCTATGGGCATGCACATAAAAATAAGTTGCAATTCTCTACTTTGGAAGAAGCCCTTATATTTCTGTTGTAGGCTTATGTACAAACTGGGAATAAATTACATCGAAAACAGTAGATTTTTTAATAGAAGTGTTTTATATAAGTAATTATGTTGTTTAAAAATACAGTGTTCAATAAAACATTGAAAATAAAACAAGATAAGAACAAAAAATAAAAATCAAGAATCAAGATAAACAAAAGAAAATGAAAGAAAGTAGGCTTTTTTATAATATGAAAGAAAAACACAAATTGTAAACATCATACTAGACAGATATTTCTATTTTTAAAAATGTATAGATAGAGGTATTCTGTTAGGAGGAATTATTAGGAATTGTTTTGATGCAAATAAAAATTGAGACTAAATGTGAATTACATTTACCTTCAATTAAATGATTCTTCATGACTTAGTTCTGCATCAACTTTTCAGATAATGCTGTTTTCCATACTTTTCAATACCATTAAAAATATATATATATATTTTTGTTGACCAATGTTTTACTACAGAAAAGCTAACAACTAAACCCCAAAATTGCATGTGTTTCTTTACTGTTGTATTTTCTTGTTTGTATTATTTTATATATTTTGGAAAAGTGTCTACATTTTACTTTCAATAAAATTACATAGGATTATATTGCTAATAAGCTTAAAAAACAACAACAAATTCCATGACAGAAAATACACAATCTTTTTAGGTAGTTCTGGAAGTTATCTAGAATTTTTAAAAATGTCAGCTACAGAAGGGATGAAACAGATGGAAAGCAGTTGCTGATTGCAGCCTTAGATGAAACCCTCACAAGGATAATATTCCAATGCCAGATATGAAGTTGTTACAGCTGCTCAATACTTCATCTAAATTGGGTAAAGAAAAATAAAACTGCAATGACAGGTGGAGACCTGGCAACCATTGTGACGTTCCATTTGGTGCTTCCTTCCCCCCCCCCCCAAAAAAAATTAAATTGGAATTACAGTGGCATTGGCAATCAGTTTAAATAAATGAAATAGTGACCATAAACATTATTTAAATAAATTAATAAAAATATAATATGCTTGGGGAGTTTGGAGATCATCTACTATACTTTTAGCCATTTTCTAGATTTGCATTGTAGAAAATATGAGTTTTATTCCTTTAACATTCTGAATGTGATGCTGAGAATTTTCTGTTTTTAAGAAATATTTTAGTCATGGACTCATTTGGTTAAATCATAAATTAATGCCCTTTAAATAGCACTGTGCAATTATTTTTTCACAGCTAAACAAAAATGTTAATTAAAAAAACCTATCAGTAAATACAACGGGGGTTTTAAGAAACAATGCAATTATTCTAAATTTTGTAACTTTTAATCTTTTTTTTTTTTTTACAAAAAAAGCTATATCAATGTCATCCAATCAGATAAACATCACATGACCTAAACTGTTTCATGTAGTTTATAGCTAAGAGAATTATATAATTGAAGGCTTCCCCAAAATAAAAATAAAAATGAGCTATAACAAGCAATATGTATCGTATTTTTTGGAGTATAAGACACACTTCCCACCCCCAAAGAGGGTGAAAATTTGGGTGTGTCTTATACACCAAATGTAGCCCCGCCACCCGCCGGAAAATGGGGTACATGGAGGTAGCAATAGGCTATGGCAATCACTGCAGCCTGAAACAAATGATCTTCGGGAAGCCGATCCAACTGACGATCAGCTGCTTGTGCTAATCAGACAATGCTGAAGCTGAAATGGGCTGTTTGCTGCAAGGAGGCAAATTGCTGAGAGGCAGAAGCGAATTTTTTTTCTTGTTTTCCTTTCCCAAAATGGTAGGTGTGTCTTATAGTCTGGAGCGTCTTATACTCCGAAAAATACAATAGGTTATATAGGTATCCACCTAGTTCGTGATATGTATTTTCTAGATTAAATATTTTTTTACCTGCAAAAGTGACAACAAATGCATTTCCTTATGTGCAGACACAGTATAAAACCAATATTACAATGTAATATTGTAATGTGTGAGTTTCACTTACCGTATATACTCGAGTATAAGCCGAGTTTTTCAGCACATTTTTTGTGCTGAAAAACGTCCCCTCGGCTTATACTCGGGTCTATACGGCTTATACTCAAGTTTTTTTTTTTTAAAGCCCCTCGGCTTATACTCGAGTATATACGGCTTATACTCGAGTTTTTTTTTTCTTTTTTTCACATTTTACCGGACTGAAGCCCTGCCGGTGCAGTGGGGGGGCGGGGGGGGGGGGCCGCCAGCCTTCTCAGCTGGGGGAGGGGGGTTTCAACCGGTAGGTGCCTCATTTCCCACCCTCGGCTTATACTCGAGTCCCCAGTTTACCCCAGTTTTTGGGGTAAAATTGGGGACCTCGGCTTATACTCGGATCGGCTTATATTCGAGTATATACGGTATATTGTCTTCGATAATTTTACTTTAATTTGGAGATAAAACTCCTCAACACCAATGGGATTAAATTTGGCCCAATGATGTGAGAAATGCAATCAAATAAATAAACTCATAAGTATGCAGGAAGAGATGGAGTGAATTCAAAGTCAGGTATCGTATGGTCTGTATTTTACTCTGTTTTCCCCCCCTCTAATTTCAGGTTGTTTATGCCTAATCTGGTCCCTCCAAAAATCCCTGATGGTGAGAGAGTAGACTTTGATGTGAGTATTCTTAGGCCATTGCCTTGGCCCAGACTAGTTCTTTCTTACCACTAGAGGTCTTTGAGAGAACAGTGCCAAATCTTGTTGCCCTGCAGGATATTCACCGGAAGCGAATGGAAAAAGATCTGAATGAATTACAAGCTCTAATTGAGGCTCATTTTGAGAATCGAAAGAAGGAAGAAGAAGAACTGATCTTCCTCAAGGACAGAATTGTATGTCAGAATTCCATACTTTTTATTTATTTATTTATCTTTATGGTCAGACCCAATTCTCCTAACCCTCTTATTAATGATTTAACTGTTTTATCAAAGTCACAGATTTTGCAGTTGTTCGTATGTAGTATCAAGCCTGGGTTTATTGACAGCTTGTGAATTAATGATTAGAACAATATGTAATTCTAGGCAATGCTACGCAATTCTTCTTAACAGGAAAGGATTGGGAACTGGACCACACAAGCAGCAGACAAGCATGCGAGTATGCAAAGCTTCATTTGTGCAAGCATGGGAGAGCACATGAAATTATCTCCTCTCCCCTTCCCCCCCCCACTGCTGTCACTGCTGGTCTGTGGAGCAAAAAGGTTGGGGACTGCTATATTAAAGGGGAAAGAAAATTGCAGATCTTTATTGCTAAAGCAATTATATGCATTTCTAGTAAGAAATAATATTCATAGAACAATTTTAGGTCCCTAGTAAATGCATTTAGGACAGAAATAATATCCCATCTTTATTGTTAGGAGAAATAATTTGCAATTAATTTCTTGATTTATGTGCAGCAATAACTTCTACGCCACTTCAGTTGAACTAATGGAATTGTAGCTCAAGTGTCAACAGTTCTTGTCCCTTTTCCATTGTCAGCATCAAATTTTAACATAAATCCTAAATGATTGGGCCACTAGCCTTTGTCCAGGAATATATATTACAAATTAAGCTTGCTTTATATAGGAGCAGCGGCGAGCTGAACGAGCTGAACAGCAACGGATCCGTAGTGAGCGAGAGAAGGAACGCCAGGCACGTTTGGCTGTGAGTCTATCCAACATTTATGGTGTACTTTCCTAAGCATTACTAGTGAAGTAACTTCCTTGTCTCACTCTTTAATAATAGTCATTGGTCAATAGTCATCAATAATATCACTCATAGCAAATATTCTGGGTTAATGCTTAATATTCCATTCACACTGACTTGCCAAAAACATAACAGAATTGTTTTCACATTAATGTTTAACTCAACATCAAGCTGAACTGTTTTAGGAGGTGACCATTGGCTTTGATAAAATGATTGTCCCATAGTTATGATATAATGATCTGGTTAAATGCCAAATGATATGACTATTGATTTGACTTTTTTTAATTCAGAGGACAAGATGGTGCTAAATGTCTGACAGTATAAATTGCTATATTGATAAAAATAAAGTGCTAAATTTCATCAGTTGGTAATAATTGACCAATTACGGCCTATACATGCAAATATTACAACTGATAGCTTTTGCATTATTGAAAATACATGACAATTGTGGTCCCATTTATATTTGGTTCTGTAAGAGTTCTGTACATCCAGTCTGATTCTTTAATTCTTGTCTGGGAACTGGAATCTTAAACCTAATGCTATTCGATTCATAGAGACAAAAGCCATTGTTAACTATTAAATCTTTTTTTTTAATTGTCTTTTGGTGCAGCTGAACAACTTAAACAAGAACTAATTCAATATTATCACTGTTCTGGTGAACTTTATGGCAAGAATTACATTGCATTTATCTGCTATCATCTTCTTAGTGGCATCTATTGGGTAAACATTTGACTTTATTGTACATTTTCTATCCTTCTGAAAGTCACGTCTCTTTTCTTGGTAGGAAGAGAAAGCTCGAAAAGAGGAGGAAGAAGCCAGGAAGAGGGCTGAAGAGGATGAGAGGAAGAAAAAAGCTTTCTCCAACATGCTTCATTTTGGAGGCTACCTTCAAAAGGTGGGTATATGACTGTTGTAACAGGTGACTCCATTGCAAAAAAAAAAGTTGTATAAACTGTGTATATGTCAAATTATATGGCTGAAGACACATTTCACAAATACTTGTCATTTAAACAGAAGTACATTATATCTTGAGGGACATGGTGGCTCAGTGGCTAAGACACTGAGCTTGTTGATCAAAAGGTCGGCAGTTCAGCGGTTCGAATCCCTAGTGCTGTGTAATGGGGTAAGCTTCCATTACTTGTCCCAGCTTCTGCCAACCTAGCAGTTAGAGAGCACTTAAAATACAAGTAGAAAAATAGGCACCACATTTGGTGGGAAGGTAACAGCATTCCGTATTCCTTTGGCATTTAGTCATGCCAGCCACAAGACCACAGAGACAACTTCCAACAGCACTGGCTCTTTGGCTTTGAAACGGAGATGAGCACCGCCCCCTAGGGTCAGGAACAACTAGCACATACCTGTGAGGGGAACCTTTGCCTTTACATTACATCTTAGTTTAAGTGATGCAATCTGAGCTGTTTGCTGTCCGCATTCTAATTATCCAGTTTCTAACTACAAATTCAAAGCCTCTCCTCCCCAATTATTTTATTCTTCTTTTTTAAACCTTTGAATCGGATTTGATTTGCCTGGTCCTTCAAACAAAAAACCTACTTGGAGGAACTGCTATGCTTTGTCAACGTGAAGGCCGAATTCACAAATTTTGAACTCAACATCTTCCTGCTGCTCTTGGAAAGATCTGCACAAATGTATAAAAATAATTTCATACTTGCGATGCCCTTTGAAACTTTTTTGTCTTTAGTTTTAATCCACATGCACATAACATTTCGCCCATGAAATGGCCATTTAATGCATATGTGACTTCTCAGATTCACCACTGGAGAGAAGCAATTTGGTTGAACTTGACAGCCACTGATGTCACTCATGAATTGATTTCTTTAGACAGAGAAGAAAAGTGGGAAAAAACAAACAGAGCGGGAAAAGAAGAAAAAGATCCTCACTGAGCGCCGTAAACCCCTGAATATTGATCATTTGAATGAAGACAAATTGAGGTGAGAGGGCAGCTCATTCCTTAGTTAGAAGACATTTTCTTCAGGAGTGGAAAGCAAGAAATGAGATGAAAACTGGATTTAACTGTTATTTATTTCCTCAATTTCTTAGATATGATGTATGGCCAGGCACAAAGCAAATATAGCCTAGTTTTTGTCACTAATATCATTCTCTCAGAAGATGGCACGATCCTGTTACAACCAAAAAAAGGAGCTGATGTTGAACTGTTTTCTAGTCCCAAGATAAATAACTGTAAATCCTATATACTTCGGGGTGGGCGTGGTCTGCATGTGATGCATCCGGCCTGCGGGCCACCAGTTTGACATCCCTGCTCTAGAGGCACAATAAAAGTAAACATACACGCAGTCTTCGAAAAGGAGTGAGGAATCTATGGTCTTCCAGAAATTGGTTAACTGCAGTGTGGCAAATTTAACTCCAAAGTGGGCAAAGTACAAAACCAAGCTGGTTTTAAAGTTCACTAAGCAAATGGCAGTAGCCAAACAACTTTGATTTTAATAAAGCTGAATAGGATCAAAACTTGTTAGTATTTAGATTGAGATCATCATGGAAGTCCAGGGCAGAGTTTTACACTGGGAATTAAAAAAAAATCTGGAAGAAAACAGTAGCAAACTACTTCTGTGTAGTTGCCATGAAAACAATAGGGATGTGTCCATAAAGTCCACCAGAAGTCAAGCTCAAGTCAAGAGACTCTTTAATGTTTCCTAAGTCAGTGTTAGTGTATACTAATGTTTTTCTCATCATGTAATTTATCAGGGTTTTGACATGTTTACAGTTCGTTAAACAGAATTGTCAGTTTGACTGCCCACAATTTGCCTTAAGAGATACCAGCAGGATTATATCTTAAATAGGTGCTACATAATTGTAATGATGACTCTGGTTGGGCGTCAGGCCGAAGAATGTACAGTATTGCTGGCATCTGAGCTAAAAAAAAAAAAAGACCACTAGAGGGTGCAAGGATCACATAGAAAAAATACACAACTTCAAGGGACTGGTTGAGGGTTTTAGAAAACACTGTGTCCTGCCAAGGGTGGACCACATTACATAAATAATGATGGAGAGTTTCTCATTTTTTTCTCTCTTTGTTCTTTTCCTATTTTTGATTGTTTGTTTTAGTGTCCTTTCCATAATAATTAAGGGGAGGGAATAATTCTAACCATCTTAAAGAGGTAGTACAAATTAGTCTACTGTTCGGAAAGGGCATCAGAGCTCAGGATTTAAGAGGACTTTTGTATGAATTGCTTCTACAATTCTTTTATGGTTTTTACATGGGCTTTCTGGAGTTGTGATTTCCAGAGCTTGGACAGAGCCAGATGTGTAGACTGACGAAAAAGGAGGAAAAGAGAGGTTGTCAGGTTTTTCTCTACACGGTTGGACTTTTATATGGGCCAGAAAATGTGAGGAGGCATGTGCTTCTTACAAGTTTATCTCAAGGAACCAACCACTGAATGCTGTTTACCATCTTAGATACTGCTACACTGGTTTGTTCAGGCTGTTCCCTACTTATCAAAGGGCTGAATTCTGAAAAACCAGTCAGCATATGAATTCATTAAATTAGAATGCAGTACAATCTCCATCATCCCTTCTGCTATGGTGAATGGTCATGCTAGCTATAGTTCATGCATCGGATTGGGAAAGGCTGCTCTAGAACAAAATGTTCCCATTATATATTTCATTTAATTTAGAGCTAACATGACTAGTACCTTCATTAATGCCATGTCTTCTCAAATCAGGGAAAAGGCCAAGGAACTGTGGCAGAGTATTCATGATCTTGAGGCTGAGAAATTTGATTTACAGGAAAAGTTCAAAAAGCAGAAATACGAGGTAAGTCTAAACATCGATATCAATCTCTTTACAGCTCTGGATTCTGTATAGAACCGTGATGGTGAACCTTGGGCGTGTGTGCCAGAGGTGGCATGCAGAGCCCTCTCTGTGGGCATGCGCACCATCGTCAGCTGCCCTTCTGGTTTCCAGTGCGCGCATGCACGCCAGCCAGCTGGTCTTCCTGCATGCCAGCCACCTGGTCTTCGGGTTTCCGCCATGCGCACTGGCCACCTGGTCTTCGGGTTTCCAGTGCTCCAGCGCACGCATACATTTCAGTTTGGGCACTCAGTGCCGAAAAGGTTCGCCATCACTGGTATAGGGTAATCAAATGTTACTTCTTACATTTTCATATTTGAAGTCAAGTTATGTCAATGTAGCAGCGTGCATTATTAAAAGATCTGTAGTCATGCATAGCCTACTGTGCTGTTAACAATGTACAAATTCTACAGGACACAAATGCAAGCTACACATCCGTAAAAGTTGTCTTGGGATAGTTATCTGCCCAAAGAATTTTTCCATTTGACCTGGAAATGAGCTGTCAGTAAATGATTGCGGATATCTCAGTAAAACTTGCTATACAACCGAACACAGGCCTGTGATTCAGTACTGTCATTTGTACAGCGCAAAAGTTTTTATAACTGTTTTTGAAACCACAAAGCAATCCGCCAACAAGTAGAGCAGTGTTTCCATTCCTCTCTGTAATTATCACAAGAGAGCTAAATGGGAAGATAGTTATTCTTTTAAATACATGATCCCTAATTGGCTGGGTGGCTTCCCTTGCTTTGAGGAATATTATTGTGTCATGCCTCCATGAAATACTGTTAATGACAAAATCCTTCATTGGCTGGTATTATTCACATTTCTGTGATCAAGAAATATCAATCAAGAAGTGGGTGGACTGAAGCAGAATGGACGGAAGGAATCATGTTGATGATTGATCTCAGAGAAAGTTGAATATTTTCCTCATTTGGGGTTCTAGTAATATTTTCTTTGCACTGAAGTCAGTACTGAAAATGAAAATGGACAAGCTTTCAATACAACCTTGGTATTTGCTTTATTTTCCTTTATTTTCACTGCAAATGACCTATTTCCCCCCCCCCCAAACAAGAACAGACAGGCATGAGTAATCTGACATGACTCATCTGAATGACAGTCTAGATTTATTTCCATTTGGAACCGACATCATAAGTCAGCACCGAAGACCTCTTTACATGAGTGAAGCAATTACTTCTTTGCTTCAAGTGGATACAGTTTAATAGGTGAAAAAAATAGTTTAAACCTGTTTTCCCGGACCTGAAGAGTTTTATTTGTGCTTGGACTACAATTATCAGAATTTCTCATTGGCAAGGAGAATTCTAAGATTTGTATTCCCAATATATGTGGGAACCCCAGATTAGCACAGGATATTTTAGGGATAAGAATAGGAGAAAGACCTTGAGAAATGGGGTAAAAAATGCTGCCTAGATTAGCGGTCACTAACTGGTGGTCCATGGACCACTGGTGGTCTGCAGAAAAATTATTTACATTTTTTATATTGCACTAAATTAGGAGTCCTCAAACTATGTCCCCTGGGCCAGATACGCTCAATGAACGTTTGTGTTACTGCAGAAGTCTCCCTCTTCTGGGTCTTTTTATGTGGGTCAGAGAGGGCCAGAAATTTCAACTTGCGGTCTGCTTCAGCCTCCTGGTGTGGGACTTCTGGTGTGGGACTTTGGGTGGAGGAAAGCACCACTGGTGGTGAAGAGCCAGAGGCCCTTGTTCCAGTGGGACAACATTATGGCCTGGAACTGGCTGACCATCTCAGCCCATTGAGTCTCCAGGCACCAGTACCTGGTCTTGCACTCCTACAGGTCTTCCCTCTGCTTGAAAAGCCTATGCTCATAGTCCTCAGTGAGGTGCTTCTGCTGAGCCTCCTTCTTGGTCAGATCCAATTTGAACTGAGTTGTTTTGCCAACTTTTTTTCATGGTGGCTGCTTAGCTCCAGCAACTGCTTCTTGTTGGGGTCCTAAGGAGCCCAGGCAGGCAGGTGAGGAGTAGCGAGTAGAGGTTGGCAAGGCGCACCTCGATGTGAGTTACATCGAGTTGGCCATGCCCACAGTCACATGATCACTTTGCCACATCCACTCAGCAGGTCTTTAGGCAGATCGTATTAGTGGTCTGTGGAATTTAAAATTATGAATTTAGTAGTCCCTGAGATCCAGAAGTTTGGTGACCCCTGATCTAGATAACAGTCAGATAAGAGGCCCTAACCCACACTGCACAATGGGCGGGGAAAGAGGCAGAGAAGAAACCCTCCCAATCTTTTCAGGCTGTAAAAGTGGCAGTAGGAGATTTGAACCTTCAGACTTGCAAAATGGATGTCAGTTTTCCCAGGTAGATCAGACAGGAAACAAATTCATTGTAAAGCTCCATTAACAGAATCTTGCAAGTCTGAAAGCCCATTTTGCAAATGTGAGGCTTCCTGCAAACCTCATGGGACTTCTATCTTCTGCATACATAAATCAATTTTGTCTACATAAGAATTTATATTCAAAAACTGAATTTGCTATTAACATTTATGATCAGCTATCTTTCTCCTTCTCCTCATGGATATTGGTGTTATTCAGGTATCAATAACTGAATATTTAAGATTTGTTTCTCAGGATCGCCATCTCTGTGTTTCTTTTAATATTTCCTTTGCAAGTGTTTTAATGTTTATAGAAGTAATGAGCTTTTCATTCAGCCTTTGGTGAAGGAGAGTGAAATCCTTCACTTCACTGCCAATAAAAATTGCTTGCCATTTTAAAAAACGTTTAATTGTAATTTACTTGTTTGAGCCATTGAGAATCGGGTGCATACAAGTTTCATACTTCTTTATTAATAGTATTTTCATTTGATATTCACTTATACTATCTGTGATCTAAACAAAGAAGCAATAAAAACACAGCATGGCATAAGCCAGTGTTAATATAATCAATATCTAATTTCAGTAGTGTCATAATTTAAATCAATGACAAATACTGTCCTGAAAAATTCTTCTAGCTTCATAAAAGCCTTAAAAATATTTAAATATATTAAATATTTCAAGGCCTCTAAAAATTGCATTGCTTAAGATGGAGTAAATTCTAAACAGTAAGAGCTAGATGGAAGAAAGCTTTGAAATGGGGGGTGCCTATTCTAAGATAAGAGAAAATTAAGTCATCCTGATTGCATAAGTGAGCCAAGCCTGTGGGAATATGAATTATGATTGAGTGGCATTCTTATGGACATGGAAAGTCAGCACAAGCAGTTTAAACTAGTAATACACCTGTCAGGGTTCCAAGTAACACCCCCAACAAAATCAAACTCTGAGGCTTGACATTCCTCAAAGCTAACTTTTATTAGAGATGTCATATCGGCCCATCTGGGAAAACCTGAATCTGAGAGCTTCCGGGTTTTCCACACCCAAAAGAAAGTTGAGGACCTTGCTCCTCACCCACATGTCTACCACACATCCAATCATATACAGTCTGGAACAGAAGATATCCTCCTCTTCTTCTCAGCACACTGCAGGGCACCTTGGCCTTGACTTTCTATATTTATTTTGGCTACGTATCTTCTTCACTCTATACTATCCCCCCTCCCAACTTCCCACGGTAGGCTTGTGGCAGGCCTGAAGCCTGAAGCCACAAAGGTAGAAAGATGGCTTCTAGGTCTGACAACACCCATATATTCAGCCACTTTAAGAATTGGCAAAAAAGGGATGAATTGGGAGAGATCCAAGCCTATAGAGACCATGCATTTCTGGACTTAACCCAGAACACAGAAAGCAGAGTTAGGAAACTAGGTAGCAAACTGCAATAATAATTCAGGAGAGATACCAAGATAGGAACTAATCAATGGTTAGAAATGGCTGAATTCTCCAGAGGTTCAGATCATGAAAGTTTAAAAAAAAATGTGGATTTATCCATGAAAGGCTATAATATTCTCCTTTCTCTAACCCTAACCAGATTTCCATACTTATTGCACGCTGTGATGAGTTAAGCAAGTAGTAAGTATAGCCTGTTTCCTGGAAACATCATATATGGTGTGGAGCTATGTATGCAACTCGCTGCTCTCAATATTGTGTCCTCCATTGTCCTGTGAAGTCTGGATGCTATCAATGCCTTTTCAGATAACTTTGTTGTTCTTTGGCATGTTTGCCTGCTTGGATTGCAATGATTCCTATAATCAAATTTAAGTCTTGTGAGATCAAGCAGCCTTTTGTCTTTTCAGCCATTGACAGGGCTATGGACATGAAAAATCTTTTGGAAGCTTTTTTTTCTAATTGGAACCCTGTACCAGAAGCAGCAGCAACTAAGCAGCCTAACCTAACTAAACATATATTGTTTTTCTAGTTCTCCCTTTCTTTTACTCCAACCTTTGATCCTTCTCCTAAATAGAGGTATTGTGATTCTTTTGCTTTTGGCAATGGACGTTCCAAGATCCTTTCCTGTTAACTTCATTATGTATCACAAATTATTAGAAATGTTGTAGATTAACTAACATTAAATTGTTTGTTCATGTTGTATATGTATCTTTAGTTGCTTTGCAATTTCTTCTTTTCAGAATTTTGAAATTAATCGACATAAATTATGATGATTGACATTTCAATTATCCACATAGTAATGCAACTTAGTTTTATGGCATTATTAGTATTCCTCCCATATTTATGAATGCTTTGAGTGAACTCCATGAACAGGACGTGTTTGTACAGAGAAAATGCATAATGTTCAAAATGAAGAATATTGTGGAGCTATGCTAAGGGATGTACAGTTTCAAGAAATGCAGATCCTGCCACGAATAGCAGAGCTTTCCTTTTAAGCACCTGAAAGGAGAATATTCACATGCCATTCTGCTGCTAGAAAAGATCTCAATTGGGAACATGTCGGAGAAACAATCTGAAAAATGAAGCCCTCAGAGATATAGTAGAGCAGGCAACTGAATTTAAATCTCCTCTTCATTGAAAGAAGGCATATTGTAAGAAAAAGTTATACTGATATAACAAAAAAAGGAAATAAGGATGAGAGGTAAATAAACATAAACCAACCAAATATACTTCTGGTTCTCACTTCAACATCTGCTACCACCTCCAGCCTTCCTGACTATTGGGGATAATGTCTTTGGTCTGTGTTCTTTTCTTGGCTTCATACCAGCGGTGAAATGCACTTACCTTTGCTACCTGTTCGGGAATGTGAGCGTACGCGCCTCTTCTGCTCATGCGTAATCACATCCTGGCAGGTGGGCGAAGCCTTCTGCCGCTGGCACTACCGGTTCATGCGAGCTGGCTAGATCCTGCCAGATTTCACTGCTGCTTCATACTGTGCTGACACAGTAGCTCTCAGGTTTTCTTCTTCTTGAAACATCATTACCTATTTATTTTTCTTCCAGATTAATGTTCTACGGAACCGCATTAGTGATCATCAAAAGGTGTAAGTACTCAAAACATGTAGTACAAGGTCCGCCATGTTTCATAGCATCAAGCACTCCCAGTAGATCTTTCACATTTATCTCTTTTTTTTCTTTGCACTTCACAAATCTTTCCAGCTTTTAATGTGTGCTCTCCTTTTTGTCATCTTTTTATTTCTTTTCCTGTTCTGCTTCATTCATTTCTACTAATCCTTTGCTCTTCATTTCTTGCCTTTCCTGTTGTTGCTACCCAAGGCTAATAAATGAAGACAACACCTTCTGTAACTTGGTGTTCAGGTGTCTTGAATGAAGCACTTCTACTATTGGCAACTTATATCATTCACTGCTACTTTTTTTAAAGTACCATTGTTTTTCTTATTTAATTTCTTTGTCACTTATTTCAATTGAGCTTTCTCACTTTCTCTTCTGTCTACCATTTATATAAATTTTGTTTCCCCCTTACTATTTATTCTACATATTGGGTGTAGGAGGGACATTAAATTTTTTTGAGTGAGATCAAGAATGAAGTGTGAGACAATTGTTCATGGGTCAGCAACAACATCCTACCTTTGCCATTAGTGGATCTTTCCCAATTATTTGATTAGATCCACTCCCAAACAATTTGGTATTCTCCAATAAAGTTGGATTATAACTCTCAAAATTCTAAGCCAGGGGTGTCAAACTTGATTTCACTGAGGGCTGCATCAGGGTTGCACCTCTGGAGCAGGGGTCTCCAACCCTGGCAACTTTAAGACTTGTGGACTTCAACTCCCAGAGTTCCTCAGCCAGCAAAAGTCAGATCTAAGCATCCCGTGGGCTGGATCCAGCCCGCGGGCCTTGAGTTTGACACCCCTGTTGTAAGCCATCACAGACATTATAGTCAAATACATCTGTGAAGAGACAGGTTGGTTAAGGTTGTTTTATTCTTTCCCATCCCAATCCAATTTGTAGCTCCCACATTTTTCTCTATTTCTTCATTTCTAATTTTCCTTCTCCAGCTGCAGTTTTCACTAAGTTCCTTTGCACCTCCTGAAGCTATTTTTCTTTTCATCCCTGAACCTCATTACTTTCTCATAGAACCTCATTCTCCTCATTTTTTCAGTGCACCTCCTTACTAAGTGCAAGAAAAGTGCATTAATTAAGATGCATTTGTGATACTTTTCTATGGCATGGCTTGTTTCAGTTCAGTTTTACCACAGTATGTGGTGTCAAAATTCAGCTTTGAAGTGGAAACCATTCCTCACCTGTGGATCATATAATTCATTTTCTAAGACCCAGAACATTCTGTGTCTTGCCTGATGTGTCAGAACTATTCTAGTCAATTATGAACTATCAGCCAACATTGGTATGGTTCCATTTTCCTTGGCTGTGACTATCAGTTCAGAGTTGCGGAATTAAGGCACAAAGAGGCTAAAAACTCCTTGGTATATTATGCATGGATTGAAGGAGTCAGTCTACACCAAATGGAAACTCTTGATATTTTGTATCTTTATATGGACCCTGCTTCTCTTATTGATGTGAGCAAGAAATATAGCTGTTTGTAGACTGGAATAATTCCAGGTTCCTATTTCAACCCAGAAACAAATGGCATGTTGATTAGGATGATTTCTGGTGGCCTTGTTAGATTCATCAAATAAAACTTATTGGTTAGATTACCCTACTGAGCACTACTAAACTATATTTCTTCTTTTGTCTCCTCATTTATTTCAGGAAAGGGTAAGTAGCATGTTGTGCCCTTTGGGGTGTATTGATCTGCTATGCTAATTTGCATTGTGCAAATACTTAAAGGAATGGCTTTAAGCGTCACCATATGTTATCATTGGTTTCACAGCAAATCCTGATTTCTCATCTATCTCTATTGATGGCCAACTTAGGTTTTGTGCAATGCTTCTTATCCTCTGATTTCAGTTTTATTCCTGGATAGTCAGGGAAGAGTCAGGGGTTTTGTACCATTAAACACTGATACCATTAAACACTCTCTACTTTCCAAATTTGGTAGCATGATCTGAGGATGCTCTGGAGGCTGATAATAGGGAGCCTGGGCTACTATAGAAAGTGGAGGAAATGATAATTCAATAGAAGATGAAGTTATAGGGACTGGCAAAAATAAATACTAGAGGCTAATGGTAATCTGGGAAATCTCTGTGAATCTTTTCAGGGTAATAAATATCATTCTTAATCTGCCCTCAAATTTAGGAACAGCTGTTGCCCTTTCAGAGTAACAAGACAAATGTATTGGCTAGACAGAGGGGGTAAAGAATTAAACCAAATGTTTATAAATTTCCTAGTTGGTTGGTCATAGCCAGTCTAAAGCTGGATTATATCTCCAGCTTGCGTCAGCGACATTGCGTTCTTGCTCTTTAAAATGTTTTCCGAATGGCTCATGATGGCCTATGTCCAAAACACCATGAACCATGCACTTTTGTTTACAGAACAATCCACTTAAGGGAATGCTCAGTATTAAAACTGGATAGGCAAAATTTAGTATTCTTTCTCAACCTGGCATTCTCTAGATATTCAGGACCTATTCCCACAATCCCCAGCAGCAAGGACTGAGTATAGCTGGACACCATTTTCAGATCCCAGGATTACACAAATCACTGAGGAGTATATACATAGGCAAACAGTTACATATGTCAATTTATACCAGTGTCCCTCAAATTTGGCACCTCTAAGATGTGTGGATCTCAACTTCCAGAATTCCCCCAACAGCCAAATTTGAGAAACACTGATTTATATCCTAGTTATTGAAAATGAATGAAAATTCATGAAGCTTGCTTTCTTGGCAAAACTTGCTTGTAGAAGTCCTATTTGCCAGTGTGGAGAACAAATAATTTTCAACTTATAACATGCAACAGGTAGGAAACCAGATCTAAGTGGATCACTAGGTTAGAAAAGAAACCACCATGGCTTCTTATTATAGTGACCAGCAATCCTGGTTACAGGAAGAAGCAATGTGATCTCTTTATTTCAGGAAGAAGAGGGAAGACAATTATTCCATTCCTACCAGTCAGCTAAATGTATTCTTTAGTTGGTTACAGAAAACCTGTTTGCTACTTTCCAATTAATAATGTCAGCAATCTTTTTTCACTATGGTCATAGTGATAATGGTGACCAGTTGACTTGTGAGAAAAGTTTATTTATTAGTTTTTTAAAACTCATTTTATTACTTTATTACTTTATAAGTAACTCAAGGCACTAAACCAGTGGTGGGTTTCAAATTTTTTTACTATCGCTTCTGTGGGTGTGGCTTAGAAGGTGTGGCATGGCTTGGTGGGCATGGCAGGGGAAGGATACTGTAAAATCTCCATTCCCTCCCCAATCCAGGGGAAGGTTACTGCAAAATCCCCATTTCCTCTCAATCAGCTGGGACCTGGGAGGTAGAGGATAGATGGGGGCGGGGCCAGTAAGAATTTTTACTACCGGTGCTCCGAACTACTCAAAATTTCCACTACCAGTTCTTCAGAACTGGTCAGAACCTGCTGAAACCCACCTCTACACTAAACATCCTCCTCTTTTTCTCCACAAAATTTAGTAAGGCTTCGCATGGCTGTGTAGGAAGTTACCAATTGTTTGCTGCAGCATCAATCCAGGCAGAATTAGGGAGAAAAATATTTTATATCACTATTTCTTTTATATTTTTACTTATTGTTCTTTTTATTGAAAAAGTTTTACAAAGAACTAATTTTTAAACCATTGTTCCCCCCCACTTCCCCCCCTCCTCCCTCCTCCCTCTCCCCCCCCAACCCCCCCCCGAGACTTCCCAGAACAAAATGCAGGGTATAATATTTATCAATCATAAGCTAAAATACCACAAAAATCTTAACTCATATCAACCCTCTCCCAACACCCCCTTAACTCCCTTTTCCCATTTAAACATATACATTAATATATGCCATTCATAACGTTATTCATAAGTTATTTGATACTTTTTAGTCCGATACTTATTTTGAACATAATCAATCCACCTTTTCCACTCCAATACATATTTTTCTTGTGAATGTTCTTTCAAATACGCAGAAATTTTTGCCATTTCTGCTAGGTTTGATACTTTAAGTGTCCATTCTTCAATCGTAGGTAAATCTTCTCTCTTCCAGTATTGTGCAACCAAAAGTCTCGCTGTTGTTATTAAATTTAGAATCAGCTTAGTCTCTATAACTGTACAGTCTGTAGTTATATCCAATAAGAACAACTGTGGAGTAAATTTTATCTTCTTTTTCAAAATGTTCTGCATAATCCACTATATTTTAATCCCAAATGCTTTGATTTTTTTACAAGTCCACCATATATGAAAATAAGTAGCCTCCTCATACTTATTATTCTTAATAACCTGGAATGATGGGAGATTAATTCCAGTTATTCTCTAATTTTGCTAATATCCCACTTCTTTCCAATTTAATTTGAGAGGACTTAATACATAATTTAAAGAGGATAGCTAATAAAAGATACAGTGTTTCCTTTGTTATCTTTTATTAAAATGAAATTATTCTGGAAAATTGGTAGTGATCACATAGATAATCTCCATGAAAATCTGTTAATTACGAGCTTATATGTTTTTTATGGTAAGAAATAAATATTTTAATAAATTTACAAATAAATAAAGAAATAATTGTAAAGTAGCATACCTTATGAAAACCAGAATTAAAATAAATTAATCATTATTTATTTATTTATTTATTTATTTATTTATTTATTTATTTATTTATTTATTTATTTATTTATTTATTTATTTATTTATTTATTGGATTTTTATACCGCCCTTCTCCCGAAGGACTCAGGTCGGTTCACAGCCAAGATAAAACAGCAATAATATACAAATAAAACAATAGTTAAAAAACTTATTAGATATAAGGCCAAATTAAAACATTTAAAACCGTAAAAAATCCCATAAAATTTATATCAAATATTAAAAGCTATTTAAAATTCCTATGCCAGTCCTGCGTGAATAAACAGATAAGTCTTCAGCTCGCACACTGCTGACCCCTTCATAAACAATAACCCATTTTATCTTACCTCCCTTTCGTCTCCTTTTGCCTTAAATCTGAAAAGAGTTCAACATTGCTAATGTTAGTCCTATTTGGCCTTTCACCCAACTATTGAGTATTGATTTATTTGGAAGAAACAACCTATTTTCTAGCTTAATCAGAAACAAGTGGAACAATACACTGGAAAGCAAAAATTTACACAGCAATAGTGATTTGCAATTGAGTATAAACATTCATTGCAAGGCCACATTATATATAATGTCCACTGGCACAAGCCTCCTTTAATCTCATACTCATTTTAAAAGAAAATATTTTTTTAGCATACGCTCCTCACAATTTTAGCAAAAAGAACAGATTAAGCCATGCTGAAGCATTTAACAACTTCCTGTAAAAACAAGCAAACGTAAGTGTAGCATAGAATTGTATTTGGTGAAAATGCTGAAAATTAATTAGCCCCACTTCCCTCATAAAATTATAATTCCCAAGGCTCACTAGAGGATGAGAATCATCTTGAAGTTATGGCTTCTAAGACACAAGCTGATTTTCCCCTTAGGGTTCCATTTCCTCAGCACACAACTCTTACCTTATTATGCATTAAACATGATGTGTTTTTACTATGCACTTCAGGGGTGGGTTCTACTTACCTTTACTACCACTTTGCATTGTGCCCATGAGTGCGCGTGCTCCACTCGCGCAAACGCGCTCTCTTCTGCACATGCGCAGAAGAGTTTTGATGATGTTTGGGTCACTGGGCGGAGCTTCCCGCTGGTTGTACTACCAGTTCTATAGAACTAATCCGAACTGGGGGCAACCCACCACTGGTGCACTTGCCTTGCTTTTCCTTCAGGGACATTTGTCCGCCCTCTGAATACCAGATTGGTTAGCCTGGGCTGGGCAAGATCTTTGAAAGGATTCTGCTGAGAGCTCCAAAACTAAAAAAACAAAACCACACAGACCATATCTGTGTGGTCCAGATAACTGCACCACCACCCTTGTGAAAAGAGCCTCTCTTCATGTTTTGCTTTGTTCAAAGCAAAAGTAGATCCAGACCATTTGTCCCTATTGCCCTTTGCTTTGTTAAGACATTTGAAAAAAAAAAAAAATCACAAAAAAACTCCACAGAAATTCCTCATTTATTTTTTCCTTTCACAATAGCTCCAAGGCTGCCCGCGGAAAGCCTGTGGTTGGTGGCCGATGGAAGTGAAATGCGTGCGTTTCCTGTCTAGACTCTGAAGACAGCCATTCAATACATTTGATCCACTCTCCCAGTCTGTGTGGTCCAGATAACTGCACCAACTTGTCTAGATTTTCCAGAACAAGCTGCTTTCTAAAGGCCTCACTCTATAATTGCACAGCGCCAGCACTGCACGATGGAAATGGACAGATTACCTGTCACTGAAGTTAATAAATTTGTGTCTGTAAATAAAGCAACTCAAAAAGCTATAATTATTTTCTTTGCCTAATTTTATTATTTGCTTTTTACTGTGTAATTTTACAATCTTAAATAGAAAGGAACAGATTTCTTTTAATCCTGGAATTCTTCATATATTGCTAAGAGAATGCACCTTTAAAAAAGTCATTCCAACTTGGAGTTTTATTGCTATTAGTGATTTTGTTATTGAAGAAGTCCATTTATCCTGTCAAGAACCTTATTTTAGAGATCACCCAGATTTGAAAGCATTAGTATGGACTGATTGTTCTTATGCAACACTCTATACACATGGAACTTTATTACACGTATGACATGTTCTCAGATAACATGTGACATCTCCAAGCTATACTTCATAGAAGTTCTAGACCATGCCACCCACTGAATCCTGAACTCCAGTACCTCCCTCCAAGACACACACACACAAATACACACCCACACACCTTCAGTTTAGAACCTATCTTCAAGGAATTTTCAAGGCAATTGCTTCCAAAGCAACAATTTACTGTTTTCAACAGCAGCAACAGCAATTAATGTATTGATTAATCATTTGACCATATTAAGATAAGGGCTTTGGAGCTAGCCAGATTCCTCTAATGAAAAGGAGAAAGCAGACTGACTTTGCCAATTTCTCCCCCATTCACTTTGTCCTCACCTCTATGTACCTAGGAAGACTCACAAGGAACTGTGAACAGTCAAAACCTGGAACAATCCTGGCTGTGTCCCCCCCCCATGTTTGTCTTTGTAATAAACGAGTGCAACAACAAATAAGCAAAAAGCCCACGCCTGACATAATTGTGAAAAGCATGTGATAAAAGTGACAATATTTTGTTCTTTGGCTTCACAACTCATATTCATAATGGTTTTTAAATAGAAGTGGGTGAATTGTGCTTTGCAGCCAGTTTGATTCCTCTTGTAACAATCCTTCAGGCTTTGTATTTGTTTGTTTGCAAAATAATAAAAAATAAGGTTTAGTAGTTAAAAATATAGAGGAGGGACACATTAGCAATTTATCATTTTGTTCTTTATGTGATCGCCTGGAGGGGTATAATTTCAAAAGAAGATTGGCCAACCATTCTTTTCAGATTGGACAACCAATCAGTCCAGGATGGTATAAGGGCTTCTGCCTTGGGCATGGAGTTGGACTACAAGACTACCAAAATCCCTTCCAGCCCTATGATTCTATGATTCTTTGCTGTCCATGCATTCTTCTTCACACACACACACACAAAAAATGGAAACAGGTTACCACTATTTTCCTGTAGGGGAAATTTTGTTTTGTTTTATGTCTCAGACTAATATGTATACAAGTACTAACAAAATCTAACATTCTTTAGCTTTGAGATCAGCCAAACTAGTCCTTGGTAGCCAAACTAAAACTTGGATGTAAAAAAAAAAAAGTAGCAAAAAGTCACTGTCAAACATTTTCCTCTATTTAACACAAGGTGGAGCTTTGACATCTGCTTCTACCTCTCTCTATCATAATCACATCTTGCTCTCTATTGTGCCTGTTGATGCCAAGATCCTGGCACTGTTTCATCTAGTGATACCAGTCCAGACCCTCTCCTGGCCTATGGCTGAAACTGAGCCAGACAGCTAAGTCAGAAAATAGAGACAGGCCGATATATTGTCCTAAAGGAACTTCCTCATGTTTTCCAGGGATTGTTTCATCTCGGTCCTCCTGAAGACCATCGATTGCATAAATTATTGAGTACAATCATTTTCAAAATAAATTGCTAATACAGAGTCATCAATTAAGATTGAGAATCTGCTATGTGTGATGCTGTATATTTGTTGTGCTCCCCCAGAGAAGCAGAGATTAAACTGCTAAATAAGAAGACATTTATTGCTTTTCAAAATAAAAGCTTCCCCAATTGTGTTTGTTCTCAAATAGCAAAAGAGTTACAAGATGAATCAAATCTTTCAATTCCCCCAAAACACAAGTGACCGAGCCCTGCAACTTATGTGCAACAATTGTTTTGATCATCATAGTCCTTGGGACTAATTAAAAGAAATGCAGCCCTGATTGCTGCAAAGTTGCTCTCCTTGTCTTACATATTAAATGATGATATTTAAGAATATTTTAGGTGTCAAGTGGATAAAATCACTAAGATTCATTCATAGTTGAACTCTAACTGGTTTGACCTGGTTAAGATGCCTGATTCACAATTATACTTAGTTACTTGAGACGGGTTTGATCCTGTTATCTTTGAGAAATTGGGCAGGATCTTTAACATTTTTCTCCTGGCTTCTTGTCCAGTTACTGTTTTTATTGTATATCTTTTTGTATTTATTGTTATGTTAATTTTGCTTTAATTCCAGTGTTGTCTGGAATGAGATAACTAAACGATAACTAAAAATTGAAAAAGGCTTTTAGTAATTTGGAGACTATAAGAGAAGTAACAGTTCTCAAAACTGGTCCTGGTGACTCTATTTTCCTTTTGAACTTGTTGCTGGTCCTTCAGACTCAGAATCTTTTGCAGAAATATTGGCAATGCAGAAGGTACTAGTCCTGGCAGCATAGTCTTATTCATGCCTTTGATTAAGGAGGTAATCGTCTCCTTTGATACAAAAATCAAAGTGAATTCATTTAGTGCAGCAAACCAACCACGAACCTGAGTGAGGTTTCTTTATTAAAACTAATTTTAAATGAGTTTCAGACATTTGTCACGGTGATCTTCCCAGGTGTGTTTCATAGCTGGTTCCGTTTCGTTTCTAAGAACTGGTTGCTAAATTATTGCACACATTACAACTAAGTTAAAACCTCACATTTTTCCTGCTATGCCTGACAAGCTGGCTTATCCAGGTAGGATTGGAAGAAAAGCCTGAAATGTGACGTAGAGTAAGCTTTGCATGCCTAGGCAATCTGAAGCTCTAATAGAGCTATATTTCATGTTTCCAGATAGACCGGCTGCCAGATAGATGGAGGGAAATGTATTTCTTATCATTAAGTGTGTTAAGAATAGTGGAACTTAGGCAGTAATAAAGAATTTAACTTATTTTGATTCTTTTTAAATAGAGTTCAATGTGAGTAATTCTGGTTTAAAAAAAACTCTTGCCTGTTTAGTTCAACAGGGCACAAAACTATATTATGTTAGTATCATTCTATCAAAGTGAATTTATTATACCGTGAATTACTCTTGACTGGTAGAGTCTTTTTACTTGCTTTAATTATCTGTTGCCATATGAATAATATGAACGTTGGGTGGGAGGAGTTAAATATAAATCTAGATATTTATATTTTTAGAACCACACCCATAAGGAATATCAAGTAATGTCTTCAATTCTCTGATTAAAGCAAGCAGAACAAAATTTTCTAAATTTTTATTATTAAGAAATATCATGCAGTTTAAAGGTAATTCTTTATATTGAAATTATTTTTCTTTCATTCTTATATAAAATAAAACAAATAGATTCCTGAAGAGTTGTGATTAATTGATTAGGTCATCACAGTATAACAACAGACATAAGTAATATCCAGAATGATCTCTCTCCATTTTAGCCTAGGCCTCTCAATGGTGGATTTACAATTGTTGTAATCAGTTCATTTCACCTTCTTTCTGCCAGTTGTCTTTTTCTTTTAACTTTTCCAAACACTGTGGACTTCTCAAAGGAACTGGGTCTTCACATGATGTCCAAGATATAACTGATCATTAGTCTATCATTAGAGATTTGATTGAGAATTCCAGCTTAATTTGTTCTATGATGCATTTTCCTGGCTGCCTAGGAAAATAATTTTATTTAGATGGTATTATTTAGAGCGCATTTTTGAATTGGTGAGATCAAGCTGCTGAGAAAGCGGATGCTATCTCAAAGTTGAGGGGCAGTGACACACAAAGCTTGAGGTGTTCTAGTGGACCACCATTTAAGTATGAGCCAGCAGTGTGTTGCAGCTGCCAAAAAAGTCAATGCAGTCCTAGGATGCATTAACAGAAGGACAGCATCAAGATCAAAAAATGATTGTACTGCTTCACACTACACTAGTGAGATTATGCTAGGAATATTGCATCTAGTCACTATGATACAAAAAAGATGGTCTTGTGAGTAGGAAATCCATAGTGAGTCGCAGACAACAATTAGAAATAAAGAAATCATTAGAAAGCATTTTACCGAGGCAGCCTTCGTCGGTGCCATCTTGCGGGGGGAAAAAACATGCCGAAAAACATGCCGAAAAAAAAGATGCCGAGAAGAGCAACAAAAATAATTAGGGGACTGGAGGCTAAATTATAGAATGAACTGTTAAGGGAACTAGGTATGTCTAATTTAACGAAGAGAAAGTTTAGGGATGACAGCTGTCTTCCAGTACTTGAGGAGTAGTCACAGAGAAGAGGGGTTAGGTTATTCTCTATGGTTATTCTCCAAAGCACATAATGGTAGGACAAGAAGCAATGGGTGGAAGCTCATTAAAGAGCCATTCAACCTGGAATTAAAGAGAAACTTTGTGGCAGTGAGAATAATTAAACAATGGAACAGCTTACCTACTGGAGTTGTGGGTGCTCAATCACTGGAAGTTTTCAGGAAAAGACTGGACATCTATTTGTCCAGGATGGTATAAGACCTTGAGCATGGGGTTGGACTAGAAGATCTCCAAGGTCTCTTCCAACCCTATGATTCTATATTTCTGTTTCAGTGAGAACCCTCTTATTGGCTTTGTTGTGACTTGTGTTGAGAAGCATTGTTACATCCTGATTATTATTTTGAAATTTCCACTTTTGAAGGACTAGCATCATATATGATTCTCATAATCAGTTATTGCCTTATTAACACCCCTTATTCCCTTGCCCATCATAAATCAGAAAAAAGTTGCTCACTTAACTAATGCCAAGTGCCATGTAAAGGAAAGACTGCACTGAAACCATTTAAAGTCAAGAGATTAGTTTTTGAGTCATGTACTTTCATGTTGCCTCTTGCCTCTGTTTTATGAAACTCTACAAAATGCAAGAAGTGCAGTTTTTGTGCCTAGCTCAGGCATCTCTGAAAAAGGCAGCTCAAGATTTATTGCCTATATGAAAACTCCCCATTTATCCTTATGTAGGTTTCAGATGCAGCAATAGTAGTAGCAGTATTTTTTTATTATTTTATTTTTCTGCATAACAATACTGTATATAAAAAGGGTGAGAGTGAGAAACTGAGAGTGAAATACTATTTTTCCAAGCTTTACAAGGTGGTATTACTGAATACATTTGAAATGTCCATACAAACCCACTGGTTTCTCTTATAATTTATGGTCAAACACACAAGTACTTTTTGGTGCTATGGTCTTCCATATTTTCAGTTGTGAACTCTGGTGCTGGAGAAGACTCCTGCGAGTCCCTTGGACTGCAAGGCAAACAAACAAGTCAGTCCTAGAGAAGATCAACCCTGATTGCTCTTTAGAAGGCTAGATCCTGAAGATGAAACTGAAATACTTTGGCCACCTAATGAGAAGGAAGGACTCACTGGAGAAGAACGTAATGCTGGGAAAGATTGAGGGCAAAAGAAGAATGGGACGACAGAGAACGAGGTGGCTGGATGGAGTCACTGAAGCAGTAGGCATGAGTTTAAATGGATTCCAGAGGATGGTAAAGGACAGGAAGGCCTGGAGGAACGTTGCCCATGGGATCGCGATGGGTCGGACATGACTTCGCAACTAACAAAATATATTTGGACTGTAAGTAGTCCTTACTTGACAACAATAATTGGCACTGTTTACAAGATCCATATGTGATTTAAAAATCTAAACACGATTTAAAATTCCTTTCCTTCTTCTTACAGCTATGCAAATATCAATATACGGAGGAACAAAACTGCTTTCAGGAATAATAAAACTAATTAAGCAGAGGAAACCTGTATATTGAATGACAATTTCCTGAAGTTCTAGCTAATAAGGCAAATGAGTTGCTCAGCAACATCTAGAGGGTCAACATATTCTTTACTCAGGTTATATATAACTCACACTTTCTCCTAGAATTCATGAAAACTATTGGGTCATTGCCTGTTTTAGGATCAAGCCTGAACATGAAGTGCTGGGTGTGTGAGTTTTGATTGGCACAATTTGGAAAGAGCTGAAAATTCCTACGGAAGGAGATGATATCTTGATTCCACTTGTACACAATAGAGGGTTGAAAATATAGCTGACAAAATGTCATAAAATCGTTGAGAAGGCTTCCTAGTTGAAAGGCTTTTTCTTGATTAGTGAGAAATATAAGTAAAACTCACAATTCTCTCAATACCTAGGAGAGATTATTACACATTAAAAAGCATAAGCCCAAACCATAAAAGGTTCACTACTCGAAATCATTGTCAAGGAACATAGGTGTTCAAGGGTGGGGGTGGCAAAAGGTGGAGTACACAAAATGGCATCATCATGTCAGTGTCATGACTTATGTACTTGTATTAGATGGCAACAAACAAGGGCATAATTATGGCTTTTCTGTAAAGTCATTCCTGCATTAGCATTATTTTGGCATCGTTGTGGTTTGTTGTGAACACCATTGCTATGTGTATGTATTCACTCACAGAGAAAAATAATCTTTCATTGACAAAATCAGGACAAATTTGCTGTTAGCAGATAAGTTAGGATTAGAGTATCACTGGTTGTGGAATCCAACCGTGTCAAATAGTTTTAATCAGATCTAGAATTAATGCCAGACTATTCTACATTAATGCTAATGTAAATAGTTTGAGCGTTATGCTTAGAACTGAGCATGTGTCAGTACATTGCATATATCTTTCAGTTACAGGGATGCAAGCAATAGTGCAAAATCTTCTCTTGGGATTGGATTGCTATTTAACGACTCCAGGCTGATTCCTCTCTTGATTCTGTCCCCAGGCTCTGCCTCTTCTTCTCCTACACTATCTTGAATAAATTAGCAGAATGGTGGGATAAAATTGGGTTTTGGTTCTGCCTTTGCCATTTTAGCCAAACTGTGTTCAAACAGACCAGTATACTCTTTACTATTAACGAGGAATGCTATATATGCATAAGTATGATTAAGACTGCTAATGTAGTGTACGTTTTCTTTATTTTACTGGTAGTAAAAACTGCTATTTGAAGGCCTCAGTGATGGATAATCTCATGGAGTGGCTGTGTGATTTGTTTACCATCTGTGTAAAGACAGAATCTGTCCGACAGAATGGAAGAATACAAATTATGGCTCTTCCTTTCAAGAGTGAATGTAAAGCCATAGTTGGACTAATTTATTAAGTGTGTTTATTACGGTGTTTGGCAGAATTTTGATTGTAAGCCTATGAGGACTGTCAAGAAGTAAAATGTGGAAAATAAAATTTTCAGCAAATGCTTCAACCCTGAGCAGAGAGTAAGTTAAGAATATGCGATGTCCTGTTGCTTGTTTAAATAGTATAAATAGATAAGGAATGCTCAAGGTGATATTGTGGGATTGTGAATATATACAAATAAAGTCATGCCTGAGTCATTGGCTGAGAATCTGAATGAATTGCAGTGAATATTAGAGAAACCATATAAGGAATATGAGTCTGAAAATGTGACAAAGATCAAGCCAATTGTATTGAATACAGAAAATGAGGTGAATGAAAATGGTGACTAACTGAGAAAATAAATGAATTAGTAGAACTTGATAGAACATTTACAAAAGATGGAAAATTGATGGAGGACTTTTTAACCCGGGCAAGTGTTAATAGTATATGGTTCTGCAGTCATGAATAACTGTGTGCTTTTATGGAAATTAGTTTGTATGAAGAGTACAAATGCACTATAGTGAAAATAGGGACTACGAAGATCCAGGTTGCTGGAAAATAAGAACTTTTGGTACAGATATTGGCAGGCATTGACAGCTTCTATTTGGAATTTGGACAAGAAACAATAGATGGAAAACAAGGAGAGAAGCAACCGAGAACTAAGAAGAAAATTTCTAATGATTAAATCAATCAACCAGTGGAACAGCTTGCCTTCAAAAGTTATGGGTGATCCATCCCTGAAGGCTTTCAAAAAGAGACTAGACAACCATTTGTTTGAAATTGCGTAGGGTCTCCTCCTTGAGCAGGGGGTTGTACTAGAAGATCTCCAAGGTCCTTTACATCTTTATTATTCTATGTTCTATAAATATATGATCTTAAAAATAACAGGACCCCCAAACTGCAGAGACTTTAAATATTATAACTATCAACTTAAACTGCATCAGGTACAGAGAATGAGGTTTGTGCAAACCAGTTTTAATTTCATTATGATAATATGTTTTCTTTTTCATCTCATATCTTTATTTGGCTTAATGTTTGTTACTCTCTTGCTTTCCTCAAAGGAAATACTGTAGAGCAGGGGTCTCCAATCTTGGTCACTTTAAGACCTGTGGACCAACTCTGGAAATTGAAGTCCACAAGTCTTAGAGTGACCAAGGTTGGAGACCCCTGCAGTAGAGCAGGGTTGTCAAACTCAATTTCAACCCTCGCATCAGGGTTGTGTTTGACCTTGGGGAGCTGGGTGTATGTGGCCAGGGTGGGCATGGCCAGTTCAACGTCACTCGTGTCAAGGGCACCTATGGTGGCCTGGGCGGGGCTGGGGGGATCAATTGTCTGCAGGTCCATTTTCAGCTGTGACAGCCTCCTGCATCCCTCTGATAGAGGCACTGCGGGTTGGTCATTTGCTGTTTCCAGAGAGGCCCCGCGGGCCAGATCTAAGTACCCAGTGGGCTGGATCTGGTCTGTGGGCCTTGAGTTTGACACCCCTGCTGTAGAATGATGGATCTATATGGTTGCTTGACACAACAGGACTTCTGCAGGGGATCAGCTACATAAACACCTCCAACAAGACAGTATAAGAGACGACTAAGAACCTGTGTGAAATCAGTAAAATTGGTGGTTTCTTTATGATGAATGCTAGGCAAGTTTTGCTTGTTCCTGAGCTGCATGAAACAAAATTTTCTCATATGATGAATTTTTTTCTTCTGGGGTGCCTCTGAATCATCTTTGCCTTCCCATAAACAACAACTAGACACAAGAACAGTTTTTTCCCGAAGGCCATCACTCTGCTAAACAAATAATTCCCTCAACACTGTCAGACTATTTACTGAATCTGCACTACTATTAATCGTTCATAGTTCCCATCACCAATCTCTTTCCACTTATGACTGTATGACTATAACTTGTTGCTGGCAATCCTTATGATTTATATTGATATATTGATCATCAATTGTGTTGTAAATGTTGTACCTTGATGAACGTATCTTTTCTTTTATGTACACTGAGAGCATATGCACCAAGACAAATTCCTTGTGTGTCCAATCACACTTGGCCAATAAAATTCTATTCTATTCTATTCTATTCTATTCTATAAGGAGCTGTTGCTGATGACAAAAATGGCCAGAGATTTTCTAGGAGAAGGTGTGGCATGAACTCACAGACAGACTTAAGGAGAAACCTCAGAGTAAGTTGCTGGGCCAAATTATTGTTAGTTTTCTAATGTAATTCTTTAATATCACAAATAAGATTCTGACTCTAACTTTAAATCAATAAAAGCTCCACAGACAAATGCTGTTATATTGTTGCAACTGAAATTTGCTGTGCAAATATAGGCATCAAAGTAAACCAAGCAAATTCCCACAAATCAGGAGCAGATCTTACATAGCTTCTTCTCCAGAAACACTATACTACTAACCAGAGCTTACAAAACATTTGCTAGACCAATTCTTGAATACAGCTCGCCTGTCTGGAACCCTTACCACATTTCAGATATCAACACAATTGAACGTGTCCAGAAATATTTTACAAGAAGTGTTCTCCACTCCTCTGAATACAACAAAATACTTTATGCCACCAGACTTGAAATCCTGAGTTTAGAAAACTTAGAACTCCGCCGACTCCAACAAGACCCGTGCTTAACTCATAGAATCATCTATTGCAATGTCCTTCCTGTCAAAGACTACTTCAGCTTCAATTGCAACAATACATGAGCACACAATAGATTTAAGCTTAATGTTAACCGCTCCAATCTTGATTGCAGAAAATATGACTTCAGTAACAGAGTTGTTAATGCTTGGAATAAACTACCTGTCATGTCCCATTCCTCCGCTGATGGCCGGGTCAGGGAAATCCAAATCAGGCGTGCCTCTGCAGCTCTGCCAAAGTCCTAGCAAAGTCCTCAAGGCAGGCAGGAGACCAGAAAGTGACTTCAGCAAGATATGTTTAGACTTTGCCTGACTCAGAGAATGCCAGAAAGCAGGTCCTTTATATAGACCATGGGGTGTGGCTCCATGACTCAGCACTTATCCAGGCCTGCCCCTCCCTTCCTTCTGTTGCCTCCGTCTATCAAGTCTTCTGACGCGAGGGTCACTCCAGTCTGCAGCTGTTGGCAATTGACCTCCCTCAGGCTCACATGCTGTGGAGGAGGGGGAGGGGGAGGGGTCTAGTTGCTCCGTTTGCCTGGGCATGGAGCCAGAGCTGGGGGCTGGAGATACTTCCTCCTCTTCAGCCTGTCTGGGCATGGAGCCAGGGCTGGGGCCGGGAGGCATACTAGGACATTCCTCCGTGTTCGGAAGCAGATAAGAAGGCCCCGGCTGTGGTGAGATCGGACGAGACACAACACTACCTGACTCTGTAGTCTCTTCTCAAAGTCGCCAAAGCTTCAACCAAAAACTGTCTACTATTGACCTCACCCCTTTCCTAAAAGGTCTGTAAGGGGCATGCATAAGAGTACAAACGTGCCTACCATTCCTGTCCTACTGTTGCTTCATGCTTATGCTTATGTATGCTGTTATGACAAATAAAATAAATAAATAAATAAAATAGATAAAAACGGCAGTATTATTTCATTTTATACATATGCAGGCCCAGAGAATGACAATATACATTTTAAAAGGAGAGGCATAACGAAGGAATAAACATCACAGAAAAAGAACAATTTACCCAATTTTTTCCTTTCAGCAAATGATGGGTTGGCATCATTGGCAATGGTTTATCCATTCATCAGTGGCACCATTACATTCTCCATAATGTGCTACACACACTTGTGTAACAATGTACATATGGCAGCAAAACGGTGCTGAAGAATTGCATTTGACTGCAGGCTGCAGCAGCAGTAGAACACTTCTCCAATTGTTAACCTCACAAGTGAAAACCTTACTTGTCAATGCTGAAACTCAACCAGCCCGAAGGTATTTTTATATTACAACCATATAGATATACGAATCAAATATTGATCCTGATTATCTTATAATAATGCATTTAAATACAGTAATATCTTAGGCAAAATGTACCACAGGCTAAATTACAGGCATCAAGGTCTATAAATTGTCTATTTTAACTATTCATTTTTTCTCTTTTGTATATATAGAATTCTCAGTAGGTATGTTTGTGATGCTTCGTGAAATTAGATTTTTTTTACACATGCATATCAATTAGGAAAGAATAATGTAATAAATATCTTCATTTTAGGAATGGCGTTAAGACTGATAGATGTTCTTCCTAAAGAAGCAGTAACATTACATTAAGTAATTTCTTGGAATTTATTTCTTGGGTTGTTTATTGATTAATTTGAAGCAGGCACAATTTCTCAAATTTAATTCCCTCACAAGTCATAGGTCCTGGATTTGGGACCTATTGTATAAATTAGCCCATTTGAACTAAACCTAAAAATTGGTTCAAAAATTGTTGCTCTATGATGCCCTGTTTCATCGAGCTAACTGTCATGATGAGTTTTAGTAGTATCTAGATAATATAGAGAGATTAATAATGAAGGAAATAGTCTTCTAGAGTTCCTGCCCTTATGCAATTTAAGGACTGTATAGAACAGCGGTCACCAACTAGCGGTCCGTGGACCACTGGTGGTCTGTGAGAAAATTTTGGTGCGCCGCAGAAAACTTATTTGCATTTTTTTATATTGCACTAAATCAGGGGTCCTCAAACTATGTCCCCTGGGCCAAAAACATGCAATAAACATTTGTGTAACTGCAGAAGTTACTGCAAAAAATCTGGGTCTTTTTGTGTGGGTTGGAGGGGGGGCAGAAATTCTGACCTGGGGTTTGCTTCAGCCTCCTGGTGCAGGGCTTTGGGTGAAGGCTGGAGGGAAGTGCCGCTGATGGCAAAGAGCCAGAGGGTCTTGTTCCAGTGAGACAGCATCATGGCCTGGAACTGGCTTACCATCTCAGCCGGCTGAGCCTCCAGGTGCTGATTCCTGGCCTTGAATGCCTGCAGGTCTTCCCTCTGCTTGAAAAGCCTATGCTCATTGTAATGTATTACTGTAAGTTTTGGCGGGAGTTTTAGGCGGGAAGTATCTCGCTTCTGATTGGATACAGCCTCTGGCTGAAGTGTATATAAGGAGAGGTTTTTCTCCAGAGTTTTGCGGGGTCACACTATATTAAAGAGCTGTTGTCACTAACCTGGTCTCCTGCCTCGTCAGTACCCAAACTTAACATTGGCGACGAAGGTGGGATATTGAGGCAGAGCACCAGAACAGAGCTGAACTCACTACGAGAATCAAACCCAGCAAGGTGACGGCGAATGCAGCGATGACCGGCTACACGCCACCCACTCCGTTTGACCCTGCCCAGGAGACATGGGGAATATATATGACCCGTTTCGAGAGTTTCCTGGAGGCAAACGAGCTACAGGGAGTCTCCGACAACCGTAAACGGGCTTACTTCATAAGCCACTGTGGGTCCGCAGTCATCGCCGTCGAGAAGCCCTAGCGAGCCAACACCGCTACACTCCGTATCGTGGCAGACCCTTCAGACCCTCCTGAAGAATCACTACGCACCAGCCCCGCCCAAATACGCTCGACGGTACGAGTTTGGGGAGCGAGGCAACAAGAAGGCGAGTCTATCAGCGACTACATGGCAGCCCTGAGACAAGCCTCCAAGCATTGCAGTACCGCGATCTGGACGAAGAGCTGCTGGAACAACTTATACGGGGGTCAGAGACATCCGTTTGAGGAGACGGTTGCTAGCCAAGAGCAACCTGACATTGGCAAACGCCTGGACGAAGCCAGAGCCCATGAGATGTCCAACCATGCAGCAGACACCTTACAAAGCGACTCACGCCGATGGCGGGCGCAAAGCCGAGCACAGTCCACCACGAAGAAACCTATCGTGAGTCAACCAGCGAAGAGGAGGAAGAAGTCCACTACACCGGAAAATCGACAAGGGAAGACCCGGAGGAATGCGGAAGTTGCGGGCGACATCAGCGCCAAAGATGTAAGTTCAGGGCGCCATTTGCGGCGGTGTGAAAGGAAGGGCACCTGGCTCAAGTCTGCCGAGCACCCCAACCTTCCGCCGAAAATTCAAATCGGCCAATCAGAGCGGCTCTGAGTCAGAGATGCAAACCCCACATTCCGCCGAAATTTCAAACCAGCCAATCAGAGCGAGATCGGCGAGGCGACCCGCGATTGGCCAGGAAAGAAAGAGCGAAGTCAAACCGAATGACTGTTACCATAGACCACGCAGCTACCCGCATCGAAGAAAAGATCTTCACAAACCCGACATTGAAGGCGTACCGTGCCGACTGGAAGTAGACACAGGATCAGCTATCACAATCATGTCCTGGGACACTTTTGTGAAAGCCTTGCCGCACATCGCAAAGCGCAAGCTACAGAAACAACGGCTCCGGGTGCAGGATTACCAGGGCAACCGCATCCCTGTTCGAGGACAACGACCGTCGAGGTCAAGTACGGGACATACGAAAAGACCCTGCCCATCACGTTAGTCGAGGAACCTTGCCAAGCTTGCTGGGGCTAGACTGGTTCAGGCGTTGGGAATGGGGTGACTGGCGTCCACCGGACCGGATGCAACCTGCAAAACACCCTAATGGAGGAATTCGCAGACGATTCGAGGACCGTTTAGGCAAGTACAAGGGACCCCTATCTCCTTCAATTTAGACCCCAAATAGCTCCCATTAGGTTAAAGGCAAGGAGGGTTCCTTTGCACTCAAACCTAAAATCGACAAAGAGTTAGATAAATTAGTCAGCCAGGGATACTAGTGCCAGTTGACCATGCCAAATGGGAGACGCCAATCGTCACCCCTATAAAACCAGACGGGTCCATAAGAATTTGCGCTGATTACAAGGCTACCTTGAACAAAGCATTGCAAAAGAGCGCCTACCCAGTTCCAGTAGTGCAACACTTATTGCACTCACTAGGGCACGGACAAGTTTTCGCCAAATTAGACTTGGCACAAGCGTACCAGCAGCTACCCGTAGATGCTAGCACAGCTGAAGCCCAGACCATTGTAACGCACCGGGGTGCCTTTAAGTGCACCCGGTTACAGTTCGGGGTGAGTGTGGCCCCGGGCCTATTCCAAAATTTGATGGAACGGCTCCTACAAGGGTTACCGGGAGTCGTACCCTATTTCGATGATGTGTTGGTATCAGGGGAAGATTTAAGAGAACTGGGGAAGCGATTAAGGAAAGTTTTGGCCATTTTTAGGTCGGCAGGATTAAAAGTCAAAGCAAGCAAGTGTCAGATAGAGGTCGAATCTGTTGAATTTTTGGGCTATAGAATAGACAAAAAAGGGATTCACCCCACTGAGAGCAAAGTCAAGGCGATAAAGAGAGCCCCAGCACCCAAAAACAAGACAGAACTCCAGGTTTTCCTGGGTCTAGTAAACTTTTACGCCGTGTTTTTAAAAGACAAGGCAACCGTTGCTGAACCGCTGCATAAATTGCTTGGAAAAAACACTGTTTGGTCGTGGGGGAAGTCAGAGAATAGGGCATTTGAGGCAGTAAAAAGTTTGCTATCAAGCGATAGCCTGTTAATACAATACAACAACAGACTGCCGTTAGTATTGGTTTGTGATGCGTCCCCCTATGGAGTAGGAGCGGTACTTAGCCACAGACTCCCAAACGGCACTGAAGCCCCTATAGCGTTCTATTCACGAACAATGTCCCCGGCTGAGAGGAATTACAGCCAGCTAGATAGGGAGGCTCTCGCAATAGTGTCAGGGGTGAAAAAATTTCACGAATACGTTTTTGGGAGAGACTTTGAAATTATCACTGACCACAGACCGCTATTGGGATTACTGGCTGGCGACCGCCCAACGCCAGT
The DNA here is from genome assembly GCF_028640845.1 of Ahaetulla prasina. Taxonomy (NCBI): domain Eukaryota; kingdom Metazoa; phylum Chordata; class Lepidosauria; order Squamata; family Colubridae; genus Ahaetulla; species Ahaetulla prasina. The sequence goes on along the minus strand of NC_080541.1, from coordinate 187,597,825 downwards.
GGCACTATCGCCCCGGCTGACCAGATGGACTATTTTTCTGGCCGCCTACTCTTACAAACTGCAGCATCGACCTGGAAAAGAGCTGGGGCATGCGGACGCATTGAGCAGATGCCCATTGCCCGGGGAAATCGAGGACCCTACTCCGGGCGCCCCCGTTCTACTAATTGACTCTTGGGACTCTGGCCCAGTCACATCGCAGGAAGTGGCTCGGGCCTCCTACCGGGACATTGTTTTAAGAACTGTAATCGGTTGGGTTCAAAGGGGATGGCCCGCTGTGCCGGGCGACCGTTTTAGAGAGTTTGTAAAGAAAAGAGGGGAATTGTCTGTGCAAGGGGGGTGCCTGCTCTGGGGGGATAGGGTGGTAGTTCCAGAGAAGCTGAGAAAAAGTCCTGGAACTCCTGCATGAGGGTCACCCAGGAATTGTAAGGATGAAGGGGCTAGCCAGGAGCTATGTTTGGTGGCCCCTAATGGACAGGGAAATCGGTGACAGGGTTGGCCGATGCCAGGTATGTCAGGAATCCAGACCACTACCACCTACGGCCCCAGTGTTGGAGTGGGAGAAACCCCAAGGCCCTTGGTCCCGCATACACATTGATTTTGCCGGCCCCTTCCACGGCCAAACATTTCTAATTGTGGTGGATGCATTCTCCAAATGGCTGGAGATCATCTAATGAAATCCACAACCGCGGGAGCTGTCATTGCAGCACTAAAACACCTTTTCGCCACGCACGGGCTACCGGACACCCTCGTGTCCGATAACGGCCCACAGTTCACCGCAGCATTATTTGAAGGGTACCTGGCTGAAGAGGGCATCCGACATGCCCTCTCAGCGCCGTTCCACCCTGCGCCGAACGGCCTTGCTGAACGCTTTGTTCGGAGTGCGAAGAAGCGCTATCACGAAGCGGCCCGGCGATTGGCAGGCACAGATCGACGATTCCTAACCGTCCAACACAGGACCCCTGTGTGGCCACCGCCGCAGCCCAGCCGAGCTATTAATGGGGCGGAAGCTACGGTGCCCGCTAGACCGGCTACACCGAACTACATGCAGGACGGGTTCAAAACAAAACCAGATAGAATCCGGAATTAAACATAGGAGACTCAGTGTGGGCACATAATTACAGCGACGGCCCAAGCTGGAAGAGGGAATAGTCATAGACAAACGGGCCCCAAATCTTATCTAGTGGAAATAGACGATGGCAGAGTTTGGAGGCGCCACATAGATCAATTAAGAAACAGATTGAGCGATAAGGCAGAATTAGGCGAGACCAGCCCTGACTATGATTTAATTAACCCCACAGCTGACTGGAGCCGAGGACAAACAGAAAGCGTAGAACCAAACAGAGACTTATCTGAGTCAGGCGAGGTCCAGCGACACCATCAGGTCCCTCTAGAGGACAGCAGGTCCGAGCCGGCAAATAATCCAGGGCCGGATGGCCGGGAGGAGGAGCTCAGAGGAACGAAAAGCCCCTCCGGCAAGCTCGACTCAACTCCAGAAAGTGAACTGCGCAGGTCCGGGAGAGTCAGGAGACGCCCCACGTACCTGCGGGACTACGTAGAGAAGTAATATGCAAATATTGGCAAAGTGCCTTCTGGGAGGGGAGGAGTGTAATGTATTACTGTAAGTTTTGGCGGGAGTTTTAGGCGGGAAGTATCTCGCTTCTGATTGGATACAGCCTCTGGCTGAAGTGTATATAAGGAGAGGTTTTTCTCCAGAGTTTTGCGGGGTCACACTATATTAAAGAGCTGTTGTCACTAACCTGGTCTCCTGCCTCGTCAGTACCCAAACTTAACACTCATAGTCCTCAGTGAGGTGCTTCTTCTGAGCCTCCTTCTCGGTCAGATCCAGTTTGAACTGAGCCAGCTGTTTTGCCAACTCTTTCTCATGGTGGCTCCTTAGCTCCAGCTACTGCTTCCTGTTGGGGCCCTAAGGAGCCCAGGCGGGCAGGTGAGGAGTAGCAAGTAGAGGCTGGCAAGGCGCACCTCGACGTGAGTGACATTGAGTTGGCCACGCCCACCCAGTCACATGACCACCTTGCCACACCCATCTAGCTGGTCATTAGGCAGATTGTATTAGTGGTCCGCAGGATTTAAAATTATGAATTTAGTGGTCCCTGAGGTCTGAAAGGTTGGTGATCCCGGTATAGAAAAGGACTAACACAAGAAGCTTTGGGTCAAAATTGGTGCTATATAATATTTACATCACATAGCAAATGATTTGTCTATCATGGTTTTCAACTGGTAAAAGTTGTGGTTTTTCTAAGACAACCTCATATAAAATATGCTATAGTACTTTAGGCAAGATGTTACTAAATCATGGATTATAACAGCACTGATGACTTTTCCCAGGAAGGTGCAGTAGCCAAAGCAGATAAGGACATCTCATAATTGTTGCCTTCTGGATTTAAACCACAAACCTAATATTTCAATGTAAGAACCCTCAGGAATAGTTGCACTGCTTATCTCTTAATTAAAATGAATGTTAATTCAAGTTATCCCATACCTCCAAGATCAATCTGGCATTTTAAACACTCTCAGTATATTAGTGCACATAAGCAATAGGGTATGCAGGCCAATTTTTCCATAATGAGGAGGGGGAAAAAATAAGTTTTGTCAATTGTTATACTGCTGAATATTGAAGTCTCTTAGTATATTTCGGAAGACTGAAGAACATAGTTTGATCATGCCTTCTGATGTATTTCCTATGATACCCTTTCACTGTCAGACTTAAGGTTTAATCCTGTATAAACAAGCACAATTCCACTGAAATGAATAAATGCTGACTTAATCAATGCTAAAGCCCTCGATCTATTATCACTTGCCTTGCTTTCCCACATTCTGTGTGATTGAAGCCTAGTTTGTGAGTCACTCCAGATTTATATCTGTGCCAAGACCTAAGCAAAGCCCTTATTTTCTCTCTCTCTCCTTTTCCCATGCCACTTTACCACAATAAGATCATTAAACCTTCTATAGAGTTCTACAGGACTAGTTTCAGGGACATTAAAAAACCCACACAGGTGTGTCTTTTGTTCAATAATATCCCGCCCCATGATGTCATCACTTTGGGGAGTGTAGTAGCAATTATCTGTCCTACCCATATAATTCTTTAACCCTTTTTTCCCCATTTGGTTCCCACTGTGCTAGAAATTATTTGAAGCATTTTGCAGTCACACAAATTTAGGTCATATTTATTACTTGAAAAACCCAGACATATTCATAATTGTGCAAACAATGCAGCATTAATTCAGAGTAAAAGCAAAGTAATGTATTGGGACTTGAGATTAAAAAATATTTTTTGCCCATAGAAAGAGAATAAAAAACTGTATGGCAGTGATCTAATTTCATGGAAGAAAGGGGTTTAACAAGAGCTATGTCGGCAATCACAGTTTTTCTAAAATTTGATATTTTGTAGAAATTATGCAGAAGAGGTACACAACTCTCACTGATGTTGGCAAAATATACAGCAATAAAGCATTTCTACAGTATGCAGCTCTTTTGATGTCAGTTTATGATCCCCAGAAAATTCCCTTCCATTGTTAGAGCATGCCTTATCTTAGCCAAACTTACAAATGTGTATTAAAATCTTGTTACAGCTTGTTACTAATTCAGATCAAAATGGAAAGTCCACAGAGTAATTTCTAATCCTTGTCCCTTGTATAAACATAGTTGTATTGTTTTTTGGTCAGCATCTCTAAAGAATGCTCATGACTTATCTTTTCTTATTGTTTATATTGCCAGATTAACACTAAGGTTAAAACCCATTTGTTAACCAAATATTTTTGTGTTGCTGTTATCAACCCTGCTTTGCAAATACTGAGCCATATCATGTCAGTGATGTACAGTTTAGTCACTTTTTGATTTCAGACTTCGCCATTCCTACATTTATATAACTAGTTCTTTTCAAGGTTTTAGACAATCACCAACATCTAATTCAAAACTCTTTTGTTTATTTTTTATTCTTAAGGCTTTATTCTTTATTCTTAAGGTTGCATATTCAAGCCTTATTCTTAAGGCTTGAATATGCAACCCAAAATGTTGCATTTCATATATGTTTTCTCCCTGAATAAGTCATCATTTCAGTGTAAATATGGGTGTTATGAATCTATTTATTGGGATTTATTCCCAGTATGTCTGAAGCTTAAAAACTATCATGGTAGATAGTCACTAAAGCTAGCACAGTGGAATATAACACATTAGACATTAGGGGCCTTTTACATTTGCCAGGACTCTGGCAATGATTTTTTATATATTTCTTGGTTTGTGACTGAGAGTTGTAGCTTGTATGTCATACCCTCAAATCACCACACCTTTCCTTTCATAGCTGACTCTTTATATAATAAAGGGTGCCATGTAATCCATCAGTCCCCAACCTTTCCAGCTTTGCAGACTAGCAAGTGCAGTGGGGAGGGATGGGATGGTTTTGTGCGCACATGCACAAATGGAACTTTGCGTGCTTTGCTGTACTGAGCCACAGACCAGGGATTGGGGACTCCTGATGCAGATGTCCAGTTAGATATTGCAATACATCAACCAAACTGTACGACTTTATTCCTAGTACTATCTTATCAGTGTACTATTTAAATCTTACTGAATTTCCTAGAACTGGATAGCTGAATGAACAGATCAAGAGGATGCATTAGAGACTGTGTGTGGCAATATCTCTAAACAATGGGATAGATGTTGAGGAAAGTTGGGGATTCCGCTGGAGGGTCCCGAAGGGCTCCTTGAGCGGTTGCTGGATGCCGAGGTGGTGACGGCGGCGATGGCAACTGCGCTATCGTGGATGACGTCCCGCGGCGGCGACGGTTGCTGCTCTTTTTCCTCTCTCCATGGAACCTTCGTGAGAGCCTGGGTGGTGGACCATCTTAGTTCCACCCAGGTCCATACCATCTTCATCATGTACTATTAAGAACTTTCCATTCTCAGCTGGTGGGCTGTCTAGCCTAGGTACTGTCGTTTAACATCCTGACAAACCAGGATCCCATCATTCCTGAAGACTCTTATGACATACACGTCAAACCAGCTTCTTGCACTGTGAGATGCCCCCCTCTCGCGGATGTGGCCCTCCTCTCTATCGAGGGCCTACCTCGATGATGGATTTTGGAATCCCGAGAGGTGGCATGCTTCTAAGAAAGGGTTAAGGAGGTTTTTAAATGTATTTTTTAGAAAACTTTTAATTAAATCAAATAATGGGTTTAGGGGTAGGGTGGGTGGGTGGGGACACCCACAGGGGGTTAGGCTGGTCCCTTCTAAGGTTCATGATTTGGAGGTCTGTAAAACGGAGGTATCTGAGGAGGTTAAGACTCGACCATGTATGGGTATTTCTATCTGCACGGTACGAGGGAGAGGCAGATATGGCGGAAGTGGGGGCTCATATCATGTTCGGGGAGTGCGCTCTCGCTGTTTGCAAGTGGTTGTGCACTCCGGGCCCCCAGACTTTACTCATGCCCCGAATGGTTTTTTCCCCCCGGAGCCTGGATCTTCGACTGATGCTATGCAATGCCAGGTCTGTTATGAATGAGGCCCCCCTCATAGCCGATCTTATTCAAGAGAGGGGGTGCGGACCTAATGGGCATTACGGAGACCTGGTTGGGCGCAGAAGGGGGGGTTCCCCTCACTGAGATGTGCCCACCAGGCTTCTGTGCATTCCATCAGCCGAGGGCCCAGGGTAGGGGTGGGGGGGTAGCGGTTGTTATCAATGAGAGTCTGGAACCGAGGGAGGTCGCTGTCCTGCAGATAGCTGGTTGTGAAACCCTTCTAGTGAAGTGGGGCTGTGGGGTGCAGGTGGGCTTGCTGATTGCGTACCTGGCTCCTTGCTATGTAACGGCAGCCCTGCCCGAGCTGCTGGAGATGAAAGCCGGGATGGCGGTTGAGACCCCCAGACTTATGGTTATGGGGGATTTCAACTTGCCGTCGGCGGGTGACTTGTCAACGGCAGCTCGGGAGTTCATGGCTTCCATGATAGCCTTGGACCTGACCCAGTTAGTTAACAGTCCCACCCACACTGGGGGTAACACACTGGACTTGATTTCCATCTCGGGAGAGTGGCTAAATGATCTGGAGTTAGGGGAGTTACTATTCAAATCCTTGTCATGGTCAGATCATTTGCTTCTTCAGCTAGACTTTTGAACCGCTGCACCGCACCTCAGGGAGACGGAACCGGTTCAATGGTTCCGTCCCAGGCGCCTGATGGACCCAGAGAGGTTTCTGACGGAGCTTGGGCCGTTTCTGAGGGAATTAGCCCATGGCTCGGCCGAGGAACTGTTTGCCGCCTGGGAAGAGGCGGCAGCTGGGGCTTTAGACCGCGTTGAACCTTTGCGGCCTCTGACCCGGTGACGAACTCGACCAGCTCCTTGGTATAACGAGGAGCTGAGAGAGATGAAGCGCTGGAAAAGATGCCTAGAGAGAACCCGACCGAACACTAGCGAGGTCGCATATTCAGACCTACCTAGTGGCGATCAGAGCGGCGAAACATAATTATTTTTCCGCTCTCATTGCATCAGCAGATAATAGCCCAGCCACCCTGTTTAGGGTGACCTGCTCCCTGCTGATGCAGGAGGCTCGGGAGGACCCCTTACAGGGGCGTGCTGAGGATTTTGTACAGTATCTGTCTGATAAAATCGCTCAGATTTGGGACGGACTGGACACTGATTGGATAGATCCGGGTGGTTGGCGGGGACGAGTCTTGAGAGTATTATCTGGGCTGTGACTCCCGATGACATGGACAGGTTGTTGGGTAGGCTGAATCCCACCACATGTTTATTGGACCCGTGTCCCTCCTGGATGGTACTGGCCACACGGGAGGTTACACGAGGCTGGCTCCTGGGAGTTACTAATGCTTCCTTGTTGGGGGGCATTTTCCCCACTGCCTTGAAAGAGGCGGTGGTGAGACCCCTCCTCAAGAAGCCCTCCCTGGACCCAGCTGTATTAGCGAACTACCGTCCAGTCTCCAACCTTCACTTTTTGGTTGTTGAGAGTGTGGTGGCATATCAGCTTCTTCAATACCTGGAGGAAACTGTCTATCTGGACCCGTTCCAGTCTGGTTTCAGACCCGGGTACGACTTTGGTTGCGTTGGTGGATGACCTCTGGAGGGCTCGGGACAGGGGATGTTTCTCTGTCCTGGTTCTGCTAGATCTCTTGGCGGCTTTTGATACCATCGACCATGGTATCCTGCTGCGGCATGGGGGTGGGAGGCACCGTTTATCGGTGGTTCTCCTCCTATCTCTCTGACCGTTTGCAGATGGTGTTGGCAGGGGGGGCAGAGATCGACCCCGAGGTGCCTCACTCTCTCACCTCTGCTGTTCAACATCTACATGAAGCCGCTGGGCGAGGTTATCCGTGGTTTCGGGGTGGATTATCATCTGTATGCTGATGATACGCAGCTGTACATTTCCACCCCGATCCACCCCAACGAAGCTGTTGAGGTGATGGGCCGGTGTCTTGAGGCCGTGCGAGTCTGGATGGGGAGGAACAGGCTCCAGCTCAACCCCTCCAAGACTGAGTGGCTGTGGGTTCCGGCATCCCGGTACAGTCAGCTTACGCCATCACTGACTGTTGGGGGGGAAGTACTGACCCCCAAGGGAAGAGTGCGCAACTTAGGCGTTCTCCTGGACGATCGGCTGTCTTTAGAAGAGCATTTGACGGCCATCGCCAGGGAGCATTTTATCAGGTTCACCTGATTCGCCAGTTGTGCCCCTTCCTTGATCGGGACTCCTTATGCACGGTCCCCCATGCCCTCGTCACTTCCCGCCTGGACTATTGCAATGCTCTCTACATGGGGCTCCCCTTGAAGAGCACCAGGAAGGTCCAGCTAGTCCAGAATGCGGCCGCGAATGTGGGTGATAGAGGGGGCACCGCGTTGCTCCCATATAACACCCATCCTGCGCGGTCTGCACTGCACTGGCTGCCGGTAGCCTTCCGGGTGCAATTCAAGGTGCTGGTTACCACCTTTAAAGCGCTCCATGGCTTAGGACCGGGGTATTTGCGAGACCGCCTTCTGCCACCGATTGCCTCCCAACGACCTGTGCACTCCCACAGAGCGGGCCTCCTCAGGGTGCCATTGACCAAACAATGTAGGTTGGCAGCCCTCAGGGGGAGGACCTTCTCTGTGGCGGCACCAGCCCTATGGAACGAGTTACCTCCGGGGTTACGCCAACTCCCCGACCTCTGGGCCTTCAAACGTGAACTGAAGACTTTATTATTTCACCGAGCGGGATTAGCCTAAGACATATTTTAGCGAAATTTTAATGGGTTTTAATCGGTCTTTGACCGTTTTAGAGATTCGGCCATTAAATATTTGCTTTTAATTGTTTTTAAATTGTTATTTATTATATTTATGTTGTATTGGTGTATGTATTTTAATATTGGCTGTACACCGCCCTGAGTCCTTCGGGAGATGGTGCGGTATAGAAATGTAATTATAAATAAATAAATAAATAAAAAATGAATTTAATTCCATTGAGATTTTAAAAAATCATGGCTGAGGAAAAATATAAATCAAACATATTATCCATTATTTGTCCTTACATTCACATAAATAAAATGTGGTTTAAACTGTAGTTTAATAAGCTTTAAGAGGTTATTATTTATTATTATCACTATATTATTTTAGTACAGGAATGGGTAACATGTGGCCCTGCCATGGATCCATCACCAGACCCATCACCAGACCCATCTCCAGATATGAGTTCAGAAGAGGAGGATGAGCTTGAGTCTGCAGAGGAAAGCTGTGGTGCCAAGTAATGGTCAGGAGTGCTAGCCTGATGGAGCAGCCTCAGCTGGGTCAATCGGATGAGCAACAGGCTGAGGTTGAATGAGGTGAGCCACAGCTGCAGCAAGTTGGACAGGAAGCTCCAGGCGAGGAGCAGCTGTTGCCTATTAGTAATGTAAAGGAGATAGAGTCCTCACCTCCTCCTGATCCAAGGACACACAGAGCATAGAGGAAACAGGTGCAATGCCAGTCGGCTAGACGACTCATGCAGAAGCAATCTCAGCTCTCATGAGGGACTGCAACAGCATTGTCTACTTAATCCCACCCTGAAGAGTTGGAGCAACATGCCCAGTTCTGTGCCTGGTGTACTTGTCCTGTGTATCCTGACTGTTTGAATCATGGACTGCTTTCCTGGACTTTGTGTGTGCCCATTGGACTTGGTTGCCCAGTGACTCTTGCCATGCTGAGCTTGGAATCTGGACCTGCAGAAGGGGATGCTTCTGAGACCTGTTTTGAATAAACACTTGTAGACCTCTTGGTGTAGGTGCATGTGTGTGTGTGGGGAGCAGGGCAGCACAAGTCCACAAGTCCACAATTCTGGTTTTCATCAGTGTGTGCAGTAATAATAATGAGAGTCACCATTCAATAACATCTGGAATTTCACATATTGTCCATGCTTAGTGCACTGGGAAAAGATTAAAGCTTCCATGTCTAGTGCTTAAACCATATAATAATAACTCATTATCTGGAGGAAGAATTAAAGCCAAGTTATCATAGAAGGAAGCATTCCTTTTTTAAAGCAGGCATTTTTATTTATCTTGGTAATATAAAAATAAAAAATAAAAAATGAGTGTGTGTATGTGTGTTTGGGGGGGAGGTCCTTCCAATTCAATGATATCTTGATCCTAAGATTAACTAATTTGTTAAACCCTACTTTCTAATTTTGTGTCTTCCTGTATATGATGCAAAAATATTCTCACCTTGGATGAACACTTGTCATTTTGTTACTTGAGCCAAGGATTATTGGCCTGGTGAATGAATAGTATATCAACACTAGTAAGTGGGCTTTCTTCTATGGATGGTAGGGTGGGAATACAGTGAATACAGCATTCAGATGTAATCCAAGGGGCTACATCTTAGGCAACTCCCCCCGCCATCCATGGATCTAGGACAACTCACTATGGCCAAATTGGTGCAGCCATCCTGCCATGACCAACTCACTATAGCTAATTTGCCATGGGACAACTTGCTATGGAATAATCCAAGTGGGACAGCTCAGTGGAATAAATGTTATCCACCACTGTTTCTTTTACATTATTTCCATTTTTGTCAATGGAAATAATAACAAAGAAACAGTGGCGGATAACATTTATTTTATTAATAAAATAAAGCAAGCAAGCTGGGCATGGCAAGTTGGCCTCAGGGAAATGGCCACAGTGAGATGGCTGTAGTGAGTTAGCCATGGTAAATTGTCCCATTTTGCTCATACACACACAATGAAGTGAGCAAACAAAACTCACTGCTAAATTACAGAGCTAACTTACCTTGTAATGCTTTCTTAAAAACAGTACCTATAGTTGTATATGAAGTGTGTGGGGGTGGATGGGTGGATGATATAATCTGTGACAGCAAAGAAGATCAAAATCAATTCTGTTTTATTTTATTTCCTGCAGGGCAGTGAACTAATTTGCTAAGACTTCTATTGTATTTTCTTAGTATAGGACTCTCATATATATAAAAAAAGAGAACATATTTAGTTGTTTGATTTTTATAGATGCCCATCTCAACAAGTGACTCTGGGCAGTGTACATCATAGAACATAAAAAACAAATTAAAAACAATTAACAATATGAAATAAATATATATGGAACCAAGTACAATTGTAACTACAGATATTTATAGAGCCAGGAAACAGAACTCTTAACACAAAAAAATTCCCTGATGCTCTTTCTTACATTCACACACTAAAATTATGACTATTTCCTGGGATTTGCATTGTCACAAAATGCATGCAGCTACAGGTTCCAAGCTTTGGTGTAGCATCAATCCAATTATCCTCTCCTGTTCTTGGAGTGAAACCAGATGCAATCTAGAGCAAATGCAGGGCAGCTGATAGGGATGGTAAATTCTTCATGTCATGCAATAATTTATATTTACATATATATATATATATCTATGTTCCTTGTCATGTCTCCACAAGCAACTGGTGTCTGTAAGCCAGTTTGGTGAGAAAAATAACTATTTCCAAAAGAAGCTAACACAGCACTTTCTTATCACTGTATATCTAAAGTCCTGACACCACTCCCTATCCAAATGTAAGTGCACAATTAATATTTACAATTCTCTCAATCCAGGGCATTCCCCTTTTTGGAGTAGAACTGTGTCACACAAGAAACAGCTTCAGATAATGTTTGACTATATCCAAAAGAACAAAGTGAGATTTAAGCCTTTAGTCTATGGAAAATGAATACCTTCTGGGAAGAAGTAGATCCAGCATACAACCAGAATTAGATTCTTGAAACAAAAAACAGTGATAAGGAGCTCACATAGGAACTCGTTAAATTTGCAGATGACACTATATGGGTGGAATTGCCAACCCTTTGGAAGATAGACTCAAGATTCAGAAGGATCTTGACAGACTTGAACATTGGGCCCCAACCAATAAGATGCACTTCCGTGTTGAGAGAAATAAGATCCTATACTTACACAGGAAAAATCAAATGCATAGGTATAGAGTAGGAGGTACCTGGTTCAACAGTACTAACTATGAGAGGGATCTAGGTGTCTTAGTGGATCACCACTTAAATATGAGTCAGCAGTGTGCTGCAGCTGCCAAAAAAGAAGTCACAGTTCTAGGCTGCATCAACCCTAACAAATTACAGAAGTAGGTAGGCCAGTAGTTCCCATTTCTTAACTGAGATATTAGGAGTAATGCATTGTGCTAAGCCATGATTGGTTTAGCCATACTTTAAAACATAGATGGGCAATCTGAGGCCCAGAAATTCATACTGACTCTCAAATCCTAGGATTTCAACCGCAAAATATCTGCAAAAGTTACAGTACAATTAATCTGTAATATTTAAATTAATCAAAAGGGAAAACATTACATGCATAGACAATAATTTTATTGAATTTCATTGAATAACATTAATTCAAATAAAGCTTATTCCTAGACTCACCTCCTTCTTTATGATGGTCCCATCAATTTTTCTAGAATGCAGCCTCTTGAATGCTATTCTAAAGCCAAAAGTGGACCTTGATTTGAAAAGTGCTGTAAACCAGCATTATTGAATAAATATTTAACTGGCTAGATTTGCAGAACATGCTCATCCATAAACCATGGTGTGCAATCTACATGGTTAGATGCATGTAATGTGCTAAGTCAGAAGCAAATGATATGATATATTACAGCAAGAAATATAGGCAATTGGAAGAAACCAGCAATTAAATCATATATTTCAAAGTGAAGTCTCATTTTCTGGTACAAACTTGACAACCGTCAATAAAATTCCTTCATAAACTAAAATAATGAGTCAGGATGCATTGTGTAGTCTCTCTTCTTCATGCCATCACTTAAACTTTTCTTAACAGAATCAACAGTACAAACATCAATGATTCAGTCCAAGTCAAGTCCATGACCTTTAGAGAATGGTTTATATGTTTTTGAAACACTTTAACATGGCTACGAATGAGAGAGTTCTATTAAAAAAAATAAAACTCTAGCAAGTGGCAAAGTGGCAACCTCTATAATATGGGTACAAACAGATTTAGGTATCATAAACAGTCATAGAAAATTACTAATGGGAGATAACAGTAGCCCAGCATTTTGCTTGGGAGTGAGCTCACTTAGTTTAGATAGTCAGGAGCATCCTGGCTGGGACAGAAGAAAAGATGGGGTACAAGGATTTTGCTGTTAATTAATGCTTTATGACCATGTAGCCATTTGGTGATTATAGAAACCTCCCTACAATAATACAGAATTTCATGAAAAAGCTTAGGATTTATTTCCAAATTCAAAATATAGAAGTATCCTGCTGTAGAAATTTAGTTAAAACTTTGACAGAATATTAGTTAAAGCAAACCTGCTGAACAAATTACTTCGATAAACCTGAACTTGATTTAATATAAGAAATTAGGGTAATGAGTAATGATAGACGAAAATTATGTGGAGATTTCTTGTAAAATGTTCTTCTAATGAAAGGACCAATATTTGTTTCTTATTTTCTCATTGACTTTGCAGATGTATATTTTGGGAGATTACATTGGATTTTAATAAATATTGGATGCTGCTCATATTAAAATAATTTTTAAACAAAATATTATATACCCGAAGTGTTTTATTAATCTATATATTTCATAGAAGAAGTAAGAAACAGTCCAAGTGAAAAATTAAGAGACTTTCAGTACTTTATTAACTTTAGATGTTCCAATGAAGCAAATACACATATAGTACAGAAAAAACAACAAGGGTAGGATGAGATTCTTTGCACATATATTTTACAGCTTTGCATAGATGTTAGAAAAAAGACCACTAATATTACAACTAAAAATAATTCTAGCAAAAATTTTGCTTGTGTACACAAGTCTTCTGAAATGATGCACTGGACATTCAATACATCATTTTATTGGCTTTTTATGAGGCTTAAAACAAAGCAAGCCCTGTTGAGGAAAATAGGTGCTTTGTCTATGTTGAAACTATAACAACTACTAATCTATTTACAATTAGTCAAATCCTATGCCATTACTCCTTCTTATATTTGGCTTTTATGCAGCCAGGCCAAAGGTTATGCTTGATCTGTTTCCATAAACAATTTTGGCCAATCACAAATTACATATACAGCAGATATATTTTTTTAACTGCATACAGAAGTGGGAAAAAGACTCTGTGGTATGAACAAAATAAAGCTTTTGATATAATTGTTTCTGTATATCCTTCCTCATACTCTTCAAATTATTTTCACTATAAATTACAGAATTAATTAAGCCATCATGGAAGGTTGTCCTAAATATTGTAATTGGCATCTTATCATATGAATTAAAGAACTATAAAATTTGTTCTAGAAGTAGCAATGGATACTTGATAGTTCCTGCTAATTTCATCATTTAACTAAAAGAATCAAATGCTGCTATTAATTCAAAGTTGCAAATCAATTTTAGATCCCAATATTATTCTTAATGTTGTTAGGGTTTCTGAATAATGTTGTTAGAACCTTGTTGACCAATCTGATGTGTTGATATCTAATTGTATGTTCATATATAAGAAAGTGCCAGGAGGCCTATTATCAGTTCATTGGCTTGAAGTGCTGTCATTCCTTACCAAAACCAGCATTGCCACGAACATGGTCCAGGATTCCTCACTGTGCTTTGAGACAACCTTCTGCACCACCATTTAAATTTTCCAGGATGTGCTAAAACAACATTATACATTTGGGTAGTTCTTACTTCAAGAGTTGTTGTTGTTGTAGTCATATTCATTTTATGACCCCTAATGAACCTGAGTCTCTAAATTTGGTGCTGGTTGTTTGTATCAATGTAATTAATTACTATTGATTGATTTCATTAAAACTGAATATAGTCAACACAGATATCTGTTGCCAAAAGATTTAATTGGTCATTTCAAATCAATATTTCAAATCAATAAATTTTCCCATCCTTCACCTTTGCAGTTCCAAGGCATCATTATTTCTCCATTTTTATACCTATCTCAGTCTCCTTCCTCTCAACTTAGCAGCCTTCTCCTCACCTGATCTTCCTTTCCCAAACTTCATCACTGTGTGCTTTGCTCCAGCTTTCTATTCAGAATACATTTCTTTAGCTTTTTAAAATTTGGACAAGGTTCACTTTTCTAATAACTCCTCTACTCCATCCTGTATTGTTCAAGAGAACTCCTTTTTCCTCCAAAGAAGCTTTTCTAGAAGTGACTTAGCAGAAAATGCTCTGGATATATTTAATTTGTTTTCCTGAGTTAAAGTTCGCTGAATTCCAATATCCTTTTCAGTTTTTTTAAGTTGCTTTGATAAGGGAAATTATTGTATGCTGAATTGTGGAAAATCCCAAAAAATAAAAGAAAGCAGCATACAGAGAAACCACAGAATCTGCTATCTTAAGTGTTGATGACTGTGAGTTCAATAGTTTTGAAAAGAAATAAATCAGTTCATGGATATAATATATAAAAGTCTATGAATAACAGCTAGTCCTAAAGCTTATGTGTTATTTTAAGTATCACTTATAAACATTTATAAAATAGAAATCTTGGGTTCATGTCCCAATTGTGGGTTCAAATCAATATCTGATAGGCCAGTATGAGAACAGCAAACTAAGATAGGTAGGGCTCTATTAATGTTCTCACATTCATTTCTGAATAAATATTTTCAGCAAGGCATAGGACAATAGCAATAGCACTTAGACATATAGACCGCTTCATAGTGCTTTACAGCCCTCTCTAAGCAGTTTACAGAGTCAGCATATCACCCCCAACAATCTGGGTCCTTGTTTTACTGACCTCAGAAGGATGGAAGGCTGAGTCAACCTTGAGTCTGGTGAGATTCGATCTGCCAAACTGCTGGCAGCCGGTGATCAGCAGAAGTAGCCTGCAGTACTGCACTCTAACCACTGTGCCACCACGGCTCATAACATTTCAATAAAATTATATCACTGGATTATGCATTATCTCTTTATCACTTATGGAATGTCTTCATGAGGACAAAGATGGAAATATTATTTGGAAAACAGGACATTCCTAATGGTTGCATTATTAAAAACTAAAAGAAATGCAACCATTTCCCTTCCTTATCCACTGTTCATTGGTCAAGATGAACTAATGGAAATATTGCAATGTAACAAAATCTTGTTCATTTGTCTAATAACTTATTAAAATGTAATTTCATTAGGCTTCCATTTAAGACACTGAAAGGATAAGGTTACTTCTCTTATCTTCTTTCTGAGTTTATAATCTTGGCAGGCATATTCAGCTGATAAGTTTATTTTTTTTAAAAGGAAAGATACATTTTTGTGAGATACACTACTGAGAGTCATACAGAAGTTTGTAGTTATGGATAAATGTAGTAAGGTATTATCCTGAGAGTTCCAGGTTTTCCCCCCCAAAACTGTAGAAGGAACCTAATTTTGCATAGCTTCTTTTCCAAAAACTCTACACTACTAACCAGAGCATACAAAACATTTGCTAGACCTATTCTTGAATACAGCTCATCTGTCTGGAACCCATACCACATATCTGACATCAGCACAATTGAACATGTCCAGAAATATTTTACAAGAAGAGTTCTCCGCTCCTCTGAAAACAACAAAATACCTTATACCACCAGACTTGAAATCCTGGGTTTAAAAAACTTAGAACTCCGCCGACTCCAACAAGACCCGTGCTTAACTCATAGAATCATCTATTGCAATGTCCTTCCTGTTGAAGACTACTTCAGCTTCAATCACAATAATACAAGAGCAAACAACAGATTTAAACTTAATGTTAACCGCTTCAATCTTGATTGCAGAAAATATGACTTCTCCAACAGAGTTATTAACACTTGGAACACATTACCTGACTCTGTGGTCTCTTCTCAAAATCCCAAAAGCTTTAACCAAAAACTGTCTACTATTGACCTCACCCCATTCCTAAGAGGACTATACGGGGCGTGCATAAGAGCACAAAAGTGCCTACCGTTCCTGTCCTATTGTTTCCTTTCATTATATCAAATTAATATAGTTATTGCATACTTTTGCTCATATATATGCTTATATGATATGTAGTTATTTTATGTTGATGCTTGTGTATATTGTTGTGACAAAATTAAAAAAAAAACCTCTGTTCATATATAGTTCAAAAACAAAGTTTAAGAAACTCTTCAGGAAATACTTCTCTTATGTGAATTTGCTTCTTGACATCTAAATGATCTACAGGGGAAAAAGCATAGCAATAATCGGGAAATATGAAAGCAAAGCAGAGAAATGAATGAATGCAGGAGGGAACCCATGAAAACAAAATTTGGACAGAATTCCTCTATCTGGTATTCTCTAGTTTGGAGATTATACTTCTTATGGGGGTTATAATGACAATACTAGTGGAGGGTTCCCTTATTGAGGCATTGAGGGAATGGAAATTCAGCAATAAAAAGGAATAATATGTCACTAAATATATATATAATGGCTATTGAAAATGAAATAAACATGTTAGGTGTTATTAATTTTACAGAAATTAGTTAAAATGGGAGTGAATAAAAATGCTATCTGATGTTCACCAGTAAGATAGACCTATGGCTGTACAAAAATGGTCTTAGGATGCCATTCTATAGGCATTTATATTGCAGTAAATCCCACTGAACTCTATGGAAAATATTTCCAAATAGTCCAAGGGCCCCCATCATTCAAAGCAGTTTTACTGATCTTGGATGATGAGAATGGTCATCCAGCGATATCTAGAGATCCAAAATTAGGTCTACCTAATGCTATCTAAAAATGTACACACTTATAAAAAAAAATCATGCTTTTTTTTTAATGAATTAAGCTGCAATTAGGCACTATTTCCCTAGCATTTCCTAATATATTGACATTGGTTAGGGAAGTAGATATCTAGTTGTTATGTACGTCATTCAAAATGATAAATCCCAATTTTTGGTAAATTGGCTTATACATAACATTAATAACCAGTCTCCCAATTTAACAAAAGAGAAAAATATATTTAAAATATTCATTAAAACATTTTAAGATACTTATATTAGACAATACAATTTTCATCCGTAATTTTACAATTTAGTTGAATTTTCAAAATACTGTAAGTCTTTTAATATCCTAACTAATTTCTTGAGGATTGAAGATTCCAGACAGGAACCAGTTACATGCTCTGAAAAAAAAAAAGGAAAATCTTTTCAAATATAATCATTTCAAAGCTCCCCCCACTCCCCTACTGATTGCTTGAGATCTATTGAGATCCTTTTAATGCATCCTATAACACCTTGGCAGTAAGGATCAATGGAACAATTGCCATTTTACCTTCTAGCTCTTGCCTTAGATATTGGGGCTTTAAATAAACACTGCTTATTTTTTGCAACTAAGAATGTTATTTTTCTCATTCTTTTGCCCACCAGGACAATGGACGACACCCAGGGATGGGTTCTACTTACCTCTGCTACTGGTTTACAATGGGAGCGCATGCATTTCTGTGCATGCACAGATTGTCCGTGATGACATCCAGCCGGGTGGCGGAGCCTCCCTCCACTGTTACTACCAGTTTGCAAGAACTGGACCGAAGTGGGAGCAACCCACCACTGACAACAACTTAATTGGGTAGGATTTTTGGCTATTTTTTTCCTTCTTTTGTTGTTTGGTGGATGGGAAATTATTTAAGCATCTTAATAGAGGGGATGATTACTGGATGCTTAAATCACATATTCTGCGCCATTTTCCATTGCAGGAAATTTTATTCTGTATAATTTTGAGGGTGCTAGTGCCTAAAAAGGAAATTGGAACTCATCCAGTTGGGGGCCTTATCTGTCAGCTACCACCCTTGCATGGCATGAACGAAGCTGCTCATGCCAAATTATCAACAGCCAATTATCCAGTTATTCTCTTCCTTTTATGCTTCCAATCAGCTTCTTACTATTACTTCCATCCCATTAAGAATAGGTTTGCATTCAATACCAATCTTCTATATAACCAATTCATTTATGTTTTCTGGGCAGATGAAGCCCTGGATTGTTAAAATGTGCTACTAGCAATTTTACAATCTTTGACACAATATGCTAGTAATGGCGTTTTGTTATCTATCTCCTGTTTGAAACTGAGTTTTGTATAGAGTTACTTCTTAAGATATGTTTTGTAGTTAAATGTTGGAATTATGAAAACTCTGCCAAGAGAAACTGGAGTAGTTTTTGTCTGCTAACAAGGCTGTAGTCTATTCTGCTTATTCCTTATAGTTTGAGAAAATCTGAAATCATACATTTATGCATGTACATATGCAGCATCTAAATACTGGGCTTATATATATTAGGCTTTAAATTAAGGATTGCCACAATTTTTCTGAAAGGTAGTATATTACTTTTAAGAAGGTAAAGGTAAAGGTTCCCCTCGCACATACATGCTAGTCGTTCCTGACTCTAGGGGGTGGTGCTCATCTCCGTTTCAAAGCCAAAGAGCCAGCGCTGTCTGAAGACGTCTCCGTGATCATGTGTCCGGCATGACTCAATGCCAAAGGTGCACGGAATGCTGTTACCTTCCCACCAAAGGTGGTCCCTATTTTTTCTACTTGCATTTTTACGTGCTTTTGAAACTGCTAGGTTGGCAGAAGCTGGGACAAGTAACAGGAGCTCACCCCATTACACGGCAGCACTAGGGAATTGAAATTGACGTTTCAATCAACAAGCTCAACGTCCTAGCCCCTGAGCCACTGCGTCCCTACTTTTAATAAACAATAATGAAATATTATAGCCTATGTCTTATTAAGAAAGAAGTAATGTGGAAATCAGTTCAAACAAGAGAAATAAAAAGTCCTTTGAAGCAGGGGTCTGCAACCTTGGTCCCTTTAAGACTTGTGGACTTCAACTCCCAGAGTCCCTCAGCCAGCTTTGCTCTGGGAGTTAAAGTCCACAAGTCTTAAAGGGACCAAGGTTGGAGACCCCTGCTTTGAAGGCTTCAGAAAGAAAGTGCCAGACTTTTATTGCCCTTCTCCCACAAGAGACTCCTTGTCCTACATTGCCACCCATTCTTAAGACCAAGAAGGACGCCTTAAAAAGCAGTAACAGAGATAGGAATGTGTGGGATCAGGTAGCCATTAAATTATTCCAGAAGTAAATCATACTGGGGTTTATAGAGAAAATATGTTAATTAGATTTGGAAACAATATGGAGAGTTAATGCACTTGATACAAAATTAGTCTATAGTAGGGGTGTGCAACTTCTAATGGCTTAAGGGCTGCATCAGGCATGCCAGGAGTTGTCAGGGAGGATTTGGGGACGCAGTGTCAGAATTTTCTAGGGATTATATGGGTGCCTTAAACAACTGAAAGGCTTAAAGTATCTACTTAGCCCTTTAAATCTTCCCACTTTGGGCCTACTCACTATAAAAACTCTGGGAGTTACCAAAAAAAAATGCTGCTAAGTACAGGTAGTTCTCATGTTATGACCATAATAGAGTCTTCCCATCATGGTCGTAACTCATGACCATTGTACATCAACTCACAGACAAGATTGACCCAATTTTACACCTTTTTTGTGACAGTCATAATGCAACTTCAGTGGTTGTTAAGTGAACACCATAGTTGTTAAGCAAACCAATGGTTTGTTAAGGGTGTGGTTTCCACAACTCTGGTATACATAATCCACGTCCTCTGCACCAGTATTGTAGTGCCCAAATTTAAAATCAGTTTCTTTTCAGAGAAAGTACAGCCAGTGGTGGGATTCAAGTAATTTAACAACCGGTTCTCTGCTCTAATGATTTCTTCCAACAAACAGTTTGCCAAACTGTTCAGAAAGTTAACAACCAGTTCTCCCGAAGTGGTGCGAACTGGCTGAATCCCACCACTGAGTGCAGCCCCATATCCAACACTTGAAATTGTTCTTATATTGCTATAATAATTATGGTTTGAACTGTAGGAAATGTGACTTTTTTCTAACTTTGAAAAAGCAGATATACTCATTTACCTGAAATCCAAACATGCAAAGTCTCTTAGAATCTGGAAGACAAAGTCCTGAAAGTGCTTCCTGTTAAAGATCCCATCATATTCTTGTCATATCCTTGCTGCAGAATGAGCGATGGAAGGAAGGCAAAAAACAGATAAAATCAAGAAAAGATTTTTTCTTAAACATAATTAAAATAAGTTAAATACTTAGATGCATCTTTAGTGTGGTGCATTGAAAAGGGTTCTCTACAAACATTTTTTCAGGTTACTTGTTACATTCAAAGGAGACCTGAGGTTGAACCAAAAACTTTACAGTCACTATGCTACCTAGATCAGGGGTCTCCAACCTTGGCAACTTTAAGACTTGGACTTCAACTCCCAGCATAGCTGGCTGAGGAATTCTGGGAGTTGAATTCCACAAGTCTTAAAGTTGCCAAGGTTGGAGACCCCCGATATAGATCATATATTCAAGCAGCTTGTGACATTTCAAAATATATCAAAGAACTGTACTTCTGCAATTATTTTCTTAATTGCCTATATTACACTTTTGTAACTATAGTTTTTTTAAAAAAATTGATTATATTATCTTTTCCCATGGAGATAAGACTACATGTGTTTCTGAAGCAGTTGTCTATTCATGGACCTGTAAATGAAACTTATTACTTACTTATCTTTCTTCTTCTGCTCCCTCCCTCCCATTACATCGCCAGAGAAAAGAACTAAACTCTTAGCTCTCTAGAAAATGTGTTACCCTTACTACAATCCAACATATTGTACATACGAATGGTGAATTTTAAGGCTGCATTAAATCTTGATATCTTGGATGAAAAAACAATTCTGAACTTTAAAAATCCCAGTTCCCCTGCTTCAAATAATTTATAATTTATTTTTTACGATTTCTCACAGGGCATACCACATAGTAACCTTACTTATTGAAGTGCATGGTATGCTGGATTGTTTTATAAGAAGTGGGAAAAGACACCATCTTGATATTTTACCTGTTTTAGTATAGATTGGAGTTCCCTGTTTGACCAGATATCAGATAGCAGCATTCGAGCTGCTTCAGCTGCTTTGGGATAAGATCTGCAATAAAAAAAGCGGAGCTATAATACACACCCACAAACAGACATTTCTCCCCCCTCCTTCTCCTTCTCCTTCTCCTATCTAAAATATATGATGCATTTTCAGGATTTAATCTTTTCAAAATTATTGAGGTATGTGTAATTAGCTAGCAGATATGAATGCCACCTCAGATCTGTACAAAGACCTGAATGGAGTAGGTATGAGAAGGAGATAGTTTTAAAATGTTGGTGGAATCATCTTATGTCAATGAAGCCAGGATTATGGGAGGTACGTGCTTCATTTCATGCAGTTTTTCAGAATATCAATTCCCTTGATCATGCATATCAATTCTTTTTATAACCAGAACTCAAACCTATGACCATTGCATTGTCCTTGCAGTCATGTAATTGTGATTCAGGTGCTTGTCAACTGTCATACATTTACAACTGTCACACATCCCTGATTGCAATTTGCAACCTTCCCACCTGGCTTTTGACAAGCAAAGTCAAGAGGAAGCTGGCAGGGAAGGTAGTTAAATTGTGTTATTTCACATAATGACCCTAACAATTTGTTGTGACAACCACAGCAAAATAGGTCATGATTCAGTCATGTGATGCCTCACTTAACAAATGCACCACTGATAACTTTTCTGGTCTATCTTATGGTTGTAGGTTGCATAGCTATAGTCAACCTCATTCTTCAATTCTAGAGGAGTATTGTGGGAAGATGGTACAGCTAAGACTATTCAATCAGTCCTGTAGTATAGATAGTATTTATTGATTAAAATGGCCTTCAAATGGATATGATATAAAGACAAAAGTCATACAATAAGTGTAAAATACTTCTAAGTCACACCAGCGGTGGGTTGCTACCGGTTTGATCAGGTGAACTGGTAGCAGCAGGAGGCTCCACCCACCCACCTGGATGCTTCTGTGCATGCGCAGAAGTGCGCAAGCAAACCGGTAGCAAACTAAATTGAAACCCACTACTGAGTCACACCACATGTCAACATTGCATAGTATCATTGTTTATGTGCCCCCAGTTGCATATTACTACTCACCCATTTCGACACAGGCCTACTACATTATTTATCAAACTGCCAGTCAAGTAGGGCTTGGCCGTCTGTGGGTTGTGCATGATTAAGTTCCTCAGGGCATAGCAAGCTGATGTCATGATGTCTCCATAGTTGCTAGAACCTGGAGCCTGGAGGGCTAGAAGGCGAGTCACATCTGGAAGCACCTGGTGAGCTAAAAAAAAAGGCCATTTTTAAATAAAGAATGGAATAAAACTCTCTCAAAAGAGTTACTCAGGCTAAGATTAGGACAAAAATTAACTACTCTCAGATATTTATGAAGAGAGTCTAGTTTTTATGAATGCAAAATTATAATGTAAAAAGGACTGTAGCATATCAGCATCGGTTGGTGATGAAATTTGTGTAGATTTCCTGATAAAATATATTTGGCCCATACAAATGAAGCAATATCACTTCATGTGAAAAGTAGCACAGCCCAGAAGTATCAGTCAGTCAGCCTTCCCTCCTTTGTGTTTCCATTTCACAACTCATTTAATCTTGTACCCCATAATACTGATGAATAAATGATAGAGCAACTATTAATATGGACAACTAGGAAAGCTACTAGAGAAGTCTACCCTTTCATGTTGCTCACCATATGTGTCAAATTTGTAACACCCAACATTCCCAGACAGCGTGCTTGAGGAACTCTGGGAGTTGTAGCCCAATAACAAGATTACAGTTGAGGAAAGTTAACAGGTTGAGGGAAATTTCAACTATTAAAGCATTATTATAAAACAGGAAATGTGATACCTATTTAATTAGAGTCGATGATTTTTAAAAAATAAAAGACTCCATAAAAAGATATGTTTATAAAATTTCAACATCTTAATTATCTGTAACATAAGGGTTTTTGCATTTTGCATTGTGGAAGGAAGAGATGATGGGAATGATCTATCAAGAGCCCATGGAATACAAAATAATCCCTACCCATGGTTTTGTGGAGAATAGAATGTCGAGACATGTTGCTCAGTAAAGATGTTCCAGATCGGACAACTTCAGCATTATTGGATTGCAGGAGCCTTGCTATGCGGGGCAGCCCTTTCTCCTTTAAGGCAATTAGTTGGCTCATTGCATTCGACATCTAGAGGACAAAACAAAATTACATCTGAAACAAGGACCCTTCAGGATTCCTTATTGCTAGAAAATCATATTCAAGAAACAACTCATTAGCTATTTTATTTTTGCTGTTTCATCAGGCTAGCTTTCCAGGAAAAACAAAGCTAGACCAGGTCTATTTCTGCACATCACTCACAAGTATCTAAGTTTGGGCTTTACCATTTACAGTTTGTTACCAAAGAACAAGCAAAGGTGTTCTTTGATAACAAACTGTAAACGACAAAGCCCAAACTTAGATATGATATACAAAAGGGAATCCTCCTTAAGAAACAGTTAAAGCATAAATCCTTAAAAATTTGGCTTTGCTTAGTCCTGGAGTTCCAAGGGTGAAACACACACCTTGAGCAAGTCTTCTTTTTTGTACTGTGCCCCCAATAGTTTTGAGGGCACTTTTGTACAAATAGTTCCCCACAGTTTTCTCTGCAAACAGATCTTATGAGGAGTGATTTTTCAGTAAACACATATGAGCCACGAATTCACACACAGCCACCAAGCGAAGAATAGAAGAGACCCACACAGAGAGCACATGACATCTTTGTCAATTTCTTCCCTCAACCCACAGTTAGGTTTGAAGTAGGTAAGACTACAGGTATTTCACAGTTAATGATCACTCACTCAATGACTTTTAAAGTTATGATGCCACTGGGTGAGTGGTGGTATTACGAGTTCTCTACAACCTGGCCAAACCTATGCCCCTGGGGTCACATGATTGCAATCTGGGTCCTTGGCAACCATTCTGCACTTACAAGAGCTGTAGCATCTCATGGTCATATAATCACAATTTAAAGCCTTCTCTGCCAGCTTCTTACAAGCAAAGTAAATGGGGAAATTGTCAGGGAAAGTCACAAGTTACTCAGGTAAGATCCCTCCTCCCCAATGCACTTTCTCCCAGCTCCGCTATACTCAAACCATCCCTCATCAGTCCTTGTACATGCTCATGCATCCTCCCCCACAGAGCAATAGCAGCCACCCAAAGTCCTTGCTTAATGACTCACAATCCTCATTTAACAGTGGCCCCAGGGATTGTAGAGATTGTCATTGCTAAAATAAGTTTACAACTGCATTGGTTAATGATAGAAATTCTGGTCCCAATTACCACTGTAACTTGAGAATTACTAATTAATTTAAAATTTAAGGCTTAGAATTTAAAAATTAGTATGTAGCATTAATGCTTTTAATTTCTATATTGTCATTATTTCCTTATTTTACTCTCTTAGAGTACTTATTCTTTTAAAGTTGTTGTTAATAAAAGAGGGGGTTGTTTTTGTTTTATAGTGAACTTTGTTTTATAACTTCTTTGCATGGATGCTAACTATTCCATACATTGAAGCAAGTAAAACCCATTAAGTCCAAGTAACATATTACAAGTGGAAGACTATATCACAAAATTAATTGAATTTGAAGAAAAGGTGCATTTGACCACTTTGGCCTGAGGGGGAAAAAAACAGAAAAAATGCAGTCTTTTTTAAGAGACTGGAATCCTTAAATGGAATTTTTGCTGAAGGAAGAAAACACTGACATTATAATTTTGGGCTCTGGGGATTAAACATGAGATTAAGAGGTTAGGGGAAAATATAAGTTGATAATTACTCATTAGAAAGAAGACCAGAAGGCATTTGTATTTTTTTTCTTTTCGTTTTTTCAATGTATTTGTTTCTCTATTTTTTATTTTCTATCTTTCCTTTGTTTGTTTGGTATATTTTACTACAGTGAAATTTTTAAAGCAATTATCTTCCTAATTAATATTTGGCTAATATAGAATATTTTCTCTGATGGAAGAAGTTTTATCAGTATTAGCAGTATTAATTTTTATCAGTAGATTAAACAGAAAAAACAGGTACATCCTTCAGATTCCAGTGGATTTTGATTATCTTCTAAATAAATGTATTTTTCAATAGAAGAGAATATTCATAGTTCAGGGTAGAACTGAACATCATGGATGCTCTCTAAGGTTGGATGTTTGCTTGCAGGTATTTCATTACCTGACTAGATAACGTCATCAGTGCACGAGCTAATTAATATTAATAAAGAGTAACCAAATGTCTTCAAGCAAGCTCAGAGAGCACTAAAGACTCACAATTTCATTTTTCGCAGTTTTATTTTCTTCATAAGGAGGAAGTAATAATAATAATAATAATAATATTTTAATTTGTATACCGCCCTTCTCCCGAAGGACTCAGGGTGGTGCACAGCCAGAATAAAATACAAAAAAAACAGCACATAAAATATTAAGAACAACCCCTTAAAAAAACTTATTCAATTGGCCAAAATTTAAAATACAATAACACCCTATAAAATTTACAAAATTTAAAACCCATAAAAGCAAATTTAAAAATTTAACATCAAGCCAGTCCAGCTAGATGGAATAAATAGGTAAGTAGAGTGTTTTCTTTAAAAACCAACCAAGCATTTAGGGGGAAAGTATAATAGTTACCATTCCTCTGCTTGCAGTCAGATTTTGCAGAGCTCCAGCGCATGCTTCCAGAGTGGCATCTTTTTTGCTCTTTTCCATTAAAGACAGGTAGGTGCGGATGGCATCAGAATGGTACAACCAGCTGGAACCTTTAGGTTTATAGTCCTCTTCAGGAAGCGGTAGATTATATTCATCATACTAAGGATAAATCAAAAAGAAAATCTAAAACATTCAGATTGTGCAAAAGGCCCACATTTTATCACCCTAAGTCATCATTTTACCTTGCTAATTAAATAGGGTACAAAGTGTGTCTCAATATATTTTTGCCCTCGTGGCACAAATATACAAAAGCTTATACAATTGGCACACTTGGATAAAATACCGAAAACATATAGAGATATTGTCTGAGAGGTATCTGTTTTTCTAAGATGCCATTTTACTCTTTTACAATCATCAGAACTGAATTTGTTCAGTGGTTCAGGTTCAAAATAAAAAATAAAAATTCAGTAATCTGATAATTGCCAAAATTCATGAATTTGACAATCTTGCCCCAGGAATTGATAGCATCTAGTTGAGATAATCAACCTTTCATCAGCTTTCAGTGACTTCTTTCAGGTTTTGCCATTTTTATATGAATTTTCATGAAATAGAGGACACCTGGTGAGATTTCATGAATGAATGCCAAAATTGCATAAAATTTGGGGGGTCTCATTAAGCTTCAACAATTCACTTAAAAAAAATACATTTTGAAGGGAAAACAAAGATTTGAGACTTGAACAATTGCTCTGATATATGTAACTGCTAGCACAGGGTAGTTTTCCATTCTAGAGAAAGGATGTAGGATCTTTATTTCAAAGAAAAGTGTCTTCACTTGAATGGCATCTTCTGCAATCTGTAAATGATGCAGTTCCATGCCTCATATCTTACCTCTAACTTTCCTCTGTTGTTGAAGCAGCCTGTCAAGCTTTTATCTGTGTGAGTGTTTCTGGCCAAGTGGTTAAGATGAGTGTATTTATTCGGCACTTCAGCATCCAGGCGGTAGGACAAATTATGAAGGATACAGATACAGTTCTCCACAGACTATAAGAATCAAAATAATTAATTACATATTATGCCAATACATTTGTCATCATTATTTTGTATACACACAAGAAGTACATATTAATGTGTTATCTTGGTTTAGAGATTAAACTTTTCCCACAGTTTTAAATTCTATTATCCTTACAACAGGACTCCCAGTGAATTGCTTGCCATAAAGATTCCTCCAGAAAGAAGATGAGGAAATAGTTACAGAAACCACAAAAGGAATTTGTAACAGTTGTCTGAATTGTTCACATAAGGACAGAAATGGGAAGGTAATGGAAGCAAAGTGATTCTAAGATTATGAAGAAATTAGGTTTGGAAAATATTAAATCAACAAATATGTGGGGGGGAAATCAGGCTTAAAAATTGATGAAACTGAAACCTAATGGTACAGGTAATCTTTGACTTATGACTGTAATTGAGCCAGGCAATTATGATGATAAAATGGATAATCTCATGACCAAGCCAATTTTATGACCTTTTTTGCAGCCGTGGTTAAGAAAACACCATGGTCACAAAGCAAGCACCATAATCATTAAGCAACACTGTGTTAATTAAGCCAATTCATTGTTTGTCGTGGGCAGTTTTTGCCAAAAACTGAAGTAAATGCCAATTTCTAGCAAAAACATTGTAAACTGCTATCACATGACTGCAGGATTCTGCAAATTATTGCTGAGTGCTCAAAATGCAGTCGTGACCACAGGGACAGCCATCAGAACTATGGAATGTGTCAAAAATACCATTTGGGGGATCCATCACAACTTCGAATGGTCAATAGATGACTAGTCATAGGTTGAGAACGACTTGTATTCCAAATGTACAATATATAGAATTTGGAATTTGGTAATAATGAACATTTCTTTTTTCCTATTTACATTGCTACACAACAGGATTTTGTGCTTTCAAGGATGCAGCTACCATCTTACAAGAAATTTGGAAATAAAGAAAGCCCTTTGAAATTGAACAAGGATCTTGCTAAAGTGCAACTCCAAAACTGCAAGATGTCTTGGCTGGATCCAAAGTAATTTTCCCTTTATACTGCAAACATGAGCATTATCACTCACAATATTCAGATGTAGTTTTTACAGGAAGGGGAACTAAAAGATATAGTGAGGAATAGTGAAAAAAAGCTATTTCATATTTATACATTCATTGGGATTCCATCCAAGGCTAATTTTTCCTGGAACCAAGAGCTGTATCAATTCATAAAGTATGCAAAAAGATCTTCTTGCCTTATCATCTGGCTGGTTAGCTGCCACACAATTCTGGGTGTATGTCATCACAGAGTCAATCAGTCCTGGGTAGTTTCTCATGGTTTGACGTCCAGCATCTGCAGAACTCAAGTTCCTACAAGATTGATTTTATAGAGAAAAAGAAAGAATACTTTGTTCAGTTAAGTTTATATATGGCATAGAGAAAATCATTAAATATCTCAGAAAAGCCTTCCTTAAGAGGAAGAAGATTTAGATAGTGAATTTTAGAGATGCTTTGAGAATTAAATTGATTAATCCTCAATTGTATTCTACAGATTTGCAAAGAATAATCTCAAAACAATCCCATCGCAAAACAATTGAGAATAATCTCAAAATAATCACAAGAGCCGTGGTGGCGCAATGGTTAGGGTGCAGTTCTGCAGGCTACTTCTGCTGATCACCAGCTGCCAGCAGTTTGACAGATCGAAACTCACCAGGCTCAAGGCTGACTCAGCCTTCCATCCTTTCGAGGTGGGTAAAATGAGGACCCAGATTGCTGGGGGCAATAGGCGGACTCTGTAAACCACTTAGAGAGGGCTATATAGCACTGTGAAGTGGTATATAAGTCTAAGTGCTAGTGCTTTCTCATATCAGCCAGCCTCTGAGAACACTGGCAGTTACCCTGCAAAAAAGTCCAGCATTGCAAGAAGATCTCGCCCATAGAAGCACCATAAAATTGTGTCTCCTGTTTGTGTGGGACTTTTTTCTCATTCTAGATCCACTTTGAATATGTAAGCTTCACTTTGTTCTTGCAGTTTTGATGATTCCTGGCTTAATATTTTATGTGCAAGCAGTAAATATCAGATCAAAGGGCTTCATCTGAGCTTGTAGATATTATAATCTGATTGATTAGCAGCTTGATCTGTAACATTCATGCTAATTTGCAAAGTCACTATAGTAAAGAAGAGAGAAGGGCCATAGAACATTCACCTAGCAAAAACTTTTATGTGCAAAAGAGCTGCATCTGTTGTGGGTAGAGCTAGGAAAATTTCTACTAAAAAGTACCAGAGCGCTGTTTCTTTTCCATATACAAACCATCCTTGACCTGTAACATTCTAGGTGTGTTGAACTACAGTCTATTATCTCCAGCCAGTATTGAAAGCTTGTATGAATCATGGACATTGAAGTCCAACACATCTGGGAAGCATCAGGGAGAAGAATGGTATAGATAATGAGTGAGCAAGTTTATCACAACCAGGGAAGGAACAACTAGAATTCACAGAGGAATTGTGAAAAATGGGTTATGGTTAATCAACCATGTCAGCAGGAGCAGGTTTCGCTAAGATTTTCCTATCCCTCTCCTCCCCCCGGATTTCTGTAGTTGCAGACTGAAGGTTTGCATTTTGTTTTAAATGGAGTTAAGCAAGTTTATATTTTCTGTTTTCCAATTCATGATAGTTGGAAACCACACCTTCAATATTGGGCAACTGAGGCCACAGAACAAACACTCAAATTCATCCCTTTCTACTCAGCTACTTTATAGTTAAATCTATGTTTCATAACAGAATAAATAAAATCAATGAAAAACTCTGCGGGCAAATGGTAATAAATTATTTGATTAGACGTTTGGATAAAATAGACAACTGTTTAGACAGGATTATGGTACATCTTAGTAAAGCTGCCCATGGTTGAGTTTTAGAAATCATTTAAAAAAGCAGTAGCAGCAACATGCAGTTGTAGAAATCAGTTGCACATATGGTTGTAACTATTGGAGAGGGAATTTTGCCCCAGGAAGGAGCAAAACAGAAGATACAATAAAGTAACTGAAGACAGAGAATGTCATACCATATTTTCAGTGGGTACGGATGTGATATGTTGGGGTTATTTATAATAAATTACAAAATATGAATACATTGTATGAATGTTACATTGAAACCAAATCACAAAATATGGAAGAAGTCTCACTTTTGTAAGATCCCTGGTTTTCCTCAAACACTGATTTCAGCATTTCAGTTTAAGGTAGAAATACATTCAATACTTGCTATTGTTATTCAATTAAGAGTCAAACATTATTTTTAATCTTCTGCAGATCACCCAAATTGTACCAGTAGCTTCTGATCTATCTAGTGCCTATCCCTGTCCTAAGGCAGTGCTTCAGTTGATTAAATTTTCTAATTGCAAATATGTTTCATCTGCCCATCCAATAGTTCCCAGTTGCTGGCAGCTAGGAGACTGGTAGTTGAAAGCTACAAGTCAGAACTAATATCTGCATGCCAAGGTCGGTTTGATTTTTGCAAGCATGAGCAAAACCTCCTCTGCCCACAAATTGCCTTGTATAATATAAATTGGAGTGACTGACAGAATTCAAGATATTTTAGATAGGAAAGTCAATACAATAGGACTTTTTATGGAAAATCAATAGCCAGAGGCTATTATTTAAATTCTCAGAAAAGTAAGCAAAAAGGATTACATTTTAACAATATAGTTGGGCATTTGTCTGTGACATAATCAGGGGTATCAAACTCAAGGCCTGGGGGTCAGATCTAGCCCATGGGATGCTTAGATCTGGCCTGTGGGGCCACCCTGGAAACAGCAAAGGGCTGGCCAACTGTGCATCTGCTAGCAAAAACAGAGCTCTGGAGGGCTGTGTATGCTCCTCCTGAGCTCTGTTTTTGCTGGCAGAGGGTTGCAGGAGGCCATCGCAGCTGAAAATGGAGCTCAGGATCCTGTTTTCGCTGGCAGAGTGCTCAGGCCACCACAGGTACCCCCGACATGAGTAACATCAAGCTGCCCACGCCCATTCTGGCCACAGCTCCCCTGGCTCCCCAAGGTCAAACACAACTCTGATGCTCAATGAAATCGAGTTTGACACCCTTTGCATAGATCTTGCACCTGCTTGTAATTTAATTAAACAACAGCAACATCCAAATATATTATTTACATGGATGATTGCATTATCTAATTCAGAAGCTTTAATTATGGCAATTGAAGAGTTTAGATGGGCTTTCTTTCCTTGATCAGTTTTTTTTAAAAAAGAAGCTTAGTGACTACCTATTTCCTTCCGAGCCATTTCAAGGTATTGCTGCTTTTCTTCAAAGACCTAAATGGCTTGGAAGCCAACACTGAAAGAAATGCCTCCTTCACACCAGTTTGCTAACATGCAAGATCCAATTCTGTAAGGTCCCAGAAACCATTCTTCATATCATCAACTCCACTGAAGATAAGGCTTAAACAATGACCTTTTTAAACAACAGAATCTCAGCTATATGCAAAAGTATGCAGAGTTTTCCATCTTTTTAAAGTTTGATTGTTTAACTTTATATTATTGATATCACTGTCTTTGTAAATATTTGAAAAACATATAGTTCTTTTGGAGGACAGTTCCAGAATACTGGAACTCATTCGCAATAATTTTTAATGATATGATTAAAATATTAATATTATGTCCAATGGTGTACCTTAAACAGCCAGTGGCATTGAAGAAAACTTCTGGGTCAACAATTTCTCTTGTTCTATTGCTAATACCATCACACCATCCAGAAAAGGGTACAATAACACGATCAGTCAGAACCGGAAGAGCATCATGTATCAGATCTTCTTTCAGTTCATCAGTGGAGGACAGGTTCCAGAGCAATCCTGGAAATTAAGTTAAAGAGGTTTGTTGCTGGAGTTCGCAGTGTGTCTCTTTCTAAATAGATAGGCAAGACAGAATGATGTGAAGTCTGTCTCTAAATATTCGCTGAAGTCAAGCAGGTCTTCCAAGTAAATTATCACTGAAGGATGATACTAGAAGCCTATTTTCTGATCACATTTAGCCTTATCTTAATGCAGGAATGTTACTGAAATATGGAACAAAAAAGAAAATATGAGATAATTCTTTTCCTGTTATGTGGTAAGATATATTTGCAAAATTCTCCAATTCACACACAAAAAAAGAAGCCATGTTAAACTTTTCCAATACAAATTAATGGAAGAAGAATGAATTTCTTGACTGAATATATTCAGGCATTTACAAATCACTTAATCTGTCAGCCATCCTAATAACTAGCTTCCATTTCTTGAAGATGCCTATCTTTTGTATCCAAAGTATCCTTTTAGTTGCATTCTATGACTCATTGTCACTGTTGTTTCACCTTGCTGTAAAACAAAAGAATACCTGTCAACTGCTTCTGTATTTCAGTGTTCCCAGTCCTCCTCAGGAGACTCACACACTCTCGAATTCCATTCTGCCTGCGGGTTTCTAATTTATTAGCTGGATTTCTGAAGACTAAATTTCGAAGGGCCCCAGCTGAAGCTTGCTGTACATTCTCATCTGAACTACGCAGAAGTTCAATCAGCTTGGCAATGCCTCCAAGTCGGTAAACCTAAAAAAGAAATAATTGAAATGCTCATGGAACAAAACTGATCATAAAGCTCTGCTGTTGTTTCAGTCAATACAAAACTTTTGTGTTAAAAGTTGAAATATATGCCTTAAGGAAGCTCCACTGCAGAAAGTATGCATGTGTAACCATCCTTGGCACATATACTAGGGAGGTGGAGGTAATGGCTACTATCTCCTCTTCAGAACTATATGAGAGTTTCTTGAAACCTCAATGGTTTTCTTTGGAATGGAATGGAACGGAATGGAACGGAATGGAACGGAATGGAACGGAACGGAACAGAACAGAACAGAACAACAGAACAGAATATTTCTGACTGATAAACAACTGCCTAATACCAGGAGTTAAAAATGAT
The DNA here is from genome assembly GCF_028640845.1 of Ahaetulla prasina. Taxonomy (NCBI): domain Eukaryota; kingdom Metazoa; phylum Chordata; class Lepidosauria; order Squamata; family Colubridae; genus Ahaetulla; species Ahaetulla prasina. Next base: position 187,564,815 of record NC_080541.1, on the reverse strand, counting down.
CTCAAAAAATTGAGTCATGTCTTGGTCTTCCCATTATTCAGTTCTCAAACTGAAGACAAATGTACTATTGAATATAAATTATGTCAGTAGTTTAGTAAATACAGGATTTACATATTTTAAGCAATGGCTGTAATATCAATCTATTTGCATTATAAGAATGGTGTTATGAATTATGTGAACCAGAACTGTGATGCTGACTTGAGAAAAAATGGTTTAGAGTTCTACTATGAATAAGGACTGATGCTGAGCAGCACTTTTTTGAGGTGACTCACATATGGAATCAATGCATTCAGGAAAGGAATGTATTACATTGTATGAATAATAGCCACTGCTTGCATTTAAGTAAAATATTTCGAGTGTCTGTGTTTTTACCGAACAATAAAACAGTGTTGAGCTAGGGAGGGAATATAGAAAATTTCCATCTCCTGGCCTAAACTGTGGCCTCCAAGCAATCATCAGTGTGCTGGATGAACTCACAGATACTGTAACATCATATGTCAGCTTCTGTGAAGACCTATGTGTACCTACAAGGAACTTGCAAATATACAGTAACAACAAACCTTGGTTTACACCTAAACTTAAGCAGCTACGACATTCCAAAGAGGAAGCCTACAGAAAAGGTGATAAAATGCTGTACAATCAGGCCAGAAATGCACTAACAAGGGAGATCAGAGCAGCAAAAAGAAGCTACTCTGAAAAGCTAAAGAATCAGTTTTCAGCAAATGAACCAGCAAACATGTGGAAAACTCTTAAAAATATCACCGGCTATGGCAAACCTCCTTCCCAGGCTGAAGGTAATCAACAACTGGCAGATGACCTGAATGAGTTTTACTGCAGGTTTGAAAGGAAACTACAGCCACCTATCTCCACAACCCCCATCTCAGACACACCAACAACAGCCAAGCCTCCTACAACTGACCCCATTTCATTGGGTTCACAACCCCTAGTGATCACAGAAAAGGAAGTGCAGGACCTATTTCACAGACAAAAGCCAGGAAAAGCTCCAGGCCCAGACAAGATAACTCCTTCTTGCTTAAAAGTCTGTGCTGACCAATTGGCCCCCATCTTCACCCATATTTTCAATAAATCACTAGAGATGTGTTATGTTCCTTCTTGCTTCAAACGCTCTACCATCATCCCAGTGCCGAAGAAGCCCACCATCAAGGAACTGAATGACTACAGACCAGTTGCTTTAACATCTGTAGTCATGAAAACCTTTGAAAGGCTAGTGCTTTCCTACCTGAAAACCATCACGGATCCGCTGTTAGACCCCTTGCAATTTGCATACCGAGCAAATAGATCAACAGATGATGCTGTTAATATGGCTCTGCACTACATCCTACAACATCTTGAATCTCCAAAGACCTATGCAAGGGTCCTTTTTGTAGACTTTAGTTCAGCATTCAATACCATCATTCCAGACATTCTTCTAACTAAGCTAAACCAGCTACAGGTACCGGAACAGACTTGTAAGTGGATCACAAGCTTCCTAACAAGCAGGAAGCAGCAGGTAAAGCTAAGCAAGATCACATCAAATACCTGTACAATTAGCACAGGGGCCCCCCAAGGCTGTGTGCTCTCCCCACTTCTCTTCTCTTTGTATACCAATGACTGCATCTACAATGATCCATCTGTTAAGCTACTGAAGTTCGCAGATGACATAACAGTGATTGGTCTCATTCGAGACAATGATGAATCCACATATAGACGAGAGGTCGAACGACTAGCCTTGTGGTGCAACCAAAACAATCTGGAACTGAACACACTCAAAACCGTAGAAATGGTGATAGACTTTAGGAGAAACCCTTCCATACTTCCACCTCTCACGATACTTGACAACACAGTATCAACAGTAGAAACCTTCAAATTTCTAGGTTGTATCATATCACAAGATCTAAAATGGACAGCTAACATCAAAAACATCATTAAAAAAGGACAACAAAGAACGTTCTTTCTGCGCCAACTGAGTAAGCTCAAACTGCCCAAGGAGCTGCTGATTCAGTTCTACAGAGGAATTATTGAGTCTGTCATTTGCACCTCTATAACTGTCTGGTTCGGTTCTGCAACCCAACAAGAAAAACACAGACTTCAGAGAATAATTAGAACTGCAGAAAAAATAATTGCTACCAACCTGCCTTTTTTTTTTTGTTTACATTTATATCCCGCCCTTCTCCGAAGACTCAGGGCAGCTTACAGTGTATAAGGCAATAGTCTCATTCTATTTGTATATTTTTTACAAAGTCAACTTATTGCCCCCCCAACAATCTGGGTCCTCATTTTACCTACCTTATAAAGGATGGAAGGCTGAGTCAACCTTGGGCCGGGCTTGAACCTGCTGTAATTGCAGGCTCTGTGTTCTAATAACAGGCTTCTTTACCAGCCTGAGCTATCCCGGCCATTGATACCAGCCTGAGCTATCCCTTCCATTGAGGACCTGTATACTGCACGAATCAAGAAGAGGGCCGTGAAAATATTTGCAGATCCCTCGCATCCTGGACATAAACTGTTTCAACTCCTACCCTCAAAACGCTATAGAGCACTGCACACCAGAACAACTAGACACAAGAACAGTTTTTTCCCGAAGGCCATCACTCTGCTAAACAAATAATTCCCTCAACACTCTCAGACTATTTACTGAATCTGCACTACTATTAATCATCTCATAGTTCCTATCACCAATCTCTTTCCACTTATGACTGTATGTTTATAACTTGTTGCTGGCAATCCTTATGATTTATATTGATATATTGACCATCAATTGTGTTGTAAATGTAATTGTGTTGTAAACCTTGATGAACGTATCTTTTCTTTTATGTACACTGAGAGCATATGCACCAAGACAAATTCCTTGTGTGTCCAATCACACTTGGCCAATAAAAATCTATTCTATTCTATTCTATTCTATCAGTTACCTAGAGTATAGAAAATACATTTTACCTCTTTCTTTAGTGGGATAGGGGAGACATTTGGAAAGCAGGTACAAATCTATTGAACCCATCTCCAACATTAATTCATCTTCCCACTCAGAATATTTTATTGCTAAGGGCTCTTATTACTTACAGTCGAGCTTTAATCTGTATCTTTTCATGCTCCTTATATTTTTAGCTCAAAGTGGCCAGGTCCCTTAAAGAAGGGGTCTCCAACCTTGGCAACTTTAAGACTTGTGGACTTCAACTCTCAAGAGTTCTTCAGCCAGCAAAACTCAGTGAATTCTGGTAGTTGAGGTCCACAAGTGTTAAAATTGCCAATGTTGGAGATCCCTGCCTTAAAGGATCCTTTAAGATCCTTTAAGAAAGAAAGGAAATAAATTTGAAGTGCTGGTGCTGGGCTTGCATACCTAACTATAATTCCCACTTCTTTTCTGCCAACTAAAGTTATCAAGAGTTTAAATTATTATATTTACCTAAAAGGAAGTCTGGTTTAATTAATACTTAAGACAAGACCTTTCTGTGGGTACAATGACAAAACAGTCAATGTAACTTTTTTTTTTCTGTCCAATTGCTGCTCCTACAGTGACAACTTTCCCTAATTCTCATTTCATGCAAAAGGGAAATTAAATAAATTATTTTAACTCCACATTGTTTTTACTTCCCATTGTATTTATCTGGTCATATACAGAATAAATTTATTTATCTATCTGAAAAGAAGTAGAAAAAAACATCTCTTCTCTTCAAAGGCTTAAAACTCAGGAATCATGGTGAGAAAGGAGTTTTTGCAAACTTGAAAATGGACCTCACAGTGAGCAGCATCTTTGGTTGAACTGGAATTTCAAATATATCATAGCTGTCCAGAAATATATTGTGTCCATTGTCAAACACCACCAGTGTCATGGAATTGGCCAGAATGCGAAAGTATTGTCATATTTCACTGAACTCTTTATTGTGTGTGTGAGGTGGGATTAGAATAGTGTAAGAAGAGGATTTCTTTTGCAAACTGGCTATAGAGTTCAGAACATTCACAGTGCTTTCCTGTAAACAACTCGATTTTATTGTCCAGCATGTAGGTGCCATAACAGATAGATTGTACTAAATATTTATATTCCCCCACCTCCAAAATCTGCTAAATAGTACCAGAATTACTAACAGAATTGCTATTCTAGTAGATTATAGAAAACATGAATATTCATAAAATCAGCAGGCTCAGACTAATTTGTAAATACTGTGTACGTTTATAACATAGTATATACCAGGGCTTTCCAACCTTGGCAACTTTAAGACTAAGCAAAGCTGGCTGAGGAATTCTGGGAGTTGAAGTCCACAAGTCTTAAAGTTGCCAAGGTTGGAGATCCTGGTGTATACAATTACTAAACTGTTTGAATAGAATAGAATAGAATAGAATAGAATAGAATAGAATAGAATAGAATTTTTTATTGGCCAAGTGTGATTGGACACACAAGGAATTTGTCTTGGTGCATATGCTCTCAGTGTACATAAAAGAAAAGATACGTTCATCAAGGTACAACATTTACAACACAATTGATGATCAATATATCAATATAAATCATAAGGATTGCCAGCAACAAGTTATAGTCAAACAGTCATAAGTGGAAAGAGATTGGCGATGGGAACTATGAAACAATTAATAGTAGTGTAGATTCAGTAAATAGTCTGACAGTGTTGATGGAATTATTTGTTTAGCAGAGTGATGGCCTTCGGGAAAAAACTGTTCTTGTGTCTAGTTGTTCTGGTGTGCAGTGCTCTATAGCGTCGTTTTGAGGGTAGGAGTTGAAACAGTTTATGTCCAGGATGCGAGGGATCTGCAAATATTTTCACGGCCCTCTTCTTGATTCGTGCAGTATATAGGTCCTCAATGGAAGGCAAGTTGGTAGCAATTATTTTTTCTGCAGTTCTAATTATCCTCTGAAGTCTGTGTTTTTCTTGTTGGGTTGCAGAACCGAACCAGACAGTTATAGAGGTGCAAATGACAGACTCAATAATTCCTCTGTAGAATTGGATCAGCAGCTCCTTGGGCAGTTTGAGCTTACTGAGTTGGCGCAGAAAGAACATTCTTTGTTGTCCTTTTTTAATGATGTTTTTGATGTTAGCTGTCCATTTGAGATCTTGTGATATGATAGAACCCAGAAATTTGAAGGTTTCTACTGTTGATACTGTGTTGTCAAGTATCGTGAGAGGTGGAAGTATGGAAGGGTTTTTCCTAAAGTCTATCACCATTTCTACGGTTTTGAGTGTGTTCAGTTCCAGATTGTTTTGGTTGCACCACAAGACTAGTCGTTCGACCTCTCGTCTATATGCGGATTCGTCATTGTCTCGAATGAGACCAATCACTGTTGTGTCATCTGCGAACTTCAGTAGCTTAACTGATGGATCATTGGAGATCAGTCATTGGTATACAGAGAGAAGAGAAGTGGGGAGAGCACACAGCCTTGGGGGGCCCCTTTGCTAATTGTACAGGTATTTGATGTGATCTTGCTTAGCTTCACCTGCTGCTTCCTGTTTGTTAGGAAGCTTGTGATCCACTTACAAGCCTGTTCCGGTACCTGTAGCTGGTTTAGCTTAGTTAGGAGAATGTCTGGAATGATGGTATTGAATGCTGAACTAAAGTCTACAAAAAGGACCCTTGCATAGGTCTTTGGAGACTCAAGATGTTGTAGGATGTAGTGCAGAGCCATATTAACAGCATCATCTGTTGATCTATTTCTTTTTCTTTTTTTCTTTTTTTTGTTTACATTTATACCCCGCCCTTCTCCGAAGACTCAGGGCGGCTTACAATGTAATTTGCTCGGTATGCAAATTGCAAGGGGTCTAACAGCGGATCCGTGATGGTTTTAAGGTAGGAAAGCACTAGCCTTTCAAAGGTTTTCATGAGTACAGATGTTAAAGCAACTGGTCTGTAGTCATTCAGTTCCTTGATGGTGGGCTTCTTCGGCACTGGGATGATGGTAGAGCGTTTGAAGCAAGAAGGAACATAACACATCTCTAGTGATTTATTGAAAATATGGGTGAAGATGGGGGCCAATTGGTCAGCACAGACTTTTAAGCAAGAAGGAGTTATCTTGTCTGGGCCTGGAGCTTTTCCTGGCTTTTGTCTGTGAAATAGGTCCTGCACTTCCTTTTCTGTGATCACTAGGGGTTGTGAACCCAATGAAATGGGGTCAGTTGTAGGAGGCTTGGCTGTTGTTGGTGTGTCTGAGATGGGGGTTGTGGAGATAGGTGGCTGTAGTTTCCTTTCAAACCTGCAGTAAAACTCATTCAGGTCATCTGCCAGTTGTTGATTACCTTCAGCCTGGGAAGGAGGTTTGCCATAGCCGGTGATATTTTTAAGAGTTTTCCACATGTTTGCTGGTTCATTTGCTGAAAACTGATTCTTTAGCTTTTCAGAGTAGCTTCTTTTTGCTGCTCTGATCTCCCTTGTTAGTGCATTTCTTTTATTTATTTATTTGTTTATTGTTTATATTTATATACCGCCCTATCTCCCAAAGGACTCAGGGCGGTTTACAGGCATTTAAAAGCAAGAAATACAATAAATACAATTCTAAAAACAATTAAAAAACTTATTCAAAAGCCTTAATTAAAAATATAAAAATTAAAACCCAAGATAAAACCCATAAACTAAAATCTAACTCAGTCCTGCGCAATTAAATAGATATGTTTTAAGCTCATGCGGAAGGTCCGAAGGTCCGGAAGCTGACGAAGTCCTGGGGGCAGTTCATTCCAGAGGGTGGGAGCCCCCACAGAGAAGGCCCTTCCCCTGGGCGTCGCCAGACGACATTGCCTCGCTGACGGCACCCTGAGGAGTCCCCCTCTGTGAGAGCGCACGGGTCGGTGAGAGGTATTCGGTAGCAGCAGGCGGTCCCATAGATAGATTTCTGGCCTGATTGTACAGCATTTTATCACCTTTTCTGTAGGCTTCCTCTTTGGAATGTCGTAGCTGCTTAAGTTTAGGTGTAAACCAAGGTTTGTTGTTACTGTATATTTGCAAGTTCCTTGTAGGTACACATAGGTCTTCACAGAAGCTGACATATGATGTTACAGTATTTGTGAGTTCATCCAGGTCTGCAGAGGTATCTTTAAAAATATTCCAATCAGTGCAGTCAAAACATGCCTGTAGCTTTAATTCTGATTCCTCCGTCCAGGTTTTCACTGATTTAATTATTGGTTTTATGGCTTAAGTCTTTGCCTGTAAGCAGGTACAAGGTGAATCATGCAATGATCAGAGTGTCCTACAGCTGCACGTGGTAAAGACCGATAGGCATCTTTTAGTGTTGTGTAGCAGTGGTCTAGAGTATTCTTGCCTCTGGTGGGACAATTGACATGCTGAAAGTATTTTGGTAGTTCTTTCCTTAAGTTTGCCTTGTTTAGATCTCCCAAAACAATGGCCAGTGAATCAGGGTGTTTGGCTTCAGCCTCCATGATTTGGTCAGCTAGAGTTCGTAATAGGCTTGTGGTGGGACATAAACAGCAATTAGAAGAAATGAGGAAAATTCACGAGGCGAATAGTAAGGTTTGCAGTTGATAATTAGAGTCTCTAAATTGTTGTCACGGAATTTGTAAATTATGTTAAAATCTTGACACCAGGTTGAATTAATATATAGGCATAAGCCTCCTCCTTTCTTTTTACCAGATGTTTCTGGAATCCTGTCTGATCGTTCAATTTGAAATCCTGGAATGTTCAGGCTGCTATTTTCAATTGATTCATTTAACCAGGTTTCAGAGAAGCATAGGACTGCTGAATTGCGAAAATCAGAATAGTATTTGTTTAAGAGGAGTATTTCATCCATCTTATTTGCAAGTGAGCGTATATTTGTTAGGAAAATTGAAGGCAGAGGAGTTTTAATGCGACTTCTTAATCTGTTTGATGAACTTTCTGACTCATATTCTAAACAGTAGTATTTATTTTTATTTCAGAGAGCTTAATTATATTCTCATTGACCAATAATGACGTTTTTAGTACAGGAGGATATTAACCTAACTTTTCTAAAGGAACATTTTAATGATAAAATTGAATATAGTTGGAATTTCACTGGTGTCTTGTTTGCTACTTGGAAAGTAATGGCTAAGTATTCCAATTTCAAGATTGTTTTGTTGGATACAGTTCTTGAATTCATAATGAATATATTAAAAATAACCATATCTTTAGAATCGTTAACTGAATATAAATCTTATAAATATAATATAAATCTTATATAAATCTTTTGTCTTTATTCAAATAAGGGTATTTAAGTATATTCCAATTGGGATTACTTCTAATAGCTGTGTGTTTAGTTTCTCAAATATAAATTATTTGTGGACAATATAATGTTATGATTAAAGGGATGTGGTGGTTCACTGGCTAAGACGCTGAGCTTGTCAATTGAAAGGTTGGCAGTTCAGTGGTTCGAGTCCTGAGTGCCATATAATGGGGTAAGCTCCTGTTTCTTGTCTCAGCTTCTGCCAACCTAGCAGTTTGAATGCACGTAAAAAATGCAAGTAGAAAAATAGGGACCACCTTTGGTGGGAAGGTTCTGTGTGCCTTTGGCATTTAGTCATGCTGGCCACATGACCAAGGAGACATCTTCGGACAGCTCTAGCTCTTCGGCTTTGAAACAGAAATGAGCACTGCCCCCTAGAGTTGGGAACAACTAGCACATATGTGCAAGGGGAACCTTTACCTTTACCTATAATGTTATGAATATTAAGTAAATGTGGGTGTAAAACCACATTTATTTATCCATGCAATATGCTTTAGTAACTTATTTGGGGTTGAATGGATATGTTTTTGGTTCCTAATTTGAGCTTTCTGTTGGAGCTATAGAAAAAAAATGTTCTGACATAATTCTGCATTTTTTACCTTCCACCATGAAGCTGAAATAATGTATTTACCTCTTGCTTGGCAGATTCATCTTGAAAACAGGTATGCTGGAGGTAGTAGGCACCCATGGCCTGGTTCTTCTCATCTGAGGAACACAGGAGTTGAATGGCTTTCTGGATGGTCATTGCTCCATATTCCACTTCATCATGACATATTCTGAATATAAAAAGAAGAAACATTCAAAACTGCCTCTGTCATCATGCAGGGTGGAGTATTTTAAAAAGAAATATGAGTTGTGTGATTCTTTTGACTTTTCAGCAGGCATGAGCTTAGTTTTCATGATTTGAAAATGGTCAGGATTTAATTAAATAAATGAAAGAAACTTTTGGAGAGGTTTGTTAAGTTGGGGACACTGCTATGTTATAGTTTCACCCCTTCGTCATAGTGTTGTATTAAGTATCCAGATCATCATTATGTTAAAAGTTATTCTTTTAACACAGAATTATTCTTAAATTAAAGCTTTACTTCCCAGATTTTTTGTTTGATCTGTCAGCCTTTTTATATGCTGATCATGATACTCTTTTGATTTCTGCTCTTTATTGATATATGCTCTAACTTCTGTTGTGTTGTCTGTGACTCATAATTGTATCATGATTACATAAAATTATCCTAAATATAAAAATATAACAGAATAACAGAGTTGGAAAGAACCTTGGAAGTCTTCTAGTACAATCACTTGTTCAAGCATGAAGCTTGTATCATTTCAGAAAATAGTTGTCCAATCTTTTCTTAAAAGCCTCAAGTGCTGGTGAATCCACAACTTCTGAAGGCAAACCATTCCACTGATTACATGTTCTAACAGTCAGGTCATTTCTCCTTAGTTCTAGGTTGCTTCTCTCCTTGATTAGTTTCCATCTATTGCTTCTTGTTCTGCATTTAAATGTTTTGAAGAATAGGTTGACTTGCTCTTTTCCCAGGTAGCCCCTTGGATATTAGAACACTGCTATCATATTACCCCTAGTCCTTCTTTTCATTAAAGTAGACATATCCAGTTCATGCAACTGTTCTTCATATGTTTTACCTTCAGTCCCCTCATCATTTGCTTTTCTTTGCACTTTTTCTAGAGTCTCAACATCTTTTTTATATTGTGGTGACCAAAACTGGATGCAATATTTCAAGTATGGTCTTATGAAGGCATTATAAAGTGGTTACAAAATTACATAGATCGCACCATCTGCAGCATTCTAATTATCTTTCTATAATAACAAGGCAAGATTACTGTGCCAACTTTTGCATTTGTAAAACATAGAACTTAAAAGTTAAAGAATTGAATTATTTGAATTCCTCATATTTATCAGTTAAACACTTATTTTGACTATCTGGTCAGAATGAATATTTGGACAGTCTTCTCATCAAGACTGTTTCTTCCATTCTTTACAGATAGAAAAAAAACTAGCTGCTATAAATGTGGCATTCAATCATATTAAATTAAAAATCACATAGTTGAAGAATCTGGTAAATCCCAGATTTTGATATTGGTCTCTATGATTCTCTATGTCTGTGAAAAGAGATTTGGAAATATATAATAATTGTAGAGTTTCATAGGATTTCCAATATTTGGGGTAGTCTGATGTAATATATAATGCTTCTTCATATTAACAATTGCCAATAGGGAATGACTGAAATAATGCCTTAGGGTATGAAAGTGGCTCTGAACTCTTTTTTCCTGTTGTTGTTGTTGTTGTTGTGGTTGTTGTTGTTTTTATTGTTAGAATTATTGAGCACTATTTGACACAACTCATAACAGTAATCAGAATGCTTTAGCCCATTCAAAGGCATGACTGATGAATGGGACGATTCCACAGAGGAAAAAGGCAAAGCTAAAATGCAAGAGGCAGGGTAATCACAGTTCAGTAGTAGAATCACATGTTTCCTGCAGAAACTGCTGGACTCATTACTGGGTTGTGTACTCAGAGTTGGGCAAGACTTTGACTTGAGTAAATTTCAATTTTGATCAGTTTCTCAATACTCCAGACTTAAGCTTGTTGTGCCCTGTTCCATCTATTAAGCAAATCTCTGTAATAGAACCTCCAAATTTCAACTGACCTGGAAAATAATACATATGAAACAAAAAATCCTCGAGCTTCTTTGGGCTCTCAAGAATTAAACTGTCAATCCCTGGGATGGGTGCACATCTCTAAGTATTTATTTATTTCAACGGAAAGTAATATATGAAATGGACTTTCCATTCTGGCTAATTTCAAAAGTGACTCACTCACAGTGCCCTTTTTAAAGCAACCACATTAATTCCATCCCATTCCCACTGTATGGTACAGGACCAAACAGTCTCAATTCTAGAAATGAAACTTCTCCCAAAGAGGAACCGGTTCTACTGGATGGAAGAGTCACCAGCCAGGCCTGTGCTTCAAGGCAAACAACTCCCCAATCTGGACCAGTTTCACAAGATGAACCACACCCAATTGGAAAGGGTGCTCCAAAGGGGCCACTCCTGAAAAATTTGGCAGAGGAAAGTGTTTCCCACACAGTAGTTTAAGAGACGAAAGCAACTCTGTTCTAATAGGAACCTGGAACTGTAATCATTATTTCTTAAGGAGAGGTTTAGGAAGGCTGCTCAGTTTTAAACTATAGCATGCCAGTTGCACTGCTGCACCTAGAATAGTCCTAATACATTTTATTACAACAGAACAGAATAGTTTGCGTACCATTATCCACCTCATTTTCAGGAAGGTTTGCAATGCTGGCTCATATATACATTTCTCTACATCTTCTTATTTAAAATAGTTAGATGAAGCTGAATCTAGCATGCAATTACTTTACAGAACTACTGCAGAACATGTATGGTTGCATTAAACTCATCTCTTTCCAAATAGTTAAAGCAAGTATGCACTGTTTCTTCAGAAACTGTTTCTAGCTGTCCCTAAAAGTATGTTCAAAAACATTCATACAAACCCCTAGAAGCTGTCATGTGAACCTGGAAAAAGACATAGCTGCTTTAATGATTCCATTTGTACATAATACTATAATAAATTCTATGTTCTGTTTAGGTAACCATTCCCTAAGAGAAGCTGAACCATATTGCTCACTATCCAATGTTCATGAGTAGTTAATACTCAGAATTGGTTAAACATTCTATGAATGCAGAAATTATTATTGGTTTCGTTTTATTCCAATGGTTGAAGTCTTTTAAATATAGGTTAAGTAAAAAAAAATCCTATTGGAATTTTTAGATCTTTATATGTAATTTTTCTTTGGAAGAACTCAATCACTGATCAGATATTGAATCATAGTGCTAAACATTCAGCTATCAGTGGTGTAGCAGGGAAATATATTAATAAACAATAGCTTATTGATCTACTGTTAAATATGGATACCACTTATTTTCTTACTCAAGGATTCTTTATACATAACTGTATATGCAATTCTAATAAGGTTACTTCCTCATTAGTATGCTTAGGATTGTAGCCTAAATGGCTTCCTATCTCAGACAAATTCTATCAAAGTCATATGAAGTGTGCCGGAGTAAGGTTCTGAAGTTATTATTATTATTATTATTATTATTATTTACTTTATTCATTAAACATGAAACTCAGTCAACTGAACATTCAGAAATAACATATAGCATTGACTGGTGCTAATGGTTGATATGGGTTGCTGCCAACATCCTAGGTATCAAACAAGTACTTTCTTAACATGTATGATGTTCCAAGTAGCATAGTTTTTTGCAGTTCGGCTGGTGTTATTGCAATGAAACATGAAACTCAGTCACTGAACATTCAAAAATACATCACAAATAGCATTGACTGGTGCTAATGGTTGATACGGACTGCTGCCAGCGTCCTAGGTATCAACCAAGTACCTTCTTAAGATGTATGATGTTCCAAGTAGCACAGTTTTTTGCAGTTCGGCTGGTGGTATTGCAATTTGTTGATGTATCTTATAAAATTCTTGGACATGGTATCAAGTGCCCCAATGACAATCAGTATCACTATTGTTGTTGCTGTTATTGTTATATTATTATAACAATATAACAATATTATTATAACAATATAAATATATATATATAAATATATCAATATAAATATATATATTTATATAAATATATATATTTATATTATATATATTGTTATATAGGGCCGCGGTGTGGCTCAGGCTGTAAGAAGCCTGTTATTAAAAACACAGCTGCCTGCAATTACTGCAGGTTCTAGTCCCACCAGGTCCAAGGTTGACTCAGCCTTCCATCCTTTATAAGGTAGGTAAAATGAGGACCCAGATTGTTGGGGGGGCAATAAGTTGACTTTGTAAAATATACAAATAGAATGAGACTATTGCCTTACACACTGTAAGCCGCCCTGAGTCTTCGGAGAAGGGCGGGATATAAATGTAAACAAAAAATATTATTATTATTATTATTATTATTATTATTATTATTATTATTATTATTATTATTATTATTATTATTATTATTATTATCGTGATGGAAACCAAAATGCTCCAGCTGGGTTTTCATTATGCTGTTTATGCACATAATTTCCTACATCATGGGCCACACAGAGAAAACATGAACCGAGACTTACTTGGAGCGACCTTGTCCGTAGATTGCATCAGGCTTGCTGGCTACAGGCTGGGCATAGACTGCATCTTGCTTGTTAGCAGACGTGCAAGAGGGGGTGCGGATTGGAATTCTCTTATTTGACCTTGTGAGGGTTGAAATTCCTTCCTGGTTGTTGCATGTAGTGCTGTAGAGGCTGTGACGATGTAGACTGGCCTTGTGATTCACCCGACTTCCACTCTGATTTCTCCTTAGCGTGCCTCGTGGAGGGTCATTGTAGAGGTCTGGCTCACTCCGACTACTCTTCATATTCTGCACAAAGCAGTAGTCACTGCCAGCATGTGTAGGACTGCAGATCTTGTTATAATGCTTGCTACCCCAACTGTCCATTTGGCTGTAGGAACTATAGCGTTTGTTCTCAGCTGCATTTCTTTTGAGCGTTCCATTGTACATCTGATGGACATAGAAAGAAGGCAGAAGGGAAGAAAAACCAGCAAATGTCTTTGATTAATGTTGTTCTTCAACTGATTGACAAAGACAAAGGGAAAAATACTGGAAGAGACTGGGTGCTGGACTCAATGAAAGTAACATTTACTTTGATAGGAACAATGAATGAATCATGCTGAATAAGGAGTACCAGTCAAAAACATACTGCTCCCAGAAATAGCATCTAACTGAGAGTAAATATTTTCAAAATACAATTCCATGACGGATAGTCACTGCACTCAATAAATCAGGGGTTCCCAATCCCCAGTCCATGGGCCGGCAGCAGTCCATGGCATGCCAGAAAATGGGCCACACAAACAAGCAAAGCCCCATCTGTTGGATGCAGGAAGCACACGAACCCCACCCCCTCCAGTCCAGGGAAAAATCCCTCTCCATGGATCTCCCTGGGGCCCAAAAGGTTGGGGGCTACTGCAATAGAAGTATAAATTGGCAAAGTTTTGTTGCATCATTCAAACACTAGTTCTTGTCATAATCTAGTCTTCTTGCTGTCTTCACTCCCCAAAACATGGCTTTCCATGTTGGCAGAGACAGTCCTGCATAAGAATATACAGTATATTATTTCTTACCACCTCTAAGGACTGCCAACATTGCTGTTGAAATTACATTGTATTATCCTTAGATCCACCCAACGCCTCTATTTTTATGTCAGTGTAATAGGAATGAGGATGTCCAACATGTACTTGCTCAAAGCAGTTTTCAACTTATTTTCCTATCACTAAAATCTAATGCAAACTTTCAAAAAACTTCAAATAAAATTCTACATTTATTTATATAGATATTTATCACAGGTTTTAGAAAACTTCAAAGAAACAAGAAATAAGTGGCTTTTCATATGTTCTGTTGCCATTAAAGACTTATCAGCCCTAACCTGTGGAGCAATTGTTGTGGGATATAGTTCAGCAATATCCAGAAGGCCATGCGCACAAGTATACAAGATCCTCTACATATGATAATAATAAATAACTCTGTTCTGAGGGCAGGAAATTGTAAATCATCTTTTATGCATCCATTTTAGTCTCAACTTTATTCATTTATTTTATTATGGTATAATGTGATGCCCATTTTCACATATTTGAAGTTGCTAATTTTAAATAAAACATGTATCTGTATAAACCAATCTAAATGCTTGATTTACAAAGAAGGCATTTCCGTTATGTTCAATGGCATATACTCACATTGTATATACATTACACTGCAACTTTAGCCTAAACAATTGCAACTAACTTGATATTCTGACAATAATGTGTGAATGCTAGTACAATACCTGTTGCCATAGAGGCATATATATTCTACCAGTATTTAATAGCATCTGCGGCGATTTTGTGGGATTCTTTTTATTTTAGCTGTATCTGATTACGAATTTCCTGCTGCTTGGCTAGAGTTCTGATAGATGCTTTCTAATACATCTGGAAGGTACCAGCTAAAGAAGGTCTGATTTAAATCTACCCCATGAAGAATTTTGTTAATGAATGCCTAATTTGCTCATCAAAATTCCGGGAGACATTTTGTAAGCAAAAATGTAGCCTTGCTGAAATTTTGACACCTGCCAGTTACTGGCAAATATAGCCATCTATACTCCCGCCCCCATTCCAATGAGAAGTTCAGTTCTGGTGTAACCTAACATACCTATTGAAGGAAGAGCTATGTGAACTTGAAAGTTTATACTTAACTTTCAGAGGAAAGGTTTCAGGGATACACTTCATGTTTCTACATAAAAGGAAATACACTGAATTGGGGAGCACACAAAAATGTTAGCACCCCCTATACTTTGGAAAATCTTAGAAAGAAAAGTGGTCTGCCTTAATACACTCATAAAACTAAAGTAACCCATTTTAAGGATCAAATATTTGGAGGGAAAATCTTCAATCTTCTTTGCAGGTAAATATAATAACATATTACAATACAGTAAACCAAAAAGCCACTTTGATTCTTGAAAAAGAATGAGACGTAGGACTCTAAAAGGGTTTTGATAATGAGCTTCTTTTCACACAAACCAAGCTGTTTTTCCATCTCTCTACAAACTATATTTTCGGTGTTGCACCCCACCCAGTCTGTACTTGCACTGACTTGCCTCTTTTTTGTTGAACAAAAAAAAAAAAAAGCCTTTCCAAAACTCAAAACATGGCATTCACAATTCCCAAGACTTACTGGGAAAAAGAATATGTTAATATCTCATTTGTAATGAAAACTAGTTTCTCATTCCAAAATGCAATCTCTTCCCACAAACACAGAATAAGCTATGTAGATGCATACATATCTGTGCACACCTTTTTTGTTTGTTCTCCTTCCAGATGCATGATGTGGATACTTGCAAAAGAAAACAGAAGTCGCACACAAATAATATGTTTAGTCTTTAATGTGAACCTAATAGCTAGCTTTTGTTTGCAGTTAATGCCCCAGGGACTAGACATCTCTGCCAAATTGCTGTTTTGACATCCCTCGTTACTGGAATAAAAACACATGTTAACTTATAAAATAAACCTAGCTGCCACTGCTTTTTTAATCTCTCTCAACCAACATATAGGGCTTTTCTTCATGGCTTTATTCATCTGTGTTCTTCTTGTTCTTGAGTCAGCAGAAAAGGATGCCAAGGTTAATTGGACTATGCTGACAACCAAACTCTAATTTGGCTCCGTAACAATGATACCGCCTTTACAGGTTTCATATAGGATAAATTGAAAAGAGTCATTCGTGGATTCCCTGGATTTATTTCCCTTCCCACTAAACATTACCTGCTGATGGGAAACCCAACACTAATTGGTCGCCTTAACATGTTCTAGAGAGGAATGGGCTGAGCAGGTATAGCCACCTCTCAAATCCCTTGAATAAAAGCTCACCTACAGAATTCCATGGCAGCAATCAATCACCCTGAATGTTTCTGACATCAGCACCGGAGGAATATAAAAACCATGCTTAAAAAAAACCCCAGCCAATTAGTCATATGCATGGGGAAGTAAATAAAAGAGAGTTCTCTAGGTACATTGTTAGAGCCCGCTCTCATTACCCCTCCATCAGTGGTGGTATTCAGTCAGTCTATCCGGTTCAGGCAAACCAGTAGGGGCAGCTGTGGGAGGCTCCACCCACCCGCCCAGACGTCATCACCTCCTGTTTTTGACCCTCTGCGCATGTGCGGAAGGCTCGCAAAGGCTCGCACGCGCTCACATTTGCAAACCGGTATTGAAGGTAAGTGAATATCACCCCTGCCCTCCATGTTATGCAGCCAAACTCACAGTTGAACAAAGGGCACAGAATGAACTAGAAAGGATTGATTGAAAGTAATCCATCATGGAAATGGCAATGCTGGCAACTTGTGACTGTGGCCAGCATCACTCAGAAGTCACCAGTGAGCATGAAAATATCAGCAGAAGATAAAATGGCACAAATATTATCATCCACCAAATAATGATAGAAATAAGTATGGCCACACATAAAACTTTGCTGGTGAAAGGAAAATCTGTAATGAAAGTATCTAGAACAACATCCACAATACAGAGTGTTACAATTTGATTCTCTTGTAGTCTCAACTGATCTCCTGTACAGCACAGCATTAGTCCTCTTTTTTTAATCATATGTAAATCTATCTTTAAAAGAAAACATTCTGAGTATTATTTAAAAGCGTAAGGGATTTAAAAGGTATTATTTAAAACACCTGCATCATGTCTGACCAGCACAGAGAAGCATTGCATAAGCAAAGCATAAGCAAATACCTCGGCACACAGCATCGCTCTCCAGTTAAAGCCAAAATGGAGGTGACACGAGGCTGGCTCCGGGGGATTACAAATGCTTCTTTGCGGGAGGGGGTCTTTCCCGCTGCCTTGAAAGAGGCCGTGGTGAGACCTCTCCTCAAGAAGCCTTCCCTGGACCCAGCTGTTTTAGGGAATTACCGGCCAGTCTCCAATCTTCGCTTTACGGCGAAGGTTGTAGAGAGTGCTGTGGCGTGGCAGCTACCCCAGTACCTGGATAAAGTTGTCTATCTAGACCCGTTCCAGTCCGGCTTTCGGCCCGGATACAGTACAGAGACAGCTTTGGTCGCGCTGGTGGATGATCTCTGGAGGGTCAGGGATAGGGGTTATTCCTCTGCCCTGGTCCTATTAGACCTCTCAGCGGCTTTTGATACCATCGACCATGGTATCCTGCTGCGCCGGTTGGAGGGGTTGGGAGTGGGAGGCACCGTTTATCGGTGGTTCTCCTCCTACCTCTCTGACCGGACGCAGACGGTGTTGACAGGGGGGCAGAGATCGACTCCTAGGTGCCTCATGTGTGGGGTGCCACAGGGATCAATTCTCTCACCCCTCCTGTTCAACATCTATATGAAGCCGCTGGGTGAGATCACCAGTGGCTTTGGGGTGAGATACCAACTGTACGCTGATGATACTCAGCTGTACTTTTCCACCCCGGGCCACCCCAGTGAAGCTGTTGAAGTGCTGTCCCGGTGTTTGGAAGCCGAATGGGTCTGGATGGGGAGGAACAGGCTCAAACTTAATCCCTCCAAGACGGAGTGGCTGTGGATGCCGGCAGCTCAGTACAGTCAGGGATGCGGCTGTCTATCGGGGGTGAGTCGTTGGCCCCGATGGAGAAGGTACGCAACTTGGGTGTGCTCCTGGATGGTCGGTTGTCCTTTGAGATCATTTGACGACCGTCTCCAGGAGAGCTTTTTATCAGGTTCGTCTGATCTGCCAGTTGCGTCCCTTTCTGGACCGGGATGCCCTATGCACGGTCACTCATGCTCTCGTTACCTCTCGTCTGGACTACTGCAATGCTCTCTACATGGGGCTCCCCTTGAAGAGCACCCGGAGACTTCAGCTAGTCCAGAATGCGGCTGCGCGGGTTATTGAGGGAGCGGTTCGGAGCTCCCACGTAACACCTATCCTGCGCAGACTGCACTGGCTACCTGTTGTTTTCTGGGTGCGCTTCAAGGTATTGGTTACCACCTTTAAAGCTCTCCATGGTTTAGGACCGGGCTACTTACGGGACCGTCTACTGCCGGCCTCTATTTCCCAGCGTCCAGTGCGTTCCCACAGAGAGGGACTCCTCAGGGTGCCGTCAGCCAAACAGTGCCGACTGGCGGCCTCCAGGGGGAGGGCCTTCTCTGTGGGGGCTCCTACCCTGTGGAACGAGCTTCCCCTCGGGCTTCAACAACTACCTGACCTTAGGACCTTTCGCCGCGAACTTAAAACCTATTTATTTCGTATGGCTGGACTGGCTTGATTTTAAATTCTAAATTTTAAATTTTAATTGAATTTTGATGGGTTTTAAATTTCTGTAATTTTATGGGGTGTAATGTTATTTTAAATTTTCTGGCAAATTTGAATCAGTTTTTTAAGGGTTGTTTTAATTATGGTGTATGTTTCTGTTTGTATTTTATTTGCCTGTTCACCGCCCTGAGTCCTTCGGGAGAAGGGCGGTATACAAATTAAAACATTATTATTATTATTATTATTATTATTATTATTATTATTATTATTATTATTATTATTATTATTATTATTATTATTATTATTATTATTATTATTATTATTATTAAAATGACCATTGAGGACAGTGCACAATGACCAGAAGGAAGAGGGTGCACCTGCAGCAATCTGAACTGGTTTATAGGACCTTGGCAAGATCCAGTCCTCATCAATACCAAACATCAGCATGAAGGAAGTGCTGCAGTTCATGTCCATGACAAGACTTACATTGGGGGGAAATATAAAAATTGTGCATTTTAAACTGGAACAGCAAAGTGGTTGGTTGCTGCGCCATGAAGATGAGCCCTTAATAAAAACTTGATTTAAATATTGTCAGGAACAATTGGAACAGCATATGCACATTTTTCAAGGTAATAGGAAGTTTATGAAGTAGACCAGGGGTCTCCAACCTTGGTCCCTTTAAGACGTGTGGACTTCAACTCCCAGAGTTCCTCAGCCAGCTTTGCTGAAGTCCACACGTCTTAAAGGGACCAAGGTTGGAGATCCCTGAAGTAGACTGCAGTGCTCCATTTCACCAAACAGTGAGCCCCTCTGTGTGGGAGATGGGCAGTTTTAAAAATAGATAGATGATAGATGATAGATGATAGATAGATAGATAGATAGATAGATAGATAGATAGATAGATAGATAGATAGATAGATGGATGGATGGATGGATGGATGGATGGATGGATGGATGGATGGATGGATGGATGGATGAGAAGGGAGGCTACACCCAATAGTTCCCCAGTTGCAGCACAGTTTATGAAGAAAAGGCTCAACAATGAAATTAATGGAAGGGACACATCTCTCACCTGTGTCTGATACCCAACATATCCAATACCCAAGAAACAATATCAAGAAGCAATCTGGAGTGGTGAATCCAAGATTCTTTGTCTTCAAGGGCATTTGGAGGAGGTGGGGAAAAGGTGCAAAGGAGGATCAGAATCTGCTTCCTTTTCTGAAGTTGAATTCAATTGTCGATTAGAGAAATGCTCAGTTGATATGGATACTATGATATATCTACCTACTTTTTTAAACCCAGAATACAAGTATCCTCTTATAATGGAATGCATAATAACTTCTAGACTAACTGGATTGTGCTTGTCAGTCAAAAGTGTGCTGGAATATTTTTGAAAAATAGGCATCTTTCAGCATTGTTGAATGGATGCCATTAATTTCATTGTTATAAAAAATCAGGGAAAGGAATTTTTACTGCCCATTTTTTAATTAAAATATAAAATCTGAAACAGAAATTCAACTTTTTATCACAAGCAGCATTTATCATCCAGAAATGTTGAGATATTATTAGTTTAGTTATTTATTTTTTTATATCTATAAATATATTTATATATTCAAATATAAGTCTATTTGGAGACAGCCCCTCTCACTCCCAGAGTGACTTTGGGTAGTGCATTATTAAAAATGTAAACAACCCCCCCCCTAAATATTGTGTAGAGGAGACAATTAAAACAGAAATAAAATAATTAAAATTAAAAAGAAATGGCATTAACTGACCTCATGGTTGCGTGCTTCTCTATAAGCACCAAGTGAGTTGGGTCTTCCAAAAGTCCAGCCAAGTGGGGGCCCACCTCATTTCTTGAGGTGGGATATTCCAAACGGCAAAGAGAGTTAGTGTAATATTAGTGTGCGTTCTTGGCTATTGTCCGATTTCATTGGAACATTGAGTTCAGTAATATATTAATAACGATGATGTAGTACATAGGGTTGAAAGTATTTTCTGTACTTCATTTAAATAGGTCTACAATTTTCCACTTTCCCAACCAAATATAGTCCAGCACTTTTTAACACCATGAATTAAGCTTTTCTTAACACCTAACTAAATAATGACTTTTTTCACAAGGCTAATATGATTCCTAAAGCAGTTATGAATCATAATGATATGCTATATGCAGCATTTTAATGTTGTTTTAATATGGTCACTATGTATTTTTAGAAGCAGTTTTCTCTCATTCTTTACCCTGTATAACTGAGAAAGTGAAGTGCCACACCACTCAGGTAACTCAGCGGATCATCAAATAAGATGACAACTGAAAACAGTGCTGAGTGTTTCTAATTCCCTTACGTAGGCCAGCAGCCTTTTCTCAGAAACATTTGATTAAAAAAAAACTAGTTTGTTTCTCCAGCAGCAGATGGTATGAAGGTTAAAACATTTGCACGAACATGTTGAGAGGGAGTGTCTAGCAGGCCTGAGGGAAAAACCAAGGTAATAAAGTATGATGGCTTACCACTAGAGTACAACACACACCCTTGATTTTGCTTGCCAAAAGAATTCAACTCAGTATATAGCACACAAGTGGAACACATAAACTTGAAAAACCAACAACAGTAAGCCTAAATACCATGGTTCTGTTAGATATACCTACGTTTTATATCAGGGGTCTCCAAATTCTGGGAGTTGAAGTCCATAAGTCTTAGAGTGGCCAAGGTTGGAGACCTCTGTTTTATATTTTTAACTGAATTGATACTTTTTTTTTTACTTTAGTTCTGGAAGGCATGGGGACAATTTAGCATATGTTCATTTATTTGTTAGATTTGTGTTCTTTTCTTCCTGAATTGATTAAAAGGGTAGTGGCTTGAAGGGACATTAAGTTAGTATTGTTTCCTCTTCTCTCTCTTTCTCTCCCTTTCACACACACAACAGACATACATCACACTTGCGCTAATATTCCAATTATTTTAACACATTTTATTTCTAACTTTGATTGCCATACATCCTAGTTATACAATTTCCCACAAAACCCAAAAAGCTATTTTTGTTCAACTATTTGCAATCAGTGCATATGCTGGACATCAAGTTCCATATACATTTCACTAGGAGACTAACAAATGATGTTAGTAAAGGCATCTCCTATTATATTTCGTTTACCACATAGTTTTCACAGGCTCTTATCCTGACAGCTTAATTTTCTCTGACAGTTTAATTTTAGACAGACAGAATGGTTTCCTTTTTCATACCTGGAAGCTGTTCAGTTGCCTTTGACTCAAGGTTTTCCAGCCCCTTGGGGGTGATGGTTAGTGTCCATATATATAAGCATGAAAACTCTTTCTGAATCTAAATTAATCTTGAGTTGATTGGCCTTACATTTTAATCAACTGTGCATAGGATTTTCATCCTCTTTTTATTTTAGTATAAAATTAAAAGCTTCAGATGGCTTGTTGACTTTTCAAAGCAGCCATCCTGTATTCCTGATTAGAATATCCATTGGGGGAAAATCCTAGATTACAATGTAGAGCATGGGTGTCAAATTCGTGTCACATTGCTATCATGTGATGTTTTTCCCATTCGCGGGCTGGGGTGGGTGTGGCCTGCATGTGACGAATTCAGCCTGTGGGCCACCAGTTTAACACCCCGATGTAGAGTATTTCCCAGAGCCATTTAAGGAGAAGGAGGAGGAGGAGGAGGAGGGGGAGGAGGGGGAGGAGGAGGAGGAGGAGGAGAAGGAGAAAGAGAAGGAGGAGGAAGGAAAGAAGGAGGAGGAGGAGGAGGAGAAGAAGAAGAAGATGGCTGACCTAATTGAATAAAGCTGTTGACTTTGAACCTACTGATAGAATTTTCCATTGCACCAAGGGAAATATAGTAGCAAAGGGCTTGGTTGGCAGGATGAGATGCTACACTGGCTTCATTTGAGCATCTGCTATCTAAGCTGTCTATCTAAGACAACTACTATGCTCAGTTCAATGGGTTTTTTTATTAAAAATGTCAACTATATGTTTATATATTTTTGTTTATGTTATATGTTTAACAGAAGCTACAGCTTATGTTAAAAGGCTGACCAATTTTGATATAGCCTTTAGTCATTTAATATTTTTAACTGACTAACTATGATTAACCAGGAAATAAAACGCATTCTAATTTCTCTGAAACAATATACCTGCACTGATATCAATTTCTATCTCTTATCCCTAAAAGACCTTTAAATCTACTCATCTGCCCTGCTTAAAGAAACATAGAATTCAATGTCTATTGTATGTAGACATCCCCAGTTCCAACTTATTCCAAGATCCATTTAGAAATGGATTATCAAGAAACACAAGGGGACAATTGTTGGTCTTCAGATTTCCCCAATTAACCACTCTACAGATGCATTAGAACCATAATCACCTAGATTTTCACCAGCAAGATAATTATAGATTTCAATAGTTAACACTTTGCTTACAAATGCTGACTGTATCTATATGCATTTAAAGAAAAGCATAGAATTGCAATGTTTTCAAAAGAAACTTATTTGAAAATATGAACCTTCTATTTCTATAAAGTAATGCCTTAATTTAATCTACATTAGGCCTTTACAACCATAAAATGCAACATATAATACACATAGAATTGTAGCAAATAAGACTGGTATTCTTTGGTTACTGGAGTATTATACAAAATCAAATTAATACTTTTCAATCATCAGAAAGCTGTTGATTATGTCTTTGAATAAACTAACTATTCCATCTTCCAGTCCTTCTCAACACAGCTTTAAATAAGCCTGGGAATGATTTGAGTTTCTTACTCCTGACCATATGACCAAAATAAATAAATAAAAAATAAACAAACAAATAAGCAAACAAACAAAAAACACAAAATTTTACCGTATGGCCCCAGTTATTGGTTCCTGTGTGGGCTTTGGCATAATAGCTACCACGGGCTGTTCCATAGTTATAGCCATCAGACAAACCATCATACATCGAACCTGCAAATACAGCAAGAATGAATGAAAAAAAGATTAATTTTTATCTCTGATTTTGTTTTAGTATTTGACTCAGATGCCCACTTTGTGTTAAAAAAGAATCATATGACATATGACATAAATGAAATATTACCATGTTGTACATGTGGCTATCATAAAGAAAAATCCTACATAAGAAGCTATTGGCAAAGTTCAGGGGACACATGCTATATGAAGCATAAATTTAAAGCTGTGCATATTTCAAGAAGAACTGAATTCTGAAATGTTACATTTTAGTAGATTATGTAATGAAATAATCATTTCTGTTTTAGACAAATGATTCAGCTGGCCACTCAACATAGCCAACTTAAACGGATTATGCTTATGTTACTTAATTCTGAATATACTGTTAAGTGGGATTTCCCACTATTTATTTAAGTAGGGTTCTGCCAGTCTGACCAATATGATAACCATGGGAGCCCCCAAAAGAAACTAATACCATGGGAATAGCCATGCCTTGAAGGTCAGTATGGCCTAATTCTGCAGTCTTTAAAGTTATCTTGAAAACCTGTAGCTCTTCCCACAGAAACAAGGCTAGTATGATGTACAAACCCATGCTGTGTCTTTTGAACCCATCTTCCCTCAAGAGAGTGTGTCTTCATTTGCTTTTATTGCTATGATTCTTAAGTGAGTCAGTCCAGCACAATAACCACTAATACCACATTGACTGCCATGGAATATAATAATATAGAAATATTGAATCAAAATCTTAATCACTTCAGCAATAAAGAGTAGAATTGAATAACTCCTTAATAGCTAATTACAGAGACAATGTCTAAAATGACTTACAAAAATTTCACTGACAGTGTACCTCAGTGGGAGACACTCAAAATCTGATTAAAGGAAATGAATAGCATTTAAGTTTAAAGATTAAAGTTTAAAGACTTTTCTAAGCAATGAACTTTCATCAAAGGTTACAAAAATTGTAAACTGAAGTAATTTACAATATCTGTCTGTTTTATAGGTGTGCTATATAGATATCATGTTTTACTATATTTATTGTGTTCTGATACCATCACTCTTAACAACTCTTAAAAATTCATTATCAGAAAAATAGCAACTGTCCCTACACACTGTAAAGCAATAGCAATAGCATTTAGGCTTATACACAACACTCTCTGGGGTGTTTTATAATGTAAGCATTATTTGCATATTGCCCCAACAATCTGGGTCCTCATTTTACCAACTTCACAAGGATGGAAGGCCGAGTGTCAAGTGTGGAAATCAGGAAATTCAGGCAGTTCAAATCAGGGGTGATGATATTCAGCAGGTTCTGAAAGGGTTTGGAGAACTGGTAGTGGAAATTTTGAGGAGTCCAGAGAACTGGCAAATACCACCTCTGGCTGGCCCCAGAGTGGGGAGGGAATGGGGATTTTGCAGTATCCTTCCCCTGCCATGCCCACCAAGCCATACCCACCACACCCAACAACCACGCCCACAGAACCAGTAGTAAAAAAAAAATGAATTCCACCACTGGTTCAAATTTATATAAGGGTTTATTACAAGTTTAAGTTCTCTACAAGAATCTGAACTACTAATGATCAAAGCAGATCAGCAGTAGATAAGAGTCACTGGAATTCAAGCTGGGCGAAATTTAGATCTCTTGTGGGCATGAAGAGACTCAAGGCTGAAAACGTGTTTGACGCCTTTCTCGGGCTCCGCTTGGTCACCTCCTCAACTCCAGCTGGTGTGCAAAGTTTGCCTGCACTACTGCACTTTAACCAATGCAGCACTAGGGCTTCTTATCAATCAGTAAAAGCAGAATAAAAATAAGCAAAAAACAGGCTCAATGGCAATAATTTTCATCCCCCAAAAGTCTGCTCTCACATTTGGTTTTCAACAGTTTTCAGAAGGCCACCTGGATAAGTGCTAGCCCAACCTTATGAAGGAAACCTTTCGAAATATGGGGACTGAAATGGCAAAACTTTAACTGCACCTCCCCATCAAGTTTTGAATAACTAAAGAAGTTTTGATAGTGTGCACATACTGGATAGGTATATGGAAAAGCCAGTACAGTAGATCCCTTTGTGCCAAGCCATACAGGGCATTACAGGTTAAAATGAATATTTCACTTGAAAACCTGTTGATAACAAAAGCAGTGACCATAAAACAGGTCTTATGTGATTAATGGTACCTTGGATTTACCAATAAGCAGGCCACTGCACTTTGAACCATTTGCAGTTTTCAAGTAATCTTCAAAGCCAGCTCATGTATTATTCCATTGGATAGTGGAAGCACAAGACTCACAATTTTCACAGCCTCTTGATCTGGGTAACCGGTATAGACATAGCCTTTACCAGCCTATCTGATAGTAACCTGAGGCCAGGAATTGTCCCATGTTGTGGATCTGCTCTTTCAGGGGTTGCTGATGCTTCATATACAGGAGGAGGAGGAGGAGGAGGAGGAAAGAAGAAACTAATTAACCTGTAGTTAATTTTTAATTATGTTTATTCTAACTCCCCCTGCCCCGCTTCAACTCAACCAGGTGACTCTATGTGACTTGCAATTCTAGAACTAAAATTAAGAAATAATTGAAACAATTAAAAAACATTAAAACAATAAAAACATCCATCAAAGAACTGAATGACCTAAGCCTGAGGTTATTACTGGCTGACAACTTTATCTGTGCCCTAAGCAGTATTGTACCTGTTTTTTCCCCTGCATTTGTATAATCTACATCTGTAGATGCACAGCTAACTACCACCATTACTTCAAAACATGCCCTTGGAGAAATATGTTTCTAAAACCACAGTTATGTTAAACCTGTTTACCACAAATAAGAAAGTTGTATCTCCAACACAGGGGCCAGAACACTTTTGCAAAACTTTGGCACAGGCCCCCAAAATTTTTGGTGAGATCAATTGCTTTTGAACTTCAATTGGACATGTAAATACTAACATAGTTTGTTCCAGATGCACAATAAATATTGCTTAACAGCTCTAAAGAAAAAAAGCTGCCTATGAGCCGTCACTATCTCATATTCTGACATCTCAGAGCATGGGCATTTGGAGGGTAGGTTAAAAAAAAATCAACAATATACTTACTTGATTCAGAAGCCTAATATGGTATAGAAGTAGATAAGTATCTGTAGAAACAGAGTCCTCTTTCCTGAAAAGTTAAGTTTCTCCATGCTGTTTCCTGAAGTCCTCCCCTTTGACTCATTGCTTAGATTTTCTATATTTGCTCAATGCCTATTCCAGATACTTATTCTTACACAAGAATAAACATATCTCATAGGAGGGGGAAAATGACTTTTTTTTTCAGAAAATAGCAAAAATACTATTTACTTTTGATTCATTATATGCTGTCAAGTCACCCTTGACTTCTAATGATAACATAGATTTTATCCATGAAGATCTTTTGTAATCTGATTTTTAGGTCTTCAACATCATCACTATAAATGAGTCAATCCACCTTTCCTCTTCATCAGCATTTGACCCTTCCCCAGAGAGATAAATCTTTGCATAATGTATCCAAAGTAGGAAAAGCCTGTTCATTTGTGCCTTGAATGATAATCCCCAGTTAATTTTTTCATTATCTGTTTGTTTGATTTCTTGACTGTCCATGGTATAGGATTCATAATATTATTTTATTTTATTATTATTTTATTTTTCAAATTTATATACCGCCCTATCTCCCTAAGGACTCAGGGCGGTTCACAGGCAGTTAAAATACATATAATAATAGTCCTCTCCATCACCAAAAGTTCTAAATTATCAATGTTCCCCTCTCATGCTTCTGCAGGTCCAACTTTCTCTTCCATAGAGTGTTCCCAGGAACACTATAGCTTGCCTATTTGAATATATTTTCTAGATCTTCATGGTTGTCTATCAAGTGTTAGTCTGCAGTGTATTTCTTGACTGCTGGTTCCTTTATTGTTGATGGTTGATCCTCAAAAGCAGAAGCTACCCACTTTGATAACTTCACTGTCATTTCTCAGGCTGTTTATGGTACTGATGTCATTAGTTTGGGATTCTTTATGTTTAATTTTAGTTCCATTTTTTTCATTGCATCCATTGACTTTTATTACTAGCAACCATTTGCAAGCAGATCCTTTGAATTTTGGCTATCAGGATAGTGTTGTCAGTTTTTATTTACTTTTAAAAGCCCTATATGTCCAACACATCTACAGACTCCATGGAGTTCCTAAACGGATAATCTCAGACCGGGGGGTGCAATTCACTTCGAAGTGTATATAACATTGGCTGATTTTTGGAGCACCCAACAGTTCTAACAGTTTAGGACTGGATCATTGATCACAATTTTTAATGTATAAAAGAAATCAAATAAATTTTTAAATATCTAATTTCAGCTGAAACTGTATGTTATAAAAATTCTATATAATTTTCATTTTATTCTAGCCTTGTATGTCTAGACTGAACTCATGCTGAGTCTCACACATTTATGAATGAAGATGAATATACTTGTCCCAGGATGATGTCCCAGGATCCAATCTGGGTCAGTCACTGGGACCAGAGGTTTTGTCTGGTCCCAGTGACTGACCCAGATTGGCCCCTCATAAATTGTTATTTTAACTTTGCCTTGTCCTGGCCTTATATTACTTAATCATGTGTTCTATATTAGCCAAGCTCCCAACAAAGTTCTCTACAACAGGGGTCTCCAACCTTGGCCACTTTAAGACTTGTGGACTTCAACTCCCAGAATTCCTCAGCCAGCAAAGCTGCTCTATAATATACAAATTTACAAAGCACTGTGAGATCATTATGCTAGATTGTTTCCAAATACACAAAGAAATTTGGTTTATACATTGCATCCACAGATGCACCTTAGCAGCCAAAGTCATAAGTAGAATTTATAAAGTTCAAATAATTTAAAAAGGTCCAACATTTCCTATTCTTCTTGAGCTAGGACTTTGGGCTTTTTTAAACCTATTTTTCTTGTCTGCTTGTTCATAGAAAAGCTATCTATAGTTTACTTTCCATAGATATTTAAGAAGGCTACTGGTAGTACTATTAGCCAAAACAAAATAGTAGCCTTAGGTGATTCTTCCTGGGAAAAACATCCATGGAAAAAAGAACTCGGTTATACCTCCAAGTGGTGGTAGTTGTCAAGATTCTACATCAACAGTGTTGAAGACCAATTGAAATTACTAATCTACTTATGTTTTCTCTTCTAAATGGGACAAAAAGTTCTAGAGTTTTTTTTCCCTTCTTCTTCTTCTTCTTTTTTTTTGCTTTGGGCTGAAAAATGTATTAGAGCAATATTACTATATCATCAACATTATTATATCATTAATATTTCTATATTACCGGTAATAATTAGCATCTATAATAGAGGTAGGCATGAATATTATTTTTAAATGTTCCATTAAATTTTGGGCAGACTCCAACCATTTCTTAAAGGTAAGACTCCTCCCAAATGTTCAAGCACTACTGAAAACACTCAAACAGAGGAGTTCCATCGTCATCTCATCCCCAGGATTTAATTGAAGTGTGGGAAGTCAGGGACGCCGTACATTGCTAGAGGGATTATTGAACAAATAGAGGCAGAACATTCTCATGCACCTGTTAGCCAACTTGTAACTACCTACAGTACATGCAAAAATACCACAAACCATTTTTGAGGACTTTCCCAGAATTCTTTTCTTCTTTGGAAGAATGTCAAAATTCTTTCAATTCAAACCAAATGAGAAATGAAAGAAAATAATGCAAAAGAAAAAAAAATCTCTGTTCAGCACTCATGTAAATCTGTACAATGAAAAAAATGCTTAGAAAAATGCTGATTTCATATGTCAATCTATATCTAATTTTGATCTGTTTTATGACTCTGTGCCTTATAATGCATGCATAAATATTGCATTGCAATTTATACATAGACTACACAGAAACAAGAAGGTGTTAGTGGAAGAAACGAGAGCTCTTGCCTCTTATCAAAAATTAATGGCATTTAACCTCCCTTTATTTCAAGCAGATTGAGATTCAAGCATGAGTTTACCTCATTCTGTAAAATCAAAGAAGCACAGAAATAGTTTATTTGGGACTATGTATATGCATGACAACAATATACTTAAACTCACATGTGTTATTGGTATGTGCCAGTAAAGGAAGATTGCTGCATCTTGGTTTACATTTTGACATTAAGAAAAAAAATGTGCTGAACACAAAATTGCCAGTGTCATATATAAAGTGACTTCAATATGCTGTAATTAAGGATTGGTAATCTTTAACAAAAGTTATCAATATTATCAAAACATGTGACTAGCTAAATAGGAGGGGGAAAAAACCCCATTAAAAATGTTTGCCTTGGAGAGACCGGAAGGGTCACGGCGAGACCGGCTGAAAAAATAGCAGGCTCCGACAAGCTCCATAAAAATCCACCTAGACAAACCGCTGTCAGGAACTCTTCAGACCAGAACCATCCTGTAGGGACAGTGAAGAAGGAGAGGCATCTTGGAAGACCAAGAGGAACAGGCAAGTTCCTCAAAAGGTCGGAGGCAGCTCTTTGGACTGGTGGCAGGGGTGGCGGCCATTGTAAAATAACCGCTCTGAAGCTGGGGCAGCTGGACTAAGTTTTTGTGCAGGAGTGGTGTTTGAATGGACTGCTGGTACCGGGTGAGTGATTGGCCAACTCACAGGTAAAAGAAAATTTCGAATTGGATTAAAAGGTGTCCTGGAGCTGAAATGAGCAGCTAATTGGCATTTGGGAAATTCTATGGAGGCAGAAGACTAAAGAGGAGATTAAAATACTAAAGCCCAAGAAAGTTTTTGTATCTATAATTGGGTTTGGAAAAATGAAAAATAATAAAAGAAAAGAACCTGAGGAAAAGTATTTTTAATATTTTGACAGCTTTGACATTTAGTTGGTTTGAAAATATTGTGGATTTGAGAGAGACATCTGCTGGCTGAAAGACAGTACTGCAATATTTGCTGGAAGAAAGAAGGGAAAATACAGCTGTGACCTTGACTACTAAAAGATAACTTGAAAATTGTGAGAACTTTTAAAGAGAATCTGTCTTTCTACATTGCTTGGTTTTGATTCTTAACAGCTGTGGAAGATAACAAATCTTTAAATTGGAGTAGACTGGATAAATAGTTAAATTGGACATTATTTGAAAACAAAAGGAGACTATGGATTTTAAATTTTAATTAAACATGATATAATTCAAAAGTTTTAACACTTTCTTAAATTGGCAATATGGAATCTTGGATGTGCGAGGAATTAATTGAGGTGATTAAAAATATGCCTGAAGTACAAAAAAGGTAATAAAAAATCAGAAATTTTGCTGAAACACACAGAACACGAAATAGGGGAGAAGGTGGTAGAAGAGAGCATAAATGAGGAGCAAGAAAATAATACTGAAGGAAAAGGAAGAAAGCAAAAAGCAGTTAGATGATTTCACTGGGATTTACAGTGGGGAAAAAAGAGTGGCGGGGGGAACATCCCCCAAAAAAGAATCAATCAAAGGGTAAAGAGGGAAATAGTGGGAAGAGATTAGGAGAAAACTTGGGGAGAACTATTCGAATAATATATCTAAAAATGAAAAAAAGGAGCCAGAAAAAAGATATAATAAACATTAAAAAAAAAAAGAAGAAGAAGTTAAAAGAATGGGATAAAAGGAGAAAATTATCAAGAAGTGGAATTTTGGAGAGACCAAGAGAAAATGGTTAAAGAAGGGAAGATTAGTGGAAAGGAGGAAGGGAAATAAGGTAAATATTATTAGATTTAAGGGAACTGTATTAATAACATTAATTGGGGATGGTCAATTAAGTTAAAGCGTTTTAACGTAAGATTTGAATATGATGGTGTATATTGCTTATAGTAAAACAGAATAGCAGATGAAATGTGAAATGGTAATTTGGTTTAATTTTGAAGACAATTGTAATTAAGAGACAACGTTGAAATGTTAAAAAGTAGGATGGGGATTTTGAGAAATATATTCTGTATTGAGTAATAAAATAATTAATTGATGTTATTGTAACAGATTAGGAATTAAGGGTGGATAGTGAGTGTTTATGTATTATGTATTAAGAAGAAATTAAGATAATACAAAGAAGTATAGAAAAAGAATATTATGGCTGAAATTGGAAACATGTAAAATGGACTTGGGGGGAAAAAAGAACAATATGGCAGAAGTTGAAATAACAAGATATGGTGAAAAATTATTAATTTGTGATAAAGATGAAAAAGATGAATATTGAAAAATGGGAAGATTGGAATATATTAAAAAGTTTAATATATATAAAATGTATAAGATGTGACCCGATCAACACTCTGTTCATAAAATATGTATGATGAAAGAAAAAAATTAATAAAACTTGTTTCAAAAAAAAAAGTTTGCCTTGTACTATTTAATATTATTCCACATTATTTATCTTGATATTGTTTTATAACTATGTAAAAGCTCTATTATTGACACATTTTATTTTATTTCTATATCTTATTTAACTATAAAAATCCTATATAAAAATGTAAAATCCTATTTTATTTTCAATACCTTTCTTTAACTCCTAAAAAATGCTAATTGCCATCACAAATCTACCGATATTCAGTCCATTTTACAATTCTACAGTCCATACTGATTTAGATTAATGTAAAGCCACTTATGAAGATATATTTTATATTTCATCTTAAATCTGGTCTATATGGTATATTGTTCTTTTATTGTTCTTCTATATGGAAAGAGAGAGAACAACTGCTATTTTTATAATGTATTGAACATTTTTTGTGTATCAGTGAATATTTGTCACATTTATTCTTTTTTTAAATAAATTACTGTTGCGTACAAAATTAATGCTTAGTAATACTTACTAATATGAAATAATTGCAAAATGATGCAAGTATGATGAAAAAACATGCCTACCCCATTAATGTAGCTGCTGACAAGAAATATATATAGACTACATTCTGCATAAAAATACCTGATAACAAGTCTATTTGGCTTCTTCCTTATAATTTTGGCCATTGTGTTCAATTTCAACTTAATTGATTCTACTCTCTGGTATTACATTTGCAATTTTTCAAGCAGAGAAGCTGTTTAAAGTTATTATTTTCTGTAGTTACTTATCATTAGTTTCATCAGAATTCTATTAAAATGAGCATCCGGCTTTAGTAATTTATTGCTCCTCAGATGTATGTTCACTTGATATGAGCCTCTTAAATTGTACAACATATTTTGTGATGTGGAAAATGCTAGCTAGCTTGTCATAAATCACACATCTGAAATATTCAATTCAGTTGAAATTCTTCCTCCTCTGTCTTTTGGTTTTGGTACTTAAGCAAATTAGAAACTTACAGAAAGATTTAATTTTGTTACTTGACAATGGAAAACCTATAGAGTTATTTTATGAGCTCATAAGGAGCTGTAATATGAAATATAAAGTAGATAGCTGCCTTTTAAAAAGACTTATTGTATCCTGATTTTGATTGTGACTACGATAGTTTGAAATGAGGCAAATCCCTCATTTCATTATTTTATTATGTAAATAAAAAATGGGTTATGCAGGAAGATTCTGCTGAGTTTTAATTATTTTTATGCAGAACAGCCCATCGTATTTTTAAGACTAATATCAAGATCAAAATACATGTTTAATATATAGAGCATTCTGGGGGGAAATAAGTGCAATAGAAAATGTTTATAGAATTTAAATGCAAATGTTTGTATGATTTAACAAATAGGAAACTAGATGGAAAGAATATATATTTATCATATCCAAAATGGCTACGGACTAGATATCGATGAATTATTTCATTCTGTGACATAGGTAAATCATTTGGTATACCGTCTTTTTGAGATGAGTTTACATTTCAAAATGACGTGCTTAATAATACCTTAAAATATAAGCTAATCAATGCTATATTGATTAGCTTATATTTTGCTAGAAAGTCTTTAGTCTTCAAGATCTGAAGCATATAGTCAAGCTCCTTCTGGCATATGAATGCTTTTTTTACATTATTGTATAGAAAAAGGACATTAAAAACAAGAAAAATATTACAAACGTGTAAAAATCAGCTCCATTTTTTAAACACTGTATTAAACCTCAACCGCATGGACTTCTAATACCCATCTGCCTTTCCATTATGCTAATTGGTAGACCCTGAGTGCAATGTGAACCAGATTGTATATTGGGGCAGCAGTCCATCATAAAAAAATATTTATTTTTTATTTTTTGTTCAGGAACCACAGCTCTTCTTACACTGACAAATTCCAAATCGTTGATATATAATTCATAGTGTCATATCTTTAAATCGTATTTTCATTTCCCCAAATCACATTGACTATCTAAATGAATATTAAATCTAAACGGGATAATAGTGGGGCAAACCCGTATTATATTGTGATGGTACTCCCACAATCATTTTGTACTTTTACAAAGTTGAAGCCAGCCCTTTAGAAACATTGTCTGAGGCTGCCAATAGACATGAAACAAATCTTTTTCTGAATTAACCTTATTTTAAGATCATCAGAAACATATTGAACATTTTAAAAAGTGATTGATTGGTGTTCATTTTTATGTAGGCTATTCCAATTCATCATTCCAAAGTTCTTGCAAATAATTAAAAAAAAATTGAACTAAACTCTTTAATTGTCAATAAAAAGAATGTAGGTTTGGAAAAATCTGAAACACTTTCCTAATAACTAGAGAATTCCAGATACTGGTCGTGCTTCTGGAACAAATTAAGAAATCAAATATTTTATATATATCAGTGTGCATATGTGTGTATACATAAATACATATACATAGATAGCTATATTCAATATTTCACAGGTTTTGACAATCTGAATTCCTCTTGCAATAAATCAAATAACTTAAAGATGTGATTGGCAATTAATTGTTCTGAAGTCTAACTATTCTTTAGCCCATAACATTCTATTTCCACACACACACCCAAAATTATTTGCAACTTTTTAACTGAGATAAAAATTGTAAGTCTATTATGTGACTAAGGATTAGAATTATACTTCTCTCCCAACATCTACCAAATGTGCCTTATAAATAAACTAAAAAGAGTCCTTGTTATGATATCAGATTATTTTCTGATAATTTTCTAATTGTGCCTCAAATGGCTTTTAACTTGGTGACTAGGATTCTATAGAGAAGAAGACACCAAAATGTCCTGAAAATAACTGTACTATAGAGTGCACCCTCCTCCCTTCCTCCCTCTCTCCCTCTGCAGTCCTTTTTTTAGAAATCCAGATTTGGGGGACTCTCAGACTTAGGTCAATAGTTATCTATGCAGGTTGGAAAGCAACAGGAATCAGGCAATGGCAATAAGTTGAAGGATGCACACCCAAAAACAGAAGGTTTCCAGGATCAAAAAGGGATCAATGCGTGGGCCTTGACAAGTATCTAATGTCAGTGATTCATGACACTGGTATATGGTAGCTGTAGGTTGACTAGTGATGAGAATGGAGCTGTTTAAATCCTTTCCCACCATATCCCTGCTCAGGTCCCCATGGGGAAACATGCATGGATCCTCTCTTTTAACATACAAGGCCAGGGAGAAAAGAAACTGGGAAAGTGATTTTTACAATTTCAGTAAAGCAACCAAAGGATTATTTAGGTTAAGGAGCCTTCCCTCAGATTTTAGCTTTCAAAGCCTATTACTCATTTGCAAGAGATTGGCGGGGGGCGGGGGGAGAGAAGAAGAAAGAATCTGTTGTGTGTAATTTTGCTATCTGACACAATATTACATCAAAAGGTAAACTCAGAGATAATCCGGCCACCCAAAGCCAAGGCTGACAACACCTGATATTTGATTCTGTCTACAACCCTTCACTGTTGCTCATCCAGTATAAGCAAATAATAAAAGTTTGATATTCAAAACCAGAATGAATCACATTTTTCTTCAGACTGGGATTAATATGTTTTTGGATGAATGGTGATAAGAAACGGTCACATTCCCAATAAAAGTGCTGGGAAGTTGCACTGAATGTAACTTGTATGTATGTATGTAACTTGAATGTAATTATTTGTATCCTATGACTATCATTAAGTGTTGTACTTTATGATTCTTGATTAATGTATCTTTTCTTTTATGTACACTGAGAGCAAATGCACCAAGACAAATTTCTTGTGTGTCCAATCACACTTGGCCAATAAAGAATTCTATTCTATTCTATTCTATTCTATTCTATTCTATTCTATTCTATTCTATTCTATTCTATGTAGAGCAACTACTAAGAGCAAAATGATACTTCTATTGGGTTTTTTTGACCAAAATAAAGAGTTCACAGGCAAAAGTAGCATCTATGAAATGAAAAAGCAAAACAATTCAAGAAATTCCATTTCTCATCCATGTCTTGCTGAATTGCTACTTCCCCGCGTTTTTATGCTATTGAGCAACCAAATTTTCTTCAGAAGTTATATCTGCTCCGGCAAAGATATTGAAAAAAAAAAGCTCTGTTCTCTAAATCAACAGAGTTGGCTCTTGAACAAAAAAATTCTTCTAAATACTATGATCCAGCTTACTAAAACAACCACATAGAACTCAAGGCCTACCATAGACTTTGTTTAATCAGAAATTCCTTGTTTTATATTTCAGGAAACTCACTATTGAGTGGAATATATTATTCTGAGGAAGCATTATTTGAAGCTATAGCTGCAGAAGATCCAGCACATCTTCTACTGAATTCGGAGTAGCGGTATTGAGAGATCAGAAACAAATACGATTTAAAATCAGAGCTCTCCATCTGCAAAATGACTTGACTAGAGATTAAATGGTCTTTCAAAGAGAATGGCTGAAGTGTTTTGGAAAATCCTGAAAATTAAGCAACAAGATGACTAATCATCTTCAAGCCTTAAAAGGCATAGATTCTTAGTTTTCTTTAAAAAAATTTAAATTCCCAAGATGACTACTTTGGCAGGCAGAAAACTCTCAAGTCTGAGAAAGTAGCCAATCCCACATTCAGACAAATGTTACCAATCCTTATTTTATTCAGTTTACTGTCTTGTGGTGTAGAAAATAGTATCTTGTTGGCTTTCCCTGAGGATCACCAGCAATTTTTTATGCTAACATTAAGCAGGCTGCCTTTTGCTAGGATTTCAATTAACACTATTATTGCTTATTATAACTTTATGTTTGTGATCAGCAGCGTGAAAAGACTTAAGCATAAGCTCTTCACAGCTTGAGTGATGAAAATCTATATTACCTCATAAATATATATTTGAACCAGGACAATGCACTGCCATAAATACATATTTTAAAAATTATTTTAAAATTTAAAATTTATATTTTAAATGCATATTTAAAAAAAAAAGCCTGAAACCATGAAACTCCATAGCTTCAAATTACAGGAGACAATGTGTTAATGTGCACCAGAATTAGACTTTACATTTCCAAGTCTAAGCATAACTGTCAGGAGTCTGGGAAGCAAAGACCAGGTTTTCAGGTTTGGTCTATAATTAGAAAGAGACACACAGAAAAAAAGAACAGTGCAGACTATTATTAATTGTGTGTTTTCTGGGCAATAAAGCTTTCCCCCTATGGTTTCACAGGTTTTGTTTCATGATAATAGACACAAAATGTAAGATATAAAATTCCTACATCAATGGAATGTTAAAAAGTATTTAGACGGTAGTCCAAAGAAGTAACAACAAAATAATTTAATCTGACTGTCAGCAATACATCCATAGATATGCAACTATACAACTTTTCTGTATACACATACTTTTTCCCACGTAAACATAAACAAATTTAAAGTTCAATTGAAAGTGACAGTCAGTCTTAGAACCTGACACTGGTTCTAAAACTAGAACCTAAAACTGAAATAAAATTATGCATTACATTTTTATTAACCTTAATGGAGAATATTAAACTTGAAAATGCTTTATTCTTTTGTTGAAATTGGTGGGATCTAGAAGAGCTTAACCAGTCCAACTGTGCCTGTAATTACCCCATTGGTTTCATTCCAGCCAAAGAACAATAGTATCACAGAACCTTGATATTGAAAAAGTTAAGAAGATTTTGGTACTCCCAACTTTCTATTTCAAACAGAAGCATCTGTACTTAGTCACATTCAGAATCACCTAGTGCAGTCCAGATTGAAACCTTCAGCCTCAATAAATTTAACTGGAGCTGCTTTGGTGCTTCTGCAACATCACAAACATTAAATTGCAAAGCATAAAGCCAAGGACTCAAAACTCTTATGTGTATGCTCATCCTACAAAACAGTGCAAGACTTTCCTCCAATGTTCATCACACAATTCCGCAGGCAGAACCAAAAGCAATGACTTAAAGTGTTTGAGTGAATTCCAATTATCTTAAAATATGCAATGCCATTCTACGGAGTGACCACGTTAGCCAAATTTATCACACCCAAGCCAGCATGCCTTGTTATTCATAGTAGCAGTAGATATTTACCTCGGTTGGATTGTCCTGCTGCATTTGATGCTGATGAAAGGGAGGACTTTTGCTTCTGCCGCTTGACAGTCATCATCACCTGTTCCTGGACCCTTTGTTTTCCTGTCCCTCTTGTTTTTAACTTGTGATCTGAAGGCAAAGCTAAAGTTGAATTGGCCTGATCTTGGAAGCACTCATATGCCAGTGCGGTTTTCAGTGGAGAGTGAAGCATGGTTGCAGATGGTGGTGCCAAGATGAATGTCACCTGCCTATCCTTTGAAACTTTAAAAAACAAAGCAAGGTAAAAACAGCAAACAGCGGTAAAAGAATCTCAGTGGAGTATAGAATCTCAGGGAGCCCGCCTTGCCATACGGTCCTCTGCTGACAGCTGCTCTTTCTCCACACTCTGCTCTCCTGCGAATGATTGAGCAGGCACGCCCTCTGCTAGACTGGATATACAGCCTTCTGTCTATGTCTGCACACACCCATTGCTGTATTCCACTTCCAGAGCCCAAAACAGCAGAACAAACTTGCCAAGCTACTGCCCTTTGGCTCCTCGGGATAAAGTTGTGTTTTAGCTAACATGCCATCTGTGGTGGCAGGTAGGTAGGAGGCAAAGATCACCACTAAAATCAAATTCATACCCTCTGTCATTTTATATTTCCCTTGATATTTGTACCCAGAGTTACTAGTTTAAAATGAGTTCTTGGCTCTCTAACCAGGGTTTCTATCCTGCATTTTTCCTGCTTTATATGCTCTGAAATGGACTCGTAAGTAGAAATTGGCTGCTTGAACTTTAACTCATAAAATCATTTTGGGCATATTGTTAGCAGAAGGAAAGAAAACCAAAGGAGGACTGATATGAAGCCCAACATAAACTGCCTATTAATTCTGTGGTAGAGATGGTTTCTCTGTCTTTCAAAATGGCCCCCCTCCCCTCTCAATATTCCTTCTATAGCTATGCTGGCTGGAGAATTCTGGGAGTTGAAGTCCACAAGTCTTAAAGCTGCCAAGTTTGAAGACCTCTGTGCATGGGCTCAGTCATGGACCACTGTCAAATATCAGGAGAGCAGGCTAGGAAAATCTACCCTTGCCAGTTCTCCACAGCTACCACATGCAAAAGCTTCATTCAGGTTAGAGCCCCAGGTTGGAACAGCCAGAATTAGGCAGCACAACAAGTTGTAAAAGAAAAAAGGCACTTTTTAAAACTCATCTATCAGGAAAAACAAACGCTGGTGATAGCAGCTTTTACTAGAAGGCTCTTAAGCCTTATT
The DNA here is from genome assembly GCF_028640845.1 of Ahaetulla prasina. Classification (NCBI taxonomy): domain Eukaryota; kingdom Metazoa; phylum Chordata; class Lepidosauria; order Squamata; family Colubridae; genus Ahaetulla; species Ahaetulla prasina. Next base: position 187,525,224 of record NC_080541.1, on the reverse strand, counting down.
CAAAATAATGAGAGGTGGGGAGGCAAAGGGGGAGAAATGGACAGTTTTAAGTGCTGTAACTGAACCTGCCCATTAGCTACTAAAATGCATATATTTAAAACTGCTGGGTATGAGTTATGGAGAAGTTTAAAAATCTCAACTATTAGAGAAGAATGTGAGACAAGAAGTCACCCACTTCTTTTATTCCATATCAGAAAAGCTCTGCAAAATAATTAGATATTCCTGATTTCAGAATGCTGCAATAGACTTTAAAATTCATGATCTCAGAAGCTATGAGTTATGAACTGATGAGTTCAGCTCTGTGTATATTGGCACTTGATATCTCTGTAAGCATTTTTCAAAAACACAGATAACTGTCTCACTAGTTTCAGCATTTTATCTCATTCCTTTTAACGAACAAAAATAGTGGCTTAGGAGTGGTTTGTTTATTCTCCAAATAGTTTTGGAAAAAATAAGGAACTGTTTGGGGAGGGGGGAGAATCAGATCATAAAAGTGGAGATCATAAACCATTAGAGAGATGAACATCTGCTTTCTGTTACAATCTTTAAATAATCTGCACTTAAACTTTTTCCCTTCATGTGTTATTGTTTGCTGGTGTATATACAAGAAAATATAATTATATATAAATAACTAAAATATAAAATGAAATATAATATTTAAACCTGATTAATAAAACCATACTTTAAAAAGAAGAATAAATGATTCTGAAAGTTGCTACTTTGACATTAACAGCATGAACAAAGTTGTTTTTAAAAAGAGGAGAAGGAAGAACTCTTGCAAAGATTGATTTGATTATGAGGAGCATTTTGCATTTTCCCCAATAATGTGATGATGGAAAATAGACAACTTTAAGTACTATAACAAAGCTACTCAGAAATCTCCAAAGCAGATCCATTTTTTTACTTCACTTATACTCTTTTAATATATATTTTTATTAAGGAATTTTTTGCAAGATAAAAGCAATCCATATATTACAAAAGAAACAAAGAAACTAAAGAAGAATAGTAAATAAGCAAGAAAAACAGAAACAGAAAATAAGAAAAGGAAAGAAAAGATGCTTTAATAGTTTGATGGTGGTTAAAACGCAGTTATATTTCTACCTTTCACTCTAAGGTTATGTCATAATTTCCTTCTTCCATAAACTACCCTTTCTAATCATCCAAGCTATAAATCACAAATTTCTCTTTTTCCTTTTTTCAGCAAAAAGTCTATAAGAAATTTCCAGTCACTGATAAAATAGTTGATTTTTCTCTAAGCAAGTTAAGTTTGCCTCTGCTAGTTCCATCCTTGTCACCAAGCATTCTTCCATTGTGGATATATCAAAGTCTTTCCATTTTTGTGCATATGGTAGTCTCATAGCAGAGATCATATATAAAAATAGTCTTTCATGGTTCTTTTCTAGTTGTCTGTCCATTAATCCCAACAAGAGAAGTTCTGGTTTCAATTAAATCTTAATTTTTAATTTTTTTTTAACAGTGTATGTATTTAAGCTCAAAATTTTCTGGCTTTTTAACAAGTTCATTAGGCATTATAAAATAATCCGCATGTCCAATATAAATTTGAAATACCTTTATACATTCTGGCTAATTTTTCTGGAGTCATATATCAACAGTATATCATTTTATAGAAAAATTCTTTTTCATCATTACGATAATTTCAGTCCTTTTAAACACATTTTTCCATTTTTCTCATTTTTCCAACAATATATTGTGTCCAATATTGTTAGCTGATTTTGTCATACTTTCTTTCACTTATTTGTCCTCCATTTCAAATTTCAGAAAGAGTTTTTGCATTTTGGCAATTACATGCTCATTATCTGCATATAATAGAACTTAAAATTTTGTCTTTTGTTGTTCATTTCCAAAAGTCCTTGTTATTTATCTTGAATTTTTGTCATAGCTGTGTGTACAAAAATCTCTGAAAAATAAGTTGCTCTGAAGTGAATTGTTCTTTTGACTTCATCTTATATTTTCTATGATCTAACATTTTCAATAGTTAACAATTTCTCTTTACCCGCTGTTATTTTCCTATAAAATGCTTCTTGTGCCTTAAAGATACTTTTGGGTACAGTTTAGATTTATATCTATTCCATATTATCAATATGGCATGTCTAACAGAGTGATTTTTAAAATATAATTAGTCTTAACTTAATTATACCATTAAAAAACATGCCATCCAAACCTCAGATTGTACACTTCTAAAATTCTTCTATTTCTCAGGAATACCTACTCTTTTATCCAAATCAAATATCTGGTTACAAATTACAGTTTTAAACAGGTAATCCTAATCCTCCTTGTCCCTTTGCATTTTGGAGACTTTATATCTACCTCTTGCCTTCTTTTCCTGCCATACAAACTACATATATCTTTCTGCCATCACATAAATGATTCATCAGTTGCTAAAATAGGTATTGTTTGAAACAAAAACATCATTCTAGGCAGGACATTCATTTTTATAACAGAGATTCTTCCCAGCAATAGTAATTTGGGTTTTTTCCCATCTTAACATGTTATTTCTAATTTCATCCTATTTTAATTTACTTCTTTTGAAATAACATGCAATTTATATTAGTCAAAGCAACACCTAAATATTTTACTTTTTTCTCTTAAAACCAATTTATTTCCAACAGTTTCATTTAGTTTTCCATTTTTATATTTTTATTGATATATTTATCTTTTTTGTTAATTTTAAAATCAACTAAGGCACCCAAACCCTTTAGTTTTTCCATTAATATTTCCATCCATTTGCATTTCTTCCAACTCTCTTTTATTTTTTTTTCTATAAATTTACTTGCTTTTTGGACAGAATTCAACTTAACCTCTGTTGCTTAAAAGTGAATACCCCTCCTTCTAATTTATTTCATTGAAATGATATCTTTTTTCTGTTTGAATTCATTAGTGTTGTTTTTTTTAAAAACTATTTTCATTTGTGCAGTATTCAAATTAGGATTTTTTAAAAATCCATTATTAGTCTTCAATCTGGTAGTAAAATGCTGCTGCAACACTTGGCCTCTAGCCTTCATCCTGATAAAAGTACTCAGCATTATCCCTGGATCAGGGGTGAAATCCAGCAGGTTCTGACAGGTTCTGGAGAACTGGTAGCAGAAACTTTGAGCAGTTCGGAGAACCGGCAAATGCTACCTCTGGCTGGTCCCAGAGTGGAATGGGAATGGAGATTTTTCAATATCCTTCCCCCAGGAGTGGGGTGGGAATGGATATTTTGCAATATCATTCCCTTGGAGTGGGGTGGGAATGGAGATTTTGCAGTATCCTTCCCCTGCCATGCTCACCAAGCCACGCCCACCAAGCCACACTCATAGAACTAGTAGTAAAAAAAATTTGGATTTCACCACTGCCCTGGGTACATTTCTTAATTTCACAAATTGTATGTTAATTCTATACACTTTGTCAATTTCTACTTCCATATCATCTTCAGTCCAAAAAGTTTGATAAAGATTGAACCAGCTTTTTTCTCTATCTTCTCCAGGATGCTTGGAATTGCTCTAAGCCTCAAGCAAAATTCTTTTCCTCTCAATTCTAGTAATGCCAGCTTGTCTAAGTCCTTTTCCAGCCCTCTATTTATTATTCCCATTTTACCTTCTAAAATTTTCCACTTTCATCATTAATTTGTTTAACTTATTCTGCAACTTAAAGAAGAAGTTAAACAAATACATTCTTCAACTTTTGGTAACTTCTTTTATTTCCTCTTTCATCTTTACAAACCTTTCTTCCATTCTCATTTCAAAAGCAAACAGGTCACTTTTTAATAGAGTTTGCAGATACAGATACCTGCTTCCCCTTCTCTTCAAGCATATATTGTAATACCTCTGGAGTATCCCTTTTTCTTTTGATTGTTTTTTGATTGTTTTTTCTTTTGATTTTTTTTTTCTTTTGATTGTGGCAATGAACCTTTCCTTCCCACACCAAGCCTTGAAGCTTTTCTGTTGATCATCATGCTTTTATTTATAATCAAAAAAAAAAAATCAATTATGTAGATGCAAGTAAAAGGTAGGCTTCTCCATTTGATTTCCTCTTCTCCCCTTTGCATTCCCTTAAGTCAGTGGTTCTCAACCTTTATAGTGCTGCGACCCCTTTAATACAATTCCCCACGATGTGGCGACCCCTTTAATACAATTCCCCATGATGTGGTGACCCCAACTGTAAAATTATTTTCGTTTTGAATTTATCGCGCCTGAAGCCGTATTGGCTAGCGATCTGAACTGCTTGCGATTGCCTTGAGGACGGAGGCATTAAAGTGGAGACTCCTCCCCTATTAAGTTTATCACACCTGAAGCCAGATTAGGCTAGCGATTGGGAGTGATTGCAGCTGGCTTGAGAGGGAGACACCAGAGCAAAGATTTCTGTCTTTTTTAATTCATTGCGCCTGAAGCCGAATTCGGCTAGCGATTTGAAGAGCCTGCAGCTGGCTTGTAGAGTCAACCATTGGATCGCGATTCTTTGACTCACAAGTATACTTCCCATATTTCCGATGGTCTTAGGCAACCCCTGGCAAATCGTCATTCGACCCCAACGGGGTCGCGATCCACAGGTTGAGAACCGCTGCCTTAAGGCATTAGTACAATCTGTGTTTCCATCATTTTAATGACACTAGCAATTTTATGTTATACTTATCTCATTGTTTTGTAAATTCCAGCAATTGCCTTTTCCTGTTGATTTCGGATGGTCAACATTCCAATAAATGTCTGGTCTATTTCTTTAATTAATTCCAAATAGCAATAAAAGCACCTCACTTTATTTTTCTTAGACTCATAAAATGGGAAAGGAAACATTAGGTCAGCAGGTCCCCTGCTCAGTGTAGGGATGCTTTAAATTAAAGCATCAAAAACAAATGATTGTCCAATAATTTACTAAACATGTGCAATGAAGGGGAACTTAATTCTCCCCTCAAATCATAGTGATAACTTCCCATTATTTGGAACTTCCCATTATTTGGAACTTGCTTTTCTTGGGAGAGGCTAACATTTTTCTTTTTAGCCGTCATATCACATTGCTGACTCATGTTCACCTTGTCATCAATTACAATTCAAATTGCAAATAAGAGATCTTCCCATCTTATTTTATTTCTTTTTCCTAAGTGCAGAATTTACAGTTCTCTTATTTTCCACTCTTTTACTAAGCTATCAAGATACAGTAATTAGTAATTCTGTTTCTATTATCCAGTCCATCTTCAAATCTGATCACTGTTTTATCCATCTCTTTACCTGTGTAATAGATCAGGGGTCTCCAACCTTGGTCCCTTTAAGACTTGTGGACTTCAACTCCCAGAGCTCCCAGGACTCTGGGTGTTGAAGTCCACAAGTCTTAAAGGGACCAAGGTTGGAGAGCCCTGTAATAGAGTAAATGAAAATGTTGACAAATACAAGGGGCAGAACTGGATCCAGTTCGATAAGGAAATGATAAGCATACTTATCATTGATAAGCATACTTTGAATATAATTTGGAGTATAATTTGGACACCAGCTATGCATTGACATAATTATGCTGCTTCTAGCCCAAGGTTACCTATCTTGTTAATCACAATATCATGACCTACTTTGTCAATACATTAAATCAAGATATATCACATTTACACATTCTTCACAATCTACTAAGTGAATTACCTAATCAAAGAGATGAAAGGAACTTACTTTAGCAAGACTTCCCATTAATAAATCTATGCTAGCATACATTAACTATCACATTGTTTTCAGAGCGATAATTATTATTTTTAAGTTATAGACTGATTAGATATTAATCCCAGGTATTAATATCAGCCTTTGCTTATAGTTCCCTGGATCCTCCTTTTTTTCCCCTTTGAAAACATTCACACACCTCCACTTCACTATTTTCAGAAACGATCACAACAAGAGCCTCTGGTGGCTCAGACTGCTAAGACAGTCTGTTATTAACAGCAGCTGCTTGCAATTACTGCAGGTTCAAGTCCCACCAGGCCCAAGGTTGACTCAGCCTTCCATCCTTTATAAGGTAGGTAAAATGAGGACCCAGATTGTTGGGGGCAATAAGTTGACTTTGTATATATTATACAAATGGATGAAGACTATTGCTTGACATAGTATAAGCCGCCCTGAGTCTTTGGAGAAGGGCGGGATATAAATGCAAATAAAAAAAAATCAGATATAATTTTTTAATATCTAGTGGCTGTTTGTTAGCCATATTTTGCCATCTTTCTTCAGCTGTTGATTCTTTTTTCATTTTAATTGGAACCTATGCAAAAAAAGACCTTATTGCATTTTTTAACATCATTTGCCAACCTCAATGTTCATTCTGAGCTTTATTCCTTTTGATATCATCTTTACAATTCCAGGGTATACAATTCTTTGGTGATCAGTCCCTCTTTTTGAGATAGGTCTCGTTTTACATCTTCACTAACCTTCCTTCAATCACTCTGATTTATTCCATTTTTATTCACTGGAATTATTTTTTCAGTAGAACTCCTCCTCTTGAACTCCTTTTCAAATTAGTTTTTCTTGCTGTAGAATCCTGGTCATTTTTTTCTCTAGGGTTATTGAAAATCACTTTTCTGAAGTTCAAGATTTGTGTTCAACTACAACTCAAGAATCAAGAACTTGAGTACTATTTCTTCTAGAGTTTCTGTTATTTCTGTAGCTCATCACAGATCGAAGTCCAATGTTATTATTTTCTACTTTTTCGAAGATCTGCAATTTGCTTTTGGAGAGTAAGTTATCTTTTACTTGGTTGAAGAGATGCAAGTAATACAAGTAATCAATACTGCTTTTATTTATTTGTCAGAGAGAGAGAGAGAGAGAGAGAGAGAGAAAGTATGTTGATTTTCAAAAAACCCTCCACAAAGTTAAAAGATAAACAGAAAGAAATATTTGAAAGAAGAAATAGCTGCAGGCATTTATATTTAAGGTTATGTGTCTTTATTTATGAATGTGAAGTTTATTTATGAACCTGAAGTTTATTTATGAGTCTGAGTCTATAGTATCTGAAGTTCATACTTTGGAAGCTTCATGTTCAATTCACCCAAGATACAATTTAAAACTCCTAGCATATTTCAGGCAAATGTTCTTTTGGATAGTTTGTGAGGTGCAAACCATTTTTTCATCCAGAATAATTCCAAAAATAATTTCACCTATGTCCAGCATTTATCTTCCACAATTTATCTGTAGAATTCTTCTTTCAGCTCTCATATTCTTCCATGGAACTTGACCTGAGTGTTTAAATTTTGAACTTCCTTCCTGCACTTTCAAGATCTACAATGAGATAGTTATAGGTGCTTGTCAGACTTTATACCACATTTTGCAATTCTTTTCTCTCAGAAACAGAGCCACAATATATAATAACTAACTGCTGAAACTTCAGGAATATGGCTAAGTAAGCAGCTTCAATTATAGGTATGAAAGAAGTAATATACCTGCATGACATAGAGTTTTGTTACTTGAGGGACCACTTATCTCCCATAGTATTTGCTGGACCAATTTGATCTGGAAGGATTGACTTGATCTGGGTTCCTTCAGTTACACAATGGCATCTATTTATTTTTAATTATTTTATTTATTTGCCAAGCATGAATAAGATAACAGATATAACAGTGGTGAAATATAAAATTTGTTACTATCGGTTCTGTGGGCGTGGTTTGGTGGGAAGGTAATATAATTGGGTGGGTGTGGCCAACTTTTTTTTTTTACTTTTAAAAGCATTTTTTCTACAACCTCTTCAGCCAAAGAGGTTGTAGAAAAATGCTTTTAAAAGGCTCTGGCAATCCCAGCTGAGTTGCCTGATCATCAGAGGCTTTTGCTTTCTTTTAAAAGCATTTTTTTTTTGCCTTTAAAAGAAAAAAAAGCATCTGATGATCAGGCAACTCAGCTGGGATTGTCAGAGGAGCCTTTTAAAAGCATTTTTTCTACAAGCTCTTCAGCCGAAAAGGTTGCAAAAAAATGCTTTTAAAAGGCTCTGATGATCCCAGCTGAGCCGCCCAATCATCAGAGGCTCTTTTTTTTACTTTTAAAAACATTTTTTTTGCTGAAGAAAAAATGCTTTTAAAAGTTTTTTAAAAAAAAAACTCCGATGATTGAGCAGCTCAACTGGGCATGGGGGCTGGAAGGGATTTTTGCTACTGGTTCTCTGAACCACCCACCACCATCACTAATCTGGTCTGAACCAGGAGCATTTCACCCCTGAGATATAAGTATAAACATGATTATGAATACAGAAAATGGATATGAATAAATGGGGACATTAGGATAGGGACGGAATGTTGGTGTGCTTATGCACGCCCCTTATAGACCTCTTAGGAATAGGGTGAGGTCAACAGTAGACAGTCTTAGGTTAAAATTTTGGGGGTTTGGCATGAAACCACAAAGTCAGGTAGTGCATTCCAGGCATTGACCACTTTCTTGTTGAAGTCATATTTTCTGCAATTGAGTTTGGAACGGTTTACCTTAAGTTTATATCTATTGTGTGCTCGTGTATTGTTGCAGTTGAAGCTGACACCATCCCAAAGAAAGTTTCAGAGAAGTGAAAGTTCTTTCTAACTTTCTCCCATTCCCCAGATACAAATGGCCTCCATTCTGATGATACTTGCAAGGCCCTTGAAGGTGTTGCTCTTTTCCCATGAAAATAAATTATGAATGATGTCCCCTTTTAGATTGGGAGTTTTTCTTTGTTACCACCTCCATATCTCTTTCTAAATTATTCTAAATTATTATTGATTCATTACACAGATAGCCAGATGTTTAGACTGGATTCAGCATTTTCATTATGTCCTTCCCAAGGACCTGTGATAGGCAAATATTGCTGCTTTTTGCAATTGACTGATGGTGATTTATTCAATGCTGATGTTATTCAAGTGGTTTTCAGATGTTTTGGGGATTGCATCTAATTTAAGCATACTGATCTTATTTTTCAGCCTAATCTTCCATTTTGGTGGTATGCTCTTTGGCTTTACTTTCATCTTTGTTGATTTTGCACCTAAGTATCCAGTTATAACTGCATCAATGATGTGCATTAGTTGATTTGTTTCTTGCAGTGAGGTGCTGCTTATATTTGATTTTATAGTTCAGGCATCTTTTAATACTTGTATATTCTGTTTCTTTGGAACCAGCTTCAATGTAAGTAACTTTATTCTGTTGTTTTTTGCTGTTTTAGATGCTCAGTTATTTTTCCCACAATTTGTCCTCTTTTTTATTAGTTGGGGGGCTTTGTTCTTTTTGAGAAAACAGAGAAGGTGTCTGGCTTGGGAATGAAAATGATTCAATAGCTATGCTATGATATATTGTGAGGAAAATCCATAAAATTCCTGGATCAATAAGGTAACCAATAAAGCTAAGAGATTTACTATTAGCTGCACTGAAGGGAGAAGCTTAGCAGGTACATCATATTATCTCTAGCGCCAAACTTCAAGAAAGTTTGAGCTGAAGAAAACTGGTGACTCTATGGATGCATCCATATACTGTAAGGTTCTTTTGTTAACAATACAAACGTATTGTAACAATACAGACAACTTTCTTCTGAATACTTATATTTTTTTAAAAAAATATTTCTGGGTGTCTTCCATCCAAGTTTCAAATGGACCTTCTTAGCAAGAGTTCAGCCCAAGGCAGCTATACCAAGATTGGTTTAAATAGTAGGTTTTCACAACAACTAGTTTCATTGATTTTTATGAGCAGTGATCCAACATATCTAGTTTGCAGTAAGATCTTTCTCCATTAACAGAAAAACATAAAGTTTTGAGGTAAAGAGTTTTTGCATTCAAAATTTTTAATTAAAAGATTGCTTTGACGTTAGAAAGGAATAATCAAATAGTTCAGCCCTCTCCAGTTTAGGGTATTTTGATGCATTGGGCAGTAAACATTATCATTTATCGACAACACTTATTCCTCTATATCAAGGTTGTCAAACTCACATCATCAAGGCAGCGTCATGTGATGTATTGGGATTTTTTCCCCTTTGCTAAACTGGGTGTGGGTGTGGCCAGCGGGTGTGGTCATCTGGCCTGCGGGCTAGGAGTTTGACAGCCCTGATCTTTATCTTTTCCTAGTACTTTATGAGAGGCAGATATCATTCTTTCAACATGCATACTTATGCAACCATGCAAATCTGCAGATTTATAAAAAAAAGGAGCTGGAAAATTAGAAGTGCTAGACTTTTAAAATATTGAGGTGGATTGCAGGAGTTTTAAATATTAGCCTATTTAAATTCTATCGTATTTTTCACTTTGGAAAGGATACTAATTCATTAGTATGAAGGGCCGGTGAATAGCGCAGGCTGGTAAAGCCTGTTATTAAGAACACAAAGCCTGCAATTACTGCAGGTTCGAGCCCGGCCCAAGGTTGACTCAGCCTTCCATCCTTTATAAGGTAGGTAAAATGAGGACCCAGATTGTTGGGGGGGCAATAAGTTGACTTTGTAAAAATATACAAATAGAATGAGACTATTGCCTTATACATTGTAAGCCGCCCTGAGTCTTCGGAGAAGGGCGGGGTATAAATGTAAACAAACAAACAAAAAATTACAATGAAAACTCACATTCAAGACATAATCAAAAAGAACAACTTGAGGCTATCCCAGCCTATCCCAGGCTCATGAGAAGCTGAGATTTAAATAGGCAGTGCCTAAATTGGGAATTAGAAGGGTTGGTTTCCTGATATTTTGCAAAGCAACATTATACCATTAAAACATTTAGCTGTAGTGATAGGAAATGGCAACTGGAGAAATTTGGAAGCCACAACCACAGCTCAAGTGCTTGGTTTTACACATACAACATGTTGTGCACTCAGTACAACATGATAATGCAATGAGTCATAGTGCACACCTTGAAAACTGGGGACACACCCTGAGCTCTCAGCTTGTTCAAAGCATTTTTGTTCTATGTTTCTTGGGGCTCTGCCAAAGCATTGATGGCAATCACTGGTCCTCTTTTGTTGCCAAGATGCTTGGGATCTTTAGTTGGAACTTGTCAAAACTTTTCCAGTTGCGGGAAATGAAACATTCTTGTTCACAGTCTCTTCCAGGATTTATGTTTGAGCAAAAAATAGGATATTTTAAGAAAGTTGGCTGTGTTACTAAAGTATCCCAACTGAGTGCAGTTCAACCTATTGAAGAGAGTAGACTGTAAGTGGGATAGATACTGGACACATATATCTGGCTGTGGAAAGATATTTTAAAACACTGCTAAATTTTTTTAAAAGGGGAAGACAAAAGAAAAAAAATTAACCATTGACTAAATTGGGAGCAAACAGAGAACCTGGAAATTCTCAGTCAACACAGGTATATTCTTACTTGAAATATACAGTGCCAAAGCTATTTGTGAGCTATTCTCCCTTATTTTTTCAGAGGAATACATTGGGAAACAGCAGAGGGAGAAAAAGAAAATTAAGATGGACCAAGAAATATTTTAATAGAAACTTTCCTCAAGGAAGATTTTTTAAAAAGAGCCTTTAAAACAACAAAAGGGTGTGTGTTAAAGAATTTAAATAAATTCAAACAAATTTCAGGTCTTTTTAGATATTTTTTTAAAGCTGAATTTAATTGGAGAACCATAATTTTGCTAAGTTTGATCTATGAAGACAGATCTACTTCTAAGTAAACCTCTTTAATGTTGTCTGTACTTTAGTAAGAGTACTAGATCAATAACAAAAACTAACAACTATCTCAGTGGATATTGGTGTGGGCATAAAAGGATAATCAATGGTATCAAAGGATGATAAGAGTTCCTATATAACTAAATTAGCAAATATTAAGGGCTTTTATTGTATATACTGCAGATGCAAGCAACGCTACTAAAATCCTTTTGAGAATTTTCGGAATCATCCATTGCTGAACTGAAGTCATACATTGTACTTATGTGGTTTATTGAGTTTTGTTTTTGTGTTGCATGAGCACATATATCATGGTTTTAAACTTATTTATGATCACAGATTAACAATAGAAACAACCAAATAACATGTAATTTCCATTTATAAACTTCCCTGCGAACTTCCCACAAGTAAAATGTGAGAGACAGCAGGGAAGATCACAAGATGTCCTACTTTTTCTCCTGTTTGCAGCACCATCCCACACATACACAACCAGTGCTGGCCCTCCTAGGGAAGGAGGTCACATGAGGGAAGGCACAGGTGTGTGTGAGCACAGGGAGACTAAGGAAAGAAAGACATGGGTTGGCTGAAGTACAGAGAGACCAAGGGAAGGAGGGTGTGATGCAGTGTGCAGAGGGCCAGGTGGATGGGTAGAGCTTACCAAAATGACTTTCAACTTTCCCTGCCAGCTTCCTCATTGACTTTGCTTATGGGAAGCTGGCAGGGAAGGTTGCAAATGGTGATCACATGACCATGGGACCAGATACTGTCACCAGTATCATAAATGCATGCTGGTTTCCAAGAGCCTAAATTACAATCATACGACCACAGGGGCACTATAGCAGCTGGAACTTCAAGGCAGGTTGTATGTACTACTCATTCAGCACCATCATAACTTTGAACAATCACTGAAAGAGTGGTCTTAAGTGGGTAAGGCTGACTGCACAGACAAATTATAGAGCTCCAAGATTAGTGTAATGTGTGAAACTAACTGTTGAGGTTTAGCCAACGAACCATAATTAAAGAAACAAGGTTTGATGTGATGTGTGAATTCTTTTTTATACACTCTTCTCAGTTTCTTATGGCACTATACAACCTATAGATCAGGAGTCTCCAACCTTGGCAACTTTAAGTCTGGAGGACTTCAACTCCCAGAATTCTGGGAGTTGAAGTCCGCCAGGCTTAAAGTTGCCAAGGTTAGAGACTCCTGCTATAGATTCAAAGGGAATAAGTGTCTGTAATAAGACTTAACTATTCATGTTGGAATGCAATTGATATCTTGTTTCCATCAGGCTGATGAAATCCCTGCCTTGTTCTATTGCCCCTCCATGGAGGTCAATCTGCTCTGCAGGGTTGGGAGTCCACGGAAAGCAGGTCTGAACTGGATTGGAAGCTGTAAAGCAAGACAAAGGGGAGAAAGTTCTGACAGAGGAAGAGAACTCCACTGGCACAGCAATGGATTCCTAATGGATTTATTGTGGTCCAGAACACATTCTGTCAGAAGTCCCAAGTATTATCATGCATGTTTAGATTGTACCTATAGCCACTTATAGGAACCCAAAACAAGCATTATTACAAAGTAAGGCCAGAGGCCTAGGAATGTAAGATGTAGGTGTGTCACATTATTATGCAGAGCAATATACTCACAAATGCTCTTCATAGTAATGTGACATTCCTATCTCTTACATTGCTGCCTTGGTTTTGAGTAACACACCTGCCTTCTATAATTACCTTTACCAATTCCAATGTGTACATCTATATTGCAGCCAAATAACAATAACACCTCATACATCAGACAAAGTTTCTTGTTTAAAGAATCCACAGGATGTTTATATGATGGTAATGATGGCATGGTGAGGTTCTCCATTACAAGGATTAATTTAAACAAGAAGGGCAAGAGGCCGGTTAGGTACAGTCTGGCCTATTTCACTCTGGCCCTATGTCTTTTGATTTCAGAAGTTAAGCAAGCTTGGCGTGGTTAGTGCTTGCTGAAAAGGGTGACTGCTTGGGAATTCCAGGGTTGTTTACAAGCATTAAAACTCAAAATACTATCTTGGAAGAAGGCAAGGGCAATCTACTACTCTACACTGTTATATAGATATTATGTGTGTGTGTGTGTGTGTGTGTGTGTGTGTGTGTGTGTGTGTGTGTGTGTGTCTTGGCATATACCTATACCCGTGGCACATACCTATACCCATGAAAACCTATGAATATATTTCAAAAGCACGTAAAAACGCAAGTAGAAAAAATAGGGACCACCTTGGTAGGAAGGTAACAGCGTTCCGTGCACCTTTGGTGTTGAGTCATGCCGGCCACATGACCACGGAGACGCCTTCGGACAGCGCTGGCTCTTCAGCTTTGAAATGGAGATGAGCACTGCCCTCTAGAGTCGGCAAAGACTAGCACGTATGTGCAAGGGGAACCTTTACCTTTACATACATACATACATACATACATACATACATACATACATACATACATATATATATATATATATATATATATATATATATATATATGTATATATGTAGGTCTTTGGTTATTCGGGTTTTCTCCCACGTAAAATTGGAAGTGTCTTGGCGACGTTTTGACAAAGTCTCATTCGTCATCTTCAGGCTTCAGCTTTGTGCTTCTAGGAGCAATGTGTGATTGCAACTGTTTCTCCCTTTTAACTGCTAGTGGGGGTTTGAACTGATTGGGTGGGAACTTGGCTGTGCTCTGATTGGATGGGGGTTTTTTGTGCTCTGATTGGCTGGAGGTGTGTCCTGTTTGGGTGGGGGCTTGGTTGTGCTCAGATTAGTCTGAGTTGCAGGGGGATTTGAGCTAGTGAGCTGCATTGCTGTTGTTTGGCTTCGTGGTCGTGGTCGTGCTACATTTTCGTGGTGGATGTCAGTCTGCTGCATGTATGGATTGGAGGGTATCAGTATATTATATATATATATATATATATATATAAACTAGATAGATGCAGAACTAGTATCCAGTCATTAAATATGAAAGGTATCTTGGAAATAATCCAATCTAGAGCAGGAGTGGAGTCCACTATCACTGTGCCCCTGACAGATGGTTGGTTCAGCCTCTGTCTAATACCATTAATAAGAAAAGTCCACTATCTCCCAAGATAGCTCTAATTAGTTAGACTTCTTCCCCTGATTTCCAACTGAAATCTTCTTCCATGTATTTGTTTTTTGTCCTAGCTTTTTCTTCTACATGTGCTTTTTTTTTTTTTACTGTATGCCATTTTGTTGCTCTCAACTCTTTGTAATCCCATGTGTAGATTTTTTCTATGGTGATCTGTCCTATTAACATGGTAGCCCTTAAGATACTCAGATAGTGCTAGTCTATTTCCCCACAGTGACTTCTTCTTCAAATTAAAATTACTCAGTATGTCCAAATGATCCTACTATACCAGGGGTCTCCAACCTTGGTCCCTTTAAGACTTGTGGACTTCAACTCCCAGAGTCCCTCAGACAGCAAAGCTGGCTGAGGAACTCTGGGAGTTGAAGTCCACAAGTCTTAAATAGACCAAGGTTGGAGACCTCTGTACTATACTACTTCATTGTAATTAAATTTGTTCTTGGAAGTGATGAGTGAAGAATGCCCAAAATATAAATATATACTCCCAGCAGGGTCACCCAAGGATTGAAGATCATCTTTGCTGTCCAGTTCATGCAAACAAATATTGCATAGCACAATTATGAGAAGAAGGATCTCTTCAACAACATCAAAGCATAATTTCTTACTGTGTGGGAGAAGGTAATGATAAACCACTCCTATGTATTGCCAGGAAAACCACTTGGATAGCAAAGATAAGTGATTTGGTGATATGGTGCTGGATGATGGACCCCACAGGTTGAATGGCACCTGAAACACACTGACCTCTTTCCTTATTGGAACACCTTTCTCTGTGCCTTCCCTCTTAGTCCTGTCTTTCCATTCCCCCTCCCCTCTCCATCATTGCTTCTTTTCATCTTCTTTGGTCCTTCTCCTCTGCCTGGACCCAGCTACTGTGTTCCTTACCTGTCAACCTGTCAACAACTGCCACTTCTTTAGTTTTCACACACATTAAATTCTTCCTGAGATACTAGGATGTTATAATGTAGTATATGTATGGAGCCAAGCAGTGTGGCCTTTTGCAATGAACAGATGGGAGGAGGAGGAGGAGGAGGAAGAGGAGGAGGAGGAGGAGTTTATTAAAACAGGGGGATGGGAAGGAAGAAAGGAGAATGTTCATGAGGAGCACCATCAAAAATAGGAGTGGGATGGGTGAATTGTATAACTGTCTAAGTACAGTGTATGGAAAACTGTGCATTTAGGATAGTGTGCATGTGTTGGACTTTGACCAGGGAGAACTAGACTAAGTCCCCATCTAACAACAGGGATTACTCAGTGCCTTTGCTCATCCTACTCAGCTCAACCTACAGGGTTCTTGTTGTAGAGATATGTTGGTCATAGCTTTCATATAATTCACCTTGAACTCTCCAAGAAAAGGCAGGTTATGAATACAAAAGTAAAAACATTTCTAGTGTTCTGCTCTCAACAATACATAAAATAAAAATTACCTTTCCAAAGTGTTTTATTTTTTGAAAGTTCCACGATGGTAATCCTACATGTATGCAGGCCGACAAAAGATATACAATACATGCCTATACATGTCAGCAATTCTGCACACATATAAAAAAGCCAAACAATGTTTTGAATTAGCTGTGGGCATCTGTGTCATACCTGTTGGCACTGGGTCTTTTTTCTGGGTTGTAGTTATGGGATAATACGCATGAGAGTTAAGGCCCCAATAGGGTGTGACAAAGTGCCTTGGAATGGGTGTGTAGACGTGCTATTGGCACCTTCTTAAATGAAGGCATATCTTCTTAGAACCATAAAGCTACTGTGTGAACAAAAGAAAAGACACCAGTAAGGAAGGACTGACAGATGCAGGATGTGCACCATACAACAAAATATATTTCTTATACCTGCCTATGCTAGCTACTGATAATAGGAGTTAAAATCCAAAAACAATTGCAGTGTATCTAAATATCTACTGCAATATAGTCCATTAACAATAATATTTATCTTCCTCTTGATCTTTGCATACATTTGATTCATTCACTCACTCATTCATTCTTAGATACCATACAAGTCCCTGAAGTTTTCTTGACAAGGTTGTTTAGAAGTGGTTTGCCACTGCCTGCTTCCTAAGGCTAGGGGAGAGTGACTGGTACAAGGCCAGGTGTTCGTAGCCTGACATCTTAGCTACTACATCAAACTGGCTGTAAGAAACAAATCTTACACCTGGCAAACCAGTGTTGGAATGAGTGTACTGATATAGTGTGCATGTATGTGTCTCTGTGTGTGCCTGTGCGCATCTGTGTATACTGTACAAAGGTGATACCTGGATAGCTCTAAAAAATTCAGTGAAATGCAGGTATGTAGCTCCAACTGAAATCCTTGTAGAATTGCCCCCATCCAATTCACTGAACTGATTTGGCTTCATGAAACCTTCCTTCCAGTTATAAGGAAGCATCTCAGGGGAGGTGAATGTGGCAATAACTAGCTATTAAGCCTTTGCAACACACAAATAGGTAGAAGATTGCAGGAAGATTTGCAATGTAAGAACCACTGCAATAGGGAGGTGGTGCATTGATCTTGTGAGGAAATGTAGGGGCTGAAGTGTAAGTTGTGCTTAGGTAAGCAACAATGTAAAATAAGAAGGTAGGTGTTTAGGCGGTACCACAATTGATGGACTCATGGTGACTGTGGCTTAGTAAATATGGGAGAGGACATTGCTTGGTTTCTCTTATCTTAACAACAATATTGACTCCTAATGATAGTTGTGCATCAGCTATTTCTTTAATAAGGTAAATCTGTAGCTTGGCTAGGCAGAAGCCACCCAAATGGAGTCAGGATAACCTGAGGCTTCATGAATGATTTGGCCTTTCTGAGTGCAGCTACCTTTTTTCCCACAATCTCCATTCAACCTGGATTGCTCCAGGATGAGAAGATCAGTGCAGAATTTATTGGGAATATAATCTAATTTTATCCAAGTATGAAAGATGTACGTGTAGTGTTAAACACACACATACAAATAAACAAAATCTGAAAGAGCCTAGCTCTAAAATCCTTATCCTTATTCTGCTATAATTTGTCAGTTGACACAGTGCCTGGCACAGCATTATGCAGTGTAAATGCTGCATAATATAGAATTCATTTATCTTTTTCCCTTTCTTCTCTTCCAATAAATTTGTAACGACATCTCTTATGGACACATACTCACATCTAAAGGCTGGAGCTACCCAGAAGAGGGATTCAAACTATTCTCCAAAGCACCTGAGGGTAGAACAAGAAGCAATGGGTGGAAACTAATCAAGGAGAGAAGCAACCTAGAACTAAGGAGAAATTTCCTGACAAGTTAGAACAATTAATCAGTGGAACAACTTGCCTGCAGAAGTTGTGAATGCTCCAACACTGGAATTTTTAAAGAAAATGTTGGATAGCCATTTGTCTGAAATGGTGTAGGGTTTCCTACCTGGGCAGGGGATTGGACTAGAAGACCTCCAAGGACCCTTCCAACTCTGATATTATTATTATTATTATTATTATTATTATTATTATTATTATTATTATTATTATTATTATTATTATTATTATTATTATTATTATAGAATGAAATGCAATAATCTTCACAGAGGAAGCATGCAAAATGCAATTTATTCTATTTGCAGAAATTTTATTATCTTTTTTAAAATTTCAAAATATAAATGGTTCTAACTCCAAATTCCTGGCTTATTTCTCTAGATTTTCTGGAACCCACCTTTTTGAGGTCATAAACATATGAAAGATGTAGGAGATAATCAGGCTGAGTCTGAGGGCAGGGTCACCTGCATCATCCATTTGGAGTCTCTACATCTCTGTGAGTGACCTAGAGTAAGTCCAGCATTCCTTGAAATCCATTGACCCTTTTCTGGTGTTAATTTTCCTTGGCCCTAAGTAAATCATATTATTGTATATAGGTAGCATGAAATAAACTTGTATGCTTTTGAACGCTATCTTAGCTCCTGATTTTTTGCACCTGACAAAAATAATATAAAGGTTAAAATAGACTTTAGGTAAGTAGATAGTTGGAAGAAGGAAGGAAGGAAGGAAGGAAGGAAGGAAGGAAGGAAGGAAGGAAGGAAGGAAGGAAGGAAGGAAGGAAGGTCTCTAAAACTTTCTGAAAAACAGTTAAAACATTTCCGTCATTCCCACATGGCCTCATTCCCACAATAGATCCCTGTGGGTCTAAGAATCAAACAAAAAGGATTCCATTTTATTTTAAATGCACTAGAATGCTTGTTTGATTCAGTGATTATGATATTTCACATCAATATATTGGAAATTTTACTCTGCATAAGTTTTCTCCTGATATAGTCAACTATCGCTTCCTGGGAACAACATCTTCCAGTGCCAGAAATGTCAGAGTTTCCCAGATCACTAACCTATTAATTTTCCAAGCATGAATGATGCATGTGATTGAATCTGGAATATTTCCATGTTCCCTTTGACTTTATCAGATGTAAGATGTTATAATAACAGCATAATAGAGAAGAAGCCATATCTATTGTGGTTTACGCTGAGCAAAGATACTGAGAGACAAAAGGCCTAGAATGAATTTCTTCTAATGAAAATTCTTCTGAGTGTTTGTTCTCAGGATTTGGGTATGACAATCATGCAGATGATAACATTTTCATTTGAGAATAAATAGTATTATTAAATAGCATTGTGTAAACCTAAGTGATATTCCTGACACATAAAACTTCATTGTATTCATAGCTGTGGATGTTTTGTAGAACACTATTCTTGTTTTCACAGAAACAGAGCAGTTAAAACTAGATGTATTCATATTTCAGAGAAGACAAACAGGAATTAGGGTATCACAACTAACTGAGAACTAGTTGTTTGCAGTAACTGACCATATTCTAAGCAGATTTTTGCCATTTTAAGTTTCCCAAATTTGTGACTGAATAATAACGGGGATGGATGGATCAGTCAATTTCCGCTTCTCTCTGTTTCTCATTTTTATAAATCTGGCAATTTCAGTTTCTCTCAATATCTTGTTTTTTCCATTGTAATTTTGCCCCACTCTTCTACTTGCTTGAGGTTTTTTAAGTTTAAAAGCAGGAAATGGGTATGTCTAGTTTAATGAAAATGAGGACTAAGGGTGACATGATAGCAGTCTTCCAATATCTCAGGGGCTGCCACAAAGAAGAGGGAGTCAAACAATTCTCCAAAGCACCTGAGGGTAGGACAAGAAGCAATGGGTGGAAACTAATTAAGGAGAGAAGCAGCCTAAAACTTAGAAATTTCCTGACAGTTAGAACAATTAATCAGTGGAACAACTTGCCTCCAGAAGTTGTGAATGGTCCAATACTGGAAGTTTTTAAGAAGATGTTAGATAACCATTTGTCTGAAGTGGTGTAGGGTTTTCTGCCTAAGCAGGGGGTTGGACTAGAACAGGGGTCACCAACCTTTCGGACCTCAGGGACCACTAAATTCATAATTTTAAATTCCACGGACCATTAATATGAATTTTTTTAAAAGATAAATAGTATTTAGTGCAATATAAAAAATACAAATACTTTTTCTGCGGACCACCAAAATTTTCTCGCAGACCACCAATGGTCCACGGACCACCAGTTGCTGATTGCTGGACTAGAAGATCTCCAAGGTCCCTTCCAACTCTGTTATCCTATCCTATCCTATCCTATCCTATCTTATCCTATCCTATCCTATCCTATCCTATATATATTTATGCTAGGGATGAAATCCATTTTTTTTACTACTGGTTCTGTGGGTGTGGCTTGGTGGGTGTGGCAGGGGAAGGATACTGCAAAATCCCCATTCCCACTCCACACTAGGGCCAGCCAGAGGTGATATTTGCCGGTTCTTCAAACTACTCAAAATTTCCACTGCCAGTTCTCCGAACTGCTCAAAATTTCTGCTACCTATTCTCCAGAACCTGTCAGAAACTGCTGGATTTCACCCCTGATTTATGCTCATTTCTCCAAACAAATGCATTCTATTTACATTTTTCTATTTTCCCTAAGGTAATGGAATTTGGTGTGATATATACTTTATTCTAAAATTTCTTCTTTGGTGTACTGCAGTTTGCAAAATACGGTCTACACATTAAATGACCATTCAAAATTACAATGGTATTGAAAAAGTTATTTACAACTGGTCCTCACACTTATGACTATTGCAGTATTCTCACAGTCACATGATCAAAAGTTGGGTGCTTAGTAACAGCATGTATAGATAGTTTCAGTGTCTCAGGGTCAGGTGATTGCCATTTGCAATCTTCTCAGCCATCCAGCTTCCAAAAAGCAAAGTCAATGGAGAAATCTAGATTCACTCAATGACTCCATGGTCCACTTAACAACTGCAGAGATTCACTTAACAAACTGTGTCCATAAAGATGGTTAAAAAGATGCAACTCACTTACCAATCACCTTGCTTAGCCACAGAAGTCCAGTTGAAAGTCAAGGACTACCTTTGCTAGCTTCCCACTTGGTTTCACACTCACTGGAATAAATTATAAGTGAGCTCACATCTATAAATTAATTGCTCAAAGCTCTTAGCCTTTTATGACCTTTATAAAAAAAATTGATGTGACGGTTAGCCTGTATATAGAAACAGAATTCCTTCAGAATTTTGATGGATTTTAAAGTTACTATACCTCCCCAGAAGTATATCCAAAATCTTATTTTCGTTTGATTTCTTCAATGGTTTAAAACAGTTGTATTGCATTGTCATCTCTTTTTTCAGTATCTCTGTGTGTGCGTGCATGTGTGTGAATTTCACACAACATGTTAACACATGTAATTTGAGATATCATAAAGAAAGATGCTATGAATCACAAAAACAATCTCAATACCTTAGGTAATGAAACTAAACAGACTGCTTGTGCTTGAACTAGGCCTGCTGGTTGATGATTACATCATCACTTACATTAATGAAAATGAAGACATAGGAGCATGGCGACGCTGGGCCATTGGTGGTGCAATTTTGGCATTAGATGAAAAATTGCCAGAATGCAGGTGGCAGAAAAAGGAGAAAAGATTTCAGTGTTTGGCTTATTGCTTTAATAACCTGCAAGAACAATGTTACACATTAAACATTCACTAAATTCGTAGAGAACTTCAAACAATTGCTCTCTCTTTTTATCTCTTTCCATTCACCTTGCAGCCAAAAATGAAAGATAAGTAACTGGTTACGCAACCATGCACTCAACTGCGCAAAGAAATGTGGTTAACATTGTGTTGTCTGACCCTTGGCATGAGGAATTTGGTGAAAGGATATTTCCGAAGGAGTAATGACAAAGTAGGAAGGACAGACTGCTATAGTATGTAGTATCTGCTAGCAAATAATGGAATCGTATCAACATAGGTTATCTGTTAGAACGTTGTCCCTTTTTTAATTGAAAAGCTCCTGCTTGTCTCAGATTGTTTGCCTGTCAGAAACGCAGTGATTATTAAGCAGGAACTGTCTGTAGCTGGGGCTGCCTAGTATTCAAATTTCTGTCTGGCGGGAAGGTCAGGAGCTTGAAATTGCAATAATATGTTGTTGATGCCTTTTTCTCCACTGTGTCAGATCATCTCAATCATCACTGTTCCTAAGGAAATCATGATCTTGATAACTATGCAACAGAATATTATTATTATTATTTATTCAATTTTTATACCGCCCTTCTCCCAAAGGACTCAGCCAAGATAAAAAACAAACAGTACAAAATATACAATTTAAAATACTAATTAAAAAACTTATTATAAAAATGGCCATATAAAACTAAAAAAGCCATTAAAATTAATAATAAATTTAAAACCAATAAAATTTAGGCCAGCCCCGCGCGAATAAATAGATGTGTTTTCAATTCGCGGCAGAAGGTCCGAAGGTCAGGTATTTGGCGTAAACCCGGGGGAAGTTCATTCCAGAGGGTGGGAGCCCCCACAGAGAAAGATCTTTCCCTGGGGGCCGCCAGCCGACATTGCTTGGCGGACAGCACCCTGAGAAGTCCCTCTCTGTGAGAGCGCATGGGTTGGTGGGAGGCATAAGGTAACAGCAGGCGGTCCCGTAAGTACCCAGGCCCTAAGCCATGGAGCGCTTTAAAGGTTGTAACCAAAACCTTAAAGTGCACCCGAAAGACCACAGGCAGCCAGTGCAGTCTGCGCAGGAGCGGTGTTACACGGGAGCTACGCGGAGCTCCCTCTATCACCCGCGCAGCTGCATTCTGGACCAACTGCAGCCTCCGGGTGCACCTCAAGGGGAGCCCCATGTAGAGCACATTACAATAATCCAAGCGAGAGGTAACAAGCGCATGAGTGACTGTGCACAAGGCATCCCGATCAAGGAAGGGGCGCAACTGCTGAACCAGGCGAACCTGGTGGAAGGCCCTCCTGGAGACGGCCGTCAAATGATCTTCAAACGACAGCCGTTCATCCAGGAGAACACCTAAGTTGCGCACCCTATCCTTTGGGGCCAGTAACTCGCCTCCAACAGTCAGCTGCGGCTGCAGCTGACTGAATCGGGGTGCCGGCATCCACAGCCACTCCGTCTTGGAGGGATTAAGCTTAAGCCTGTTTCTCCCCATCCAGACCCATACGGCTTCCAAACACCGGGACAGCACTTCAACAACTTCAAAGTTTGGATAAACTTTCAAACTCTGAAGCAACAATTCAACTTTAATATCTAGCGCTGGGTATTGGTCCACAGTCAGTATATCCATGATGAAGGTTTGACTTGAACATGAGCATCTCCATTCCTAATCCAAAAATTAACTGCTACACTACACTGCCTCAGCTATCTGTTCTTATGCCATGCAGAAAAATCATCTGAACAGCTCTTACTCAGTTTGATGACATTTTGTTTTCATAAATTCCTTCAAGGAAGAGATGTTGAGTGGGATGAAAATTTCAGTTTATTTTCAATTTATTCAATTTTGGGGTGGCCATAGAGTGGGCTTTCATTGCATCACCTTCAGCTTGGCAATCTGCAGCCCTAGATGGCATTTCACATTTCAACTAAATCCTACAGAAAAATTCTATAAGGACATTTGTCCCATAGCCAGGGATGAATGAAGAAAGATTATATTTTTAAAGAACCTAATTCAGCAAAAGTATACTCTGCTATCCCTAACAACAATTTTGTGGGAGGCAATTAAAAAAGACATTCTCAAACATTCTGAGAATAGGATACAAAAACAGATGCCTCTTTTACAGATAAAGGAAATTTGCAAGCCATGTTTTGATGTAATTCCGCTTTCTAAAACTCAACCTCCAGATATTCTGCCTCCCTGATATTAGTGTTGCTGCTTAGCACAGCTCTTCACTTTAGAACATAGACAAAATTTGTAAAGTGATTTCAGCCAAACAAAACAACATTGCAAGGGACAGAAAGAAAGAAAAATAACTGCTTGTATTGTTAATTTGCCCTGCCTTTCTAAACAAAGCAGAACCCTGATTTATACATTGGGAAATAGCATCCCTTCATTGTTTTCAAAGATAGGAATAGTTAAAATAATAATGTACCGGCTCTTCCATGTCTCTAAAAGATATACCAATTACCATCAATTGCCCCATGCACATTTATGTATACATTTACTTTATTATCCGTCTCTGAATGTTTCATCACCGTCACAATGCTGTGACTTTCCACATGCAGTGAATAGTATATCAGAATTCTTGCTTTTTTTGGCGTAAATGCTGTAGCTCAAGCTTCAAATCTTACTGACCAGCACTTAAAGTTCTTGAATGATAGCATACAAGTATTGTCCCACTCTAGCTTATTGCTATTTTTCACATATGACATGCTTCTTTGAAGATGTCCAATTAGCATTGATTCATCAGAGAGTGAGATAGGATTCTCTTTCTCTCATCAAATATCTTTCTCTCATCAAATATCTTTTAATATATTAAAAACGAGCCAATACAATATTAAAAAGATATTATAAATAATAAAGCACAGATGGACATCAAAAACACCCTAGGATTCTATGGTGAAATAAAAATTATTTTGAGGGGAGAGGGTTTTGCATCTGAGGATAGGAATTAATCACATTCCAGGGGAGTGTGTTCCATACTGCAAGGACTAACATCAAGTCCAATGGTGAGGGAAACCTGGAGCTCCCTCTTCCTCAGTAAAGGTACCAAATGGATGTAACTGTGCTGGCCAAGATGTTCTCTGGAGATTCTTGATGCCACACCATAAAATATTTATAACTCTAATTTTGGTGGCATCAACAATTTCAAACCATTTTACTTTACAATCATCTCTAGTGTATGTTTGTCTTGGGATAAAGGATTATCCGTCAGAAATCATTTGATTCCATATGTTTTAGATAAGAATTCCCAGTTATCATACCCAGAAGCCACAGCTGCAGGCTAAGCTTGGATAACAAATCATCATGCAAATTGGTATTTCAAAAATTAATTTTTTTTAAAAAAAATTAATTTGCATTTATATCCCGCCCTTCTCCGAAGACTCAGGGTGGCTTACACTATGTTAGCAATAGTCTTCATCCTATTTGTATATTTATATACAAAGTCAACTTATTGCCCCCAACAATCTGGCTCCTCATTTTACCTACCTTATAAAGGATGGAAGGCTGAGTCAACCTTGGGCCTGGTGGGACTAGAACCTGCAGTAATTGCAAGCAGCTGTGTTAATAACAGACTGTTTTACCAGTCTGAGCCACAGAGACCCTTAATAAGCAACAATTGTCCATTTACACCCACTTCTGAAGCCCACTGCATGGTCATCTAAAATCTGTAAACTGCAGTAGTAAAGCTATACAAGGAGTCTTTAATGTTTTCAGTTTCTGTAATCATTTGAACAAAGCAGGATGAAGAATAGAGTCAATGAACATTTTGAAGGAGTACATGGATGGCAGGAATATTAAACTAATTTTCTCTAGGCAGTTGAATGTTGTTGCAGATCTCGTTGTTATGTAAACAAATAGTGATTTAAATTGTCTTTGTGTTATGGACAAAGCAGTAGCAAACAGACACGAAAGGGAAGGAAACTCAGGGGGGGAAAAACCCTGGAGATTTTCAAATATTCAAAAATCTTTAGCTGAGAGTCACTCAGTAGGAGCTCAGTAGGAGCAGACAAAACAGTATTAGAAAGGTTCTATGGGCACCAGATGCTGATGGGATGCTTTAACAATGGTGAAAATTATAAAGATCAAGGCTCCAGTGCTTGGTTGCATTGCAGTCAGAGTGTTGAAAAATTGTTTTAAATAAATATCACTTCATGTCAATAGCAGTCAATTTTGTTTTTTGGGGTTGTATGAATATTCAGTTTGGAGAGTTAATGCCAATACAATCAAATCATTAAATTAAACTGGATTTATCAATAGAATTGGATGTCTTCAACTTCTGGGCAATTTGGATACTTTCACACATGTGTAAAAAGTATTTAATGTTACTAGAAGCCTGTATTGTTTCAGTTGATTTCAGTGATTTAGATCAAGTTGATTTTCTATTCTGAATTGGAAGCCAGGATTAAATCACAAATCGGAACCAAATTACCGATTTGAACAAGAGTTGCTTGATTTGCTTACCCCTATTATTCCTTTTAATATGTAATATGATTAATACCTGCCTCACTTTAAAACAAAAAACAAAAAGAAAATTTACAAGGATTTCCCCCACAAAATTTCACTGTTGGTTTAAATGTATACAAATATATTTCACTAAAAGCTACTTACTGTGTGCCATAATAAAGTTAACTTGTAACTTGAAAGTGGGATTAATTGGCAAACCATAAATAAAATATGATGGTAGTTATCAACTACTAGATCTAGTAGTTATCAACTACTAGATATTTGTATTTTACTCTGCTTCACCCATCATCTATTTATATAAATATTGGTTTTAATAAGAATAAACCTAGATTAAGTAAATTAAATGTCCATCAGATCATTAAAGAGACAGAATCTTTAAATCCTGTGCATAGCACAGTTTCACTGCAGAATATCACTCAGCAATGTTCCACATTCCAGGATTTCTTCTTAATATTTTTTTTAATAAACTCCGAAGCAAGCTGCTGTGATGAATCTTGCAAATTTTCCAACATCTCAGAGTGCTGGGAATCATACTGTTGACTTTGCAGGTCTGTTTGTAACTTCATGAAACCACTTTCTTTCTGTCTTAGAATGTGATTTCTCTGCTTCTCTACAATGCCTGCATGTCTTGTTGAGTCTTGTCTTTCCAAACTCCAGCAAAACTGGTGAAGATCGGTTTGTATGGGATATATTCCATCCTACAATTCTTAATAGATTACTATATTGTGCTTCCTCCTGGGAATGGGATTTTACTCGTTCGCTTTTCCTATTCTGTAGAATCAAAGCGCTCAAATCTGTTATTTGCACAGTTTCTATCGTTTTATTAGGAATCTCTTCACTTTCCAGCCCAGACCATTTCACTCTTAAATAAAGACAGCTCGTTCTCTGATTGAGCAATTCAGCTTTGCTATGAAATCTTAGTGGCTTTCCGGAATTATTAGATAAATTACACAGATTCAGCTCAATAGAAATTGCTACATCTGTGCTGGCTTGTCGTATTCTGCCCTTCTGAACACATAACTTTGGAGCTCTCTGCTTGTATGGGCTTGGTTTGCCTTGCCATGCATCCAACAATAGCAAAAGCTGTCACACTGAGCAGGAAGAGGAACTAATTTTAATAGATTTTATGAGCTTTCTCTTGCAATTATATCTTTTTTATATCAGGCTGTCATGACATTGCCTTTGCCACCTTCTCATCCCATGAACTGAGACAAGCTTTAGCGATATCTGAATTTTCCCCCTTTCTCTTCCACTTTCTTCCTGGTGCAAGGGTAGCCCCAAGGTGTATAAAATCTGACATTTAGAAGGAAGTTAGGTGATTCCAGTGTCTTGAAACAGAAGCAGGAGGGGCAGGAGAGAGAAAGTTCAGCAACAGGCACAGAAAATCTCATAGTTTTCTGCTCATTCCATGACAGGTGGAGAATAATGACCCACTCATCATTATGTAGCTCACCCAGGGAACCAGGAAACACCTGAGGATAGGAAAATGAAACATAGAAACAAGTGTGAAATTTTTATCACAAGTTAGTTAGGTAACAGCTTTCTGGCTTATGTTATTCTGAATAAATCCAATATTAATTGTGCATAAATGTACAATATTGGGTAACCCAGGAAGGTAATATACAAAATATCTAAGGCCATGATGGTGAACCTATGGCACGCATGCTAGAAATGGGATGCAGAGCCATCTCTCCGGGCACGCGAGCTGTCGCCCATTGCACTTCCGGGTTCCAGCACATTGGCCAGCTGGTCTTCACGCACACAGGAGTGCTGGAAACCAGAAGAGCAGCTGCCCGCACGCATGAAGACCAGCTGGCCAGCACACCAGAACCCATCATGGCCTTAAATGTTTTGTATGTCTATTCTATTTTATGTTTATTTCATTGTGATTTCATACTAATAATTTTTATTATTATATATTACTGGATGATGCTATCAGTAGGTTAGCCTACATAATAAATAAACAAAATGGGATATATATGGTGGGCTATGGTTGCTCGGGGGCTTCGCTGGGGTCCTTGGGGGGCTCCTTGAGTGGCGGCTGGATGCCAGGGCGGTGACGACGGCGATGGCAAGGCTATCGTGGAAGACGTCCCGCATTGGCGACGGACACTGCTCTTTTCTCCTTTTGATGGAACCCCCGTGAGAACTGGGGGGGACGGACCATCTTAGTTCCACCCAGGATTATGCTACTGAAACTATGTACTTTTAAGACCTCTCCGTTTTCCAGCTGGAGGTTTCTGTCCAATGACTGTCGTTTGAGACCTCGACAAACCAGGATACCACCATTCTCTTTACTCTCTGATGACTTTCTCACATAACCAGCTTCTTGCACTGCGAGATGCCCCCCTCTCGCGGGTATGGCCCTCCTCTTTATCGAGGGCCTACCTCGATGACGGATTTTGGAATCCCGAGAGTGGCATGCTTCTAAGAGAGGGTTAAGGAGGTTTTTAAATTCATGTTTTTGTAAACTTTTAGCTAATTCAAATAAAGGGTTAGGGGGTGGGGGGGGCATGCCCACAGGGGATTAGGCTAGTCCCTTCTAAGGTTCACAATCTGGAGGTCTGTAAATTGGAGGTTTTAGAGCAGGTTAAGGCTCGACCATGTATGGGTACTTCCATCTGCACGGTTCAAGGGAGGGGCAGGTATGGCGGAAGCAGGGGCTCGCATCAGGTTCGGGGAGTGCGCTCTCGCTGTTTACAAGCGATACCGCACTCCGGGCCCCTAGGCTTTACTCAGGTCCCGAGTGGTTATATCCCCCGGAACCTGGACCTTCGGCTGATGTTATGTAATGCTAGGTCCGTCATGAATAAGGCCCCCCTCATATCTGATCTTATTCAAGAGGGGGGAGCGGACCTGATGGGCATTACGGAGACCTGGCTAGGCACAGAGGGGGGGGTTCCCCTCACCGAGATGTGCCCGCCGGGTTTCCGTGCATTTCATCAGCCGAGGGCCCAGGGTAGGGGTGGGGGAGTAGCGGTTGTTATTAACGAGAGTCTGGCTCCGAGGGAGGTCACTGTCCCGCAGATAAACGGTTGTGAAACCCTCTTCGTGAGGTGGGGCCGGGGGGTGCAGGTGGGCTTGCTGATCACGTACCTGGCTCCTTGCTACGTGACGGCAGCCCTGCCCGAGCTGCTGGAGATGATAGCCGGGACGGCGGTTGAGACCCCCAGGCTTATGGTCATGGGGGATTTCAACTTGCCGTCGGCGGGCGATTCGTCAATGGCAGCTCGGGAGTTCATGGCTTCCATGACGGCCTTGGACCTGACCCAGGTAGTTACGGTCCCCACCCACGTCGGGGGTAACACACTGGATTTGATTTTTGTCTCGGGACAGTGGCTAAATGATCTGGAGTTAGGGGGACTAATATCTCAACCCTTGTCATGGTCTGATCATTTGCTCCTTCAGCTAGACTTTCGGACCGCTACACCTCACCGCAGGGAGACGGAACCGGTTCAATGGTTCCGTCCCAGGCGCCTGATGGACCCTGAGAGGTTTCTGACGGAGCTTGGGCCATTTCGAGGAGTTAGCCACGGCTCGGCTGAGGAGCTGGCGGCCGCCTGGGATGAGGCGGCGCTGGAGCCTTGGACGCGTCGTGCCTTTGCGGCTTCTGACCCGGCGACGAACTCGACCAGCTCCTGGTATAACGAGGAGCTGAGAGATGAGCGCGGAAAAGAAGCCTGAGAGCGCCTGGAGGTCCAGCCGCTCCGAACCAGACCGAACACTAGTGAGGTCATATATTCAGACCTATCTAGTGGCGATCAGGGTGGCGAAACATAACTATTTCTCCGCACTCATCGCATCGGCAGATAATCGCCCAGCCACCCTGTTTAGGGTGACCCGCTCCCTGCTTAGGCAGGAGGCTCGGGAGGACCCCTTACAGGGACGTGCTGAGGATTTTGTTCAATATCTGTCTGATAAAATCGCTCTGATTCGGGATGGCTTGGACACTGATTGGATAGATTCAGGTGGGATGGCGGAGGCGAGTCTTGAGAATGTTATCTGGGATGAGTTCGACCCTGTGACTCCTGAGGACATGGACAGGTTGTTGGGTAGGCTGAACTCCACCACATGTTTATTGGACCCGTGTCCCTCCTGGATGGTGCTGGCCACCCGGGAGGTTACACGAGGCTGGCTCCAGGAAGTTACCAACGCTTCTTTGTTGGAGGGTGCTTTCCCTGCCGCTTTGAAAGAGGCGGTGGTGAGGCCCCTCCTTTAGAAGCCTTCCCTGGACCCGGCTATTTTAGCGAACTATCGTCCAGTCTCCAACCTTCGCTTTTTAGCGAAGGTTGTTGAGAGTGTGGTGGCATATCAGCTTCCTCAGCACCTGGAGGAATCTGTCTATCTGGACCCATTCCAGTCCGGTTTCAGGCCCGGTTACAGCACCGAGACGGCTTTGGTCGCGTTGGTGGATGACCTCTGGAGAGCCGGGACAGGGTTGTTCCTCTGTCCTGGTCCTTTTAGATCTCTCAGCGGCTTTTGATACCATCGACCATGGTATCCTGCTGCGACGGTTGGAGGGATTGGGGGTGGGAGGCACCGTTTATCGGTGGTTCTCCTCCTATCTCTCTGACCGTTCGCAGACAGTGTTGGCAGGGGGGCAGAGATCGGCCCCGAGGCGCCTCACTTGTGGGGTGCCTCAGGGGTCTGTTCTCTCGCCCCTCCTGTTCAACATCTACATGAAGCCGCTGGGTGAGGTTATCCGTGGGTTCGGGGTGGATTATCATCTGTACGCTGATGATACGCAGCTGTACATTTCCACCCCGAACCACCCCAACGAAGCTGTCGAGGTGATGGGCCGGTGCCTTGAGGCTGTGCGGGTCTGGATGGGGAGGAACAGGCTCCAACTCAACCCTTCCAAGACAGAGTGGCTGTGGGTACCGGCGTCCCGGTACAGTCAGCTTACACCATCGCTGACTGTGGGGGAGGAAGTACTGACCCCCAGGGAGGGAGTGCGCAACTTAGGCATCCTCCTGGACGATCGGCTTTCTTTAGAGAACCATTTGACAGCCGTCGCCAGGGGAGCATTCTATCAGGTCCATCTGATTCGCCAGTTGCGCCCCTTCCTTGACCGTGACGCCTTGCGCACAGTCACTCACGCCCTCATCACTTCCCGCCTGGACTATTGCAATGCTCTCTACATGGGGCTCCTTGAAGAGCACCGGAGGCTCAGTTAGTCCAGAATGCGGCCGCTGGTGATACAGGGAGCACCGCGTTGCTCCCATATAACACCTATCCTCGCGGCCTGCACTGGCTACCGGTAGTCTTTCGGTGCAATTCAAGGTTTTGGTGACCACCTTTAAAGCGCTCCATGGCTTAGGACCGGGATACCTTGAGACCGCCTTCTGCCGATTGCCTCCCAGCGACCTGTGCGCTCCCACAGAGTGGGCCTCCTCAGGGTGCCGTCGACCAAACAGTGTGGGTTGGCGGCCCCAGGAGGGCCTTCTCTGTGGCGGCACCAGCCCTGTGGAACGAGCTCCCTCCAGGATTACGACAACTACCCGACCTCCGGACCTTCAGACGGGAACTGAAGACGCTATTGTTTCAGCGTGCAGGACTAGCCTAAGATAAAAGGTTTTAGCATATCTTAATGGGGTTTTTATAGGTTTTTTATTTTTTAGTGATCAGGCCATGATATTATCTAGTTTTAATTGGGTTTTAATGTTTATTTATTGTACTGTTTTAATATGCCTGTGAACCGCCCTGAGTCCTACGGGAGATGGTGCGGTATATAAGTTCGATTAATAAATAAATAAATAAATAAATAAATCTATGAGATGGAGAGCCAGTTTGGTATAGCGGTTAAGGCATCAGGCTAGGAATTTTGAGACTATGAGTTCTAGTCCTGCTTTAGGCATAAAGCCATCTGAATGATCTTGGGTCACTTACTCTCTCTCAGCCCTAGGAAGGAGATAATAGCAAACCACTTATGAATAACCTTTTTCAAGAAAACTATAGGTAATTGTCCGGACAGTTGCAAGGAATTGGACATGAATGAACAGAATAAAAAAAAATGAATACATGAATTGTTATTAACTCTTTTTCATTATCTTAATTATATTGTTGTGATCCCTCCTCTGACAGTAATACATCAGAATCAATGGATCTATATATTCACTTAATTAGATCAGTACAATAATCAGGGAAGGAAACAGAACAATGTTAGCATTGCTGCCATTAGAATCAATGATGTCAAAATGAGCTCAGGTGTGTCCCGATATTGTGACATTGTAATGCAAATTATGCACTTATAGCCTGATGCAAGTGCAGAATTGGCATCATGATACATGAGATGCCAATTGACCTCACCTGCTGGATAGCCATGAATATTAGGAAAGGAAGAGACTGACACACCATCAAAAAAAAAGTTAGCTATGTAAACAAGGGATAACAAAAGGATGGCTGGTCTGGTCCCCTTCATGGCATGGGACCAGGTTATTTGAAGCCCCCCCCCTTTCTCTAATTTCATCTGCCCGAGGTACCAGATACAACAGAGAGGGCATGCTACGTGTTCCGTTGCCTAGGGAGCTAATTTGCGAGGAGATGGGCCATTTCTGCTCTGGTGGCTGCACTGTGAAATATTCTCTTTCCCCCCCCCCCGCCCCCCTGCAAGGTGAGGTTGGCCTCATCACTACTGAATATATGGAGGTCCCTCAAGACATGGTTATGCAAGCATGCCTGGGGACCCCAGGGAATGGGAGAAATTGTGGGCTGATTATGCTGTTTTTAACATCACCCTGTCTATTATTCTTGGTTTTAACTGATTTTGTATTTCTTAACTTTATTTTTATATGTATTTGTTCTTTTATTTATTATAGCATTTATTGACTGTTTTTGACTTTGTTGCATGCCACCTAGAGTTGCTTGTTTGTGAGATTGAGCAGCTACATAAATTGGTCTAAAAATAAATAAAGCTGGTTTTTGCTATATTTGTTGCTTAATTCTACCAATCAGTTTGACCAAATTTGGCCTAAAACTCTTGGGAAACACCCAAGGGGGGGGATGGGTACATAACTGCAAAATGGCTAGGAACAACCCTCCCCCCACACTTCTCCCAAGCTTTATCTAATTGTTCCCCAAAGAATGCTATCATATACATTTCAGTTTTTTCTTTTTAATAAATTTATAGACTTTTCTAAAATTCTGTTTTCATTTTGTCATTATGGGGTACTGAGTGTAGATGAATGAGGAAAAAAAATGAGTTTCAACAACCGTAGAATCGGGCTACAGCATTAAAAAATTGACAAAAGTGAAGGGGTCTGAGTACTTTCTGAATACCCTGTAATTTCCAGCCTGATATACATTGAGGGGGGAGAAAAGAATATTCTTTTTTCCAGTTTGTAAAACATAATAATATTCACGGCTATTTTGAACAAAGTCATTAAAACAATTAAGAACTTCTGCTTTTTTTTTCAAAGTGAGATTGCATAATAAATATACCTACATTTCATGTTGAATTATTATCTAAAATTAGAACCATGGAATGGCTTCCATAAGTTAATATATTTCAATAGCATTTTGATTTTATAATTAGAAAAGTGCAAGGTTCTCAAGTGTTCCCTATGTTAGACTTGAGAAAGAAGAAGTAGCTGATCTAAGCCTTGCTCTTGATTAGGATACCACCCTTCTCATGATATTGACATGTTCACATTCTTCTTTAAGTAGATGCTGCAATAGGTATCGTTAATGAGAATCTTGCTCCATTCTTGGAATGCAGTCACTTGGAACTCACATCCCTCTGTCATAAACCAAACAGCAGGATCTTTGATTTCTCTGGGAGTGGAAATTCCTTTGGCCAATCAAGTAATTAAGAATTGCTCTTCTTTTTATACATTGGTATAAGGGAGAGACAAAAGTGCTTAAGTAATGGTTTCTGAAATAGAGAAAGAAAAGATTGTATCAGCCTGAGTTCTTTGATTAATAGTGGACATATGAAAATTAGAAGTGACTCTAGGAAGTACAAAATAACAACAATCAACCTTCTAATTGCTGTAACATGGACTTATATGACAGATATCTTGAAAGCCATCTAGACAAGGGGTGTCAAACTTCCGTCGCCACAATGTTACATGACGTATTGTGACTTTTCCCTCCTTCACTAAACATGGGTGTGACCAACACATGAGTTTGACAGCCCTGATCTAGACCAACATGCTGCCCAATGCAAGAACGTACTAATACAGCATCTCCAATAGAAAAAGTTATAAAAACTTCAAATTTATAATATAATTAAAGAATAAACCCAAATAAGAAGATTCCATTTTTGCATCAGACATTTTTCATGTGAAGCCTTAAATTAATTTTATTTCTGATTTTTTTATTAAATTTGATGCACTGACCCCCAAAGACCACCACATATTGTATAATTATTTACCATTAGCTACAAGATGCCAAGCATGCCAAAGATTGTACTCAACAGAAGCTGAGGAAAGGAGTTCCACCTTACTAAGATGAGGAAAGGGAACTTTAAGTGGCTTGGGTGACCCACCCTGTCCTGTCTGGTCCTTGCTGAATGAGACATCTTAGCAAGTTCCCTGAAGTAGCATGCAACAAATACAAAGAAAAGTGTAATGTGTCAGCAATCTGCCTCGGTTCCTTAATTGCTGTTCCACAATTAAATGGATCCAAATGAAATGAAGAACTTGCTAAAGAACAGACTAGGGTTACCGTAATGTCTAAACAAAACAAACAAACAACAGCTCATTCAATTAAATAATTTGATGTTCGTGGTGTCTATCAAAATTTCACACAAAACTTCATTCATTTCACTTATATTCAGGGAATGAATACTAAATAGCACTTTTAGATACTTAGGAGCAGGCATGTAATGGCACTGATAACATTCCAGAATAAATCTAACCAATGGTGGGAACTCTTTTTTTGAGGAATCCTCCATAAGTTTTCCTTTGAAGCAGCCATCTGAAGTTCAAAGTTCCCTTTGGTAACAGTGGAATTTTTCCTTGAAAAAGAAATCAGAACTTTAAACAGGTGATTTTTTATTTTTATTTTTGGCAGGGAGATAGGGTGCTGATCTCCACCCCTACTTTCTTTAGGCTATGGTTAATATACAAAGCCATCAACTGTTTTAATACACTTAATTAGTGTATCACTTGGGTGTTGCTACTTTAGCAGCAGCCAGTGAAACTCAGTTTGCAGTTGTCTGTTTGCAGGGAAATCAAGGAGGGAGATTATGGGAAAAGTAGCACTACCAATCAGATATGGTGATGTGTGATGGTGCATTCAGGATAGAACTTGGTACATGGCAGAAAAACAGAGCAGTGTTTCTCAATCTTGGCAGCTTGAAGATGTGTGAAGTTCAGTTCCCATGCTGGCTAGAGAATTCTGGGAGAAGAAATCCACACATTTTTCAAGCTGCCATGATTGAGAAACACTGATTTGGAGAGGCAGACCACTGACATGTAAACTAGCCAGTAAAGAATTTAACAATTTATTTCAATAAATAGGCCCATAGAGTGGGGCAAAGGAGAAATACATTTTACAAGCGTGTGTAAGGAATATGCTTAATATGTGTCACCAATTCTAGACAAACAACTTTACATTCCATTTCCACCACTGGCCAATCTCAGCTACTTGAGACATGGCGGTTAATTCTCAGGCCTTCCTTTGTACCAGCCTCCCAAGCCAAGATAGCAATAGCCTGAGAGAGGTGAGGAGGAGAAGAAGAACAGACAGGGTTTGAAATAATGAGAGCCAACACCCAACATCTGAGCTGAAACACTGGCATGAATGGCAGGAACTGAACCTCAGTCTAGCTATGGGCTGTGCTACTTGAAAGCAGCTGGGGAAACTCCCTACATTCATTTAGTCTCTGGAGAACTAGAGATACACCAGGTCTCAAATTTGGCTGGGCGGCAGCTACCATTGTTCTTAGAATTCTGGTGAGGATTCATCCACCCATCATGAGGTTTCTATCAGTAAAAACTGTTTTGCTTCTTCTCCCATGGCCTCTTTGAGCATGTCCTGATTTAAGGTGAATGATCTCACGTGGCTGCCATGGGAGTCGTATGATGCAACCTCTTGCCTCTTTAACAGGATTGGCACTGGGTGTAATTAACTGCTTGCAAAGTATTGAGGAATGGCCAGATGAAAGGGTGGAGCAGAGAGACCCATTTGGGTCTGTGAGATCAAAGACAGGAAGCAGAGCGGAGTCAGAAGGGAGTTGCACTTGAGCAGGGTTTCTCTAGTCCAACAGTAGCATTGCATAGACGGAAGAAGCCAGAGCATTGATTGACATTCTTTGGGTGGAGAATTAATTAGAGCAAATAGGAAGGTTAATTTCAGAAGTGGGATGGGGCTGCTCCCTGAATTTATTGATACACAATTGAGTCTCAAACTACATTAAACTACTTAATATTTTCATTTCCACTGCTGGAAAATCTCATTTACTTGAAAAATAAAAATAAGTTTATTAGGCTACTATTTCATATCACCAATTAACCAAGTATCTGGCGATGTACAATAATAAAAGTCATAAAACAGGCTTGTTAATTTAAAAAGATTTAAAATGTTCAGCAATTAAAAGCTTTGAACAATCTAGACTGAGCAGACTGCTTTGTCTGCACACTCAGGCAGGAAATGCATTCTAGAGATTTGTGGCAGCAACCATGAAGCATCTGTCCCAAGATGCCTCATAGAAACTGCAAAGCATTCTCATGGGTAACTTGAAGCCAAACCACACAGGGCTTTCAAGGTCATAATCAGCACTATATCTGATATGAAAATATACTGTCAATAATGTGAGAATTGGATTATATCTTGAAATGATCTAGTTGAACCCCCTGATGAGTACCCATTACTACATCATCTCTAATAGGTGGTCAGCTAGTCTCTGTATAAGCGTCTCTAATGAAGAAAAATCCATTCTCTTCCATGGCAGATTGTTTCATCGTTCAACAGCCATTATTATTATTATTATTATTATTATTATTATTATTATTATTATTATTATTATTATTATTATTATTATTATTATTATTATTATTATATAATTCTTATATATCAACGTATATGTGGTACGTTATATATGTTTTATATATATATAATATATATAATTTATATATATAAAGATATATATATATATTATATATATCAACGTATATGTGGTACGTTGCTCAATAGTAATAATTCTGAGAGGGATCTTGAGTGCTAGTAGACAATCACTTAAATATGAGCCAGCAGTGTGCTGCAGCTGCCCAAAAAAGCCAACACAGTTCTAGGTTGCATACACAGAGGGATAGAATCAAGATCACGTGAAATGTTAATACCACTTTATAATGCCTTGGTAAGGCCACACTTGGAATACTGCATCCAATTTTGGTCACCACGATGTAAAAAAAAAGATATTGAGACTCTAGAAGGAGTGCAGAAAAGAGCAACAAAGATGATTAGGGGACTGGAGGCTGAAACGTATGAAGAACAATTGCTGGAACTGAATATGCCTTGTCTTATGAAAAGAAGGTCTAGGGGAGGCATGATAGCAGTGTTCCAATATCTCAGGAGTTGCCACAAAGAAGAAAGAGTCAAACTATTCTCCCAAAGCACCTGAGGGTAGAACAAGAAGCAATGGGTGGAAACTAATCAAGGAGAAAAGCAACTTAGAACTAAGGAGAAATTTCCTGACATAACAATTAATCAGTGAAACAACTTGCTTCTAGAAGTTGTAAATGCTCCAACACTGGAAGTTTTTAAGAAGAGATTAGACCATTTGTCTAAAGTGGTGTAGAGTTTCCTGCCTTAGCAGGGGTTGGACTAGGAGACCTCTAAGGTCCCTTCCAACTCTGTTATTCTATTCATATTAACGATCATATTTTTCATCCTTCATCCAATTTGTTAATTATCTTAAAACATAACAAGGCCCCATATGTAGCCCTATAATCTGTTGTCTCCTTTCAGCTTGATGCAGAGCCATGGATATAATGAATATAATTATTCACTGGATATAATTATTCAAACAGTTCTATAACCATTTAATGTTCATCCCATAATTTGCTGTCTTCTCTATTGCAGTTAATGTCAGATACTGTCAAAAGTTTTGCTGAAGTCAAACGATGACCTAAACTAGACATTCTGTCAAAAGAGAAGATAAAGTTGATTTAGCATGACTTGTTTCTGGTGAATTCATGCTGGTTTGTGCTAAGCAATGCAATTTTTCAACAAATGCTCACAAAGTGCTTGTTAATTAATGAGTTCCAAAGTTTTGCTAGTAAGGATATCAAGGTAGCATATTCCTAGTTACCCAAGTCCTCTTTTTGTCTTCCCCCTCTCCACCTTCTGTCTTTCATGATTTCTCTATGAACATGGGAAAGGACTTTGAGATGATATTTCCATACTCCTTTAAGACTTTCAGACACAACTGATCAGGCCTTGGAAACTTAAACTGGAGAGAATTGAACCAAAGTTGATTAGCTCTGTCCTCCCCCGTCGCCTATTACTATCCTATCTTCTTCTTCAGTGATCCCACACCCTCCTACTTGTTTTTCTACTTAGTCCCAAAAGCTTCTTGTGTTGCTTTTATTTTACTTTGTGAGCTTAAGTTGGTTTTGTGCTTTGTGTTCAGCCTTCTGATGTTGCTTCTGCAGATCAAGTATTAGCTATTTGCTGGAAAACCTCCGTGATGATTATATCCATCTTCCATTTCCTATGCAGGTCCCTTTCAACTCTAATCTCAGTAGACAGCTCCCGATTTGGATGAACAATCTTTTGCTCAGAACAGAAAATACACTGAGTGATTCATTTATGGGAGAGGTTGTGGTGTGGTATGTCCTTTCCCAGAGGGTTAATACTTTAAATATCCTGAAATGGCCATATGAGAAAGACTATGGCACTTTCATTTATAAAAACACATAGAGAGAGACTGTATCTCCATCTATCAGTTCAAAAAGTTACAGGTAGAACTATTTTTTTTAAAAAGCAGAATAGAATTTGTAAGAAATACAGAGAAAGTATTTTCTCCCTGGTGACAAAATATTTCTTCCGTAAATGTTCACTTGTTCAGGGACTGTAGCCAATTCTAACTGCATGTTAAGATGCTTAAAGGTAAAGGTAAAAGTTCCCCTTGCACATATGTGCTAGTCATTCCCGACTCTAGAAGGTGGTGCTCATCTCTGTTTCAAAGCTGAAGAGCCAGCGTTGTCTAAAAATTCTCTGTTTTTATCTCCTATTTTCCTATTTGCATTTTTTACGTGCTTTCGAACTGCTAGGCTGGCAGAAACCGGGAACTCATCCCGTTACGCAGCACTAGGGATTCGAACTGCTGAACTGCCGACCTTTCAATCGACAAGCTCAGCATCTTAGCCACTGAGCCATCACATTTGTTTGCAAAATATTGCTGGTTTCTTTCCTGCTATATTTCCATAAATCTCTTTAACATATATTGTGCGATATGAACTTGGCTAAATAAAGGATGGTTACAAGCCAAAACAGTAACAAGGTATGACAAATTGTCTATGAAGACAAGGATTTTTCTAAGCTATAAGTGCAGATTTGTTATAAACTGCTGAAGTATCTAATAGCTTGGGATCCTATTTAAGTGGTGTCATTTTGAAGAAAGTTGGATGAATCTGCTGAACTAAACCAACTCATTTTTCTGTAACTTCTGCAGAAAAATATTATAGGGAAAGCTGAAAAGTGCTTTATTATAGTTAATTAAGCAATAGATGTTCTTCATTAGAAAGGCAGTCTACTTTATTATAGGTTTCTCTTTGCTTTTTTATTATTCATGTTGTTTTAAGTAAAAAATGTTAGAATGAACTTGGGGTAGACTGGAATACCTTATTGCACTCAACAGATGCATTATATTCATTTCCTTAATTCTTCTTCAAATTATCTATAATTTTCATTTCCAGGTTAGTCGATCACACTGCAGTCAAATTCTGGGTAGCCTGCCAAATAGATATTTTCAGCAAATATGGCAGTGCATATTGGTTTGCATTTGATTAATGCACACTCCTATACTAGATTTCATTCCATTCATGTATGAACTGTTCATACAAGTATGAACTTAAAAGAAGAAATTTTGATAGGATACATATAGCAAGATCACACTAAGCAAGTTATCTGCAGCTGTTTCTGTAGCATGATATTAATATACTAGCAATCTAAAATGTCTGCCAGTGTAATTATATTCTTGTGTTATGTTGAGACAGGATTACTACTAGACTTTGATACAAGAGAAAAACCTTTTTCAACCATGGTGTCTTCCCAGGATTCACTAGGCATTGTGGTCATTGCTAGGAGTCCTGAGAGCTGAAGCCACATATCTGGAGGGCACTAAGTTTAAGGAAGACTTCAGAACAAGTGCTCATATAGCTAACCTTTCTGTTTCTAGTAACTGTACAATTTCTACCATTAAACCTTTCTTGTCCATATTACATTTATTACATTTATATATATATCTATACATATTACATTTATTTATTCTGCATCATTCAGAAAGAAAGGAATAATGTAATGATAAAAATATTTGGCAACATTTGAATCTGGGCTTTTTTATTTTTATTTTTATTTTATTTCTCTTCTTCTCTTTTTCTTCTTTCCTCTTCCTTCCTTCTTCCTTCCTCCCCCCCCCCTTTTGTGTTGGTCTATGCTACATTCATTCAGTTTAGCTATGGTAGTTAAAGTAATCCTACTGTTTCTGATTTTTTTTTAAAAAAAAAAGCTAGATAAAATACACTTTAACTTTTCCTATCCATTAGTTAAAATTTTTGCCTGTTAATCCACATTATGAAAAGGCTTTCCTTTTTCATTTAACAACAATCAAACGAACAGAAGCAAATTATTTTCCAGTTTTCACTTTTTCACAAGATACCCATGCAGCTTTTGAAATTGTGGGCAGTCAGTAATTTAGAAAGAGTCCCTCTAGTGGTAGAATTGGGGATATTTTCCCCACTTTCTGAGGGTTTTCTTTTTTCCTTGGCTACTTATCACATTTTGAGGCAGCAGATTCTTTCATTGAACCTTAGTCTTCTAAATATCACTTCTGGAGAATCTGCATGTCATTGCCCTGGAAGAAATAATTTGAGGATAAAATGATGCATTGAACAGCTATAATGCACATACTTCAATAACATATACACATGTATCATAGAGTTGTGCTTGGATAGGAT
This sequence comes from Ahaetulla prasina, assembly GCF_028640845.1. Lineage (NCBI taxonomy): Eukaryota > Metazoa > Chordata > Lepidosauria > Squamata > Colubridae > Ahaetulla > Ahaetulla prasina. The sequence goes on along the minus strand of NC_080541.1, from coordinate 187,483,942 downwards.
TCCAGAAAGTTGCTTCGGAGAACATTAGCAGTAGTTATTTTCTAAGTTTGCTACTGCATAGTCCTATTGTATGCAGTTATGATTACTTGAGAGAGAGAGAATAACTGAACAGAAAGCCCGTTTGCAACCCTTGGCATCTCTAATTAAAGAGACTCAAATGTTAATCCTTCTGTGAACCAGCGGTTTGAATTAATAATACAGATCTAGGTTTTGCTGATATTTTGTTTAGAACCAAAGTTCACTCTGATTCTGCTTTGGTACTGAATTTACTTTGATCCATTGTTCAATATATCAAGAAGAAAAATACTGAAACCAAACCATGCAAACCCTAATAACTACTAATAACGGTTATTGACAAGTAAATGAGCAACAGTCTGAAGCCAATGAAGTTCATCACAGTCTTACCCTTTCCTTGAAATGATGTAATTACTTAGGAAATGAATGAATGAATATAGTACCAAGGTTCTAAATACTGTATGATATGTCTGACCACCTCTTATGTTATTTTCCCCTCAAATTCAATATGATAAAGTTTGCTAAAATCACCAGAGTCACATTTTGAAGTCTGGCAGGATTCAGGAGCAGGGATACCATTATGCCATTTTGAAAGTCCAAAAATTTGTATTATTGCCTGAAAATGTGTCATCTAATTGTTCAGTCAGACAGCCTAGAACCTATATAAATCATAGAAATTGAATGAATGAATGAATGAATGTACTGCTTTGGTTTTATGTCAATATTATTATTCTGATTTAAGTTATTAAATGTAAAGATAGTTAACTGTATAACTTAGTAAAGAATAAACAACACCTCCCTGGAATGGGATATTATTTTATTGAGACATTTGGGAAATAATTAGAATGCAACCCTCTCTCTATAAACACCTAAACATAACCTTCTCCTGATTCTTTTGATGAAACTATCATTGTTACCTCAAAATAAATTAAGAAATAAAATACTGATGAAAATATTCAGCTGTCCTTTGTTGCTTGTCTTTTATTGCTTTTTAATCTTTCTACAGAGAAATACAGGCATAAGTAATGCAATGATTGAAACTAATGAAATCTATCTTATAAAGCTTTGCTATTCTTCTAGATGAAAGTCTTCCAAACATTTTAAATTCCAAAGGCTACATAAATCACAGTTTTCAGCAGAACAATTGTCGGTGAAACCAAAGCATTTGAATATCAGAACACCTTTCAGCTAGGGAAGAAGGTGAATTACAATACACTAGATTTACGTAAATAATATATTACGTCTGGTTGAATTAATAGTTTTGTTGCTGTGACCCATCACTGTGGATGGTGATTTTTCCTCTGTCTGTAATTGACTTTTCAGTCATTTCCTGAAGTCACTGATATATTTTGGATGTTGTCCCTTCTATTTGAAGCAATTGTGTGCATATTTGCAAAAGCTTTCATACTGTAAAAGATAGAAGAAAACAAAAGCTGCTGGGTTTTTTTTACACTTGTGACATCAGGTAGACAAATCCTTTAGAACGGTGATGTAAGAATAAATTTGTTGTTCATAGTTCTACTTCTACAGGAAGCCATTATTATACTGCAGGCTGTGTGAAGCTGGTTCAGTGTAGACTGTAATAATATGCAGGTTCTTCCATTGGGAAAAAAACAGAGACAAATATAGTTGAAAATTTCAGATTTTTATATATATTAAAAATGAACAAAAATGATAATATATATTAAATTCATTATTAGAAAATGGGATAAAATCAATGAATCACCTAAATAATCAAAATGCTAAGCATTCACAGGCTCTTAAACTAGCAGATTTTCTGTAATACTGCACAAAGTATTGAATTGCCTTCTTAAGCTAGAAAGTTTTAAAGTTCCATCTCACCATAGTTGTACCATTGGATTTTGTATTCAGATTCAAATAATCAGTTAACCTGGGGGCAATTTAGCCTTGAGGTGACTACAATAACTTTTCCAATCTGGATTTACTTCAAAGGTGCAATCAAGCAAAGTTAAACATTTTCATATTTTGGAGGATGATTGCCACCGAGAATGAAGTCATCATTGATGGTATAGTAAAGTCCATCATTAGAATTTTTTTAGGATTGGTGCAGAAAAAACGACTCTGCAGGGAACTGAACAAACTAATTACTAGAACTGAATTTATTCTAGATATTGAGTCATTATTGTTTTATCATGAGCCTTATCCCTTTTTTACCAGTATTTTTCAAATATTGTCATCTTAAATTAACTGAATTCATGGGGGAAAAGTCTAATTTGGAGCAAAGTACATGATTTTATATGGAAGTGAACTTCAACTACCTTTTAATCGCCATCCTTCACAGTTAGTTCAGCTTTGCTGATTGCTTGGCCTAGTTCATTGACAGCCAGCACTTTGTATTGGCCAGCATCTGCTAGTGTGACTCCAGGGATCATAAGGGAGCAAACCCCAAAATCATTTTTGCAGAAAAAGGCAGGATCCTGAGAGAGATTCTTGTTACCCTTGTACCAAGTGACCTGAGGGGCTGGATCTCCAGTCACAGCACAACTCATATGACAATTAAATCCTAAATTCACCACATGTGGTTTCAGTTGGACAAGGAATCTTGGAGGTTGATCTCGGTTGATCCCCTTATATCTTGGAAGCTTCATTTCAGGTTTATCTGGAAGAAGTGCAAAAATAAAATCAGGAGAACAAAGGATTATGTTAACAATTAAGGATTTTTCATTGTTATTTCTATTTGCAAATATAGCTGGCAATATTGGCTTGATAATGATGAAGTACAGTAGATTATCTACCATTTCTGATCTCATTTAGGAAAAGTACTAAACCATGTAATTTCATTCAGTATTATTCTATGTTCCAGACTGGAGATCATTGATTGGGACATGCTAACTAGTCACTTTGCACTGATGTTCAATTCAATTCAATTCAAAGTTGTCCAATATAATAAAGATATCAGATACCCTAAACATGCCTCAGGAATACTCCAGTCCAGGGGTGAAATGGTCCTGGTTCGGACCGGATCGTCCAATCTGGTAGTGAAGGCGGTGGGTGGTTCGGAGAACCAGTAGCAAAAATCCCTGCCTCCCCCCATGCCCAGCTGAGCCGCGCAATAATCAGAGGTGGTTGTTTTTTTTACTTTTAAAAGCATTTTTTCTTCAACCAAAAAATGCTTTTAAAAGTTAAAAAAAGCCTCTGATGATCGCGCGGCTCAACTGGGATGATCAGAGGCTTTTAAAAGCATTTTTAACAATCTCTTCGGCCAAAGAGGTTGTAGAAAAAATGCTTTTAAAAGGCTTCTCTGGCGATCCCAGCTGACTTGCCTGATCGTTAGAGGCTTTTTTTCTTTGAAAGGCAAAAAAATGCTTTTAAAAGAAAAGAAAAGCCTCTGACAATCAGGCAACTCAGCTGGGATAGCCAGAGAAGCCTTTAAAAGCATTTTTTCTACAACCTCTACAGGTGAAGAGGTTGTAGAAAAAATGCTTTTAAAAGTTAAAAAAAAAGTTGGCCATGCCCACCCAGTCATATTACCCCCCAAGCCACGCCCACAGAACCAGTAGTAACAAATTTTACATTTTACCCCTGCTCCAGTCCATGCTGCACATGATTTCATTTGTTATAATATGAATCCAAATAAACTCAAGCCTGAAAAAAGATGCTATTTTTGGAGTCATGTTATAGATGAATTGCTTTAACAATCTGATTCATTAAAGCAACAGTCCCACATAATGTAAAAAATGCACTTTCATGAATAAAGATGCTGTTTTTTTGAAGCGTGCACAGCTCCCAAAACAATAGTTATCTATATTTACCCTTTTCTTTTTGAATAGTCCAAGGGTTCACTGTTTCAGAAGGCTTGCTGACCCCTACACAATTTTTTGCCAGAACTCTGAAGAAATATTCCCGACCTGGGATAAAATTTACAACTGTATATTTGTTGGTGTAAATGTGGTCAGCCACCATTTGCCACGGTCCTTTTCTGGAATCACATCTCATAACTATGTAGGTTATGTTACTGTCTCTCTTTTCTGTGGGTGAGGGCTCCCATATCAGAGTCACCGTCCCAGGGACCTTCTCAATGAGTTGTATACGGCCAGGAGACTCTGGAATATCTGCAAAATAAAACCAAAATCAGGAAGAATGTCTAAGTGTTTCTAAAGTGGAGCAATTTGATTATTTATTTATCATGAAATTTAGAAACCCTACAGAAACTATATTCAAATATCATAGATTTAGAAACTATACGGAATAGAAAGAATGTAAATATATTGAAGAAAGAAGAATAGCTCCATGGACTTCAGTCTCTTATCCTGAAAGTTCTCCCTGATGGATAAAAAAAAGATGAACTTCTGTTATGTCTCATTTTTCAATATTTTAAACCCCCTGAGATACTTTTATAAGTGTAAAGGTGATCAGCACACATTTTCATGTAATAAAGCTAGAGGCATGGCACAGTAAAGGAGTGTGACCAAATGGTTCTTATCTACTCTTCTCAAGCAAAAGTAATTTACAGGAGGAATCTTTATTAATAGGATTAACATATACTGTAAAGATGGTGTTAAGAGATGATATCTGCTATGATTAAAAGAGAAAATAAGGTCAACAGATACTGTACCAGGGGTGAAATCCATCAGGTTCTGACAGGTTCTGGAGAACTGGTAGTGGAAATTTTGAGCAGTTCGGAGAACCAGCAGCGGAAATTTTGAGTAGTTTGGAGAACCCGTAAATACCATCTCTGGCTGGTCCCAGAGTGGGATGGGAATGGAGATTTTGCAATATCCTTCCCCTGCCATGCCCACCAAGCCACACCCACCAAGCCACACCACGCTCACCAAGCCATACCCACAGAACTTGTAGTAAAAAAAATTGGATTTCACCACTGTACTGTACTAAACTACCACTTCTCTTGAACATGGTAAGATGGGCCTTTTTAACTTTGAATCTTTCAGATGTGTTGTTTACAAATCCAAAAGTGCCCGGATAATGTGGACAGGAATTTCTGAGAGCTGTTATCCAAGTCCATATTGAAGATGCCAAATCAGCGAAGGGTGAATTAAAACTTCATTCCTTTTAAAACATACATTTCTGTACTACTTCTGCCTATAATACCTGTATGATAGACCATTTTCAAATGGCTTCAAACTACTGCTTATAACACCCTAGCATACTCTTGGTTTTAATTACCAGTAGTTACTCAATCACATCATAAAAGGTGAGGCAACTAACAGTCTTAAAGTCTTCTTGGAACACTTTCGTATATTGCAGGTCCACCCTTCAAATCTAATTTGAAAGGGCAGAGACTGTCTATAAGTTAGGCAATTTTAGCTTGAAGCTTCATATGGAAAGAAGCACTTGTGGGTAATGCACAGCTGATATTCTTCTTGCTGAAGGGTTGTTATTTAAAGAGTAATTAGGATATTTCATTTTCTTTTTTTCCTTTTTCAAGCACTAATGCCTTTGCATATACAGAGTTTCTAATAGACAAGAGTGTCTGCAGGATAAGGTCCAAAGAGTCAAGATGGTGACCGCAGCCATGCAACTAAAGCTCCACACCTTTTTTATGCAAATGCACATAATATTTAATAATAAGTTAAGAATCCACATTAAAAATAGGCAGAGCTTCAATTAGGGCCTTCTGCTCAAGCAAGGGGTTGGAGTAGAAGACCTCCAAGGTCTTTTCCAACCCTACTATTCTAGGTTCTAGGTTCTATATGACTAGTTTTCCAGGTAAGGCAATAGGATCAAATGTAGAACATGCGTGATTGCAGATTTCCTTATATGATCTTTACCTTGAACTTGAACTTGAAAACTGAATGTTTCCTTTCTCCCATGCTCCGTTTGAAGGCTGATAGCATAATGTCCACTGTCAGAAACCTCAGCTTCTGGTATGATGAGTTGGCTCAGTCTTTCCCTGGTGGTCGTTGTGGCCTTTACTGGCAGAGAAAGCCCATCTTTCAGCCAAATCACTTCAGAAGATGGGGATGCCTGATAAACATGAAAAAGACATTAAATTTAAATTACTTTTAAGGTGTACACATGGCAGTGTTATGAACCAACTTCCATGTAACAGTTTGTACTATAATACTTCTCCATTTTTTTTCTTTATTGTGGCATAATAGCAGTTGATGACAGATAGACTGGAGTTATAATCCTAAATTTCTTCTATTCGTATTGAAGTGATCTTATAGGTGCTTCAGTTTGGCTAAGCCAAACAAAAACTTCTTAATTTACTGATGTCAGCAAAGAAATATTCCACAGACAATATCTAGAATTCCAAGTAAACATGGAAGACATCATTTTTAAAAAAATAATGCACAAGCACAGAATTTTATTACATTGCCATAACAGCTCAAGATATAAATTTCTCTAATTAGAAGTAGACAACCAAGTGATTCTAAGCATTCTAGCTTTTCTTTCATTTCAAGGATTATTATAAAGTAACATATAAAATTATTTTTTAAAACAATTCCAAATCTCAACATAGCTTTACATTTACATTTACTGGCATATAAAAAAGCAGAGAAACAGATTTATTATATATTACTTGCAAAGGCTATACTTACTTCAAAAGGAATACGGACATGGATGGCATCCCCTGCTTTCACATTCATGAAACTTGCAACAGTATCCTTCACTAAGAACTTGGGGTTAACTGGAAATACATACATACGTACATATGTACATACATACATAGAATAGAATAGAATAGAATAGAATTTTATTGGCCAAGTGTGATTGGACACACAAGGAATTTGTCTTGGTGCATATGCTCTCAGTGTATATAAAAGAAAAGATACGTTCATCAAGGTACAACATTTACAACACAATTGATGGTCAATATATCAATATAAATCATAAGGATTGCCAGCAACAAGTTATGGTCATACAGTCATAAGTGTATATACATACATACATACATACGTAAGTAAGTATGTTTTGGCATCATATTGTTTAGTTCAGTACTGTAATTGCAATATATAAAATGCTCAAAACAACTCCTCACTCACCACTGCATATACTATAGAACCAAGATGATTCATCATCTAAGAAGCATGCATACAGAACAGCTGGGTATCACCTTCTCAAATGGCCTAATATCCCATTTGATTTAAAAATGACTGTGAAAAATAATCAGTTTAATATATTTCCCTTGTACACTTGTTAAATATTAATAAGGAGGGCAATGCTGTCTTTTCTTTAGAGTCAGGCATTTGCAATAATCTCCATTAAAATAGCTATGAATGATGATAATTATATCTTGAAGGTTTCAAGTTCGGAAATACCCTAGATATGAGCTAAATATGTCCCAAGTATTCTTCTTTAGTTTCTTCTTCAATATAACTATGACGTGTCTTTTCCAGTTTCTCTCTGGATACAATGTCTTCTGGTTTTGGCTTTTTTTCAAGTCTCCTTCTGTTTTCTTTCAATAATGTTAGCCTTTTCTAGAACCATCTAGAGTAACGTCCATGATTTATCAGGTTGTTTCCTTTTATCTTTCAAGTTCTCCCATAAAACCCAATTTTTTAATAATTAATTTACAGGATTATCCTCAACTTACCTGGGCCTTCATAAGATCTGACCTTTCTGTTCTTATCCTCATTACATTGAATCATATCATTTCGTTCTCCAGCCTCTTGCCCACCTGTTAAATAACAGCTATATCATAGATTTCACATGCTTTGCTTTTTCCTTTCACTATTTTTGAAAAGAATTTCATATAAATAGGAGAAACAGGCATATAATTTCATATAAATAAGGTAATCCAGAATTATCTCTACAAACATTTAATTTTCAAAGCAGAAATTACATAGTTTGACTTACCAGAAGAAGGTATTGCCTGAATACAAGTATCAACTTCAACTGGGTCACCTAAACCACCATCATTAATTGCTCTCACACGTAGGAAATATGGCTCCCTGGCTTTTAATCCTCTAAATGTATATGCAGTTGTTTGTATTGGGACAGTATTACACCGAGTCCATTTCAGAGTATCAGCGTGTCGAATCTCAACAATATATCCTTTGACAAAATTTTCTTCTGCTGATTCTGGTTTCATCCATGATAAGGAGATGCTACAATAGTCAGTATTAACCACTTTTAGATCTTTCACTGGACCTGGAGGTTCTGGAAAAAGGAGGGTTAAAATTTTGATATCATTTCAGGGTTACTTTTTTACATTCTGTCTTCCATTGTTTCCTTTGTGTTATTAAGTCTTTATGATACATTGGTCTACTGAAAACCAGCAGGAACCCCTGTTCTTCATTCTTTCTTTCCCTCACCACTATTTTCTAATAGTAACTTACTTTGTCCTACTATCAATGGAATAGCTACTGCATTACAATCAAATATCATCCATTCAATAGAAGCCAGACAAATTCCATTTTATATATAGATTGTCAAATACCTCACCTCATTATTTGGTACATGGTATTTGTTCACTCACTTCTGTTTTTTAGATAATCTTATTAGGTTTTTTAAAAAAAAGTAAGAGAAATTAATAATTAGAGAAATAAGTTTTTAAAAAGGAATTTGTGAGTATGGTTAATGATTATCTTGTCCTTTGAGAGAATAGTAATGCACAAAATGAAGAGGGTGTTTTTTGGAGCATTATGTTTTGGGACGTGAATGTATCTAGAATACTGGGAACTGTTTCAGAAAGGACTTTTCTATAAATAAATAGCTATAACTATTTTAAAATACTTAAACCAGCCAAGAGTGAGTTAAGGGAACTTTTTGGAGAAATGCACAATGCTTTTGGAAGGGACATTTCATTTTACTACATGATTGGTAGAGAAGTAATCACATGCCAAAGTAATCACTACTTTGTATGAAATAACTTTTTCTATCCACATGCTACCTTTGCAGTTTTTCAGTGCCACTACTAATACACTATTTATTGCAAGCAGCTGAAAGACACATAAGGGAAGTAGCATAAATATATACTGAATAATAAGCAGATAAATATAAGAGAAGAAGTAAAGTACTTACTCATAGGATCTTGAGCATAAATAGCTTCTGAAGGTGCACTGGCCTCGCCCACGCCTGAGTTATTGATGGCAGCCACACGGAATTCATACTGGAGTCCCTCCTTCAAATCATTCACTGTATATTTCCTGTCTATAGCATAAATAAGCTAGTTTTATCCCATAAACAATGGATGTATGGACATTATTGTGTTTGCAATTATTATCCTGATAATAATTGCAATTAATTGCAATTAATTTATGCATATACTTCATCTTTGTTTTGTTGTGAGGTTTTTGAATTTCATAAAGAAGAAAAAGCTGAGCTAGTAAGATATATATATATATAACAGCTGCGATCACACATTGCTCCCAGAAGCACGAAGCTGAAGCCTGAAGATGACGAATGAGACTTCGTCGAAACGTCGCCAAGACACTTCCAATTTTACACGGGAGAAAACCCGAACAACCAAAGACCTATATACAAACACCCGTGAAAACCTCAGAAAACAAATATATATATATATATATATATATATATATTTTTTTCTGAGGTTTTCGCGGGTGTTTGTATGTAGGTCTTTGGTTATTCGGGTTTTCTCCCATGTAAAATTGGAAGTGTCTTGGTGACGTTTCGACGAAGTCTCATTCGTCATCTTCAGGCTTCAGCTTCGTGCTTCTGGGAGCAATTGCATCAGACAATATATATATCAGACAATTGCATCAGACAATATATATATACATTGTCTGATGTATGAGATTGGGTTCCCAGCTGTTGTCCTAAAGGTGTCATTCTTTGGGTTCTGAGGTCAGAATGAAATATAACTCTTTTGCCATACAGAATTACAATTGTTCTGACCAGATAACAATATTCTAGATTGACTTCCGGTGGCTCCACCTCTTCGCTGAGCCCCTAATTAAAGGGGCTCCGCACTGAACATCGTAAAAGCCAGGAAAAGCCGGCTTTAATCTTTTTCCCTGGATGAAAGGGGAAAGATAAGAGCAGCAGGGAAATGTTGGTAGACCTCCCCAGAGGCTTTGTTTTAATTAAGCAGAGCCCCGAAGGGTCGACGGGTCCCATAAATATTCCTGCCATACTCTGACTTCAGTGCGTGCCTGCAAAAGCAGGAAAAGAAGAAAGTGTCCATCTCTGCTAATTGTCTTATCTTTATGGATCTCTTTAAGCAGACGGAATGAGTGCCAGCGGACAATTATTGGATTGCAAGTATTTTTGATTTCCTGACTTCTACCTTTTAAAAAAGAGAAATTTTTTTTCCTTTGTTTTAATTGACTCTTAAAGATGGCGCCTGAATGGGAGTGAAAGTGACGAATGGAATTTCAAACAGTCTGTGCAACTAAGAAGATAAGAAATGTTATGTGTGGATTTTAATGAAGTGAACTGAGCTCTCCTATACTTGAAGGGAAGGAGAAGTTTCTAGACTTATATTTTGTGAATTTTAAAAACTGAAATGGCTACTAAACCACCTAAGACTGGGGGCAGAAGGGGTTCTGAACCAGCTTTAGAAGATCTGATTAAAGAGCAAGGGAAAGTGTCTGAAGAAAGGTTTAAGGAGATTATGGATAATAATGAGAAAATAAGAAAAGAAATAAAGAGAATAATAAAATATAAGAGAAGATATCTTGATGGCTTTTCAAGGTTTGGCAAAAAGACTGGAGGTGGTGGAGGAGGAGGTGCAAGAAATTGTTCAGTCAAATCAACAAATAGAAAATAGAATGGGGGGAATGCAAATCAAATTGGATAAAAATGAAGATCAAGTGGTGGTGATGCAGTATAGAATGATGGAAGGAGCTCTGAGAATTAGGGGTTTGAATGAGGAGAAAGGGAAGATTTAAAAAATTTATCAGAAGCTCTGGCTGAATTTATTGAACTTGATCCACAAGAGGTTGCTTATCAAATTGACAAAATTTATAGAGTTAATTCTTGGATTGCTAGGCAAAAGAAACTTCCTAGAGACATTGTGGTTTATTTTTGAAAAGAACAGTGAGGAATCAAATTTTGCAAGTTGCTTTTCAGAAAAACTTGAAAATAGGGAACAGGAGTTGAAGGTTTTGAAAGAGATTCCTCCCAAGATGTTAAGGGATAGAAAGGACTTTACATTTTTACACAAGAACTTAAGAAATACCAGATTCAATTTAGATGGGAGGTTCCAGTTGGCTTGACAGTGTATTATCAAGGAAGGAGATATCGTATTGACACAGTGCTTAAGGCCAAAGATTTTCTTTCTACAGTGCTGAAATTTGAAATAGAAATAATAGAAAAAGAATTCAAGAGACTCAAATGGGTGTGGAAGCTGAGGTGATTCCAGTGATGTTACCATCAGAGGAACAACCACAAGAACAAAGACAGACGAGGGGAGCCCTTAAGCGTAAAGAAAAGGAGCAACAAACTCAAAGTAAAGTTCAGGATTCTGCTACAGAAGCGGTGGGAGGAGCACGGCCGAAGATACGGAGGACGATCTTCAGTTGATTGCTCAAAAGCTTCAGCAGCCCAGTAATGGCAAATAAAATCTTGACTTGGAATGTCAATGGTTTGAACTCAGCTCAGAAGAGAAGAAAAATATTTCATTATTTGAAACAATTTAAAATGATGTTATTTGCTTACAAAAGCATATTAAATTATCAGATCAAAAGTACCTAATAAACTCAAAGTTAGGTAAACATTTTGTTGCTTCAGCTTTGGAGAAAAACATGGCATAGTGGTTTATTTGAGAAAAGATATACCAGCCAAGTTAATAGAGGCAGATATTCACGGAAGATATATTGCTATTGAACTTACAATAGAAACAAAAGGACTCTCTTGCTTGGTATATATGCACCCAATCAGCAACAAGAAAAATTTTATAGAATGTTATATGATAAGTTGATTCTATGGGATTATAAATCGTGCATTATATTGGGAGATTGGAATGGAGTAATAGATACACGAAAGGACAAGAGAATTTCTTCCAAGAAGATACCTGCACATGCAAAGCTGCCTAAATCCTTTTTTGATATGATAGAAGATTTTGAGTTAAGAGATGTATGGAGACTGCGGAATTTGGAGGAAAGAGACTATACTTTTTTCTCTGATAGGCATCAATCCTTCTCACGTATTGATTTTATTTTAATTTCTAATGATTTGCTTTTTAGGGTGAAGAAAACTAAGATATTTCCAAGATGTTTGTCTGATCATAGTCCTGTTTGGATGGAATTGCAATATGGAAAAGAGGGTAGAAGAACTTGGAGATTAAATGAAAATTTGTTTAGATATCAGGATAATGTAAATCAATGTAAAAAGCAGATGAAAGAATTTTTTGATTATAATTTGAATAATGAAACATCGATAGAAATGGTTTGGGACTCCAGTAAAGCTTTTATGAGAGGTGTATTAATATATCTTAATAATAGACAGAGAAATAAGCAACAAAGACAGCGTAGGTATTTAGAAGAGGAAATTTATAAGAAACAACAATTATTAATACATAATCCACATGATCAAAAACTTAAAGATGCAATAAAGTTACTACAGAATCAATTTAATATGATAATGGCTGATCAGGTGGCAACAAATATACAATATGCCAAACATAATACTTTTTGTAATGCAAATAGACCTGGTAGGTGGTTAGCATACACTTTAAGGAAAAGACAAAAACAACGTACTATAGAAAAAATAGAATATAAAGGCAAAGAGAGATATCAACAGGATAAAATTAAAAAAGCTTTTTTAGAATATTATACAAATTTATATCTTAAAGATAATATATTGAATAGGGATATTGATAATTATTTGAAGGAATATAAGGTTAAAAATATAACTTTAGAACAAATGGATGAACTGAATCGGCCCATAACCTCGGAAGAAATTATTTTGGTAATTAAACAGTTAAAAATGGGGAAAACTCCTGGTACGGATGGGCTTACAGTTAGTTATTATAGGAATTTACAGGATGAGATGTTAGGTCCACTTAAGAAATTATTTAATCAGATACAGTTAGGAGGGGGAATTCCCCCCTCATGGAGAACCTCTTTTATTTCATTGATACCAAAAGAGGAACAGGATTGCTCTAAACCTGGGAATTATAGGCCAATCTCACTTTTAAATAATGATTATAAGATTTTTGTTAAAATAATAGCTAATAGATTAATGTTGATTCTGCAGCGAAGAATTCATAATGATCAATCTGGATTTATAAAAGGGAGACAGATGAGGAATAATGTTAGGCAGATTGTTAATTTACTGGAGTACTTAGAAAAGAAAAATTTTATTCCAGCAGCATTTATTTTTCTCGATGCAGAGAAAGCTTTTGATCGATTGCATTGGGATTTTTTATTTAAATTAATAGAAAAGATGCAATTTGGAGATGGTTTTTTAAGAATAATTAGGGCAATTTATGGAGAGCAAACAGCACAGATTATAATCAATGGTAGCTTAACAGAACCTTTTAAGATTGCGAAAGGAACAAGACAGGGATGTCCTTTATCACCATTATTGTTTATTTTAACTCTAGAACCATTAATGGATAAAATACGTGGAGTAAAGGAGATAGAGGAATTAGAGTTAGACAATATGAATATAAGTTAAGAGCTTTTGCAGATGATTTGGTGATTACTTTAACAAACCCTATAAATTCTAGTAAATCTTTGTTGGAAATAATTGATCAATATGGGAATGTCTCAGGGTTTAAGGTAAATCAGAAAAGACAAAAGTGATAATAAAAATATGGCCATACAACAGAAAGAAAAACTAGAGGAAGTAACAGGATTTGAAATTGTAAAGAAGGTTAAGTACTTAGGGGTTTATATTACGTCATCAAATGTGAAATTGTATAAGAATAACTATGAGGTTTTATGGCAAAAAGTTCAGAAGGAGTTGATTGTTTGGAAAAAATTGCAATTATCTTTGTTGGGGAGAATTGCTGCTATTAAAATGAATGTTTTACCTAGATTTTTATTCCTCTTTCAGATGATACCAATAATTAAGAAAGATAAGAATCTTGAGGAATGGCAGAAGGGAATTAACAAATTTATATGGGAAGGTAAAAAAGCTAGGGTTAAAATGAAAATAATTCAAGATTCTCGGAAAGGGAGGTTTAAAATGCCTAATTTTAAATTATATTATGAAGCAGCTGCTCTCTCTGCAATAAGTGATTGGTTTAATTTAACAGAGGACAGAATTTTGAATATAGAAGGTTATGATTTGCTATATGGATGGCATGCATATTTAATTTATGACAAAAAAGTGGATAAGGCCTTTAAAAATCATGTGTTAAGAAATGCCCTTCTGTGTTTGGAAAAATACTCTTATAAACTAAATTATAAGGTTCCTATATGGGCAAGTCCTAGACATACAATAGAAAATATAAACATAGAACAGAATCAGGAAATGATTACATATAAAGATCTTTTGTATACTGAAAGAGGTAATTTGCAGTTAAAATCTCTGCAAGTATTAAGAGAGGAAGGGAAAAATTATACTTGGTTTCAATATGAGCAACTACGTGCTAGATGGAAGGGAGATCAGAAAATTGGTATAGAGCAGAACGAGGGAAATTTGGTAAAGCAAATTAGAAATCAGTCTCAGGAGCATATAAAGAGATTGTATAATGTGTTACTTGAAATAGATTCTGAAAGGGACTTGGTAAAGGACTGTATGATAAAGTGGGCACAAAATTTTCAGGAGCCAATATTATTGGAAACGTGGGAAAAAATTTGGGTTAGAAATGTTAAATTCACGCAGGCACAGAATCTGAGGGAAAATTTTTATAAAATGTTTTATAGATGGCATCTAGATCCTAAAAAATTATCGTGTATGTATCCAGATATGCAAGCAAAATGTTGGAGATGTAATTGTGATGACGCTACATATTTTCACATTTGGTGGACTTGTAAGGACATAAAGGCCTTTTGGATAAAAATTTGGTGGATTTTACATGTTGTTTTGAAAAAGAAGATAAAGTTCCTGCCGCAATTTTTCTTGTTGGGAATTATTACGGATTGTACAGTAATTGAGACTAAATTGATTTTAAATCTAATAACTGCAGCAAGATTACTAATAGGACAATATTGGAAGAAAAAAGAAGTACCAACGATAGAAGAATGGATATTGAAAGTTGCCAATTTGGCTGAGATGGCGAAGATATCAGCCTTTTTGAAAGACAATACGCAAGAAAGATACTTAAAGGAATGGAAAAAATGGATTGACTATATTCAACGTAGATATCAGACTAAGAGTTATCAGACTGTTTTTGAATGATTATGATGTATTATTTTTGATTGCTTTTGGGGGAAGTTAGGAATTGATGATTGTAGGGGTATAATTAAGTTGGGACGAAAAATTTTTTAGCATATGTTTGTTTTATTTTTAACTATACCTTGTGCTCGTTCCGGGAAGTCGGGGGGGGGGGGGTTGCGAAGGGAGGGGGGAGGAGGGGGGGAAAGGGGGAAAAAATTTTTTGTAAAACTTTTTGAATAAAAAAACAACAACAATATTCTAGATTCTTTGCATTTGATTGTTACGATCCGTTCTGACCAAATTTCAATGATTTTAAACCTGGAGAATAATAAATAAGATTCTATAGCATTCATGAAACTTATATAGAAATAGAAGAATAATAGCAATCCAAGTCTGTGAGCACTGAAATAGAAATGCAAAAAGAGTCTCCATGATTGGAGGAGCAGGGAAGGTGCAGTGACACAAATAGGAAATTTCTATTATGACTTTAACACGTTATTTTCTATTTGGTGACCAATGATCTTCTTACTTTAAGATCAGATAGACACAGCGATGTAAAAGGTATCTGGGGAATATGGCAAAAATAACAGAAAGTGTATTTTGGGACTAGAGCTAATGTATGATTGCAGAAATTGAAGAAAGTCATAGGTTGTAAAATAACACACACACATTTCTGTCTCTATCTCTATCATCTCTCGCTCTCTCCAACCCCCCATCTCTGTCTGTCTGTCTGATTCTTCTGGGCACAAAGAATCCCAAGAAAAATCTGGAGATTTTATTTTAGATCAGGGTGGGAGGGAAATATATATTTACATATATATATGTTGTCAATATATATTGTTTTCTATATAATCCCAACTCATATGAATATTCAATAACTATGACTGTGTTTGGCCACATACCTTTCAACAACATCTCAATGCCACATCCACTGAGAGAAGGATTATGAATTGTTTTGCAACCAATACTTTATTCTGATTAAACTTTACAGAGGTAGTCCTTACAAGGAAAGGAAAGTGTATTTATGAATACTAAGAAAAGAATATTATTTGGACAATTCTAGCCAGATCAAACCTTTTCTAGTGAAAATGCTTCTAATATCTAATAACTTATTATCTCTTTCAGCATTTAAATGAACTTAATTCAATAATATATTTTCCCAAAATGATAGAGGTAGTCCTCGATATACAACCACAACTGAGCCCAAAATTTCTACTGCTAAGCAAGATAGCTGTTAAGTGAGTTTTGCCCCATTTTATGACCTTTCTTGCCACAGTTGCAATTGCTAAGTTAGTAACATGGTTGTAGAGTGAATCTGGCTTCTCCATTGACTTCGCTGTCAGAAAGTTGCAAATGGTGATCACATGATCCTCATGAAGGTTGCAATACTGGGATCCTGAAACCATCATAAATACGAGCTAGTTGCTAAGTGTCTGAATTTTGATTATGTGATCATGGGGATGCTGCAACACTCATGTGAAAAACAGTCATAAGTCATTTTTTTCAGTGCCATTGTAACGTTGATTACTAAACAAATGGTTGTAAATTAATCTGCACTGTTAACTATAAAATACAAGTGAGTATTACAATTCCCTTTAATTAAATCTTTTAACTTCCTCCTAGCTCTTATAGAATCATAAATTACTTGCCTGTTATGGGAAAATCAGTGACAGATGTCCAGAAGTTACTGCCCTTCTTGCGTTTCTCAACTCTGTAGCCCAAAATTCGTGAATTCCCTATTTTATGTGGTGCTGACCATGAAATTGTGATGGCATCTTTGTTGGCACTGTTAATTTTAGGTGGAGCAGGAGGGCTTGGAGAAGCTGAGAAATTGTTTCCAAGATTTTAAAATTATGTTGTTTCATTGTCAACTAAGATAATAAAAAACAGCTAAAAGAGGATCTGATTTTAAAGGTAAAGTAAGTCAAAACTGATTTTAACTGACAGGTGCCTCAAATAGCCCTCATAAAGCTATGTAACAAGGACTGGGTCATCATGAAGTTGGCTGCCAACTAATGATCTCCAGATGTGATAATGGTTAACATAATTAGGTTTTATTGATTTTATTACCATAAGATCATATTTCTCCTAAACCCTGTCAGGTTGGCCCTGAATTTTCTCCATCAGTGCTCTAGGACTTTGTTGTTTTATCTCTGGAGTCCTAAAAATCAGGGAACTCCCTAGGAACAATTTACAGGGGGATCCCACATCATTGTCCTCTCATTTTCAAGTAGCACCTCAGGTCTCAGTTGCATCATGCATCAGAGCCTCAGGAAACACCTCCAGGTCCCCTCTGAAACCCAATAGGATCTATCAGATGCCTGGGGACTCTGATCAAATAAATCCTTTCTCCCTACAATGAGAAGCAGCTACAATATAGTGAATTCCAAAACTTTCAGAGAGAGATCTGGCCATAATAAGATGTAGAGGTTTTCCTTACAGGTGTGAATTTTGCTTTGTTTTATCTTATCCCAAAAAAAGGCAGCAGTTCAAAATTGATTCTTGAATATCTTGGATCATATTAGCAAAGAGAATAAATCTTCTATTGCTATTCTATTCTATTAATTTATCATATTAATGAAGATCAATAAAGATAATACATTAGTATTATCTTAGGGACTTTCTGTAAGAACTGCCAAAATAATGCATCTGAAATGCTCAAGAAATAATATTTGTGCAAAGTACTCATGAGATTGAATGGCAATGTTCAAGTTCAGTAGAATGTAGTCTACATTTAATATTAATGTCAAATTCTTCAAATTTTGCTCTAGTGTTAGACATTGTCATAATCCTTTGACAAACATACATAAAGAAAATGACCAATCACCTTTTGCAGCAGCCATGACTTCATTAGATTCCAGGGCCTCACTGGTGCCCAAGGAATTCACTGCTTTCACCCTGAAGTAATAGCTTGTATCATGTTCCACTTTGTTGGTGGTGAAAATAGTAGAGCTTCCACTGGTTTTTCCCAGTGTCACCCAGGTCTTTCTACCAACCTGTTGCCTCTCAATAACATAACTCTGGATTGGTTTACCACCATCATCTCTTGGGGGCTTCCACTGAATAGTTATGCCATTTGCGGAACTGTCTACAACCGCTACAGGGCCTGTTGGTGATTGTGGCTTATCTAAATGAAAGACCAAAACAGACAACATGGGCAAGGGCTTTATTATAATCACATGAGAGAAGCTAACAGACTAAGGCTAGAAATAAATAAATTATAAAAAAGGAAGTTAATGATACTACAAATGCACTATTTAATCCCTTGACTATATTGAAATGGCGAATCAGATGCTAATGGATTAAATACTAATGGATTACACTCGTTCTTGTCTATCTCCTCTTGCTCATCTGCCTATTACTACAATTGTCTTCTATCTGAGAAACAAGTATTATTCCAAAATGGAAGAAACTTCCATCTCTGGTTCCCAATACGAGGTTCCTTTTTACTCAGAAAGAACAGTACACAACAATAATAACCAAACAAATAAAACATTAGATCAAAGGAAGAGTTCAGAAAAAAATATTGGTATAATTATAGCAATGTATACATTATATATATTGTATACCTGTGTTTCTCAACTTTTTTTTTTTGCAGATGGCCTCCTCTGACCGTTTTTCCCCCACCTGTATCCCCTCTATGTCCAAATTCCATTACTATAGACATGAGACAGTAAGTGATGCATTTTCTGATGCAAGACAGTATTTACAATACAGTACACTTTGTTTTTCTGTGGCCACCTCACCTGTGGTCCCCTTTAAATGTCCTAGGGACCACAGAGGGTCTTGTGGCCCTCATTGAGCACCACTGCTGCACATTATAGTGCTACAAACAAACTTCTTGTATCTGTCTTTGATTATATTGAAAAGCATTGTCTACTTTATTTCACATCAACTTATTTTTATCCAACTTCCCATGAAGAAGCAATAAAAATTCTTCCATGTACAAATGTTTAACAGTACTTAATTTTAACATATATATATATATGAATACTACAGTTCCCTCACCTATCACTTCCAGCTTGAGAGGAACTTCCAAACTTCCACACTTATTCTTTAATTTCACTTTATAATCTCCAGTATCCTTCCGGCTGGTGCTGGGTATGGAGAGTCGAGTAAAGTTCTCTGAAGAATCTATGTTTATCCTGTCATCATCCAGAAGTTCCTGATTATCCTTTAACCACATTACTCTGATTGGTTTCTGACCTTCAAATGGAATCTTAACCATGGCATTTTTTCCTGCCTTTACCACGATAGGTTCCTTCTTTAGTTTTTCCAGAAGTGTTGAGTCAACATTTGGAGGATCTGAAAAAGAGTACACTAAATAAGCCACTAAATGTAAACAAAGCCGAAAGCTTGCTATTTTTTACTTTTTAAAAATATCTTCTGACAAAACATGGTATGTTCTGGCAAAATCTTCTGGCAAAATATGAGTGACTGCATAACTTTATTACTCGTTGAATGTTTAAATTCTCTCACAACAAATCTTATGAAAATCTGAAAGAAAGAAAGCTAGGAGTGAATGATATGCCTCTCCCTCAATTTTAATTCCACCCTTTTTCTAAAGAGTCCAGTCTTGCTAATCTCCATTTTTTCTTCCAAGTTCACAAATTTTAAGATTAGTTGACAATAATCATTTATTTTCTTCCAATGATGAAGCTTTAAGGACCTGTTTATATGTCTATAAATGTGTTTATAGCTAAGAGATGGGCTATTGGAAGAAAAGTTCATTTGTAGTATTTTAAGAGAAAGTGATAAGTTACTATAATTGTTTATATTTATGATAAAGGGGGAAGTCATTTCTTTATATATTTCTTTTATTTGCTATATTTTCTTTTCTTTCTTTTTTCTTTTTTTTATTTGCATTTATATCCCGCCCTTCTCCGAAGACTCAGGGCGGCTTACACTATGTCAAGCAATAGTCTTCATCCATTTGTATATTATATACAAAGTCAACTTATTGCCCCCAACAATCTGGGTCCTCATTTTACCTACCTTATAAAGGATGGAAGGCTGAGTCAACCTTGGGCCTGGTGGGGCTTGAACCCGCAGTAATTGCAAGCAGCTGTGTTAATAACAGACTGTCTTAGCAGTCTGAGCCACTAGAGGCCCTTTTCTCCATTTTCCTGTTTTTCTTACTTTTCTTCATCTTCTATTTATCTTTTTTTATTTTATATTTTTTTATAGTGGCTACTTTTAATAAAATTACTATTAAAAAAGAATTCAATCTTTTTTAAAAAAAATATGATTCCAACCAACCAGAACATGAAATCCCCTAGCACATATACAATTCCTTAACAGTTTTGTTAAAACACAAAGAAAAGTATTCCCAAGATGTGGCTAAAAAAATGATCCAATATTATAACCAAGGGAAGATGCTGTTCTAGATATTTAGAGCAACATAAAATACAGTACAAAGAGTGAAGGTAGGAGCCATTGCTAACACTCGGTAAAAGAAATAAGATTTAAATATTAGAGACATTGGGAGTCAAGAGTTATACTAGATAGGTAGGTAAGTAGGTAGGTAGGTAGGTAGGTAGGTAGGTAGGTAGGTAGGTAGCAGGCAGGCAGGCAGGCGGCAGGCAGAGAGAGAGAGAGACAGACAGACAGACAGACAGACAGACAGATAGATGATAGAGGCTTGAACACTTGCCCAAATGAATAAAATGAAATTTAATTGGAAGAAATGTGAAATGTACATTTGGGTGAGGAAAAAAGGGAAATGTATAAATATAGAATGGGAGAGTTGCAATAGCACTTGTGAAAAAAATTTGGATGTTGTAGTAGATCTCAAACTGAAAGCTACAATTGCATTGTCTAAAAAAGAAAAATGCTACATTTGGATGCATTAACAGGAATTTAGAGTCCAGATTATAGGAAGTGCATTGTCTTACTCTGCCTTGGTCCAAATGGAATATTGTGTCCAGTTCTGAGCACCACAATCTCAAAAGGCTACTGACAACCCAGAGTGAACTCCAAGATGGTAAAGGGACTGGAACAGGGGTGAAATGCTCCCGGATTGGACTGGATCATGCAATCTGGTAGCGACCGTGGCCAGTAGTTTGGCAATCTGGTAGCTATGGCGGAGCAAAGCTGGGTGTCATTACTTCCTGATTTTAACCAGGAAGTAATGTGTTTTTTACCTTCTGCGCATGCACAGAAGGTTCTGTGTATGTGCAGAAGGTCTACGTATGCATGTGACACACACACGCGCAAGCAAGTGAAGTAAGCATGTGCACACAGCATGTGTACTTCCGAACCGGTAAGGAAGGTAAGTAGATTTCACCCCTGGACTGGAAGCCCAGTGCTCAGGGGTGAAATCTACTTACCTTCCTTATCGGTTCGGAAGTGCCCGTGCCACGTGCACATGCTCACTCTGCTCACATGTGCACACATCACATAGGCGCGCAGACCTTTTGTGCATGTGCAAAACCTTCTGCACATGCGCAGACGGTAAAAAAAACATTACTTCCTGGTTAAAACCAGGAAGTAATGACACCCGGGCAGGTGGGCAGACCTTCGCTCCGCCATCAAAACCGGATCGCCAAACTACCAGCCAAGATCGCTACCAGATTGGGTGATCCGGCCCGATCCAGGAGCATTTCACCCCTGCCAGTGCTTTTAGGGACAGTTAAAAGAATAGGGGCTAGTTCTGCAAAAGAGAAGACAGGTGAGGAGAGGAGGAGAGGTATGTTAAAATGTAGCTATCTGTAGCTGCTATTATATAGAAGTGGGAGTAGACTTGTCACCCTAAGTGGTAGGATCAGAACTAATAAGTTAGCTATTATGAGATAGTTCCACTTGATAAGAGCTGTTAACCAGTGAAATAAATTGCTTCATTAGATGGCATTATATGATCACTGGAAATATTTAAGCAGAAGTTGAAATGCTTTATTAGATACTGAGTAGGTGAGTCTATCAAGTCTATGATTCTAAGTTTAAAAGGAAGGAGACTGAGAAGCAGTCTGAGTGCTAAGAACAACAATGGAAAGTTATTGCAAAAAGAACAAGCATTAAGAGCAAGAAGCAGAGGCTTGACATTACATTCATGTATGATATACACTGTAATGAAGTGGGAAAAGTGATGATACATGATGATGATGATGATGATGATGATGATGATAATAATAATAATAATAATAATAATAATAATAATAATAATAATAATAATAATAATAATAATAATAATTTAATTTTTATACCGCCCTTCTCCCGAAGGACTCAGGGCGGTGAACAGGCAAATAAAACAATACAATATATTACAATAAAACACATTTTAAAAAACTTATCCAAAATAGCCTAAATTTAAAATACCATACAAAATATAAAAAATAAACCCCAATAAAATCCATATTTAAAAACCCTATTTAATCCAGTCCTGCTCGAAAGAATAGATATGTCTTCAGCTCGCGGCGAAAGGTCCGGAGGTCAGGAAGTTGTCGAAGTCCTGGGGGAAGCTCGTTCCAGAGGGTAGGTGCGCCCACAGAGAAGGTTCTCCCCCTGGGGGTCGCCAGCCTACACTGTTTGGCTGACGGCACCCTGAGAAGACCCTCTCTATGGGAGCGTACTGGCCGGTGGGAGACATGTGGTAACAGAAGGCGGTCCCAAAGATATCCCGGTCCTATGCCATGGAGCGCTTTAAAGGTGGTAACCAACACCTTGAAGTGCACTCGGAAAACCACAGGTAGCCAGTGCAGCCTGCGCAGGATCAGTGTTATATGGGAGCCACGAGTGGCTCCCTCTATCACCCGCACGGCCGCATTCTGAACCAACTGTAGTCTCCGGGTGCATCTTAAGGGGAGCCCCATGTAGAGAGCATTGCATTAGTCCAGGCGAGAAGTGACGAGGGCGTGAGTGACCGTGCATAAGGCATCCCAGTCTAGAAAGGGGCGCAACTGGCGGACCAGGCGAACCTGGTAAAAAGCTCTCCTGGAGACGGTCACCAAGTGTTCTTCAAAAGACAACCATCCATCCAGGAGAACACCCAGATTGCGCACCCTCTCCATCGGGGCCAATGACTCGCCCCCAACAGTCAGCCGCGGTTGTAGCTGACTGTACCAGGATGCCGGCATCCACAGCCACTCAGTCTTGGAGGGTTGAGTTTGAGCCTGTTTCTCCCCATCCAGACTCGTACGGCCTCCAAACACCGAGACAGCACTTCGACAGCTTCATTGGGGTGGTCAGGGGTGGAAATGTACAGCTGGGTGTCATCCGCGTACAGTTGGTAACTCACCCCAAAACCACTGATGACCTCACCCAGCGGCTTCATGTAGATGTTGAACAGGAGAGGCGAGAGAACCGACCCCTGTGGCACCCCACAAAGGAGGCGCCTCGAGGTCGATCTCTGCCCCCCTGCCAACACCGTCTGCGATTGGTCAGAGAGATAGGATGAGAACCACTGAAACAAGGTGCCTCCCACTCCCAATCCCTCCAACCATCGCAGCAGGATACCATGGTCGATGGTATCAAAAGCTGCTGAGAGATCTAGGAGAACCAGGGCAGAGGAACAACCCCTATCCCGGCCCCTCCAGAGGTCATCCACCAATGCGACCAAAGCTGTCTCCGTGCTGTATCCGGGTCGGAAGCTGGACTGGAACGGGTCTAGATAGACAGATTCATCCAGGTACTGGGGTAACTGATGTGCCACCATACTCTCCACAACTTTCGCCACGAAGCGAAGGTTGGAGACTGGACGGTAGTTGCCCAAAACAGCTGGGTCCAGGGAAGGCTTCTTGAGGAGAGGCCTCACCACCGCCTCTTTCAAGGCAGTGGGAACAACACCCTCCCTCAAAGAAGCATTGACAATCCCCTGGAGCCAGCCTCGTGTAACCTCCTGGGTGGCCAGCACCAGCCAGGAGGGACACGGGTCCAATAAACATGTGGTGGCATTCAGCCGCCCCAGCAACCTGTCCATGTCCTCGGGAGCCACAGGATCAAACTCCTCCCAGATGGTCTCAACAAGACTAGCCTCCGTCTCCTCGCCTGGAACTACCCAATTTTGGTCCAAACCGTCCCGAAGCTGAGCGATTTTGTCAAACAGATACCTGCTGAAATCCTCAGCACAACCCTCAGCACAACCCTGTAAGGGATCATCGCCACCCTCCTGATCCAAACAACAAGAGGAGACAGGGAATTTTGCAAGACAGTTTATTGGAGTGGCTGAGGCATTGACTAGAAAACTAGGAGACCCGCCCAAAGCCAGCTGGGTGAACTTGGTCCAGTCACTTTCTCTCAGCCGTAGGAAGAAAGCAATATCAAACCACTTCTGAAAAACCTTGACAAGAAAACTGCATGGTCTTGTCCAGGCAGTCTCCAAGAATCCAACACAATTGGAGAGAAGAAATATAAAATAATGGAAAATATTACAAAAATTAATAGCTCACGAATGGTATATCTTCCAAGTGCTACTGGCTCTCAGCTTTTGCAGTACTGAGATTTTGATCTAAATGGCTTATTAATTCAATGTTCTCTCCATTCCCTTAGTCTTATGAACTCACAAAATCTTATTCTAAAGCTAGAATGGCAATGGGTGGCCTATGACTAAAGAAATCCTTCAACCTAGTTTTATGCATTTTTCCATCAAATATTGAAAACCTTCTACAAACGATCAATTACAATTTATGAAAGAACAACCTACGAGGAGCCTGCTGCATGAGGACAGTATCAGAGAAAGCAAAGGTGGTATCAAGAAAGCAAGAAAGAAAAATAGACAGTGTTTGAAAAAGTATTGGAACCAGTCTCCCCAAAAGTGCCTCTCTGTAGTTTCACCAATGTATTGTGACATCTCACTGATTGCTTCTAAAGAAAAGGAGAAAAGGATTGGCCACTCATGTATTAAGCGCATGATTAACCAGCGGCACTTAGCCATTGCCATTTGATCTGCTAAATCAGGGGTTTCCAACCATGGCAACTTTAAGACTTGTGGACTTCAACTCCCAGAGTTTCTTAGCCAGCAAAGCTGGCTGAGGAATTCTGGGAGTTGATGAAGTCCACAAGTCTTAAAGTTGCCAAGGTTGAAGACCACTGTGCTAAATGATAATATGGCTAGGGTTACCTTCAACAAAAATAGATGCTTCTGTGCAGATGCCTTCAGCTTCAAATTTATATTTTCCAGCATGACTGTCTTCTACTTTGTCTATTATCAGTTTGTGGACTGGGCCATTTTTCTCAGTGGAGACTGCACTTAAACCTGTTACCTTGTGGGAAAGTTGAAAGAATGCAGAAAAATATGTTATCTTAAAAAAAAAAATACATGCAACATTGAACAAACAATTCAGTCTGGTTCTAAGCCAGCTTTGCTACAGATATGGGGAACTTTGAAGTTAGACAATCGCTTGTTCAGATTTTAAAAATGTGCCAATGAAATAGACAATTTTCAGAAATTGGTAGATGTCAACTACCGGAAACTTCACAGTAGAATTCACTGATCTTTTTTGTAAAAGTCATTAATATTTTTGAATAGATTCATTTGCTCATTTATTAATTCCATTATATTGTTTTTAAAGAAACTGTTGCACAACTGTGGTGATTCTTCTTGCTTCAGATTATATTCCAATCAAATACATATACATTTCTGTTGTTGATAATTCAACTCCATAATTGATAAACATAATTTCATCCCAATGGAATTAAGACACGGTCTCTTTTTAACTATAATTTAAATTGGCAGTAAGGGCCTATTCCACTGGAATTGTAAATACTTATGTTAGATTTATTTTATTTATGGTTTCTGGTTTTAAGTTTGATGGCATTCTTTATTTATTTATTTATTTGCATATCACCAAGTCTAGTAGAAGAAGAATGTAGTATTGACCTCAAAACTGGTTTACTGCAATGTGTGTTATATGGGATTGCCCTTGAAAATTATTTGGAAGCTTCAACTGGTGTAGAAATGAGTGGTGCAAGCAGTTACTGGCACCAGTTACTTGATGTATGTGATATCACTGTTCCGGGTGCAATTCCAAGTGCTTGTTGTCATTTTTAAAGCTCTTCATGGCTTGGGACCAGTTAGTTACAAGATCATTTTTCCTCAATTGTTTCTATCCACCCTACCTGATCTGGCAGGAGGAGTATGTTCCTGATGGCTAAAGAGTCTCAGCTGGTAGGGCCAGAAGGAAATAATTTTCAGTTGTGGCATTTGGCTTTTGACACATCAATTGGAACATTAAGATGTGACATTAGTTTGGCCCCATCTGCATTGGCCTTTCATAAGACCTTGAACAAGCCTAAAGCCCTGAGCAATAGAAAGGAGCCTGTTGTCCTGGCTATGTGACTGATTGATGGATAATACCCAGCTTCTTTGTCAGGAGTGTCAAACTCAAGACCCGTGGGCTGCATCCGGGCCACAGGGTGCTTAGATCTGGCCCACTGGCCCGCCCTGGAAACAGTGAACAACCGGCCTGCGGTACCTCTGCCATTGAAAACAGAGCTCAGGAGGGCTGTGCGTGGCCTTCCTGGGCTCCATTTTCAGTCACTTTGGCCTCCTGCAACCCTCTGCCAATGAAAACTGAGCTCAGGGAGGCTGTGTGCGGCCCGCCTGGGCTCTGTTTTTGGCCGCGACGGCCTCCTGGAACTCCCTCCCCGGCCTCTGTTTTCACTGGCAGAAGGCTCCAGGAAGCTGTCACAGCCAAAAACAGAGCCTCAATGAGTGACATCGAGCTGGCCATGCCCCCTGGTCATGCCCCCCCCCCAAGGTCAAACACAACCCTGATGTGGCCCTCAATGAAATTGAGTTTGACACCCCTGCTCTATGTGTTTTGGTTTTTTTATATGTATATTCATTTTTTTATATTTATTTATTTTATTGTAAGCTACATAGAGTCATGTAAAAGGGGGATAGGCAGTTATATAAATTGAATAGTACGCTTGTTCATTGTTGCCGGTATTATCAATTTGATTACCAAATAAAATTTCATTGGATACAATGCATGTGAAACAAGGAGTCCTTCATCTACCACACATTAACAACATCGTACCTTCACTCCGTCTTTAAACCAAGTTCCCTTGACCTGATCATTGTTGAGACGGCAAGACAACTCAGTTGGTTTTCCTTTCTGAGCGTGAAGATCAAATAAACCTTGATGCAAATGGCAAAGTGGTTCTGAATAGCCAAGAGACAGAAACCACTCATTTTAAAAAGATGGATTTTTTAAAAAACAAAATTACACGTGTCTTACAAATGTATATTGAAATGCATTTTTAAAAAGAACTCATTCATAAATATATAAATACCTCTCAAGTCCTCTTCAAGCAGTTTTTCTCCTCTCCCTTTCCTTGAGAGATCAGCTGGTGTAGATCCACTGGCCTCTAAATCAGAGAGCTGCCTTCTTCTGTCACCAGCATGAGATACAGCATCATAAAGGCCAGAAGCCTGGTCATAACCCAGGAACTCTTCGCCAAGTATGTCTGACTTTTTCTCATGTAGTGATCTATTAGCATCTCTAACTCCTCTACTATCTCCATAGTTTACGACATCTTCATTGTAGTGACAATTGAAGTTTCTTTCATTATTAAATCCTACCTCACCAGCAAATGTGCTAGATAATGCACCATCCTTCCCATATCGCCCACTTATTCCCATTATACCACTAATACTTCTACTACCTGGCACTTCATTCTTGCCATAAAATCCATCTAATCCTCCAGCTACATCATTTCCAATGTGGTAACCATTTTTTCCATAAAGTCCACTTACATTATTAGCACCATCAAGTTTATCTAAGACCTCTCTTTTCAAGATATCATTTCTTTCACAGAATCCAGTGCCTTTTCCACCTGCTGTGCAAATAGATTCACCTGCACCCTCAGTATTCCCAGCTCCGAATCGATTAAATACACTATCTTTGTCATAAATTCTACCAACAATGACATATCCAGTTGGGCCTGCTCTACATAAAATATTTTGTTCACCTACTCTGCCAACATCTCCAAGTCCATAAATGTCTACTACATTTGGCATTTTGTCTTTGCCATAGTTTCCATCTATATTACCAATGCCACCAGATTTATTAGTGCTTGCACTTAATGGTATGCTATCAATACCATCTTTGTCAGATAGATTATGTACTTCTGAGCCATGATAGCCAACAGTGCGTGTTCTATTTGGTATGCCATCCTTATCATAAGATTCATCCATGTCTTTAGAATCAATTTCTCTCCTGCGTGGAGGAGGAGGTATATCACCCTTGCCATTGAGTTTACTCTCAGCACAGATTCCATATGATGTATCACCCATTCTAAATCGGGCAGTACTTGTATCATTTGGCATGCTGTTCTTGCTATAAAATACAGCAGTGCTTCTAGCGCCAATGGGTCCACTAGCACCAATGCCACTTAGCATGCCATCTTTATCAAGTCCATCTGACATTCCATTCTTATCATAAATTCTAGCTGTTTCTCCAATAACTTTAGCTTTGCTAGCTAATCCTTCACCATTACTAAGTTCATCATCAACGGTACCAATTATCATACTATTCTTGTCAAAGATTCCTCCTCTAGCACCTACTTCCCCCAAAATGCCACCTTTCACATAGAGCCCATCTATTTCCCTAACACCACCACCATCTGAATAAAATCCACATGGCATAATACTCTGGCCATGTAGTCCAGCAGTATCTGCTTCATTTTGTATAACATCCTTTCCATAGAATCTACCAGTGTCCTTAGCATCACTAAAACCTTTGCCATACAGCATATCATGACCACTAGAACTATCAGCTCCACAACTGCTTGCTTTGTTTGGTGGGTCAGTCTTGTCATTGAGTCCAGCAATATTCACAGTATTACCATATTCACTAGCTCCAATTTTATCTAGCAGGATACCTTTACCATACAGTGTATCTATTCCACCAGCACTACCAGCTATATTAGTTTCTGTTTCACCTAGCATGCCATCCTTGTCACAGTGTCCACTAGTACCCTCTGTTCCCCCTAGCTTACCATAGTTTCCTAGTTTCCAATCATAAAATCTACCTATACTCCTAGCATCAGCTCCATTTATTTCAACTTCTTTGCCATGATGTTCATTGATGTTTCTAATAGTATAAGGTCCCCCAACAACAGCTCCATCAAGTGTAGAATGTTTGCAATAAAGACTGCTTATGCTCGTGGCCCTATCTTGTCCAATAGCACATGTGCCTCTTAATATATCATTCTTATTATAGAGTCCATCTATGTTGTTAGCAAGATTACAAGCACTCATTCCTTGTAGCACAACATCCATATTATAATATCCATCTATGCTCACACTACCATCAGTTCCAACAGCTCCTTTTAGAACATCCTTTTTGCCACTTTTGCAAGTATCAGCATCAACTATCATACTATCCTTGCTATGCAGCACTCTTAGTCTTTCAGCATCATTATGTCTACCAGTGCCTGATTCAGGTGACATTCCTTTCATCCCACAGTACACAGCACTAGGAAATCTAGCCACCACTTCAGATTCAGCCAACACTACATCATTGACAAAAATCTCATTCATTGTCCCACCATCACCAATTCCGCCTGCCATATTGCCACAGCCACTTTTCATGCCATCAAGCTGAGGTCTAAGGCCTCTGACTTCCTCTAAATGATTATCTTTGTCATAAAATTTCCTTGCAACTCCTTTATCACCTTCTGTTACATCAAACTCAGCTGTTAGGCAACCATCTCTATAAAGTCTACTTCTGCCTCCAATTTCTGAGAGCTTATTATCCTTGAAATAAAGCATCCCTGCACCACTTAACCCACCATCTTTAATACAGAGACTTCCATTGCTGTCAAACCTGACTCCTGATTGATGAGAATCACCCAATTTAACCTCCTTGCCATAAAGTTCTTCTATCTTTTCTGTTATGTCAAATCCAACTTCAGAACCACTACTGTATTCCACAATGTATTGATTGCTGTTGACCTCTACAGTGCCTAATATGGAATCTTGGAATCCCAAAACTGATCCTCTGTTAAATCTGTCTGCAGGATCTGCTCCATTAAGTGTGGAAACTTGTCCTTCTGAATTTTGCCATCTATTTGTACCTTCAGGTCCAGTGTTGAAAACTAACATTGCATTTTTCCCATATTGGGAGATCTGGTCAGTCAAACTACCCATTCCTCTGCTATTTCCACCTAGCACTGCATTCTGATCAAATCCTATCTTCTCATCACTTCTCAAAGATCCATCTTTTTCCAGGCTGTGATAAAGCTCTGCATTGCTATCATGGCCATTCCCATACTGGGCATCTTTGCCCATGCTGAAGTCTGCAAGGAGATCTTGATCTTTCTGCCTTTCTCCTTGGTGACGTTTCTTAGCATGCTCTTCATCTAATGGTTTGCTCCAATGTCCAGCTTTATCACTACTGTCCTCTTCAGATTGCTTTCTCTTTTCTTTAGAAGCTGTATTACAAATATACTGATGGTTAAATTGAAATGGCAAAGCCATTCATTTCTTGTAATTTAATGCAAAATAATTCAATTTAATGAATGAAACACCTTAATTAAATAAACATCAGTCCTCCTAGTTTTGCATTGTGATACTCGGTGAGCTTTTTAGTGCCATATCATGATCAGTAGCAAAAAGAATTGTTTTTTTTAAACAGCGAATGAAATTATAGCCAATTTATCATTTATAAACATCTCATTTATGAACAGTAGTTATAGTAGCAAAATAACTATTATAAACACAGATCTTCAAATTGCAAGACATTATAGCTTCTATGTTATATGAATGATTTACATTAATTAATATTGATTTAATAATGATCACAGCTATCAGTTTTACAATAGAGTTTCCACATTCAGATAGTTTAGGGATATATAACGATTCCAGTACTTCTGGAAACAGTGCACTATACCAGGCAAATTATTATTATTATGTTTTTAGAAACATATTCTTTGAAATCCTTCAAAGAAAAAAAATTATTTAAGATCAGTACATTAATGATGTTTGCAAAGCACACTCGACAACAATTTCTAAACAAATGTTATAGTTTAGAGTAACTGGAAGAAGTCAATAATGATTAACGAATCTTAAAACTTATTCCAGTATTTTGTCATTTAAATCTCTTTGCAACCCATAATTAGGTATTTTTCAATGAGATCTTGAATATAGCACTGTTAGATGTTTTTAGAAGGGAAAGGGGTACATCTGCAGGGTTATGTTGTAAGAAATCAAGATTAGATCATCACTCACATTTGACTTCAAGCCAAGTACTTGAAGAACAGCTTCCAGTATCAATGGTGTAAGTCTCTTTGTCAGAGGATTGGATGTTTTTAATGCCTAGATAGTAAATAAGGCCATCATTCAAGATTGAGATATCATAATTGTCATTTGATTCTAAATGTAACTAGGCTTCATAGAAGGTACACTGGAAAATAGCATTTTCTTTCTGGTGGCACTTCCTTCTCAATAGGTAGAGAGCAACAGTTTACAGGAATGTCTAAAATAATAAATTAATTGGAAATAGACATACAACAAATTCAAAATCTGGGGCAGAAGCAACCTGTGGATGAAAAAAGCATGGCAAATATAGATTTCATTTTCCAATGAATGAAGGTTACCTATCTACTTTTCAAGCTTAGCTGAGAATAATCAGATTTATAATATAGGTTTTCTCAACTAATATTTGGTGATAAAATGTCTTCCTGACAATGTTGGTAACAAAATATCAGCCTACATTCATTATTTCAAAAGTATTTTTACAATCCATTTTGCCTACAATCAAGATTTCCAGCATGCAAACAATTAAAAATGTTTTAAATGATATTATTTTGTCTCGTTTTTATATTTAAAATTGGAAGCATGTTTTTATATCCTACAAATAGTATATTAAGAAGGTAAATTACTCAAATTTCAACTTCACAATGTATTAAAATGTATAAAAAGGCTTTAAGCTCACATTTTGAGAAAAATTTCCACATTGATGCAAGAAGAAACTAACTGAAACCATTTTCATCTGTCCTAATTTTCAGCTCCCAATTTATACAACAGCTTTCTGTAAATGTTGGTTTCATTTATGAAATTGAGGATTATTTTACTTTTTGAGGCATTTCAATGTTGGTTTTGTATATAGTAAATTATACTTCTTGGCATCTATACTTACTATATACTTTGAAAAGGCATGTTTATTCCATATACCGATGACTTATTAATCCAACATTTTTCATAATATAAGACTTAAAGAACTAATATATACTATAAAACCTTGGCTTGAATCTTTTAATTGGTCACTTTAATGCCAGTCATACTACAATTTTATGCTTACTACAATCCTGGCATTAAAGAGGGTGGGATTTCGTTCCAGGTTACATGCACAAGATCACATACACTTGATTATAGATGAGTCTAGAGTTGTCCAAAATTGCTTTTCTATTTGTTCCTGTATTAAATTATCATTCATAAAATTATTCATTTGTTAAAATTACATTCATTTTCATTATTATTCTATTAATTATTGTTCATCATCTTGTTTACTGCTTTCAGCAGAAAACGGAGTTGAATGTTTAAATCTAGACCTCTATATTTTCTATCCACCAACCACAATGTGAAACATGGCAAATTTTAGGAGGGGGGGATGTGGAAAAATCATCTTCAAGATCACTTTTTTAAACTACACATAATAAAGTTGGGAAAATGCAGGGTTTCTTCACAGCTGTGCTAAGCAAACTGCACTCTTAATACAGTATAATATGTGAACCTGAGAGGCAGTTTGGTATAGTGGTCACATGAGTCTAGGCCTGCCTTAAAGAACAAAGCTGCATGATCCGGGCCAGTCACTCTCTCTCAACTCTAGGAAGGAGGCAATGGTAAACCACTTCTGAAAATCTTTATCAAGAAACCTGCAGGGACTTGTCTAGGCAGTCTCCAAATATTGGATATAATTGATTGGAAACATAGAAATAATAGCAATATCATAATTTGGCATTATTTTTTTCCTACATTTATGATGGCGAACATAAAAGAGGGGACAAAGAGGAATTGATAACTCTAAGGAATATGAATATGATTTTGAATATGAAAATGTCACTGCTTTTTGATATGCTTTGAAGTTTTCCTTACTTGTTATACTAAAGGGCAGATATTACATGATATTTACCAGCAGCGGTTCCAGAAATGTGGACACTCAAAAAGTACTTTGGGAATATGAAGAGCAGCGCAAGTAAAGATTTGAAAAATCTTTGAATTTAAGTAATGCTTTTCTGTATTTTTAGTGAGCTCTCTGGAATCTAACTGTGGCTGGATTGGATTGGATTGGATTGGATTGGATTGGATTGAAAAGGCTAAGCAAGTTCTTACCTGCTTAGGATTTGAATGGTTGAATGCCAGAAAACCATAGGGCTCTAGCTAGAATGGAAAGTTTATTGAAATTATATATAAAAGTTATAGAAAGCAGAAATGGCAATGCAAATCACCTTCTTATTGCAAAATTTTTTTTCATGAAATCAGGAACAAATGATTGTTTTATATCTTATTTATTTATTTATTTATTTATGCTTATTTAAAAACAAAACAAAAAGCCTGCCTTCTATCATTGTCTGGCAGTTTCAGAGTACCTGGTTCTCCTGCTCCTTCTAGACTCCCCATGTCATAATTAAAATATGACATGTTCCTTCTTATTTCTCATCTATCCTATTTTCAGTCTGAGAAAATGAATGCTAAACATGAGCAACAAATGAATATGGCATTTCAAACTTATCTACATCTTTAGCATTTATTTTTTCACTAGTAACAAATGAAATGAATTAATTCTAGTTTGTCAGATATTTCATTTGTTATGAAACAAATGCACATCCGTGTGGAGTCTTTGGTCAGGGAGCCTTACTTTCTGCTTCCAGTTCAGTGGAGAAGATATCTACATCTTCTACTTTGACCTGATAAATGCCAGCATCATCTGGCTGCAGATCATTGATTGTGAAATGATAGTTTTTGCCCTCTTGCTGTAGATGGTGCTTTAAGTTGTCATCATTAACTCCAACATTGATCTTCTGGCCATCCTAGAAGTAAGATGAGAGAACAAATAAACAGACAAAGCTATTGTATTAATAAATCTGAAAAAATAAATCAAAGTAATAAATCAAAGTAAAATAAATCTGAATTCACAAGATTTGAATTATAGTTACGTTAAGGAAAACATAGTAGGCCCTAATTTATTATTAGCAGTGGTGGGTTTCTACCGGTTCCCCCCGGTTCGGGAAAACTGGTAGTGGTGGTGGCAGAGGCTCCGCCCATCCACCCGGACGTCATCATGGACGCTCTGAAGCAAGCAAAGCAAGCACATGCATGCGCACGCTCCCAGTTCCGTACCGGTAGCGAAGGTTAGTGGAACCCACTACTAGTTATTAGCCATATCCGACTTGGTCAAATCTACCAGTAGAGTTTTCCTCCTAAAACAATAACTTGTTTAGGGATGAATAGTAGTCAATTTACATTGCTAAGAAGAACAGAAGACTACTATTGAAAAGAAATGAATGCATGAGAGTACAAAAGACTCAAGAATCAGATTGCTTTTGCATCCATGAGGACTATTATCCAAACATTTGGAAGGGCTGCTGTTCTGCTGAATTGTATTCTTTTTGTAACATCTAACCTGGATTTGTTTTACTTTCCTGTTTCTCTTTTTTTTTCCTCTGCTCATTTATCTCTTTCCTTATCACCTCCATTCGGTTTTTTAAAAACTGTTCTCCTAAAATTTGTGTTTTATATACTACCATAAAGGAAGTCTATATGGCTTGAATCTCTTTCTTGAGATAAAATTGCTACTGTCAAATGAAGTGTTAATCTGCTTGTTTCCATAGCAGTTTAGCTCCAGTTCAGTCATGGCAATCCCTATATAAAGTTCATGCATCAAGTGGGCCAAATCGCTATCCTTCCTTACTTTGTAGAGGCAAATTCTGCTCTCTGGGTTTTTCAGTTCCATCTCTAGATCAAATGAAGCATTTCTTTTCTCTTTATTGACTTTTATATGCTTCAGATTTGCAATGCTGTACACAAACTGTAAGAACAAGAGAGAGGTAAATCATTTAAGATATTACAACGTTCTATATACAATATTCACACGAGCAAAACGGAACAAATTCATTGCTGTCAAAGGAACAAAAAATTTGCTCCATTTGAAGACGTTAAGACAATTATTTTTCGGTGGAATATACCATGGAAATAGACTCAAGACTTGCGACAGGATCCCTTTTAATGATTAGTGGTTAGTTAGTCCTTAGTCCTTAAATGAAAGTTTGCATTCTGTTGGTATTTTAATTAACATGTCAATGACAACTTACTGTATTGAATATTTATCTAATCAAATCACAAGATATGAAGCAAGATGGTCTTACTTGAGCCTTTTTATCCTCTCTTGCCTTCTTCATTTCCTGAAGTTTTCTCAGCATCCCACGGAAATCAACAACTCCATACTTTAAGCAAATCTTCTCATAATCTTTCTTCTCTGCATTTATTAATATTTGTGCAATCTGTTCCATATCCGTTTTTTTCTTTGGAACAGCTGAAGGTGTTCTACAGGTGAAATCCAAAAAGATAAACTCAGAGTGTACATGACTTGCAAGAGACCTAAAATTTGTCATGTAATTGTGGAAGAAGCATATGGGGGAAAAGCTTGGAGGGCTACTTTTTATCATTATCTCCCTTTGGAAATCCATTAGGGAAATTTCATATACTTTGCAAAAATTTATACTGTTTGGTTTATAATAGCAGTCATATAGAATACATTTTAATCACAATTTATTGTTAGAAGCAAAGCTAACTCAGTACTGAAAACCTAATGTGGGGAGGTGATAGGTTTTCTATTGGCTGGTATGGTCAATAAAGAAAACTTTATCAAAAATATTTAACATCTATCCCTACACAATTTAAATAGAAAAATAAATTTGGTGTTCTTGCAAGTATCTTTTGTGGAACAGAATCATCTGACATAAAGAAAGGCAACATTTAAGAAAAAAAGTTAACTGTAAATAATTGTTGATGTCTAATTATTGATAGATTGACTATATAGAAGATATATTACTGAAGAATCCTTTATTGAAGACAGCTTTTTATTACTAGCAGAAGCAAAACAACAACAAAACAACTATTTAGTTTACTGGAATCCAAACTTCTGTGTGCCATTGTTGTACTATTATTTCCAGCACATAACAAAAAGAAAATAAAGCTATTCAACATAAGCCGTTGTTGGAAAGCTCACCGTTTCTTTAATGTTTTTCTGAAGTCCTGAATCTCTTTCTTTAGATCTATAAAAGATTTTAAACACTAGCATGAAAATTGAGCTTACATCACAAGAAATGTGCAAGCTTTAAAAATGATTTAAAAGAAGTGCTTTGTATCTCCATGTGAACCTAAAATAGTATTTTTAAAACTTGGGAAATTTAAGATGTGTGAACTTCAACTCTCAGAATTTCCCAGCTAGCATATTCAACTTCTGGGAGTTGAAGTCTACACATCTTAAAGCTGCCAAATCGGTCTAAAATCAATAGCAGCTTCTTAGAGAGTTATATTATTATTCTTTTAAAGCAGCACCATTTTTTTCATGAAAAAATGCTCATGAAAATCTGCAAAAAGTCAGATTCCTTTAATGAACAGCAGAGATGTGCTGTTTGCTTGAAGTAAAAAAAAAAGGTACTTGTTCCAAATCATATTTAAAGAGTACATAACAGCTCATAATTTAAAACTTACTAAAACTTTAAAGTGATTCAAAATTGCCAAGCAGTCACTAAAGACCTGGGATTGGCCTTCTAGATTACCATTATTACGAAATTTTTTAAAATAACATTTATGGCAACTCACCTGCCTGTTGTATTACAGGAAGCAGTGTTTTCTTCTTGAAGTCTACTGATCCATTTTGATAACAGATAAAAGAAAAGGAAAAGATAGTGAAACAGAATGAAAATCCTTAATTAACAATACCATGGTAGGAATACTCACAACATAATCAGGCCATGCAGAATTTATAGTGACTATAGTTAGCACTTACACAGTCTTCAGTGAGACAAATGTACATGACTTGTATTAAAACATCTGAACATTTATGGAAACAGTTTTTTTAGACAATTTACAAGGAAGTTAAATGGTGACTTTAGTTTATAAATAGGCAACACATGATGCTAGGCAATGTAAAACAGGAGCAGGCTTTGGTCATAAGATCATGACCACAACTTTGGGGTTTGTTTGTTTTTTTGACATATACACACATGCATACGGCTGCTGCCCTTGATTTCAGCCCCAAAACTGATAGTTGCTCCGGCAGATTACTGCATGCTAACATGATTTAATTACCGTCTATAATTTTGAGACCAGCAGTACAGGCCGCTTCCCCATACTCATTCACAGCAATGCAACGGTACAAATCAGCATCATCTGAAGTAATTTTGTTTATCTTCAAAGGGAAAATAAAATGAAATCAGGGCAATGAATAAAATTACGATTTCTTAGACCATTATAATCAATTTCTCATTCTTCTGTTTCCTGAGTAAAAAGGTAGAACTGCTGATATTGGGAAGTTTATATCTGTCTATCTGTCCACCCACCCACTATCTGTCCATCCATCCATCCATCCATCTATCCATCCATCCATCCTTAAAAATTAAAAGCTAAACCTTACCTGCAAGATAAATTCATTTGTGGCAGGATTAAAAGATATTTGGTATTTCTGAGAATCATCCATTTCCTTATTACTGGACTTCCATAAAACCTTTGGTTTTGGTTCACCTTTGACCACAGCTCTGAAAATGGCATTTTTACCTGACAAAGAAACAAAAAACGTGTAAGCTGCTTTTCAATGGGCAATAGAAATATAAAATAAAATAAAAAATATTCCCTATGGAATATTGGTCTTGAGTTCTAAAAGTCCATTGTGCCTATTAAAATAAATCATTTCTTTAGAGAACAGAATGGCAAAAAAGCATAGCAAAGGACATAGCTTAAGGCCAACAATAAAACTTCTTTCATTTCTAGCATTTAAGATCCCCGTGCTTTAAATCAGGTAACAGGGACAAGCATTTTAGGGTAAATGCTAACCAGGAGTTTTTACACCGATTACAATAAATTGGTTAAAAGGATTGCTATTCAGTTGGAAACTCAAGTATAGAGGTAACAAATCTTTAAGAAATCTCACCTTCCTGTAATGTTACAGTGATTGGTTTCCGCTCAAAGTCAGGTGGGCTGTACCCTTCAGGAATATCTTCTACAAACTGTGTAATGGTCACCCCAGGGAGGGCAGATTTATTCAAAGATTTAACTGAGAAATAATAAAGATCGAAGTCAAAAATCCAAAGTTGATTGCAAGTCAATTATCCAGATATCTATTTCTACAAGATCGCAAGATGGCCTGGCATTAAGGAAATAGCATACATAAATTATATATTGTATTGTATTTTTAAAAAATTCTATACAAAACTAATTAGACCATTCTAATGCAATATGGATATTGCATAATATTTATTAATAATAAATAAATATTAATATTTATTTATTTATTTTTTATATTCAATCTTTATTATTTTTACAAATTACTCAAGGCAGCAAACATATCCAACCCACCTATTTCCTCCTATTTTCCCTACAACAACAACTCTAAGGTGGCTTGGGCTGAAAGAGACCCAGCTGTCTTTCATGGCTAAGGCAGGACTTGAACTCATGATCTCCTGGCTTCTAGCCTGGTGTCTTAACCGGCAGACCAAGTGACTCTCCCAATATGTATTGTTGCAGTAATTGATGTAGAGTCCCAGATTGTAATTGAAAATATGACATTTTCCTAAATTTTCATCTTCAGTTCTCTGCTGACATTCTCTCTCCTATTCTTTCCATTTCTACCATTAGAACTCAACATTTTCTAATTCTAAGCCCACACAAAGCTTTTCTTGGAGCTTAATCAAATGTTTACCTCTACACAGATATCGGTCTCAATTATCAGAACTCCAGTACTATGACATTATATTGGGAATATTTATAAAACCCCATTTTACTTCTGAACTACCAGAAGGATGTCGAAAATAAGATTATAAATTAGATCTATTTTAGTAAGAAATAAGTAAGAAAGTAAGAAATAAATTAGACCTATTTTTATCATATTGTATAAAATTTAAATGATTTATGATTATATATTTAATTTCAAGAGTTCAGGGGACTTATTTTTTAGAAATGCTCTGTTCAGTAGATCACATATTTCTAAGCATGTGAATTCCAACCATTTACTTCAAATTGAATGAGACTGAATAAAAACATTAACTGGAGCTTAAATATGTATGTCCAAGCCATTGAAATAATGTTGAGTGAATTAATCCTTTCCTGGAACAATGAACTGTCTAAGCTTCTAGTGAAGACCTTACCTCCTCTCCAACTTGCCATTGTTTTCTGTTGACAACTGGAATTCAGCAGTTTGGTGAAATCTACCTGCAAATTAATGCCCCATCATTATTAGTGGAAATATCTAACTATCAACATTTGGAAGAAACTGTTTTAAAAGATATCCTGAGATAGAAGAGAGAGCGAGAGAGAGAATGAATCATACTGCATAAGCCAAAAATGCTGATAACATCCTATCCAAAATTGGACATTTTTCAGAGCTTAAGCTTTTAAAATTCTTAGCAGAGCTGTGCTGGTTGAGAATTTTAATTATCAAAGTTTGCACATCTGGAAATTGCTCAGCTTACAAAATTCAAAAACATACAGTTCTGAATGTACTAGAAATAAAATCCAATCATACCAATCTTGTCACTTAATTTTGAGAGCAATTGCTTTATGATGTTCAATTCTTTTCATATGTTGTTTTAAGTCCCAGTCTGGGCTAATGATTCATATTCTTTGGGGCGGGGCGTTAATGTTATTGATATTATAGTTCCCTGTGCACTGAGATAGGAAGTTGGATTTGCAGAAATAGAATAGAATAGAATAGAATTTATTGGCCAAGTGTGATTGGACACACAAGGAATTTGTCTTGGTGCATATCCTCTCAGTGTACACAAAAGAAAAGATGCCTTCATCAAGGTACAATATTTACAACACAAATGATGGTCATAGGGCACAATTTAATACAACACTTAATGATAATCATAGGGTACAAATAAGCAAGCAGGAGCAATCAATATCAATATAAGTCATAAGGATTACCAGCAACAAAGTTACAGTCATACAGTCATAAGTGGAAAGAGATGGGTGATGGGAACGATGAGAAGATTAATAGTAGTGCAGATTTAGTAAATAGTTTGACAGTGTTGTGGGAATTATTTGTTTAGCAGAGTGATGGTCTTCGGGAAAAATTCTGCTCATAAATGGAGAAGCTGTTTTCATGCTACCTCATGGATTTCATCTTTAGCATATTTTAATAAGTTAAAAAACTTAGTTTTTAATATCTGTGATTTTGGATAGATTTGTACTGAAATGAGAAAAGAATTGGGAATATGTAGCAAATAAAGACACTAGGTGGTGCTAGTGACAGCTCAAAATCAGTAACCATATTTGTTTGCTTAGAAATATCAGCATCTTGGAGACAAAAATGTATTAAAGTACAAAGTTCTGTGGAGTATAGATAGTTAAAACTATGGAGTGTTTCCTAAGCTGGTTGATGAATACAAATTACTAGTGAAAAAGGAAGCAGTGACATCAATGAGGAAATAAAAACTGTGAAGCTGTCACCCCTAAATAATTTATGAACAAAGATGATACAGACCTTTTGAAAAAGAACAGTTCTTACATCCCTTTGGGAATAAGTCTGGTCTGTTAAATCCTTGTCTCTGCTTTTTTTCTTTAACCAGTTATTAAGGGAACCTGTTTTACTTTTCTTATGCTTTTTAGGATCCTTTGATGAAAGACTGAAGCTTTTGAAAGCAGTTATGTATTAGATCACCCATCCATGTGCTGAAATTCTGAAAGCAATGTTGCATGTATTTGTTCTGTAACTGCCCTCAAGTGAACATCCTGAATCTCATCTGGGGCACAACTTGAAATCTCTGTTATCATCCCTTCAAAAACAAATGCACATATAGGCATATATCTGGAACTAGCTCCTTAGTCACTCCAAAAAAAGGGAAAAAATATAATCTGACAAAAGAGTACATGGAGTGCAGTTGAATGCCAAATTTACTTTTTGACCTAGATCCAGTTTTTATTTCCTCTAAGCTCAGTCTATTTCTGCTGTGATCCTACCTGCTTAAAGCAGTTGTGAATATCAGCCTATTGTTGCCAGAATTAATAAAAATGGATCCAGGAAAGCAACTGCCACTGAATAGTCTTGTTGCTTTTCAGTCATGTCAGGATTAATTTTACAGTGCTCTTTGGAAATGTCCGGATGCTCTACATTCTCTACTTTTTCCTAACACCAACTCTGAGAGTTTGGGAATCATGATGCGATCAAGATCTCAAGGATATTTCTAGATTAATCAAGCAGTGCAGAATTAAAATAGTACATGGTTTATGATCCAAGTTAATACTATGTGTCATTTCATAATGCCTTCAAGGGCGTTGATCAACCAACTTATACAATGGGTCATGATTATGCTTGATAGCATATTCTTGTAAACGACAGCCAATTGATATTTTAGCATAAATTTGCAGGATGGATGCCATAACTGGATGTTTAACAGTTTCAGGGTCTCCAAAGCCATTCTGCACATTCTAAATCCATATTTGTACCGTGATGATTAGCATACAATAAACACCATGGCAGCTGAGTGGATTCTAATATGCAGAATTTAGAAATGTCTATGGACAGGTGGACAATCTCCTGAAGCTTATGCAATGCTGAGGGAATATTGAGATTAAAGCTGAGTAATACAACTATTCTGTATCTCTTCTCTCCTGGAGTAGCAATTATTGT
Source organism: Ahaetulla prasina (assembly GCF_028640845.1). Classification (NCBI taxonomy): domain Eukaryota; kingdom Metazoa; phylum Chordata; class Lepidosauria; order Squamata; family Colubridae; genus Ahaetulla; species Ahaetulla prasina. The sequence goes on along the minus strand of NC_080541.1, from coordinate 187,441,973 downwards.
ACATTGCCAGCTGTAACTCTTTGTTCTGTAGATGTCTAGCCAGTATTTTAAGCATTATCCATCAAGTATTTGTGTTTTGGTCACCATGATACAAAATAGATGTCGAGACTCTAGAAAGGGTGCAGAGATGATTATGGGGCTGGAAGCTAAAACATATGATGAACAATTGCAGGAACTGAGTATGTCTAGTCTAAAAGAACTGGGATGACATGAAAACAGACTTCCAATATTTGAGGGGCTGCCACAGAGAGAGAAGTAGTGGGTGCAACATTTTTAAGAAGAGGTTTTAAGATGAAATTGGACAGACATTTGGAATGGTGTAGGGCCATGATGGCGAACCTATGGCATCCGTGGCACAGGTGGCATGCAGAGCCATATCGGTGGGCACGTGAGCGTTGCCCTAGTTCAGTTCTGCAACTGATTTTCGGGCCTTCTAAGCCCACCAGAAGTCGGGAAACAGGCAATTTCTGGCCTCTGGAGGGCCTCCAGTGGGGTGGGGAAGGAGAGAAGCAATCTAGCCCTAGTTAAAAAAAGGTAAAGGTTCTCCTCGCACATACGTACTAATCATTCCTGACTCTAGGGGGCAGTGCTCATCTCCGTTTCAAAGCCGAAGAATCAGCGCTGTCCTAAGACATCTCCGTGGTCATGTGGCTGGCATGACTAAATGCCAAAGGCGCACAGAACGCTGTTACCTTTCCACCAAAGGTGGTCCCTCTTTTTCTACTTGCATTTTTTACATGCTTTCGAACTGCTAGGTTGGCAGAAGCTGGGACAAGTAATGGGAGCTCACCCCATTACGTGCACTAGGGATTCAAACCGCTGAACTGCCAACCTTTCGATTGACAAGCTCAGCATCTTACCCACTAAGCCACCGCGTCCCTATAGCCCTAGTTACTATGTGATTAAACAGTTATTTGGTCAAACCATGGCTGTTACTTGATTAAATAATTTTGTGTTTGTGTGTGCGTGTGCGTATGCACATGTGCATCTGTAATTTATTTTCCAGCTTTCTATAGTAGTAATTGGTATACACTTTACCAATTCAGATACTATACATATGAATCAATTCAGATATCCAGGGACAGGAATTAATTACAAATACAATTTTGCTAATGTGAGTTTGTCCCACTGTGAAGAATCTTTGAAATATGTAGATATGAATTTCATTCAATGTCCACAGGCTGAAATGCTAAATAATTCTGTATGCAAAACATGTGTTATGTGTGTTAACCTTGGCATGTAGCTTTTAAATAATTGGGAAAATGCTCTTGACATTGAATATGAAGTATTCAGTACACTTTGAAAAACAGGTGGCCAACTTGCAACTTCTAGACCAGAGGCAAGAGATATTTATTTAAAGAGTTCTAAAAGTTTAGCATGCCTTTTCTTCTGTAAGTCTTTTCTCCCAGCAACCAATGTTGACATTCCAATATCCCTATGTAGCTTAAGTAGTTTCTGTATTTGTCTGCCTGCTGGTCAACACGCAGAAGGGATTAAAATCTAACTTCACAAATATAGAAAGCAATATAGGCAGCTTCCAGGTTTTAAATTAGCTTCTTCCTTTCCCTCAGTTAAATTTGTTTTAAAGGACTGGTCAGCATTGTTTGTTAACCTAATGCATATTTTAAAAGAAATAAAGCACTGCTTTTAACCTGACATTTAAACTTCTGCCTTTAAACATCTTGTTTGTCCCCGAGGTTTCTTTGATGCCTCTGAAGGGCCCTTGCAAGTACAAGTGAAAACATTAGGCAAAAAATGTTTGAAAGTACTGTGAAAAGTAGCCTAGGTTGATTTTCACTTAATTGTCAGCTAAATTGTTCCACGTAGCCTTATATGGTTAATACTCCTGATCAAAGAGCTTCTTGCTCCAGGTAAAATTAACACTGCATATTCCAAATGGTTTGTGTGTAATATGTCTGGCATATAAATTAGCAAAATAATAATACAAGCAAACTTAAAAATATATAAATATGGATAAAATCACTGTTTTCCGCATTTGGGAAGAAGGGATCGTCTTGTCAATTCTGTTACTCTTTTAGACTTCATATCAACTCACAAATATAAGTATCCTTCCATTCACTAGAATTTATGAGCAAATGATTTAATATACTGTAAAATGCAGTCTCTGTGATTCTTAAACTCAACCTTAACAAAAGTTCTCATGTCCCTCTTTAGATAAATCTTTATCCTTCATATTAGAGAAACCTACACTTAAAAACCAAGTGTAGGTTTCTCTAATATCCAATTACATTTACCTTTACATTTTGAATGTAACTACCTTTCATTGGTGTGTTGTGTCATGGAATCCAACCAAATATTATTTCCAATTTGTTTTCAATCACTCCATTGACCAGTTGTATAACTCTAACTACAAAAAGCCAATTTTGAGAAGGGCAACAAAATATCAGAAGAATCCAGAGCAGAGATTCTATGTGCTGCTGTTTTGGTGCTTTGTACTCCCACTTCCCCAAATCACTTTTAAATTGGCAAAGGAGGGATAAAGGGTCATCAATGTGAATTCATATAGAGTTCAAATAATATCAATACTAACCAGAAAGCGACTTTTCCCCTTTCCCTTTCAATTTATATGCCCTGTGCAACTTCAGAAGCTTTAAATCCATGCATTTTTCTGCTATTGAAAAGTAACAATTTATTCAATCATTTAAATCATCAGCTAAATAATTCCCTTGCCATGCAAGAGCAATCTGTAAGAAGTCAGGAGCTTCCAAGATTTGCGACTCACCTTGTTACTCTTTCCTCTGCCTTGCAAGCATCTCCCTCTTTGCTGCTACTCAGTAGCTTCTCTGTTGCAGCCAAGGCTGTGCAGATGAAAATCTAAGAACTAAATCAGTAGAAGCCTTTTGACTCCCCTCCTAATCTCTCTCTCTCTCTCTCTCTCTCTCTCTCTCTCTCTCTCTCCCTCCCTCCCTCCCTCCCTCCCTCCCTCTCTCTTTCATAGGTCAAAACTTGTCAGAGACGTTGCCCCTGTTTTTTGCTGAAAACAGCATCTGTCCTCTGGGCATTATTATTTCAAGCTATGTCAGAAAATGCTGAACCAGTTCAAAGTGAACTTAATTTTTGACATTTCATAAATCCACCTAGCAGGTTAACTTTCTGCCAATCTGGTTTCTTTTTTCTTGCAAAAACGAGCTTTTTTTCCAGAGCTTTCCTCTTGGAAAAGTTTAAAAATATTTCTTTGTAAAACCACACTGCTGCTTGCACAGAAAGGAGACTTTTCAAATCTCGGAGCATATTGCAATCAGCAACCTTAAATTTCCAAAGATCAGAAGACACACTTGTAAGTTATGAACAGAATAATTAATATTGTTCTTTATTACATATTTCCTTAACCTTTTAATAACTGAGATTTTAAAGGGTTTATTTTATGAATGAGAGAATGTAAAGGAAATTTACCGAAGGCATGTTTTAAAAGTTTGCATATTCCATTTTGACTTGAGGATGAAATTTGACTGCTCAAAGAAGAACATTGGTCACCACCAGATGCTTCATTGGCTTCTGGGTCTTTTTCTGCATTTCAGCAGATGCACACAAACACAGCACAGGAGCCAGGGCAGCAGCATTCATTTGTAGATAAAGTAGTCCTCGATTTACAACCACTTGTTTAGTGACCATTTGATGCTACAATGTCATTGTAAGAAGTGATTTACAACCATTGCTGCAGCTCCGTAATCATGTGATCAAAATCCAGGCACTTGGAAGCCAGCATATTTTTAACAATTGTTAACAGCATTTTAGGATCATGTCATGGGCATTTGCTACCTTCCCAGCTGGCTTCCAACAAGCAATCAATTGAGGAAGCCAATTTACTTAACATTCATGTGATTCACTTAATATCTGCAATAATTCACTTAGCAACCGTGGCAAAAAGAAAAAAAGAAAAATCAGATGCAACTCAATTAACCTTAGCAATGGAACTGCTGGTCTCTGTTGTAGTCAGTTAAGGTCACTGTCTACATAGCATACACTTTGCCTGCATATAATAAATTGATATTCATTGACAATAAAGTGTATTGATTTCAAGACATAGTTTTTAACATGCTACATGAGCTGCAAAGTACTGTCCTAAAAATCTGCTGTTGAGATCTGTATTCCTTTTAATCATGCAGTACACAAATAAATACTAATAATCATAGTTTAGCAATTGGATAAAAACTTCCAGATTTTTTCAATGACACAGGTTTAGAATTAGCCCAGAAATGTTCCATATTGTTTGAGGTGACCACACTTGGCTTATTTCCTCAGCTAAGCCAGGTTGAATGTTTGAATAAGAGCTCTTAACAGATTTAGAATGTCCTGGGGAATTGGGGAAAAGCTTCCCAGAAAGAGATAATGGAAATATACCCTTCCTATTGACAAGCAAACTTGAATGCATAAAAAAACAAAAACAAATCAAGCTTAATTTGGAAGAAAATATATTCTCTAGTTGAGCTTTATTTCTGACAACTGCATCTATGTAGGCGGTGTTATAGTTATAGATGTAATTTAAGTAGTGATTTTTAAAAAAATTTGACATGCGCAGAAATGGATAGATTAACGCTGGAACTGAAAAATAAAGGCGAGTCAAAATATTATGAGATATGGAACAAATTTTATCAATGATTGGAACAGAAAGGAGGGACGAAAAATATGAACTGACTAGAATTCATAGAATGGAGAACTAAGGTTATGTATGTAATTAGTGAAATTACATCAAAGTGGATAACACAAATGTATAATATAGATAGAAGAATGATATCTTTATATATGTAAATACTGAATAAACCAAATGTATATAAGTAGTGAGATATATATGATGTTTATCTTTTATTTTAGTATGTATGGCAAAGATAATGCCAGGACGGTTATACTGTGTCCAATGTTTTAATATGTGTTTAATTTTTTTTTTTTTAAAGATAGTTATAGAAGTAATTTAACATTGCCTCTTTCCAGAAGTATTCTAGGAGGCAATGTTAAATTACTTCTATAACTATGCCACTCAGTTTCCCAAATTAGATAAGATTAACTAGCTATTGCTACCTGCTAAGGCACCTGAAACTTTTAACTTACCTAATCATTCCACTGGACAGAGAATTAGGCAGTGGAAAAAAACAGCTATCAACCTTGCTGTAATGGGGGTCCACTCAAGCCCAACAAAGGATCTTCTTTATTTGTCTTAATTTGGAATAAATACATAAAGGTATTGGAGTTTTTAGTACCACCTAGTTTACTGTCAATTAAAATAATGTCTATAAAAAGACACAGAACCAAATTTTGCATGCCAGTTTGGGTCATTTCCTCTCTCTTCTTCATAAGGCTTTTATGTAGGACTACATTTAAACAATCCTGGCTCTTTAGAGCATACCAGGTGATGAGCTTTTCATAGGAAAAGTCAGTATACCCAGGCTAATATGTGTGCAAAATCTAACTGTTAAAGAAGTTGTATCTTCAGGCTTTCTTGTTTGGTACAAATTTACTGAACACAAATACTACCGTGTTTCCCTGAAAATAAGACCTTGTCTTATATTTTTCTGAACCCTGAAATAAGCGCTTGGCCTTACTGCCATATGTTCAAAAGTCCGATTGGGCTTATTATCAGGGGATGTCTTATTTTGGGGGAAAACAGGGTAAATGCATTTCAGAGAAGACCAGGAAGACAACTTTTCACACAATTTGGTACAACTTCATGAAGGTCCAGTGTGTCTACATTTTGTGACTTTTCATCACTCAGCTTTAAAGTTTTCTTGTGGACAAGCTGTATCTTGTTAGAGAAACATGAACATTTCAATGAATAGTCTGGATAATTTTGCCTTGTCTTGTTCATTTTTCATTCTTTGTCTGTATTTCTGTGACAAATTCTATATTTATATGATAAATTGAACCCTATTTAATAAGCAAAAAAGTACTTGAAATTATAATATAAATATAAATAATGTATTCTATATTTTATAAGCTGTCCATATCAAAGATGTGCTGAAATTGTAGAAACGTTGATAGGAATAAATCAACAGCAGTATTAACAATCTTTCCCCCAGATGAAAACCAGTAAAGGAACATGCACAAAAATATTGATACTTGGCTTCAAATGAAATATGTGTGAATTCAAGAGCAATTTTAAAAAATTAAATTCTACACATTTACTGATTTTCTTTTATGGGTATCACAGACTTTGAAAGAATGATGTATGGTACTAAGCAAATAGCATAAAGTGTGAGCAAGGGAAGGGGATGCCCTGTAAAATTAGTTGTGATAGTACTTGCATCAAATTAAGATGAAAACTAAATCTAGTTGGATATGAAGATGAATGTTTATACAAAAATGAGAAAAAAATAATTAAAACATGAGAAATTGGAGTTACAAAGTGAATATGGAAAAATTTATTTCTAGGTTTCCCTTCCCACACTCAGAGAGTTGCTTCTACCATTAGTCTTTGGGAAGAATATAAATATTTTATATAAATATTTATTTATACAAAAATTAAGACACTATTAACGTTCTTATTAATGGTGACTAGATTAGTAATAGCAAAATACTGGAAATATCTAAAAAGGACACTGAAGAAAAATGATATGATAGACTTGATGGAAAAATTAATATATAATTTCTACTTAGTTGAAGAAAATACAGATTTTTTCTGTGATATGATTTTCCCCCCAAGCATTCTAATAATGAAAACAATAATCAACCACCAAGATATTCTTATGAGAATAAGGAAGCTATAAATGTGAAGTGTATTGTATTGTTTTTTATTAAAAATGTCATTGTTTTGCAAGATGTTAAAAATGTTATGATTTGAATTTGTGAGGTGCATAAAATAACAGAAACCAAATACATACACATGTATGATTGAAATGAAAACGTCAGTCAAGAATTTATGAATGTTACTGTCCCAGAAAGTTTTCTGCACATAATTCAAGGTTCCTTTACAAAAGACTTCACGTATCCATAAAAGAAAGCTTTGTGCCTTCGCCTTCTTTCAATTCCCCAGTCAAGCAAGCCTTTACAGCTGCTTCACTGTCCAGTTTGCAGATCAGAACAGGAATGGATCCATGACTCGAAGAAACTATATTTATGGCAGTTTGCAGTTTCAAGGACACTCCTCCAGTAGAGTCATGTGGTAGTGCAGATGTGAGCACAGTTGGCTCCATAGTTCTTTCAGGACCAATAACAATGGAATCCACCAGCCTAGCACCTGTTCTAAAACAAACAAAGGATTTGGAATGCAACATACAAAAGCCAGTCCTAAAATATAAGAGCACCCTGACATGGAAACAACCAATTTAATTTTGAAAGTTTACAATAAATCATTTCCACTGATAGATTTCAAAGAGAAACAAAGTTGGGATAATGGTTAAGACTGTGTTAAATGTAACAAAATAATGCAACCATGTTTGCTGTCCTTGTGAGAAGATATATATATATATATATATCCATTGGTTGCAAAATGTACCAAACATATTTCTAACGTGCTGACTTGTATGCTGCATTTTCTGCAAAGTATATGGTTTTGAGATATAATTGTAATCAGAACACTGAAACTGTGAAAAATAGGAAACAGAAGTAGACGATGGATAGAGGTTTGAGATGTACACGGGTGTTTGTAGAGAGTGACGATCAGTAAGAATGTAGGAAAGAACAAGGAAGTGAAACTATGGAATGTGTATGTCAGTAAAAAAATAAAATATAAGAAGTGTGGCTTGAGATGAGAATGGTGTCCTTTGCCCGATAGCAGTCCTTGTAGGACTTGCTATGTGTCATTGGACCCCACTGCAATGGTTTAATAATATAAGTTTTGTTGTGGAATTCCATTGCTATGATGGTTGTTCATGTTCCAAATTGCTCATGAATAAACCTCTGAATCTTAAAGTAAAATTTATCGCTTGTGGTTTCCTCTTCGGTTTTTTATTGGGGTATTAGCTTCTAGGTTGAAAGGATTAGCTGGTGACATCACCACTGCCCAGAGGAGCCCATGGTGGCTCCTCTCATGACTCCATCACGAAACAGGAGTGCATGGCAAGTGTTCACTCCCCACGCAGCAGTACTTGAGTCTCAAACACAGGCTTGCTAACCTCCAACCCAGCATCTAACCACACAAGCCACTGTGCTCCTATCACTATCTGTCACTACCTCCTTAACTGAAGGATGTATTTTACATTACTACAGTGCAAGTCCAAGAAAAAATATGTTTTTTTAAGGAACTGCTGACAGTTAATTATATGTTTACTTTATTGATTTTGGCCTTTGGCCATAAATCTCTTCTCAGCCTTTTGACCAAAATCAAATGTACTGAACACTACAGTAAACTCTCCCATGCCAAATCTGAAGTACCCTTTCCATTCTGGATTTGAATAGCTGGGCATTCCTAGTTCATCTCTGTACCAAATCCTGGCCTATAAGGAATACCTATGCATTTTGTTTACTACTCTTGAATCTGCAATTTTTTACAATGTATGCCTATATATGGTAGCAGCTGAAATACGACCTGTTATATATGTGATTTTAATATTTTTATTTTTTCAAAATAGTAAGGTAATAATGTCATCTTATAATTCTTTTCAAAGCTATCTCTTAGAAAAAGCATGAGCAAACCCCAAGTTATATCACATTATATAAATACTTCAAAATGTTTCATGCCAATTTTGATATTACCTATTATTCCTCTAGTATTGACAACTTCAGCCTACTTGTTCTGTACCTGGGGTATCAGGTGGACAGCTGTAAATTCCATTCACATCTGTGAGAAACACAACTCGCTTAGGAGAGAATGTCTTAGCCAAAACCTGTAATAGGAAAAAAAAATAAACAAAAACTGCTTTATAATTAGTCAAATCATTGGTCCGCTAACTTTCAAATTCTCTTGTGACTGATTAGCATCAGCTCTCTAATTCTTCTTAGAATTATCTTTCACAAACTGATCTTTTAACATGAGGAGCCAGAGAAGGCACTGAAAGTCGCAATGCCTGGAAATATGAGGAATAATTTGAGGGAGACTTGTCTGCTTCAGAACCATAGGATGATTTCATTATACCCAAGACTTTACATTATTTGAGATTGTGATGTCTTTCGTTTAAAATTGTTATACGTTTTGTCATCCAGATGTTACATGCAAGAAAACTTACCTTTTTCAAACAAAACACAATGGGACTGCTGTTATCTGAGCATGGTTGATGGCATTAAAACTTTGTCTTAATTTGTACACAGCTCTGCATTTCTTCAGGCTACTTCGTATATTGGTATATACTTTACCCAATTAAGAACATGACCATATCTGTATTTCTATTTTGTAATCAACTACAATTTAAATTAACTTTGAACTGCAAAGAACTTCAACTTAGTAATAGTCATTAAAAAGAAAACAAACAGTCTGAAATAATCAAATATATCTGCAGCATATGAATTTAAAGAGCAGAGCTCAAATTTCTTGTAAGTATCTGGGGGAATTTATAAATCAAGTCATTTCCATATCTCACCTCAATAACTGTATCTCCAGATAAGATACAACAGTGTTGTTCCAAGTCCAGGGTACAATCCCCATGTAATACAGGAACATAACCTGCATCTAGAACATTCTTCACAGCATCAATATCAGCCTTAATGACATTCTTGTTTGTGGTTTGCCAGGTTCCAAAAGGCTGGAGAGAAATAACAAACAAATAATTCTGTTACTGTTATTAATCAGAAGGAAATATTATTACTGAAATAAGAATGATCTGAAAATTAAGGCATTTTGGTTCTGGTATGTTTTATATTCAGGACATGACTTTGCCTTTTTACATGGATATACAGTAGCATTATTTCTTAATCTGTATATATGCTAGTTACAGTGGCAAACTGAAAGGCAACTATTAGATATGTTGTTATTCTACAAAAGTATTTAAATTTGTTTCTCAAATTAAAATGCAGGTAAGAAACTGCCAACAAGAAACAGCTTGGTGAAGTGGTCAAGGAACCAGGCTAGAAACCAGGAGACTGACTTCTAGTTCTGCCTTACAAACAAAACCACCTGGGTGACTTTGGCCAGTCATTTTCACTTAGCTCTAAGAAGGAGACAATGGCAAGCCACTTCTGAAATCTTACCAAGAAAACTGCACAGACTTGTCTAGTCGCCAGGTAGTCGCCAGGAGTCAACACTGACTCAAAGGCAGCAAAAAAACAACAGAAACTATATTATATGAAGCAATAAACTTCAGCAATTTACTTAGGGCAGAAAATTCAGGTTTTACAGGATAAAGAAAATTTTCAAAAAAATACTTTCAAGGCAGATTCTCTTGATGATTCCTTCATCATACTGTTTTGAGTATGAAGATGCTTTCATACTCAAACAGTAATGAAATTAACATTATCTAACCTAGGCAAATCATCAAAATCTACCTCCTTCCAAAAAAAGGCAAACAAAAATTATAGGCCCCTTACCGAAATCCCCACTGCTGGAACTCCAACACTAATCAATTGTTCTGTCACCAAATGGTTCAACTGTAAATAAATAAACAATCAATAAGTGGAACAACTTGACACCAGAAGTTGTGAATACTCCAACACTGGAAATTTTTAAGAAAATGTTGGATAGCCATTTGTTTGAAATGGTGTAGGGTTTCCTGCCTGGGCAGCGGGTTGGACTAGAAGACCTCCAAGGTCCCTTCCAACTCTGTTATTATGTTATGTTATGCTATGTTAAACAAATAAATAAAAAAGTCTCAAAATCCTGCAGCTTTCCTGCCTCAATTTCCTCTTCTTAAATTTCCACTAGTTCAATAATATTACTCCTTAGATAATGAAAGGAGTAATAGATCCAGGATGATAGCAGAAAAACAACAGATAATTAGATAAGGCACGGACATTTTTACAGATACTGCATAGAGAGTATCTTAAGCATCAGATCATATAATTTTGCAAACAGTGTTGCTTTAAAGTGTTTTCATGAATGGAGATACAATAAACCATCCTGATAACCATGCAAATCATATATTGTGGATGTGTTAGTAACACAAGAGAATGCTTACTTTTCAATGGAAGGTGATAGCACCAGTCAAGTTGGCCTGATATGGCTTTCCAATCCAGTTTTATTATCTCCAATTTACTAGTTGGCAATGTGATTTATAATGGAGTGACCAGAGTAGACATTTCATGACTCTCCTTAACTCACAGGGGTCTGTGAGCATCTTCATTATCTTTCAGAACCACTTTCAAAATAAGTTAGGGATGTTCCTCATGACCTGGAGTATTGGAGCTTAGAAATTTTAAATGTGCGGCTCCTTCCTTCCTTCCTTCCTTTGTATAATTCTGCTTTCAAAAAAAAAAAAAAGCATCACTGGAGGGCAGGTAAGTTGGCTAGCCAGCTGCCAAGCAAATCTTGTCGTCTCTGTCTAGCATCTGAGTTGCTATACTGGGTATCAAAAAACTAAATTATCCCTCTCTCACAATTTTAGCATGTCTCCAGATCCAGTATCATGTGGCTCTCCTCCTGCAGCACTGTTGATGGAATAAAGGGAGATCTGGTGAATTTGCTTCATCTGCAAGAATGAGAGTTGGTATCTCTCTTTTTCTAGCCTCCATCCTTGAGCTGGTTGCTGGAGACCCTATACAAGGGTTCAGATTTCTAGCTGGTCAATCAACCATTCTCTACTGGACTTCTTTCTTGCTGACATGGAGGTGGAGAGGAATTCTTTCAGGCAGTCATTGGGTTGCAACACTTGTCTAGTCCATTGAGGTGGGTGTGGCTTTCCCTCCTGCCATATTATGTGAATCCTTGTTCATTTCCCATGTTCTGCTGCTTTTGGAGAACTGGTTGGCCTATTCTTTTGATGTTCCTTCCTGAGTCTCCTTGATCAATCTTCCAGCTAAGTCATGTGGCTCTCTAATGCAGTCCTCTACATCAGTGGGTTCACACCTACCAGGAGGTGCTTTAGAAGGCTGGAGGATCACTGATCTTCTCTTCTCTCTATTATTCTCAGCTTCCAAAATGGACCTGATGAAAGGGTTTTTTTCTCTAAAAGATAAGTATAAGACAAAGGCTTCTTTCATGGGCAGGAAGAAGCCTTAAATGCTCCCTATAATTAGAAAAGGGAAACTTAAACTTCTTCTGTCAGCTACCTTCCCAGTGGCAATTTTGCAGTAAAGTTGTAATGTTTTCTGTCTCCCAGAAATTAAGTTAGGATTCATGAAGCTATCTCACAGAATTCTCCTCTTATGTTATTTATTATTGGTATTGGTAGAAAGTGGGTGGGTGGGTCAGGGCCAGTGGTGAAATCCAATTTTTTTTACTACCGGTTCTATGGGCATGGCTTGGTGGGCATGGCAGGGGAAGGATATTGCAAAATCTCCATTCCCACCCCAGCCAGAGGTGGCATTTGCCGGTTCTCTGAACTACTCAAAATTCTCGCTACCGGTTCTCCAAACTGCTCAAAATTTCCACTACCAGTTCTCCAGAACCTGTCAGAACCTGCTGGATTTCACTCCTGGTGGGGGCCCTCCATGATCTCTTTACCATTTTACCATGGGGGAAAAACATTTTACCACGGGGGGAAAACCCTATTTATAATGAGAAAATCTGTTCTGTAGTAAAACAAGTAGCAATCAGCATGTATACCAAATGCAGACATGTATTTCAAGACACATATTTTGCATTGATTTCATATAACTGTGAAACTATATATCATTTAAACATTTCCACATGCTCCCAATTCATCCATCTGTCAGACTTCAGTGCATCTCATATAAGGAACCCAGCAAGGACTACAGCACAATTCAGGAATGAACATGTGATCTGACAACATTTGCAAGACACTCAATGATGTTGTTGCATACTGCTTGGTGGATACCTTGGTGACAGAAAGCCTGGTCAAACACAGCCCTTGTCTCAAATTATCACTTGCAGCTGATCTGCCTGATGTCCCCAAGGCAACACCATATTCTCTTGCCTGGAAATGCCCGAAAGACCTGGAATGGCAAAAGAGAGTGATTTATATATTTGGTTCTCAGCAAGCAGTTTTAAAAAAAGTGATATTTGCCCACTGATCTTCAGATCCAAAGACAAAGGCTATACTGTAAATTAATGAAGGGCAAATTTTCACTAGTTGCTTCTGATTTCTTTTATTTGCTTTTCTAAAATTGCAAAGTATCAATTCACATGACCAGCTACTTGTATAATCTGGCTATTATCATGCTGAAAAAGATTACATTCCTGTATTTTAAATTACTATTTTTCAAAACAGCATAAATGGAAAGCTCTTAAACTATCACTTAACATCATTTTATCTGTTACAAATCTGAAAACACTGAACTGAGCATATCAGACAAACTCTTTGTTCAAAATCTTCAACTCCTCACTAATGTCTTTCTCCTCCAGGAAAGCTATCTTTGTCCACTGAAAGGAGAAAAGGGAAAATTTTCTGGAAAATGACTATGAGATGACAGAGCTGTTTTCCAACTACATCTGATGTCCATCCTGTTACAACAGCTACAACAAACAAACAAATATCAGTAAAGCATATTTTGTGTCTGGTATGTCACATCTATTTTAGCCCAAAGAAAGAATGAATACTTAACTGCTTAAGTTATAAAGTACATCACAATACGATTCACAGCATGAGGTTAATTTGTTTTTTTACAATGAAAGCCAAGGACTTCCAAAATAGGAGAAGAGGGATTATAACCAGAAAAAACAAATCCACCAAGCAAAGCCCTGGGACCAGCAATCTCTTTTCGCCTTTTTCACTGAGGAGTTTCTATGCTCTGCTAAACTTCCAGAACTCTCCTGGCCTATGTGCCTTTTCAATAGTTATTTTAAAATGTGATTGTTTTCATATATTTATTGTGTTTAATTAAGTGTTGTATGCTACCCGGACTCACTTTCATGAGATAAGCAGCTATATAAATTAAATACATACATACATACATACATACATACATACATACATACATACATACTCAATAGCAGTTGTGAAGAGAAAAAGCATATACCGATTCTTTTATATATGGGGTATAAATAACCAGTGTTTTTGAACATTCACTTCTGAAGGTTTGTCTGCCTCCTTCTCTTTCTTTTAATTTGTCCAGGGAAATAACGTTAAATCAGTATTGTTTTCCTCCCATTTCTATGTCTTCTTTGAACTTTAAAATGACTTTCCATGCATTTTTTCTTCATCCATTTCTCTGGATCAAAAAACTACTAGAAGCAACACATGTCCAATATGTCAATCATGCTGATGTCAATGTAGGCTTGCTCTGAAATAAACCCATTTTTCTAACAAGATATATCAAAGAAAACTGCTTGAGATCTTGGAAAATCTGGCATCCCTCTGAGTAATTAATACTGGATTAAATCAGCCTGACAATTGATGGGTGCTGCTTTCATGACAGCCTTGGGGTGGCAGGAGGATTTTTTTGAAACACAATCATCTGTGTCAGGCTGATTAGAAATTTACAGAACTATCAAGAGTCAGGCTGATTAGAAATTTACAGAACTATCAAGCATTCATACCACAGCTGTGTGCAGCTAAATGAAACTGATGTAAAACAGCTTATTACAGAAATATGACAGAAGCAGCTAAAAGAAGTCTGTAAACTAAATCCATGTAAAAATCTACTTTTGCTTCACTTTCAGAAAAGCACAAGAGATAATTTAAAAAATGGGAAATGGGTGTATATTAGACACAGCTTCTATGTTTATCAGCATGGAATTTATAAACTGTAGTTAGAGAAAAGGAATGTAACTTTCACAAATATAAAATGACTATATCTTAAGTGGACAAACTATATTCTCAAGTCATGTTATCTTGCTGTTATTTCTTTTGCACCTGTGAATAGGCGATGTGTGTCTTCTCAACCTGCTATCCACTTGAATTATTGATGGGGGATTCTGAAATCCTTATTTTCTTTTTTTAATGATTGTTTTCACCAGACTTGGAACTTTAAATTGATTATGGTTCTTGAAAGAAAGGACTGTCCTAACCATTAAGACACATGGTTATGTTATTACTTCTGATTAACATGTGTGTGTCACCGCATACAACAAATAATTGTCAACAAAATCTTTAGAAAAGAAACATTCTGAATTTATTTAAGGAATAATTATCTGCATGGAGGAAAAAGCACCATGTTGTAGCTTCAGGAATGGAAAAAATCCTGGCAATCTATATATCAACTCCTGCTTTGGAGGTAGGGGAGCCACTTCCCACTATGAAAGAGCAAGTCACAACATAAATATGCTTACTTCAAAGTATAACAAAGAAATGTGTGTCGTGTGTTGCTATTGAAATGACAGCTCTTAAGAATTGGAGCCTATTGCCCCTCCTAAAATTTCTTCTGGAGAATTGGGAGAACCAACCAAAGCAGTTGGAAAGGGACAGAAAAGACAATTAAGTTGCCTGAATGGAAAGGGTGATTTTCACTTAATGATATAGGCTTTTTTTCTTCTTCTTCTTCTATTCAATTGTATCTGGTTCACAGAGATCAGATTAAATGAAATCAGCAATGCAAAGTAGAAATAGGTGGTCCATGCTGAACAGAATTACTGTTCTAGCTATTTTGTGCCTCTACCCACTACTAACTGACCCTCTCTGCTAATATTTACAAAGGCATGCAGTAAGGAGAGGCATTGAAAGGCTGAAAATGCTAGTTGCCCAAAATGGGACCAAAATCATGCACCTGTTGTGAAGAACCAGCCAAGTCTTAGGTCAGTCTATCATAAATATTCCCTCACCATGAGGGCCTCCTCCTCTTCAAGCATGTTTTATGCCTCCATTATGTGCTATTTGATCCTCTGTTAATGCCACAATTACAAAAAGGCCATGGAGATCTATTTGATTGCTTGTCAATGGAATAAACACCTTTGCTACAGCAGGAGATGGCTGAAAAGATTCAAGTTTCTCATTTGCTTACCTGCCTAGCAGGTATTTCTAAGCCATCAGATGAATGAAATATTAGTCACAAAGACCCACTGCTAGCAACATAACTTTCTGTCTGTCCTCAATTACAAGAAAGCAGATAATGTAATTGATTAACAGCCCCCCTCCCACACACACACAAAAGCATTATGGCAACAGGTGCAACACTGTTTGGTTTAATTCTCTCCTTATTTATTTCAAAGATCCGTCTGGCTGCTCATCTTAAAACATAACTCTGGGTGGGTCACAGTAGTAATGAAATCTCAAACCACAAAACCAAAAACAACAATTAAAAAAGAAACATTTCACTTTTTACTTTGCTTTTCTGTGAGAATGATACTTGTAAATGATCTGCTTGAATATATATGCAAAGAAACTTTAAAATGGTTCTGTGACAAGAGATTTAAGCAGCTTAGATAAGTGATTTTAGTAATGTAACCAGAGGATAATTCTCTATTTGAAGAACCGTCAGAACAAACTGTGATGATGAAGCACCATTTGCACAATTCAATTTGGGTGGGCATCTTAATAAATGAAATATAGAAAATCTCCAAGACAAAGCATATAACCCAGGTTAATAAAAACAGAAAAAACCCAATTCTGGGAGGAAGGAAGGAACAACTAGCATATGGCTGTCAAACTTGCCGTGCCACATGTTTTTCCCATTCACACAGCTGGGGTGTCTGTGGCCTGCACGCATCTGGCCTGTGGACTGCCAGTTTGACACCCCTGAACTAGTATGACACTAAATAGCCTATATTTCAAACATGGCTAAAATAGTAAACTTTTAAGCTATGGTTCAAATAAAAACAGAACTATAGAAAAATACAAAATGGATTCCCCATGTTTACTCACAGGGCTGCATTTAGCACCTAATATCGTTGCTTTCACAGCTCTTGCTCTACAGCAGAGGTCTCCAACTTTGGCAACTTTAAGACTTGTGGACTTCAACTCCCAGAATTCCTCCACTGGCAAATCCAAGGCAAAGCTGGCTGAGGAATTCTGGGAGTTGAAGTCCACGTTTTAAAGTTGCCAAGGTTGGAGACCCCTGCTCTATAGGGTTGTCAATGCCATTTTTTGTTTTAAAAGGCATTGAAGGTGGAAGGGGATTAATTTTGTTGTTATGATCCCGCCCCCCCCGCCCCTCCCATCTTTACTGTATTTGATTTGTGGTGTTTAATTATGAGTCAGGGTGAGACAGTCAGATAGAATTGCTCACAGTTTCCATTTCATGGTGCTTATTTAACTTGTGCCTGGCTTAAAGGAAAGGATAGTGGGGTCCTGAAGCTGCCTCGACTGCTGATTAAACCTGGTCAAGGTTTTCTCTACTACAGTGAGGTGTGCTGTATTTCTAGTTTAATGAGTCTAGTTGTTTTAAATTAGTATTTTTATAAAGTTACATTCTATGCAAACTGTTGTCTTTTTTGGTCAGGGAAACCCTTCCCTTCTTCTGATGGTACATGCAGCCATCTTACTTCCAAGGGGAATTCATTCAGGAATTGTCTGTTTTCTGAATTACCCTGAATTACTCCAATTCTATTAAAATATTTGGCAGGGAAAGAAAGCCCAACAGAAAAAACAAGGTTATGAACTGAACCAGCACAAAGAATTCCAGAATCCAAAGGGAGCAGAACAGCTTGAGAGGACAAGTCCCCAAGTTGAGTTCATTTATCAAAATAGACAATTTTAGCAGAGAAAGCTGAAGCTTCCGAAACACCCAGACTATATTTTCAGAAGTTTTGAGTCTTTTTTTTTTAATTTACATTTATATCCCGCCCTTCTCCGAAGACTCAGGGCAGCTGAAGAAAACAGTCCGCAGAAAACACTGTTATTCGCTATATTGGTCAGAAGAATAACTAAGGATCTTTAGAAGCAAATGTTTCTAAAAGGAAAAAAGGCCAAAATAAGAAAATGGTCTATCGAAAACAGGGCATGTTCAACAATCATAAACAGAGATGGCTCTTCTAACATTTTTCAGTTACATAGCTAATAGCTGAGCTACGTGCTTCAGGGACAGGGATGGTGAATGACTACTTAAAGCTATGTCCCTGAATTGCTAGAAGTTAGAACAAAGCATAATTAAGAACAGTAATTAATAAGTTTTAAATGAGGATAGGAAATTTTCAAGGTGGCATAAAAACTGACTAACATAAATCATAGTTGGTGATAGTTGATGACATGGTCAAACACAAAGTAGACATGAAAAGAGGAGGTAAACATAAATGCAATTTACAAGAAGACCAAGTTGAAAGCAGCACTGATTTCATATCCAAGGCTGGTCATCATTTTTAAAGTGGAGAGGATATTTGTTTCGAACTATTTTTAAGTAACAGATGTTATGAGATCACCACACATCCCAAAAGGAGAGGCAGGATGGCTATCAGTGTGCTGCTCTGAAAGGTTAGGATGGTATGAAAAAGGCACAAAGAGAGGTCAGCAAGCTGAGGAGGTATTTGTAGATAGCTCCATGTGCTACTACAACCATATGCAGGCACGTCCCATGACAACACTGCCACTGAGTCTATAGAATTTCTGTCACATAACTAGACCTCTATATTGGTTCTCAGACTTCATTCCTTCTCGCCAGTCCTAAGTAGAGCAGCCCACTGAATTTACGCTATCCAGTGAGAAAAAGATATGGGAATGACAAGACTCCTTCCATAATGTCACTACGCATACATGCATACAGATCAGTAAGAAAAGTTGGCTAGGATGGTTTTTAACACTACAAATGGATTTCTAGCCAGTTAGATTAAACAGTAAAATCTACAGTAGTTGGTTGTTGTCACAAATTCTACAAAATTGACAATTCTATATGTGGGGTGTGTGTGTGTGTGTGTGTGTGTGTGTGTTTATGTAGATCTTGGCATATTCAGGTCTTTTCCCATGTAAGGTCGAGAGTATCTTGGTGATGTTTCGACGAGTCTCACTCATCATCTTCAGGCTGGTGCTTTCAGCTTCGTGCTTGTGCGAGCAAAGCGTGGATGGAGCTGCTGTCTCTCTATAAATACTGGTGGGGAGGTGGGGAGTGTAGCTGTGAGTGGGTTGGTTGGCTATGTGGTTGCATCTTGATTGATAGATGGAGTGGGTGTTTGCAGATTGGCCGGCTGTTTCGTAGCATCCTGTGTGGGTGTGGCCCTAGTCTTTTGTGTTGTAATGACCTGGTTAATGACCTTTTGTGTTGTAATGACCTGGCTGTGTGGAAACATCCTGAGTTCTGGGAATGTGACCTCCTGTAGTGGTAATGGGCTTTCTGGAAATGTCCTGAGTTCTGGGAATGTGATTTCCTGAGTCTTGTGTTGTAACATCCTGGGTAGTAGGTTGTGTTGTAATGTCCTGAGCTTTGGTGTTGTGGCCTCTGGAGTTCTGTGATGTGATGTCTTGAGCTGATGACTGTGATGCAGCATCCCGGGTTTTGGTTTGGCTCTGAGTCCGAGATCTTGTCATGTGTTCCTGGCGTGTGTCAGCTTGCTTTGTGTGGGGATCGGAGAGGAGTGCAGAAGCCAATGGTGTCAGCATGGTCTGGCTTCTGGATGGTGGTTGTGTTTTGTCTGTGGGATGGGTTTGGGTTTGAATCTGGTGAGGATGATTGGTGATGGCGTTGTGTGTTATCCTGTCAATTTTCGTGGCTGGGACTCATTTGTTGACTAAGGCTAGTTTCCAGATGTCTGGTAGGCGGGAGGTGTCATCCCGTTTGTTCATGTTGTGGGGGTGTTTCTCTATTTCGATGGCTTCCATAATTATTCTTTTGTTATAGTGTTCAGTTTTGGAGATTAATTTGGTTCCTTCAAAATCAATTTCATGTCCTGTGGTTTTAAGGTGCTGGAAAAGGCAGGGATTTTTTTCTTCTTTTCTGACTGCGTTCTTGTGTTCTGCGATGCATGCATTTATTCTCCTATTAGTTTGTCCAATGTATGTGGCTCCATAGCCAAGACTCTCATCTCCAGAACCAAACGCCTAGCCAACAAAGACCACCTGAAAACTGAATTACACACTCTCACAAACGTATTAATCTCCAACGGATTCCAAAGAAACACAATTATCAACCTAATCCAAAGGGAGACACCGGCCAAGAACCAAGACACAGAACAAGACAGCGGCATCGCCCTCCTCCTGTACATCAAAGGCACCACAAATAAAATCAGCAAAATTCTCCACAAACACAACATCAAGACAGCCTTCTGCACACACCAAAAAATAGCCAACATCTTAAGAAACCCCAAAGACAAGATCCATCTAGAAAACCAAGGAGTCTATGAAATACCATGAAAAATCTGCCCAGCCACATACTAATCTGCAAACCAATCTGCAAACACCCACTCCATCTACCAATCAAGATGCAACCACACAGCTAACCAACCCGCTCACAGCAACACTCCCCACCTCCCCACCAGTATAGAGAGACAGCAGCTCCAACCATGCTTTGCTCGCACAAGCACAAAGCCGACAGCACCAGCCTGAAGATGATGAGTGAGACCTCAACAAAACGTCACCAAGATACTCTCAACTTTACACAGGAAAAGACCCGAATATGCCAAGACCTACATACCTATACCCGTGAAAACCTATGAAAACGTGTGTGTGTACGTGCGTGTGTGTGTGTGTGTGTGTGTGTGTGTGTATATTTGTTTTCTGAGGTTTTCACGGGTGTTTGTATGTAGGTCTTTGGTTGTTCGGGTTTTCTCCCGTGTAAAATTGGAAGTGTCTTGGCGACGTTTCGACGAATGAAACGAATGATGAATGAATGAATGAAACGACGAATGATGACGAATGAGACTTCGTCGAAACGTCGCCAAGACACTTCCAATTTTACACAGGAGAAAACCCGAACAACCAAAGACCTACACACACACACACACACACACACACACACACACACACACACACACACACATATATATATATATATATATATATATATATATATGTATGTATGTATGTATATATATATATATATATACACATGCATGCATGCATGTGTATGTGTGTAGAGGGAGGGAGGGAGAGCAAGAGAATGAGAATGAGACTACAAATATCATTGTTTCCTTGAGCAGCTCCATATCATGATGTTCTAGTATCATCTGGCATCAGAAAGCTTTAAGAAAAAAAAAGAACGTGGAATGATCCACATGGCATCCTCATTAGCAACTAGATACACCAGTAACCAAAGTGAAGAGGAGACACATGAGCTAATGACAGATCCCAATGTGTGTTTCCAGATTCACAAATCTCTCTGATATCCTTGGCTGGCACATAAGCATAGGTATTTCTCTTAGAAACATGCTTCTCGTTAGAATATCATAGAGAGAGAATCTTTGGATTTTACTGATAAGCAAGTCAACTGACAGAGTTTTGTATTTGGAGAGAATTATTACATGAGAAAGTCTTGTTTCTTAGAGAACAAAAAGACAAAGGAAATCAGCATCTGTGTCAACATGGTTTCCCAATAATAAAATAGCACCAGGGGTGGGTTCTACTTACCTTTACTACCGGTTCGCAGCAGGGCCGCACACACGCTTGGTTTGCTCATATGCGCTTGCTTCTGCACATGCACAGAAGCTTCCTGATGATGTCGGGATCAGTGGCCAGAGCCTACCTCCGGTTTTACTACCAGTTCGCAAGAACCGGTCCAAACCAGGGGCAACCCACCACTGAGTAGCACCCTCCCCTTGCTGGGATTCTAGCAGTTGGCATAAACACAATGAGTCATGCCCATTACCATTTTTATGAGGGATATTTGCCCTGGACTCCTTGCAAAGAAGGGACACTATCCAAAGCATTTCACAAATTTAATTTTAATATTTGAAATGACCAAATGGATAAATGCTTTTATTCAAAATGTACTCCCTATACATTCTTATTTATGTATGGAGCCACTGATTTCAATGGACAAAGAACAATGAAAGAAAAATGTCTTAGGGTAGGTTGCAGGAAGGGAAGATGATGGCTTACATCCATGATGGCGGACCTATGGCACACATGCCAGAAGTGGCATGTACAGCTCTCTCTGTGGGCATGTGCGCCAGCCACCTGGTCTTCGGGTTTCCGGTGGTCCAGGGTCTGTGAAGAGCAGCTGGCCGGCACGCCTGCGCATGAAGGAAACCTGAAGACCAGGTGGCCAGCGCATGCATGCATACCAGCTAGCTGGTCTTCGGGTTTCTGGCACTCCGGCACACATGCCCATTCCAGTTTGGAAACTTGGTGCTGAAAAGGTTCACCATCACTGGCTTAGATATTTCACCATCAGGGCTCCCAGAAAAGATCTGTTCTTGCCTGTGCCAACTACTTCAGGAGAATAAGATTCTACTACTATTTGAATATTGAAAAAGTACTTAGAAATGGGAAGAAGAATCAGATTTCTAGAATCATTAGTTTTATTGCATCTCCATCATATATATTATCTCTTAAAACTACCCATTCACAAGTCAAAAGTCTGTTGCAACTGAGGAGTCATTCATTTCCGTTGAAACAAGACTTACCGAAATCAAAAAGCTACACAACTGTAGTTTTCTAACTCTCCATGATAACACACAAATAATAAGTCAATTACCCTTGTGAAAATATCTGCAAAGGATGACAGTATTTGCAATGGTTCTTTACCCTCTGCACAAATTGCTTGTGGAAAAAATACATAAAATGCAATGATATGACATACACATTTCTATTATTAGATCAGGAATGGATTACAGCTGAAGTGGGAACCCTATAGCTCTTCAGATGTAGATGACTGATATCTTCCATTAGGCCCGGCCAAGTTCATCAATGATATGGAGGGTTATGATTCTACTTTGATGTATTAGACATTTCTAAGGAAATGCAGAGGAGTGAACTTAGGCCTTTTTCACTCATTTGTTAAATTTACATCCTTTCCTTCAGGAGCTTAGGGTGGAGAGCATTCATGTCTCCTCACCCTCCATAATAATCTTGAGAGGTAGGTTTCCTTGATCAATCATACCTTGAGCCAACATGGATAAAAATGGAGTTGAACCGGAGCTTTCAACATCTTAACCGCCGCATCACAAAAGAGGCAGGAAGCAGATGACAAAGGACGCTTAAGCCCTGAAAAAACTGGGAATATTGCCTGCTATTCTTGTCTTCAGTTATGATAGCAACATTCCAATATCTGCCACAAAGAAGCCGGAGTCAACCTATTCTCCAAACAACCTGAAGGCAGGACAAGAAGCAATGAACAGAAACTAATCAAACAGAAAAGCAACCTAGAACTAAGGAGAAATTTCCTGACAGTTAGAACAATTAATGAGTGGAATGATTTGTCTCCAAAAGTTGCGGGTACTCCAACACAGAAGGTTTTTAAGAGACTGGATAACCATTTGTCTGAAATGCTATAGGGTTTCCTGCCTGAGAGGGAAGAAGACCTCCAAAGTCTCTTCAAACCGTTATTCTATTATTCATCTTTATCACCCTTTTTGTATTTCCTTTCTATTTCCAAAGATTCAAGAAGCTAAATCCAAATGCCCCAGCTACAGTTCTTGGTAACCAATGTGGAATTCTGGTATTTAAATAAATGTAGGCATGGCATCAAGTTGATAGTGGTTGACAGTCTGATGCTGCTCAGAAATTGTCACGAAGAAAAAAAAAAATCCTCTGATTAAAAATAATGGAACCTGTCTGAGGAATATAGGATTGTAACATACAAGCACTGTATTTTATTTCATTATTCCAAAAGAAAAACAAACTCCAACTAGAATGATTTTATTCCTTCCATTTTTTTTCTATTGTTTTCCAATTTTTCAGAAAAAATGAGCTTTCCAAAAGAGTAACCTGTTCCTACATAGAACTACCTAGACCAGGGGTGTCAAACTCAATTTCATGGAAAGCCACATCAGGATTGGGTTTCACCTTGGAGGGCAACGTGGAGGTGTGGGGTGGGCATGGCCATGGTGGGTGTGGCCCACCCCACCCACCACCTGGCCCTCCAAGGCCCTGGTGCGGAGGGAACTGCACCTCCGCAAACATGGTTTTATAAACATATAAAAATAGGGAGGCGTACATTTCTGTGATTTTGTTTTTTTAATACTTACTTGATCTACTTGATCACCTTATGAGAGAGAGACCAGATCAAGAAACTGACTCCATAGGAAGACTAGAACTATAAATTATTGACATTTATTATGAATAAAGTTAAAGAATATTAAGGATATTAATAAATATTACTTATGGAATCATGATTATATCATTACTGAGTAAGGAAAGAATATTAAGAATATTAAGAAATATTAAAGAATATTTAAAGAATCTAATATTAAAGAATATTTGTGAAGAACCAAATGCTCATAAAAGTACAAATTAATATACATCACAGAAAAAAATAGGATGAATACTTCTATAAGGTTTTTCTATCACTTAGTAGTTGGCTGGATTTTTGTAGACCTAGGTAGCATAGCCAATCATTCTGTACTTGGATTTTTCACCATTCTTATTATGCATTGCTTGTATTTCAGTTTTAAATGCTGCCCTGATGTTCACCTAACATCAGGTTGGGAGAACAGCAGTGATGAAATCCAAACCAGTTTGCTACTGGTTCATTGGCCGTGCATGCACCCCATGCCAAACGCGCACTGCATGCGCAGTGCACACCAAACATGCGGTCTGTACATGTGTGCACATGCACAGTACATGCCAAAAGGAGGCTTGGGAAGGTAAGTAGAAGCAAGGGGGGGATCAGCTGTGATGTGCGAATAGCTAAACCCCACTGCACAACTGATCGTTGGAAATACCAGAAATAGCCTTTTTTAACTACTGGTTCGCCCGAACCAGTAGCTTTTCTTTATTACCGATTCACCCAAATCAGTAGTTTTAATCACTACCATTCTGCCCGAACCGGAGTGAACCAGTAGCATTTCACCCCTGGAGAACAGGGCATTTTCCCAAGCTCTAGATTGTAAATAAATTAATAATCTAGCCCAGGTGTCAGCAACCTGCTCTTTGGGCCCCTTGCTGTGGCTCCCTGCTGAACTGGATCCCACCATTGGCTGGCCCCATCCCTCACCCTCCCCTTTCAGTCACTCCTTGCCTGAGAAGGTAAGGGCGATGGCAGCAGATGGAGACTCGCTCATTATTCCAGAGTGGGAGCGAAGTGGACCTATACTTGCCCCATCTTCTGGCCCTTGTTGGTGCTGCGTGCACCTTGGTCACTCAGGGAGACACGAAACTTTCTCTCCACCCCGAGACACTGGCCTGGCCCAGCTGCAGCTGATGCTCCATGTCGTAATGGACTCCAGAAGGAGAAGGGGATGCTGTCTCCCCCATTGTGAAGAGCGCTAAATTTAAATGTGCTGCGCAAGACGCTGCAAGTGAAGCGAGCAGGCCATGGAGGCGGCGAGAGCACCAGCTCTTGATTTAAATCATATGGTAAAAAGCATCCAAAGAGGAAGAAAGAACAACATCAGCAAAAAAAAAACCAAACAAAAAAAACCAACCCTCGCCTGTCTTTGAAAATGGTTAAAGAGGGACCACACACACACACACACACACACACACACACACAAAAGAAAGAGAGACAGAGACCCGTTTCCCACAGAAAACACTGGTAGCCACAAAACCTGGGTAGGCGTGGCTGGGGGGGTCATGTGACTGGGTGGGGGTGACGTTGAGTTGGCCACACCCACCCAGGTTTTGTGGCTACCAGTGTTTTCTTTTCTGTGGGAAACAGATCCAAATGGCTCTTTGAGTGTTTAACGTTGCAGACCCCTGATCTAGCCTAAGGTATTTTCTGACAAAATGTCACATAATGCTGTTGGCTGAGAAGCAACAGGACAAAACCAGAAGAGTTGCATACTGGGTGGGCAGCCCTAAAAACTGAATTAATAGATGAAATACATTTTCAAAAAATGACATCAGAATAGGTTCACACATAGTACAGAAGTGGATATTTTGTTTTGTTAGCAAACCCACAAATGGCTGGGTTTGTATATCACACCAGTCACTGTTTACAAACTTCAATGGCTAAGTGTATACAACTAAATCAATCTCAAGCAAAACATGGCACAGCGGAGGAAGTCAGTTTACTAATTGCACACTATGCAGTTAGAAATAGCACATTATTTTGGTTCTGAAAACTTCTGAAATGGAGTAACGGAAAGATCTTGACGCCTGTTTATGTGGCACATTTTGAGAGTTGAGCAAAGCCCTTCTGCATCAAAGCACATTTCTCTCAAGAGCCAACACGCTAGAAATCTTCTTGTTGGCTCCAGTTCAGCACCTTAAATGCTTCTATTCCAAAGTGCTGATCTACCCGCTAAATAGTAACCTTTAGTGTAATCCAATCACAGTGGGCAATGCTGTGCTGATTCCCTGCCACCGGCATGCCACTCATTACAGATCTTGCCATCTGGCTTTCTTCTTTCCAAAGCTAATCCATGCCAATCAGCAGCAAATGAGAAACAGCAGGATAGTGGGCAGAAAGCGGGTGGGAATAGAAACATAAAGCTGATACTGTATGCAACCAACAGGAAGAGCAACTTGCTAAAACAAAAACAAAAACAAAAACCCAGTTTTGTTCTCCAGGTTTAGCAGCCTGGACCACATCTACCAGAATCCACTGCCAGTGTAGCTGGTAAATTCTACATGCTGTAGTTCCTACATACCTTTTAAAGCATTCACGTTTTAAAGCGTGTGATTTGCGGCCGTTGCACAATCTGGATCAGTCAGAGAGTTGTGGTCAAGTTCAAACCACCTTAATACAGTGCCCTTTCAGACCTTCCAGGTGAATGTGAATATTCTGATTTAATAATTCCATGAGTGATGATCAGAAAACTCTGCCAGAATCAAAGAGGAGTAAATAGATTCTATCCAACTTTTACAAAGTTTTAATCACCTTCCTATCAGACTATGCTATTAGTCTGATAGGACTAATATAAATCATAAGGTAATCTTTATGATTTATATTGATATATTGACCATCATTTGTGTTGTAAATGTTGTACCTTGATGAAGGTATCTTTTCTTTTATGTACACTGAGAGCATATGCACCAAGACAAATTTCTTGTGTGTCCAATCACACTTGGCCAATAAAAAATTCTATTCTATTCTATTCTATTCTATTCTATTCTATTCTATTCTATTCTATTCTATTCTATTCTATTCTATTCCTGCTTAGCCTGTATTTTATTCATGCTTATCTGGGAATAAACCCTACTGAACTACTTCTGGCATGCATAGGACTGCACTGTCTGTGGATTCCTTTGGGTCTTTAAACCTATGAATGCAGCCAGAACACTGAACATCTGAACATTTCTATTAAGCTCCAATGCCCACCAATTCTAACTTCCCTGCAGAATTTGCATGTTTAAGGCAAACATGTACAGAAGGAAAGCCGTGTTTGGCTATATGCACACTGAATCATGAGAGTGCAAAAGTCTGCAATATGAGTCATATCAAACAGTTTCTACTCTGACTTCACTGACAGCAATGGAAGGAGTAGAGAATTATCTGAATTTCTCACTAACAAGTACTCTGGGTTCATAATGCCTGAGCAGGGGTTTTGATGGTTATGTACCATTAAGTCATTTTCAACTCTTAGCAACCATTTATTTTTCCTTGGTGATCTGTCCCCAACTTGGTCCTTCAACTCTTCCAATGCTGGCCTCATCACTACTCCCACTGAATCTATCCACTAGCTGGTTTTTTCTTCTAGCTTTCTGCTGTATTTTATCAAAGATGACAACTGCTGCCACCTCCTGGAAATGAAACTTCATTCTTATTAAAACAAATTAAGTATCTTTAGATCAATACTCTGACATGATGGAGGCTATCTATAAAAGGTCATGCCATAATAAGTAAGAAAAAGCTGGATACTGGATAACTAATGAATATGTAATAATTTCCCTGGGAAATCTTATCCACATGCCCATTCTTTAAATTAGCAAAGATGCAAAACCATCACAGAAAATTCCAGATTTTAAACTAGGAATTTCAGGCTTCATAATTATATTTCACCCTATTAAAAATGTACAAATTTACCTAAGAACAAGACAAAACATGAACAGTTGATAATATATTCCTGAATCTCAGGCCAGGTAACAGTTATTTCTTCATATTCATAAGCTTGGGACTTCAGAAAGGCAAGAAAGAACGGAGCTGTCACAAAGGTTATTTTATGGAACAATATCTCTTCTGGATGGCCCTTTCAAGACTTGAGTACTATACCAGGTATTTATTTACTCCTGTATAAAAAGGCTAGGCTACATCTTGTATTTAATTATATGTGTAGCATTTCAAGAAATGTATTATACATATGTGACTGTTCATACACTGACTCACTCAGATGTCAAAACTCTGCAATATCAGGGTCCCGGCTCATATCAAATTGTTCCTCTCCTCTAGGAAAGAAGATGAATTTATTAGGGTGACTGTTGGCAAGGAAGAAAGGCAGAAAAGTATCTGAATTTCTCACATAGCAAGTACTCCAGGTTCATAATGCTTGGCAAAGCTTTTGATGATTATGTGCCATCAAGTCACTGTCAACTCTTAGCAACCACACAGATATATTTTCTTAACCTAATATAAATATGCACCATAGATAAAACAAGCATAAGTGGCAGTGGCAGTGGCAGTAACAGAATTGTCAAATGATAAGGTGAAGAAAACAATGTATAACATGTCCTTGAACTGTACAAGGAATGTACAGAGTATAGTACAGAGGAATAGAGACAGGTAGATGACATGTGATCCTCCAGAAGTTATTGCATAACATTTTCCATAATCACTTCCTACTTCCCATTGCCCATGCCACTTAGGACTATATGATATTAGAATTCAATAACACCTGTATCTGATCCTTCAAAAAAAGAGTTACCTATTTCCCAAGTATGGAAGTTGCCATCCATCAGAGTTCAGTTTTAGTCTCTTGACTAAGTCTTGCAGGATGTCAGAAAAATATTTATTTGAAGGTATGCAATGATTCTCAATTAATTTCAGAGTATTTTCCACTGTCAAGGATAATCTTGCACCTTGGATAAACAAATTGGTCTTACTTCTTATCAGGTTTCAACATATCTGGATGAGAGAAATAATCGATTTACTTCATCAAAGCTATTTCATAAGTATATTGTTAGACAACAGACATTCCTTCAAATAAATACATTTAGGGACAACCTATATAAAGCTTCATTTCTTCTGTTTGCCTTTATTGGCTGATAATTGGTTTCAATTTATTGTCACAAGTCCTGATCTAAACCTGCCTAAACTTCTGTAGTTTCAGATCTAACTGAGAAATAGAGTTGAATGCCATCAAAATCCTTGTTATGATCAAACCCAACTCAAACTTGGAATGGCTACTTCCATATGACCCCAATACCACCTCTTCTCACTTTCCATGTCAACTGATTCTGGGATTACAGGGGATAATTTGCAGTTTTCAATTTCTATAAAGGTCTCAAGTTAATTCTTTCTTTTATTTCAGGAGCTTTGCTGCCATTAATCTTGTGCCATAAAATAAAGAACAAAATACCAGATAATCCACCACTTTGTGTGGTTTATTCAAGTAAATTTCAATAGGAGGAAACTCAAGGCCAGTAAACAAACAGATCATGTGCTAAATATAACTTTAAATACCTGAAGCATTTATTTCATTTATTTCATTTAGTTACAATACCACACATTAACAAGCAGACTGCACTTATCATTTGACAGGATTATACATTTTAAGAATGTCAATTAACATATTTTTATATTTTCACTACCACACCAGGGTAAAAAGACAAGGAGACATCATTTTTAACTTTAGTGACTCAGAACATAAAATTATTTTGAGACATATCAGAGAAAAATAAATTCTGCAAAGGAACATTTAAAAAGAAAGTTGCTAAATGTATATTAGGGATCTTAAATTTCTGATCCACAGGTGGCCCTCTGTCATCTTTTGCAGCCCACATGTAACAAACAGAAGAGTGAAGCATAGATGTTGGCCAGCCCGTCTGTACAGTAATCATGAACACACATTATAAATCCTCTCTTGGGTTAGTCACTAACATAAAGCTCTGTTCCTAGGTATTGCAGCCTAAAAAGTAACTGCTTTCCTAGCCTTGCATCAAGGTGCAATCACAGGCACCACCAGTCAAAACAATGATTTGTGGACTCCAACCTTGGATAGTGAAAACACCTCAGTGCAGCCTTACATTTGCCTATTCTGTACAGGTTTATAGCTGTACTTTCCCCCCTAAATCCATAGCAAGAAAAAACATGGCAGAGCCACTGGTGCAGGTGCCAACTCTGGCCCCATATGTGACATCATGATGAGGAGTATGAGGAGTATAACTATCTGGCCACTGAGCTGTTTCTTCTGGGTCTTGGATCCACTGTGCCTGACAAAACCTTCATGTTATTGCCTAATTTCCAGAGTGACTTTCCTCCTCCTTTTCTCCATTGGGATGGGACCATGGGATGCGGTGGCTCAGTGAAAAAGATGCTGAGCTTGTCGATTGAAAGGTCAGCAGTTCAGCATTTCGAATCCCTAGTGCCGCATGACGGGATGAGCCCCCGTTACTTGTCCCAGCTTCTGCCAACCTAGCAGTTCAAAAGCACATAAAAATGCAAGTAGAAAAATAGGGACTACCTTTGGTGGTTTCATGCCCCTTTGGTATTTAGTCATGCCAGCCACATAATCACGGAGACGTCTTCAGAGAGCGCTGGCTCTTCGGCTTTGAAACAGAGATGAGCACTGTCTCCTAGAGTCCGGAATGACTAGCATATATGTGCGAGGGGAACTTTTACCTTTACCTTTTGCCTTTCTCCATTGGTTGCCTGGATTTTTAGAACTCTGAAAGTGCACCTGATATGCCAAAGGACAAGATGGCAATGAAGAGGCATCTCAATTCTCTTTATGCAACTGCCTCCTAAAGAAATATTTATCTCTCAGGAAATATCCAAAAAATACTCCACTATGAGGTACTTGAAAGACCAAAACCAAGACACTTTCACTCAATTCTTTGTTTGCCATGATAAATATTTGCTTTCACTTCAAACACATAGTAAATGGGTTTATTAAATAAATAGGATATCAGTCATTAGGAGGATGTGGCTCAAACACTGCATATGTTTATATATAAAATATATCTTATTTCATATATATTAAATTAGAGCTGCTGAATTTAGTTGCAGGAAGTAGTTCATGCCCCTTGCAGCAATTTATTGGGAAGCAAACAAAACTTCCAGTCACAGAGTCACCTGAGAAATTGTATTATTAGATGCTTGGATTTTGATTACGGTTATTTGATAAGACTGGACCAATTCAAAAATAAAATCTTCAGTTTTGTTTAGTAATTTTAAATTAATTATTATTAGTATATTAATCTATCTCGCCAGGGGGGACTGATGACGGTCAGTTGGCATCCTGGCTCAAGGGCAGAAGCCTTCCGCTACTTCGCATGCGTTCCTACCCTGCGCCGTGCACGATTATGCATCGTCTCTCTCCAGCCTCCCAGAGCTTCGAAACAAGAGCAGCCGCCCTCCGCAAGGACTCCGTTTTCAGAGTCTCCAACTGGTTTTTCTGCGTCAGTGCACTACCTCCTAATTTCAGAATGCAATCCACTGCAGCAGCCATTGTGCCCAGACTTGCCGCCTCGCATTTTATCGGCTGTCTTTGCTGACGCCACATCCGGCCAATTTCACTGTAGCAATTTCAGAATAGCCCTTCGGTTGCATTTCAGGCAATGGAATGAAATTGAGGAGAATTTGAAAAATGACTACTGATTGCAGCATCAAACAATTTATTGCTTTTTTTTTGGAGGGGGGGGAGAGGATACGCGGCTATTTTTGTTTCAACTTTTCTTCCCTAATACTCTAATAAAATGATGCTCTTTCTACCTTTTAATCAAACTCTCAAGACAGGTTGATTCCGGTTGAAGTAGAACTGCAGATGTTTAAAGGCACTATTTTATGAGTTTTGTTTTCACAACTGGAACCAGGTTTATATATGCATTTAGATGATTAATCGACAAGGGGGGGGGGGGAAATGGTCCTAGGTAATGCAATGCATTTGCCAACATTAGTCTCCTTTTACTCCCTCCCCCCCCAAAAAATTGCTGTACAATGTAAATCGGATGGGGGTCAGAAAATCCACGGGGGTTGATTATGTGCCAACATAGCGGCCTCATCGATAGAAAGGATGGCTTTATGCTCATTGAAACGGCTTATACTGCATATATTTATTGGCATTGCTAAGAATGTCTCCTTTTGCTGTTTGTGATGGTGCTCAAAGATAGCAAGGCAACCTTTGATACATGTAAAACAATCCGAAATTCCAAGCACCTCTTTACAGGCAATGAAAAGCTATTTACTAAATCTGCACTACTATTAACCTCATCGTTCCCATCACCAATCTCTTTCCACTTATGACTATATGACTGTAACTTTGTTGCTGGTAATCCTTATGATTTATATTGATATATTGACCATCATTTGTGTTGGAAATGTTGTACTTTGATGAAAGTATCTTTTCTTTTATGTACACTGAGAGCATATGCACCAAGACAAATTCCTTGTGTGTCCAATCACACTTGGCCAATAAAAAATTCTATTCTATTCTATTCTATTCTATTCTATTCTATTCTATTCTATTCTATTCTATTCTATTCTAGCACTGAAGTTATTCTCCAAATTGTTTGAGCAAACGACATTGCGTCTCTCTTAACCCCACATCCCGAGGAACAGCTACGCAGCCTTTTCGCCTCTCCTACTTTAACATTTTGCAGTCCACCCTGGAATCCACAGAGCGCTGTCATGACTTTTTTTTCTTGTTAATAAAAGACTAGAAAATTATTAATAGCCCCTTAAATCGCGGCAGCCGCTCTGGTTGGTTTGTAGCAACGTCTACTATGGTGATGTCAGCAGGAAATCACAGCGAAAGGCGGATCCGACCGTTTCTAGGAGCCGGCGCTGCTAGGTGAGTCTCTTGTTCCGTCGCCAATAGCATAAAAACCCCGATGTTGGTTGAGGGAAAACGGGGACCAGTTTCCTTAGCTTGTGGTACTGTGGGTGTAGCGAAGCTTGGAAGAATCCGATCTCTGCCCGTGATCTGCGTGTTTCTCTGGTGGCTCGTGTCCTGAAAAATGGTATGCTTTGAAAGGGAATTTAAAGCCTCAGAAGAAGGTGATCGGCAGGTGGGTAGTAGCTATGAACTGCTGCCGTTCCTTCAGGAGTTGCAGCAAAAGGCACCCTTATTTAATTAGGGGTGTTTTTCATCCTGACCTATATACAATCTCTTCACCTTTTCATTTACATAAAAAACAATCCAAATTCTGCGGAATGAAGAAAAATTAAGTCCGTTGCAGAGGTATGACATGCACACTTTTATGGGAGATGGAGAGGAGGTGGAAATTATAGTTGGCCATCGAAGTTGGACACTTTGGGAAATCTGGCCATTGTGCAAGAGAGCTTCCTGTCTCTTTCCCTTCTGTTTATGCTTTTTCCTTTTCCCCCTGAGGAGGGGGAAATGCCTCTTCTTCATTTTCCTTCCCTTTAAATTTGGAGTACTCTACACCAGGGGTCTCCAACCTTGGTCCCTTTAAGACTTGTGGACTTGATGAACGTATCTTTTCTTTTATGTACACTGAGAGCATATGCACCAAAACAAATTCCTTGTGTGTCCAATCACACTTGGCCAATAAAAATTCTATTCTATTCTATTCTATTCAATTCCTAGAGTTCCTCAGCCAGCTTTGCTGACTCTGGGAGTTGAAGTCCACAAGTCTTAAAGGGACCAAGGTTGGAGACCCCTGCTCTACACCACAAAGAGGAAGAAGAATGTAAACTTTATCAGATGCTTAAGAAAATTGCTTTAGTGAAGAATATGGAGATTTTAAGTTATCCAGGCCATGGTTGTCCCAAAGGTGCTTTTTCAAAAGACAACTGGACTTCCTTTGTTTTTCCTTGAATATGTTTCCTTTCTCATCCAAGAAACTTCAGAACTGAAGAAGCTTCTTGGATGAGAAGTGAAACATCTTCAGGAGAAAGAAAGAAAGTCCAGTTGCCTTTTGAAAAAGCACCTTTGGGGTTTTAAGGAGATGTCTGTTAATGGATACTCCATTCTTATCACATGATCTACCCAGTTTCTCAAGACATCTCTTAAAAATGATTGGAGTAGGTGTGTATCTTCAGTCCCTGCACAGACCCATTCCTCTTCAGTTTGAGCTTGACTTAAAATATAGACTCAAACTATAACTGTTTCATTTCCAAATCAATAACTGCATGTGAGATTCAGGAAAGTTTTTCCAACTTAGGTTGTGTGGCTAAACATAGTCCTCGACTTACAACTATTTGTTTAGTGTCAGTTCGAAGTTACAACAGCACTGAAAATGTGAATTATGTCTGGTTTTCATACTTATGATGGTTGTAGCATCCCCACAGTCACATAATCAAAATTTGGGTGCTTGTCCACTGGCATGTATTTCTGATAACTGCACTGTTCCAGAGTTATGTGGTCACTATTTGTAACCTTCCCAGCTAGCTTCCAACAAACAAAAGACAATGGGGGAAACCAGATTTGCCTAATGACTGTATAATTCACTTTAGCTATAGTGATTTGCCTTAACAACTGTGGCAAAAAGTTGGTAAAATGGGGCAAATAATCATTTAACAATTGCCTCGCTTAGCAATGAAAATGTTGCACTCAGTTGTGGTTGTAAGTCAAGGACTACTTACATGATTAATTTCTAATTTGGTGACTTCTTGAATTTGTGTAGAAATTGGAATACATTTAAAACTATCATCTTAGACCAAAGCTTTATGAATTAATGTAGATGTTTTTCATCCGCATTATCTTTCTTATCCGATTGTGATAAGATTGTATTTATATAATACATACGTTGAGCTATAGCACATTTGATTCAAAGACAGAAAAACTGGTAGTAAAAAACGGAATTTGTTCACAACTTTTAAAACTAAAGGGATTTTTTTTCTGGGATTGTATGACAGCTGTGGAGTGATACTGGGCAATGAGCAGAATTTAAATAACATAAAAACAATTATAATCATTACAAAAATTAAAATACAAAGCACTTAAGAAGCAGCAAACCCAAATCATTAACACAACTGAGTGCATATTTTCAGTCACTCCTTTCTCCTTTTCTTAAGATAAGAGACTTAGTTACCCAATAACTAATCCATTTTAGTTTTTTCCTGGTTACAATACCTAATAACTTGAATAATACAACTATGCTTTACTTCCCATATCTTAAATTGGGAGTAGCCAAGAGAGAGATGGAAGGAGGAGCTGAGAAACTCCTGAAGTCAGGCCTTTCCTATTCATGACATAGTTCCCCAGTTGGTGGAGGCATTCCCTGCTGGCTGGGGACATGCTAGAAGGGGATAGCAATAACACTTACACTTATATACCACTTCAGAGTGCTTTACAGCCCCCTCTAAGCAGTTTACAGAATCAGCATATTGCCCCCAGCAATCTGGGTCCTCATTTTACCGACCTGGATGGCAGCAAAGCTGAGATTGGCAATAAGGACAGCAAGATTTATACTGGCATTCTATGCCAGCTCAGAGATGGCTAAGTAACACTTCAACACAGTATTCTGGAAAGACGTTATTACTGGGTTCTCTGGAAATGTTGAAATATCCATGGTTAGTATAAGCATAGGTTTGTGTATCTTACTTTTGTATTTTTTCCCCCAAAAAACCAATCAGTTTATATGGTTGCTCATCAAATACATGAATGGGTAGCTAGCTATCAGTATTAAAAAGTAAATAAAATAAGTAAATTACAGTATACAAAAAATTAAAACACAAAGCAGCTAGATAAAAAAATCACAATGTAACCAATCTTGATAATTCGTGCATCAGTTTCTGTGAAATTTGACAAGCTTCATCTCTTCATAATAATGCAGCTTTTCTGTGAATTTCATTTCATTCCCATTCTGAAGAACATAAACAAAAAATCAATATGTGCCATTCTTCATTTATGTTTTTTCCAGATAGGGTAATTACAGTATGAGACTAGAACTTTGGTTTTCATATTTATCCAGCCAAATTGGGTACAAATTTCAAAGCATTCTCTGGACTGTCACAAGATAGAATGATGTTAAAATGGCTTGGATAGCTAGCCGTGATGTCAGAATGGCTTGGTTAGACCTCATAGCGCTAGAAAGAATATAGCTGGAAACTTCTAAATTCTGTGCAACAAGTATTTCCCAGTGGGAAATATAGCAGTGAGTTTGATAATTGGAAGATTGCACTGACAATCAAAAAAGAGTCTACAGATTGCATAAGTAGTGGGGTTCATTATATACAGCCTCTATTCCAGGCGACATTATTCAATTGTTACGGCACTGCACACAGGAGGGAAGCATGGCACTAACCATCATCACTTTGTCTTATGAAGAAGTATATACCAGGCACTGCATAGGAAGGGGAAGATTATTTTGGAATCTTTACATTTATGCAAAATCTTATCCAAATACTGTTGAAGGGTAATTTATTAAGTATGTATGTATGCATTAGATACGCTTCAGAAGTTTTATCAAACTCAGTATGATTCCTTTGAGTTCCTCTTAAGATTCAGAGCTTCTCGGGCATCCAGGAATAACTTGGACAAATCTTACATAAGTACAATCTGCTCCAGCAGGCTTTCGTAGCTCTCAAGAGAGTTTCCTGATAAATCGATTGATGTTTGCCCTGGATCCCCCAGAGTATAAACTGAGAGCAATTTGAGATGTAACAGAACAGAAAATGAACCCAGTAGTATAATCTCTGCTGGGCCCTTTTGTACATCTTTTGTAGAAAATCTAATCTAGTTGCAGAAAAGCACAAGGTGTAACATATGGTAAAATGGTAATATGTAATGAGCTATATTTAAAATCTAATGCAAGACCGATGCTACTGAAATTGTTTCCTTTGCATAAGGAATAGAAAAAGGCTGATTTTTCTCTTCTCTTTTACACACACTACAAGTTCTTGTGCAACCTTCATATCTGTTGTGAACTATTGGCTTTTGATACATGATTTTATTGCTTCAGGTTTTCAGGCCCTAAAAGGAGGAGGTCTCGTCAAAATTATACATATCTTGTGGAAACCAGCTTATCACATTCTACCAGATGAGTTGTGATATCTAAATGTCTATAATGTTACAAAAAATGGCTGATTTCTGTTGTTTTCCCTCCACCCTGCAGGTAATGTTCATTTACACGTCTGAGAAATCATGAAATCGGTGTCACTTGCAGCCATTTTTTGGTGTATCCTAATACCATCATTTGAGACCAGCAAGGTGAGGGAGGACAATAGGAAGAAAAAAATAGTTTATAATTAAATTAAATTTTTGTGTATGGATTAATTTCTACACATGAACCCGAATTCATTTACTTAGTGTAATTTTTTTGATATCTGAATATTGTCTGCAATCTTTCACTCTATTTTCTTTGATAAACACAATTATCTCAGTATTCATATATACAGTGCTCTTCATTGTATCATATAGTTTATCAGCCAACAACATAATATTATTAAATACAAATGTACATCTATGTTCATGGCCCCAATCATCATATCTCTAATGTCACCACAAACTTTCCTTATCCATTTCTTTCATAAATACATTAAACAATCAAGATGTCATACAAGGAGATCTCTATCCTTATCTTATTCCCTGTTCAGTATTTAACCATTCACTAAACATTCTATTTATTCTCACACAGGTTTTAATTCCACTATATGCCAATCTTATTGCCCTCAGCAATTAACATTTAATTTTATATGCTGGATGGGGAACAGTGGGCTGAAACCGATTCCTGGAAAGATCAAATGACTCTGGGTTTGGGGGTTCTTTGGTCCATGGAGAATTGCCATTTCTGGTCTTGGAAGGGGTGGCACTGCCACGGAAAGATCCAATGTGTAATCTGGAAGTTCTTCTGGACTCACAACTGCTCAAGAAGCAGGTAGCAGTCATGGCCAGGGCTTTTATGCAGCTATGGCTTGTGCATCAGTTATCCTCTTTCCTGGACCAACGATCCATCTTCAGTTAATCAAACCCTAGTAACTTCCTGTCTTCAACTATTTTAATACCCTGTACATGGGGTTGGCCTTGAAAAGAATCTGGAAGCTCCAATTGGTTCAAAATGCAGTGAACCATGTTGTTTTGTGCAGATGTAGATGTGCACAGATGGCATCTCTCCTGTGGAAGCTTCATTGGCTACTGATCTGCTTCTGGGTACAATTCAAGATTCTGGTTGTCACCTTCAAAACCCCCACATGACTTGGGGATAGGTTATCAGAAGGACCGTCTCTTCCTGGTTAACATCCATCTGACCTACCAGAGCTGAAGTCAGCAAATGTGGGTCCCCTCTCCTAAGGAGGTACATCTGGCGGGGCCCAGAAGAACGGCCTTCTTTGTGGTGGTTCCCTCTTTTTAGAGCATCCCTGTGGAGATTAGAGTGGCCTTCACTTTGACATTCTTTTGCAGGGCCCTGAAGACCTGGTTTTGCCAAAGGGCCTGGGGAACCCAGAGTGGGCTTATTTGATTGATTGTTGGTATTGTTTTTTTATTTTTTTTGATATTGAATATTTATTTTTGTAAGCTGTCCAGAGTTGCTGAGAGTGAGTAGACAGCCATACAAATTTTCTTAAATAAATAAATAAATATTACTGAAGTAAAACTTAACAGTTGTAACAACCAAGATGTAGTTCAAAAAAATATCAAGGATCACAGGTTCTCCAGCACAATATAACATGACTGGAAAGAGTATCGTTAACAACTTTGCAATGAGGCAAAACTATTGGTCACACATATTGCTTATTCTACTTGTATCCTATTTTTCTTCTATAGACATTTGAAGACATCCGCTGCAAGTGTGTCTGCCCACCATATCGGAATATAACAGGACAGATTTACAAGAACAATGTATCGCAGAAAGATTGGTGAGGCAAATTTCAGAAAAGATTCTCAAAGCTCATAGAATGTTTGCAAGATGTGATTGTTCTAAAAAGCTGGTTTTAAAACTGGTCTTCAGTATAGGAAGACGGTGAAATGAACTAGTCTCATGCTTTCTGTCTGATCAATTGGATACTTTCATCCTGTACATTTTATCTATTTGTATATCTGTCAAGGGAATTAACTTAGTGATGTAGTAGCAGTCTCAAAATTATCCAGCTAAATGTAACATTAAACTCTGTATCCTTGAAAACAGGTGAACTTCCATATGATAAAAGGTTTTTGATGCCCGTTGTTGCTTCTTTTTTTCTCACAACTACAGTAACTGCTTGCATATAGTGGACCCTATGCCAGTGCCAGGACATGATGTTGAGGCATATTGCCTGTTGTGTGAGTGCAAGTATGAAGAACGAAGCACCACGACCATCAAGGTAAAATACCAACCTGTCTCTTACACCAACTTTCTCTGTTGTCATTGTATAGAAGTAAGAATTTTGGCTGTTGACAACCGTCAAGGAAACTAAAAAGAGAATTGAAAATATACTCACAAGGAAATTAGCATTGTGAGATTGTGGCAAGACAAGAGTGTCTACATAGGTAGTTCTCCTGATTAGTGTTTCTCATTACCTTGTAGTGAAAGCTGTATTTGAGAATCATATCTTAGATTTCTCCTTAAGAGATCAAGGAAATAATTTTAGTCATATTTTGGTTATGTACTGTATATAAATGTTTGGTTTTGAACTGTTTAACTTTGCTCGGAAAGATGTTATTTTCTTCATCCTTTTTTAAATCCGACGTCTTCATACAATGCAGAATTTCGAATCTGTATAACTGCATATACTTCCAGCAGATTGAAAAGGCATCAGACTGGGGAAATCCAACATGGTATCTTTGTCCATATTTTGATCTTATCCTTTCTAGCACTGGTAATTTTTTAGCTGATTTCCCTATTACAATATAGATGTTGATGCTTTGTTCAAAATACGTTCTTTTATCCAAGATCTTTGATGACATTTTGTGTTCATGTAGATTATCATCATCATTTATCTCTCGGTGATTGGAGCTCTTCTACTCTACATGGTCTTTTTAATGGTAGTTGACCCTTTTATTCGCAAACCAGATGCCTATACTCAGCCCCTGCACAATGAAGAAGAGTCAGAGGTGAGTTTGATGCTCTTTAAACAGGTTTTCTTTTTCCATTTGGACTACCTGAATCTGGTGTCTTCCGTACATTGCTTCCCACAATCCCCCACTTAATAGATTGTGGGAATTAAAAGCTAATCATTTTGGAAAGCCTGAGATTCTGGAAGGCTTGCCAATAATCAGATCTTTAAATCCATATGTTCAGCAGTGGAGATTTCTACATACCAATCACTTTACAGAACAAAGTGATTGGTATGTAGAAACCTCCACGTATGCTTATTCACTTATTTACATATTTATTCACATAACGTTTTCTGTATGCACAATGATGGAAGCCTTCCCACACACAGAGGGTACTTTGTTCAGCATACAGCCCTTTCCCTCTAGATACTCTTCTCCCCAATGCACACACATCTTCATCCTTTCCAGACAGCATAATGCCTGAAGAGGGTTTAAGATATGGCGCAAAATCTGTTTCTATAATCAGCACTCAGAACTAACATTTCCAAGCTGAAACACTGCAGATAAGTTGAGTGTGCAGCTTTCTGAAGTCTAGAGGTGATTGCGTTAGAGAAGGCACCTTTAAACAATTAGTGACATAAAGGCAGGGGTGAACTGCTCCCGGCTCGGACCAGATCGGCCAATCTAGTAGCGATGGCGGCGGGTGTTTCGGAGAACTGGTAGCAAAAATCCTTGCCCCCCCCATCCCCCGCCCATGCTTGCCGGTTCTATTAAAAAATGCTTTTAAAAGGTAAAAAAGAGGCTCTGACGATCACAGCTGAGCCGTGTGATTGTCAAGTCTTTTTTTTTTACTTTTAAAAGCATTTTTACAACCTATTTGGTGAAATAGGTTGTAAAAAAATGCTTTTAAAAGGTTAAAAAAAGACTCCGACGATCACAGCTGAGCCGTGCGATCAAGTCTTTTTTTTTACTTTTAAAAGCATTTTTTACAACCTATTCAGCCAAATAGGTTGTAAAAGAAATGCTTTCAAAAATGAAAAAGATTGTGCGCCACAGCTGATCACAACCCCCCACACATCCCTGCGTGCTATTCTGCTTATCCCATGCCTTTTTTTGGCTTGCACTGTGCATGCGCACGCACCTCACATGGTAGTAAACTGGTTCAGATTTCACCACTGCATAAAGGAATTGGATTTCTTTCTAGGATCTCATTTTAGATTGTGGATTGCATCTTTGAAGTTCACGCACATTAAATATGAGCACATTTTGTTTTGAAGAAAATATTTTAAAATCCCGTTAACTATGTTTCCTGAGACAACACAATTCACATTAAGCCAACAAAACCAAAGGATTTTATTTTGTATTTCATTCATTCATTTGAATTAGAACGCTGAAGCAGTATCTAAAATAAGGCTGTTAAATTTGTCTGAACTACAGCTCATTATGATAAAGAGAGAAAGCTGGGAATTATATTTCAGAAATATCTCCTGCTTCTGCTTTAAATATGGCAACAATGCAATATAATATGATTATATTGATTATGGAAATTTATATTTTTGGTAGACAGAATGTTACCCGGCCATTTCATTGTAATTCCTTTGCATTTGTTTTTATAGAAGGTAACTAACCATTCTTCATAATCCAAAACATACTGAAGTAATATAGCTACCTTGAGAGATTTTCTGTCATTAATGATGAGCAGTTTAACCTTGCTATTTTCACAGTGTGTATGAATATAATATCCCTGTCCATTCGATTTAAAAAATATTTTGATTTGTCTTTATAGCCCAAGGTGGAGCATTACTACTGCGCATTTGAAATGCTTTTTCTTTGAGATGTTTCTCCTTCTGTTACTGCAGGAACCTTGTTCCTTGACAGCCATACGTCCTTCAGCCAGTGCCAGAACAAATACAGTGCTGGAGAGAGTGGAAGGAGCCCAGGAAAGGTGGAAGCGTCAGGTGCAGGAACAGCGGAAGACTGTGTTTGATCGGCACAAGATGCTAAGCTAGACCTTTTATTTTAGGTGTGAGCTGCAGCTGCTGGTTAGCTAGGCAAAATTTTGTTCGCCAATACAGACCCCCAAATCTGTAGTTTAAATATCTTGCACCTGCTGTTTCTGATTGGGTTTGCTTGTTGTCCTCCTCAGTCTACCCAAGAGAATATGCTGCATTTGAAGCAAGTTGCTGGTTGCACGTTCCATCTATGAGGGCTGCCACTTGCTTTATTTGTTGCCGTAAGGAAAAAAATAACTCTAGGATAACTAAAAGTGAGAAACAATTGCAACTTTGGGTTCTATAATCTGCCAAGCATTGGTCTGGTTTGGTGATAAAAATGTGGCATGCATTTGTTCATTATTGCTTACTAACCTGTGGCTTGGCTTTTAGCTCAAGTTGGATGTATTAATGGAATGAGAACAGCAACATCCTTTTCATTCCATTGACTGTATGCCGATATATGATCCTTCACTGTTGCAAAATACCTACAGAGAAGTGGCTTGGATCTATGTGTAACATGCTAGTTTGAAAAGTTGGCACTAAAGATAGAAATGCAATAAGGGAAATTAACTCAGCAAAAAGGAGTTATTGTATTTGGCTCATAAATTCTTACAGATTCTTCCTTCAAGATTTTTTTCAGGATAGTTAACTTTACACCAAAGAAATATGGATAGATTTTTTTAGCGCTATCATAATTAATGTTAAGCCATGGTTAACCCATCACAAGTATGAGTTCTATGCTTCCCAGTCTCCTAAAGGGATCAAACCAAGAAGCTTGTGGGTGCCTGTTTCACATGCAGATTTTTAAACAATCAAGAGGTTATACAGATTCTTGTATTTCTTTGCTTTGGAGACAGTTTAATTATTGCCTAGATTATATCTCAATTTTCAAAGTACAATGAACAGATGAAGCCATTGTTGTTCATACAATTTCATATGCAAACAAAGTTTGCTCATACAAAGTTCATATGCACATGTTTACTATCGAAAATCCTTTGCTTCAAGAGTTATCTGCACAGGAAGGAAACTGCATTATTTAGCGCAAAGGAAATTGCCCTTCTATATGTGGCAGTTTATCCCAGTATGTAGAACTGGATTCTACTATCAAAGGACATTTATAGAAATATAGCCTTAGATTTTAATATCAGTTCAAAGAGTGACATGCAACATGCAAAATAAAATTTAACTTGACTTAATGGAAAATTTCCTGCATGCATTTGGATATGGCCTACGTGGTCATAATTGTTTTACAATACATCAACCAACCGCTTGCCCAAATGTATGGGACATCACATTGAAATTTGTTTTGATGGTACTTGTAGCAGCCAGATTTATGCCACCAATTAAGGGGAAGTAGTATTAACAGTATGTAATGGTGAAATGTAATGTTGAATTGGTTGCTCAGATGCAAAAGACACTACCAAGAGATCTTGAAGGTCAGACAGTATTTTTTCCGCATGCAGAAATATTTATGTATTAAATGATCTACTTTATTTCTTAAAATATCTCTGGCAGATTGGATCAGTCTTTGTTACTATGCAGCATCTGTTCATTAAATAAAGTATGTACAATATCACAGATGTCAGGCATGAGTCAATAACTTTTTGGCAGAAAGGGATATCAATTACTCAAGGGTTCAGAGAATGCATAAAAATGGAGTCTAAATTCATAAAATAAATGCCATACCATATGTGGGGGCTGCTGAAATCCAGTAAATATTGCAAGCCATTAAGTGTTCTCTGTATCTCTTTGTTGTTTCTATAAGCATCTATATTTCATTGCCCAATTATGTCTGATGATATATCTCAACAGCTGGTTACTAAGCACAGAACTGCAAAAAAAAATATATCCATGGTTTACATGGAAGTATGTGGCAAGGGATTTGACTTTCTTTACTGAAAGCATTTATAAGCCATTTTTCATTCAAATATTCAACATGATGTACAAAAATAAATCAGCAACAAAAAAGTAGACTGAATAACAGTGTCCTAATACGTCAGAAATTACATCTGATAAAACAAGACCTCTAAAATCATCATACTAACAAGATTAACATAAATTCTAATGTGAACAAATAATGTGTTCTACAACACTTTTGCATCCCATTCTAAAGGAGATAAATTAATGTAACAGTAAGAGTTGGAAGGGACCTTGGAGGTCATCTAGTCCAACCCCCTGCTCACACAGGTGACGTATACTAGGGATTCGAACCATTGACCTTTCTTATCAACAAGCTCAGCATCTTAGCCACTGAGCCACCTAGGGAGCTATC
Source organism: Ahaetulla prasina (assembly GCF_028640845.1). Classification (NCBI taxonomy): domain Eukaryota; kingdom Metazoa; phylum Chordata; class Lepidosauria; order Squamata; family Colubridae; genus Ahaetulla; species Ahaetulla prasina. Next base: position 187,397,833 of record NC_080541.1, on the reverse strand, counting down.
TAATGGTAATGTTGGAAAAACAACAGAAGCTACTTTTTAAAAACTTTTTATTACCTCTTTTCATTTCTTTTAAGCTGGCACTTCTAAATATAACCTTGGTGTTGTATGCCCAAAAGTGATTTTAGCTAGCTAAAAAACTACTCATGGGGATGCCAACCAAAGACATATATTCTAGGTCAATATTAACTACAGTTAGGAGATGTGAAAAGAAGTCTGAAGCCTGAACCTCCTAGAACCACCTCAGTGCATGACTTAAAAATCAGTAGAATCATTTCATGCTATTTTGAGATACAAGAAATTTGGAGACTATAGTTTAAAACTTCCCATAGAATTAATATAATTTAAAAACAAGTGTTAGCTCTTTTTTTCATGGTTCTAAATGTACTTATTTATATCCTGCAGATAGTAAATGTACCTGTTCATGATTCTTACTGTTAATGTAAAATATATTGAGATAATTACACCATCTGAAAGCAAAGCATTTATTTATTTATTTATTTATTTGTTCACACTTTTATACCGCCCTATCTCCCTAGGGACTCAGGGCGGTTTACAGCCATATAAAACATATATATGTACAGAATAAAACATTAATTTAAAAAACTTATTACACAAGGCCGAATGTTTAAAATAGAGATATAAATAATAAAACCCCATTAAAACCAAATTTAAACATTTAAAAATTTAAAAATTCTAGTCCAGTCCTGCGCAGTTAAATAGATGTGTCTTAAGCTCGCGGCGGAAGGTTCGAAGGTCAGGAAGTTGGCGAATTCCTGGGGGAAGCTCGTTCCAGAGGGTGGGGGCCCCCACAGAAAAGGCCCTTCCCCTGGGTGTCACCAGTCGGCACTGCCTGGCCGACGGTACCCTGAGGAGTCCCTCTCTGTGAGAGCGCACGGGTCGGTGAGAGGCATTCGGTGGCAGCAGACGGTCCCGTAAGTAGCCCGGCCCTATGCCATGGAGCGCTTTGAAGATCATTACAAAAACCTTGAAGCGCACCCGGAAGGCCACAGGCAGCCAGTGCAGTCTGCGCAGGAGAGGTGTTATGTGGGAGCCGCGAGGGGCTCCCTCTATCACCCGCGCAGCCGCATTCTGAACTACCTGGAGTCCCATGTAGAGAGCATTGCAGTAATCCAGACGAGATGTCATGAGAGCATGAGTGACCGTGCATAGGGCATCCCGGTCTAGAAAGGGGCGCAACTGGCGAACCAGGCGAACCTGGTAAAAAGCTCTCCTGGAGACGGCCGTCAAATGGTCTTCAAAAGACAGCCGTCCATCCAGGAGGACGCCCAGGTTGCGCACCCTCTCCATTGGGGCCAATGACTCGCCCCCAACAGTCAGCCGCGGCTGCAGCTGACTGTACCGGGATGCCGGCATCCACAGCCACTCCGTCTTGGAGGGATTGAGCTTGAGCTTGTTTCTCCCCATCCAGACCCGTACGGCTTCCACACACCGGGACAGCACTTCGATAGCTTCGTTGGGGTGGTCCGGTGTGGAAAAGTACACCTGAGTATCATCAGCGTACAGCTGGTACCTCACACAGAAACGACTGATGATCTCACCCAGCGGCTTCATGTAGATGTTGAACAAGAGGGGCGAGAAAATCGACCCCTGCGGCACCCCACAAGTGAGGCGTCTCGGGGCCGACCTCTGCCCCCCCGTCAACACCGTCTGCGACCGATCAGAGAGATAGGAGGAGAACCACCGATAAACGGTGTCTCCCACCCCCAATCCCTCCAACCGGTGCAGCAGGATACCATGGTCGATGGTATCAAAAGCCGCTGAGAGGTCTAATAGGACCAAGGCAGAGGAATAACCCCTATCCCTGGCCCTCCAGAGATCATCAACCGATGCGACCAAAGCCGTCTCAGTGCTGTATCCGGGCCGAAAGCCCGACTGGAACGGGTCTAGATAGACGGTTTCCTCCAGGTACTGGGGTAGCTGACATGCCACTACACTCTCTACAACCTTCGCCGCGAAGCGAAGGTTGGAGACCGGACGATAATTACCTAAAACAGCTGGGTCCAGGGAAGGCTTCTTGAGGAGAGGCCTCACCACCGCCTCTTTCAAGGCGGCCGGAAAGACCCCCTCCAACAAAGAAGCATTCGTAATCCCCTGGAGCCAGCCTCGTGATACCTCCTGTGCGGCCAGCACCAACCAGGAGAGGCACGGGTCCAGTAAACGTGGTGGCGTTCAACCTACCCAGCAACCTGTCCATGTCCTCGGGAGCCACAGGGTCAAACTCTCCCAAACAGTCTCAACAAGACGGCTCTCTGACATCCCGCCTGGATCTACCCAATTTTGGTCCAGGCCGTCCCGAAGCTGAACGATTTTGTCATATAGATAACCACTAAACTCCTCGGCACGTCCCTGCAACGGGTCATCCCGCTCCCCCTGTTGAAGGAGAGAGCGAGTCACCCGAAACAGGGCGGCCGGGCAGTTATCTGCCGACGCAATGAGGGAGGAGACGTAGCAACTGCGACTGCGGCTGACCTACTTGCCCTGCGAGATGCCCCTCTCTCGCGGGTTTGGCCCTCCAGATTATCGAGGGCCCACCTTGAGGACGGGCTTTGGAGTCCCGAGAGGTGGCATGCGAAAAATAGGAGGCTTAGGGGTTTTTTAATTAGTTGTTTTAATAGATTTTTTAAGGGGAGTTTTAATGGGGATTTTAAGGGTTGGGAGGGGAGGATTTGTGGTGGGGAGAGAACCCGTCGGGGAGGGATCCAGCCCCTGTGCTTGTTCGCGACATTGTTACATCTGGTCTGAAGGCAGGGGGGGAGGGTTCTGTTCCAGGACTAGAGGGCTGTCCAATCTGTACGGTAAGTGGGAGAGGCAGATATGGCGGAGGGGGGGGGCGTATCGAGTGTTGGGAGCACGTGCTCGATGTTTGACGGCGATCACGTGCTCCGGCCCCTCAGTCCCTACCCGTTCCTCAGGCGGCCATGATCCTCAGAGCCTGGATCTTCGGTTGATGTTATGTAATGCCCGGTCCGTGGCTAATAAAGCCCCCCTGATTTGCGATCTTATTCAGGGGGAGTCCGCGGACCTTATGGGCATTACGGAGACCTGGTTGGGTCCGGAGGGGGGGGTTCCCCTCGTTGAGCTGTGCCCTCCAGGTTTCCGAGCATTTCATCAGCCGAGGGCCCAAGGTAGGGGTGGGGGGTGGCGGTTGTCATTAAGGAAGATCTAGAACCGAGGGAGGCCACTGTTCCTCAGATTGCCGGTTGTGAATCCCTCTATGTGAGGTGGGGCCATAGGAATCAGTTGGGCTTGTTGATCGCGTACCTGGCTCCTTGCTGCGTGACCACAGCCCTGCCCGAGCTGTTGGAGGTACTTGCCTCTGTGGCGGTTGAGACCCCCAGACTTATAGTCATGGGGGATTTCAACTTGCCATCGGCTGGCTTGCTATCGACTGCAGCTCGGGAGTTCCAGGCTTCCATGACGGCCTTGGACCTGATTCGGGTAAATGATGGCCCCACGCACATGGGGGGAGGCACACTGGACCTGATTTATATCTCTGGTCAGTGGTTAAATGATCTGGAATTAAATGATTTAGTAACAGAACCGATGTCATGGTCCGATCATTTTCTCCTTCGACTAGACTTCCGAACCGCCATGCACCATCGCAGGGAGACGGAACCTATACGGTGGTTCCGTCCCAGGCGCCTGATGGACCCTGAGAGGTTCCGGACGGAGCTTGAGCCATTCCCTGAGGATCTGGCCCACGGCACGACTGAGGAACTAGTTGCGGCCTGGGAGCGGGCCGCGGCTGGGGCCTTGGACCGTGTCGTGCCTTTGCAACCTCTGACCCGGCGCAGATCTCGTTTGGCCCCTTGGTTCTCCGAGGGGCTGAGGGAGATGAAACGCCGGAGAAGATGTCTAGAGAGCACCTGGAGGTCCAGCCGTTCCGAAGCTGATCGGACACTAGTTAGGTCCTATTCTAGGACCTACCTAGTGGCAATGAGGGAGGCGAGGCGCTCATATGCCTCCACCCTCATTGCGTCGGCAGATAACCTCCCGGCCGCCCTGTTTCGGGTGACCCGCTCCCTCCTTCATCAGGAGGTGCGGGATGACCCGTTGCAGGGACGTGCTGAGGAGTTTAGTGGTTATCTATACGATAAAATCGCTCAGCTCCAGGATGGTCCGGACCGAAATTGGGATGATCCAAGCGAGGGAGAGGAGACACGTCTTGTTGAGTCCATTTGGGATGAGTTTGACCCTGTGGCTCCCGAGGACGTGGACAGGTTGTTGGGGAGACTTCACGCCACTACATGTTTACTGGACCCGTGTCCTTCCTGGCTGGTACTGGCCACTCAGGAGGTGACACGAGGCTGGCTCCAGGAGATTATTTGGTGGGAAGGGGTTTTCCCTGCCGCCTTGAAAGAGGCGGTGGTGAGACCCCTCCTCAAGAAGCCCTCCCTGGACCCAGCTATTTTGGGTAATTATCGTCCAGTCTCCAACCTTCGCTTTGTTGCAAAGGTTGTAAAGAGTGCTGTGGCGCGACAGCTACCCCAATACCTGGAAGAAGCCGTCTATCGAGACCCGTTCCAGTCCGGCTTCCGACCCGGGTACAGCACGGAGACAGCTTTGGTCGCATTGGTGGATGATCTCTGGAGGGCCAGGGACAGGGGCTATTCCTCTGCCCTGGTCCTATTAGATCTCTCAGCGGCTTTTGATACCATCGACCATGGTATCCTGCTGCGCCGGTTGGGGGGATTGGGAGTGGGAGGCACCGTGTATCGGTGGTTCTCCTCCTATCTCTCTGACCGGTCGCAGACGGTGTTGACAGGGGGGCAGAGGTCGACCGCGAGGGACCTCACTTGTGGGGTGCCGCAGGGGTCAATTCTCTCGCCCCTTCTGTTCAACCTCTATATGAAGCCGTTGGGTGAGATCATCAGTGGCTTTGGGGTGAGATACCAGCTGTACGCTGATGACACCCAGCTGTACTTCTCCACCCCAGGCCACCCCAATGAAGCTGTTGAAGTGCTGTCCCGGTGTGTGGAAGCCGTACGGGTCTGGATGGGGAGAAACAGGCTCAAGCTTAATCCCTCCAAGGGGGAGTGGCTGTGGATGCGGCCATCCCGATTCAGTCAGCTGCAGCCGCGGCTGACTGTTGGAGGCGAGTTATTGGCCCCAAAGGATAGGGTGCGCAACTTAGGTGTCCTCCTGGATGAACGGCTGTCGTTTGAAGATCATTTGACGGCCGTCTCCAGGGGGGCCTTCCACCAGGTTCGCCTGGTTCGGCAGTTGCGCCCCTTCCTTGATCGGGATGCCTTGTGCATGGTCACTCATGCGCTCGTTACCTCTCGCTTGGATTATTGTAATGCTCTCTACATGGGGCTCCCCTTGAAGTGCACTCGGAGGCTTCAGTTAGTCCAGAATGCAGCTGGTGATAGAAGGAGCTCCGCGTAGCTCCCATATAACACCGCTCCTGCGCAGACTGCACTGGCTACCTGTGGCCTTTCGAGTGCACTTTAAGGTGTTGGTTACTACCTTTAAAGCGCTCCATGGCTTAGGGCCTGGGTACTTACGGGACCGCCTGCTGTTACCACATGCCTCCCACCGACCCGTACGCTCTCACAGAGAGGGATTTCTCAGGGTGCCATCCGCCAAGCAATGTCGGCTGGCGGCCCCCAGGGGAAGGTCCTTCTCTGTGGGGGCTCCCACCCTCTGGAACGAACTTCCCCCGGGTTTACGCCAAATACCTGACCTTCGGACATTCCGTCGCGAACTGAAGACACATCTTTTTATTCGCGCGGGGCTGGCTTAAATTGATTTTAACAAATTTTTAAATTCTTAGAAATTAATTTTAAATGGGGTTTTTTAGCTTATTATATATTTTACTTCTCAGGCCAATTTTAAAATAAGTTTTTTAACTGCATTTTAAATTTGTATATTGTACCGTCTGTTTTATTCTTGCCTGTACACCGCCCTGAGTCCTTCGGGAGAAGGGCGGTATAGAAATCAAATAAATAAATAAATAAATAAATAAATTGCCACTAGGTAGGTCCTAGTATAGGACCTAACTAGTGTCCGATCAGCCTCCGAACGACTGGACCTCCAAGAACTTTCTAGGCGTCTTCTCCGGCGTTTCATCCCCCTCAGCTCCTCGGAGAACCAGGGAGCTGGTTGAGACCTACGCCGGGTCAGAGGCCGCAAAGGCACGACACAGTCTAAGGCCCCGCCGCGGTCCGTTCCCAAGCCGCGACAAGTTCCTCGGCCGTGCCGTGAGCCAGACCCTCAGGAAACGGCCCAAGCTCCGTCTGGAACCTCTCCGGGTCCATCAGGCGCCTGGGACGGAACCAACGTATTGGTTCCGTCTCCCTGTGGTGTTGAGTGGCGGTCAGAAAGTCCAGGCGAAGGAGGAAGTGATATGACCATGACAAAGGTTCGATGACTAAATCCCTCAAGTCCAGATCCTTCAACCACTGACCAGAGATGAAAATCAAATCCAGTGTGCCTCCCCCACTGTGAGTAGGCCATCAACTACTTGAGTCAGGTCCAAGGCCGTCATGGAAGCCGTGAACTCCCGAGCAACTGTCGATGACATGCCGGTCGATGGCAAGTTAAAGTCCCCCATGACTATAAATCTGGGGGTCTCCACCGCCACTCCAGCAAGCACCTCCAGGAGCTCGGGCAGGGCTGCTGTCACGCTGCAAGGAGCCAGGTACGTGACAAACAAGCCCATCTGACATCTATGACCCCACCTCACAAAGAGGGATTCACACCCGGCAATCTGAGGTACAGTGGTCTCCCTCGGCTCCAGACTCTCTCTAATCACAACCGCCACCCCGCCACCCCTACCCTGGGCCCTCGGCTGATGGAATGCTTGGAAACCCGGTTGGCACATTTGAACAAGGGGCACGCCCCCTTCTGTGCCTACCCAGGTCTCCGTGACGCCCATAAGGTCCGCGGCACCCCCCTGGATAAGATCATAAATTAGGGGGGTCTTATTGGCCAAGGACCGTGCGTTGCACAGCATCAGCCGAAGGCCCGGGCTCTGAGGGTCTTGACCATCCGGGAAACGGGAGAAGTCAGAGGGCTCGGGGTGCGTGATTGCCTGCAAACATCGAGCGCGCGCCCCCGTAGAACGATATGAGCCCCCATATGAAAGCATGCCTTGCTTTCAGCAGCTTTTCTTTTAAATCAATTTTTTATTTTCTTTTTTAAAAATAATTTTATTCCTAAACATTTTTGAATGCAGTGTATTGTTAGAGTATACCATTTACAAGAGAAAAAAAGGCCAAATAGAAAAGTTATTAACACATGAACTAATAACAGCAATAATAATATAATAACACTTGTACTGAGAATAAAAGTAATAATATAACCAAATAATTTTAACTAAGTTTCTTTTTATATTGGCTTATTTACATTTTTTGTTAATTATGAATATTGTAGTTATAAACCATCTCTATTGTTAATACAAACATTCAGTCTTTCTTCATCTAATTTCTACCTCTTGTCTCTAACAGCTCATAAAATCTATTCCATATCAAATAATATTCTGTGTATTCTTTATCTTTTATTTTTAAAGTTATATCCATTTCAGCACAGTCTAACGTTTTTTGAATTACTTCTTAATCTGGTGGGGTGTTCTCATTTTAGCTTCTCCTTTCACACTGCTATTAATTTGGACAATGCTTTTTTTTTATCCTGCCTTTATACTTTTTATAAGTAACCGAAGGTGGTGAACATGCTGTTTTCCACACAAGTCTTATGACTTGAGTTGGACTGAAAAAAAAGTCACTGACTCAAAATCACCCAGCTGGCTTCCACACCGGAGGCTGGACTCTGGAGAGCAGGACCAGAATCAAATGGGTTGAAATTTTATTGGTGAAATTCAAATTTGATATTGGAAGGTATTTATTAGATTTCTTTTTTATTAAAAAAAACTTTTATTACTTTTATAAGTAACTCAGAGCGGCGAACATAGTACCCCTTGGTAAGGAATACTAAAACAACCCAAATTCCAAGGAAATCTTCACAAGGAATAAGAAGCTAGCACTGAAGTTACTGCATTCACCGACCGTTTCAGTATCCTTGTAGCTTTCCAAATACGTTACAAGGCATCGCGTATTAAGCCAGCAGCAACCGGCAAAATTGGATATCACGGCAGGAGCAGAATATCAGAATAAGATCAGATTTACAGAGTTAGAAGGGACCTTGGAGGTCTTCTAGTCCAGCCCACTGCTCGAGCAGGAGACTTTACCATTCCGGACAAAAGGCTGTCCAATGCCGCCTTGAAAAACCATCAGCGAAGGCTACGCGGCCTTTTCGTCTCCTGCTTTAAACGTTTTGTCGCCCAACCTGGAATCCAAAGAGCGCAGCAGTTTGACTGAACGTTCTAAAATTATTAATAGTCCCTTAAATCGCGGCAGCGGCTCTGGTTGGTTTGTAGCAACGTCTACTATGGTGATGTCAGCAGGAAATCACAGCGAGAGGCGGACCCGACCGTTTCTAGGAGCCGGCGCTGCTTGGTGAGTCTCTTGTTCCGTCGCCAATAGGATAAACCCCGATGGTGGATGGGGGAAAACGGGGAGCAGTTTCCATAGCAACCTGTTGTACGGTAAGTGTAGCGAAGCTTGGAGAAGCCCATCTCTGCCCGTGGTCTACGGTTCGTGTCCTGAAAAATGGTATGGTTTGAAACGAAAGGTAGGTACGCTAGTAGCTATGAACTGCTGCCGTTCCTTCAGGGGTTGAGGCAACAGGCACCCTTATTTAATCAGGGGTGTTTCTCATCATGACTGACCTATATACAAACTCTTCACCTTTTCGTTTACATTTTTAAAAAAATCCATATTCTGCGTAATGAAGAAAAAGTCCGTGCAGACATATCACATGCACACTTTTTTGGGAAATGAATCATTTCCCATACTTGATTCTTTTTATTTTTTGATTCATACTTGATACTTCTTAAATACTTTTTTTTTGTACTTTTTCTCCCCCCCTGAGCAGGGGAAATGCCTCCTCTTCATCTTCCTTCCCTTTAAATTTGGGTATTCTACATCACAAAGAGGTAACAGTGTAAACTTTAGCAAATGCTTAAGAAAAATGCTTTAGTGAAGAAGTAAGGCAGGAATAAGAATCAGGCAGAACACACAAGGAATACATAGTCTTTCTTTACAGTATATGCTTTGGGATGGGTGGGGGTAGAAATCATAAGAGTGGTAAAATGGGGTTTGAGAGGAGTCTGTTCATGGATGCTGCAGTCCAGTAGTGAAATCCAAATTTTTTTACTACTGGTTCTGTGGGCGTGGTGTGGCTTGGTTTGGTGGGTGTGGCAGGGAAGGATACTGCAAAATTTCCATTCCCTCCCCACTGCAGGGGAAGGATACTGCAAAATCCCCATTCCCTCCCCACACCTGGGGGAAGGATATTGCAAAATTTCCATTCCCATTCCACTCTGGGGCCAGCCAGAGGTGATATTTGCTGGTTTTCCAAACTACTCAAAATTTCCCCTAACGGTTCTCCAGAAACTGTCAGAACCTGCTGGATTTCACCCCTGCTGCAGTCCCAGCACATGGTCACCCAGTTTCTCCAGCACCTCTAAGAAATGATAAGAATAGGTATATCTCTTCAGTCTCTATATAGACCCATCTCTTCTCTTCAATCCAAGCTTGACCTCAAACACAGATTCAAGTTTTGGCTGAAGATGATGTCATTTCCAAATCAATAACTCCATTAGGAAAGCTTTTGCAGCTTATGTTGTGTGGTTATTACATAATTAATTTCCAGTTTGCTGGCTTGGTGAATAGAAGTAGAAATTGAAATGCAATTAATATTATCTACTTAAACTAAAGATTCATGGAATAACATACAATCTATCCCAGCAGAGTTTATTGGGTCCCAAGAAAGTTTTCTTATAAATCTATGGATGTTTTTCCCTGGATCCCCAGATCATAAACTGCAAGCAACCTGAGATGTCACAAATCTGTTTGTTGTTTTTAAACAGGCTGGGAAACCATCTCAAGCCTAAAGCATTGGGAAGTTGCAGAGCAGTCCCAATAAAGCAAAGAAATAAAGCTTCATGAATAGAACAGGCAAAGTACCCATGCTTGGAGTGGTCTAATAGTTGAAATATTCAATTCACATTCCTTGCAGGTGATGGAAGAGTTTTGTGGTCTTTTTAATGTGATTTGACTGGCTTTTCTCTGTCCAGCTGTTTGATTGTTTGCTGCCTAAAAGCTGAAACTTTCCAAAATATATGTAAAAGTGAAGAGCATCTAAGATAGATGTTGTAGATAGCATATGTAAGAACAAGTATCTTGGTGAGAATACTTTTGTTTTCAATATTTCCATAAAATGGAATTTGGAGGAGGCTCATTTTACACAAACATTTCTTAGTGAATGATGATCTAATCTAACTGATTAATAGCTCCTTTTATTTTATTTACATTCAGATAGACAGCTGCAGGGATCTTGAGCTTGCTTTTTAAGTAAGACGGACCACTAATTAACTTTGGTTCTACCAATAAAAGCAGCTACTTTGAAGAACTAATACATATTTTGTTTCCTATAATTGTAATTTGTATTGCTGCACAGTTCATCTGCTATTAAAGTCATAAGATAAAGATGCATTTTAAACAGTGTAGTCTAAAGGTTACAAATGCATCTTTATCTTATGACTTTAATAGCAGATGAACTGTGCAGCAGTGCAAATTACAATGGGGAAATGGGTTACAACGTGACCTCCATTTTAATTAAAAGAACATGAAATTTGAAATAATAAAATTGTGATCTTTCCTGTATACTGATTTTTTTCTTAATGTTATTAGATTATTTGCTGTACCTGAAAGCCGCACCTGAAAAACTATACATCTTTTGCAGACAAACCAAAAATCTAAACTAGTTGCAGAATAGCACAAGGTGGAAGATCTGGTAAGATGATAAAATGCAATGAGCTATATTTAAAACCTAACTCAAGATTGTTTCTAGTCAAACTGTCTCCTCTGCCAAAGGAATTGGAAAAGACTGATTTTGTCTTCTCTTCCATGCATACTGCAAGTTCTTGGCTTTTGATATGCTGCTTCAGGTTTTCAGGCCCTAAAAGGAGAAGGTATTGTCAAAATTACACATATGCTGAGGAAACCAGTTTGTCATAGCAGACGAGTTGTGATCTCTAAATGTCTATAATTTTATAAAGAATTGGGTTTTTCCTTTGCCCTCCAGGTAATGTTCATTTACACGTCTGAGAAATCATGACATCGGTGTCACTTGCAGCCATTTTTTGGTGTATCCTAATACCATCGTTCGAGACCAGCAAGGTGAGGGAGGACAATAGGGAGAAAAACTGATTATGTTAATGTTTATTATTTGCTTTTGGATTAATGTAATGGTCATGTCTACCTATGTCACTATAGCATTATATGAAGCCAAGCCAACATAGCTCAGTTCAAGCATTTCACTAAATTATGGTTTATTTTTAATATAATTTGTTGATAACAATAGCTATTAGACTTCTGCTACTATGTGCAATTCAGTTATAATAGATATGCAGAAATTCCCATTATGCTATTCCTTTTTTGGGCAACAGTGTTATATAGAGTAGGGAAAAAAGTAAGAAACAGCAAGCCAAAGAAATTAAAGGCATAAGGTTAAAAAAGGGAAAAGGAGTCATAGCTAAAATTAGTTCATATACCGTATTTTTCAGAGTATAAGATGCACTCCCCCCCCCCCGAGGGTGGAAATACACTGAATACAGCCATTTTTGGCCTCCTGAAGCCCTGCTTGTCCCATTTTTGTGAAAAATGGGCCTGTTCTTCGCAAAAACAGGGTGCACAGAAGGTTTGGGAGACCTGCAGAGTGCTCCTGGGGGCTGGTGAGGGCAAAACCACCCGGTTTTTGTGAAAAATGAGCCCATTTTTTTGCAAAAACTGGGGTGCTTTTGCCCTCTCCCAGCCCCCAGGAGCACTCTGCAAGCCTCCGAAACCCTCTGTGTGCCCCATTTTTTGCCTGTTTTTTGCAAAAATGGGGGTGTTTTTACCCTCCTCCAGCCCTCAGGAGCACTCTGCAAGCCTCCCAAACCGTCTGCATGCCCCTTTTTTGCAGAAGCGGGCAAAAAATCATTTTTGCGAAAAATGGGGCATGCAGAGGGTTTGGGAGGCCTACAGAGTACTCCTGGGGGCCGGAAACAGCAACCCCCTTTTTTTTTTCTTACTTACCTCTTTGAAATCTTGGTGCGTCTTATAAACCGGTGCGTCTTACCAAAAAATACGGTATTTCTATTTGTGCAAGCGATCCTTTGTTCCACCATATCTACCGTATATACTCGAATATAAGCCGATCCGAGTATAAGCCGAGGTCCCCAATTTTACCCCAAAAAACTGGGGTAAACTGGGGACTCGAGTATAAGCCGAGGGAGGGAAATGAGGCAGCTACCGGTCAAGGAAAGCCTCCCTCCCTCAGCCGAGAAGGCTGGCGGCTCCCCCGCCCCGCCCTCTCACTGCACCGGCAGGGCTTCCCCGCGCTAATGCAAAAGCCCGCCAAGTTTGCACCATCCGGTATAATGTGAAAAAAAGAAGAAAAAAAAAAACCTCGAGTATAAGCCGTATATACTCGAGTATAAGCCGAGGGGACGTTTTTCAGCACAAAAAACATGCTGAAAAACTCGGCTTATACTCGAGTATATACGGTATTCACCACTTCCTTTTTTATTCCATAAACTTTTCACCTCTTTCTTTTTAAGAATGTCATCAAACCCATCCAGCATTATTTCCTTATATCCCCTTACTCTCGACCTGTTCAATAATCCCTGACATACTTGTTTTGTAATTTGATCATCTACTCTCTCTACATGATCAACGCCCCTTAGAATGCTTAAATTGATTTCATGTCTGTAATTCTCTTTTGTATTACGTTCATGTTCATTTAGCAGCCGTTCACTTTTTCTCCCATCTCTTCTTGTTTTACCACACACACAGTAAAAACAATTCCGGTTTTAAATCAATATGTTGTTGGGTTATTTCTTCTAACCAACCCTTTATTTTCTCCCAATAGTTTTTGGCTTCTGGGCATGTCCACCACATATGATAATACGATCCTGGTAACTGATGACATCTCTAACATTTAGCTGATTTGTCTTTAAACATTTTCGCCAGTTTCTCAGGTGGCATATGCCATCTATAAAACATTTTATATTGATTTTCTTTGTAACACTGATTCTATTTACTGTTGTTTCTCTTAACATATCCAATTCTCATATAACAAAGTATGGACAAGCACTCTGTTTTATATAGCCTTTTTTGGTTCTTTCAAAACAACATTCATTTCTTACAACAGACCAACGGTGAAATCCGCTGGATCTATCCGGCTCACGTGAGCCGGTAGGGCTGGCAGCGGAAGACTGCCCACCCACCGGGATGTTATTACATCCTGTTTTTGACTCTCTGCGCATGCGTGTGCTCACATGTGCTCACATTTCCGATCTGGTAGCAAAGATAAGTGCATTTCACCGCTGCAACAGACCTGAAATCATCACTATATTTGATCAGCATTGATGCTTATCAGTTCGTTTTCTCATCTTTAGTAAATGTTTTACAGAAGAACCCAAATTCATTAGCTGCTCTTAATACTTGCTATCATGTTTTCCCCAAAATAAGACCCAACCAAAAAATAAGACCCAGCATGATTTTTCAGGATGCTTACAATATAAGCCCTACCCCAAAAATAAGACCCAACCAAAAAATAAGACCCAGCATGATTTTTCAGGATGCTTACAATATAAGCCCTACCCCAAAAATAAGTCCAAATTAAGATTGTCAGCCCCCGGTGGGCATGGCCAACACATGAGGCGGCAAGCAAATGGGGTCCGACTGTATCTGGAAGTTGCTGCAGCCTGACGGCTGGTGCACTCTTGGGCTGCGCAGCCCACACAGCACAGGTCCCAATCACATGCAGCAGCAGGCAGAGGCAGAGACACAGGGGAGAGGCATGTGATCCAGCCTGCCAGATGTGCCGCATGGCCACCTGTCCCGTTGCGGCTGCGGGCAAGCAAAGACAGACATTGGGAGACAGGGGATGGGCAGCTGTGTGGCTGGCACACTCTGGGGCTGTGCAGCCTGTGCAGCACAGGTGAGTCCAAGTGTTGTGACCACCGAACCAGCCCTCCAAGCAGCAGGCAGAGGCAGAGGCATGGGAGAGAGGCATGCAGTCCGTCCCGCCATCCCGTCTTTGCTTACCTGAAACCGCAATGGGGTAGGTGGCTGCGCAGCATGTCCAGCGGGCCAGATCGCATGCCTTCCCCCACATGCCTCTGCCTCCACCTGCTTCTTCGAGGCCAGCCTGGCGGTCACAGCACTTGGACTTACCTGCAATGTGCAAGTTGTGCAGCCCCAGAGTACGCCAGCCAATGGCCTGCCGGGCTGCAACTGCTGCCAGACACAGTCAGACTCCACATACTCACTGCCTCCAGTGCACGCGCCAGGGAGTAGGGTGCCCAGTTGGGGTAGGCTACGCCAGGGCAGCACAAGCCAGTCCCTCTCCATCTCCAGTACCATGTTTTTCTGAAAATAAATCCTAATGCATCTTTTGGAGCCAAAAACATAGTGTAAGTCGCCCTGAGTCTTCGGAGAAGGGCGGGATATAAATGCAAATTAAAAAAAAAAAAAAGACCCGATCTTATTTTGGGGGAAACATGGTATCTTCATATTACTTGCAATCTTTCACTTTTTTCCCCCTTGAAGAACAGTATTATCTCAGCCTTTCATATATACAATTTCAAATCCAAGCTCTTTAGCCAACCACAGCAATACAAAAGTGCACATATATTCATGATCCTAATCATCCCATTTCTAATAATAACAAACTTTCCTAATCTATTCTTCCATAACTATATTAAACAATTAAGGGGATTTCATGCATGTATCCTTGTTTTATTATCTCTTCAGTGTTTAATCATTCACAAAAAGTATTCTATTTATTCTCCCATAGGTTTTAATTCCATTATATGCCAGTCTTACCGTCCTCAGCAACTAATATTCAATTTTATATGTTATTAAAGTAAAACTTGGCAGCTGCAATAGCTATGATGTAGATCAAGAAGATCTTAAGGGTTACAGGTTCTTCAGCAGGGTATGAAGTGACTGGGAAGAATGTTTTTAATTACTTTACTTTGAAATGCGGCAAACAATTGGTCACACACTGGTTCTCTTATTTTTCTCCTATAGCAATTTGTAGCCAATGGCTGCTACTGTGTCTGCCCACCATATCAGAATTTAAGTGGAATGATTTTCTGGAAACAACTATTTCAGGATGATTGGTGAGACAAATTTCAAATGTCATAGAATGTCTGCAAGATGTGATTGTTCTAAAATAGCTGATTTTAAAACAGCTCTTCAGTATAGGAAGTCAGTTCAGTGAATGAACTAAAGAAGCATACTTTCTGTTTACATTGGATACTTTTACCTTGTGCATTTTATCTATTTATGTGTGGTCATTATTGATCAAGGGAATAATAGTCCCAAAATTAGGGTTTTTCCAAGAGATTCATGTTTGATATTTTATTTTATTTTATTTTTCATTTATTGGATTTATAGGATACCCCAGTCACGAATGACTCAGACTGTGAAGAGAAATATGCTAGAAAAGGCCACATTTTTTACATCTATAATTACTTTCTGTTGTCTCCCTAACAACATTTTCAAAGCTTTGATGGAAGTTGTAATGTTTTTGGTAGGAATCAAAAGCTGAATGCCAGTGTCTTTGTTAGCTTAGTAAGCTGCTGGAAGATGAAATTCTGCAGTTCTGGGAATACTTTGAAGTTGTTATATAAGAATTATTGTCATATTGAAAAAAATAGGTTCAGAAACATTTTCATATGAAAAGTGACTCAATCAAATATTCTTGCTCTATAGATATTGGCCTAAAATCAAACAGTCCAAATAAGCCAAGAGGTCCATGAATTTTTTAAAATGGATAGATTCTCTCCTTTTATTCACTACATGCAGCAATTAAATATAGAATTTTTCAATTGATGTTTTCTGTTTCATTTAAACTTAGAAACTAATTATAATTTGGAGCAAATTAGTCTCTTAAATCAACTTGAGACCATGGGTTAAGACCGTTATTTGATATGAACCGGTTAATCAAAATTTTCCAGATTTAATTAAATATGTTTAATTGATGTAATGAGTGGAGAAAATAATGGTAAATGATTGGATAAAGGGTTCGTGTATATCTTAGCTTATTAAACCAATATATGATCATTTATAAACAGTCAGTATGTCCAGCTAAACGTTACATTAAACTCAATACCCTCTGGAACAGGTGGACTTCTGTAGGATAGATTTTTGATGGTTGTTGTTGCTTCTGGTTTCTCAAAATTGCAGTAATTGCCTGTATACAGTGGAACCGATGCCAGTGCCAAGACATGACGTTGAGGCATATTGCTTGCTGTGTGATTGCAAGTTTGTGGAAAGAAAGAATACTGCCACTAAGGTAATCCTCATCATTTTCCTCTCAGTTTTGGAGCTATTTTACTCTTCAAAGTCTTTTCAATGGTAGTTAAGCACCATAAACCTGATGCCTATACCAAGTATAAGACTAGCTTTCTCTGTCTTCTTTCCTCAACTTTTACCCTCAGAAAGATGCTATAGGGCACTGCACACCAAAACAACTAGACACAAGGACAGGTTTTTCTCAAATGCCATCACTCTGCTTAACAATTAATTCTGACAACACTGTCAAATAATTTACTAAGACTAATAATTTACTAATTTACTTTACTAAGTATGTATTTCTTCCCACTTATTACTATAACCATGTTGCTTGTATCTTTCAATTATTTTGTTTTTATTTGTTTCCTAGTACGATTTGATAACTTATTAGTAGCCTTGACTATCACTAAGTGTTGTATCTTTTTATTCTTGAGGAATGTATTTTATTCTCCTTATGTACACTGAGAGCATATACACCTAAGACAAATTCTTTGTGTGTCCAATCACACATGGCCAATAAAGAATTCTATTCTATTCTATTCAATGTATAGAACTAGGAATTTTGACAGATTTCAATTGTCAAGGAAACTAAGAGATTCTGAAAATACAGTCACAAGGAAATTAGCACTATGACATTGAGGCAAGAGTGTCTACTGTGGTATTTCTCAAGACATAGATCTTGTAGTTAAAACCACAGATGTTGTTGCTTGAGAGTTAACTTCTCTACAAAAGCAAGTACATGCACTGGGGGACTCATCTTATGTTTTCGTTTTGGATTGTTTCACTCGGCTAGGAAAACTGTCATTTTCTTCATCCTTTCCTAATCTGAAGCCCTTGAACAATGCAGAATTCTGAGCCTGCAGATTGTTCCCCAAAGATTGGGGAAACCAACCTGATACTTTTGTCCATACTTTGATCTTCTCTTTCTAGCAGTGCTGATTTCCCTTTTTGCAATATAGATGTTGACGCCTTGCTTAAAACATTTTCTTTTATCCAGTATGTTTGATGATATTTCACTTCTCTGTTCATGCAGATCATCCTTATTGTTTCCCTCTCAGTGTTTGGAGCTATTTTACTCTTCAAAGTCCTTTCAGTGGTAGTTAAGCACTTCAACCATAAACCTGATGCCTATACCAAGCCCCTGCACAATGAAGAGGTGTGTTTGATGCTTTTTAAACAGGTTTTGTTTTCATTCAGACTGTCTGAATCTGGTGTCTACCATACATTTGTTCCTATACTGCCTCGTTCAGTTGATTGGGGGAATTAAAAGTTAGTAAATTTGAAAAACCTCAGAACCTTGTAGAAGGTTCATCTTGGCAGCAATCAGGCTGTTAAATGTATGTGTTCAGACCAGTAATTGGTATTTAGAAATCTGCATGTATCCTTATTCACTTATTCACATAAAGTTTTCTGTATTCATAGAATCCTTCCCACGCACAGAGGACATCTTGTTCACTGTGCAACCCTTTCCCTCTAGATATTCTTCAACCCAATGCATGCACAAATTCATCCTTTCCAGACAACATAATGCCTCAGGAAGATTTAAGATATGTCTTAAAATCTGTGTCTATAATCAGCACTCCAAACTAATATTTTCAAGCTGAAACACTGCAGATAAGTTGGGACTACAGCTTTCTAAAGTTTGGAGGTGACTGGGTTAGAGAAGACAGCTTTAAACAATTAGCGAATGCAAGATTTCATTCTAGATTGTGGATTACATCTTTGAAGTTCACACACATTAAATATAAGCACCTTTTGCTTGTTTTAATAGACAGTAGCCATTCTTAATGGTCTGAAGAATGCTACACTATTACCACTGCTTGAAAATGTTTTCTCTTGTTAATGATCAGTAACTTAATTTAATCTTGGTATTCATAGTGTGCATATGCTTATATTTGTTCATTCTGTTTTAAGAGTAATTGATGTGTCTCTGTAGTCCAAGGTGAAGCATTTTTACTATGCATGTGAAATGCACTTTTTTTTGGTGATGTTTCTTCTTCTATTACTGCAGGATCCCCACGCTTGATCTCCCTATTCCACCTAAGAGAATATGCTGCATTTGAAGCAAGCTACTAATTGTACACTGCATTGATGAGGACTGCCATTTGCTTTATTTGTTGCTGTCAAGAAAATAATAACTGTGGGATAACTATCTGACTTCCAAAGTGAGAAACAATTGACACTTAATTTGGGTTCTATAATCTGCCAAGCATTGGTCTGGTTTGGTGATAAAAATGTGGCATGCATTTATTCATTGTTGCTTACAAACCTGTGGCTTAGCTTTTAGCTCCAGCTAAATGTATTATTAGGGGGACACGGCGGCTCAGCGGGTAAGATGCTGAGCTTGTCGATTGAAAGTTCAGCAGTTCGAATCCCTAGTGCCGCGTAACAGTGTGAGCTCCTGTTACTTGTCCCAGCTTCTTCCAACCTAGCAGTTCGAAAGCACATAAAAAATGCAAATAGAAAAATAGGGACCAGCTTGGTGGGAAGGTAACAGTGTTCCATGTGCCTTTGGCGTTTAGTCATGCTGGCCACATGACCACGGAGATGTCTTCGGACAGCGCTGGCTCTTCAGCCTTGAAACGGAGATGAGCACCGCCCCCTAGAGTCGGGAACGACTAGCATGTATGTGTGAGGGGAACCTTTACCTTTTTTAAATGTATTATTAATGGAACAAAAACACTAACATCCTTTTCATTCCATTGACTGCCAATATATGATCTTTCACTCTTGCAAAATACTTACAGAGAAGTGGGTTGGATTCTGTCTTTAAAACGCTGGTTTGAAAAGTTGGCACCAAAGACAAAAATGTAATAAGGGAAATTAATTTAGCAAAAAGGAGTTACTGCATTTGGCTTATAAATTCTTACAGATTTTCCCTTCAATGATTTTTTTTCAGGATAGTTAACTTTACACCAAAGAAATATGGACAGATTTTCTAGCACCGTCATAGTGAAGATGCTTAACCCATTACAAGAATGATTCTGGATGAGCTCCATGCTTCCTAATCTCCTTAAGGGACCAAACCAAGAGGCTTGTGGATGTCTCTTCCACATGCAGATTTTTAAACAGTCAAGTGGTTATACAGAATACAGATTCTTGTATTTTTTTCTGGATTCACTGGATTATTTAATGCAAAGGAAATTGCCCTTCTACATGTGGCAGTCTATCCCAGTATGCAAAATTGAATTCCACTATCAAAGGACATTTAGAAAAATACAGCCTTACATTTCATTATTGTCCCAAGAAGTGCCATGCAGCAGGCATCTTTTAAAATAAAATTTAAGTTGGCTTAAAAGAAAATTTCCTGTATGATATTGGATTTTTCCCTTGGCCAACATGATTACAATTACTTATTTTATTCTAATTTTACAATAATCTTGCCCAGTTATATGGAACCTGTAGCAATCATACCTAAGTCAACAATTAAGGAAAAATAGCATTAACAGTATGTAACTGAAATGTAATGTTGTAATGGTCTCTCAGTGCCTACTACCAAAAGATCTTGGAGGATGGACAGTATTTTTTCTGCATACATAATAATAATAATAATAATAATAATAATAATAATAATAATAATAATAATAATAATAATAATAATAATATCAGTGTTAGAAGGGACCTTGGAGGTCTACCCCCCTGCCAAGGCAGGAAACCCTAACCATTTCAGACAAATGGCTATCCAACATTTTCTTAAAAATTTCCAGTATTAAGCAAACTACTTTATCTCTCTTGAAGTATCTCTGGCAGACTGTATCTAATCTTTGTTGCTATGTAGTATCTTTTCATTAAACACAGAAAGTTAGTATAAAATGTCAGGTATCATTCAATACTTTTTTTTTCAGAAGGAGATATCATGCAAAGGTTTGGAGAATATGTAGAAATGTGGGGGGGGGGATCCTAAAATATATGTTAGGCATACTATATCTGGGCTATAAAAATCCAAATGACCACTTATGGGCAGATGGCCACTTATGGGTATCCATATGGTCCAGCGATGTCTAAAATACAGTATGCACATTATATCATCAGCCAGTTACTAAGCATGCATCTGCGAAAAATGTTATGCTTATTTACATGAAAGTATGTGGTGAGGCATCTGATTTTATGTACTGAAAATATTTACAAGCTATTCTTTTTAATTCAGATATTCAGTGTGATGTACAAAAAAGAAGTAACGGGGAAAAAGTTGTAAGATGTCAACAATAAAATATGATAAAATCACTAAAATGAATCGTGTTGTTAATATTAATACAGTATTGGCAATAATTCCAAATATTTATAGTACATTTTGTAAACTATTGGCTTTTGATTAGCCACTTATATGGCAGAAATATAGGAAGCCATCAAAATGTATGATTCAGGTATTAGCTTAACACTGTCCTGCTAGAAACTGAAACTCAAACTGCTAGAGCTGAAACTCATGCAGTAATAACAATGGCCATGCTAGTATGAGATGAACTAAGGTGCCATCTGGAGGAAAGCAGATGGAAAACTTTTTTTACAACAGTGATTGGTATTGACTTGTCAGTATTTCAGGCAAGAATTTCTGCAACTTTCCTAGAGATTTGGGGGATTGAACCTGAGACAACTTTATGAACAGATAACATTTAACACCCCACTGCTAATGAAGAGAAATTAATATCTTATAATATGGGGGAAAAGATTTTCCATAAAATACCTACTGTTTCCATTCCTAACTTCAGTCATTGCCCCTTCAGTCTTTGTAATTATTTCCTCTTTCTTTCTTTCTTTCTTTCTTTCTTTCTTTCTTTTTCTGGACACAACTTTTGCTGAAGAATGAACAAAAATAACTGGCTTTCTAATTTTTCCATCTTCACTGATTTTTTAAAAATCTTTTTTTTAGAAGATCATGACCTTTTTGCTGTTATTAATTACCCTTAAATTCAGGTTATTTGAACGTTAGCTTTCCTGATACTATCCCTGCAATTCAGGGTTACCTGTATACATTCTTCCCTGAAACCATGTTTTTTATTGTTTTTTATTTGCATTTATATCCCGCCCTTCTCCGAAGACTCAGGGCGGCTTACACTATGTTAGCAATAGTTTTCATTCTATTTGTATATTTATATACAAAGTCAACTTATTGCCCCCAACAATCTGGGTCCTCATTTTACCTACCTTATAAAGGATGGAAGGCTGAGTCAACCTTGGGCCTGGTGGGGCTTGAACCTGCAATAATTGCAAGCAGCTGCTGTTAATAACAGACTGTCTTACCAGCCTGAGTCACAGAGGCCCTTTTCAGTGGCCTTTTTCAGTGTCATTGTAACTTTGAACAGTTGCTAAACAAATGGTTGTAAATTGAGGAGTATCTGTATTTGTCCTACTAAGCCACTATTGAAATCCTTAATGCCAGTTGATGGATTTTGAATACTTGTGTGTATGTGTGTATATTTTTATAAATCAGTCTACCTTATAAAGGATGGAAGGCTGAGTTAACCTTGGGCCTGGTGGGACTAGAACCTGCAGTAATTGCAGGCAGCTGCTGTTAATAACAGACTGCATTAGCAGTCTGAGCCACAGAGGCCCTCTGTGTTCTCATCTTAAGTATTTACCTTCTCTTTTATTATATCTTTTATTTATTATTTTATTATTATCTGTTATTAAACAGTATGTTATTGTAAATCAGTATACAGATATGTTAAAATTCTATGCAAATTCCCCCAAAGCAAATAAAAATAAAAACATCAGTACTCTTTTTCATTGCTCCCTATTGTGTCTCTGTATAGTTCCTATTAAAGCAAATTTCTGACAGTAAAGTTGTTTGGATTGTTCAGCAAATAAGCATGAAAACATTTGACAAAGTGTCCCTAAAGATATCCTGGATCAGCAAAATTCTTTTTCCTTGAATTTACCGCAGCCTCATAATTAAAGCTTTAGATTTTAGGGATGTACAAACTTTCATTTCTTCATGTTAGTTCATTTTTTCATCAATTATAACCAATCATTTGTAGCTGGTCCAATAGATTAAAAGAAATAAATCCACCAGGAGATTATTCTGTGGATATTTTTAAGGAACAAATCATCAAAGAACAGTTTATGCTGAACTAGTTAAGTTAAGTGAATATTAATTAAATGAGTAGTGGGGCCTTTAAAACAGCCTCTTTTATCCTCTTAGCTTTACAACACTTAATCCAAACACCATGTCCATACTGTGAAGTCTAGAAATGAGATTCTGCAGTTTCAGCAGAATTCAAGCCATATAACCATCAACTACAATACATAATGTTCATATTCTTTTTTGCTTTTTTTCCATGCTGCATCTGCATTTGTTATATTTGATGCATCTTCCAAATCACTAGTAACTGATTTACCCTACCTGTAAACCACCTCATATCCTTCAGTTTATCAACTTTCTGTTTAAAAGAGGATCAACAATCTTCAGTTATATTTTGAGAGAAGATGTGACTTTGAAAATATTAGTGGAACACTGTCTGGCACCTTTAGAAGAATGCTGACATAAACAATAATGGAAATACAAAATGTATAGGAATTGTTGGGATCTATTGCTTATATATAACAGTTGAACACTGAAATCTGATTCAGTGTCAATACTTACATTTAAAGAATACTGCATAATGAAATGTTTTTATTGAAGGCTCCAGGAAAGACTGCATTTTAAAGGGGAATTGTGTCACTGGCATGTTATTTCCTCTCATCCTCTTGAACTAAGATGGATGTGGTTCCTGAAACTAGATCCAGAACTATGAAGACCTTAAGACCTTGAGAATGTTTTGCAACAAACTGTCTTAACAGCCTAAGACAAATTTTCTTCTTGGTTGTCCTGAGTTTGGCCACTGGAGGACAGTAGAACCTTGGATGGTGCCCCCTGGGCTTTGGCAGTTCAGTTCTGAAGACATCTTATTTTGCAGACCCCAACACCATGGCATCTTGGTTTTCTTCCCATCACTGCCTCTTTCTTAAACTCTTCCATGTTCTCCAGTTTAGTTTCTCCTTTCACATTGCTGCTCCTTGGACAACTTGAAGAGCTTTGTGCTTCTGCCTCTTTTTGTAGCTGTTGTCAATCAATAACAACTGGTTCTCTAGTTCTTGTTCTTCCCTTTTATCTTTGCAGCCCTTTTTCTTGTACATTTTCTTCCTTTTCCTGGTGTCTATAATCTCCTCATTCTAAAAGCTACCTGAAAGATAAATCTGTTCATCCCAAAAATTCTGCAGTCACTTTGGACCCACTCATTTCCTTAGCTGTAGAAATTTCTGCTTTCTGGGGAAGACATTTTGTCTGAAGGGCAAGCAGTGATACAGAGGAACCTACTGTGCACAGATAATCCTTCATTTACAAGAGTTCATTTAGTGACTATTCAACAGCACTGAAAAATGAGACTTATGACCATTTTTCACAGTTATGATCTTTGCAACATCCCCATGATCATGTGATTAAAATTCAGATGCTTGGTTCAAATTTATAACCGTGCTGTGTCCCAAGGGCATGTGGTCACCTTTTGCGACCTTGTCACAAGCAAGGACAAGGCACCAAGACAAATTCCTAGTGTGTCCAATCACACTTGGCCAATAAAAAATTCTATTCTATTCTATTCTATTCTCAAAGGCCGTTTCAAAGCATGGAAATACTGGATTTAGTCCCTAATAGATTTTTGGGTGGCACCTGCTTGCCTACTTTTTACTTTACTTTCTGACTTCATCTGGTAATTCCATTTTCCCTTTACTGAAATTGTTTGCAATAATGTGGGGAGGTTTTTTTGCACACATCTTGAAACCCTTTTCCTATTAGCTTCTTATAATGGAATCCTCTGTATCATTGTTTTAAGTTTATTAAAATAATATATTTTTTAAATATTTTATATGAAGTTATGCATCTGTTATATACAAGTCTTGAAGATGTTTGATGTCTAAGAACTAGGTGTCCCCTTGAGGTTAGATCGTTTGGTTCACATCATCCTTTTATATGCTTTCAATCTTTTGGTGGTGTTAATTGTTTTAATTTAAGAACGATTGGATTTCATTTAAGAATGAGTAGATTTCCAAATATTACCTATGTTGAATTTGGGCCAAACCACTTTCAAGAGCATTCCTTTGGAAAATGGTGTTTCTACAGCTGGATCCAGTCCTGGCAATCACCATCATTATGAGAATACCCTAGAGGAACATAAGGCTTAACCTTCCATAATGGAAAATCTTACCTACATAACAGTTAAATACAAACAATCAAGATGCTGTCCTTTATATGTAAACATTTTTATGTGCACAAAGAGGAAGCCAGGGGCTGCAGTCCAGAGGTTATGGGTAGGTCTCAGTTACAGCTAAAGTTGCTAAGAGTTAAGCATTCTGCAGTTTGAGGCTTACTGCTGTCTTTGCTTTTTTTGGGGGGGGAGGACTTTATATGTCTAGCATTTGTCATGATGAAATAATTTTTCGTCTTACAAATGATATGATAGATTGTGGAATAACATGAAACTAGTGTTAACTGAAAGCTATGGCATGGATGTGTTTTTAAAAAAAAAAACAAATAAAGGGCCATCAGGGCGTGAGGATATCTGTAGCTATGGCCTTCCTAAGATAGGTTTGTGCTTTCTTCCTTCATGGTACCTTCTATGGTCAGGCATTCTTGGCAGCTATTTTTAAATTAACATATAGTTCTGATAGATAAGTAGAAGTAGCAGGATCCATGATTGTAGCACAGTGTGGTTTGAAGGTTCTCCAGAGGACAGCTGAACTACAAGATCAGAAAGTTTTATATCGAAAATATGCAAAATCAATACTAAACCTACTTTCTGAACCAAAGGATAAGAACATGCTCATACATAGTAACCATTGCTGGATTGGGATAAATTTTACTTTAACATTGCTTGTGGAATGAAGTCCATTATTTCACCTGAAATCAGTAGACTGAGTTAGGACAAGTGTCTAACTCTTACACAGTTCTGTCCTCCAACCACAGAGGCTATCCAAAGTCTTAGAAGGAACATATTGACATTGTCAATGTTGCACTAGAGCTAGCCTAATGTTAAAATCATTCTAACATCAGTCATTCAGTTCTATGAAAATGAGGGTGGGGGGAGAGCCTATACTCCAGACCAGGGGTGTAAAACTCAAGGACTGGGGCCCAGATCCAGTACTTAGATTTGGCCGGAGGGCCACCCTGGAAACAGCGAAGGACTGGCCCGCAGTGTCTGCCAGTGAAAACAGACCTTGGAAGGGCTGCGTGCATTTTTGCTGGCAGAGGGTTGCAGGAGCCCGTTTTCACTGGCAGAGCACTCAGGCCTCCACAGGCGCCCCCGACATGAATGACATCAAGCAGGCCACGCCTACCCTGGCCTCGACCCCCACCCCCCAAGGTCAAACACAACTCTGATGCAGCCCTCAATGAAATCAAGTTTGACACCTCTGCTCCAGACCATAAAAGCTATGCAAATAAAGCAAATTGTAGTTTGACCTTGAAACATAGCTCCCACAGCCTGCATTTTGCTATCACCCCTTCACACTTCAAAATCCGATCCAATTTTAGTCATGCTAGGTGAAAATCTTGGGACTTTTGGTACAAAGTTAGAAGGAAATCATTTTAGGGGTATGCAGAATTAACTTAAAGTCACTATGAAGGGTAACCAATATTTACACAGCTATAATAATTAATCAATTTGCATTAACTCATAATCTTTAACATGGATTGGATTGATTACTGTATGGGCCCTTATATTTTCACTCTCTTTTATGTTCTCTGAGGCTAATAATTATCTTTTAATAATACATTTAATTCAGCTATTATTTGCTGCAGCAAGGAAATTGGCAAGGCCTTTCAGTGAATTTATCCATCTGCTGTTAACAAGCCTTGCTTAATGCATTCAATCGCATCTGCAAATGCCTTGAATACCCTCTGGGTCAAATAAATATATTTGGCAGGTTCAGGATAATGCAGTTCAAAAAATAAAATTATAGAACTGACAGATTAGATTCAGGTCTTCATATGGCAACTTGCCTTTCCCTGAAACTGCACTTAAACTTTCATATTAACTGCCAATCGGATTTAGTCACTGGAAGGCTGGAGAGACTCCAGTTGAAGCCCCCTCACAGGCATCCATTGACTTTCATCAGTTCTCTCTCATAGCCTTTTTGTGATGTTAAAATTACAAAATGAAAAACTGCATATGTCACTTTGAATTCTGAGGAAAGAGGTGGGAAATAATAATAACAGCGATTAAGACAAATGAAGACATGAAGGTTTTAAAAAGAGGAAAGATTGCAGCTGTAGTAGAAAATATTATAGCTACAGTATAAATGTACTCTTGAACATAATATAATGCCAGCAAAATACTGGATATCAGTATCATTAATAACAAATTTTAGTAGGGAAATGTTTGCCTTTTCCCCCCCAATCTCCAGTTGTAATAAAGCACAAAACAGATATTGTAAGAGAAGCAAAAGTAAAAGAAAAAGAAAAACCAAATCATGACTGGACAATATAATTGAAAGACAAAGGATAATGACAGCACCATGGATTTTCTAAAGGACTTTCCCTGCAAAAATACAATTACTTCATTTTTCATCAGGCCCTGACATCAGTCATCAATAGCACCACATGACAAGCACTTTTTGCCTGGCCAGGATTTTGCAGGCGGGGGTGGGGGTGGGGTTACTTTATTGCTGCTGATAAAGCTTGCAGTGTTAGACGATTAATGCTTACCATTGGATTCATGCCTTGCCCTGGCAATTTAATCTGCAAAATTAGTTCCAACAATTTAGAAGACAATGAGCAGAATGATGTCATTCAGTGATTTTTCTCTAGATGGCCTAACAAAACAGAATAAAACACTCTGAGGAGGCGCCTGTTACAGCCTTTAAATTTGTCTCAGTTTTGCAGCTTAGGGAAGCTTCACACATTGAATAGCTAAAAAAATTCAAAAGAAAAAAAACCCTTGGGTTTGCCAGCAACGATGTGCTCACCCTGCTCCCTGATTAGAAATTGTCAACCCTCAAATGGAAGCAAACATTTAAATTCCCAAGGCAGGAATTAAAGAGCTAAAGGTGTTAGATATTGACAGTTTGCATAGTTTTCTGTCTGGTCCGTGTTTGAGTGGGAAGAATACTCAAACGTGATTGGCTGAGCTCTCTGGCAGCTCCCTATATAAGGGCAAGCTGTCAGAGAGGCTAGCTGCTGGATTGTACATAGTTGCTAAATAAAGAGCTGTTGTCTGAAACCTGTTTCCAGTCTCCTCATTCTCCCAACTTAACAAAAGGACTACAAGTAAATAGTCTTTTTTGTATGGCTGTTGTTTTACAACATAAAAGAAGAATTAATGAAAATTCATTAGAAATGAAATGAACTTTGATCAGTGATGGTCTATGTGCATACTTCTTAAAGTTTTCCACTAACTTAGCAGAACCCCTAAGCATAATCTTTGAAAAAGCTTTCACGACCAGCTCCCTTCCCAAACTTTGGTCACTAGCCACGATCATCCCTGTCTTCAAAAAAGGAGATTCCAGCCTAGTTGAAAATTACAGACCAATCTCTTTTATGATGCATCACCTGCAAAGTAATGGAATCTATCATCAACTAATCTATTACCCTCCACCTAGAAACAAACAATCTACTCTTTAATAAACAACTTGGTTTCAGAAAAAAAATATCCTGTAATTTACAACTTCTACACTGCAAAAACATATGGACTACAAATCTTGAACAGGGCAAAGCAATAGATGCAATTTATATAGACTTCTGTAAAGCTTTTAACTCTGTGGTACATGACAAACTTCTCCTAAAACTAAAATCCTACGGCCTTTCAGGACCCTTCCACAATTGGATAACAGCGTTCCTGTCAAACAGACAACAAGTGTCCAGATAGGCAGTGCCCTATCAAATCCTTTTCCTGTCAATAGCGGCGTTCCCCAAGGCAGCGTTCTTGGACCAACACTCTTCATATTATACATTAATGATCTCTGTGACCATATTATAAGCAATTGTGTTCTCTTCGCTGACGATGTAAAACTATTTAACACTACCAACAGCTACCCTTCAAAAAGATCTAGATTTTGTGTCGGAATGGTCAAAAACTTGGCAACTCCAAATCTCAACCAACAAATGCTCTGTCTTACACATTGGAAAAAAAAATCTGAACAATAAATACAAGCTCGATGGACACTACCTTATAGATGACCCCCACCCCATTAAAGACCTTGGAGTTTTCATATCAAATGATCTAAGTGCCAAAGCCCACTGCAACTACATCGCAAAAAAGGCTTTAAGAGTTGTAAACTTAATCTTGTGTAGCTTCTTCTCCAGATACACTACACTACTAACCAGAGCATATAAAACATTTGCTAGACCAATTCTTGAATACAGCTCGCCTATCTGGAACCCATACCTCATTTCGGACATTAATACAATTGAGCATGTCCAGAAATATTTTACAAGAAGAGTTCTCCACTCCTCTGATTACAACAAAATACCTTATGCCACCAGACTTGAAATCCTGGGTTTAGAAAATTTAGAACTCCGCTGCCTTCGACATGACCTGAGCTTAACTCATAGAATCATCTGTTACAACGTCCTTCCTGTTGAAGACTACTTCAGCTTCAATCACAACAATACACGAGCACACAATAGATTTAAGCTTAATGTGAACTGCTCCAATCTTGATTGCAGAAAATATGACTTCAGAAACAGAGTTGTTAATGCCTGGAATGCACTACCAGACTCTGTGGTCTCTTCCCAAAATCCCCAAAGCTTTAACCAAAAACTATCTACTGTTGACCTCACCCCATTCCTAAGAGGTTTGTAAGGGCCGTGCATAAGAGCACCAACGTGCCTACCGTTCCTGTCCTATTGTTTCCTTTCATTATATCCAATTAATATAGTTATTACATGCTTAGCTTATATATATGCTTATATATCGTATAGTTATTTCATGCTTATTCTTATATATAATGTTGTGACAAATAAAATAAATAAAATAAAAATAAAGTCTGGGTTGTGTGATCAAGTGATCAAGGGAACCTATGCTTGCCCTCTCAAGTAGTTCATTATGTAGAACTTAAGTAGAACCTACATGTTGATAGCTAAACTAAAAAGCACTGCAGATGTCTGGATTAAAGGATTCAGGATTTTCCTGGTCAGCATGAACACATTTGATGATGTCAAAACAAAGTTTAAATACAAGAAATTCTTCTCACCGTTTATCCTTTCATAAGTTGAGACAGTTCTATATTCGTAGACTTATCCACCTCCAAGATACATTTCAGAAAAGTAGGTTGTACCTGTTCCAGTATGGGAGCATTTATATAATCCCACAGTTCTGCACAGTGGTGAAATCTGAACCGGTTTACTACCCGTTCGCTGGCTGCGCATGTGCGCACCACGCACCAAATGCGAGGTACATGTGCGTGCAATGCACACCAAAAGGGGGCATGGAGTAAGTAGTACAGCGTGCGTGGGGGGGCTGATCAGCTGTAGAGCACGATCTTTCTTTTTTACTTTTAAAAGCAAAAGAGGTTGTAAAAAATACTTTTAAAAGTAAAAAAAAAGGCTCTGATGATCGTGCGGCTCAGCTCAGTTCGTCAGAGCCTTTTTTTAACCTTTTAAAAGCAGGTTCAGATTTCACCATTGTGCAGAACTGTGGGGTTATATAAATGTTCCCATACTGGGCATGGGCTGGGGGCCAGGGATTTTTGCTACCAGATCTCGGAACCACCCACCTCCATCACTACTGGATCGGCCGATCCATTCCGAACCAGGAGCATTTCACCCCTGGTTCTGCACCATATGCGATCATTGGGACTATTTTGCTGTTATATACCTTTATGATTGGAATTAGAGAACTTGGGTAACTAGGGTTGGTAAGCTCCCTGATGGCATTGGTATAGGCTGTAGCCCTTAGAGAACTCCTCTTAAAAAGTGGGAGCCAGGAACATTGGGGCAGAGGAGATTGTCACTGGTCCTGTAGCACATGAGAAGTTGTTCCTTCAAGATGCTGATTATTTCTCCTAAACATGCCCCAGAAATTCTAAATGCTTATGGTGGAAATGTTCCCTTTTTGTCAAAGAAATCATTTTATAACTTTCATAGCTGCATTGTGGGGGAGGGGGGATGCATGCTCATGTGTGATTTTGTTTTTCCTGTAGGAGCTAGTGGAGGGGAGGGCTGTGAGATAATTCTGCTTTGCACTTAATCTGCTCCAGTAAGAATTGTCTCCCTGTGCTTGTAATAACTGAAGAGAAAAATTGAGACATTGCTGCGTGTTACATATTTGCTGTAGTGTGTAGTTTGGCTGAAAGTCACACCAACATTCGGAGGAAGGAAAGTTTAGTTTGTAGCCTTGGCCTCCATCAGTTCCAGAACCACAGAATATTTATGTATTTTTCTTTCTGCAGCTGCTAGGTGTTGGTGTGTTGCTTATTTTATCAAGGCAGAGGTGACTTCAAGTCTAGTTCCCACTTCAGCAAATCTATGAACAAGGATGCTAATGCACTTTTGGCTCAAATTGAAAGTGACATTATCTAAATGTTAAAGAAATAAATGTTAACTTGCAAAATGGAGATTATTTGTTACATCTGTCTGTCTGAGGGGCTGACAGATAAAAATCTATAAAGATAGCAAGCTAATAATTTTTTTCCTGGTGTGACATGAACCATATAGGAATACTCTCCATATGCTTAGTATCAGTTATGTTAAAAATGGGGATGTGTCAGCTCTGTTTTATGTCTCAAAACCTGACAAGGTATCTCTCTCCCATTTTTAAATTTTATTTTAACATTTCCCTCAAGATCCAAAACTTGCCATTTCTTATCTCTCTCATTCATACCATTGAATAAAAGACCAAAAATGCAATGTCTGAACATTTGGGGCTCTTTTTTAAAATATATATTTAAAATAAGATGCATCAGAAGTATTTGTCTGAATAATAAGAATGCCCCAAATAGGAAGTGAGTTTTTAAAGTTTACCATAGTATCCAAACCTTTCTAATAGAGGACTGTTCACCGAACAATCCCAGCTAATTAAAAATATATTTTGAAAGGCATGAATTGAAAGAACATTTATTCCCACAGGGAATATTTTACATGATGCATGACTTATGACTAGGGAAAAAAACCCAGGGCTGATGATGCAATTCTGTAGCTATCACTTCTGTATCTTTGGCCTTATATGGCAAAATGTAACTGTATATGTACCAGTTCAGCTGGGCATAATAGCCAAATTTTTTCAGATTTTATTGGAAGTAAAATACTGTTAACATTTGGTGAAGCTAAAAGATTTAAGTGGGATAAAAATTAGATGAAATAAATAAAAATCAAAGTAGCACAATGCACATTTTAAATATAGAGTCTAAGTACCACAGATTTGATCTATCTATATAATGCAGGGATGGATAAACACAATATATGGTTTAAATTCTTAAGCTGAGCATGCTGAAGATGAAAATAAGTTTTCCATACAGTATAAAACCAGTCCAAAACACTTTTCATGGAATATATGGTAACATTAACTATATACTCAAGCTAGTATATGGTTAATGGAGTAATGGAGTAGCTACTTCGAAGTCATAGGCAAGGCAGTGTATATTTCACTTTCCAAACATGATTAGCCAATTAAAGGTTAAGATCAGTGCAAACTGTGTTTATATCTCAGTGCTTAAAGGAGAAGTGTGGATATCATGTTTGTTCCTGTCTATAATTAAAACACTCTGCAGTAACAATTTTAGTCAAATAGTCATGTTCTTGGCTTAAGCAAGCTTCAGTAGCAACAGGGAAAATTCCAAAATCAGTTTGAGATCCACTTAACAATCTGAGCATGTAATCTATTGCAATTACACGTTTTAAAAAACAGAAGGTAAAACATCTAGTTTGAAGGTCAAGCAGATAAAAAAGGAGCCCTTTGAGCTGCTGTAGGGTCTCTTATTTACTAATGAAGGTGGATATACATGTCCCAGGATAATGTTGCAGGATCCAATCTGTATCGGTCAACCAGACCAGAGGTTTAGTCTTCTCAGCTTTTGGACTAGTGTTGGAGCCCAGCTTCAGATAACTCTCTCTAGCAGAGTATGTGTCTTATTTAGTTATTAAACTTACTGTAATATCCTGTTTTTTTCCCCTCAAGCTAGCTTATCGATTTCCTTGATCTTATCACAATGCTGTGAGTAAGTTGAACTAAGAGAAAATGACTAGCTCAAAGTCACTCATCCAGGAAATTTCCACAGCTGAATGTCAACTTGAGCATTGATTATTTCACTCCTAATCCAAGACCTAAGGATTATAACACACTACAGTTTCATGTCTGATACCACATTTTCTACTATTTGGTTACCAAGGGAGAAAATATTTTTATTTGATTTGACAAGGCATTTCCAATCGTATTAGCTTTTGCTGGTTTACCTTCTACTTTTACCTCTTAATTCAAACAAGAAAATTAAGGCATTGTGTTTTTATATTCTGACTTCTTGCATTCTAACTGCCTAGGCATTTAGATATAAATGGTATAATAATATGAACACTGTGAATATACTACAAACTAGTAAAAATACTGCAAACTAGTAAAACAAATAACATTAGTAATAAATAAAATACTTCATTTTATTTTAATGTAAACATTCAGTTGCATAATACACATTTGGGATACTTATGCACCAAATGAAATGCAGAATATTCACCCTGCATATCTGAATCACTGTAACATCTGTCAAAATAAAGCTCAGCAGTCACATTTTCTTATGGCACTCTAGTATCTTGTCTACAATATCTGCATTATTCTGTGGGAATAAAATCTGTGGGAAATCTGTGGGAATCTTAGTACTAGCCAGGAGCAAGAGATTCCAGGCTTTAAGCCTATTCCCCAAATGTACAACTGTCGTGAGTTATCCAACCCAATCTTTTCACTTCCCCCTATATTTTTTTTGAAGAGTATTGTCCTCTTGATATATTTTTAATGTCCTCTTACTAGGAAGTCATAGCTCTAACTCTAACCAGGCATTCATGATCTTTCCAATTCTGATCATTTCTTCCATGCTATATTTCCTCTATCTTCTTATTTTTAATCCATATCAAACTGAAATTGGCTTTCAGGGTCTTTAGATTTAGAGCAGGGGTCTCCAACCTTGGTCCCTTTAAGACTTGTGGACTTCAACTCCCAGAGTTCCTCAGCCAGCTTTGCTGACTGAGGGACTCTGGGAGTTGAAGTCCACAAGTCTTAAAGGGACCAAGGTTGGAGACCCCTGATTTAGAGCATGGATAATTAAATTGAGAGGTAGCCCTTAGGTATGGCTAGCAGAGCACTTTCAAAAGTTTCTACCGAACTGTAATTTCTAATGTGATAGAAGATGCAAGAGTATTAGATACATGGGGAGTAAGCATAAATATATTTATTTTGATTCAAGTTAAGTCGAACACAATTTAATACAGTTTAATCCAGGGGTGAAATGCTCCCGGTTCGGACCGGCTCGCCTGATCCGGTAGCGATGGCGGCTGCTGGTTCAGAGAACTGGTGGCAAAAATTCCTCCCCCCCCCCCGCCTCTGCTGAGCTGCACCATCAGCAGAGGGTTTTTTTTACTTTTAAAAGCAGTTTTTCTTCAGCTGAAAACATGCCTTTAAAAGTAAAAAAAAAGCCTTTGAGGATCCCGCGGCTCAACTGAGATTGGCAGAGCCTTTAAACTCTTTTTTTAAAAAAAAAGTTTTAAAAGGCTCCTCTGGCGATCTCACCTGAGTTCCTCATCAGCAAAACCTTAAAAAACATGTTTTCTACAAGCTCTTCAGCCTAAGAGCTTGTAGAAAACTTCCTTTTAAGAGATTCTAAGGCAGACTTCCGGTTTGGCACCGTAGGTGATGGCGGTGATCTTTACGATCACCAACCTCTGGATTATGTGGAATCGCTAGGACAGCTTAAATCTGCTGTCCAGCGGTTCGGAAAACCCCCTCTTCGGGAGAAGGAGAAGGTGGTGAGCTGAGGGCAGAGGTTGAATTTCCCTAAAGCCCCTGAGAAAAAAGGGGTTTGAAGGGTTAAGTTCCCTCCAGTAACCCGAAGTGCTCCAGATCCGAGGATTCTTCTGCTTTGGCGGAACCAATCACCACGACCAAACGCCGAGATTTATTTTGGACAATAAAGGATTATACCGGACAGAACGAAAGTGGGAGAACTTTATGCAAGTAGCCAAGCCGATTCCCCGATACTTTGTAACAAGCTTGAAAACAGTAAAAAAATGGAGGCGAATTGTTAACAAGTTAACGAGTGGAAAGCGAAAGTGATACTTTCAGCGTTTGTCTGCAGTTGGTAATTTGCATGTTACTTGCTTTTACTCTTTAACTCTTTGCTGCCTGCTGATAGAATCTAGGGGAGATTTTTAAATACTGCTTTAAAAGACTGTGTTTCTTAGAGGTTAAGAAGATTTAAAGTGAATATTAAGTTGGAAATAAATAAATAAATAATTTTATAGAAGATGGCAGCCAAACAATTAAAGTCTACTGTAACAAAGAGCTCTGGAACTTTATCAGCTGGTGCCTCTCCAGCTCATACAGCAGAGACTAGAACATTGAATTTAGAGGCGTTACAAGAGAACTTAAAAGGCTTTATAGAAGAAAAATTTAAAGTAATAACTGATGAGATGTCTGAAATGAAAGAGCAGATATCAGAAATTCAAGTGGGAAATAAAGAAGTTAAAGAAGGATTTGTAATGGCAGTACGAAGTTTGGCAATGAATGTGATTTTATTGGAAGAGGAGGTTGAAGAAATTAAGCAACATAATTTAAAATTAGAAAATAAAATGGATGAATTTCAAAGTAAAATGGAAAAAACAGAGGATGAAATAGTTTTGATACAATATAGAAATATGGAATTTGCTCTTAGAATTCGAGGTTTGAAAGAAAATAAGGAAGAGAATTTAAGGGAAATTTTTTCTGAAGTATTTGCTGAGATATTAGCAGCTCGTCCAGCAGATGTGGCTTATCAAATTGATAAAATATATCGTGTGAATTCTTGGATAGCAAGGCAAAAAAAGTTGCCAAGGGATGTTGTTATTTATTTTACAAACAGAACAGTGAGAAATCAGATTTTGCAAGCTTCATATAAGGGGGAGAAGATTCAGATTGCTGGTCAAGATATTTTGATATTAAAGGAAATTCCACCAAAATGTTAAGGGCTAGGAAGGAATTTGCCTTCCTGGTGAATGAACTTAAAAACATCAGATTGAATATAGATGGGATATTCCAACTGGTATAATAGTATATTATGCAGGAAAGTACATCGTTCAATACGGTTGGAAAAGCAAGAGAATTTTATGTTGAGGTATTAAAAGTTGGAAGTCTTCCCCATTGGAAGCTAGAAGAAGGAGGCTGAAGTGAAGGAAGAGAAGTGAAGCAGGTACAAGAACAGATTGTGATGGAAGAAGATTTATTACAAGTGTTGGAAATACCTACGACGGGTTTAGATTCAAAAGAACAAAGGCTGACAAGAGCTGCTGCTAAACGCAAGGAACAAGAGATGAAGGCACAACAACAACTGGCAACTACTACAACGGAAACAGTGGGAGGAGCAAGGCCTAAAGTAAAATGTGATCTGCGGCTGGTGTTCCAAAAGTTTCCTTCGGCCGATAATGGCAATTAAACTATTATCTTGGAATGTTAATGGCCTGAATTCACCGCAGAAGAGAAGGAAAGTATTTCATTATTTGAAACAATTTAAAAATGACATTACCTGTTTACAAGAAACACATATTAGATCTTGCTAAATGTTGGAGATGCGATCGTGAAGATGCTACTTATTACCATTTGGATTAAAGTATGGTGGATCATGCAGAATATTTTGAAAAAGAAGATTAAGTTTACTCCGCAGTTCTTTCTACTAGGAATAATTATGGACTATACAGCTATAGAGACTAAATTGATTTTGAACTTAATAACAGTCGCAAGACTTTTGATTGCTCAGTATTGGAAGAAAGAAGAATTACCTACAATCGAAGAATGGACACTCAAAGTATCAAATCTGGCAGAGATGACAAAAATCTCCGCTTACTTGAAAGACTATACACTAGAAAAATATATTTTAGAATGGAAAATGTGGATTGATTATATTTAAAATAAGTATTAGATAAAAAAAAAATATCGAATAGCATATGAGTAAATTTAGGAAATATTTTGTATTAGATATATTTTTGAAGGAGAGGGGAATTGAGAGTGTGACTAAGTGTGGTGTGACTAGAGATTATAATTTAGGAATTATTTTGGATTATGATTGTTAGTTTTGATACCCTGCATTTTGTTCTGGGAAGTCGGGGTGGGGGTGGGGGTAAGGGGAGGGAATTGGGGGGTTGGTAGAGATGGAGTGATGGTTAATGTACAGGGATTATTGAAGAAATATAATTAATGTAGGGTCGGGTCTGCATAGTTACCATTTTAGAACGGTGAGGAGGGAGAAAAGAGAGAGTAGGAGGTAGGAAAGAGGAGAAGAGGAAGGAAGAGGGATAGTAGAGGGAGAAGGAAGGTGTAGGGTGGAGGGAGGAGCGGATGTAGATAAGAGAAGGAGAGGAAGGTTTGGAAAGTAAAAGAAGGTAGAAGAGGGAAGAGTGTTAAAAAGGGTGGTGGTGACGGGGCAAGCCCGACTAATTGTATATAACTGTACATTGTATGAATTATTTGATATGATTGTAAAAATAAAACTTTTTATAAAAAAAAAAAAAAAGAGATTCTAAGGCACTTACCTGATTACTGATCTAACGCATGGCTTTCCCAGCCCAAAAGGAGCAGTGTCAGCACAGACAGAATCAGTTGCTAGCTAATCTATTTCCTATTGTTTTGCTGGCTGAGGAACTCTGGGAATTGAAGTTCACAAACCTTAAAGTTACTAAGGTTGGAGACCCCGATGTAAAAATATAAATAAAATAAAATAATAAAATAAAATAAAATAAAATATTTGTGCAGCTTTCTGAGATTTGGTGTGTTTCTGTAGTGTTTCATTCTAACTACACAAACACACAAAATCTCACAAAGCTGTATGTGGCATTTTGTGTGTGTGTGTGTGTGTGTCAGTTGTGTTGTGTTGTGTGTGTGTGTAAAGTGTGAAAGTTGGTTTTTGAGCTTTTTGTGGCTGTGTGAAGTTTGTGAAGTGTGAAGTGCAGCTACTTTTACATTGTGTGTGAGTCAATTGTGTTGTTTTGTGTTGCGTGTGTGTAAAGTGTGAAAGTTGGTTTTTGAGCTTTTTGTGGCTGTGTGAAGTTTGTGAAGTGTGAAGTGCAGCTACTTTTACATTGTGTGTGAGTCAGTTGTGTTGTGTGTGTGTAAAGTGTGAAAGTTGGTTTTTGGTACCTTTTATTGTTTTGTATACTTTGTTTATTATTTTTATTTATTGTTATTGGCCACGCCCACCCATTAAGGGATACAGTCATCTGACCACCAAGCCACGCCCACCAATTAAGCCAAGCCCACAGAACCGGTAGGGAAAATTTTTAGATTTCACCCCTGGTTTAATCATTACTGTATCCCACTTCTTTGCCCTGTATTGAAGACCTTTTGGGCAGAAAAAAATATACACTAACTCTTCAGGTTTCTGAAAATAAGGTAAAACCAGTCTCTCACTAAACCAATACTAAGAGGGTAGTTTGCAGAGGTAGTTTGCATTTTTGATGTTTTCCAGACAGAACCACATTCCTTTAACTTTGGGATGACTGTGACTCATTATTTAGGTATTCATTATGTTTAGTAATTGAGATTTATTCTGACTCTTAGCATTGATTTATGATTCATTATTTATTTATGTTTTTAAAAATGCTGCAAGGAATTCTCATAACTGGGCACGTGGCATGTTGTAAAAAGAATCAAAGTTGAGTTTGAGCATCACTGAGGATAAATTTGCATTGCTTATTGGAAGTGGAAGTCATGTCGACATTGATGTCCTGATAATCATGTGATGGTAACTGCCAAACTTTTGAAGTGTCCCATTTGTAATTTTCTTTCATGGCATTTTTATGTCGAGGTTTCTTTTTTGGTGAAAAATTATCCTATGTTTTATGACAATTCCAAGAATTATGAGATATTTTTGCTTAGTTGTTCCAACTTTTCATTGTATACAGTATGCTATTCTGGATCTCTGCCTAATGCTATTTTAAGCCTTTTGAATTATCTTACAAGAGATTGCTTTCCAGATCAAATCATCTTATGTCTCCTTAGTTTTTAATGCTTTTAGCAAGGTTTAGCCTAGCTTGAGACTGAGATGAAGAAAATACATTAATCAATTTACAGCAATTGTTACATGAAAAAATATTGAAAAGCTGAAATGATTTATTCAGCTATTACTTTACCATAACTGAAAAGGCAAATTTATCTGTTCATTTATGGGTCCATTAATTTATCTAAACAATATCACTTTAATTCTGCATCCACAAAATATTCTGCCCAAGATTTCATATGGACTGATTTGTTTTCCAGAAACCTATTTGTTTGGTTTATTTAAAAAAAAAAAAATCTAGCAGAAGGTGACAATGTCCATGCAGTGATTATGTTAATTGTTGTTGGTTTTTGTTCCTCAGATGCTGATTGTGCTTAT
Organism: Ahaetulla prasina; assembly: GCF_028640845.1. NCBI lineage: Eukaryota > Metazoa > Chordata > Lepidosauria > Squamata > Colubridae > Ahaetulla > Ahaetulla prasina. The sequence continues at coordinate 187,358,888 of NC_080541.1, read as the reverse complement.
ATGGTTTTTAAAATGATTTTTATATTGTTTTTGTTTTTATATTGCTTTTTAACTGTTGACTGCCCAGAGACCTGAGATGGGCAAATATATTCAAAATAATACATACATGTATGTATATATTCATGCATAAATGTATACAAACATATATATTCTACATGGGGCTGTCCTTAAAGAATAGGTGGCAAGGGCAGTTATAGTGTTCCTAAAAGGACATATATTACATCTTTGTCTGGTGAGCTGCATTGATTGCCAGTTTGTTTGCAGGTACAATTCAATATGCTATTTTTAACCTTTATGTTAGATTCGGGCAATAACGAGGCAGGAGACCAGGATAGTGACAACAGCTCTTTACTATATGGTGAACCCAGCAGCAAACAACGGTAAAACCCCTCCTTATATACAGTTCAGCTGGAGGCTTCAGCCAATTAGCAACGTGCTATTTCCCGCTCTTATTTTCCCTCCAAAACCCTTAAAGATACATTACACTCCTCCCCTCCCAGAAAACATTTTACCCCTATTTACATAAAATTAACATTTACTTTTCTACGTAATCGCGTAAATACGCAGGGCGTCTCCTGACTCTTTCAGACCTGCGCAGTTCATTATCTGGGAGTGAGTCGAGCTGGCCGGAGGGACTGTTCGTTCCTCTCAGCTCCTCTTCCAGGCCATCCGGCCTTGGATTACTTGCAGACTCGTTCCTGCTTTCCTCAGGAGGGACCGGTTGGTGTCGCTGGACTTCATCGAACTCAGATAAGTCCCGCGTCTTTTCCGGGTTTGAGTTAGCTGTGGATTCAATCATTGAGTAGTCAGGGCCTGTTTTGTCTATTTCTGGTCTTGTGATTATTCTTTTTCTTAACTGGTCTATGTGGCGTTTCCAAACCCGGCCATCCTCTATCTCTACGAGATACGATTTGGGCCCGGTTATTTCTAGGATTGTTCCCTTTTTCCAGTTTGGGCCATCACCATAATTGTGTGCCCATACGGAACTCCCGACTGTCAATTCCCTTGTTTTGCCTGGTGTTGTTTTGTACCCGTCTGGTGTATAGTTCGGGTTTAAACGGTCTAACGGGCATCTAAGCTTTCTCCCCATCAATAGTTCTGCTGGGCTGCGGCCAGTCGCTACGCAAGGGGTTCTGTGTTGTATCGCTAAGAAGGTGTCAATTTTTAATTGCCAATCGCCTGGCCTGAGTCTGGACAATGCCTCTTTCGCACTCCGGACGAAACGCTCTGCAAGGCCGTTCGTCGAAGGGTGGAAAGGCGCCGAGAGGACATGCCGGATGCCCTCTTCCGCCAAGTACCCCTCAAATAGGGTTGCAGTGAACTGCGGACCGTTGTCTGAAACTAGGGTGTCTGGTAACCCGTGTGTTACAAAAAGGTGTCTCAGTACTGAAATGACAGCCTCGGCGGTCATGGATTTCATTAGAATGATTTCCAGCCATTTGGAAAATGCGTCTACCACTATTAGGAATGTTTGGCCGTGGAAGGGGCCGGCAAAATCGATATGGATTCGGGACCATGGGCCCTGGGGTTTTTCCCACTCTCGGATTGGGGCCGTTGGTGGTAGTGGTCTGGATTCCTGGCATGCTTGGCATTTCCCAACCCTATCGCTAATCTCCATGTCCATCAAGGGCCACCACACATAGCTTCTGGCTAAACCCTTCATTCTCACGATCCCAGGATGGCCTTCGTGCAGAAGTTCCAGAACTTTTTCCCGCAATTTCTCTGGGACCACCACTCTATCCCCCCAGAGCAAACACCCCCCTAGCACCGATAATTCCCCGCGCTTTTTTACATATTCCTTAAAACGCTCGCCCGGCGCAGCGGGCCATCCTCTTTGAACCCAACCAATTACAGTTCGCAATGTAATGTCCTTGTAAGAAGCCTGAGCCACCTCCTTGGAAGTGACTGGGCTAGAGTCCAAAGAGTCAATTAACAAGACGGGTGTGCCCGGAGTGGGGTCTTCGATAGTCGCTGGTAGTGGGCATCTGCTCAAGGCATCTGCATGCCCTAACTCCTTTCCTGGCCGATGTAGCAGTTTGTACGAATAGGCAGCCAGGAAGATAGTCCATCGGGTCAACCTGGGCGAAAGTGGCACGGGCGTTGGGCGGTCGCCAGCCAGCAACCCCAGTAAGGGTCTATGGTCTGTGACGATTTCGAAGTCACGACCAAAAACATATTCATGGAACTTCTTTACCCCGGAAACTATGGCCAGGGCTTCCCTATCCAACTGACTATAGTTTCTTTCAGCCGAGGACATTGTTCGGGAGCAAAACGCTATGGGTGCTTCTGTGCCATTTGGTAGCCTGTGGCTGAGCACAGCCCCCACCCCGTAGGGGGATGCATCACAGACTAACACCAATGGCATTGTGCTATTGTATTGGATCAATAGGCTATCACTGGACAGGAGGTTCTTTACTGCTTCGAATGCTCTAGCTTCCGCCTTTCCCCAAGACCATGCAGCATTTTTTCCTAGTAATTTGTGTAGCGGCTCGGCTATAGTAGCCTTATTTTTTTAAAAAACCACGTAAAAATTTACCAGACCCAAAAACGCCTGCAACTCTGTTCTGTTTTGGGGTGCTGGGGCCTTTCTGATTGCCCTAACCTTGCTCTCAGTTGGGTGGATCCCCTCCCTGTCTATCCGGTAGCCCAGGAATTCTACGGATCCTACCCCGATCTGGCACTTGTTTAATTTGACTTTTAGACCGGCGGACCGGAAAATACTCAAAACTTTTCTCAGTCGCACCCCTAGTTCTTCCATATTATCGGCGGATACCAGTACGTCATCAAAGTACGGTATCACTCCGGGGAGCCCCTGCAGAAGCCGCTCCATTAAATTTTGAAATAATCCTGGTGCCACACTGACCCCAAACTGTAACCTGGTGCATTTGAAAGCACCCCTGTGCGTTACAATTGTTTGTGCTTCAACCGTGCTGCTATCTACGGGCAACTGCTGATAGGCTTGGGCCAAATCTAGTTTGGCAAAAACCTGCCCTTGCCCTAGCGAGTGCAGCAAGTGTTGCACCACTGGGACGGGGTAAGCGCTTTTTTGCAAAGCTTTGTTTAGCGTCGCCTTGTAATCGGCGCAAATCCTGACTGACCCGTCTGGTTTCACTGGGGTGACTATTGGCGTCTCCCACTTCGCATGGTCGACTGGCACTAGTATCCCCTGGCTTACTAGTTTGTCCAGTTCCCGGTCAATCTTGGGCTTCAGGGCGAAGGGAACCCTCCTAGCCTTTAAACGGATAGGGGCAACTTGAGGGTCTAGGTTGAAGGAGATAGGGGTCCCCTTGTACTTGCCCAGGCAGTCTTTGAAAACGTCCTCGAACTCCTTCATGAGTTCGTCCTTGAGGTCGACTTCATTTCGGAAGACTCCTGTCACTCCCATGCCCAATTTCCGGAACCAGTCCAGTCCCAACAAACTCGGTAGAGTCCCATCGACGATGGTGATGGGCAGAGTTTTTTCGAACTGTCCATACTTGACGTGGACGGTCGTCACCCCTCGAACAGGGATCCTGTTCCCTTGATAGTCCTGCACTTTTAGCTTCTGCGGCCGCAGTTTGCGTTTCGCGATGGCAGGCAAGTTTTTTTCTAAGTTGTTCCAGGACATGATTGTAATTGAAGATCCAGTGTCCACTTCCATTCGGCAGGGCACTCCTTCGATGAGTGTTTTAATAAAGATTTTTTTCTCTAGGCACGTTGATGCCTGGCCCACTCTTACACCAGTCTGGTTCAGCTTCGCGCCTTTTTTAAATTGACCAATCCCGGGCCGTTTCGCGGTTCCCGTGCTTTGATTGGTCAGTTTGAATTTTTGGCGGGAAGGTTGGGGCGCTCGGCAGGCCTTCGCGATGTGCCCTTTTTTTTCACATCGCCGACACGTGGCATCCTTAAATTTGCACTGCTGCCATTGGTGTTGGCCTCCGCAACTTGCGCATTCGCCCCGGTCTTCCCTCTCCGGCCTCCCGGTATGGAAGACTTCTTCCTCTTCCTCCTCTTCCGACTCGGCCTGGACTTTCTCGTTGTGGATCGTGGTTGTTTTCGCTGCCGCCCCTGGCGCGACCGGCTTTTGTAGGGTTTCTGCCGCTTGGGTAGACATCTCGTGAGCCCTTGCCTCATCCAGGGCGATCGCGAGCGTCAGGTTGCTTCTAGACAGCAGCCGCCGTCGCAAACGGATGTCCCTGACCCCGCAAATTAGCTGGTCGAGCAGCGCGTCTTCCAAGTCTCGGTACTCGCAATGGTTCGCGGCTTTCCTCAGTGCTGCCATGTATACACTGATGGACTCGCCTTCTCGCTGCATGCGCTGCCTTAATTCGAACCGTTGCACAAACTTGGAAGGCGTTGGTGCATAATGGGCTTTCAACGCAGTCTGCAGAGTTTGCCACGGTACCGACTGTACCGGCGTTGGCTCCGACAGCGATTCTGCGGTGTCGAAGACCTCGGGACCGCAGTGACTCAGGAAATATGCCCATTTCCTGTTGTCCGAGACTCCTTGGAGCTCGTTGGCTTCGAGGAAGCACTCGAAGCCAGCCATGTATGACCCCCATTTTTCCTTTGCTGGGTCGAATGGCGCTGGCGGTGTATAGCTAGACATCGCTATTTGCCGCCTCTTACTTGCTGGGTTCGTAAACTCCTGGCGCCCTTCTTGCCTCAAGATCCCACCCTCGTTGCCAGTGTTAGATTCGGGCAATAACGAGGCAGGAGACCAGGATAGTGACAACAGCTCTTTACTATATGGTGAACCCAGGAGCAAACAACGGTAAAACCCCTCCTTATATACAGTTCAGCTGGAGGCTTCAGCCAATTAGCAACGTGCTATTTCCCGCTCTTATTTTCCCTCCAAAACCCTTAAAGATACATTACACTTTAAAACCCTACGTGGCATTGGACTAGATTATCTGAGGGACCACTTCTCCCCAGTTACTTCTACCTGTCCCATCAGGTTCACTGGGAGAGGCATGTGGCAGGTCTTGTCTGCTAATGAGTCCCATCCGAGAAGAAGCAAAAGACTTTTCTACTATGATGGCCGCTCTCTGGATCATGGATTACTTTTTTGGTACAGTTTTATTATTATATGGCTCTTTCTAATCGTTGCTTGTCTAGAATTTTGATCTATGGCCTCCTATTCGTTGCATGATTCTAATCATTTTCTCTTCTGAATATCTAAAAATTCTGGATAAATGATACCACTCCATTGAAACAATGGAAGTCAGGTTAGCTCCAATCCAGATGGCCTTTCAGAGAGTCCTCAAAATATGATTTCCACCCCCCCCCCATAAGGCCTGGGGATCTCCTAGCAGCAGAGTGTCCATGCATTTGTTGCACCATGATTAACTTCTTAATTCTTCTTGTCATTTTATTTTTATGTATTGTATGTTATGTTTTTATGTACTTTTATGTTTTTATGTACTTTTATATTTTTAAGTTTTTTATGTACTGTATGTTATGTATGTTACAGTATGTTATGTTACATTACGTTATGTTATGTTACGTTATGTACTGTTTCAATGGAGTGGTATCATTTATCCAGAATTTTTAGATATTCAGAAGAGAAAATGATTAGAATCATGCAACGAATAGGAGGCCATAGATCAAAATTCTAGACAAGCAACGATTAGAAAGAGCCATATAATAATAAAACTGTACCAAAAAAGTAATCCATGATCAGTTTTTATCTTTATTCTAGAATAAAGCCAGCAAAAAGAATCAAGAAATGAAATCATAAAGTCAGAGTGATTATAAAGTCTCCAGAGAAAAGGAGAAGGTTGTATTGAGAAGATAGGGAATGAAAAAGGGAGACGAGACAATGAAGTATATATGAATAATTAAATTTTGTTAAAGAAGGAATGTAGTTTAACAATTCATCTCCAATTCATCTCCAATTAAGGGAGAGACTGCTCATAATTACATGCCCACAGTTTGTCAGCTACTTCTCTTTTATGAATTTCTTACGTAAACTGTTAAAAGAAATAAAGAGTTCAACATGGGAGGATGACTGTTACACATATTTTTCCCCGAGCTTTATTTTGTAGACAGGGAACAAAAAAAGTGCTTGTACACATATTTATAGGGCTTATCAGATGCTCAATTTAGCTGATTCTGAGCAGAGTACAGCTCTCTAAATACACAGTTTGAGATAAAACAAGCAAGTACTACATAATCCAATTTACAGTATACTGATAAGGGCAGACTTAAATTCCAAGGTTGGTCCTGACAATGAAACTCTATATGTACAATACTGTTTCCATTAAACAGGTTTAGAATCTGATTTCCTTCCAGATATAAGACAATCAAAGATCTGAAAGCAGCCTTTTCAGATGTATCCTTGCCCTAAACAACTAATAGCCTCATTCATTGCATTTTGAACAGGTTCTTTAAATCAAGCCACCTTTCAGAGCTTACCTATTGGAATGGGTCCAAGGGTAGTCTTACAGACCACGTAATTGTATAATCCAATTTAAAATCAAATCACACATAGCAATTACATATATAACACCAGAAATCATACTCATCACAATAAAACGAGGGGATAGATGGGGAACTCATCAAATTTGCAGATGACACCAAGCTGGCAGGAATAGCCAACACTCCAGAAGATAGGCTCAAGTTACAGAAAGATCTTGACAGACTTGAACATTGGGCGCTATCTAACAAAATGAAATTCAACAGTGAAAAAAGCAAGGTTCTACATTTAGGCCAAAAAAACAAAATGCACCAGTACCGTATATGTGGTACCTTGCTCAATAGTAGTACCTGTGAGAGGGATTGTTGCTGTTGGTCTGCAACACGTATTTGTTGTCCTAGGTTCCCTGTTGATGTTGTCCTGGGTTCCCGCAGGAACGAATCTCAGCCCTCGCTGAGACAATTTAGGAGGTCCTCGCAAGGACGAAAGAAGCCGAATAAAAGACACCACACCAGGAGTTTTTCAAGATGAGAGAGCACGAAGAAAGGGGTTGTTAAAAAGCTCCCCCTTAGATCGCAACAGTCTCTTTTATTATGCAGTTTTAGCAGGGAGGGGTAACTACAGCAAGGAGGGAATTAGCATATACCACGTGTTTTTCAGGAAATCATACATTTTACCTGAATAGAAACCTAACTCAGGGAAAGCAAAACTAGAAATCTAACTCAGGGAAAGCAAAACTTAACTTAAGGAGCAATGCTATGGGTACTATAAATCATGTCTGTCATGTAGCACCGAAAAAGGTCAAGTCAAGTTCTCCCGGCTGTGAGGCCTAAGAAAACCTGAACCAATGATATATCCATATGTCCTCTGTTTTTATTTTTTAAGATGGGTAAATGATATATCCATATGTCCTCTGTTTTTATTTTTTAAGATGGGTAATATTCTTCTAAAGCTATGACATCCCCAGTGGATCCCCCCTCCGGGAGAGCCCGCAGGGAGCCAATACACTTTTCCAAAGGAATGGTTCCCGATTCAGAGTCTTCATCAGCCTCAGAGGCTAATTCTAAAAGAGGTTGTTTATATTCATTTTCAACAGTGTGCCTTAGTAAGAGGACATCATCTCCAATACTGTTTAGTCGTTGTTTCAAGAATGCTAGAACTCTCCCCATGACACATGGGCCAATTGTACATGCAAGGAGCAACAAAATCAGAGGACCAGCTAGGGCAGAGAGGAGGGTGGTCAACCAGGGAGAGAGATTGAACATTCCCTGATACCACGTGTGGGATTGAGAACGCTCTTTTTCCCTATCTTTCAATCTGCAGTTGATAGAGTAGTGTATATTATAGTCCACCCTCCAGTATCAAGTCCTAGCCTTTCTTTGGATAAGTATATTGTGCAGGAAGTATACCCAAGGCAACAACCTTGACCTTCAATTGAGGATACCGTTATAGAAGAGTTAGACCACCTACAACCGGTATCTGAGGTGCTATTGGCAAAAGGTAGGGCGGAACCTATGGCCTCATAAAAAGGGGGTTGAGAAGACAGACACAGCCAACATCTACTATCATTGTTAGGAAAAGTACGGGCTGCCACAAGGGCATCATGCGCAGAGGAGACCAGGGACACCAATGGATTGTTGCTTTTAATCAAGGGCTGTAAAAAGGGCGAATTGACTTGTTTGTTTGGGCCCACTGGTGGGGATGTTTCTAAGGACATGGTAAGACGAATTATGAATATATTTCCTGGATGTCTGTAGTCGGAATTATCGTTCGACCTTCCCCCCCATCTTTTCCCTTTAAACCATTCAGTAATTGGAAGACTCCTTCCATGAGATGTAAAAGTAACAGTCATAGGATTGAGGCGAACGCCGCAGCAGGCCCAATTGGTGCAGGAATTCCAAGGCAAATTGTTATCAGGGCCTAGTATAGCTTTGATATAGTCAGTAGTATAGGGAGCAGTCCACCAAATCTTTCCGGTTGACACACATTGCCAGGACTTGCAGTACCAATCAGAGATGGTCCCACATTCATCTAGGTGGGAGAGATCAGTAAGATGTCCTGGGCAGATATACAGGCCTGGACCAATTGCCCAGACGTCCCGAGGGGAAGGATCACATTTTGTTTTATGTTTAAATCCATGGGCGCCGACCAGCATTTCAGCAAAGTCAAAGTAGAGTGCAGGAAACCAAGGCCACAAAGTTCGATTAGAGATGGAATGAAGGACGCTTCCTTGGAAGTCCAAAATAGTCCAGGTATAATTCGCGGGACGATGCAGGTTCTGCTGTGCTCCGGATAAGGAGCGCCGCGAATGGAGAGCTGCAGGGGTAGAAACGTGGGAAGAGGGCAAGGAGCGAAATATGCCAGAGGAGAAATGGGTAGCAGAGAGAAGGGAAATTTTCATGTACATTTAGGAAGAGAGGAAGAGGCATTAGAGACAGAAGAGGCAAGAGAGATCAGGGATAGGATCAGGAGGATCTTCATCTTTCTTTTTTGGTTGATTGAGATGACAGGGGCGAACACAGCGAGCCGGAACCCACAGGACTCGATCAGGCAATTGAACAGCAGCGTAGCCTTTTCCCCAGGTAATCAATTGAGCTGGACCTTTCCAAGCTGGATCCGGAAGATGCCTATAATATACCAGAGGACGAGAAGAGGGGAGGGGAGGAGCGGAAAACTGTCTCGAGGCAGCAGTAGAGGCAGGAGATCCGGTTAGATTAAGAAAATTCAATGAATACAAGCAAACATTTAATACATTTTGCAACGCCGGGAGTGTCGGGGGGCTGATGCCTTTTGACCCCAAGTGTCTGTCCAAGGCCTGTTTAAGAGTAATGGCCTGGCCCTGGCTATTGAAAGGAATGCCGAATTTATGGATTATTGACCAGCGATGGCAAAATTGTGCAAAGGCAGAGCTCGTATAGGCTGGTCCATTGTCAGTTTTTAGAGTTTTTGGACATCCCAACGTTACGAAAGTCCGAATACAATGATTAATAACTTGTTTTGCGGTTTCACCCCTTTGCAAGGTTGCCATGATGAAACCTGAATATGTATAAAGGATGGATATTGAGTTACATCCATTTGCCATAGTTGACAGGCCACTGTTCCTCTGGGGTTGACCCCCATCGGAAGAGAGTTACCTTGGCGGCTGCAAGTAGGGCATTGATGTATGATCAGATGCCTCAACAGCCGTGAAGCCAAATTGTTTCATGAGCGCCTTTTTGTTTTGATGAAAATAGGAGTGACTGTCCCAAGGAGAGACAGGAGAAAGTGTCAAAAGAGAGGAGGCAGAGGCCGCAGCGTCTGCTACATTGTTCCCTTCCTGGAGAAAACCAGGAAAAGGTTGATAGCTTCGTATATGTGTAACAAAATAGGGATGTGTACATTTGTAAATGAGAGACTGTAAAGTTGTGAAAAGAGAAGTGAGATTAGAATCAAGAGAAGGGGACAAGTAAGATTTTTACTATTTGAATAACATATAGACTGTCTAAGATGAGGTTGAAAGGTACTATGTGGAAGACAGAGAAAAAGACAATCAATCAATAAAAACCCAACTCCCACCCTTTTTATTCATGTGTGGAAGTTGGTCACTAACAAATCCATGCTATCAAAAACTTCCAAAAACAAACCACATTCTTAGCAAAATCACCATCTGTCTTACTTTTTCTAACTTACTAAAACTTTCTCAGCACTAGTATCCTCTTAACTCTCTCTTCACATTCTGTAACCTTCTAACTGATCACATCCTATAACTTTCTAACTCACCTCTGAAATAGTTCCTAAAACAGGGCACATATTGTGCTGCTAAAAAAGAAAAAGAAACAATACAAACAGCAAATAAGGGGCACACTGAGTCTGATTCAAAAAAGAAAAACATGGCGGAAGCTTTAGGGTGAGTCAGTTTATGTGGAAAACCTAAGTGCATTTTCCAAAAAACAGATCTACGCTTAAAATAAAAAAAAAATGCATCCATACATAAGAAGATAGCCATGTGTCTGAAATGCTGTAGGGTTTCCTGCCTGGGCAGGGGGTTGGACTAGAAGACCTCCAAGGGTCCCTTCCAACTCTTATTATGTATGTTAACAGCTGCAAAAATACAAAGCTAAAGGAAACAGTTTGAGTCAGCTCAGTGCTTTGAAAACATTTATAAAGGTATAGGTTTAATCAGGCAGGTTAAACCTCAAAAAGTTCCAGAAAAGATAAAAAATGAAAATCAAAATTGTATGCATGATTAAAAATTAAAATCAAATTTGTTTTCATGGTGAAAAAGAAAATACATCTGCATAGTTTTTTACATAGCTTTTTACAAAAGCAATGCTTAAGAAAGAAGAGAGAAAAAAAAATGGAGTGGGGGTGGATGGTTATCCCCCGTAGCCCACCCTTTTCCCTGGCACAGCAAGGAACAAAGGGGGGAGTAGTTAAGATAAGCCAGAGGGCAGAGAAAAAAGTTAAAAGTAACTCACTGGAAAGACATTCTCATGCATATGAAGAGAAAAAAAAAATGTCCAAAAGTAACTCACTTGCTTGCAAAAGGAAAGAAAAATGTTTTATTTGTTTTCCAAAAGTACCTGGCTGCTTGCATACGGAATTTATGCAGACAGACACACACACACACACACACACACACACACACACACACATGCAGAGACAATTTCTCACACATGCACACATTTCTTGCAAATCCAAAAAACAACACAGAAATTGCACACCTTCTCAATGAGTTTTGCACATACACACATTCCATGCAAGTCAAGCATCACAATTATCTCTACAATTCTTATGCAGGTCTGAAAATGATCACATACATACATACACAAGCACACACATCATCAAACATTTACAGACCTGGGGAACTTGTCTGAAAAAACTCAGCAGTTTAAATCATGACTGTGATTGTGGATCCTTTTAAGTCATTTTTGATCTAAGTGACGTCTGCAAGTAAAATGAGGCATTCAAGGATCATGTGCCAGATGGACAAAATTTTTGCAGGGGCTCTTGGACTTTCATGGAAATAAGTTCCCAATGTTTCCCATGTAGTCGCTGTGAGCAAATTCTTTTCCAGATTGTTTCCAGATATAGAGAAGTAATTAAACCAAATCAGTTGCTGGTTAATGTGAGCGATCGCACCCATGGGGAAAAGAGAGGGGTGCTCTGGGGGAAGGGAGGCAGGCAGGGGAAAGGAGGCAGTTTTCAAAGCAGGGATGGAAGAAACAGGTATTTGGTACAATATGCTTTTTAGCTCAATATGCTTTGAAGGTTCAGAGTGGGGGGAAAGGGAGGAGGAGGGAAAGGAATGAGCAGGCATAGGAACTGAAGGAACGGAAAGTGAATGCCGTAGGAAGTACAGCGTCTTTTAAATTTTTAAGCACCCGTACATTGATGTTCTCGTGTATCGGCTGTCCCCCTCCTGCTGGATTGAAGTTTAAAGGGTAAGCCGATATCGGGGGTTCAGTTCTTAGAGAAAGAGAGGAAGAGGTAACCAAGGCAGAAAGAGTGCCTGCAGCCGTGTCTGTATCCTCCGGCGGAGGGGGAGACGCTGCAGGAGAAAGAGCTGTGTCTGCTGGGGGAGCAAAGGCAGCTACAGAGACAGTAGGAGACTAGAAAAGAGGTAAGAGATTTCTTAGAAAGAGGATAGACAGTGGTGCCATTAACTTTTTGCAAACAATTAGCCTTCTTCACCAGAGAGTAAAGCTCATTCCTATCAATGATGAGACTTTCGAGTTCGAGGAGCCCATTACTTACGTGTGCACGTGTCGCGTCCGGACGGGTAAGCAATGAGGGTGAAGGTGACGTACTGCTAGACAACGATCGCGCCTCTGGACAACTCAACAGGACAGGACGAGCCCCCAGATGTTGCTGTTGGTCTGCAACACGTATTTGTTGTCCTAGGTTCCCTGTTGATGTTGTCCTGGGTTCCCGCAGGAACGAATCTCAGCCCTCGCTGAGACAATTTAGGAGGTCCTCGCAAGGACGAAAGAAGCCGAATAAAAGACACCACACCAGGAGTTTTTCAAGATGAGAGAGCACGAAGAAAGGGGTTGTTAAAAAGCTCCCCCTTAGATCGCAACAGTCTCTTTTATTATGCAGTTTTAGCAGGGAGGGGTAACTACAGCAAGGAGGGAATTAGCATATACCACGTGTTTTTCAGGAAATCATACATTTTACCTGAATAGAAACCTAACTCAGGGAAAGCAAAACTAGAAATCTAACTCAGGGAAAGCAAAACTTAACTTAAGGAGCAATGCTATGGGTACTATAAATCATGTCTGTCATGTAGCACCGAAAAAGGTCAAGTCAAGTTCTCCCGGCTGTGAGGCCTAAGAAAACCTGAACCAATGATATATCCATATGTCCTCTGTTTTTATTTTTTAAGATGGGTAAATGATATATCCATAAGGGATCTTGGAGTCCTAGTGGATAACCATTTAGATATGAGCCAGCAATGTGCAGCAGCTGTTAAAAAAGCCAACACAGTTCTGGGCTGCATAAACAGAGGGATAGAATCAAGATCACGTGAAGTGTTAGTGCCACTTTATAATGCCTTGGTAAGGCCACACTTGGAATATTGCATCCAGTTTTGGTCGCCACGATGTAAAAAAGATGTTGAGACTCTAGAAAGAGTGCAGAGAAGAGCAACAAAGATGATTAGGGGACTGGAGGCTAAAACATATGAAGAACGGTTGCAGGAACTGGGTATGTCTAGTTTAACAAAAAGAAGGACTAGGGGAGACATGATAGCTGTGTTCCAATATCTTAGGGGCTGCCACAAAGAAGAGGGAGTCAGACTGTTCACCAAAGCACCTGAGGGTAGAACAAGAAGCAATGGGTGGAAACTGATCAAAGAAAGAAGCAACTTAGAACTAAGGAGAAATTTCCTGACAGTTAGAACAATTAATAAGTGGAACGACTTGCCTTCAGAAGTTGTGAATGCTCCAACACTGGAAATTTTTAAGAAAATGTTGGATAACCATCTGACTGAGATGGTGTAGGGTTTCCTGCCTGGGCAGGGGGTTGGACTAGAAGGCCTCCAAGGTCCCTTCCAACTCTGATGTTATGTTATGTTATGTTATGTTAAAACAAATTCATCATGTAATGAGACATTCACTTAACAACTCAGCTCCATATTTATTCCACAAGTATTATTAATACTGATTAGCTTAGGTAAATTTAAATACCGCTAATAGAATGTAAGTCACATTTGGTTTGGTAAACTTTGGTATGCAAATATATTTGCATCTGTTTGCATATATTTCCTTCTTTCAGGGTGTATTTTATAATGCAAATATGTTGCTTGGTTCTTGCTTGTTGAAGTTTGGCATGAGTGTATTCTACTATGTTCTTGCATGTTATTACAAATGGTTTTAAAAACAGCATAAAACATCATTTTTACATACTTCCTGACAAGCAACCCCAAATGCAAAGAAAACCATCAGAAAAGATCAGCATAGTTGTTTTTGCCATGTTTGTGTCTGACAGGGTACCCCAGTTGCCTCATCTGGCTAAGAAGTAGGTATCATTATTCTGATTGAAAGTCATAACCTGTTGATTGCATGACCCGAAGAATTTGTTTATGAAATTCTTTTTATAAGAATTTTGTTTTCCATTTTTGTTCTGACTACAGTCTGACTGACTGACTCTATAGAGCATCCAAGCCATTCAAGCCATTTTGACATTTGTTCTACTGGACCAATGTCGATCCAAATTTTCTGGTGATTTTTTTTGCAGATAGGACTGTTTTGCTCATAATTTCAAACAGAGTGGTTTTCATTTTGCTTCCTTTGCATTTCAGGCTTAATATGTATCTTCAAACTGGTTAGACTTGTTATATACAGTAAATTTTCTTTTTTACTAGGTTACATTTTGCTGTCTTTTATTCTTGCTATTGTAACTTCCCTTTTTTCCTGTGTTTTATTTATTTATTTATTTATTTATTTATTTGTCAACAAGTACAAGAAAACAAGTAACAGAATAGACATAGATATGGACACATGAAAAAAAATTGCACAAAAAAAGGATATAAATTGGCAAAATATAGCCATAAACACATAGAATGATCACATATAATTGGGAACAGTAGGACAGGGAAGGTAGGCACGTTGGTGCACTTATGCACGCCTCCTTAGGGACCTCTTAAGAAACATGAAAGGTCCACGGTAGACAGCTTACAGTGAAAGGTATGGGGATTAGAGAGACTATCAACAGGATCAGGTAGAGTGCTCCAGACATTTACTACTCTATTGCAGAAATCATATTTCCTACAATTAAGATTAGAGCGAATTACATTGAGTTTAAATCTATTAATAGCTCTTGTGTTATTATGGTTTAAATTAAAGTACTCATTTACAGGTAGAACATTTTGGTAAATAATCTTATGAACTAAGCATAGGTTGGAACATAGATGACATAGTTCGAAGCTATCTAGACTTAAAATTTCAAGCCTGGTGATATAGGGAATTTTATTTCAAGAAGATTTGAGTACTCTTCTAGTAAAATATTTGTGGACCCTCTCTAATGTATTGATGTCTGAAATACAGTGAAGGTTCCAGGCAGGTAAGCAGTAATCAAGTATAGGTCTGGCAAAGGTTTTATATGCCCTAGTTTGGAGTATAGCGTTACTAGATAGAAAACTTCATAAAAACTTGTGGCCATCTTAGGTTTCAGAAAAGGAAAAAAATTATCTC
Organism: Ahaetulla prasina; assembly: GCF_028640845.1. NCBI lineage: Eukaryota > Metazoa > Chordata > Lepidosauria > Squamata > Colubridae > Ahaetulla > Ahaetulla prasina. The sequence goes on along the minus strand of NC_080541.1, from coordinate 187,343,816 downwards.
TATATCAGGAGTGTCAAACTCATGTCATCACGGCATCGTCACAAGACATATTGCGAATGTTTTCCCCTTCGCTAAACCAGGCGTGGGCGTGGCCAGCGCGTGATGCATCCGGCCCATGGGTCACGAGTTTGACAGCCCTGCTCTTTATTTTCTTTCCTCTTATACCTCATAACTTTCTATTCTTTCTGTGTCCTGAAGAATTGACATTTTCACGTACCTTTTTCTGCAGTGATACAGAAATATTTTCTTCCAAGATATGTTTCCAATTTCCAAATTTTACTTAAAACATGTTTAGAAGAGAAAATTTCAAGATCAAGGTACAAACAATTGAATTGGCTTCATTCCAGGTACTATGCAGTTTCATCATTCAAAGGGAATAAGAAAGAGCTAGTTTGAAAGTTACCCTTTACCATGAAAATAATCTGACAAATCTCTTGGGTACACGATATCCCATCCCCACTATAACATTGCTTGGCTGGACTGTCAGAGACAAAACAATGTATACATTGAAGTGAAAGAGAGGTTTCCATTCATAAAGCAGGAGCCAGGAAGCTTTCATGACCTTTAGCAAGCATCCAGTTCCCATTTCACTGCAAGTTGAAGAATTTATTTCAGATCAACCCGCAAACAAAAATGCTTTCATGAAATGTTCTTCTAATACACCTCATAACCATTGATGCGATCTCGGTGCAATCCAGTTGCTTGGCGTTATTTTAAAACACATTTCCGCATACCATGTGCCAAATATCGAATATTATCTATGGTGGTGCATTTTCAAGTGCAGCAGTTGTGACATGTTGTGATAACAGGCATGCCTCCAGGAAGATCCATAATCACAAAAGTCATCTTAAATGACAAGCATGCAAAGCATACAAATCATTAATAAGCCTTTACAGTTAGGTTTATAGAGAATAAGGCAGAGTAAACTAAGAGTAAGCTCCAATAAAATTCAGCAGTGCTTCCACACTGATAGTATCTTTATTTAAAACAATAGGACAAACAATCTTGCTGGCGGAAATATCACCAGGAAAGGAAATACAAAATAAAACTTGAAAATTTAATTATGTCATCTATTCCCCATGTAAGTCAGGCATTTCTGTAGATGACACTAACACTTGTTTCCTAGGAGTGGTGGAAAAGCCACCTTCATCTTATCAAAATAAACAAAGCCAAAGGGTTTAAATAAAAAATAGTCACTCTGAAAGGGATATATCAAAATATACAATTCTGTACTACATTTCTGGTATAACCAGTTTAGAATGAAATCAAGCCTGCTGGGTTTTGGGTTTTTTAAATTACATATAAGAGAATAGCATTCCAGGTAGACATGCCAGGTGAACTGCTGAAGAAACAACCATCCATCAATTGATCAATATATTAAACGATGCACTTAAAGTCATCTTCCAATCTGATGATTGCTCTATGTCTACATCCAAGTTCTTGGTGCTACATTCATAACTATGTTTTAAACATGCCTCTTAACTAAAGCATTTTCTCTTCAAATGTTTTCTGAATCTTTTAAACTGCAAAGTCATTGCTTAAAAACAACTAATTTAAAAGTTTCATTGCTTTTTTTGAGAAAATACTCTGTACAAGTATTTTTTTAAATAAATCTTGTAATATGTTGCTTCCTGGATATGAAACAGGGTTAAATGCTTTCCAGTGGTAGGTTAATTTTTTTGAGAAGAATCCAGGAGCGTAAGTGGTAGATAATAGGACATTTTATTGCAAGTAGTTGATGATTATTATTATAGTATGTAGTATTTCCTGCAAAACATCCCATCTAGTTTTAGTAGATAAGTTATTTCTTTCCAGCAGTTTATAGTTCCATTAACTATATATATATTTTATTTCTCAAAAATGGTTTTTAAAATTCTTATGCTTTTTTCACTTGATTTCTTATTCCATGCTTGGAATTTCTTCTGGAAAATAGTTGTACACGTCTGATGCCAGATTTCATTGCTATATTTTTAACAGTTTATCTTATAAAGATCTTTGTTCTCAAATATTTTCTTGAAAGAGAAAGTAAATCATTCCATGGATGTATTGAATCACATTTTTTGTATCTGTTTGTACAGTCATTCTAAATAAAGTTTATTATGATAAAAATGATAGATGTGTTCTTATAATCCATTTCCTCTGTTGTTCGTTGTCACGCCATATTAACAACTCTATGATTCTGAGCAGGCATCAGGAACTGGTATGGTTAAGTACCTGCTCCAGCCTTTCTTCACTATTGCTGTTCCAAGATCTTTTGATCCCAAATCGGTGGTGGATTGCCCCCGGTTCAGACGGGTTCTATAGAACTGATAGTAAAACTGGTGGGAGGATCCGCCCACTGACCCAAACGTCATCAAAACTCTTCTGCACATGCACAGAAGAGCGCGTGCGAGGGCAGAGCAAGTGCGCGCGCATGGGCATGATGTGAACCGGTAGTAAAGGTAAGTAGAACCCACCACTGTCCCAAATATATGTAAGAATCTAACCTAGATAGTAAACCTTAGCTTTGAGTATTTATTCTATGCTACAGTAAACATTCTATACCACACTGAAGGCAACAAGCTGCTGTAGGGCAGACTAACTGGCAAATGCATCCCTGACTTTCTACACTTAGCCATCACTCCCATTTCTCCACTATTTTCCACCTGAGAGACCTGTTTCACTCTGCCTAGTCATAAAGTCAGCCATAAACCCATTCACCTGCTGTCTTCAAGAGAGATTTGCAGAGACAGTAGCAGGTGCAATATGCCTTGCCACAAGTCATGGGTGGGGCTTTAAATTGAACCAAGAAGGAGAAGAAGAAAAGCAAATGAGTTTGTTTGTTTGTTTATTTGTTTATTTATTTTTTATTTATTTATTTATTTTGTCAAGTACATATTAGATAATATATATAAGCATAAATTGAATATATAAAGTGAATACAATTAAAGGGAACATTAGGACAGGGACGGTAGGCACACTGGTGCTCTTATCCATGCCCCTTAGAGACCTCTTAGGAATGGAGTGAGGTCAACAGTAGATAGTTTTAGGTTAAAGTTTTGGGGGGGTTGGGGTGAAACCACAGAGTCTGGTAGTGCATTTCAGGTATTAACAACTCTGTTACTGAAGTCATATTTTCTGCAATCAAGTTTTGAGTGGTTCACTTTAAGTTTGTATTTATTGTGTGCTCGTTTATTGTTGTGGTTGAAGCTGAAGTAATCATTGACAGGTAGGACATTGTAGCAGATGATTTTATGAGCTAAGCTCAGGTCATACCGAAGGCAGCGTAGTTCTAAATTTTCTAAACCCAGAATTTCAAGTCTGGTGACATAAGATATTTTGTTGCGAGCAGAGTGGAGGACTCTTCTCCTGAAATATCTCTGGACTCTCTCAATTGTATTAATGTCCGATATACAGTGTGGGTTCCAGACAGATGAGCTGTATTCGAGAATTGGCCTAGCAAATGTTTTGTTCTAGAAATTATTACAAAGAATTATTACAAATTATTACAAAGAAATTATTACAAAGAAGAAGAAGAAAAGTAACAGAAAGAGGGAATACATTAAGCTATCTAATCCAAGAGTTCCAAGATAACATTGGCATTTCTTTATAGCAAATGCACTGAAATTCTGGTGATCAAGATTTGCACCACACACATACAAAATCATAAGGTTAGAAAGGGATTTTAGAGACATCAAGTCTAATCACTGCTCAATGCATGACTCTAAATTAAAACATCCCCAACCGATGGCTGCTACCCACTGACTAAATATTCAATAAACACACACACACACACACACACACACACACACACACACACCTACACCTACCTAGTTCATTTGCTTCATATCCCAAATTTTTTCCAACAATTCCAGGTAATTCAAGTGGGAATCTTATTTTATCCCCAAAATTAAGTACTGAAAAAATGACCAGCCTAAAATACTAACTGAGCTTCCATGCCTACAGGTGCAGTGATTAAAGTCTTGCAGCAGAACCTGGTATCAGTTTGCAACTATTTTCTAAAGAAAATTTCAAACATGGAATAAAAAAATCAAGTGAAAAAAGTATAAGAATTTTAAAAGCCATTTTTAAGAAATACAAAAAATGAAAAATATAATTAGTGGAACTATAAATTGTTGGCCTCGAAAGAAATAGCTTTTCTATTAAAACTAGATGGGATTTTTTGCAGGAAATATTACATAATAATCATCAACAACGCCTTGCAATAAAATGTCTTGGATTTTTCTCAACAACAATAAAAAATATTACAGGTACTCCTATTTTTTCACATCTCGTTTGACATTCTAAATTGGAAAATAATGTTTTGAATTAATATCATTTGATGTATAATATAGATCAGTATTGTGAATTTGACAAAACTGTATTCCAATCAGATCTGGAATTACAGGATTCCAGGCACTTTGATATCAGTGTTTGACAGTGATACTGAGAAATACATGGATTGATAAGCTTTGTAAAAATTGCCAGGGCTGTAGATATTCACATATGTGCTGTCTATGTATCTGAATAAGATGGATTCAGTCCAATGGAAAAGAGTCAATGCAAGCAACACTTAAACAAAGTAAAAGCAGAGATTAATGACTACTTTGAAGGAATCTGGGAGTATCAATGAAAACTATGATAATAATACTCTGCCTTTTTGTTTGAGAATATGGGATGGAGTAAGAAACCTGGCCAATTCTTAACATAATGTGACATTTTAGTTAATTAATCAAAATTTAATGAACAGCAGATTTTTGTAAGATTAAGATAATATTCCATAGATAATATTCCATTTCAGGCATGGTCATGAAACTTCTTAGTTATTATTTTATTATAATATAACTTATACCGTGTTTTCCTGAAAATAAGACAGGGTCTTATTTTCTTTTGAGCCCTGAAATATGGCCTTGGCCTTATTACTGGGGGTCTTATTAGGTGCAGGACCTCAAAACCTCGGCCCCCGGCAGCGGGACAGGTGCCAGAGCACCAACCAGCTGCTCTGCCAGTGCCGCTCAGGCCGCTGCCTCTAGCAATCGTGGCAGCTCCCCAATGCCCAGAAACTTTTCTTTCCTTCCACCACCACTACACTTCCATAAAGTTGGCAGGGCTCAGTTGGGTGAAAGAACACCCCGGAGGAAGGTCCTGAATCTGACTCCCGAGCCAAGGAAATGCCCGGTGTGGAGCAGGTCAAAAGGGAAGCATGAAGGCCAACAACATGTGTCTTCTCAGGCTCGTCCATGGCTGGCATCGGCCACATCCTGAACAAAAAAGGCTCTGGAGCATGAAGCGGAAAGGAGGTGGAGTTTCTGGCAAGCCTGTACTCAAGCAAGCTCTGTGTCATTGGTTTTTGGAGAAAGGAATGTGGGAGATCGAGGGGGGATGGCGGCTCGGGGAGGGGTCTTGTCTGCAGACTGAGGCAACCTGTGAAAGGAGGGTGAGGGGACAGGAGAAGCACAGTGGGGCAGTCCAGGTGTTTTCTTGGACCTTCTTTCCCTCCACCCCACTTCCCCAGCTGCCAACCAAGGAGACTGGCTGGACTGGGCTGGATTGGGGTTGCACAGCTGCTCTCAAAGCAGCCAAGGGGGCTGGGGTGGGGGTCTCTGCCCTGAGGGTCACCCAGCCAACCTTGCTGAAGTTCTCCTGAGCCCCCACCCCCCCCACAGCCAGGGATGGAGTGTGATGGGGGTTGGTTGCAGCTCCTGGAGAACAAAAGGATGGCCGGGAAGAGTTTAAAAGAGAGAATCCAAGGTACTAGTTCTCAAGTTATACACTGCTCGGGGGGGCGAAGAAAGGGGAGCAGGAGAAGAAGCGCTGGCTTGGATTGCAAAAGCCATGTATTGACTCAATCACCTTCCTCTTGAAGAGCCTGCAGAGCAAACAGAAGATCTGGCAGAATTCTCACTTCTCCGCTGCCCCACCCCTCCCCACTTGCCACTCCCCCCTCACCGGCTGAGATCAGCAAGCCAGATTCGGGGAGCTGAATATGCTGCTGCTGCCAGGGAGGAGAAGAACGTGAGAAATGGGTGCTTTCGTAGTACCTCCTCTCTTTCTTCTTCCGAGTGGCAGCGGTATGTCCAGATCACCGAATCTGGCCTGCTGATCTTGGGCGGCACTGGCTCTGATGTTCCCCCTTTCTTCCCACCCCCCACGCATGCATCTAAGTATTTGGGGGCAGCTTATTTTTTGGGGGGGGCTTATTTTATCACATGCGAAAGCCCAATTGGGCTTATTATCCGGACATGTCCTAGTTTCGGGGAAACATGGTATTATAACTTATAAGTTATTATTTAGAGAAGTGTTATAAATTTCAGTAAATTATATTTATGTAACAGATAATGTTAAAGAAAAGTTAATTATATTATGCATTGTGCTTATTGCATACAAGCTTTATTGCAGACAACACTTTGTATCCTAATATTACATTTGTGACCATTTTATGTTAAACTCTATTTTTGCTAATAGCGACCGATATAGCATTAGCAGGAGATAATGATTTGAAGATGCTCTCAGTATGAATTTGCAGGAATGCTATCTGGGGGGAAAAGAAATGTTCATCTTTTTTTTTAATTAGGAAATCAACAGTCAAAGAATTCAGCTAAAAGGAAAACAGATTTGAGCCAAAGGTCCACTTTAAGAGTTTGGCTTCACAGTAATTGTTTTGCTGTTCATTTTAATGAGTTTACTTGCATTTACTTGCTCTGATTTTGTAATTGTGAATGTAAAACAATGACATAATATCAGCCTCCCAATTATGTGCTTACTTGCAGTCTCTGAAAAGAAGCCAGTCCTTGAAACTTTGTCCTTTATTTGCCTGACAAAATAGAAAGAGCTAAATATCCAGTGTTGAGACAATAGCTAATGAAGTGTCCAGAAATATTTTACAAGAAGAGTTCTCCATTCCTCTGAAAACAACAAAATACCTTATCCCACCAGACTTGAAATCCTAGGCTTAGAAAACTTGGAACTCCGTCGCCTTCGACAAGACCTAAGTTTAACTCATAGAATCATCTATTGTAATGTCCTTCCTGTTAAAGACTACTTCAGCTTTAATTGTAATAATACAAGAGCAACCAATAGATTTAAACTTAATGTCAACCGCTTTAATCTAGATTGCAGAAAATATGACTTCTGTAACAGAATCATCAGTATTTGGAATACTTTACCTGACTCTGTGGTCTCTTCCCATAATCCCAAAAGCTTTAACCAAAAACTTTCTACTATTGACCTCACCCCATTCCTAAGAGGACCATAAGGGGCGTGCATAAGAGCACAAACGTGCCTACCGTTCCTGTCCTATTGTTTTTCTTTTTTTTTCTCCTTCTTATATATATATATGCTTATTCCTCCTAATATTTACTCTTATATATGTTTATACACTATATAATCTTTTCTATATGATACTTATATATATTGTTGTGACAAAATAAATAAATAAATAAATAAATAAATAAATAAATAAATAAATAAATAAATAAATAAATAAATAAATAGTGGCAATTGCAGAAAAGGCCCAAGAATGGGCATCAGCAGTTTCCCACCACCACCACCCCAGCCCTTTGTCTCCTTCTCTCCCATCTGGATACAGGACTATGTTGTTTTTCATTCTTGAATAAACAAAGTTTCAGTTTCATATTAAAATCTGCCCTTTGATTAATAATGATAAAGAAAAATGCAAATGAGGCAGAAACTCAAGAGTCAATTTTAGGCTGTAATCCTGTACATACTTACCTGACAGCAATTTATGTTATCTCTTTACTTCCGATTGAAAATCCTCTCAGGAAATGGGAGATGCAGTTTCCAGCATGTTCCAACAAAATAAATATAATTGTGATGGCTACAGCATTTTGTGTACCCCTCAGGCAATTAAATATAGAAAAAGTAAAAAAAAAAAAGTAATATTTTGGGGATAATTTCCAATAACTGTCATGGGAAATATATGAAGTGAGAACTTGATATGTATGTTTCATTTGTTAGTTGAAAGTGATGAAACACACCTTTATTTTAATGAACTCTTTAAACATCTGTACTTTTTCAAATTAGCTTTATTGTAAGGGTAAAAAAGTACACAAAATGTTAAAAGAAAGGAAGAAAAGATACACAGAAGAAGAGAACACGGAAGAAGAGAACACAAAAACATTAGATGGTATATTTAAAAATGATTCAACCCATTTTTTTAAACTTAACATTAAACTTTGGCGCAGAAGTAATGTTGACTCATCATCTCATAGTTCTGATGGCTACCTGATTCATAAACCAAAAATGAACACATATAAGTTACAGAGGTTGCACACTGAAGTGTACTTTTTTTTTTGCTACCTACCTCCTGTTTTTAATAAATCCATAATTCTTAATATCACAGTAAATTTAAAATGTTTGTAAAATTATTGATATATTCAACAGTACATTCACATCTTTAAACCATAATGATTTTGTAATATTTTATTAAGAAATTTGTGGATAACCAAAATTAGGTAACTATGGGACAAGCCCATGTCTTATCACTGACTCAGAGAATCCGTGATCACTGTTTTATTTCCTTTGTGCATTAATACTGACATGCATTTTCCACTTCATGTCCAGTTCATGCTACTCAAATGATCATTTCCTTTGAATGTAAAGACAAGCAAAATAGGAGCCACATTCTTTTGCTTTTTTAAATCATTTGTTAACATTTTGTAGGAAGTTAGCACCCACCCCTCTCCTAGAAAAATGAAATATTCTAGGAAATATTAAAATGGCAGAATAGTATATCTCCCTGGATAAGAAATGGAGAAACATGTTTTTAGGCAGGAAGCAGACTCACTCTTAATAGCCCCCATCTTCCTCAATAGCTCACAGCAGATCTCAGCACTTAAAGAGATAAAGAGATAGCTAGGTCTATTCATAGGCAAATGCCCTCACCCAAGGTCCAACAAAGGTAGGATTAGCCCTCTACCCATCTAACAACAGAACTCACCTCATGGCACTTGGGGAGATTGCATAACCCAGCAAGGCTCAACCAAGCCTGGGACTCAAAAGACAACCTACATGGCCCCATGGGAGTCCAACAAGCAATCAGAATACAAGCTCAAATTCAAAGCCCAACAGAGGGTATAAATCTCTCTCTCACACACACTCATGTGCTTTTTTGCGCAGAACCTCAAAACCATGTGGTCTTGTCCACCATTAAACCACCTTTTCAAGCAGTCTCAATGTTTCCAGTGTCTTTCTCCCCACTTGGAGCTGAACCCAGATGGACATTTCTTCCAACAATTTCTCCACTTGGGAGTAAGCATTGCCTCCTTTGCTTTCCTCTTCTTGTCAACATATTTGGGGGAAGAATGCCTTCTTTTTGGGTTTTGCCTCTCAGCTCATTTTCTCCTTCTAACTTTTTAGCTTCATTCATATATATTTTGAGCTAATGTTGTGTAGAATTCCTTTCTATGTGTTTTCCCTCCTTACTATGATGAACTCCATCTTTGCAAAGCAGCCCATCTTTCATAGTTTGCACCATCATTGAAAAATCCAAATCTCTGTTGCTTGTATCAATATTGGCATTCTCTCTTGCTGAGTTTGCAACTGGTTTGCCTGAAAACCTAGTCTCAGACAGAAAGAGAGTGCTACAAAATATTCTGAAAGGTCAATGACTGTGAAAGAAAGCAATGTCTACCAGACTGATTCCTAGTAAAGAGGCCATTATAGTTATTTTATTAATATACAGTGGGAGTCATTTTAAGAGAACATCCATAATAAGCTTTCAAAATTCCATCCAAAAATGTGCCTCTCCCTGCACTAGAAAGATAGAAAACATATATCAAGAGATTCAAGTGTTTACTTTTTTTAAGATTTATAATAAGGTTTCATTAATATCATAGATGATTAAAACAACAGGGGAAAAAATCGAAGTAGGATGACTGGATAAGATCATAGACAAATCAAAATGCTGAGCTCTTGATTTTCTACTTCATAGTCATTTATCTGTATACAGTGATACCTTAGTGTTCAACTGCTTTAAAACTCATAAAATTTGATATTCAATACACACTGATGAAAAAATTTTGTCCTGGTAGTCATTGTTTGTTTGATACTCAACACACAAGCTAGAATTTGTTGGCTGCCTTGTGACACATTACATTATTTTTTATGGAAAATATTGTTTGGTACTCATCATTTGTGGTACTCATCCTACCTCCCTGAATCAATTAACGATAAGTACCAAGGTACCGCTGTACACTCTTTCTGTCTGTAGTATTGATTGATACATTGATTTAACATTACAGTCTTAAATATCTGATATAATCGATAGCATAATTTATTTTATTTTATTTTTTATTTATTTTATTTTGTCATATCAGTATATATAGGCTTTAACATGAAATGAAATAGCTATATAATATATAAGCATATATATGAGCATAAGTATGTAATAACTATATTAATTGGATATAAAGGAAACAATAGGACAGGAATAGTAGGCACGTTTGTGCTCTTACGCATGCCTCTTACAGACCTCTTAGGAATGGGGTAAGGTCAATAGTATATAGTTTTTGATTAAAGATTTGGGGATTTTGAGAAGAGACCACAGAGTCAGGTAGTATGTTCCAAGTATTAATGACTCTGTTACAGAAATCATATTTTCTGCAATCAAGTTTGAAGTGATTAACATTAAGTTTAAATCTATTGTTTGCTCTTGTATTGTTGCGATTGAAGCTGAAGTAGTTTTCAACAGGAAGGACAATGCAATAGATGATTCTATGAGTTAAGCACAGGTCCTGTCAGAGGCGGCGGAGTTCTAAGTTTTCTAAACCTAGGATTTCAAATCTGGTGCATAAAGTATTTTGTTGTTTTCAGAGGAGTCGAGAACTCTTCTTGTAAAATATTTCTGGACACGTTCAATGGTGTTGATGTCAGAAATGTGGTATGGGTTCCAGACAGGCGAGCTGTATTCAAGAATTGGTCTAGCAAATGTTTTATATGCTCTGGTTAGTGGTGTAGTGTTTTTAGAAAAGAAACTACGCAAGATTAGGTTTACAACTCTTAAAGTCTTTTTTGCGATGTAGTTGCACTTAGATCATTTGATATGAAAACTCCAAGGTCTTTGACAGGCTGAGGGTCATCTATAAGGTAATGTCCATCAAGCGGAGCATTTGCTAGTTGAGATTTGGAGTTGCCAAGTTTTAGACCATTCGGATACAAAGTCAAGGTCTTTTTGAAGGGTAGTTGTATTGTTGGTGGTGTTAAATAGTTTGACATCGTCAGCAAAAAGAATACAATTACTTGTGATATGGTCACAGAGATCATTGATGTATAATATGAAGAGTGTTGGTCCAAGAACGCTGCCTTGGGGAACGCCACTCTTGACAGGAACAGGATTTGATAGAGCATTGCCTATTTTGACCACTTGTTGTCTGTTTGATAGGAAAGCAGTTATCCAATTGTGGAGGGGTCCTGAAATGCTGTAGGATTTTAGTTTTAGGAGAAGTTTATCATGTACCACTGAGTCAAAGCCTTACAGAAGTCTATGTAGATTGCATCTATTGCTTTGCCTTGATCAAGATTTGTAGTCCATATGTTTTTGCAGTGAAGAAGTTGTAAGTTACATGATAATTTTTTTCTGAAACCAAATTGTTTATTAGAGAGTAGGTTGTTTGTTTCTAGGTGGAGGGTAATAGATTAGTTAATGATAGATTCCATTACTTTGCAGGTGATGCATCATAAAAGAGATTGGTCTGTAATTTTCAACTAGGCTGGGATCTCCTTTTTTGAAGACAGGGATGACTGTGGCTAGTGACCAAAGTTTGGGAAGGGAGCTGGTCGTGAAAGCTTTTTCAAAGATTATGCTTAGGGGTTCTGCTATATTAGTGGAAAGTTTTTTTAAGAAGTATGCACATAGTCTGTCAGGCCCAATACATAGAGAAGGCTTCAGTTTGCTAAGAGCTTTTTCAACATTATCTTCTGTGAAGTCTATATGTGTTAGGTCGTTGTACTCATTGTTGGTACGATTGGGGAATGTCGGGTATAAGCTATTACTGTTAGCAAAGACTGAGCCAAAGAATGTGTTAAAGAGATTTGCTTTAACTGTTTCATCATTACATTCTTTGCTGTTAGGTTCTTTTAGTGGTGGGATGGATCTTGAGTCTTTAAGTTTATTGTTCAGAAAATTATAAAAAGCACGATTGTTTGAGGATTTCTTTGAGGAATATTTCTTTGAGGAATAAAGAAATATTTTATTTAAATATTAAAATATTAAAATATTTTATATATTTATAATATTCAATATTTAAAGAAAATATATTATAAATTATAATATTTAATATTTAAAGAAAATTTTTGAAGAATAAAGAAATATGAATATTTCTTTGAGGAATAAAGAAACAAAGATTTAAGCCAACTTCCACATGGAATTATTGAGCTGGGGTGGCACAGTAGTTAGAATGTAATACTGCAAGTTATTTCTGCTGACTGCTGGCAGTTGAAGTCTCACCGGCTCGAGGTTGACTCAGCCTTCCATCCTTCCGAAGTTGGTAAAATGAGGACCCAGATTGTTGGGGGCAATATAATGACTCTGTAAACTGCTTAGAGAGGGCTGTAAAGCCCTGTGAAGCAGTATATAAGTCTAAGAGCTATTGCTATTTCATGGTATAGTTTCAAATCTAATCAAAAGAGAATAAAAATTGCTGATTAATAATGCTTAGAACTAACCCTTAATTTTGCCTATACTAAAGAATCCATTCTGTAAAAGTCAGTTTGGATTAACTATAGTTTCTAATCCCAGAACCATATCTCAGAGTCAGGCCAAATTTTAAAATATTAGAATCATAAGACCATCAAAATAAAAAATGCAAAAATAAAGTCATCTATAACAAACTTCTCTGACGATTCACCTAAGTCATTTGAAAACAAACACTTGGGTATTCTAAAATTATAAGTGGATGTTTCCAATACTTGCCAGATACCAGTTCCACCTCTCCAAATATATCAGACTCCAATTTCCATAGTCCATAGCTATTACCTCCAAAGTGCTTATTGCAATATGCTGGATGCATTCGAGTTTTAAAAAAAGATTGTGCACTTTCAGTTTGAAGGTACCACCTTTAAAAACAAAGAACATCTCCATCTGGAAGTGTTAACTTTCCAGGTATCATCTGGAAGAACAGATTTTATGGGTAGGATGTCTTTAACATAGTCATTCCAAAATCACACATTCTTGAAAATCACCCAGTATTTAATCATATGTTTTAATTTCAAGCCCAATCTATATTTTGACACTGCATTCCAAGCATGCTTCTGTGAAAGGTACAGTTGTCTCCTTTCAGCAAAAATTTCTGTCTATCACTGAATAGCACCAAGCTGGAATGTATGTGCCATTATACAGATGTTTTTCTTTAAAAATTTACATATTAGCCATTAATATTACTTGCATGGGAGTTTTGAACTTTCTCCTATAATTGGTATGTCTGAAATGTGTTATTTTGAAAGTGGATCAACATGCTAAGTAATGATTTTGTTGTCGCTTTCCATAGTTTTTGCTGATGTTTCTAAAAATGAGATTTTCCTCTCATTTCATTTGGCATCTATGATTTTAGTATTCTTAGATGGAGATGTTCTTTGTTTCTAAAAGGGCTGATGGCACCTCCAGATTGAAAGTGCATGTACACCCATATACACACAAAGTAACCAATCTATCATTTCAGAGATATTCCTTTACTACATTCTTCAATGCCTTCCACAAAAGTTCTTAAAAATTCAGGGAGATATACAGAGAGGTTTATCTATCTTGAAAATAGCCCATATTGAACTGTATAATACAGTCAAAAATCAGGAGTTGACCACATGAAATGTTTTATAACATTCTGTATTATGTCACAAATGCTTTATGGTGATTTTTATGTCATAAAGTGTTTTATACAATTTGCCAATTTTCAGGTCCTTGAGAATCATGTGTCCTGAATTTTGCACACATTCTTTAAATTAGCCCATTTGAGGGACCTTGGTTCAAAACTTTTTGCCCTATGAAGCATTGTTTCACCCAATTAAAGGCTATAGCCGTGAAAAATTTAGTAGCATTTAGATACATGCACACATATATAATAAATATTCTCTCTCTCTCCCTCCCTCCCTCCCTCTCTCTCTCTGTCTCCCTCACCCCACCCCCTACACATACATACACTTCACATGGCAAGAAAAGCACTGTTCTCTGGCAGGCTAAATCAAGAACAAGCAAAGAAATGTTTTCTCTGCTGGATTTTCTTGGCAGTCCTAAGAAGGATATATTGGGCAATTAAATGTGTGATACCAGAGTTTCTCTATAGTAGTATGGTTTATCCGAGGGTGATGGCAATCAGAAATAGTAGCATCAAAGCTATTATTCTTTTGTTATGTCAGAAAAGGCCTTGGGGTATAAGTTCACACATTTAAGAGACAGGCAGTGATAATGTTGGTATGGCTAGCCAATTCTCCAAAGAAAAATGCAAATTTTCAGGAGACTTAATAGTTCTATTTCTGTGCACCTGAAAACAGCATAGAGAACTTTGGAGAGTTTCACAGTATATCTGTAGGTTCTTTCCAAGAATAATTACTATGGAAGCTTGTGGTTTTTTAAAATACTTCCATGGTAGGGATAAGCAGACAATATTTATTTATCAGGGGGAAAAACCCATCCAGGATGTAGGCACATGAGAGCTATGGAAGATGAACACCTGGGATTGCACCTAGGGATACCATTCTACTTAGCTATACTAACTCCATTTTGTCTTCAAACTTGGAAGTCACTTACTCAGAAAGTTAAGGTAACCACATAGAAAGTTAATGTGGCTAATTTCATAGCCAAGCATTAGCTATTGTTATTGCAAATAGAATTCCTCCAAAGCTAACTGCTAATTGTACAATCTCAAATAAAAAACTTCTGTGTTTCTTAATAGTGCAGGTATAAATAAAACTGACTAGATGCTTATAGCAACCAGGATAAATTCTTTTCCTTGTATCTGAATTGTCTGAATAAGCTTGCTTGAGCCTGTATTTATAAGCTTTGGTTTTCTCCAAGGAAAATTGCAAAACATATTCTTTGTTTGTTTGACCAGGATACAGAGGCTTAATAAAGCTGTTGGAGACTTCAAGAATGGTATCCTGATTTAAGTAGAAGGGCAGACCTGAACTTTGTCAGTCAGGTGACTGAAAGGGGGAAAAATGCTGAGGAAACTAAGGAATTTATCCAACAATGCAATCAATTTAATTTTCTACACATGCTTGTGATCCTCTCATAAAGTAAGTTGACATTTCGATTCAGCAACCTGTTTTGGGGTATGGTACTTCTGTTTAAGTTTTTAAAATTAAATTTATAAAAGAATAATTCAGATGTGCTCTGCATGAAGAAAGAATTCTGCAGACAAGGAGATGTTTGTTCCTTTCTAGAGATTTCTACCATTAAAGATTATGAGCAAGAGGTTAACTACTCCTGATCCTGGGTCTTCCTTGTAACTTTTTTTGTGCCTTTGTGTCTTTATTTCTTGTGAGTGAGTATATGCGTATGTATTTTATTAAAGTTATTTTCACAAAATTAAAAGATAAACACAAAGCAATATAGAAACAGATATAAGGAACAAAAAGAAAAAAGTGTTGAGAACAATTAAGAATGAAGAGAAGGAACAGAAGACAAAAAGACACAATCTATTTTACAACAGACATAAATATACATGAAATCATTAACCCCTTCAAAATTACATATCATGGTTCCCTTCTCCCCATATTCAACCCATAATAATCGATAAATCCAGAAATCATCACTTTATTTTTACCATTTTTCATCAAAATATCCAATAAAAGTAGCCATCGTTCCCTGTCAAATCAATTTAGCCCTTCCTGCAAATTTTTCCATGGAAAAGTCAAACTTTCTAAGGATAGACATATTGGCTAAAAAATCGGGAACATCTGCATTTCAACTGATTATAGTTGTTGAACCACCATATGTCTTCACGAAATAAGGTTTTAATTTATATAATAAAACTACATATTAACAGATTAAGGGCATAAGCAAATAGAAGGAAAGCTTGAATAAACAGCAAGAATAAAAGCTGATTTATGACTGAGCGTCTGCCACATGTTTCCCAGGTGACATCACAGCTTAATGATGAAAATCTCTGGAGTGGAGCAGTAAAATCAAAACATATGAATATATAGATCTTTTGATCTTAGTGGAATATGTACACTTGAATAGGTAATAGCTTACCTCTAGATGGTGCTGTATAGTCAGAAATTTAAAGAAATTGAAGAATATATTTTTCTACAGATGATTTAAATTGACCTGTTGTTCTAGCATGCTCTTCCAGACACGTATTGACCTCCCTATTTACATCATAGTCTACAAAGACTACGACATACATGCTTCCTATCAACAGTGAGAAGAATTAAGGGCTTCATTGTTAGTAGACTTAAACAGAGAATCCGTTTATCTTTAACTGAGGCTGATGTCAGGCTTTATGTTTTAAATTATGGAACTCAATAGTCAAAACCTCTTGTTTATGAGTAGAAAATATTGTTTAAATCTGATTATTATGCTACAGAACCTTTCATTATGATATTATTATTATTACTATTATTATTATTATTTTATTTACACAAAATGACAGTATACACAACAAACAAGATAACTATGCTGGATTTCGTATCACATATCACTTATGATGATGATGATGATGATGATGATGATGATGATGATGATGATGATGATGATGATGGTCATTACACAGTCAACTGGATGATGAGACTGGATTTGACATTTTTATCTAACTATTGAGTCCTTTCCAAGGACCTGGAATAGGCAGATGTGGACATTTGATGATATTACGGATGTTGCAGGATGGAAAATGCTCGGTGTACAGCTGCCTTTTGCAATTGACTGATGGTGAATTTGTCAATGTTGATGGTGTTCAAAGGGTGCTCCAGATGTTTTGGGATTGCACCCAAGGTGCTTAGTACTATTGGAATTACCTTTGCTTGCTTTTGCCATCGTCGGTCTATTTCTATTTGCAGGTCTTTGTATTTTGTTATCTTCTCCACTTCTTTCTTGTCTGTTCTGCTCTCTCTGGGTACTGCCAGGTCCACTATCCAGACTTTTTTGTCTTTCTTATCAACAGTTGTTAAGTCTCGGGTGTTATGTGGCAGGTGCCTGTTTTTTTGAATTCTGAAGTCCCAGAGAAATTTAACTTCATTTTCTATGATTTTCTTTATTTTATGGTGCCACCATTTCTTTCTTCCAGGCAAATGATATTTCTTGTAGATCTTCCAGTGCATTATTGTTGCTATTTTGTTATGCTGTTGCCGTTGCTGTTGCTGCTGTTGCTGCTGCTGCTGATGATGATGAAAGAAATGTTGCAGAAAAACAGAATATTTTTCCCTGATTCACACAGGCTTGGTTTACTTATCTAATTGTAGACTCATTTAAAATACACTATAATAAACTGTGATTAGATTTGGTTAAGCTGCGTGCACCCAGACATTGTGATCATGATTTATTGTTTACCATATCCTTCAAGTTAGTCTTAACTCTTAGTGATTGCCTGGATATGTCCCTTCAGATTTGTGGGGAATGTTTTGGAAGTAAGTGGTTTGGCACTATCTCCTTCCTAGGGCTGAGGGTGACTGCCCCAAGATCACTCAGCTGGCTTTCTGCTTAAGGTAGAACTAGAACTCACAGTCTCTTGGTTTGTAGCCCTATGCCTTAACCACTATACTACCTGTAAACGGGTTCTCTTATTCATATAACTATTTAAACTATTTAAATGTGACTAAATTGCTTTCTGAGAAATGGAATTTTCTGGAAGAAAAGAGGCAAAGGCCTGTGGGAGACACTAGTCATAGTTGTTTGAACAATATTGGGGGGAAAAATTGTAATATCCCCAGATGTTCATCAATACTGGTTCCATGGCTAACCTGGATGTTAGAATATACAGGTAGGCAGGTGCATCATACAATTATCCCATACAATTAGGAATTCCAAATAATTAGAATCAAACATGCTCAATTTGATCCATTAATATACTTCTTCAGTCAATACAGAATATGTTTAGTTGTCTATGCATATTCTGAATACACAGGGAAATCATATCTAATGAAGGTAAGTTTAAGGACCAATCTTATATTAAATGTTGTTTATTAAACAAGAAAAGACCCAAATATATTCAAGGATAAACTCAATTTAATCAGGAAGAAAAAAAATTGGTAGCCAGAGTTACCGTGATTCAGACTCAAATTTTAATACTGTAGCTTTCTCCAGTTTCTTTTGAATTTTTGCTGACATCATGACTGAAATGTGACAAGGCTTTGAGGATTAGTTTATAGATAAGAGTTAAGATATGTGAAGAAAAGATCATATGTTGTATTTTAAGAGACCGTGATAAGTTACTAAAATTGTTTACATTTGTTGTGATGAAGGGAGAAGCTACTTCTTTATTTATTTATTTGCTTTGTTTCCATTTCTATTTTTCTTTCTATATTTTTCTTTTTATACTTTTATTCTTTGGTTTGTATTCCTTTTTATTATTGCAACTGTAATTTTTAATAAAAATTACTATTATAAAAAACGATGATGCCCTTTCATGTTATTCTAGTACCCTTTTAAAGTCTTGAATGCTAGCAAGTTCAGTAGGCAATTTTTTTTGTCTTAAATAGTCCTTTACAGAAATTATGTTTAAAACTATGAGTATGGGGAAGTTTTCCAATCTTCAGTCACATTTATAGTCAACTTGAATGCAATCTAGTTACATAAGCATTTAAATTCAGGCATTTGTATTTAATGAAGTTGTTTTTCTTTTTGAAGACTGTATTAAGAAAAGTCTTTCCCTTCACAGAAATTCCATTTTTACTAGGAACACAAAATCTGTCTCTGATTATAATTTTTTTTTGTTCAAGATCAAAGAGAGCACCAGAGCTTCTCTCTTTAAAAAGGACAACAGAGTCAGCCGTCATCATCCAACTGGACTTCATCATTGTTTTTTTCCTTGTGGTTCATGCTCTGAAAAGAATTCAACATCTCAGGTCACCCAAGTGCTAATTGTGGTCTTGAGGAATTGAAGCTGTAGAAAAGGGACCTGTTTAAAATCCCTTTTTCCCACTTCATTATTAATCTGAGTAAATGCAAAATAAATTTCCTCATGTGCTTATATTGCCACAATAGCTAACCTTGAAGTATATAGCACAAATAAGTAACATTTACTTAATTCCAATATTATCCTTTTAATGAAGTACAGTGAGCAATAATAGCTTTTCCCCCCTCACTAATTTAAAGAAAAGGGAAGCCAGCCCATGGATGGATGGATTGATTGATTGATTGATTGATTGATTTTTGACATGTTTTCAATATTTGAAGTGGATGTAGACATTTGCTGTATAGGTATAACACATTCTTTCTTCCTTTTTCTCAATATTTCACAAGTTTATAAGCACATGAGCCATGGTGGTGCAGTGGTTAGAGTGCAGTACTGCAGGCTACTTCTGTTGACTGCTGTCTGCCTGCAATTTGGCAATTCAAATCTCATCAGGCCCAAAGTTGACTCAGCCTTCCATCCTTCTAAGATGGGTAAAATGAGGACCCAAATTGTTGGGGGCAATATGCTGACTCTGCAAACCGCTTAGAGACGGCTGTAAAGCACTGTAAAGCTGTATATAAGTTTAAGTGCTATTGCTAGTACGGTGCCAAAAAGGTCGCATGGAAACATCGTGCACATGCGTGCACGCTCGTCGGGGCCATGCTCCAGAAAAGCCAAATTTGTGGGTTCTAGTGCGTATGCGCTCCCAACAATCAGCTGGCTGATGTGCATGCGCAGTTCAGTTTTCAGCACTGCCACATGCGCAAAGGGCTCGCGCTCCAGAAAAGTCAAACTTCTGGGTTCTAGCATGCATGCACACCCAACAATCAGCTGGTCAGAGCATATGCGCACACCAGTTTTCAGCAGTGCCACATGCGCGAAGGACAGCTGATCGTCGCTCATGCATGCATGCCGGAAACCCAAAAGACAAACAGGCAAGGCTGTGTGTGCTGGGCGACATGGCTTTGTGTGCCACTTTGGGAACACGTGCTGTAGGTTCTCCATCACTGTGCTAGTAGCTGACATAAAATACCACTCCTGAAATTGGTGGGAAGTCACGTGATATGAGATTCAGCATAACTGCTTGACGGATTTTCCCATATTATCTGCTTAAAAGTGGATAGGATGTTACACTTTCTGTTACCAGGAGATTCCCTGTTCATTTACTGAGCAATAAAAAGTCAAAATAAAACAAAAAGAGGTCAATCTTCTATGCTGTTGTGCTCCCCCCACCCCCAGAACTGCATCAAAGCCAAAGGCCCCAGGTTGAGAAACGCTATCATAGGAGATAATTTATTTTCTCTTCCAGGTAGAATTGAATATATTTCCTTATTTTCAAAGGCTGAAATATCTAATTATAATGTTTTTGTCTCTTGTATACATTTAAACCATGAACATAAAAAATGAACTTTTATATATTGACTTTATAGCTACATCTTGCTGTTAGAGAACTTCTTCAATTGGAACAGCAGTTACCCTTTCTGTGTAGCTGAAGAAATGAAAACCTACTATCTGTAGTGAGATCCCAAAGTATATATTTGAAGTTTAAGAAGGTGGGTTTTTTCACTATAATGTCTTCAGTAACAATTCTGCTTTTATACTCCCAAAAGAAATTGGCATACAATATAAGGTTGGAAAAGTTTTCCTTGGCTGTCATCTATTATATCTAAGAGATATTTATTTTTTTAAATCATTCAATACCAAGGATAATAATAGTATATGTATAAGATAGTAACTGAACCATAATATTGCAATGATAGTTGTTATATTCTGTTGTATTCATTTCCTAGAACTAAGGAGAAATTTCCTGACTGTTAGAACAATTATTGCTCCCAGAAATTGTGGGTATTCCAATACTGGACAAGAGATTTGTCTGAAATGGTATCGGGTTTCCTACTTGAGCAGGAGGGTTGGACTAGAAGACCTCCAAGGACCCTTCCAACTCTATTATTCTGTTACTGATTTAAAACTTTTTTTAAAAAATATTTTTTATTCCAAGACATTAAATTTATAGAATATGGGGAACTATATTTTAATCCAATTTGTAGATTACTTTACATTATTTTACTCTAGCTGCTTTGCTCAGTTTCTTGTGAACTGTTCATCCCATTGCTTTGTATTCCTGAAAAGAAATCATAGGTTTAACAAATCCAATCTATTCATGTTCTTAGCAGAGGTCTTTCCTATTCCACTATACAAAGAGCTTTGAACCTTTTGTATTTTGTATTGTTTTAATTAAACATTTTAAAAGAGAAAAAAGGACAAACAAAATAAAGAGATAAAAAGAAAAAGGAGCAAATGCAAAATGATTAAATAAGAAATTTATAAATATCGCGAAACTTCAATATATTAGATAAGAGTTTATACTATAGCATTTGTTAGGTTTTATATAGTTAAGTGTCTTATGTCATTTAAAAAACTGCAGCTAATATTGCCTCAGGTAGCCAAGCTTTCTTAGCAGTGGCACGGTGTGTTTTTAGGAATGGCCAACAATATTATATTCCATAAAATCTTCTTGATATTATTTTGAAATAGCTTTATTTCACTTACATTTTATTTGTTTTATAGAATGTTTAAACATGTCAGCCAATATCCATCACTACATCAAAAATATCAGTGATGTTTGGGAGCAATATATTTAATAATATTTAAAATGCCTGACACTCTACGCGTGTGGGTATGTGTATGTGTGGGTGGGTGTATTTTATTTTCAATTATTTCTGACAGTACACTCATAACTACTAAAGAAAAGCAATTCATTGATTACTATTCTTTGAAATTAAAATTCCTGACAATGCTTTTTTGAGAATTTTGATTGGTGTGTAAACGGAGTATAAATTATTAGATGAGAAGAATATAAGCATACTGATTTTTGCACATCAAACTTTGTATTGTTCCTGCTATTTAAGAACAATATCTATCAAAACTAAGTGGAAATGAAGATTACAGCAGTTATGGAAAATTAAGCAATCTCATCTTTCTCATTAGATTTTAAATCTGATTAGGTTTTGTTTATTTATTTCCACTTAAAGTTTTGTTTTATAACATTGGTTCCATCATTGTACTATTTACTGTGGTTTGTTTTTTGTTTGCTTATTAAAATTGCTTATTCATCCTTGCCCAACTCTAATCATCATTACATTATTTGCTATTCAGGGAGATGTTATAATAATTTTCTTCTTGTAGAAAGAGAAGCAACCTCAAAAAACACAAAGATCCCAACAATTCAATGATGATAGATAGATAGATAGATAGATAGATAGATAGATAGATAGATAGATAGATAGATAGATAGATAGATAGATATTATCCACTATTGAAACACATTCGTTTAACATTTCAAAGAAGACTAGCATCCCCTAAACTCTGGTAAGCTGTTTCGAACTTTAAAACTTGAAACCTCCCCCCGAAATGTGTTTGGAAACCAATAAATAACCAGTAGAAACTGCAGATATAGAAAATATAGTCCCATCCAGAACCACAATCTGATAAATTTTATTTTGTTTTGCTCCTGATAAAAGGAGAAATTATTTTCTGGCAGACTTTAACACAAAACAGAATATATAGCACAGAGAATAACTGTCAAATACATTAAAATATGTATTGAATTAAAATTGTTATTAATAGGGAACTTACAATTCACTTACTATACATTTTAAACCAGTTACAATGGTACAAATACAGGGAAACCCTACTTTTGTTTGTTTAAATAGAGCATTATTTCTTTGAAGTCTTGCCAAACTGTGGGAAAAGTCTCCTAAAAGCACTTGCTGTAATGTAATGCATAGATCTGAAGAATGATATCCTGGTTTTTGGGTTTGAATAGTTTCTTCTATTGTAACCTATAATTCTGAAGTTGAACTCCAATGCAAAAGAAGTCCATTGTGCCACTAGGGGGATGAATTAAAATGGAAATGTAGTAAATTTCTTAGAATGATAAAATGTTGTAGCTGCCAGATTTCCAAACCGATTCCTGCCTCAGAGGCTGAATCAGCCTGAACAGCAGCTAACCAGGAGTTGTAGTGGGGACCTACAGAGTGAAATGGATGAGACAAAGTTGGCTTTATGATGCACTTCTCAAAGTGACTTTCAGTTGTTCAGGCTGCTTTTGACCACAGATTTAATGCTCTTCTGGAACAGGACATAACATGTGTTCCAATGGAAAAAAATATCTGGATAGAGTTGAACCAGTTTCCAAAAAAGAATCTATGTGGTTTCCTTTGAGTGCACAAGTGCAAAAAACTTGGGCAACACCAGAGTAAGTTTTGGCAGATAACTAAACTCACATTCTTCCAAGCCCTAGCCTCCTATCCAATATTAGGCTCATGGATGCTGTGGTGTTGGGTGGTGAAGTTAGGTGGAATGTCAGGGATCAATCCCTATTCTGAATGTGCTCTGTACACTATAATACGGATGGGCATGATGTGACAGGATAGAGACTACCAACAGGAGCAGAAAATTCTAAGCTTTTATATTTTTCTGCCATCTCTAAAAGTGGTAGATGCCATTCTAACTTTGCCATGTGGAAAAGCTTTCAGTTAAAAAAAATCTAAGGACTGAAACTAAGAACCTGTATATGAAAAGCAAAAATATACTATGTAAAACTTCAAATGAACTTACGCTCTGCCTTACATCATACCATACATAAACTTTGCCAGAGGCATAGACCCATAGCCAGGCACATAAGGAGTTAGCAAGTACTTTAATTTTTGATTCACAGAATACAGTATTATCTATAATCTGTGAGATTAGCCAAAATAAATAGGAAAAGTGATAGTGAGATAAAACAAGACGTAGTGTCAACAAACGACATGTCATGGAAATACAATCTTAATCATCTCTACTTTTGAAACTTCTGGGTGAGAAAGAATGACAATTAGTTTTTCTATTTTATTTCCATTACTGATAACTGCTAAGGATAAAATTTATCATTGCAAAGGCCTGATAAGCCACTTAAGTATTTGTTTTGTTATATGTAGAGATTTCAGAACATTTGATGAGTACTGTATATATTAAAAATAAGGAAACACTTTATGGTTCCCAGAGGCTACTGTGCTTAGTAGTAAGGATCCTTTCTTTGATTCTTCATGAAAATCAGCATGGCCTTACTAAAGTTTAGTAAAATATGCTGAAGTTAAATTTCAGTGTGAGATGAATGTTGGCAAAGAAAATTTTCTGACTTCCTTCTTATTTTAGCTATTTTGGGATTATTGTTGTTTTTGTTCAATATGTTTTTTAATAAATATAATTGTTATTATTGTTCAATATGTGTTGTAAAATTTCACTAAAACCACAGCCATTGTGATTATTAATTTATTAGTTTTCATGAATCATTTTCATTTATAGCACATCATCAATTAGTTATAATTGTAGTATTTTATATCCAACCAACATCACATTTTCTCCCAACTCTGAAGTTTTAAATAGAAAATAAAGGAAAATTGAAAGGAAACTAGGATACAGAGGATCAGATTAGTATAAAATTAGTATTAAAAACATCAATGAATGGGAAAGGAAGAGGAAAAAATGTGGAATGGATTGGAAATACTTAAAGGCTCATCTTTCCATGAGAATGCTACCTCCCAAAACCTAGATCTGATTATCTCTCAAAAAGCAAAATAAAAACTATTGATTCAAGATGAGCTATGCATTTCAGAGATCTTACCTTTATTTTCTTCATGACAGCGAGCAAAACAAATGGTCCCCATTCATTTCTATTTTTCACTCATTACAAAGTAAATGTAAAAACATTGGATGTATTCATATAACGCTTTAAGAACAATCCAATATGACAACTTCAATTGGCCAGAATGCAGTGAACAAGTTGTTCCCAGAAGATGGTATTGGGAACACATGACTCCCTATGGTTGAAACAATTCAATGTACCTGGCTCAATAGTAGTAACTATGAGAAGAATCTTGAAATCGTAGTGGACAATCACTTAAATATGAGCCAGCAGTGTGGTTCAGCTACCAAAAAAGCCAACACAGTCCTAGGCTGCATTAACTGACAGATAGAATCAAGATCATGTGAAGTGTTAGTACCATTATATAATGCCTTGATAAGACCACACTTGTAATATTGCATCCAGTTTGGGTTGCCATGATATAAAAAAGATATTGAGACTCTACAAAGAGTGCAGAGAAGAGCAACAAAAATGATTAGGGGACTGGGGACTAAGGAATTGGGCATGTCTAGTTTAATGAAAAGAAGGACTAAGGGTGACATGATAACACTTTTCCAATATCTAAGGGACTCCACAAAAAAGAGGGAGTCAGCCTATTCTCTAAAGCACCTGAAGGCAGAAAAAGAAGCAATGGATGGAAACTAATCAAGGAGAGAACCAATCTGGAAATAAGGAGAATTTGCCTGACAGGGAGAAGAATTAATCAGTAGTTGTGGGTGTTCCATCACTGGAAGTTTTTAAAAAGAGTTTGGATCACCATTTGTCTGAAATGGTATGGGATTTCCTGCTTGAGCAGGGTATTGGATTAAAAGACCTCCAAGATGCCTCCAACTCTGTTATTCTGAATTATTTCCAGAATAATCCTGGAAATAATCCTGACTGCTGTGAAGGCAGAACAAGAAACAGCAGGTTTACATTACAAGAAATTAGATTTCTGTTAGACCTCAGGAAAAAAATGTTCTAATATAAGATCTGTTCAACAATAGAGGTAGTGAGTAAATTCTTTTCAGGAGATGTTGGAAAGAAGATGGATTGTTTTCTGTCAAAGATGTGATAATTTAGTAGAGAATTCCTACAGTAGGCAGAGGGTTGGATTAGATGGTTTTCAAAGTCCATTCCAGGTCTTGCATTTCATGATTTTAAGAGGAGAAGAACTGGTGAAAATTGCTATTACTTCAAGCTTCTGAAAGCAATATTTCCCTCTCAAATATGGACTTAGTTCAACCTACACTACACCAGACAATGCCCTGAAAGCATTCCCATTTAATGCAAAACCATAGGAGAATCATGTGCAAATAGCAGTATTAAGCTGGAATACAATCTACATCCAACCCAACTGAGAGGTGTCCCAGAAATAAATTCACTAAATCCATATATGAGAGGAGAGAAATATTATATTATAAATAAACATAACCACCTATGCGCCAGACTGTGGGTTCAGAGTATCTGTCAACACCTTGGAATTACATGGGAACAAACCTAACAAACTATGAACAGGAAAGCCGTACCCACCCCTGCAATAAATTATCTAAGAGTAAAAGAACTTTCTGAGAAGAACAATATGCCAACATTATGTAAAGTGAAATAAGATTTATTCCAACTGATTTTCCTGCCTTCCTCGGTAGCTACAGTCTATAACATTTATAATGTGGAACACTAATATCAAAGCCATTTAAAAAGGATCTTGGCTAATAAGAAAGACATCAATTACAGGAAGGCAGAATCTGATTAAATGTTAGAAAAAAATTCCTAAAAGTAAGTGGAGTGGGCTAATTACCCAGAGAATTAGTGGGCTTTTCCTTTTGTATTTAAAAAAAAGTTGGAAGTCCTCTGTCAGGGATAGTTTAAACTGGATTCCTCCAGATTGAGCAAGTAAGTGGTATCTGCAGCTTAAATAGTCACTATGATTCTATAAAGTCTGATGAGTCTTGTGCTCATGTGATAATGCAGCTTTTGGTCCTGGTTACAACATTAAAGCCTTACGTAGCATAGGACAAGGCTATTTGCAGGACCACTTTTCCCTGAAGGTATCTGCCTATCCCACTAATCAATCAATCAAAATAGAGCTGGAAGGGACCTTGGAGGTCTTCTAGTCCAATCTCCTGGTCAAGCAGGAGACCCATATCATTTCAGACAAGTGGCTGTCCAGTCTTTTCTTAAAAGCCTACAGTGATGAAGCACCCACAACTTCTGAAGGCAAGCTGTTCCACTGGTTATTTGTTCTCACTGTTAGGAAGTGTCTCCTTAATTTCAGGTTCCACCAGTCCTTCTTTTCTCTAGATGAGTTAAACCCAAATCCTGCAACTGTTCTTCATATGTTTCCAGGCCTTTCATCATCTTAGTTGCTCTTTTTTGCACTTTTTCCACAGTCTCAACATCTTTTTTGTAATGTGGTGATTCTCCAGTTTAGATAGGATAGGATACTCCAGTACCTTTTTTCTTACTTCTTTTTCCATGGGGCAGCTCCTGCCCTCTGGAACATCCTTCTTCAAGACTCATTAGATTCATACATTTTTAAACTTCTGAAGAGTTTAAAAGTCTGACTATTTCCTCAAGTGCTGCATCAGAACGTTTATTTGTGGCATCAGGTTTCTGCGATGGGTTTTACTGTTTTATGGTTTTACTGTTTGCAGGAATTGAGAATGTCTAGTCTAGAGAAAAGAAGGACTCGGGTGACATGATAGCAATGTTCCAATATTTGATGGGCTGCCACAAAGAACAGGAAGTCAACCTATTTTTCAAAGTACCAGAAGGCAAGACAAGAAATAACGGATGGAAACTAATCAAGGAAAGAAGCAACCTAGAACTAAGGAAAAAGTTCCTGACAGCAAGAAAAATAAACCAGCGGAATGGCTTGCCTTCAGAAATTGTGGATGCTCTCGAGGCTTTTAAAAAAAGACTGGACAGCCATTTGTCTGAAATGGTATTAGGTGTCCTGCTTGACCAGGGGCTGAACTAGAAGACCTCCAAGGTTCCTTCCAACTGGGTTATTCTGTTATTCTGCTTGTGTATATTTTTATCCTTGAGTTGTGAGTCACCCAAGTTTGGTTTAAGATGGCCAGGCATATACATAGTTTTTTTAAAAAAACTGTGAAACGTTGCCCCATCCTGAATTATATTAGTGTTTGTTAGCTTTAAGGAACACAGATTTCAAAATGTAACAAAGACTAACCAGATAGTTTGGTGCTAATAAATTGAATATCATCTCATTTCAAAAAGAGTATTTTTTTAAAAAGCAGGAATGTTATAAAAAATAAGATAGCAGCAGCAGTAAAAAGCAGACAGAATGATTTACAAAGCTAAAGAAAATAAGTTTGCATTTCACTCTTCACTTTCTTTGTGAGAATTGCTTGGAAAGGTAATTCTTGTCCCACTTTCTTCCCTAAAGAAGAAAGTGATGGTAAACTTCACTTGCTAATCAATCTCTTTTGTTTTATTCATTACAAAATGTTTGATCTGTTTGTTCCTCTCCTGAAAATCATTTATGCTCCCCAAGATGGTATACTTAATATTTATGAAGAGCAAAGCTGAAAATTGGTGATTGGGAGTGGTAAAAAGAGAGATGGGGGGGGGGTCAGGTTTTCTTTGTGCCTATCTGGATTTTCAAAGAAATAGGAACACCAAGCTGAAATTTCCCACCATCTACTACTGCACCTAAAAACTGAATATAAACAGCACTAGCAATTAATCTAATTTGGAGAGATCCCACCATTATGTGCCCAATAGTCAATTACTCATAACCTCCATTTTCTATTCCTGTCTCTCAATCTTTTCCCAAATACAAAACAGAAAAGATAACGTCCTACCTGTTATCTTCTCAAAATGTGCCTCTCTTACTATATTTTCAAGAGTGATTCGCTGGGTCTGTGCATGGGCTGCTGGTAGGAAAATTGCTTCCATTTCAATAGTAGCCCCATTATCCCTGAGGGACCTCATATGCCTTCACCTTTGCATGTATATTCTGTCAGAGAATTCTGGGTTGCTTCTACAATAGGAAGAAACCCAGTCTGCCCGACAAGCCCTATCTAAACTGATCCAACCTTTCTCTTTAAACTGAGCTTTAACCCCTGACCAAAGAGTTGTGCTTTCATTTTTCAGCTGCTAGCAAGTGTATATTAGTATTAACATAACAAGAAAAATGGGGAAAGGATTTATATTTTTAAAAGTCTCATGGGTTGTGGCATCAGGGGTCAGGGAAAGCCATGGTGCTCATTAAGAGCTCTACGGGGAATCTATAAATTATTTGGCCTCCAACAGAAAGGAGAGGCACTTATCCAGTTTGCCTGATAAATTGCGACTACTCTGGATATTTTGGACAGATTCGTATCAGCTCAGCATCATGGCCACTGACAAGGGATTACTGGCCTTGTAATCCAAACCATCTGGTGGGCAAATCTTTATATTTAGAAGCAGAGGCAATGGATTTCAAATATTGGATTGTAGGAACAAAAACAGTCATAGACACATTTTCCTGGATGATTCTGGACACCCATTATTGAACGCTGAATTAATAAATGTCTGGACAAATCCTGCATGTCTGCTCTGATAGTTATGCCATTAAAAAAGTCATTACAATACGATGGCAGCTGCAATTAGCAACACAATTAATTATCTGAGTCACTCACTGGAATCTGAAATGGGGTGACCCCGCAACAAATATGTGAAGTCGACTGGTGATGAATTCTGTCCACATGTTCATGCAGAGCAATCACCCCAGTGAGTTGGCATATATTGCTTCTGCAGATTTTGTTTAATTGTGATAGGGAAAGTAAAATAAGACATGAACTAGTGTTATAGTATACTATTCATCCAATATTAATTACCTCTTAGTTGAGGCCAAAGGGAGGATTGGGCTTTCCACCATGTATAACAGTATTTTAAGGAGAAGAAAAATGTATGCTGAGAGAGTATGGAAGGAGTCTGAAGATATCAGCAACAAAGCAGCTTTGGAGAGTGAAATATGCTGAAAAGAAAGGGGCTTTAGTTTCTCATGTGAAATCCATTCAATCAAGGATTGGATTTCTGGATCACTGATTTCTAGAATTGCACTCCTAAAACAGTAACAAACTTGATCCCAAGCTCATACATTCAGCTTATAGGGAAGCAAGGGAACTGTTAATGTAAGAGGACTTATGTGATGACAGCATAAATGAATGATCTATAAGTCGAAGGCAGCAAATCAAAAGCTTAAAAACTTTTTAACCCTATCAAAAAGGTTAGGGAAGATATCACTTGCATCTGCCTGGAAAACTTTACGAACAAACATCTTTACTTTGAGTACCTCACACTCAATTTGGACTAGTTATCTAGGATATGAGAAGGATAATAAATAAGATTATTTAGCTTTATAAGAAACTGTGCTTGAATTTTTGTTTACATTCCATATGCTTATCAGTGAAAGTTTTTAAATGAGCAAACATGGCTTCACGGTTTAAGTATATTTTCTCGTGAACCCATTTTAGGATAGCATTTGGAACTAGGAACCACGAAGCATACCAGAAAAGCAGCTTGAGACCAAAGGGCAAAACATAAGACAAGCTGAAGAAGGATTCTTGACATTAAGAGTAAAGTTTAACACATTTCCAGCAGCTGCCAACATATTTATAAATGTTATTCAGATGAAAAAGATCTAAGATTAGGAAAGCAGCCAGAGAAATTCTTTGTATGTACGTACGACTTTTTTGGTCCCCAGTTAAAAGATCTTTTGGAACAAAGCTGAAGAAGACATCTGATTGACAACAGGAAGATACAGACGTTAGATACAGCTATTTTTGAGGAATTTGTCTAAAAATTTCAAGATAGTAGCAGTTACTGCATTTTGAAAGCTGATTCATGCCTTGGGTTGTTCCAATGTCCCTAATTTATATCTGATTCCAAACATGCGATCTTCCAGATTCAGAACTCAGGCAAAGTTTCTTGATACTCAGTTTTTAAGAATAGCTGTTATGAAAATTGCATTACATAGATCCTGCCTTAAATAGAATAGAATAGAATAGAATAGAATTTTATTGGCCAAGTGTGATTGGACACACAAGGAATTTGTCTTGGTGCATATGCTCTCAGTGTACATAAAAGAAAAGATACGTTCATCAAGGTACAACATTTACAACACAATTGATGATCAATATATCAATATAAATCATAAGGATTGCCAGCAACAAGTTATAGTCATACAGTCATAAGTGGAAAGAGATTGGTGATGGGAACTATGAAACGATTAATAATAGTGCAGATTCAGTAAATAGTCTGACAGTGTTGAGGGAATTATTTGTTTAGCAGAGTGATGGCCTTCGGGAAAAAACTGTTCTTGTGTCTAGTTGTTCTGGTGTGCAGTGCTCTATAGCTGCTTTTGAGGGTAGGAGTTGAAACAGTTTATGTCCAGGATGCGAGGATCTGCAAATATTTTCACAGCCCTCTTCTTGATTCGTGCAGTATACAGGTCCTCAATGGAAGGCAAGTTGGTAGCAATTATTTTTTCTGCAGTTCTAATTATCCTCTGAAGTCTGTGTTTTTCTTGTTGGGTTGCAGAACCGAACCAGACAGTTATAGAGGTGCAAATGACAGACTCAATAATTCCTCTGTAGAATTGGATCAGCAGCTCCTTGGGCAGTTTGAGCTTACTGAGTTGGCGCAGAAAGAACATTCTTTGTTGTCCTTTTTTAATGATGTTTTTGATGTTAGCTGTCCATTTTAGAACCCAGAAATTTGAAGGTTTCTACTGTTGATACTGTGTTGTCAAGTATTGTGAGAGGTGGAAGTATGGAAGGGTTTTTCCTAAAGTCTACCACCATTTCTACGGTTTTGAGTGTGTTCAGTTCCAGATTGTTTTGGTTGCACCACAAGGCTAGTCGTTCGACCTCTCGCCTATATGCGGATTCGTCATTGTCTCGAATGAGACCAATCACTGTTGTGTCATCTGCGAACTTCAGTAGCTTAACAAATGGATCATTGGAGATGCAGTCATTGGTATACAGAGAGAAGAGAAGTGGGGAGAGCACACAGCCTTGGGGGCCCCCTGTGCTAATTGTACAGGTATTTGATGTGATCTTGCTTAGCTTCACCTGCTGCTTCCTATTTGTTAGGAAGCTTGTGATCCACTTACAAGTCTGTTCCGGTACCTGTAGCTGGTTTAGCTTAGTTAGAAGAATGTCTGGAATGATGGTATTGAATGCTGAACTAAAGTCTACAAAAAGGACCCTTGCATAGGTCTTTGGAGACTCAAGATGTTGTAGGATGTAGTGCAGAGCCATATTAACAGCATCATCTGTTGATCTATTTGCTCGGTATGCAAATTGCAAGGGGTCTAAAAGCGGATTCGTGATGGTTTTCAGGTAGGAAAGCACTAGCCTTTCAAAGGTTTTCATGACTACAGATGTTAGAGCAACTGGTCTGTAGTCATTTAGTTCCTTGATGGTGGGCTTCTTCGGCACTGGGATGATGGTAGAGCGTTTGAAGCAATAAGAAACCGACCATCTATTATTTGTTTTCCCCATGGTGCCACCAAAATCACAGAAGCACCAATAAACAGGGTTGCTTATGGGGTAGAATGGCTTGAACATCTGGCATCTGGAGGACAAGATACTTCAGGGTCACATTGCCTTGACTGTTTTCTCTATTTTTCTCTGCCATTTTTAGGAGAAAAAGCTGGCAAAATTGAAGATTTAAGTAATATCTTGCAGACTGTGTTCAAGTCCCTATCCTACAACTCTATGATTGGAGACTCCTTGTAGTGTTATTTAGCTTGATAAGTGGCAAACATTGTCTGCCCAGATGAACACTCCTCCTCCATCTCGAAATTTCTCTTATAAGGAAAGCCAGGGAAGAAATGCATCATGCTATCTGGGCCTCTACATCTTTTTAAATTAGAATGCTAAGAAAGTCTGATTCTGTTTGGATATCTTGAAATTATTCTTTTTCTCATCTACAATTTGTAAATCATTTTTTAAATTGGTTTTGGAATCTGAAGTGGTAAATGTTTAAAAACTAATTTCATGAAAAGTAATATTTGACAATTATTGTATTATGAGGCAAGAGGATTACAAATAAGAGCTGTGGTCACTACCAGAAGTTCAGTTCTGACTGGCTCAAGGTTGACTCAGCTTTCCATCCTTCCAAGGTTGGTAAAATGAGGCCCAGATCGCTGGGGGCTATATGCTGACTCAGTAAACCGCTTAGAGAGGGCTGTAAAGCACTATGGAACAGTATATAAGTCTAAGTGCTATTGCTATTATTAATAATCAGAGGTGTCTGGAAGAATCCAAAGTGAACCGGCAGCAAATGGTATGCCTTAGGTAATTCACATCAGTTACACCATGATGCAAATTCTGTACTGATTTTAATTCAAAACATTTGCATTACATGATACATATAATGTCACTTGTACACACTAAAAATCTTCTACCTTTTATAATAGGATATGAATTCCTATCTACCTATTAACAAGTGAGTAGCATCAAAATGTTTGGGGATGCCTATACTTTTGCATATATATATATTTTTAAAGCAGATAAAGCTTAAGGGGAGCAATGAAATGCATAAGCAGCTAGTTCAGGGCATGCTGGCTGGGAAATTCTGGGACTTGAAGTCCACGCCTCTTAAAGTTGCCAGGTTGAAAAACATTGAGCTAGATGAAGAAAATGATTATTAGGCTAAAGAGAGAAGAGTTTTGGAGAAGGGAAAGAGGAACAGAAAATTAAATGTGAAAAGAATCAGTTGGATGATCATACTGGCCAGGCATTCTTCATGCTGCAACATATTGTTGCATGCTTCTCTCGTAATAATCTAACACATTATTGATGTGTAGTAATACATTTACTGCACTATAAATTAGGTGATCTATGAAAGTTCATTTCCTGGGAAACCAGAACTCTAAACAATCTGGTATGAGAACTATGGGGGTCCTTAAATTCTCAGATCATAAACTGTTTTGTGAAAACAAGTGGCTGATCTTTCTATTTTTCATGATTGTTTACAAAAAAGGGCATTTTACTACGAAGAAGCTATTTCCAATATGCCATGA
This sequence comes from Ahaetulla prasina, assembly GCF_028640845.1. Lineage (NCBI taxonomy): Eukaryota > Metazoa > Chordata > Lepidosauria > Squamata > Colubridae > Ahaetulla > Ahaetulla prasina. The sequence continues at coordinate 187,310,068 of NC_080541.1, read as the reverse complement.
GAATTTGTTGAGCCAAGTCCCTGGGGAAGGGCATAAGTCCAGCCCAGCCATGGTTTTGCATTTTAAAACAAGATTGGAGAGATTGTTAATGATCTATGATGCAAAACATTAAAAGTGTTTTTATTTCTGAAAAATAAATTGACAAAAAACTGTATTTTGATAAATATCAGCAAGGAAATTCTCAAGGGAAACAAAACGGGAAATGGTTAGTTGTGTCAAGCAGGCTCCATGGACACATTCCAAAGTGCCATGGTCTGAATCCAGATGAACTTCCCAATTCTCTCAGGGTTGTAGTTTTATTCTGTTTTTGGGAAGAGAAAAACAGAAAGCATAGAGCATATGAAAAAATAGGGTAAAATAGGACATTTAACTATGATCACCTCTGTACAGGAGTCTAAGAGAGGAACTGTTTGTACCATGTTATATATATATTGAATTCTATGTAAGTCAATGAAACTTCTATAGAAATTGGATAGGATCCTAATAACTAAGCATTGGGTCTCTCCTGGAATGATATAGCACATGTGGTATAAATTAATATGTATTGACTCTTCATGTAAGATACATAAAAGTGCACTCTATTTTGCTAAAGCATTTAGACAGGAGAAAAATAGAAAACTCTGTTTTTCTGTTCCTTTTTTTTCTCCAGGATATGAATTGTGGAGTTTGATGTCTTTTGTTGCTTGGAAATATGTCACAGTGAGCCATCTGGATTTAAATTTTCTTCAGACAAGCTTAAGCAGTAACTATTGCTGGGTGAATCTTATAAAATGAAACGAAGCTTATGAGCAATCAGTTTAGGTAAGTGATTAGCTCTGCTTGCATCTTCATATCATGGATTATCACATGGGTTATTTCTGAACCTCTGCTACTCACATTGATTAGAAGAGAAAAGAGAAGGCAAAATCTTGTTCATGAAGCCCCTGGAGATAATTAACTTCTACTTACTTACTTACGGGACCGCCTTCTGTTACCTCATGCCTCCCACCGACCCGTACGCTCGCACAGAGAGGGCCTTCTCAGGGTGCCGTCCGCCAGACAATGTCGGCTGGCGGCCCCCAGAGGAAGATCCTTCTGTGGGGCCCCTACTCTTTGGAACGAACTCCCCTGGTTTACGCTCAAATTCCTGACCTCGACTTTTCGCCGCGAACTGAAAACATATTTGTTTGTTCGTGCGGGGCTTTCTTAAATTGTTTAATTTTAAATTTTAAATTTTCTCTCTGGTTTTAATTGGGGTTTTTAGATTTTTAATTCTTAATTATTTCAGCCATACTGTATAATAAGTTTTTTAATTGTATTTTAACTGTATATTGTTCTTTTTTATCCTGGCTGTACACCGCCCTGAGTCCTTCGGGAGAAGGGCGGTTTATAAATCCAATAAATAATAATAATAATAATAATAATACAAGAAAATAGAAAGATCCATTTTATCCATTGTAGGTCATCTTGATAGAACTGTGTTTGGCCAGAAGTTTTTATCAGATCTGATATTATGGAAGTATTTGCAGGCAAGAGATCTTCATGAAACAATGGTTGTCTGTTATTGAACTCAAAACATCAGACTCAAGAATCAAATAAGCCAAAATCAACTACTGAGCTGAGAAAAGATTACTTAAATTAAAGGTAAGTTAATTGTTTAAGGTATGATTTTCACACAGTGCCTTATGGGAAGCATCATTCTCCTTTTTAGCTTGTGTACACTTTCATCTTCAGATATATGATTCAGGCATTTAGCAGTTGTTATCATATTATCATTCATTTCATTTCTTTGCAATTTGCATACCGAGCAAATAGATCAACACATAATGCTGTTAATATGGCTCTGCACTACATCTTACAACATCTTGAATCTCCAAACACCTATGTAAGGGTCCTCTTTGTAGACTTTAGTTCAGCATTCAATACCATCATTCCAGACACTCTTCTAACTAAGCTATAACCAGTTATAACTAAGTTATAACCAGCTATAAGTACCTGAACAGACTTGTAAGTGGATCACAAGCTTCCTAACAAACAGGAAGCAGCAGGTAAAGCTAAGCGGGATCACTTCAGATACCTATACAATTAGCACAGGGACCCCCAAGGCTGTGTGCTCTCCCCACTTCTCTTCTCTCTGTATACCAGTGACTGCATTTCCAATGATCCATCTGTTAAACTACTGAAGTTTGCAGATGACACAACAGTGATTGGTCTCATTCGAGACAATGACGAATCTGTATATAGACGTGAGGTCGAATGACTAGCCTTGTGGTGTGACCGTAACAATCTGGAACTGAACACACTCAAAACTGTAGAAATGGTGGTAGACTTTAGGAGAAACCCTTCCGTACTTTCACCTCTCACAATACTTGACAACACAGTATCAACAGTAGAAACCTTCAAATTTCTAGGTTCTATCATATAGCAAGATCTAAAATGGACAGTTAACATCAAAAACATCATCAAAAAAGGACAACAAAGACTGTTCTTTCTGCACCAACTCAGAAAGCTCAAACTGCCCAAGGAGCTACTGATCCAGTTCTACAGAGGAATTATTGAGTCTGTCATTTGCACCTCTATAACTGTCTGGTTTGGTTCTGCAACCCAACAAGAAAGACACAGACTTCAGAAGATAATTAGAACTGCAGAAAAAATAATTGCTACCAACCTGCCTTCCATTGAAGACCTGTATACTGCACGAATCAAGAAGAGGGCTGTGAATATATTTACAGATCCCTCACATCCTGGACATAAACTGTTTCAACTCCTACCATTAAAACAACGCTATAGAGCTTTGCACACCAGAACAACTAGACACAAGAACAGTTTTTTCCCGAAGGCCATCACTCTGCTAAACAAATAATTCCCTCAACAATGTCAAACTATTTACTAAATCTACATTACTATTAATCTTCTCATCGTTTTCATCACCCATCTCTTTCCACTTATGACTGTATGACTATAACTTTTTGTTGCTATCACTAAGGGTTAAACTGCAACCTATGACCATCATTTGGGTTGTAAATGTTGTTGTACCTTTGATGAAGGTATTTTTTTTCTTTCTTTTTCTTTTCTTTTATGTACACTGAGAGCATATGCACCAAAACAAATTCCTTGTGTGTCCAATCACACTTGGCCAATAAATTCTATTCTATTCTATTCTATTCAATGGATTCTGGAACTCAGTTACATTCCAATCAGAAATGCCAACATGATGAAGTAATCTTCCTCTTTTTGCATAAGTAGAAAATATGCTTTTTATCCATGCTACTTCTAAGATTTAGTAATTTTACTTTAGACTGATAGCAATGGTGGATAAAGGGTCTTCTCTAGAAAGAGAAGCTAGGAAAGCTTCAAATCACTCCTCATCTTTAAACTGCACTGGGGTAACTTAAGCAACTTACTATCTTTAAACCCAAGAGCACTTATATATCACTTCATAGTGCTCTACAGCCCTCTCTAAATGATTTACAGAGCCAGCATATTGCCCCCAACAATCTGGGTCCTCATTTTAATAATCTTGGAAGGATGGATATCAATATCAAACATATTGTTTCCTGGGAAGGAAGGTATAAAATATAATAACAATAGAAATGTAATAAACCTTTATAATATAAAATACGTAAACAAAAGGCACCACAGAATGAATTTCTAGACGTACTGTATGAGAGCAAATTGGTCTGGATAGATTATTTGTAAATGTAGAGATAATGCCAGTCTTTGGCAGATGGATTTTGTCTTAAGACTGCTTTTAAAGGAAACAACAACTCTTGTCTAGAAGTTAAAATGATTAATGATTTTAGACATAATTCTCAGTATATATTAAGACTCAGATAATGGAATACATTTTTCATAAGTGCCTCTTTTAAATTTTTAAAAATACTGAGATATTGTCAAGGATTTTTGGCAGGAATTTGGTTTCAGAGCACACACAACAGTCAAAAGATATTAAGCAGTAGCTCCCATTTTAGAAATATTCTTGGTTTCCAGAAGTTTCAGCTATTTATAAATGTCAATGTTCATTTTTTTTCCTATCTAACATGATTATATTAAATGCTTGGATTGAGTTTAAAGAAAATTCATCAGAGAAACTTTCTTTAAAAAATTACTTTTTCATTGCTAACTTTCCCTTGATCAGCAGTAAATAAATGGAGAAGTGCCCAACAAGTTCTAATAACTGCATTTATGAATATTTTATAATATTTTACTGTGTATTTTAATAAACTTATAAATGTAGAATATTTTTGCAAAATAGAGGTTATAATTCCAGCAAACTAATATTTGTTATAAGAGTATATCACATCATAATTTATAGGATTAATGTTGTATCTCACCTCATGCTTTTATATAAATAAATGCTGTTGATTATTGAATTTCACCTAGTACACAGACTTACCTATCTTAGCAGTTCCCATACAGATTTTGCAGACTATAACTTGTTGGCTGGAAATTCTGGGAATTATACTCCACTATATCTTCAGGACGCGGTGGCTCAGGGGCTAGGATGCTGAGCTTGTCGATCAAAAGGTTGGCAGTTCAGCAGTTTGAATCCCTAGTGCTGCCATGTAACGGGGTGAGCTCCCGTTACTTGTCCCAGTTTCTGCCAACTTAGCAGTTCGAAAGCACGTAAAAAATGCAAGTAGAAAAATAGGGACCACCTTTGGTGGGAAGGTTAACAGCGTTCCATGCACCTTTGGCATTGAGTCATGCCGGCCACATGACCACGGAGACCTCTTCGGACAGCGCTGGCTCTTTGGCTTTGAAACGGAGATGAGCACCGCCCCCTAGAGTTGGGAACGACTAGTACGTATGTGCGAGGAGAACCTTTACCTTTTTATATCTTCAAGACTTCAGAATGAAGAAGACAATATAAAAGCAGTTACTTAGGCATCCTGAAAAAACCATTATAATGTCATGTGAAACATTATGTCTTCCTGCAAATGATGACTTATCCAAATTACATAATTCATGTCCGTTGTTCAATTATGGTGCACATGTCCCTTGCCCCTCTACAAATAGTGGGTATATGTAATAGTAATATATGAAGAGACCTATACACTATTGTCCAGGAAAATTTTGGAAAAGATGCGAGATTAGAAACAACGTACAGGAGTTGTGCAAAAGTTTCTGTAACAATATACTGGGCCAGTACAGAAGAGTACAACTATATAGTCTGCACATGGAGAAGTATTTCATGAAAGAATTCCCTTTCTACTGTAACAAAGCCAAATCTTTAGATGGAACAAGTTTACTGAGAAAAGGGAAAGGCTGTTTATTTTCTTGGTCTGGCACTTTTCTTTTTAAGCCTTAATATTGGGATACTGTTTTTAGAGGATTGGGCACCATTGTATTATTTTTAAAATGTAATTACTTATATTATATTTCTTTATCTCAAAATATATCTTACTATGTGTTCATTGAATCTGCATCCCCTCAATCATTTTGAACATCTTGAACTTCATCTTGCAGTATTATTGGGGGGAGGAGTACATATCATTTCTGTAACAGTAAATGACTGCTCTGTCTGTATACAAGACAAAAGGAATATTTTTTCCAGTTGGTGTCTGTATACAAGACAAAAGGAATATTTTTTCCAGTTAGTTGAGGCAGATACACTCTGCCATCACTTCCAAAGATCTCCACCATTTTGAAGAAGGAAATTGTGTCCATGGGGTTTTTGTTTATTTGTTTTTTAATGTATTTTCTACTTTAATAGCACTGAGTATTATCATATAATCAAAGGTCTAATCCACAGTTCTCTGTAGCATTAGACTTTTCAAGAATTTAGATGAAAAGGAAGTAAATAACAAACTGTTACAATTTATGAATGCCTGTATCAGGGGAATTATCTGAACAAAATTCGTTTTTTTAATGGGAAACCAAAATAAACCCATCACCCACAGAGTCCTGTGTTTATTGTAACAAGCTTAGAAAGAACTTTCTTAAAACAAATACTACCCTGTGATGATTTTATTCATTTTCCTGCACAGCAGATCTAATTCCTAGATAGCATTGCAATGTTGAAGTTTCCCGATGTATTCAAAGCACTGCCTCTTAAAGTTCACTTCAAAAATGATTCCCAAAAACTGCATTAACTTTAATGACCCTAAAGCAATGTGATCTCTTTTCACTGTTACTACCATATCATAGTCAAAGGCTCTGCTGAGATGTCATTTTCACTGAGTTTGCCAGAATGACCTGCAAATCAATTCTACCGTAGTGCATGATGGAAAGAAAAGTTTTGCAGCATTGCAGGACATTTGGCAATACTTTAACAATTGTTAAAGTTAAAATTAAATTGTAATTCTTAGAAAGAGTGCAAAATTGCCAGGCAAATCCAGTTCGTTTTAATTTTCTCCCCTTGTTTAGAGAAAATAAAAATGTGTTTATTGAGAACAATGTGCTCAGTCAATGGCCAGTATGAAACAACACTGCACACTAATTAATTGGCATTTTCAGTGTTCAGCTATTGGGTAAGACATGCTGATAAAGCACAAACCATGGTTAGCAGAAAGTTTTCTCTGCAAATTGCATATAGAGAGAGCCAAATATCCTGATTGTGATCATGTGATAGCAGGATGCTGTGACATCATAATTGTGTGCTAGTCACCAAGCATCCAGATTGCAATCATGTGACCATGGTGATCCGGTGATGGCTGGACCTTCAAGTACTGGTCATAATAGCATTTGTTCATCACCAAAAGTGATTCTTTTGATGATGAACAACTTTCTTTAACTTACTTTCTTACCAAAAGTAAGGTTCTACATTTAGGCAAAAAAAAACAAAATGCACAGGTACCATATATATGGTACCTTGCTCAATAGTAGTACCTGTGAGAGGGATCTTGGAGTCCTAGTGGATAACCATTTAGATATGAGCCAGCAGTGTGCAGCAGCTGCTAAAAAAGCCAACACAGTTCTGGGATGCATAAACAGAGGGATAGAATCAAGATCACGTGAAGTGTTAGTGCCACTTTATAATGCCTTGGTAAGGCCACACTTGGAATATTGCATCCAGTTTTGGTCGCCACGATGTAAAAAAGATGTTGAGACTCTAGAAAGAGTGCAGAGAAGAGCAACAAAGATGATTAGGGGACTGGAGGCTAAAACATATGAAGAATGGTTGCAGGAACTGGGTATGTCTAGTTTAACAAAAAGAAGGACTAGGGGAGACATGATAGCTGTGTTCCAATATCTCAGGGGTTGCCACAAAGAAGAGGGAGTCGGGCTGTTCGCCAAAGCACCTGAGGGTAGAACAAGAAGCAATGGGTGGAAACTGATCAAGGAAAGAAGCAACTTAGAACTAAGGAGAAATTTCCTGACAGTTAGAACAATTAATAAGTGGAACGACTTGCCTGCAGAAGTTGTGAATTCTCCAACACTGGGAATTTTTAAGAAAATGTTGGATAACCATCTGACTGAGATGGTGTAGGGTTTCCTGCCTGGGCAGGGGGTTGGACTAGAAGGCCTCCAAGGTCCCTTCCAACTCTGTTGTTATATTATATTATATTATATTATATTATATTATATTATATTATATTATATTATATTATATTATATTATATTATATTATATTATATTATATTATATATTATATTATATTATATTATATTATATTATATTATATTATATTATATTATATTATATTATATTATATTATATTATATTATATTATTTATTTAATCAAAATTATATTATTATATTATATTATATTACCAGTGTAAGTTCGAACAGTCACTGAAAAAGGGTTCATTAAGCAAGGACTAATTGTATTAATCTATCTTATCTTGTAATTTCACAATTTACATTCTACTCTATGAGCATGTGGTAGCGTGTAAGATATTGGCTGTGTTTATACAACGAGCAAAAATTTTAGGTATCAAAGCATACATTCAGCAAAGTATTTCAAAGAGCCAACAGGTGCTCACCCACTTCTTTATAAATGGATGAATGCTGCCATGGTTAAATACAGAGACACTAATATCATATTGTTTCATGGATAACAAATTTGAAAAATGTCATCTGTCAACAACTCTCAGCTAACTCCCCAGCTTTTTTCTGCTATTCTTTGTCTGCTTCTGGCCACAGTCTTTTTCTCCTAATTTATCAGTGATGGTTCTCCATGGATCATTTTAAAAAGTTGCTGAGCCTAGTGCTACCCACCTCCTGGTCTTCAGGCAAAAAAAAAATCACTCAATGTCATTAAAGTGCTCACTCATAAGGAAATGTTGGGATTTTTTTAAAAAAATGCATTTAAACAAGACAAATACATATAATACAATAAAATCCTTGATGTAAGCTATTTATTTGATTTCCCATTTATGTGGATAAGAAGATTTTTATTGTAGGACCTAAGGCAATTTGGGGAAAAGTAGAAAAGAAAATTCTGAGGCCAGGATTGGAGAGTGAAAGTTGTAGCTGTGCTCTTATTCTAATAAGCAATAGTTTCAATCCAGAATGCAATTTGACTCTCCCTCAACATTTCTTTCGGTGCTTCTGATATTTCTCTAGAATAAATCTAATCTAGTGCTGCACTTTTAAGGTTACAATACAAAGTCATGGGGTTGAAATGTTTTTGTTTGTTTGTGGTCAGTTGAGTGAAGATTTGAGTATTGTATCCTTTGTGGGACAGCAGAAATACTTGGGAACTTGGAAGCCATATAAAAATAGGGATTTGTAATCATGTTAAAAGAGTTTCCTGTGTTACCCAGAGCTATTTGCCACAGGATGCTTGTATAGAGAGGAGGTCATCATTCTCTGTCACTTTCATAGAATTTCTGCTTATTGTTCCTGATACTTGTCTCTGCTTGTTGGCATTTGTTAGCTGTTACCTTCCACCTCACCCAATTCAGATGCTATGCCAACATGCAACCATCGTGATAGTTATAAAAAAACATCTGGATGTAGAGTTACCAGTATGCTACCTTTTTACCTTGACAACTCTTAGAAGATTTTAAAGGTACTGTAAGCAGCAGACTGTCTGCATAATATTTTGAAAATATCAGTGCTTTTTGTTTCATAATTACCCCTCGCATTGTACTTCATTATTACTACTGGTGCCTCTCAATATTTATTTATTTGCAAACCACCATACAACTGCACACAAATACATGTAATCAGAAATATAAATTGGAACACAGCAATTTATTTTGTGCAGAGTGGTGTTGAAGATGTTCCATTACTTTATGACCAATGGTAACTTAGGTGACAATATATTAACCAAATCGTAGTCTTAGTACAGTAAATTTTTGTTGGTGAGCTGAATAGAAAGAAGGTGAATGTTCGTTGATACATGTTCTTCATGTTGTGTTCACAAATTTTCAGAAATGAGGATAATGAAAATGAAAAGCACTTCCACACCGCCAGCAATGAAGATAATAGCCTGATTGGTTATTTAGTGCAACAGTATGTAGAATGTTTATTTCTTTGAGCTCATTGCTGTAAAGGGAGATGAGTGGATCAATTTTCCCAATATTGCAGAATCAGTAAAAACAATCTGCCAGTTTGGGGGTGGGTGGGTGAGGGACCATTTGCAATGTGGTCCTAAGATTTTATCTTTAGTCAAATGATGAGGCATGGCAAGAATCTGGAGTTTATTTTTTACTTTCTTTATTTTTATTTGTCAAACACAACAGTATATATAAGTATAAGCATGAAATAACCATACAAATTGGATACAATCAAAGGGAACATTAGGATAGGAACGGTAGGCACTCTGTTGCTCTTATGCATGCCCCTTACAGACCTCTTAGGAATGGGGTGAGGTCAATAGTAGATAGTCTTTGGTTAAAGCTTTGGGGATTTTGGGAAGAGACCACAGAATCAGGTAGTGCATTCCAGGCATTAACAACTCTATTACTGAAGTCATATTTTCTACAATCAAGATTGGAGCGGTTCACATTAAGTTTAAATCTATTGTGTGCTCGTGTATTGTTGTGATTGAAGCTGAAGTAGTCTTCGACAGGAAGGACATTGTAGCAGATGATTTTATGAGTTATACTCAGGCCATGCCGAAGGCGGCGGAGTTCTTAATTTTCTAAACCCAGGATTTCGAGTCTGATGGCATAAGATATTTTGTTGTGATCAGAGGAGTGGAGAACTTTTCTTGTAAAATATTTCTGGACATGCTCAATTGTATTAATGTCCGAAATGAGGTGTGGGTTCCAGACAGGCGAGCTGTATTCGAGAATTGGTCTAGCAAATGTTTTGTATGCTCTGGTTAGTAGTGTAATCTTTCTGGAGAAGAAGCTACACAAGATTAAGTTTACAACTCTTAAACCTTTTTGGCGATGTTTCTGAAACCAAATTGTTTATTAGAGAGTAGGTTGTTTGTTTCAAGGTGGAGGGTGATGGATTGGTTGATGATTGATTCCATTACTTTGCAGGTGATGCAGCATAAAGAAACCGGTCTGTAATTTTCAACTAGGCCAGGGTCTCCTTTTTTGAAGACAGGGATGACTGTGGCTAGTGACCATAGTTTGGGAAGGGAGCTGGCCCTGAAAGATTTTTCAAAGATTATGCTTAGGGGCTTTGCTATAACAGTGGAAAGCTTTTTTAAGAAGTATGCACATAGATCATCAGATCCAATAGATAGAGATGGTTTCAGTCTGCAAAGGGCCTTTTCAACATTTATCTTCTGTGAAATCTATTTGTGTTAGATCGTTGTAATCATTGTTGGCACAACTGGGGAATTTTGGGTATGAGCCATTACTGTTAACAAAGACTGAGCCGAAGAATGTGTTAAAGAGGTTTGCTTTAACTGTTTTATCATTACATTATTTACCGTTAGGTCCTTTTAGGGGTGGGATGGATCTTGAGTTTTTAAGTTTACAAAATTACAGAAAGCGCGATTGGATTTTGTGCGCAGAAGGTCTTCTTCTTGTTTGATGTGGTAATTGGTGCATTCAGTCTTTATTTGGAGGCACATATTTTTGTAGCCAGTTTTGTTTTTTCACCAGAGGGATTTTTTTTTTGGATTGGAGCTTTTTTTATTGAAATAGGTAGTTTGTTTTTCCTGATTTTGGTGGTGGTTTGTGGTACATATAGTTTAATGACTCTACTGACTTCAAGTAGAAAAATGCTATAGTGTTCTTCAGCAGTGATACAGTTAGAGAATAGAATTTGCCAATCAAGAGATGAGAGGTCAGTGTCTATAAGATCATAGTTGGCTTTTTTGAAATTGAAGTTTAGTATACCAATATTATGGAGATTATTGTAAGGCATATATTGAGACAAAAGTCTATCATGCTATGGTCACTGTTGGAAAAGGGTTCTTTTATTTGTAGTCCATAAATTGAATTTGCGTTGTTGCAGAAGATGAGGTCAAGGTAGTTGTTGAGTCTTGTATTGTTAGTTACTAGTTGATCAAGACCTAGATTTGTAACAGCATTGTACAGGGTAGTATGGATGGGTTCAGTTGTACATTCATTTGTTATCCAATTAATAAGAGGTAGGTTGAGGTCACCCAGGAAGATGAGAGGATAAGGGCAAGAGGCAGCCCATGTTAGTAGTGTGGTTAACATGTTCACATGTACAATGTCGTAGTCGGGGGCTCTGTAGCATAGAAAGAAGTGAAGTGTGATGTTAAGGGACAGTTCACAGACAATAGTTTTTGGAAGAGTGAGTTTATGTGCAACTTGAATATTTTTTAGATTCAGTGACTTTTTGTAAAAGATAGCCACTCCACCTCCTCTACAGGTTTCGTGATCAGACCGGAAAACATGATATTCTCTGTCTGAAATGATGGAGTCTGGGAGGGATGGGTTCAGCCATGTTTCACATACAAATATAATGTCGAATGTACCAGTATTTAACAAGAGGAGAAATTCAGGAATTTTGTTTACAATGCTTCTTGCATTTATCAGTTTGCATTTAAGTTCTGTAATGGTTGGTATAGAGGAAATAAGGGGCATGCGTATCTAGTTTTGGATGGCGGCTGGTTGAAAGTTCTGTACAACAGATGGTTGGATGTTTTGGGTGATGGGGGGTTGGATGTTGGGCAAATGATTGTAGGTTTTTCTTTTAATGCAGTCAGCACGGTAGTCAATGTATAAGTTGGATTCGCCTTCGTCGTGCCGTCGTTTGAGTTCTGTGTGGAGTTCGCGGGAGCAAATCCATTGCAGAAAGGATAGATCAGGCCGTGATCTAAGTTTGCTGTGGATGGGGTTGGTTCTGGCAATTGAGTTGTTTCATTGTTTTTGAAAAGGAAATTTTGAAAGTCCAAACTCCTAAGATTTTCTTATTTTACTTAAATATTAAGGCTCCAAATCATTCTTCACAGTCCCAAATACACTTATCTAGATAATGGAATCATGCACATGTAGGGATTTGTATAATTTCCCAGCTGGCTCTGATAACTAGCTTTCTTAGTTTATTTACTGACAAAGAAAGCCTACCTCCCATCTTTCTTCTTCAGGGAACATCTAATTGATAAAGTTACATTTGCCTCAGGTGGCAAAACAAATGGAATCAGAACAGCTGCAATTTTTATAGGATATATTACCTAATAAAATATACTATATTATATATATATATATATATATATATATATATATATATATATATATATATATATATATATATATGGATCTCCTTTACTTGCAACTATTGTTATGAGATCTGTATGAAATAGTTTCTCTGAATATGACAATTCTGTTATGCCGTATGCAAAATTAGGCAGACTCTAACTGCCCATTGATAATCTACCACCAATCACAATATATTGCCTGTCTTTAATTTTTTTAATATTATTATTATTTATAATGATGGTCTGTGACCATAATAAAAATGGATTGATTGATTCATAGCTATACAGCATTATATTAACTTTTTAAAAAAGACTGAAAATGACAAATATTCAAAAGAAAGAAGAATGGCTCCAAATATTTAATTTAAAAAAGTGAAGTTGAGCACTTTCCAAAACCATATAAAAAAACATGTAAGTGTATAAAATAAGAAAAAATAAAACGTTCAGATTTACCTCAAAATAAGTTTTAAACCCAATTTTAATTTTTGGTGAAATTGTAACTGGAAGAATAAAGTATTCACAATATTATGGGAGTATGATTATGTGGTTACATGTATTTTCAAATATGAAAGCTTCTAGCAGACTTCTATTTGGCTGTTGTTTGATTAGCTTTACCTGCTGCTGAGTTTCAAAGCTGCTCATTTTTAAGAAAGACTTATAGAATGAAAATATAAAGTTATTCAATGAAAATGTAAAATACATAACCATTCAGAATATTTTGCCTGAAGAGAATAATTTTGCAGACATGTTTGCTTGGATATCATACTAACTTGTTTTGCCATTCTAAAACAGGATATTCATAACTGGTATGTGAAGTTCCACATCTGGCACTAAAATAACTTGTCACTGATGTTTATGCAAATCTCTTTAATTGTCAGAAAATAGTTAAGCAGGAGGAATATGGCACGCATTCATATTCATGGGTGTGTTCTCATGAATATGCTTTGAAATGATAGATCAATGCCTGAATCTTTTCCTTTAGGCTATGACTTTTTTTAAAAAAGAAGGCAACATATTTTTGTGATTTCATTTCCAATTGGGTATTTTTCCCATATAGCACATAAGGTAAAAATCTGTATAGGAAAGATGGCCCTACCTAGGCTAGAGATAAAAGGCATAAACAAATAGATATGTGAGATCTATAGCTGATATCTGTATACAGCCAACTGGACATTTGTTCTGGCCCCTGACCTGACTGATACTGTCAGCCTCCACTCCAATCTTCACATCTTTTGTACTCTTTATATTCAGTTGTTAGATAGCATGGGGTTTTATTTGTAATGTAAATAGCTCTTGGATTCAGGGTAAGAAGAGAGGGCCCTTTAAGAGTGTCGGTCTGACATAATTAAGGGGGGAGGGGAGATTAATGCTTTGAATTCAACAGGAATGTTTGAGCGCGAACTCTCAACGGACATTGCATTCCTGATTTGATTGACAGCAAGAGACTTGCGGAAGAAGATTACCACGGGCCCCGAGAAGGAGCTGGCATTGGACCAGACCTGATGACCTCTTGGGAAGAGGAGGGAGTAACAGCGGGGGTTTGGAATGTTAGCCATATTTTGTCTCAGATTCAACTTTATACTGCTGCAATCAAGATGTATCTAGTAAAAGTACTTTTCTTTATTTGCAAATGAAGTCAAGGTGTATTCTTTCCTAGATATAATCAGAGGCAGCCTGACATTTACTCTCTTGTCCAATATAGAGGGAAGAGGAAGTGGCCCCTTTAGATGTCAAAGCAAACAAATCTAAGGCCAAGGTAGAAGAAAACTAAAAGGCACAAAACCTGATGCTTTTCAGCAACTAGAGATTTGCCTGGTGGGAGACCATTGGACAGCTGCTCCACCAAGAAAAGTTTAATTTGTTGTTTCCTTATCGAATGCTTGTTTGTTTCTGTATCTTTCTTCCTAGCCCTCCCTATTGATGAGAGCAGCAGAGATTCTGATAGGAAATAGGAACAACAGCAAAGGCAACTACAGAGGCGGGCACCAAGGGGCAGATATATACAGCATCGCTGTCTTATTTTTCTCCTGTTCACTGTGAAATGCAGTGCAGATCATTCTCAAGGATGCATTGCATCAGTCATGTTTTCTTCTGTGCGCATTGCCACAAGTCCTAAACAAATGAAAAAGCTGCTTCCTCTCATCTCACTTCTGTTCATATACAACTAAGCCAGCATTTCTCTCTGTGATTAGAATTGGCCACTTGAGCTTTGGAGGAACGACAGCTATGATAGACAGGCTCAAACTCACAACAGAAAACATGCGTGACACACATTTTAATTTTGCAATGGAAAACAGTGAAGTTTCAATTCATCTGTTGGGCTAATGCTCCTAGGAAAGAATTTTTGTCACCAGGAAATCTTTATAGAGATGACATAGGCTAAGCAATCAAAAAAGTGAACTATTAAGAGAGAAACCATTCAGTCCATTTACAGCAACAAGGAAGGCATTCATTCCAGAAGATTTGTTATGCAGTGAACGGCTGGCTATGAAATTTGCTAAACATGATTATTATTCACACATAATAATTGGGGAAAAACCAAATAGCACTACAAGCAGCACCTGCTCCACAGAGGGTGAATATCATTGAGTGATTATTAATAAAGCAATGCAGTTAATGACGCACCACAGTGCAAAATTTCTTCACACTGAAAAAACCCAACTATTATAGCATGACCAGTGAGCAGGATACATCTGCACAAATGTTCTTTTGCAGATCATGGGCAGTTTTTACAATTATTGTGAGACGTTAGATCCAGGGGTGGATTCTACTTACCTTTACTATTGGTTCGCATTGTACACACGTGCACATGTGCAGATCGCTTTTGATGACGTTCAGGTCAGTGGGCAGAGCTGGTTTTACAACCGGTTCTGTAGAACCGGTGCGAACCGGGGGTAACCCACCATTGGTTAGATCCCATAATATCCATCCTACATTGGCTTTTGGAAACTGAACCCTAACTGATCTATGAACATTGCTATCAGCATTGCAAGGAAAGCTGACCATGGACATTGGGAACAGACTGACTCTCAGACTATCTCAGGGAAGCTTTTCCTGTTGCTGATCCATCAGAGGACAACATTCCTGTTACATTGCTTTTGGAAACCATCGATATAAAGCAGAGACTTGGCAAATTTCATAGTTGGATGATATGATGATCACTTCTGCCAGGACAGAATTATAGAAGGGATCAAAGAGTTCAAATCCTATGTGTGAACAAAGGTTCATATATTTGGATAGGAATATTGGATTATTCTTGCCTTGAACATTGATCCAATTCTTATAACCCAATTAGAAGCAGTGATGGGTTTCAATTTTTTTTACTACCGGTTCTGTGGGTGTGGCTTGGTGGGCATGGTTTGGCTTGGTGGGTGTGGCTTGATGGGCGTGGCATGGGAAGGATACTGTAAAATCTCCATTCCCACCCCACTCCAGGGAAGGACACTGTAAAATCTCCATTCCCTCCTCAATCCAGGGGAAGGTTACTGCAAAATCCCCATTTCCTCCTGATCAGCTGGGATTCAGGAGGCAGAGAATAGATGGGGGCAGGGCCAGTCAGAATTTTTACTACCGGTTCTCCGAGCTACTCAAAATTTCCTCTGCCAGTTCTCCAGAACTGGTCAGAACCTGCTGAAACCCACCTCTGATTAGAAGAAAACCAAACTGGGAAATTCACAGTATTTTCATTCATATTTTAGAAGTAATTGTTTTAAATTATTGTACCAACCAGTTGTAATTAATTTTGAACTGTGATGAGCAACATACCTGACTGATGAGAAGCATATCTGAAACCATAAATGACAGAATTTCAAGCTGAGTCTTTTGCTTTATCAGTTCAGAAAAGAAATCTAACATCTTTGGAGCCCTGAAGCTTGAATGTGCAGCCATTTCTAATTCTTCTGAGAGACATGGTTTGACTTCTCAAGAAGGAAAATGATGTAAGCAAATAATTTGCTGACTATTTAGACATCAAAAAAGAGGAAACGTATTAATTTTAAGATGAATGGGATTTTTTACATTCATAGATACGCAGGTCAACTTGTTGAGAATTTCAGTCTGACACAGCCAATTTGCCATGTAACAGAGTGAGTTCCGGTTACTTGCCACAGCTTCTGCCAACCTAGCAGTTTGGAAACAAGAAAAAAATGCAAGTAGAAAAATAGGGACCATCTTTGGTGGGAAGGTAACAGCAGACTTTGTGCCTTTGGCATTTAGTTATGCCGGCCACATGACCATAGAGATGTCTTCAGACAGTGCTGGCTGGCTCAGAAATGGAGATGAACACCACCCCTAGAGCCAGAAACGACTAGCACACAAATGTGTGGGAACCTTTAAGCTGTTCCTGTTTCATGTTGGTGCTTAGCTGGACTCCAAGCTGGTTAAAGAAAACTCTGTTTGATTTGGGACATATCAGTAATTGTTTGCCAGATGTTTAGCCTAGATTGCCAGCAGCAGCTACTGCAAAATACAACAATTCATCCACCCATCTCCTGGACAATTTCTAGGTTGCAGTCCTAACATTCCACACCAGAAAAGCAATTTCTTTTCTTACTTTGAGCAGATTTTACTACATATGGATACCCTGGGGGAAAGTGTTTTTTTTTTGTTTTACAAAATTAAAGTATCAAAATGCATTTATATGTATAGCAATCATTTTTAAAATTTCCTTCCCTAATCACGGCTATAGCAACTCTCAGCCTACTCTGTCTGCAGTTTTATGTTGTAATGTTTCCCTGACAAGTACAGGATCAGGGTGCTGAAATCCAGCATAATTTTATAAATTATTATTTCTCTTTCCTTGGATTATCCACTTCACTACTTTCTAATTTTTAATAAGGTCATTGTTGCTGTATTTTATTGGTTTTTTGCTATTTCTTGAATTAGAACATTTATCGTAGCTCCCAAATAGCTTTATTTGCAGTACTTATTTATTTGGGCCATCTGAGTGCTTCTAAAAAGAAAAGAAAAATTGAAGCTCCAGCATTTCATCAACATACTAATAAACTGTTGCTGTGGCACAAGAGACTGGTAGCTCAAGAAAACTGGTAATTAGGAAAAGAAATTGTTTCTAATAGGTCCAAACTGGTGACCTATGAACATGAGGCACATGGTGTAATGAGTACATTACTTAGAGATTAATAGTAGTTGCAGCAGAGTTTATGGAGCCAAACCTAGGAAAACACAAGGAAGGATTGTTTATTAATGGGGCAGCAACCACTGACCTGGGCAAGCAGATATTCCTTCCCCTGCATCTAATAGCCAATCAAAGCACAGAGATTTGCCCCAAAGAAAATAAAGTGTGGCAGGCAAACTCCATTACAATACTTAGTTGCTGGAAGCCAGAACCCCACTTGAACTGAGGATAGGTAAAGGACTGCATAATCAGTTTCTGCCCTCCAGAATTTGATTGTCAGTTCTTTTGACAGCACAATCTAGCAGTGTACATATGTCTCTGATTAGTTCTGCTCTTAATGGGAGAGCAAAAAACACCCCCAACAACCCTAGAAAGAGCACCAAATTTTGTTCTTCCCCAAGTTCTAGCCTATCAGCATGAAATTAAAGGATCCCTCCAAAATCACCGAATAAGTAATAGGGTGTTCCATTTGCCCGTTTATGAATTTTGAATATATTGTATGAACTTCCTTACTACATATTCATCTGCAATACTGTCTGATCTATTTATACATGGCATCCACAAACCACGCCCAAAGAAACTCACCAAAGTTTCATAAGAGATATTATTGCAATCAAAAGATTTGCTATTCATAGCAAATAGATAGCAAATCTATTTGCTATTTATTTTCTAGGGGAAACCAATTAACAGAATCTACTTTTAAAAATAGAGATTAAAAATACTTGTCAGTTGATATTTCCAGTATAAATAATTGGTTGCTTGTATGGGACACTAATTTAATCAGTGTTTTTCCAAAATGAATTTCTGTACTTTCAGTGAAAGAATTGTCAACTGCCTTCTGCTAGCTACATGGTTTCTAGAATGCTGTTTATGATTCACCTAGAAGGAATTGTACGGATCAAAGCTTTTGGCTGAGTTTTTTCCCTAAGAATTTTTGTTCAGACCTGGAAAACTACAATATGACACAAGGAATCTGTTTCTTTTTGTGATTTTTTTTCCCTCTTGTGGATCTGTGCCTGAGTAGTTCTGGGAAATGAGCAACTTCATTGTACTTTAATTAGAAGATTTAATTTTTCCCTAGCAACTTGTTTTGACGTAAAATAACAAAGACATCAGAAGCTGTCAAATCAAGCAATTCTGTGGGAAAAACCTGCTTGAAATATCTGAGTAAGACTATTATTATAAAACTCAGCTTCACAAAGAAGCAAATAAATATGGCAGAATGGCATGTTTTTAAGGCAACAGCAAACCAAACATTGTGTCATATAATTCCTTATTCATTCATTTTCACAGACACTGAATGGACTTTGGGCCAGTCACTCTCTCTTAGCCCAACTCACTTCATGGGGTAAGTTTTGAATCATTTACTAAAATAATAAAGGTGGCATTAAAAAGTCTTTAAAAAGCTGTGGCATATGAACCAAGCTTGCCTGGAAATAAAACACACAATAAAACGGCTGTCTTGGGCACTGGGTTGGGACAGAAAATAGATGTCAGCTCCAGATGACTGCCTTTCTAGTCCACTATCTGAAGCAGCTGCTTCATTCCATTTAATGTTAAGGTTGAATCTTGTTTCATTTTCAGAGTTCCTCAAAGGACACTATAGCTTAGCATGATTTGAACTGCTGGCATTGTCCCAACACTGCAACAACAAAGCTGTCTGGAGGAGCTGCTAAACCATCCTTTCAGTCCAACAAGGCATGCTTTTATTGGACATAATTCTTTCCCTTCAGAATGAACATTTCTATCAGCAAAGCATATGAGCCAATAGATTTGCAGAATCCAACATAAACATATCACAACTGTTTGTTAAAAACCCACAACAGCCTACATCCAAACTAAGTAAAAGAAATCATAAAGTGTCAGGCTGGAAAGCAGAGCAATCAAAAAGAAAGAGATGGATATGTTAAGACTGGAAAGAGATTATGAAGCAATTAAACAGATTTCATATAACATTTGAGGGGGCATTTTTCATGCCATCTTATAACAGAAAAACAGAATTGGAAGGGACCTTGGAGGTCTTCTAATCCAACCCCCCTGCTCAGGTAGGAAACCCTATAAACATTTCAGACAAATGGTTGTTTATTTGTCTTTCTTAAGAAAGTTCAGTCCATCACTCCTCAATTCTATCATCTCTGAATCTTTTGTATTCATGTCCCTTTCAGCCTTCTCCACCAAGCCTGCAATTTTCAAACCATCCTCCTTTTCCTTCACATCTGTCACATCTGTTACCCTTCTCTTCCTGTTTCTCTAATTGCAATTGTATGGACATAACACCAAAGAAGAGAATAGCTCAGCCATTGCTCTCTTTTTTCTTCTTCCATGCTTTAGGTGTGCTGTCCTGCTTTTCATTTTTAAAAGCATTGTATTTATCATTGGTTTATTAATGGACAAACACAGTTTTATAGCATATGTACAATGCTCTAGAGACATTGGAATATTTTTTGGTTGTCGGAGAGGATATGGTGCAATTGATAGGTGGCTTCTGATACAGAATAACAAACAACTCTTCCTGCCCATTTCTTCCAAACAAAATCCCTTAAATGTAAGCTACATTAGATTTGAACATATTTAAATATATAAAAAGTATTTCAAATCAGAACCACTGTTTTAGAGTGGTTACAGCTTTCTCCATTCATAGATTGGTTTCACAAAACACATTCATTTCTCTTTTTCTGTTCCATAGTCTGATTTGCATGCTTGGCAGAAAACTGCATCTAATTTTAAGGGAGGAAGATCAAGCATAGTGAGCCTCAAGAAAATCATCATAGAATTGGTAAATATTGTAACAAACAACCAGTAACTTGGAACTGAAATTCCTGCCAAAATTCCAGGCTTTAGAAAGACATTTAAACCTTTTCTGCTTGCAGGAAAGGCATTACTTTTGAATAGAACATTACTCATGAGGTGTTCCATTTCTCAAAAAGAAAAGCATTCTTTTTATTAATTTTGGTTATGCTTTCTGTCAATTATATTGTCTAGAAACTACTTGTTCCACTTCAGAATTTCCAGAAGTAATTTGTTAGTCTCACAGCTTTTTCAATAGGCAACTGGACTTCCCCCCCCCCCATGAAGACGTTTTGCTTGTCATCTAAGAAGCTTCGCGTCTTCAAGAAAAAGAACTAAGAAAGTCCAGTTGCCTTTTGAAAAAACACCTCCATAGACATCACAGAAAGAATGTCAGTTCTCTTTCTAAGAGAAGACCTCCAGAGGGAGGATAACATGTTCTAAGTCTTAATCTTCAGAACTGTATGTTTAGGAGTCCTGAATTGTCTGTGAAGGACTTGTAATTCCTTACATTGATCAAATGTAAAAAAATAACGGAACCTTTGTGTTAGGAAAAAAAATCATTTGTTCTTGATAGGAAGCTCTCTTCTACAGCACATGCCATCCAGAGGAATCTCATAGAATACAATATCTGAAAACTTAACACAAGGCAGTTGGATGTGCCAGGTGTTTTCACTATGCAACCACTGGTCCTTTTGTGAAGGGGAACTAAATCATTGGCAACCACCGAGAGGAGTTTTAGGCATCTTACGTGTAAAGTTCTTCATGCAACTACTGTAGCAAAGTTGCATTTTTCCCACTCCCTTCCTTTTGTGTGAGAAAAGTTTCATATTCATCAGTCTATTCATCTGTCTGTCAGTTATAGATTTTTATAGGTTGGAAGTTTTGAAAAATTAGAAACAGGAACCTACTATTACTTAATCATGGCTCACAGAGATCTGGAGTAAATTCTGTGCAGGTCCTGTATGCCTTTTACTTATTTCTTCCTCAAGGGTTTTGCCTTCTGTCAACACTCCCCTTACTTCTTTTTCCCAACTTCTTTTTATTTTCTAATACTGCAGGCCCACTCAGCATCCAGTCCCCACTGCCAGCCTATTCACTTTTTTGGGTCAATGTTCTATGGTAGGTCACAGAACTGTTTATGAACAGTCTGAAAATCATATGGTAACTACCATTTATTGTTTTAGCCTAGTATTGGCCTATAACCTTGATGTCTAACAGATATCATTCACAATTATGCTACATAAGAATATTCAAGTAAAGATACCTCACAAAGAACCTGTGACCATATCATATACTGTTTTCAGTTGAGCCACTGATACAGTACTGATCTATTCTTTGACATTTCTCAGTGTTTCCCATCCAAATTCCACTTGTTTTCACAGCTGGCTGCTGACACTCCCAGCCAACTTTTATAGCTAATGTTGGTTAGCGGATTCCCAACCACATACTATTTTTACTGTTTATTTCATCATCTTCTTGAAGTTTCTCATATATAAAGTTCACAGAATTTCCATTTTTCCATACATAAGCATATTGAATTAAGAGGGATCAAATAGCATGCAATTCTCAGCATGCAAGTATCTGTACAACTATATTGATGCGCAGTTGAAATGTATCCCAAAATTTCATAGTTTTCTTATTTCCCATGGACTTATTAGTGGCACTTATTTGACAGAAGTCACGACACACAGATGGAATTCTTGTCATATCTGTTTTCATATTTTGAATCCAAAGTAGAATCATTAAAAGGATATTTCTTTATTACTTCAGTTGTTCATGTTATTCATTTCTATATAATTCAATTGGC
This sequence comes from Ahaetulla prasina, assembly GCF_028640845.1. Classification (NCBI taxonomy): domain Eukaryota; kingdom Metazoa; phylum Chordata; class Lepidosauria; order Squamata; family Colubridae; genus Ahaetulla; species Ahaetulla prasina. Next base: position 187,287,832 of record NC_080541.1, on the reverse strand, counting down.
ACTGTTGTCACACTATTAATTTTGTGGCTTTTTATTAATGTAATGTATGAATGAAATCATTCATTCATTTTATATTTTTCTTTTGCACATTAACAAACCTAGACTAATAGACCACAATTAACACAAGATGTTTAGAGCACTATGATCAAGAGTATTTTTGAATTAGTCTCATGTTTTAACTAGTACATCTTTATTTATTTATTTAAAATATTTATACAAAATAATTCTGGGCAACTCAGAACAATATACAAAAATAATAATAATAATAAATAAATAAAATTATTTCGCACAACCAAAATGCAAAATAACATTCGTATTATAAACATACATGTTCTTAAACATACAAATTCCCATCCTGGCTTTATTCCTAAAAAAAATAAGATATTGGCTATCATATATGTTATTTGATTAATTGATCTTTATGGTAATTCTAAAAAGAAAATATTTATTATTTTATCTCAGGGCTGCTAAGAACGTGCAATAGTATGGAGTCAAAGATTCTCACAGATATGCTCTAAAATGGATTGACATTTCAGAATGCAGTGTCAAGACCTTGACCTTGAGTCTGAAGGCAGAAGAGATGGCCAATCTGCTAAGAAATCTGAAGAACTAAAATTAGGCCCCCATAAGCACCAGCTCTGAACTTTAGATGGTAACTTCTATTCTCCTATGCTGCCATCTCTGCTCAATGTCTTCCAGGTCTGAAAGACTTTTTAAAAGTCTTCATTCTTTGAACAGACAATGATGCCTTGAGAATGTCCTACTGTACACCAAAGCAGAAATTTGTCATGTCTTATAGTTCACCTCTAGCCCTCCTTAAAGCAAGTTCCACACTGGGAGCTATCCACAGTGCTGCAACCACCAGCCTTCTTGCCTTGTGGATGCCAGTTACACACAGAATATAACAAGAGGTGGATGACCATATATTTGAATACCACATGCGCGCGCAAACAGAGACACAAACTCAAAGTTTTTCTTCCTGCAAATAGAAATAGTACAGTTAGGGTGGCTGGGTAAAGCCTTGGTCCCTGATGTGTTACTTTACTGTGCCCAGAATCCTTTTATTTCAATATTTATCTACCACGCTTAGAATTCTGAAACACATGTCGAGAAAAAAAAATATCACTCAATGAATTTGAAATGGACTAAAGTTGTGCTTCAAAAACACTTTAGATGATTCCACTGTGCTTGATTAGGAATGCTTCCCAAACTATATCCAAATAACTATAATTATTTTAATCGATTTTGGGGCCTTAGAACAAATCTGGTATTCGGTCTGGGTGTAATTTATAGTAATAGTATTAACCTACAAAGATCTTTATGGCTTGGCACTAAGTACCTTCAAAACCAGATATGCTTAGTACAATTCGACCCATGTATGCCCAGTCAATTTGATCTCACCAGGAAAACCAGCTGGAAGCAGGGCAAAGTATGGTGTTACTGCTTTTCCACAGCAATTCCAGACCTCTGGAACTTAAGTTAGCTCCTATTGAAGCTACTTTCTAGAAGTAATTAAAAACAGACCTGTTTCAAAGGATGTTTAATTATCTTCAAATTGACAATGTACGCTTTAGAACAGAAGTTTATGCATGCCTATAAAACTGCCGTATAAAACTGCCATATAAAACTGCTATAAAGCTGCGACATGACCACTGAAGTATAGAAAAGGATAGAGAAAGCTCAAACAGCATTCTTCAAAATGAAAAAGGTGCTCTAAAGTCACAACATAAGCCTAAGACTGAAAATGAGGCTTGTCAGATGTTACATCTTTTCTATCCTGCTCTACAGAGTAGAGAGTTGGTCTCTAACAGAAAGCCACTTGAAGAGACTAGAAGCATTTGAAATGTGGATTTACAGATGGCTATTACATATAAGCTGGGTTGACAAAATCAGAAATGAGGAGATGATAAGCTGCCTGGGAAAGCCAAGGGAAATCATCAAAACCATTAAAAAGTGAAAGTTAGACTATTTCAGACACGTGATGCGACACCCGGAAAAATATGACATACTTCACTTAATCCTCCAAGGAAAGATTGAAGGCAAATGAGGTCCATGCAGAAGAAGAACATCATGGCTTCAAAATCTAAGGGGCTGGTTTGGAAAAAAACTTAGCAGAACTTTTTCGTGCGGCTGCTGATAAAAACAGGAATGCCAACATGATCGCCGACGTCTGATGATGGATATGGCACAACAAGAAGAAGATAAAACCACCAAGAGTCCTATGGGATGGTTGGGGGTGAGGAATGCGTAGAAATAAATTAATAAGATAAGGAAGATGAACAAGCAAAAAACAGATCAGAAACACCCTAAAGGTGTTTTCAAGCCTGTCCCTGAAGTGTATGTAAACATTAATATTTATATAATACAGTGCATGGATAAATTTAATGCAGTAAAACAATTTTATAACTGAAAAGTATTTGCCAATAATTTCCCCAGTTTTTTATTTTAAAAACACAATTTTTCAACAAGATGAATACCATATCTCAAAGATGTCAAAGATAACTTATAATTCAGTAACAATTAAATTCTGTCTCTTTATCTTTATCAGTCAGTGGTGAAATTCAGCTGGCTGTATCCAGATCACGCGATCCGGTAGCGCTGGTGGCGGGACACTCCACCCACCCTCCTGGATGTCAGCAGATCCTGTTTTTGACCCTCTGCACATGTGCAGAAGGCTCTGTGCATGCATGGAGGAGGCGCACGCTCACATCTGCAAATTGATAACTAAGGTAAGTGAATACCATCCCTGTCTAAAATGTCCATGATAGCACTTCTTCATGTGGTCTTTTTCACAGGGACAGGAAGGAATGTGTGGAGAAACAAGATGAACTTGACCATAGGAGTTAACACATAGCAACTATTAAAATGAATGCTGTCCGAAACTGATAGATATTTGCCAATACTTTCCCCAGATTTTATGCTGACACTACTTATTTTATTATCAAAAACCCGATAGTAGGTCTAGGAAATGTAATACGGTCTTGCATCAAGAGAGGTGGTCTTGTATCCTATAACAGGAAGAAGAAGAAAAATTCCTATTGCATTTAAGACTGGTTAGAATTCCACTGAAAAGATTACTAACAAATATTGGAAAGCTTAATGCTGTGTACAGCAGCACAAATACCTTTAAAGATCATAAATAGATGAATTGTTTCTTATCAGTTTCCTTTCTCCAGTGCTTCAAGCTTGTATAATGTTGTCTGTAACATTCGTATGTGACAGTCTACTGTGTCAGAAATGAAGAGCATGTTTGTATTCATAGAAAGAGTTGCTAACCAGTCCAAGCCCTTCCTATACAGGTAGTCTTCGACTTCAAGCATCTGAATTTTGATCATGTGACTATGAGGATGTTGCAAAGGTCGTAACTTTGAAAAACGGTCGTAAGTCACATTTTTCAATGCTGTTGTAACTAAATGAACTGTTGTAAGTTGAGGACTATCTCTATATGGCCAGTAAAACAAGAACAAAGGATCACACTTAGTGATTTAGCAGTACAGCTTGTATTCCTCATGTCCTGGCCAAAAGATTTCACTGTCCCTTTAGACACTCACTAGTTTCATCCTGTAAACACAAGCTGAGATATTTGCCTGGAATTATTTGATACAAAAATCCTATAAGCGCTGAGACCTTCAGGGAATACAGCGTGTATTCCAAGTACATGTAAGAACAGCATAGAAGTTGCTTAGATTTTGCATGCTCTTTGCTAAAAGCTTTGTTCATCTATGCTGCTTTGTGAAGTGAAAACAGAAAAGGTGAATGCTGAAAATACTGACACATCAAAGCATGATGCAGACTTTGGGTCTGTACTAGGACTCTCTCCCCATGGCACATCCTTACCAAATGTTATTCATTGTAGACAAAAAAAAATAACCCAATCCACTGTAAATACTGTAAATAATCTCCACTCTTAGAACCTTTTGAAATTTAGCAAGGCAAATTATATTTGCAAGTGTTGTTGTTTCAATTTTAACCAGAAAATTTTTTTTTATGTTTTTTAAAACATACTTATTGCACTGTCCAAAACTTCTGTACTTGTTTACTAACTGGCAGGCTTCTTCCTCTCATAAACATTAATTATACTTTTAAATATCACCCAATTAGAGGTCAAACAAGGAAAAGGATTACAGATGTTGGCAGGCTTCAGTGAGAAGTTTCAGATTTTTGAATCACATCCCACTATAAATCAAATTAATCAGACTCTGACTTGGTTGATTAAAATATGCATGTTTTCTAAATTGCAAATTGCAAATTGAACTTTTATAACTGCAAACCCTGGATACAAGACCTTTTGAAACTATCTGTCTGATCTGTTGAAGTTTGCTGAATAGGGCCTCTGGTGGCTCAGCAGACTAAGTCTGTTATTAACACAGCTGCTTGCAATTATTGCAAGTTCAAGTCCCACCAGGCCCAAGGTTGACTCAGCCTTCCATCCTTTATAAGGTAGGTAAAATGAGGACCCAGATTTTCGGGGACAATAAAGGTTGACTTTGTATATAATATACAAATGGATGAAGACTATTGCTTAACACAGTGTAAGCCGCCCTGAGTCTTTGGAGAAGGGCGGGATATAAATTCAAATAAAAAAAAATATTAGATTTAGTTTTCTAAGATAATATCACTTTTAATATGCTTAACCCACAATAGTTCCCATATCTTTTGGCCCACAATAGTTCAACATGTTTTGCTCGAAATAAAAATAGATATAGCAGAGAGAAAAGTAAATGATTTTCAAATATTATGCAGTGTTCATTATAAATATTAAGAAAGGGTGATGCATATCAGATACTGGCTAAATATTTATCTAGAAGTAATTATCAGGTAAAGAAAAGGTAACTGATAATTTAATTAAGTAAACATCAGTGTATTTGATGTACAACTTTGCATTAATCAACTGCATATTTAACTAATTAAAATAAATACTAAATAAATCTCATTGGTGGTGATGTTTTGACAGCATTTTGTGAAGACAAATATCTACCATATGCTTTTGGGACCAAGAAATACATATATTCAGTCTACTACAATTTGAATGCAGGTCATCAGTTCTTTTAAGGAAGCAACTTAGATTTAAAAAAAACAATTAAACATACTTTCATTCATATGTGAAATGTTTCAATGTTTCATGAACCAGAAAAATAAAAGAAGTGAATTCTGGTCCCAAAATGAAGGTCTCCAGCTGAAGTCTTGTAGTCTGTACATTATAAAAACAGGGGTTGTGGGATTGTTGGAATACAAAAGCTTAGAGATTTCAGGGTGGGTTCCCTCCTCCCCTCACCAAAAGAAGCACCTGAGACGTATGATGAGGCTCTTATTTTAGCCACAGCACCAGCAACTCTGAACACGCTTTGCATAGTTTGGCTTGTTACCACAAGACCTAATGAAGTATCTTTAAATCCTTGTGATAAAATTACCATTCAGAACTGTCAAAACACCTCCATTCTAGTACTATGCATTTCTTTCATTTTTCTTTTTCTTAATTTTTTTTTAATGTACTCAGTTATCCCAAAAAAGCATGCACGTACAGGGAAAGGAGTTCTTGTTGTTTCTTTCAGGTTGATAACACACTTGCAAAATACAAACTATCCCTCAAACTTGGCAACATTCACTTCTAATTATTACTGACCACATTTATCAAGGACACAAAAAACAGTATTTGAGCTCCACAAATTCAGAAGCTGAGTGCTATTTATCAGTTGCTCAGCTGAAACAACATTGTTCTTATTTAAAATCCTGTACTATATTATAAGCTTTGGGGTTATTTTCAGCTGTGGGCTTTAAATTTAATTTTGCTCGCTGTACTAAACTGTTTTCACAATCTAATGCAGAACTTTTGCCCTAAAAGGTCATTTAATGTGTGCATATATAGATAATATTACATAACATGTCCCTAATCATCCTTTAACTTTCCCTCCAAGTCTCTCTTTTTTTAGTTTTGAAGGAAATAGATGCAAATGGCTCCGCCTATTGTGCTGGTGTAAGGAATGAGAATGTACATTCAACATATTGAAAAATTATCCAGCAAAGATCATTCATAACAGAAAAAGTTCCAACTTAGCAGGGAATAGAAAACACGAAGCAAATTCCCTTTCATTTCCTGTTGGAAACAATCCTTATATTAAATTTTGTTTATAGACATACAGGATCATATAAAATAGAGAATTATAATATTCAATCCTTGATCCCTTAAGTTATCATTTCAGAGATATTTCCTTACCTAAACAGAAAAACAAAATGACCAGAGGAAGGCAAAAAATTAGTGGGAGGAGGAGCAACTTCCATCTTCCTGTTCAAAATGGGGAAGCTGGCAGGGAATATTGGAAATCTTCCTTTCCCCCTCCTCCCCCCCTCCCTCCCTCCCTCCCTCTTTCTTTCTTCCTTCCTTCCTTCCTCTCTCTCTCTCTCTCTCTCTCTCTCTCTCTCTCTCTCTCTCTCTCTCTCTCCCTGTCTCTCTTTCTTTCTTTCTTTCTTTCCTGCCTTCCCTTCCCTTCCCTTCCCTTCCCTTGCAGTGCAATGACAAGAATTTGGAAAATGTCTTCAGAAGTTGCCCTGCCTATTGCTTCTTCTACTTTTAAAGGAAGCCTAAAACTCTATTTTTCAGCAAGGATATCTTGGGGTATGGTCAATATGGTAGTCTAAGCCCCAGAGCTCACTGTAACAGCATTACCAAAAAGGCATTAAGAGCTGTTAACCTAATTTTGTGAAGCTTCTTCTCTGGTAACATCGAATTGTTAACTAGGGCATACAAAACCTTTGCCAGACCAATTCTCAAATACAGCTCAACTGCCTGGAATCCACACTATATATTAATACAATTGAGCGAGTCCAGAGGTATTTCACAAGAAGAGTACTCCACTCCTCTGCTCACAATAGAATACCTTATGCCACCAGGCTCAAAATTTTGGGCTTAGACAACCTAGAACTACAGCGACTACGGTCTGACCTAAGCGTAGTACACAAGATTGTCTGCTACAACATCCTACCTGTCAATGACTACTTCAGCTTCAACTGCAATAATACACAAGCAAACAAACTCAAGGCAAACTGCTCTAAACTCAATTGCAGAAAATACGACTTCAGCAACAGAGTGGTCAATGGCTGGAATGTACTACCTGACTCTGTTGTTACATCCTCAAACCCCCAAAACTTTAACCTTAAACTGTCTACCACCCCAATCCTAAGAGGTCTGTAAGGGGGCGTGCATAAGCACACCAGCATGCCTACCATCCCTGTCCTACTGTCCCCATTTATTCGTACTCATTTCCAGTGTTCATGTCCATGGTTATACTTATACCTGTTTTCTCGTACATGTTTGACAAATAATAAAATTAAAATAAAATAAAATTAATATAATATAATATAATATAATATAATTAAGATAGCATCTGCAGTGCTGTTTTTGAATCTCTGCCCGGGTTTTAGGTGCTTTACATACAAAATGCAAAATAAAGTTTCAATCATACAATTGTAGCCAATACCTTGACTTTCTTGACCACACCTTGCAGTTCTCCCTGCATCCAATGAAAACACTATGAGAAGAAAAACATTATAGAGTACTTCCTTCCTTCCTGGAAATACTTTGTAATGGTATCAGAATATACTCTTTTTCCTGAGAAACACTACTTTCTTTTTTCAGGAAAGTTTCTAGCCATTTTACTATAAGAAGAAAACCGAAGTTCTAAAGAGTTGTAAAAAATTAGAAATAAGGAATATAACGATTTCACAAAATATTCAGTAAGTATAAAACTTCTTCATTCTGTATAGTTCTCCATTGACTTCCATGATTTGTACTTTCTACACCACCCTCAAATCAATATTCTTGCACTATACAATCCCACCCAAGTGATTCTGAAATATCCTACTACATATATTTTTGTTATGTATGTTGTTGACATTTCAGAAATGTTTTTACTAAATGTTATTTTATATTCTTCACAATTGCATCTTATTTCTATTTAAAAATATCCAGAATAATTTACAAGCAGAAAAAAATAATTTGTCCAAAGTGAATTATAAATAAGTAACGACTGAATAATAAAAGGAGTTATAAATAATAACTGATTCCTAAAACTAAATGTCAACTTCTGTTAATAATAGTTTTCCATTAATATTTCATGGGGGGGGATGACCCCTGCAAAGAATTGCAACTATTTTCTTTTTGCTTTTGTAAGCAGCTAACTGAAATCCTGGAAAGAAATGCAAATGTTTTAGTACCATTTACTCTCGAGTAATATAACAGAGGCTAGATTTCTAATATGGCCAATGGCAGAACCTCCATTTATTTGCTATTTGTATTTTACAAGATTCAGAAATGTCTTTCTACACTCCGCGATTGAATAAATTACTCCTCACATTACAAATATGTGCCCTCCATAACTCTCCTAAGATGCACTTTCTGCTGAACTGGAAAATTTCTCTGATGTGGCCTAGAAGCTGTGTTTTGGGGTTTTATCCGTGTTGCTCCTGCCAAAATGTGGATTATCTGTATTTACATGTATTTACCATAGGTACTGAGATTCCAACTGTTCAGACATCAAGCGGATCCTATCCCATTAAACCTGATTTGAGACATCTGTCTTTTTGGATGCCTGCACTTGTGCCCATGTGCTCTGCTGGCCTGCTGCCACTCAGCGGCTTCTGCAGTGACTGTTTGGAGCAATTTTTACATTCTACAAAAACAAACTTATCCCAAGAGAGGGAGACGTGTTTATGACCATTCCTGGATGACTGCCACAGAGAAGACTTAGTCTAGGAAACTCTAAAAAGGGAGAGTATCTAATGCATCCATTTCTGTGTCAAAGCATTCATTTGTTTGTCAGTTGCTCTACTAAAACAGAGGGAAAGAATCATGCAAACTCTTGACATTAAATTCATAGCAGGGTTCTTAAAGAGTTTCCTACCTTGTTGATTCAGCTATAATATATAAGCAGCTCAGTGATTTCACCTGTATTATAAAGCCTCCATATTCTTCTGTGACACATGAGAACCAGGTGCACATCTATAATAGTGTCTATGAACTTGGGTGAAACTTAACAGAATGTTTCAAAGGTTAACATAAAGCAAACTAGATTTTGAGAGAATAGCATGAGTAGAAGTAACAACTCCACAATTCAAAACTTTTATAGGGCATGTAGCAATTGCAGCTTTCTTTGTAGTAACATTGATGTAGTAAATCTCAATCTCAAGCTTTTATGAGGATTTTTTTCCTGTCTTCTTCTCTCTCCTGCCTCCCTCCATCTCATTTGAGCTTAAATCCTGTATCAATTTAACCACTTTGTGTATTTGATGAAATGAGATGCAGCTCAGAAAAGCTAATGCTTTAGTCAGAAAATGTACTACTAGACTCCTGACTTTTTCCCATAACCAGACAACTTCCTTCTACAATGTCTTACCTATACTATACTATACTATACTATACTAATATTAAATATTAATATAATATATAATATCAGTTTTTCCCCAAATGCCATCACTCTGCTAAACAAATAATTCCCTCAACACTGTCAAACTAGTTACTAAGTCTGCATTACTATTAACATTCTCATCGTTCCTATCACCCATCTCTTCCCACTTATGACTGTATGACTGTAACCTTGTTACTGGTATCCTTAAGATTTATATTGACTGTTTCCCTATGACTATCATTAAGTGTTGTTTTACCTTATGATTCTTGACGAATATATCTTTTCTTTTATGTACTCCGAGAGCGTATGCACCAAGACAAATTCCTTGTGTTTTCCAATCACACTTGGCCAATAAAGAATTCTATTCTATTCTATTCTATTCTATTCTATTCTATTCTATTCTATTCTATTCTATTCTATTCTATTCTAAATATGTAACCATAACCCTAAGATAAATTTAAAATGTGTTTAATGACCTGAAATGTACATTGTGAATAGGATATGTACTATAACTTATCAACTCTGATGCTCTTTCTCTTTCTTTTTTCCTCTCTCCATACATGCACATAAACATACAGTCCATGATCCTCCTGCTTTAAATGAAGTTGAGGTTCATCCTTGATTTCTGAATCCATGCTGTCACAGAGTTAGCTAAAGTACAAAAACAAAAAAAGTTAAAGTAATGGGAAGGATCAGATTCTTGGGTGGTGTCCAGCAGGAATTGGACAAAAATAGAAAGATTCTCACTGCAAATTTGCCATTGGAATGAAGGTCTTATTTTTTTTTCACTGTCTTCACTGAAGTTCTCTTGATATAAAGAAAGATGAAAAAGAAAACTACTGGGAAAGGGAGATTTTCTTGTTCCCAGAGATGAGGTTAAGGCCAACATTAAGTAGTTATATGGAACAGCACATAACTCACTCTTGATAGAACCACCAAAACTTTGGAAGATAGATCAATTTGCCATCAATGATATTAACATGTTTTATTTCCGTCGATCAAGTAAGTGTAACTGGATTTCAACTTTCCAAAATATTGCAAAGAAGACTTGAAAACTGTTGTGTGATCTTCCTCTAAGACTAGCTGGTATCAGATAATTCACAAGCAATATATGCAAATATGTGCAAATATTATTCATACACAGAATCAACAAATTATACTAATTTTTTAACATCAAAATATTTAAGAATCTCTTACAACATACCCTTTGCTAGAGTTAGAACACAGAAAAATTGGGAAAGGAAGTGGCAACCCTTTTCTGTCACTGGATTGAGAATAGAGAAGAGGAGAGTTATTTGTTTATTCAACTACAAAAATAATTTTCAGTTTGGTAAAAATGTATCAAGTAATGTGGTTGCTGGATGAGATCCAGATTGCCTATTCGGTAAATAGTGTGCCTCAAATATTCAGGAAAATGAATGCTAAAAACTTCTTCTCAGCTCTCTTCCTCCACAAAAGTGAAGAGTAACTAAATTATACCCCACTCTGTTGGGATGGACAGAGTTTGCAATGCCATATTTTAGCAATAGATTTTTTTCTTTATTTCCCAAAACAGTATACCACCAGCTCATCTCAGAGTAGCCTAAATTCATCTGATTCCTTCCCTACCTTCAAATATAAAATAAGATTTTAAAATGGTGTGAAATTAAATTTTCATTAGTAGCACTTCATAATGAGACCCTTACTTGTTTTTAAAGCATTTAACATTATTGATTGTGATTCATAATTGATGACAAAATACCTATCCTATTGATTCAAAACATTATTGTATCTTATAAAAGTCTTGTATCTGGCAACATCTTCCATTTTTGTATAAACCATGTACAAATTGTTGAGGCATCATCATGATGTACCTTATGAATTGAATCAGAAGAATGAAATATCTTAGGAAATATTAAAAAAGGCAGAATATATTTCCCTGGATGAGAAATGGAGAAACATGTTTTAAGGACAAAGCAGCTCCCTGCAGCTTCCTACCTCCCCCCACCTTTGTCAATGGGTCAGAGACAGAAACTCATTCTCCCCACCTTTGTCAATGGGACTATCATCTGCAACACAATAGGACCCATCTAGCAACAGAAACTCATCACATGGCACCTGGGAAGATTACATCAGCCAGCAAGGCTAGCTAAAAACCCCACCCCCTGGGAGTCTGACAACCAATCAGGATACTCTTCCTGTACCCCAGGAAGTTCAAAACTCAGAGAAAGCATAAAGCCAGGGTGCGCTCAGCACCTCACCCTTTTCTGTTCAGGAACTCAAGCCATGTGATCCTGTCCATCATGAAACCATCTTTCCAAGCAGTCTCTGTGTTTCCAGTGTCTTTATCCCCTCTTGGAACAGAACCCAGATGGACATTTCTTCCAACACATCCAAGAAAACTCCTGCATTTGGGACAGAGTTTAAAAGTTTATCAGAAGAAAAACTTTCAATATGGCAAAGGTAAGTGAAAAGTATAAAGAGAGAAAGCTAATGCATTGCTTAAACTTGTGTACAGCCCTCAGACAGAAGGAGTCAGCTGAAAGGAAAAGCCAGTGAAAAAGAGAGCATAGGAGTGAGAAATTATTGATTCAGCAACATAAAAAGGTTTCATCGATCAGATAACTCTCTAAACTAATTTTATGACACAAAAATCAAAACCAATGTTAACAAAGGTAGTGAGAGACTTCAAAATATCTAAAATAAGTAAAAGGTTTTATTGGGTCTTTATAGTATTAGAAACCCCAAAGAGTGAACAATAGGACCTAATGAATGTCTTGTAAAGATGATATGGAAGATACCTTTCTATGATTCTATCCTACATCTCTCTCTATTTATTTATTTATTTATTATTTATTATTTATTAATCATACTTTTATACCGTACCATCTCCCGTAGGACCCAGGGCGGTTCACAGGCATATTAAAAGACAATATAATAAATAAGCATTAAAAACCCAATTAAAACTAAATATTATCAAAGCCAAATCACTAAAAACGGTAAAAACCGATTAAAAACCCCATTAAAATTTAGCTAAAACATTTTATTCTTAGGCTAGTCCAGCGCGCTGAAATAATAGAGTCTTCAGTTCACGTCTGAAGGTCCGGAGGTCGGGGAGTTGTCGTAATCCCGGAGGAAGCTTGTTCCACAGGGCTGGTGCCGCCACAGAGAAGGCCCTCCCCCTGGGGGTTGCCAACCTACATTGTTTGGTTGACGGCACCCTGAGGAGGCCCACTCTGTGGGAGCGCACGGGTTGTTGGGAGGCAATCGGTGGCAGAAGGCGGTCTCGAAGGTATCCCGGTCCTAAGCCATAGAGCGCTTTAAAGATGGTAACCAAAACCTTGAATTGCACCCGGAAGGCTACCGGTAGCCAGTGTAGACCGCGCAAGATGGGTGTTATATGGGAGCAATGTGGTGCTCCCTCTATCACCCGCGCAGCCGCATTCTGAACTAACTGGAGCCTCCGGGTGCTCTTCAAGGGGAGCCCCATGTAGAGAGCATTGCAATAGTCCAGGCGGGAAGTGACGAGGGCGTGAGTGACCATGCGTAAGGCGTCCCAGTCAAGGAAGGGGTGCAACTGGCAAATCAGGTGAACCTGATAAAATGCTCCCCTAGCGACGGCTGTCAAGTGATCCTCCAAGGACAGCCGATCGTCCAGGAGAACGCCTAAGTTGCCCACTCCCTCCCTGGGGGTCAGTACTTCCTCCCCCACAGTCAGCGATGGTGTAAGCTGACTGTACCGGGATGCCGGCACCCACAGCCACTCTGTCTTGGAAGGGTTGAGTCGGAGCCTGTTCCTCCCCATCCAGACCCGCACGGCCTCAAGACACCGGCCCATCACCTCAACGGCTTCATTGGGGTGGTTCGGGGTGGAAATGTATAGCTGAGTATCATCAGCGTACAGATGATAATCCACCCCAAAACCACGGATAACCTCACCCAGCGGCTTCATATAGATGTTGAACAGGAGAGGCGAGAGAACAGACCCCTTGGGGTCAACCTCTGCCCTCCTGCCAACACCGTCTGCGAATGGTCAGAGAGATAGGAGGAGAACGGTGCCTCCCACCCCCAATCCCCCCAACCGTTGCAGCAGGATACCATGGTCGATGGTATCAAAAGCCGCCGAGAGATCTAATAGAACCAGGACAGAGGAACAACCCCTGTCCCGGGCTCTCCAGAGGTCATCCACCAACGCGACCAAAGCCGTCTCGGTGCTGTATCTGGGTCTGAAACCGGACTGGAACGGGTCCAGATAGACAGTTTCCTCCAGGTGTTGAGGAAGTTGATATGCCACCACACTCTCAACAACCTTCGCTAAGAAGCGAAGGTTGGAGACTGGACGGTAGTTCGCTAAAACAGCCAGGTCCAGGGAGGGCTTCTTGAGGAGGGGCCTCACCACCGCCTCTTTCAAAGCGGCGGGGAAAACACCCTCAAACAAAGAAGCGTTGATAACTCCCTGGAGCCAGCCTCGTGTAACCTCCCGTGTTGCCAGTACCAACCAGGAGGGACACGGGTCCAATAAACATGTGGTGGAATTCAACCTACCCAACAACCTGTCCATGTCATCAGGAGTCACAGGATCAAACTCAGCCCAGATAACATTCTCAAGACTCGTCTCCGCCATCCCACCTGGATCTATCCAATCAGTGTCCAAGCCGTCCCGAATCTGAGCGATTTTATCAGACAGATACTGAACAAAATCCTCAGCGCATCCCTGTAAGGGGTCCTCCCGAACCTCCTGCGTGAGCAGGAAGCGGGTCACCCTAAACAGGGCGGCTGGGCGATTATCTGCCGATGCGATGAGTGCGGAGAAATAGTTATGTTTCGCCGCCCTGATCGCCACTAGATAGGTCTGAATATATGACCTCGCTAGTGTTCGGTCAGGTTCGGAGCGGCTGGACCTCCAAGCGCTCTCTAGGCTTCTTTTCCGGCGCTTCATCTCTCTCAGCTCCTCGTTATACCAAGGAGCTGGTCGAGTTCGTCGCCGGGTCAGAAGCCGCAAAGGCATGACGTGGTCTAAGGCGCCAGCAGCCGCCTCATCCCAGGTGGCCGCCAGCTCCTCAGCTGAGCCGTGGGCTAACTCCCTCAGAAATCCCAAGCTCTGTCAGAAACCTCTCAAGGTCCATCAGGCGCCTGGGACGGAACCGTTGAACCAGTTCCGTCTCCCTGCGGTGAGGTGTAGTGGTCCAAAAGTCTAGCTGAAGGAGTAAATGATCTGACCATGACAAGGGTTGAGATATTAATTCCCCTAGCTCCAGATCATTTAGCCACTGTCCCGAGATGAAGATCAAGTCCAGTGTGTTACCCCCAACGTGGGTGGGGACAGCAACTACCTGGGTCAGGTCCAAGGCCGTCATGGAAGCCATGAACTCCCGAGCTGCCGTTGACGAGTCGCCCGCCGACGGCAAGTTGAAATCCCCCATGACCATAAGTCTGGGGGTCTCAACCGCCGTCCCGGCTATCATCTCCAGCAGCTCGGGCAGGGCTGCCGTCATGTAGCAAGGAGCCAGGTACGTAATCAGCAAGCCCATCTGCACCCCCGGCCCCACCTCACGAAGAGGGTTTCACAACCGGCTATCTGCGGGACAGCGACCTCCCTTGGATCCAGACTCTCGTTAATAACAACCGCTACCCCCCCACCCCTGCCCTGGGCCCTCGGCTGATGAAATGCACGGAAACCCGGCGGGCACATCTCAGTGAGGGGGACCCCCCTTCCGTGCCCAGCCAGGGGCAGCCAGATCTATCTATCACATTTGTTTGATTTGCACAGTTCACTAAAGTCATAAGTCCTCAAGTCAGGCGAATTTACTGTCTCTTACAAATGAGATTACATAAACTAAGACAAATACAAAGAAACCAAATTAAGGTTTAATACAGAGGTCTTTAAACTTGGCAGCTTTAAGACTTGTGGACTTCAACTCCCAGAATTCTCCAGCCAGCTATTCTGGCTGGAGAATTCTGGGAGTTGAAGTCCACAAGTCTTAAAGCTGCCAAGTTTGAAGACCTCTGGTTTAATATAGTGTGAACCTAGTTGTTTACTTGCTGCTTTCCTTTGCTCTAGTTCATTACAGACAGTACTGTCAACAAGGTCAGTACTTTTGTTTTAGTTTAGTGCCCAGAGTACATATACAGCAATTTATCCCTAGCTTTGGTTTTGCTCCCAAAAGGATCAAGAAGTATGTGCTATTTCTTCCAGTATTTTAAATAGATTAACTTCTGAACATGAAAAAAGGACATGGATGAATTTTTGTGAACTTCCATAAACATGGAATGGAATCCAAAAGCTACAGCAGCATGAAATATTTTGTCTCATGAATCAAATGCGTCTGCTAATTTCCCAATTCCTTCCACAACTGAATTTGATAGTTCTGGAGATTTCTGTAATACACTAGAGAGAATATGGAGAAGGAAATAAAAAGAAGGGGCTTAAAAATTGCTGCACGTACAGGGTTGAGTTCAGTGGTAAAAACCCTTTTTTTTTTACTACCGGTTCTATGGGCATGGCTTGGTGGGCGTGGCAGGGGAAGGATACTGCAAAATCTCCATTCCCACCCTACTCTGGGGCCAGCCAGAGGTGGTATTTGCTGGTTCTTCGAACTACTCAAAATTTCTGCTACCAGTTCTCCAGAACCTGTCAGAACCTGCTGGATTTCACCCTGCAGAATGGTTGAGTTCCATCCTGCAGCAGTATAGCTAAACCTATAGGAATGAAGGACAATGACTCAAATTTCCCCTTCTGGAAATCTTCTGATTGTTCATACTCCAAGGTCCCTTCCAACTCTGTTATTCTATTCTATTCTGATTATGAACTGGATCACGCTTTCGCTGCTCAGCTTGGTTGCTTTGCTCAGGAAAAAATCTCCCCTACACCTTCAGGCAGAAATGTGTAGTTACTGTAGGAAGACCCATTGCCTTTTGTTGTACAATTCATTTCAAATCCTCATAAAATCTCAGAAATATGTAAATCTAACTAGACTACAAAATTATATAGAAGAGATATTTTGGGATTGATGGCTTGTCCTGCTTTTAGTTTAATGGAACAAATAGCAAGGCCATCAGTTGTTTCTTGGTTATTTTCTCTCCTGGTTTTGAGAAAGAAGAGAAAGAAGAGTATTCAGATTTTTGAAATACATTTATAAGGATTCAATTTCCTGGTAATTTTAGGCAAAAATGTTTTTTCTGAAAAATAGGAAAAATATCAAGGAAGACTTTCAATTACTAATTAGAATTTGTTTTTCTCAGCTCCTGGGTTGTAAATAGGAAAAGCAAAAAACAAACACCTTTTTTTAGGTAGTTGATTTTAAGTCTTCCTTGAAGGGAGGAAAATGTTGCATTTCTATATAACTAGATTATTATATTCTTTTAACAATGACAACTAAAACAATCTAAAATATAGATATGAATTGTTAACCACGTATGAATTTAAACATTAACAAAAAGGAAGTTCCAGAATACATTGTCCTTACCTGAACTACAGAGATATATAGTTCCTCCTGCTTATATTGTCGTCTGCTGCTTTTACAGTCTGCTTCTATAGACTGAAAGAACAGCATTGAAAAAGTTTATACAAAACTAATATAATAATCTGAGCATGTTATTACTTGTAAGCTTCTTTTAAGTCCAGTCCCCCTTTTTATGGTTGTTTCTATCCCCATTCTTGTTGAGGTTTGACAGCACATTTCTTAATCTGTCCCAGAATGGGGGTGGGGGGAATATCAAAAAAGAAAATAGCTCTTTCTTTCCTAAGGTGATATCAGTAATCTTCTTTTATGACAGATTTACAAAAACTCCATTTCTTTTTTCACCTTCTTAACCACTTCTCTGTTTTCAGTGGTGTTTTGCCACAACTAGCCAGTGGTGGGATTCAAATAATTTAACAACCAGTTCTCTGTCCTAATGACAACATGGCTAGGTGGGTGTGGCCAGGGGGCCTGACAGCATTCAGCCTCCTGCAGCACTCTGCCAGTCAAAATGGGGCGTGGGGGTTAATTACAAAATGTGGGCTTTGCTTTTTGATATCCAGATCCAGTGAGCAAGGGGTGTGAACTGCACAGAAAATACAGTTTTGTTTGGTTGTGAAGAAATATCACTAAAGCTAGATGTACATTAAATGTAGACTAACTTTTAGCTACACACTTCCCAGAAAATAGCAAATTTTGAAGCTCCAGCTAAAGAAGATTCATTTTAGGATGAGTAACCACAGTTTGCATGTTGGAGGTTCCTAAAGGAATGCTGGGAAACTCTGCATTTTAAAGAACATTTGATGGAGAGGTGCAGAATAGCTCTTCTCTGCCTGAGGTTATAGAGACCTGGCACCAATCAAAACACTGTTTGTAAAGCAACTGATCAACACTGACAGGATAAGCCACTAGTATATGAAAATAAGAGCAAACTCCACTCCCTTCTAGTACTGATGATATTACCTAGTTTGGTAATGAAACATCTGCAAGAAAACCATAAAGTTCAGAGAGCACCAAGGACCTCACAGTTCAACGCTGAGCTACAAATATTATCTTCTATCGATAAACACTTTTTGGTTAGAGGGACTCAGAACCTGCCTTATTTGAGATAGCTCCCAGTGGATTTCATTCTAAATTTTGATATGATATCTGTAAATAAGGAATGTAAAATTATAAGGGCTGAGTATTTGATCCTCCATACATTAAAAAAAATACAAAGCTAAGGGATAAACAAATGAAAAATAGATTTGAAAAAAGAAAAGGCTCAGGAAAAAGAGAGTGAAAGTGTAAGAAAGAAAGAGGAAAAGAAAGAAACCTGAAAAAGAATGATTTCCAACTTTCTTTGATACAGATATAAATAAAAAATATATAAAACTCTTACTCTAAGATTAACATTTGTCTACATTATTTCTATAATCCCTTATTTAATCCTCAAAGCCCAGATCAACTTTTAATTTCAGTTTCTCACAAAAAATCCACTTCATATCACTTTAATTACTATTTGTTAAGGAAACCACAACTGATTTATTTAATTGCACCAAACTCTAAATAAAACAGGAATGGAAAATCCTAAACTCTAGTGTAGACCCATGCTTCTCAACTTTGGCAACTTTAAGGTGCATGGACTTCAGTTCCCAGAATTCCCCAGGCAGCAGGAAAATTGCCAACGCTGAACAATGTTAATATACAGATAGGGATTTTTCCATTCCTCTTTTACTGGTTCTTACTTACTTAAGAGCAATGATAATGCAAAATCCTTAATTCCACCCCATCCCAGAGCAATCACAATTCTCTCACTAAACTGCTTTCCAGCTCCGTTCTCCTGCGTGCAAGGCAACAAAAAAAGACCAGTTTTTAAAAAAATCAGTCAGACCTTCCAACTTCTCAGGGGAAAAAAAGATCTTGCAAAGGTAGAAGGTCTGACTGAACTTTTTTTAAACTGGTAGTCACATGGTCTTATTTTGTTGCCCTGCATGCCAGAGAATGGAGCTGGAAAGCAGGTTAGTGAGGGAATGGTGGTTGCTGCAGGATTTTGCAGGCCAAAAACTGTGCCATGGAGGAGCGGCCTCCCAGCTCATCAGTGTGGCCAGTCCATTTGCTGCCTCCCAGCGGATCAGCGCAGTTCCCAGTCATGCCTCTGCAGCCTCCCCACCCTAAATGGCAGCCCCAATGGGCGGGGCAGGGTGGGGTGATCCAGTGGTGGAATCAACCAGTTCACAAACTAAACAAAAAATTAACAACCATTTCAGTTGAACCCGTGAGAACTGGCTGAATCCCACCACTGCAATTAGCCATACCACTTGCCCAACTCACAGAAGGAAAGAGAAATCTCCCTATCTGTTTCTACTTAATTAAGTAGTTCTAGCCAGACTGCTCTGAAGTCTGGTCAAAGAAAAAGGAAATGTTTTATGTAAACTGGCCAAGTTGACTAAGGATTTAAGAGGCTAATTTTGAACAAACAAATTGAACATTTAGCAAAATTAGATAATGGGAATTAAAAGCAGCAATATTAATATTGCCATTCAGATTTGATTTGATTTGGTTTGGTTTTGGCAGCACTTCCAGTGATAATACTGTAATTTTCAAGCCATGAAATTAGGAAGGCAATTTAGGTCCTGCCTAAGACTTTTTGTATCCTGAGGCTGAGTAATTTATAGTAAAATAATCTTCAAGTTCAGCTTGATCTTAGTAACATCATTCATTTGCCATATGAATGTATGGATTCTTCCTGGATGTCTTTTTACTTCTCAATCTGCCCTACAGACCTGGTTATTTTCTGGTGATTTCCCATGCAAATAGCAAGCTGAATATTATCCAAGCCTTCATAATGACTCACTATGTCAACAACTACTTTGATACCAAAAGAAAGAAAGAAAGCTCACAAACGTGCATAGTTTCCCTCATAGTGAAAATTCAACAATTACGATAAACTAACATTACCTCACACCCAAAAAATATTCCATTCTGCCTAATGGTATCTGGTTTTATCCACATGCAGAGACTGCATCCCCTTTTATTTCTGTATTTTATTTTATTTTTTAAATCTTCTATGTTGACATTCTAAAATGACAGAAACCTTCCCAGGATGTCCCAGTTCCTTGTAGGGTGACAAAAGAAATGTACCAAAAAAAGCAGTTTAAAAAAAAGTAAAACAAGCAAGCAAACAAAAACTCCATAATTCCATATAAACCAGCCAAGCCTTTGTAAAAGAGCATCCAGTACCGTCTCATTTAAAAACAAAAGCAAGGCAAACATACTTATCGCTGTCCTTCATAATTCAGTTAAACTTTTAATTGAAACTGCCTTGGTTAACCTTTATAAATGCTGCACCAAATACCTAGTAATCCACAAAAAGGACAGATGTAAGTAGAATCCCTTATACTGCTGGCATACTATAACATGACTGTATTATGTAAAACACTTGCTGTGGATATCAAAGACTATTGAAAAGTTTTAACTAATACAGTGTGTTTCAAATTAATTTGCTTTCTTTGCAACACAGATGTCCCCATAAAAGAGGTGAACTGTACTATGCTACTCTACCCATGTTTTTCAAGCACTGCGGTGCGTGTCCTGGAATAAACCCAACTTTCCCCAAATCAAATTTGTTTAAAAATTTCCTGAGTTCACATGAAACATTTTGGAAATGTTATTGCAGTTACGTGCCATTAACATACTCTTGGATTTCTTTTGTTCTTTTAATCTTTACCATAATTAAGGTGTCTTGGATATTCTACTTGTCTGGGCTCTTTTCCACAGCCTACTTCTCCAAATGTACTCTAAAATTAACCATACTGTTCCCACTTCATTTGTTGCCTGGTCTTGCCTGCTTTTTACATATTGCCTGTTATATGTTTAAACTGCAAAGTATCTTAGGTTTTTGTGGTGGATGATCAAATCAATATTTAAAACATTTTAAAGTATTTATTTAAAGCATAATCAGTAGCAGTAACATAGAAAATACAGAATCAAATAGCACAGTAAACATATGAAGAGATAAATATAGAGAAGCTGTCATCTTAATGGAATGAGAGCCCTTAAAATCACAACAATTAGAGGCAATTGACTAATAGAACATAGACGCCAGAGTTTTTTTCACCTTGATGTTATCACCCTTTGTCCATATATGCTAGTTGGAAATCCAAATACTTCTGGATGGCATCTGCTGTGTAAAGCTCTGGTAATGCTTCATATCTTATTGGTCCCTCAGTCTTTCCTAATTCAGCCCAGTCCACTATATATCTGACACACAACCCTCCTTGCAGTTTCCAATGCTACTTGTACAATCTCCTGATGTCTTCCTGAAAAAGCTTAATTCATGCTGCATGACCAGGAATCTTGCCTTGAGGAAGAAAAAGGCATAACCTTGAAAACCCTTTTTCTCATTCACCAGTCTGGGCGGAAGGGCACATAAATGGATCTTTTAAGGCAAGTGACATGCATCCACCATCTTTAACATCCATTTTCTGTATGCATAGTTGTCCCCAGAGATTTAAAAAAAAAAAAAAAAAGATGGACTAATCTTTGTGGAATAGAATATATTCTAGAATCTGGTTGTTTTTTTTAATTACATTCCTAAATCATATTTCTAAGCAACAGTTCTTGAATCTAGGAATATTTATGTGTCAGAAACGTCTGTGCTGAAAACTGAAAGATTACTTTGAGGACAAAGAGCATTTACATAGGCCTTCTATTGTAAACCGGCAATCTACAGCAGTATATATGTTGCTAATCTACAATTTCTAGCACCCCTAAAAAGGTAACCAATTGTGAAAGATGTTGGCAGTTTTAGTACAATAACATCAGGAGTAACATACAGAACACAGTATCTAACTATGTTCTGTATTTTCCTCAGACCCTGTTCTGTTCTCCATCAACAGTTAAAGGAACACAAAGCAGATAATTCATCATCTAATAGAACAATTTTATTATATTGTCATAACCTCTAAATCTCTACTGGCCAGCTCCAGATCCCAGCTATTTTTTTCCTGGCATTTCATTTTTTGGAGGAGGGGCACTGCTTCATATACCTCTAGGAATTAAAATTACTGTATGGCTTAAACTAAATGGATATCTATCTATGCCTTTCTACAAGTAATCAGAAATATTTTAAGAGCCTGGACCCTGGATAAATTAGCATATAAATTAGGTATTAATCCCTATAAAGACTTGTTCTATTAAGATTGCAGCTTCTAAATTGGGTTTTGACATGTGTGTTGTTTAAGGAATGCTTGAGGACTATTTTATTGAACAGATATCAGCAACACTGCTTTGGACATAGGTAATATCGACATAAGAAAAGAGAGTATATATGTTTATTAATTTATGGCTCATTAATTGGAGGAGAGAAAATGCAAAGTGTGTGTGTTTGGATCTTCTTCAGATTGCAGAATGGATATCATTCTTAGAATGAGATTATGTCCCCAGACAATGTTGTAAATTCTGTTATCATAGACTCCATTTCAGTCGCTTGTGTAGTGTAGAAATGAATACTTAGGGAGAAAATAAAATGGGTCTTGTAAGCAATTTTTTTTCACGTCATCCTCTATGCAGGGAAAAACAGGACCCCATCCTGTTAAGAATGATGACAAGCCCCATTTTCAAAATACCTAAAACCAAACTCTAATGGTATTAATCAATAAGAATACCAATTAAATCATTTTAATTATTAAAAACCATGATGCAACATGACATAAAAACCGAGTTCTCTAAAGTTCCAATCTGGAAATGCAGAGCCTAGCATGAGGGAACCGGAAGCCTCTGGGAGTTATTCTGTGATGCTGCTCACTTTTTCTATCAGTTTTAGTGGTGCCTTTGTCAAAGCTGGTGGAGGCTTCAACAAGGTTTGCCAACAGGTTCTGTCAGCAGTCACAGTTTTTCGTTTCCTTGGTTGGCTATCACAGTGGCATATGGTTGCATTACAGAGCAACTGGCAAGGCATATGGTGTTCATCCATTCTGATGATGCATCCCACTCACCTTATCTTGTCCCTGATAACCAGGGACTCAATGTTTATGGACTCTACCCATTCTGAGACCTCCAGGTTGGAGACATGGTCTTGCTTGAAATTTCTCCAGTTGTTTGATGTGTCTTTGGTGCAAAGTTCAGGAGTCACTTCCATTTAAGAGAAAAGAATAACCATAGCTCTGGAGATTTTCAGTTTTATGAAGATATGGATGTTGTATTGATCTAGCACTCTAGTACTTAGCTGCTTCAGGACCTGGCTGAATCTGCTGATTCTCAGGTCAACATTTTTGTCCAAAGACTCCTCATTTCTTGAGTATTTGAAGTTGTCTAATTTGTCAGCTGGATGTCATCGGTGAACTTTCATTCTATGGGCTTGGTATTTGGCATGGGCTGGTAAAGTACTTTAGTCTCATTCAAGATGATAGTCAGGCTGAAGAGCACAACAGCATCTGAGAATTGTTTCATTACCAACTATAGATCACTGTCTTTGTGTGCCAGGAGTAAACAATCATCAGCAAAAAGGGTTTCTTAAATGATTGTATGGAAGTATTTTATCTAATCATTCAAGCAGCAGTCAAAGAAAGAGCCACCCAATTGACACCTGATATACATTATCTCCTTCAGACCCTGTAGACCATGTAACAATAAACAAATGAAGAATATTCAAATGGCAAATTCAGCTGACGTATCACAATTATAAGACACCTATCCTGCACTTCCAATGTGCAATGTAACTGCTTAAGCTGGTTGTCTTGAAAAAACAATCCTTATACATCCTTCTTGGGGATTTTTTCTATTAATTAAAATAACAATTTGATAACAAAATTGCTCTGCATAGAGAATAAACAGCAGAACAACATCTGTCATGATTAGCCTGCCAGAAACTTGCATAACGGAATACTAATGAGATCAGCTGAACTGGTGAATATTAGAGGAAAGTGTTAGAAAGAGTCATTTAGGAATGTTACTCTGTGGACTGTATAATTGCAACACAACTGTGAAATCTGGATTATTGATCTTTGCCTGCCTGCCTTCCTGCCTTCCTTCCATTCCATTCCATTCCATTTCTTTCCCAAAAACAGTACTGATCTCAAAGATGCTACACTCAAATTTTTACAATTGTAAAGAATACTTGGCTATCCCTGGATTTTAACAGCCACCTTGAAACTTAAACCACAGGTCTTTCCTCTTTCTACTGCTGATTTATGTCTGATTTCCTGATGTGGTTTTTATTTGAAAGAGTAATCAGTTCTGAGCTGCATCACCATAAATGACAGTCAGTAGCGAAGTGACAATCAGTTGTTGCTACCAAGGACCTATGTGACTCCAGGCCTTTGTATATTTGAGCACTACAATTACTGTCTATCTAGGTCAATGAATACTTTGCTTGCTAATTGTTTTGAGGTCATTCCAATTAAAAACAGAGAAAGCTGACCACTATTTCATTTCAAATATTATCTGATTTTTTTCTCTATATATTTATGATTTAGTAGCACTATCAATATATATATATAATATAAGGCACTGGATTCATCCATTCAGAGTATTATTAAACATGACCTTGACTAGATTGTAACCTCTTATTTAAAAAAGTGAGGAAACTGATGCTTTGAATATGCCAGTTAAGTTGTGTGCATATTGAACTTATATGGCAGGAATTTTAATATGAGGCAGAATGAAGAAAACAATATAACAATGAAGCTTAAGGAATTATTGCTGGATATGACAGACTGACATGATGCAGTATTTTAAAATGGATTGGGGTAAGAAAATACAAAGATAAAAGACTAATACAGACTAAGAAGAAATTTTAAACTAAAGAAGAAAAAAGTAAAAAAGTATAGAGAAAAAAAGAAAAAAAATAAGAAAAAAAGCTCTTCAGGCTTTCCTGGAAGGCCAAGAATATTGGGGCCTTCTATTCTATAGAATAGAATAATCATTCTTATACCACCTAGTTGAAACAACTATGTGAACAATTCATCAAAAATCATACAAATATGAATAAATATGGCAAGCCAATCATAAAGAGCTCCCACATTCAAAAGTATTATCTTGATTGCCTTACTGAAGACCTGTAGCAAGGAGAAGGTACACTATAGCACTGGGCATTGTAGAAGGATTGTCTCTGGGCCTATGTTCCCTTGACATCTCATAGGGAAGGTAGTAAGCATTTACTCCTTATATGCAAACACACACTGGGCAAATTTTACCTGGAGGAAGTGGTCCAAGCATGTTTGATTGGACTTGGAAGCCTATTGGACACTACCTCTTAGAACTAATAGTTCACTCAAGCTTATCAAAACATATGATAGCTAAAAAATATATGCAGCATTCACATAAGGATTAGCAATTAATGAGCTTCTGGAATGGGAGACTTTTACATCTTCTACAATAAAAACAGAAAAAGTTTATAAAAGCTTAAAGTCCAACATCATCATATATGGAAGTTTATGTGGTGAGAAGTGTATTAGTCTCTGAGGTGATGAGAGCCAGTTTGATGTAGTGGTTAAAGGCATTAGGTAGAAACTGGGCGATTATGTGCTGGATGACTTTGGGCCAATCACATTCTCTCAGCCCTAGGAAGAAGCTACTGGCAAACCTCTTTTGATAATGTTGTCAAGATAATTGCATGATGATGGAGTTATTCCCAGCTACTGATAGCACAGTCCATTCCAACCTACCTCTTTTTCTACTAGGTTTTGTGGGAGACTATTAAATGTTCTAATAAAGAGTATTATGTCTACCACATTCCTTGGTTAACTTAACTGATACTTTATCAAAAAAAGGAAACCAGTTGGCTTTGGCATGTCCTGACAAGTAATATTTTCCCCCTGCCTGGTTACAAACCCAATTGGTAAACAATTCATTCCAAAGGTTTGCATAAAACAATGTTTAATTGTATTGTAACTTTACAGTTGTGTATTGTTGGTGGAGAGAACATACAAGTGACATGTAGGAAAGTAGGAACAGAAATCAATAGAAATAAAGCTTAAATTCGTAATTACTGTGTATAACATTATCATCAGCACTAATAAAAGCATCTCTGATATAAGGGAGAAAAGGAAGGAAATCCCACTTAATTCAATTTACTGTTTGGTAAGAAGATACATGCTGGACTAGATGACCTCCAGGGTCCCTTCCAACTCTGTTACGTTACTTCAAGAGAGGCTGCTTATCTTTTGTAGTCTGGTTAACAATGATGGTCCATATCTCAAAATTCTGCCCTCTGCTGGATGGAATTAGAAATGTTAAATTAGATTATGAATATTTGTGATTGGGAGCTGAGGGCTGACTGCTTTAAAGCAAGAGTTCATGATCTATTTTGTTCTAGTCAAGTTTTCCTTATATACTGTTTCTTCTGTTTGCATATCTAATACCTATTTAGTTATTGTCAGCTGTCTTTTCCCATTACTTGTATTATGGATCATTTCCGCAGCACTTCAACATTCTCCTTCTATTTTCTCTATAGTTTTCATACAAGAAATTTGTAAAAGAAAATATTTT
This sequence comes from Ahaetulla prasina, assembly GCF_028640845.1. Lineage (NCBI taxonomy): Eukaryota > Metazoa > Chordata > Lepidosauria > Squamata > Colubridae > Ahaetulla > Ahaetulla prasina. The sequence continues at coordinate 187,261,521 of NC_080541.1, read as the reverse complement.
TGAGATGTAATCTATGAAAGGAAAGACAGCTCACTCAATATTAAACATCGTTTGGTATAGTTGATGCAACAATAGTCTCTGTGGCTGACTTGACCAGCCATATAAATCTATTTAATATATAAATCAAAAAAATCATTTAAAAAATAACCAAAAAATTCTCCATATTTGAGGCTTCTTGCAAGAGTGATACCATTTGACAATCCAGAGAACCCCTAGACATCAATGTCTACTTGATGACTGTCACCACTGCCCTGGTCCTTATCTTGTAATAATCTGGTAGCCCTGGTATTATCACAGACATGGAAGAGATTGAGATTTTCAATGGCAAATAGGTCAGCCTTCCCTCATCCTGGTGGTACCAAGTGGATCAAGCAATAGCTTTGCTGGCCTAAGAATTCAGGGACCTGAGACTGAGTCATATAGTCTGCAGGGCATCCTCTTAGGAAAAAGCTGCATCAGACCTAAAGAGCATCCACTAACCCCTATGGAATGGTAGAGGGCTGTTCTCTTTTATCAGTTTTGCTGATGCTTTATTATTACATGAAGGAACGGTAGCCGGTTTTGTTACTGGTATCAGATCACATAATTAACACACTGTGGTGTTTGAATTGGCTTTTAAAGAGCACTCTTTGCATTCTTGATGCAAGATTAGGATGGTGATTTTCCTGAGGTCTCAGCATTTCTTTTCTTTACTGTCCTGCATTTCCCCTTTTCCTCCAAGAATGGGTATATATATCTATCAGGTTAATGTCTATGGAGATTCTCAGTCATCCAGGTCATGGTTGAGGACATCTAATGTTTCCTGTATTTCCTGAAGCCAACTATTATCCACAGTTTTGCTCTTTTGGATGCCACAAGCCTTTCACGCAATATATACTAGCGAACATTGATTTGATTTGAACAACACACTAAGCTACAAAGTAGAAAATCATTTCAGGGTTCGCTGCAGAGTCTAAACGTGTTTCTATTATTTTGACCGCAAGACTGTAAGATTGTTCCTCATCCGGAACCCGGTTTGGAAGTTATCAGTGAGAACTTAGAAAAACTTCGGACCACGTCGAAAGTCCATTCAGTTGGAATTCGGTTCAAATCGTAGGAACTTCCAAAATCGCTTTTCGCCCTCGATTTGTCGAATCATTTCTTCCCATTTTAATCTCTACTGCCGAATCTTTTTTTTTTCCGCCTCAGCTTCACTTTTTTTTTGTTTAAAACAAACAACCAGCCCGAATTCCCTGCTATTCGAGACTCCTCGAGACCGGAGTCCTTTGACGTGACTCCCGGCGACCGTTATTAAAGCCTGGAGGTTCATAACTGGATGGTTCGGCGTTTCGTCAGGCGTTGTTTCGAATCCTAATAACCTGTCCCTTGAATCGGACGTGACCGAGGGGAGACAAACTTCGGACTCTCCTCCAATGCACGCTTCACGTCAGGCCAATGCCAAAGACCCGCCCGCTGGCCGGCAGGGGATGGCAGGGGGCGGGGGGTTCTCCTGGGGTCCAGCCTCCTCCCTCGCTCAGAAATTGGAAGGCTCCGGAGTCGTGGCTCACATTTCCACTAATCCTCCTCAGGAGACAGGATTTGAGCGCGTGCCTCCGGAGCAAAGCCAGGGAAGCCCCGCCGAGCAGCGGGAAGAGCCTGCGGGCGGCCTCGCTCCGCGACCAAAGCTTCGCTCAAGGAGTCCGACAAACTCCCCGTCGAGGCCCCTTCAATTCGGCGCCCGGCCGACTCCGCGCAGCTCTCCCCGGACGCGCGTTTTATGGCGCTAGGACCCAGGCAGAGAGGAGCGAGTTCCGAATGAGGCTGCGGCGGCCGTGTGAAAGTGAATGGCTGGGGTGCGTCTGGAAAGCGGCCACGGAGCAAGGCGCGTTAGGATCCCCGGCGGGCTGGGCAACGGCGCGTCCAGCGGCGGCAGCAGCCCCTAGGGGGTCTCTCTCCACCTGCCCTGCGGCCGCAGCGCTGAGGTAAGTGAGCCCGCCGGCGTTGTGAGGGAGAAAGTCCGGGCACCGGGCGCCCTGGCGGGAGTATCGGACTCCCGCGATTTCTTTCCTTAGGGCTGCAAAACCTTGGCGGTGGCGCTAGTGGGGCACCAGCCAACTCTCAACCTGCCGCTCCAAGCGGCCAGTCCCGTTGGCTGCGGCCACTGATTAGACCCAACATTTTGGTGGAAGGTCTTGGCTCTGCCAGCAGGAAAGTCCATCTCCTGTAACGTCTCCCGGGAGGACATCTGGATGTGGACTCGGTTAAGCAGCTGTTGTCCCTTTAGAGGCTTTACTTTGTTTTCAATGGGAGGAAGCTCTACCACCACCACCCCCTCCCGCCGCCGCCGCCGCACCCCCCCCCCCAGTCGTTTCTACTTTTTAATCACCAGACAGACACAATTCGGATTGCATTTCTGCAGTCAGGTTCTCCCCCTTCTCCCCAAAACTCTCTGCTGTCTGCCTAGCGAAAGGATGGAAAGTGAGGGCGCTGCTCGCTATTTTCTTGTTTGATGCTCGTGCTGTATTTTTAGAAGGGAAACGCCAGACAGGGAGGCAAGAGGTGCGATCCGTTGAGAGAAGTTTCTTTGTTTTTTGTAGCCTGTCGGAAGTTTATGGTGTTTTTTTCTCCTCCCAAAGGATGTATAAAATGAAGGAAGGACAAGAACATCCACTGGAAAAGAGGAAAGCCACCATATGAAGGTCTGTAGGAGATCACTGGGAGCTGAGCATGGCTATTGACAATAATAGGGGTCCATTGAAATTATGCTAGAGGATGGAAAGGCTACAGGATGGAGTAGAAATGAAACAATACTGTTTCTGGTGCCCTTTCAGGGTAAATTTTGATGCTGAAAGTGGCTTAGAAGTTTCACAAATAACTACAGTGGGGGGGGGAAGGTTGATCATAAACCTTATAATTATTTCCTCCTGTTGATCATTATCAGTGTGTAATATCAGCATTTTTGTCAATTAGTGAACAAATTAATATAAAGCACACATACATCTAATACTGTGGATAAGAGAAGAAGATTACAAATTTTGCTACCATTTTAAAACCAACAATAAAAAAAGCAGTATAAATTATTGCTGTTCCTAGCTGTGACCCATTCCATGGCATCTGAAGATCCACTCTGCTTTATTTTTACTATAACTCACTTGTGGCTTATATTGATTAAATCTTGGTCATGTCAGTAGCTATTCTCATTTCCTATTATTCCCTATGGATTTTTGGATTATTTTTTTTAATGTTTCCAGTGGACATCCTGTTTCCTTGTCCAGTCTGAAATTTGCACGATCATTTATAAATTGTTGTATGCTTGCTTACCAGCCTGGTTTTTCCAAACTCACTGCTTGGAAAGTCAAAAACTATATTAGTTAAGCTAATCATGTAGTTTAATATCTTAGTCCAGCTAAGAACATAACTACACTTGAACTTCTGATTGTTAAAATGTGTTAAGATTGCTTTTCCTTGTGAGAACTTCACTTTTGTGGTTAACTTAAGGTTGCCTTGTTGTTACAATGTTTTCAGTGTAGGCATAACTAACTAATATACAGTATAATAAACTTCTATGGCTTTATGAAGCTTACTTATATGGTTTAAATGAAAATGAGAATCATGTCATTAGGGTCCATAGAACTCTTCTTGTAAAAGAGTTTACAAGTCTTATCTTATTCTCATGACAGAGATGATAATGAGCAAAAGACAAGTTATTTGAATCTAGTCTTAATGTCAGATGTCTAAATCATTGCTAAAAGATCTGGGGAACATCTGGAAACATTGTTGAGCAATGCAGTCCTTTTCAAAGGACTATAATAATTGTTCAAAACCTGAGAAATGCAGAGAACTTGCCCTAAAGGGACAGCACAAATTTTGGTGCTTCTACTATGTTATGCTTTCACCAAGTTATTATATGACTACAAGTAGCAACTGTAACTTGAAAAAAAGTCATTCATTTTATTTGCTTTAATCTCTTAGACAGCATAGCTTCTGTATGAATAGAAAAAGCATAATTACATTGTTGCGGGAATTAAACTCATATGTGGATCTGAATGCATATTAGGACTATTGTTTAGATTTCACTTGAAATTAGGCTATATTTAAAGATTCATCTTCTGAGTCTAATATACACGTTTACAAGTCCTAGAAAAGAGGTGCATTTGTTACAACTAAATCATTTAATTTTGTTGCCTTATGGCCATATTGTAATCACTAAACATTTTTGCTTAGCAATCAAAAGTTAACATGCATAGAAAGAATGAAAAACAGCCTTGATCATATAATGTTAGCCCAATCTTGGGAAATATAACTCTCCCATATCATGTTTTCTTTTTTAAAAAAAACAACACATAAAATGCCCTTGTCTACTTTGTTGTTAAAGCAATGGTGACCTCTACTGGAAATCTCCACCTAACCCAGTATATACCCTCTGTAGTAAGCTGATGAGTGTTTCTGAAACAATTCATACATTCATACATACCATTTAAAGCAGATATTAAACAAATCAATCAAATTCTAAATTCCATTAGAATTAATGCATTTTATGTCTGCCAAAATACACATGGAATCATGTTGCTAAAAAATTGAAACAAGCCAAAACTAGATTACCTCTGTAGATTTGTTTTTGGTTTATGTATTGTGTTGTGGCTCAGATTATATATAAACTCTAATTTTCAATTATATCTTCTACCAGAAACCCTTATGATTATTCATGGTAAAGGAGTAACTGTAATAATAAAATAAAACTCTTTCCATGTAAATATCTCATTTTTTAGAGAAAAATATTTTTTTATACATTGAAAATTGTGTTCTAGAATTAATTCACTGGTAGAAGCAGGGGAAATACCCATGCTTTGTGCTGGGAGACTAACAAAGTAGATATGCAATGGAGTTCAGGAAACTAAAAGAAAATGAGAATTTTTTCCCCCCAAAACACCATATGACTGTCCATTAATGTTGCTTGCTTGCTAAATTTATCTGTATTGTGATTTTAATTTCCTGAACAAGTAAACTTAATAGAATTTTTTTTTATTGGCCAAGTGTGATTGAACACACAAGGAATTTGTCTTGGTGCATATGCTCTTAGTGTACATAAAAGAAAAGATACCTTCATCAAGGTATCTTTTCTTTTATGTACCTTCATTTTTTATGTACTTTCATTTATATACCTTCATTTATGTACCTTCATTTTTTATGTACTTTCATTTATATAAACCTTCATTAATTAGAAATAGACAACATATAAAATTGTACATGATGGTTGATGGAAACAAAAAATAACCCAATTATATGGATTTTAGCAATATCAGTAAACTAGTGTTTAAGAGATAAACTCTGTTGATCCAATTAGATTTTATCTGTCAAGGAAATAGCTATTGGTTGGTTCAGAATAAAGAGTTAAATCTCCTAAAAACTGCTGTTCTTAGAGCATAAGTGAGCTATTTGCTAATAGAAAATAGCCAAATTGTGCTATATACTTAATATTATGCTAAGAAAAATACTCTAAAATTTGCTTAAATTATAGCTTTTACAATGTATAAATGTTCTTTCAGAACTAATTGGAAGAAAAGTGGGGAGATGCAAAAGGAAGTCTGCCATTTCAGTCAGTTTCAATGCAGCGACTATTGAGTTGGATGTACCACTAGTTCATCTGTCTGATATTATCTTTCTGGCATTCCTTGTCTGTGTAACCAGGTGTCTTTTTGGCCCTCTGACAGTGGCATATGTGGCATTCAGTTGGAACCAAAGGCAGCATCATTTCCACTCTAGCTAAGACCGTAGCAGAATGCTGTAGTCTGTCACTTCCAAAAGAATGGTTAAACTCGATTGTTACAATTCTAAAATCTGACATCCCTCCTTCTTAACTCATGTTATCGTATAGTATATGCAGTGTGGCATGATCAGTATGTACTATGGTTGTGTGCCTTATCTTTAAGGGTGTCTTAAATAAGGACAGGGATTTTTTAGTTGCTTCTCGCTTTAATGCAAAGATATCCAGTGTGCACTTCCCAATCTGATACATGGACAAAGAAGCAGATATACCTTGATATATCTCTATGTTTTGAAGTTTGTGGTGCAGTTTGCCATTCAAAAATTGTATATGATGATCAATGCATCACATTTATTTTGTATTCAAATCCCTTTTTGAACTACCTACAGGTGTTAATGAATGGTATCAAGCTGCGGAATTAGTTATTCCTGGCATTTTATCTCCTACAATTTATCTTGGAAATTTTCATTTTTCTCATTCTTTTTCCTTACAGTCAGAATTAGACAAATAGAATTATATATTTATATTTCTCATATATCTATATCAACATAAAACTGTAAGATATAATATAATTAATTTATAACATTTTCATATATTTGAAATGTCATTATATTAAGAGATTATTACATAACCTGTGATTTGCAGGGTCATTGTTTCATAAATATTTCCTTATCTGAACAGAAACAAAATGACCAGTAGGAATGGGAACAAGTTCCAAGTTCCTGATGGCTTTCCCGTAGCTGATGGTTCTCCAGCAGCCAATGGTAGAACTGGTCTACTTAACCCCTGGAGTGCTAAGGTGGAACTGGTGTACTGAACCTCTGAGTGGCAGTGCAACAGCATTGAAATGTTCACCAATTTGCTAAATTTAACCCCTCAGGAGTCACAAGTCCAGGTGTTGGAGACATTATGTTAAGTTAGCATACTACCTTATGATACAGCCAGTTAAAGGTTACAGACACAAGAGTTTTAGTATTGCATAGACTGACCACTTTGAATGTATCATTCTTATAGCCCCAAATCAGAAAATTCAGTTGTTTTTTTTAAGTATACAGCTTTTGGAATATATTCTCTTACCCTGTTTCCCCCAAAATAAGACATCCCCTGATAATAAACCCAATCGGGCTTTTGAGCGCATGGCAATAAGGCCAAGCACTTATTTCAGGGTTCAAAAAAATATAAGACAGGGTCTTATTTTCAGGGAAACACGGTACTTATACATTTTTAATTTTATTACTATGTATTTTTCTTGATTTTAAAAATATGATGAATGTAGCACAATGCATAAATATAGTTAATTCATTTCTCACTGAACGATTTGCAGCTGTACTTTATATATTTTAGTATTAGCCACATAGAAGATTAATTTCCTTTTCTGTGGAGAATGAAACATAGGATAGAGACTGTGTATTATGCTTAATTGTGAGCAGAGATGCATTATACAGAGATACAATTTACAACTTGTGTATTATGCTTAATTGTGAACAGAAATGCATTAGACAGAGATACAATTTACAGCTTTTGTGTCTGTAAATGAATAAAGACATAAACAATCTGGAATTATTTTAGTTGAATTAACAACATTAACAAGTGAAAGCTAAATATATATTTCTAACTGAAATGCAATGTGAACAATCTAAATATTAGTTTGAGAAATGTTTTACTTTTATAGCATATATAAGAGTAAAATCAAAGAACAAGATATATCGGAGAGAAATTGCACGTAGTTGTCAATATGTTTATTGAGACAAGCCACTGAATTTAGCATGGCGTTTTTATGATGAGTTTGGATTGCTCCTTTAAACTAGCATTATGCATACACTTTAAGCAACTAATTAGCTTCTGTTGTCTAAAATGTATTTCGGTTGTGGAATTAACATTTTTTTCACAAGAAAATTACAAAACGAAGACAAGTAGCAATTCTTGAGAAGAATTGAGACGTTCTGGTGTTTCTTTTCTTTATTGATATTGGGTCTTTTTTATGTTTTTAAACATTCTCTATGCAAAAAGATGCAAAAGAAAAATATAGAAGAAGAAAAATCACAAAACTGTATTTACCAAGTGTACTTAAAAAACCCTGCCCTTACATAAATGACAGTAGTATGGGTCAATTTCTCAATAGTTCTCAAATCAAGTTTCCCAAGAGTAAAAGTCTTAACTGAATACAGAAAACAGAGTGGATTCATCAGATTCTTGTAAGTCTTACGAAGACTGAATATCAATGAAACCTTGTACATTTTTGGGCAGATTGTGAAACCAATTACCTTTCAATTTCATTAACTTTCTGTTTCTTACCAGCTATTAATGTATACAATAGTTCAAAATATTGCACACATCTAAAAAAAATCAGGGACAAAATTAATATGTGAAATAACATTTTATCCAAAAGGTTGTAATGTTAAAATCAAGAACTTATACAGTTGCATTTTGAGCACTACAGTTCTAAAAATTGGTGAAGTATAGATCTTAACTCTATGAAAATGGGATATGACTGCTAAAAAGGTTTCCACTGACATTAGGCATTAGATACTCTTGCTCTTTATTCCATGTCTCTCTGTACTCTCCAACATTTACTGGTAATTTAGTGTATTTAACAACAATTTATACTATCTATTTAAATATATCTAAATTGAATATAAGGATGTATTCAATTCTATATTACCGATACTAGAGGGAATTCTGAAGCGTTTAGAGCTATCTGATATCTAGATGTTTATACGATGCTTTAACAGAAGATATTGCCCCTTTGTGCTTTCTAGCAAATAATACTTGTGTTTAGGATGATTTGCACTAAGGATCCAAAGCTCAAACAGAAGAGGTTTCTGAGGGGGTGCCTGCTTATACTTTTATAAAGAAGCTGTGTCTTTCCATAGCTAATGTTGTAGTCATTCCAGTGGCTACAATCCCAGGAAAATTCATATTGAAGTTAAAAAGATGCTGCTCTCTCTTATTGCAACTTCTCAGATAACAAAAATGGCCATCTAATTCTTTTATTTGATTTATAATATGTACATAAACTCTACATTTGACTCCAGAGTCCTTCAAAAGAATAACTGAATTGCTCTATTCAAGTCTGAATTCTTCTTTCATGTCATTTTTGTTTTGTGTTTCATGATAACACCAGAAAAATATGTGCATGGTTAACCTTAACCCTACATACATACATACATACATACATACATACATACATACATACATATACATACATGCATATTAGAACTCTCAAACTTTAGTGTCTAATGCAAGAGATTAAGGCTCTCAGAAGTAGTTTAAATTGTAGAGCAATTTGCATTATTTTTACATAGAGCGTACTGTATGACTTTTATGTTTTTAAATTATATGAAACCAACTGGAATCAGTAAGGCTATATCAGTATTACTGAAAAGGTGGCTGCATTTTAAATTTACTCAGGGAGTTGAAAGGCCACTTAGTTTAGTTCCCATTCCTGAAAAGTATCATCTGGCTCCTGTTTGAACATATCCAGAGATAAAAGGTACTGTTGCACCTCTAACTACCCAGCTCTATTGTGAACTGCATGGATATCTCTTTGAAAGTTTAATTTAAATCTGTCTTCTTATAAATTAACTGGATTTGATTGATTGGCAGAGAAGTCTTTATTTTTCTTTGGGGAGAAAACTGCTTTCATGCCATATTTTATTCTTTTATTCTAAACTTGTGCAGTTTCCTCCTGTTGTCTATAGAACATATTTTCTGACTACTATCAGTTTTTGTTACTTTTCTGTGAACTCATTCAGTATATCTCCAGTCTTCTCCAATCTATGTTGGGCTATGATATCCATCATGGCCAAATATTGGTCTATATGTTTCTTAAACTTTTTTACTCAGATATAAAATTATGTCTGTGATATTCCTTGAATGTACTTCTGTGAGGTTTATGATGATATGGGTTTCAAAATGTAGCTCAAAATGTAGTTAAAATATGAAATTATTTCATTCCAAAGAACATCATAACAACACTTGTGAAAAGTCCAGGCTTCTTGGAGGTTTAGTTCAACATATATGGGGTCAACAGATTGAAGGAAGCCGTCTGACATCTTTTAAACTTAATTTAAATGGTTTATGTTAAAATTCTTACCAAATGAAGACATTTTATACATTATTATTTTACAATTTTTATTGTAGGCAATAAAAACTGTAAAAAAATAATGTATGAAATGTTGGTAGCAAACAATATTTTGAAAATCTAGAAAAACTATATCCTTGCATTGCTCTCTTTCTGTTTTTCCATCTGTATGTGTCAGTGTTCATTTTAACAAACTTCTTTATGAAGAAAGAAATATTTGCATCCCAGGACACATTCTTTCTTCTCTGTCCAAAGATTCTGACTTTATGGTATTACTGGATTTATAGGAAGAGGGGCCCTTTGGCAAGTGGCCATATCAAATTCCAAATGATTACTCTTTCCAGATTATTCAACCAAAGCTGGAAAGGATAATATGCATTGTAAGAATATATTCTAATTAAATTGCTAGAATAGAGGACAATCATAGCCCACATTCTGTTTACTAACTTGCTTTATGTGGTATCCAAGTTTCCAAACCATAGTTGTATTAACATGAACTCCAAGGAGATTATTTTAAAACAGCGAATTATCTACACAATTGCTTAGTAAAGTTTCCACTATTCTATGTTCTTAAAACTGAACATTTTAAAATGTCACTGAATGCCTTCTTGAAGGTAAAATATGATTATGATGTATTCCAGAATTATTTACCTTGCCCAAAACTTGTTTCATTACTGATAATTTATTGAAAATTTGTGTAATGCAATTAAGACAGAATTTTGTCTTCAACATATGTAAACCATCCTGTTCTATTAAAATTGAGCTCATATAGTTAGGGAGTAATAGCTGTGTGCTATTGTTGAAGGCTGTTTAAAACATAGACAATTGTTATGTGTGTATTGCATAATTACTTTTCATAAATAATCTTTCCTTCCAAAATGGTGTAAATACTTTGGGCAGTAATGCTGTATAAATAGTAAAGATATTTACTGGTAGACGTTATTTGATTATAAATATGGTATATAAATCAAAAAAGTAATTAATCAAACAAATGGCAGAAATTATTCCTTAACATTTTGACAGGCTGATAAAAAATACCATAGTGGTGGTAGTGTTATCACCATCACAGCTTGGTGTTTGGAAGTCCTATTGCAATTCTTGTTTTAACAGAACCAGTATTTATATTGATATATTGACCATCAATTGTGTTGTAAATGTTGTACCTTGATGAAGGTATCTTTTCTTTTATGTACACTGAGAGCATATGCACCAAGACAAATTCCTTGTGTGTCTAATCACACTTGGCCAATAAAATTCTATTCTATTCTATTTTATTCTCCCTTTTTCTTGTACGTGTGCAAGCATAGCAAAACACACACACACACACACACATAAATAAGATGCCAGAGAAATCCCGAAATAGTGCTGGGAAATTCTGTAGTTCTCACTGGGGTGAAATAAAATCAGATTAAATCCTAGCAAGTCAGAGCTGCTCTTTGGCTTCTTTAATTCCTACAGTAAGAGTCACTATCCTGCTAAAGAAAGTGGCTTGTGAGTTTCAGAACACCTGGTCTCTTGGCTCCTGCCAGCAGCAGAAGGAAGCAAGGGTAGGGAGGTTTCATCCAGGTTTAGTTGGTATGTTTTTTGGACCAGAATTTCTTAGCAATGGAATCTCGCACCTTCATCACAACTAGGTTGAATTACTGTAGGATGTGTTGAGGGCTGAATTGGAAATGAACTCAAAGCTGCAGCTCATATAGAATGTGACAGCTAGTTTAATGAGAGTATTTGACCAATGTAGACTAATCCTAATCCTTGAGACACTGTTATCACTGTGCTTCCAGGCCTGCTGAAAAGTTTTGGCTATTGCCTTTAAAGCCCTGTGAAGCACAGTATTGAGAAATATCAGGCAATATCTTGTCAAGAAAAAAATTTACCCATCCAATCCAGAGATCTAGGTCTGTCATACGTACCCTGCTTTGTGGTGTTCAAAGGGCTCAGAACCACCAACAAATCATGTCATGTCCTTCAGCCTTTGGAATACTCTCAACCATAGATTCTGGTAGCCCAACCCTGCTTGTTTATAATAAGAAAGATAAAAACAATTTTGTTGGAACACTCTTTCAGGCTTTAGTAGTTCTTAGGAGCTTGGTCATGTGTTTTTATTTTGGGAAGGGTGGGTATTTTAGTTTATGGTAAAGACTGTCCATCTCACTCACAATGTCCACAACTCATCAGGGCTGAAGAAAGACATATATACTGAAAATAAATAAATACATAAGCAATAGTGAAGAAAACAGATTTATTCTCTTAGCACTGAGGACGATTTGTGAATATTGCGTATTTTTGTTATAAGATTGTCAATCATCTTTTGAGTTCTTGCAAAACTTTTAAGTGAACTGTATCCTTCCAGTGATTAGTCCTTTGTGATTTGTCAGTAAAAACTCAAAAGGTCATCTTTTGTAACCACAAGTTGTCCCAGTTCTTTCTCCCCTCTTCCTTAAAAAATACCTGCCTTATATAACTCACTAACTTTACTTTCCTGGTTTTTGTTTTTGTTTCAAATTTTAGAAGTACAACTCCTTTTTGCTTCTAAAAGACTTTCTTGGCATAATAATATGTTTGTCAAAAGCAAAATAATAATGCACTAGCAGTAGATGCCACTGAAGTCAATAGTATTAAGCACAGAATTGGGAATTTTCTTTCTGCTGCTCTGGTTCAACTATAGTTTTGCTGGCAGTTAGTTATCAGAGAATACACTGACTTCCAACTGAACACGTTCAGGCAAAGATACAGGAATTCACCCACAGCAGATGTAGTGATTTATTTGGCTGTGCTTTGGGGGATTTTCCTCTGTCTTACTTAAACGTGACAACCATTAAAAATGAATATGTCTTTTTTTCTCACCAAAAATTTTCTTTAACATTGAAGTGCAATAAACATGACTACAACTTGCGACCTAGCAATGGGTCATTTATTTTGTTTTTACTTCTATGACAGGTTACAATTTGGAGCTATTATTTTTTAAAGCTTATTTGTTTTCATAGAGATGGTGATTACTTGGAAAACTGATTAAAAAATTAGACTCTGACAGTTTTGGACCACATGAAGGAAACTAGCAAGTTTTCTTGTATAATGAGTGGTGAATTACTGCGATGACACTTTCATACTGCACAAAATGCATTTATTTTTCTTGATTTTTTGAGTATTATAAACAGTATTGCAGCTGTTTATGATTTTGTTTACCTTTATGGATCTCATTATATTTTTCATCTTATATGATATTTATATTATATTATTATATGATATTTATATGATATTATTATATTTATAATATATTATAATATATTATATTTTTCATCTTTGCTTATATTAATCAAAGATTTTTGAATAGATAAAATCCTGTTTGCTTATATGCTATTGCTTGCTTTCTATACAGCCAATTGAAATAAAAGTTGAGAAAATGAAATACAAGTTGTAACACATTGTTGGTCATTCCCACTTTCATAATATTTAGAGACAAAACACTATCCTTATTTTACATGATAACATAATGAAGAGGATTGTGAATGCTGTGTTTTGGGGGGGGGGATATGAGAGAGATAGACAAGTAAAAAAAATTTGATAATGTTAGGGATGGATTTCATTTAATCTTTTCCCTCAGATCTCATTGAAGGAAAGAAGGCTGCTCATCTTTCTTTCTTTCTTTCTTTCTTTCTTTCTTTCTTTCTTTCTTTCTTTCCTACACTGATGGCTTTAGGTTTCATTCATGTCCTTTCCAGTTAAGTAGATCAGTTAAGTACCGTTAATTCCACTTAAGTAACTCAGTTAGCAAGTTTGAAAAAGTGTATATTTCATATCCTGGAGAGCCAGTCCAGGTTTGTTTCAGAATACAATTACTGTATTTTCATTACTGAGTCATTGCAAGTACTGTCACACTGTCAATTTGTTATGATTATCCTGATCTGCATCCTTCTATGCAGGTGCATGGATGAAGAATGCCTGAGTTTTGAATAAATGAAACATTAATCAATTCCACTGAGAGATTTGTCTTTTACTACTTTTCTTCCTATCTGGTACTTATTTTTTTCCCTGCAGTCTCCTCCCTTCCCTTCCCTTTTTCCCAAGAACTACCTTGATCAGAAACTGGTCTGCTCCACATTCCAATCCATTCCCCACATGAATTTATCTGTTGTAGCTCACAATGTCATGCTATTTTCATCAATATCTACTATATTATTTCTCTTTCTCTTAGTTTCACAGAAACACAATGTACTATTTTCCTATCTTATATTCATTAATTCATACTTTTTGCCATTTATTCCTCTTCTCTTTCAAGTCATAACATTCCATACACCATATTCTTCACCAAACAGGGTCATAGATAATGACTTCTGCTGATATGCCTTTGGATTACCAAAGCGTTCATGTCTGGCTCTATACTAAGAATGAGAAAGAGTAGATTAGATTATCAGTCTTAGTTATACTTGTGCAGTTGTATCAGTAGTACTAGTCAGTTTGATACTTCGGGAGCAATAGGCCAAAAGTACCCAGTTTTACATCAAGCATGTTCACACTATATTTTTTAAAAAAAATCTCTACAGACTTTTAAGTCAAAATATAGTTTCCTACATCACACCAATTGAGATGTATATGTAGTACCCTGACTCTTATGATGTTTAAAATATCAATACTAAAGCTCAGTTTATCTTGGTAGAGAAGATTGCAAGACATTGAACTTCAATTATTGGGACACCTTGTAAACTGAATATAATATAATATCTTGATAAATTATTTATTTGGAAAGTTTCTCAAGCAAAATAGGCAACACAGAGCTAAACAGATTAGTTGCCTGACTTGTAAGTTTCTTCATATGCTTAAGTGTAATGAGAATGAATAGGAAATCCTATAATAATAATTACCTAATTATCTACTGCAGATTGTCTTCTGCTGTAATACGCTTCATTTGTGGTAGACTATCTAATTTCTTTGTCTTATTATGTAACTATATCATTTTCTAGTTTTTAAGACTGATAATAGTAATCAAAAGGGAAAATATATTGCAGAGGATTTAATTATCATATAGGCAAGAATATTTCTAGGATAGAGGCTGGGGTTCACAATAAGAGATAAGATACCTTATGTAGTCACAATTTAAGTAATTTTCTACAAATGAATACAGATCAGAATTCTTTTTCAGATACTAGGAATGTTATTCATTGATTCATCCATTGATTTGATTTGATTTATATACCTTTCAACTCATATACATGAACTTGGACACCTTACAATCCAATATATGAAAACAAATAAAATAGAGAATATAAAATAAAAACACATAGTAGCCAAGAACCATAAAATAACTATCAACAAAACCAAGATGAGCTGTCTCATACTTCTGTGGCACTAGACTTGATCACAAAACAAGTTTTAGGGCTTTACAAAAGGCCAGGGGGGACAGAACTAATCTAATCTCAGAGGGACTTATGTTTGAGAGGGCGGATGCCATGACAATAAAGGCCCACCTCCTGAGTTCCGCCAGCTGACACACGTTGGCAATAATGCTTGGAGCATATTAGTAACTATTGTAATTATCATGCTTGCACTGTATTAGGGTTTAATTTATGAATTATCACACTACTAGATAGAAATTAATGTGTCAAGAAATGAACAGCTTTGAAGATTTTATCATGTTCCATCCAGATGAAAGCTACTTCACAAAGCAAGCTAAGTTGATTGCAGGAGCTGATAGAACATTTTTGGGAGTTGTTCTTTTCTGTTTGGAAGAAAATATAAGTTAGTTTTGGATGAAAAACAATTAATAATTACTGTGTAACATAGAAAAGGATCTTTAAAAAATATGAACAATTAGTCTTAGTGAAATAACTATTGTGCTAAAGTATTACAGACTCCTGAATGCAGAAGTATCTAATATCAATTGAACAAGGGCATAATACCCAATTTTAAAAAATAGCTCAGAACTAACACTATTTTCATAAGGTCTATTATAAATAATTGAGATTGGCAGCTGTGATATTATTTGCTTACATTTTAGAAACAGAAATATTGCCACTATGCCAAACTAATTTACCCCAAGTAATTTTACTAACTTCATCTGAAGCAGTTAAAAAATAAACCTATATGTTCTAATCTCAAATATGGTAATAGAGATAGTTAGCATTTCTCATATAATACCAATAATTACCAGCAAACATAAACTTTATTTGTGTTGATATCTGGTTTGGTGTAGGGGTTAAAGGCAACAGTCTAGAAACTGAGAGAGCATGACTTCTAGTCCACTTTAGACACAAAGCCAGTTGGGCCAGTCACTTTCAGCCTTAGGAAGAATGCAACAGCTAGTCGTTTCTGAAATCTTGCCAAGAAAATTGCAGGGACTAGTCACAACAGTCTTGAGGAGGAAATCACCACTGA
The DNA here is from genome assembly GCF_028640845.1 of Ahaetulla prasina. Taxonomy (NCBI): domain Eukaryota; kingdom Metazoa; phylum Chordata; class Lepidosauria; order Squamata; family Colubridae; genus Ahaetulla; species Ahaetulla prasina. The sequence continues at coordinate 187,245,322 of NC_080541.1, read as the reverse complement.
CTAGAAGGCACAAAATAAATAAATAAATTATAGACACTATAGACCAGGGGTGTCAAACTTGCGGCCCGTAGGCCAAATGTGTCACGTGCTGGCCCTGTCGCTGCCCAATTTAGTGAAGGGGAAAAAAGTCCCGATACGTCATGTGATGCCGCTTTGATAATGCAGGTTTGCCACCCCTGTTATAGACCAACAAATGTGGAAGACATTAGGTTGGGAAATGCCGCTGTAACATTCTGCTGCAGTTTCTACTCATTCTACTTACATTCTCCTGAAATAAATTATTAATAATATAACTGGTAAAGGTAAAGGTAAAGGTTCTCCTCGCACATACGTGCTAGTCATTCCCGATTCCAGGGGGTGGTGCTCATCTCCGTTTCAAAGCTGAAGAGCCAGTGCTGTCAGAAGACGTCTCCATGGTCATGTGGCTGGCATGGGTTATCTACGGGACCGCCTACTGCTACCGAATACCTCTCACCGACCCGTGCGCTCTCACAGAGAGGGACTCCTCAGGGTGCCGTCAGCGAGGCAATGTCGTCTGGCGACGCCCAGGGGAAGGGCCTTCTCTGTGGGGGCTCCCACCCTCTGGAATGAACTGCCCCCAGGACTTCGTCAGCTTCCGGACCTTCGGACCTTCCGCCGCGAGCTTAAAACATACCTATTTAACTGCGCAGGACTGAGTTAGATTTTAGTTTGTGGGTTTTAACTTGGGTTTTAATTTTTTATATTTTTAATTATTAAGCTTTTGAATAAGTTTTTTAATTGTTTTTAGATTGTATTTATTGCTTTTAAATGCCTGTAAACCGCCCTGAGTCCTTTGGGAGATAGGGCGGTATATAAATATAAACAATAAAATAAATAAAATGACTCAACGCCAAAGGCACACGGAACGCTTTTTACCTTCCCACCAAAGTGGTCCCTATTTTTCTACTTGCATTTTTTATGTGCTTTCGAACTGCTGGGTTGGCAGAAGCTGGGACAAGTAACGGGAGCTCACCCTGTTACGCGGCACTAGGGATTCAAACTGCTGAACTGCCGACCTTTCAATCGACAAGCTCAGTGTCTTACCCACTAAGCCACCACGTCCCTCCAATATAACTGGTAGATATTTGTATTTGCAGTCATTCAACCAGCCATCAAAAAAAGTAAGGAAATATTATACTGCTGCCTTCTATTTAAATGTGTACTGTGAGTGAAGGATAAGCATATATACTTTAACTCCAAGCTTCTTTTCAACATTTATTTTTATGTAAGTAGTATAAATTACATGTTTTCATCTGGTGGCCTCCTCAAAGTAGTTTATAATAATTGAAAACAAATTTCAATACATTTCACATAAAACAAAGAAAACTACAATTAAACTCATAAAATGAAAACAAAAACAAAAGCTACTTGAAACTGACAGAATTTTATGGCTTTTTATGTATAAGATAGTAACTTTTCAGTAATATGGCCCTCTAATCAGATGTTCTGTGAACAGAGTGGGAGTAGACGAATAAGCTTATTTGTGGAATAATGCAATTCTTAAAACAATACTGTACAAATCCATCTTTTTTTAAGGATTTAAGATGAAAGTAAAATTTCACTTTGTGCTATTTAGGGTGACACTAGTATTCATTTTGAGCAACAGTACTTGGTTCAGACTTGGCTACCTTATCCAATATTAAGAAATTACTTCCTTCAGAAAAAATATTTGTAGCTGCCAGTATAAATCTCCTATTGATGAAGACTAAGTTATGAGATTCTGTTATTTTTGCCTTTGCATGGACTATGTAATAAACTAAAACTATTCACACAGAACTGGTGTTAAAAACGATCTACCGTATATACTCGAATATAAGCTGATCCGAGTATAAGCCGAGGTCCCCAATTTTACCCCAAAAACTGGGGTAAACTGGGGACTCGAGTATAAGCCGAGGGTGGGAAATGAGGCACCTACCGGTTGGGGAAAGCCTCCCTCCCTCAGCTGAGAAGGCTGGCGGCTCCCCCGCCCCGCCCTCTCACTGCACCGGCAGGGCTTCCGTCCGGTAAAATGTGAAAAAAAGAAAAAAAAAAACTCGAGTATAAGCCGTATATACTCGAGTATAAGCCGAGGGGCTTAAAAAAAAAAAAAAACTCGAGTATAAGCCGTATAGACCCGAGTATAAGCCGAGGGGACGTTTTTCAGCACAAAAAACGTGCTGAAAAACTCGGCTTATACTCGAGTATATACGGTATGTTAAAATTTTGTGTACATCGCTGTAGGGAAGCATAAGCACATATATCAAAATCTACTTATGACTAGTGATAGTCACGCAGGTTTAATTCTAAATCTTTAAATATGAGTAGCCTAATTAACCACATTTTGAGAGGAAGCTGGTGGCAGTTCAGCAAAATGTTCCATGCATGCAAAACACAGATGATAAGGCCTTGTGAACTGATTTATCCCACTGCTTTCAATGCTTTTATTTATGGTTAAAATATTTTCATCTATTATCATCTCCCTTGTGTGGATACATTCCCTTTTCTCTATGACAAATTCACAGCTGATCATGGCCCATTCACTTTTCTCACTATTTAAATGGTGCTCCTTTTCACCATCTCATTTGTCATGTAATATTTATATTACATGCTGTAAGCTAAACGCCCTGTGCCTGTGATGTGGTCCCTTGCTAATACGCTGGATAGATGTGGATTGAAATATTTTTTTAGTTACTCATTTCATTGTTACTTGCTGTAGTTGAAGACTGCTGAATAAAAGTAACCATATTTAACTTTCAACATCTAAAGGCAAAGATATGTTTGTCTTTTGATAAGGGGGGAATTTAGTGCTTTGGTAATGCTTGTTATGATTTTGTCTGTAGGCAAATAACAGTAAAGAACTACTCAGAAGTAATTCCATGTGTAGCTCTTGGTTCATTAGGCCTGACATTAATCTTGCCCAGCCAAAGCAACTGTCTGAATAACGATTAGAGATACTCTTGGGATTTGCTAGGAAGGGTCCATCTTAGCCCTCTTCCTGACTACCAGACATTCCAAGCTCCACTGTTTCTGTACACGCTTGGAAAAAAACTCCTCCCTCCTAGGATTCCAGACTACATTCCACCACAATTAGTCGAAATGTCAGGGAGTTCTGGAGGCTGGAAACAGCCACTGAGAAGGCTTCATTCTGCATTTCTATAGTTTCCTCTTATGCATTTTTTGTGTGTGTACAGGTTCTCTTAATGGGTGCATTTTATATGCAATCTTTGATTGGAAAACTATATTGCAAAATTTGAAATATAGAGAAAACCAAAGGATTCAGTAATTGTGTTCCAATTTTCATGTTCATTCAGGAAATACAATCTAGTTGATTGATATTAAAATGTAAACTAGGCAGATTATGTGGGAAGTCTAATATTTACACTATAATACAACATTCTCTATTCACTATAATACAACAGTTCACTATTTGTTAGAATTTTAAAATAGTTATAATTTTTAAGAGCTTTTTAGTTTTAATGAACCTAGAAATTTTAAAAAAACCAATACAGCCCATATACCTCATCCTTGAATCAATATGCGTTGGTATTTGCTGAAACTAATTTCACTGCGCCTATGTGTCATCTTTGACTTTGGCAGGACCTAGCAATTAATTCCCTAGGTAATAGTTATCTCCCATCTCCAGGATTGGAAAATGTGTATAGCTGCAAATAAGTGTTCTTTTGTTTCTCAATATAATATACATTTTCCAGAAGATACCTCCACACAAAAATGGTTTTCTGACTATTCTAGTAAGTCCTACTTAGAATCAATATATCTTAATAGTTTTAAGAGCTGAATTAATTTAAGGTTTTGTAATTCAGGTTATGAGTGATGTTTCTTGTACAATAACAACTAATAAATGATGCAGGTCTGAAAAGTAAAAGAAAAAGAAAGTACAATCTTCATCATTATTCAGCATAATTTACATCCCCTGTTTAGAGGAATTGACTAATAAGTACAGTATTATTAATACCACTCTGAGAGCAGGGAAATTACTTCCTTGTTTAAAGAAGGCACCTTTGGTCAGTTTTTTTCCCTTGATCTTTCAGACATGGGCAACTGTGGGTCAGTTTCTTCCATGATTGGACAAGGTAATCAGGACAAATGTTTTAGATTGATTTCAAATGAGTTTTAGGGTAGGCTGTGAGGTTGAGGTTCCTTGGTCATTCTGATGGACGATCCTTGGAGGGAGATAGAAAATTAATATTGTTTCAGTTTTCCTAAATTCCAAGATCTTTATGGACCACCTGGAATTTTTGGGAATTGAGAGTATTGCTCTGTTCCTATCATAAAACAGTGTCAAGAAACAAAATATTAAAAATCTGATTCCTATTTTTAGAAAATGTCTATTTTTAGACATTTCATTTGTGATGCAGGTGCATAACAGTTAGTGAAGTTAATTGGATAGACCTTGAAATGTATTTCATCAGAGGCTGTTCATTCCTGTCCTCTTTCACAAATTCCCTGAGGGAAATGAGATTACTATCATAATTAAAACATTTATATGATTATTATTGTTATTAACATATAGTCTACCAAATAGTTCTGATTCAATTTGATGTTTCTGATTATCACACCCTTCCCAAGGATCTGGGATAGTTAAGAGCTATTTTAGTGTGAAAAGAACTTATGAATAACATCCTAGTGAGCAGTGAAATAACCTAATTTCCATTAGTTCCAATGTGAGTTAAATTAAGGTAATTGTGCACTGCAATCCTGTACATGGTTTCTTAGAAATGAATCCCGTTTTACTTGGGTGGAATTTACCTACAAATAAATAAATGCACCATTGCATTCTTAATATTTAATTCAAGCACATTCACATTTCTTGAATTACATTCTGCAGATTCTTTTATTTTTGTTGATAAATGTGACTTTGTTTTGTTCTGAAAGTTTAAATTAAGCAACATAATAGTCCAGTTAGTTCATGGTCTTCTAGGCCTTTCTAAATGCAATCCCTTCCATTCCCTTCCTTCAATTGCATTTGATTCATAATACCACACCAAATAAATCTACTTAGTACATCAATGGAGGTCAGTCAGAGACTTCCATGAAGTTAGATTATAGCGAGAAATTGGATAAAATCCCCAAAGGCAGCAATGACAAGTCATTTCTACATTATTGTCTCCCATTACCGTCACCACCTTCTGGTATATAATGTTACCAGAAGTCAAGCTAAACTAGAAGGAACTTCTGTATTTTCCTGGAAAATCCACACTCCATTTGCTATATCTGTGTAAAAGAAATATATGCTTAAAAGTTAATCTATTGAGTTATATAGACAAAAGTGCATTGTATTAAAAAAATTGCCTTGAAAAATCCATTAAGAAATGTGCCAACAAAATGACTGCTAATTCTAAGGAAAATTTATTTACATTTTTGATATTTGGGGAAACGAAAGGATATTGAAAGTAACAGATCTGACATTTTTAAGAGCAGATATAACTGATGCACCAATTTAAGATGAGTAAGAGCAGTTAACCAACCGGTTGTTGTGAGGAAAATAAGGGCAGGAGTATTAAAGATGTTACGCACCTTCAATTATATATTAAAAAGGTAGGATAAATAATAATAATAATAATAATAATAATAATAATAATAATAATAATAATAATAATAATATCCCAGATTATGAATCAAACTGAAGATTAGTCATAATAATAATATAGGTAGTGCTCATTTAGAAACTACAATTGGTTTCAATTTCTGTTTCTCTAGAAGTGACAAACTTGTAATGGTTCAGACACAAACCTGACATCTATTATCTAATAACTGCTTGTGCAAAGAGATTTAGATTTGCTTTGCAAAAGTGAGCTGCATCTTGAAGGCAACATGATTCTCTTCACTGAAAGTGAAGATATGCCCAATTGACCTTGGCAAAGCAATTTGGGTCAGTAACAAAGAAGAAGGCTTTTTTCAACCTTCCCACAGAGCACTGGCTAAGGTGCTTTCAGGCTACACAGCTGCAGGACAATACACAGCATGCACCAAAGTCACTCAGTTTGGAAAACTTCTGGAAGCACTGCCTCTACATTCAGTGCTAAAAGTTCTGTTGAGAGATCCAAAAGACAGTCCAGCACGAGGAGCTTTGGGGTCCACTCTGGCATTGCCTATAGTGTTTATTCAAGGCATCCCAGACAGACTTCCATGCCATGTGAAAATAGACAGTGTGAGGTGAAACAACACAATCATTTTTGCTTTGGTAGTAAGGAACCACAGTGTTTCTCAAAACAGTTTTGAGGATGCTTCATTTGAATATTTGCTGAAACAAACATTCCTTTGAAACATTACGTGGTTCTATTATACAGCCCATTTCTATCAACAGATACCAATTCAGCTTCCTTTTAAGACCATCTGTTTAAAACTAAATGCCTACAGCATGCAAGAAATCATGCATTTTAAAAACACCATATACCGATACATGCAATTCTCTCTCTTTCTCTCTCTCTCCCTCCCACCTTCCCTCCTAAAGGCATATTATCTATAATTATTTGGGATTGGGAATTTCCTTTGCTTAAAGAAATGTCAAGTATAGCATTTTGAATAGTATCATTTATACTGCATTTATTTTGCTTAAGTCAGAATTTTTAGCTATTCTAAAGCAGATAGTGGTACAATTATATACCAAATTCTGTGAAATGCATCTCTCTGCATTTTTATCGAAGATGATAAGATTCATAAATGATTTTCACAGAAGCAAATATGTTTTGGTAGAGATCTTAGATAACTCTACCTCATTCTTTCTAAGCAGATCGGATTGAAATCCTTCAGTCTGATTAGGAATTGTGATTTGGATGGCTGGATTATTCCTGTAAAGTTATATGATAGACAGCAGACTGATGAATAAACATGGGGCGTTCATAATGGACATCTGAATTTTTCAGTAGCATTCATCATTGAATAATTGCATCCTTCTTAAGTCTTTGCCAAAAAATATAAAGCAATGGAAGTTGACATAAAAAATCAAAACTTCATCTTTATGTCAGTGGGATCTCAACTGGATTTGACTAGCAGGAAAGGAATATTATAGACATGTAGGATAGCTCAAAAATATTTCAACCCATCAACCTGCTGCTGTTTTTTTAAAAAAAGAAAAAAACATTCTATGGTGGGAAGGATTAGGAAAAGTTGTGAAAACAGGACTAGTACTATGATGAATCAGTACTTCTGGGTTGAGCAGAAGTAATTAATTAAATAAATTATTAAATAAAGCAATTTTCCAATTTTAGAGAAACCAAAGAATATGTAGAAATCTGATCACTGTATTTTCCTGTTATGACAAATGAAATAATATAAGAAAATTTTGGATCATTTTAAAAGGGGCCTGGATGGTGGTGATCGATTAGATCCGTGATGGTGAACCTATGGCAAGCAGGTGGCATGCAGAGCTCTCTCTGCAGCACGCCAGCTGTCACCCCAGCCAAGCTCCACCGCTCATGTGTACGCACCTCCCGCAGGCCGCTGGTCTTCGGGTCTCTTCCGTGCATGTGCAGGGGGCGGGGCGCATACTTCAGGGGTGCTCACATTGCATTTTGGGGGTTCATGCATGCGCAACCTACCCCTGCATCCCATTTTGGGCCTGGAAGTCTTCCTGCACCAACCTGGAAGCCAAAACAGGGCCCAGTGGCGCAGCACGTGGCCTCTTCTGTCCCATTTTGGGCCTGGAAAGCCTCCTGGGGGGATGCAGGGTGCATGCACAAGGGGGCACATCCATGGGGGATCATGCGCATGGGCGGGGGACACTCATATTGGGGTTTTGGACATGTACATATGCATTTGCGCACTTGCGCTTTGGCCCCCAGCACCAAAAAGGTTAACCATCACTGGATTAGATTATCAATAGCAGAAATATGAGCTGAACATTTCTACAAAAAACTTTGTGGGGGATCAAAAGATTTATGGAAGAAATTCCACTTCTGCCCAGTTTTAAAGTTATATCAGTCTTTCATTTCAGGGGATTTTCTACAAAATTGAGTAGTTAAATTAAAATTGACATTGCACATTACTTTATTGCTTGTTACCGAGCATTGTTTCCAACAAACCATTAAAATTATTTTTCTCCAAACATCAAAGTTTTGAATTGATTTATATGTTGAACTCATGCAATAGACCTTGTTTCGTTTTGTTCAAATAATATATCCAAATGATTGTGCAACATTAATATTGAGATAAATATGCTTTTACATATATTTTACAGAAAAGCTAGATCTTTGATCAATGGCTACTAATATTAATGACTTATATATAGAATAACTTAAGTAATAATTCCTGGAAAAAACCAGTGATAGAGGTGGCCTTATTGTCTCAGCTTGTGAAGTTTGGCCTGATTTGACAGGTTCTTTCTTATCTTGAATAATGCTGTGGGATTGCTGTTCCACTCCATGGATTTTGGCATAGGTAGCCTTATAAGAGTCTTTCTTAACATTCTTAACATTTGTTCTAGTCAATATGTTATACAAACTGCTGGGAAAAATATAGATATTTGGATGATGGATATAGTTTTAGTTATTTTGTCTATTGGACAGACTAGGGTCATTAAACAAGGTAGGGTATGTCATTAAACTGTTGCCTGGGAACAGTATGCAAATGTACAAACTAAATTTTGATCCAGGAGATTTGAAAGTAAAATTGATTTGGTCTTTCTGTTAATCCAAGAATAAATGTGTAGCAATCTCACAAAATAATGATGAGCCCTGCCCCCACACACCATGGTTATTCATGACTTAATCTGTCTGAATTACATATAGAAAAGATTATTATGGCATGGTCTACAAAGGACTTCCTTTAAAGAGTATCTGAAAACTCCGATTGGTTCAAAAAGTAGCAGCCCAATTATTAGCAGATGTACGCCATCGCCATATGGAATACATTACACCAGTTTTCTTACATCTTCACAGGTTGCCTAATATTATTTAAAGCCTTGAACAGTCTAAAAACAGAATAACTGAAGGGCTACCTCTATATTTATTTCACATTGAGATCAACATCATGGTTATACTGCTTTTGCTATGAAAAATGCAGGAGGGAGAGACATGAGTTGAGGCTTTTCTAAAGGCAGCATAGAATTCTCTCTTGGGGCAAGGAAAAAATATATGCTGAAATTTTAGTGTAAAAATGATTGCTTTACTAATAAGTATGCACTCAAGAGCCATAGTAAATTAGAAAGCAATATACCTGAAAATCTTGTAATATTTTTCCAGTGGATGGATTGTTCTTTTTAGATACAATACAGTTGCCATTATAGGTTTGAGCTTTAACGCCTTGATCTCTTGTCTTGACATGGGGTGAGCAACTGGATTAAGTCCCTGCTATTTTCTTGACAACTGTTTAAGGAATGGTTTGCCACTTTCTAAAACCAAGAGAGTTACCCAAAATGGCCAAGCTGGCTTTTTGCCCAAGGCAGTAGAATTCACTGGTTTACACTCCGGTGGCTTAAACCATTGCACTAAATTAGTTCTCAATTTTAGGATAGGGATCCCAAAAGCTGCTTTTCAAGCATATGTAAAAATTCATGCTAAATATAAAAGTTGGAGAGAATTATAAAATTATTCTGAATAAAAGGTATGTTTAAGAGAAGAAAGCTCTTAGATCTGCTTTCCCAAATCTGAACAGTCTTTGTATTGACTGAGGAATATTGGGAGTTGGATTTCACAATTTGGAGGTTGTCGAGATGGGAGAAGGCTGCTCTAGTTCAACAAAACTTGAATCCCATTATGTATATTGGGATATTAAAGTTCAATTTTCAAAACTATGAGTCTGGACAGTAGTAGGATGGCAAGGAAATAGGTTTGAAAATTATCTGGAAAATAGTTATCAACATTTCATTAATTGAATCTGATGTTTACAATAGCCCCTTTAAAAATTAGTATCAGAATAAATAATAGCAATAGCAACAGCACTTAGACTTATATACCACTTCACAGTACTTTACAGCCCTCTCTAAATGGTTTACAGAGTCAGCATATGTCCCCCAATAATCTGACTCCTCATTTTACCAACCTTGAAAGGAATAGAAGGCTGAGTCAACTTTGAGCCACTCAGAATTGAACTCCTAGAGTATACTTTGCATTTTATCTTTTTTATGAAATCTGTTTCTATGTAATATATTTAAGCATTTTCTTCAGGGCTCTACTTTGTTTCTGGAAACCTTCCAAGAAATGAGGAAAACAGAAAAAAAGTGAGGCAGTGTTTAAGAGATCATAGGAGTTAAGCAAATTTTCGAGTGGTAGTGCTCAAGATGAAATAGATCTCACAAAACCTACACATTTACATTGGTAAAAGTTATGTTTAATTTTCTAGTCACCTTGTTTAACAGTCTTATTACAATATATTAGCGCAGAATAATTTAAAACTGTTGCCTTCAAAATTAATATCAGACATAAATTACTAGGTACCAGTAATCCTCAATTTACAACAGTAATTGAGCCAGGATGTCATTACGGTCATTAAACGGATCCCCACGTAACCACATGACTGCACCCAATTTTGCAACCTTTTTTGCAGTGGTTTTTAAGTGAATGCTGCAGTTGTTAAGTGAGCATGGGGTCATTAAATGAATCCATTTTATCCGATGGACAGAAATCAGAATTATTGGAAATCAGATGTAAACACCAGAGACCAGCAAAAAAAAAAAAGAAAGAAAATCACAGTCAGGTGACCATGGGATACTGCAAACAGCCATAAAACTGAGCTGGTTGTCAAGAACTCCAAATACAATCACATGGTTGGGGGGGGGGAATTATAGCTCTCAGAACTTTAACATTGGATTGTACCTCTCAGCGGGAGGGGTCTGTTGTACTTTCAAATAGTTGCTAAGTGATTGGTCATTGAGCAAGTATTACTTGTAGTTCTTAGTAGATTTTTGTCCTATACGTATTTTAGAACTCTAGAGCTGCTAGATATTTCATACCTTAGTTATCTTACAGTTTGTGTATACATAGATCTTTGAATTCAGAAGTTTCCAACCTCAAATTAATATGCTAAAGCAGTGGTTCTCAACCTTTGTAGTGTTGCAACCCCTTTAATACAATTCCCCACGATGTGGCGACCCCAACCATAAAATTATTTTCGCAGCGATCTCAACGCGCCTCAGCAGCCGCAGAAGGGGGAAAAAAGCGGCAAACTGTTTTTTTTAATTTGTCGTGCCTGAAGCCGTATTGGCTAGCGATCTGAACTGCTTGCAATTGCCTTGAGGACGGAGGCATTAAAGCGGAGACTCCTCCCCTATTAAGTGACTCGCAAGTATACTTCCCATATTTCCGATGGTTTTAGGCAACCCCTGGCTAATCGTCATTCGACCCCCAACTGGGTCACGACCCACAGGTTGAGAACCGCTGTGCTAAAGGATGCATATAGACAGATAGTAACAGTTTCAAAGGAGATCAAACAAAGATGAAACGTATATAGTGAAATACTGTATTGTAGAGATGTTCAACATTCAAGATATTCTGATATCTGATATTCTGACATACAACATATTCTGTCCTTACAAGAACTTCTAGGGCAGGGCTATCAAACTCACATCATCATGGTGGCATCATGTGACATATCAGAACTCCCCCCCCCTGCTAAACTGGGTGTGGGTGAGGCCAGCGCATGACGCATCTGGCCCATGGGCCGGAAAACTGACAGCCCTGCTATAGTGCTAGTACTAGAAAATGTAGTTAGATCAACACTTTGGTTATTTCCAAATTGGAAGGTTAGAGGAATTGATGGAATACCCACAGAAATATGGAAAGCAACAGAAGAATTAATATGGGTTATAACCCAGACTACAGTACAAATCTGGAGAACAACCAACTGGCCAACATGGAACAGGTCAATATACATTGTAATGTTTTTAGAAATGTTTCTTAACAGTGAAAACTATCATACAGTACCCTTAATTTTACATGCTAACAAAATAATACCTAAGGTCATCCAATGTAGATTACAGCCCCATATGGAAATAATGCCAGATGTTGAAGCTGGCTTTAGAGAAGCCAAATGTTGAAACTGACTTTAGAGAAGATATTATTGCTGATGACGACTGGATTATTGAGAAAAACAAAGCACATTCATTCTTTGTCACTATGTGCTTGATCAGTTTGATGACCACATCAAACAGTGAAATGTGCTCAGAAAAATGGAAATATTGGAATATCTCATTGTCCTCACAAAAAAACGTATATACAGGTCAGGAAGCCATAGCATGATAGAACATAGTGAAGCAGACTCTCTTCGGGTTGGTAAAAGAGTATGATGCCTTATTTATTAAAGCTAATCTCCCAGCAACAAGGTGGATGGACTCAATTACAGTGGCAATGAGTTCACTACTTGTGGAAGACCTGAAGGACAAAGTTAGACCTAGATCATCATGGAGAAAATGTGGTCACAGCAATTTGATGGCTCATAATCAATCAGAGAGGGAGGGAAGGAGGGAGGGAGGGAAAGAAAGATCTATCATGCCATATTTTTAAATATGATCTTATGCTGGGCTTGGAATAATTGAGATTTAATTATGTTTTATTCTCCTTCTCCGTGCAGCATTTACTATAATATTGTATACTACCATATAAGGTACAAATTTGCTGCCAAAAAGAATAAAACATACAAACAAAATCTTTTTTGATAACTTTCTGAATAGTGTCAGATGTTATTCTGCCATTTGGAAAACTTCTGTTTTCTCTGCTGACTCTCAAACCTTAAGCCATAATTTTTTTGGTAGCGCTGAAGAAAAAGATATCTACAAAGTATTTTGAGAGAAAGTGCCAAAGGAAACCTCTGTCTCCTCAATTTGTTAAATTCCATTTTGCTTGTTGACTCTCACCAGTTTCTTTTTCCAGGCCTCATTAATGTATTCCATGGGCAATAAAATGACCTGTTTTGTGAGGTCCGTAGCAGCTGCTTTCCCTCCAGCATTGGCAAACAAACAATGAGAACACCCAGTCATCCCTGTTCCCAGGTTCTGAGGAGGTCACGCCAAAACTCAATTCAAGCCTGTCTTTCTTTCTACCTCCCTGAATGGGAGCCATGAACCAAGCAACGGTGGGTGGCCTGTGCTGCGTTTGATACCTTCATAGGATTCCAGCCTAGAACTAAAGGTATTTCTCGTTTGAATAGGATTCCTCTTGGTTTTTTATTAGGCCTCAGCTAACACAGCTGGAAGGCTTTGTGAATAAACTAACTGTACTGAAGAAACATTCTCATGGGCTATATTATCTCTCCACATTAGAGGAATTATTATTGGTATAATGCCATCTTTCTGCACGTGCCTCCTTCTGTTCTGCCCATTAGGTGTATTTGAATGGTTGATAATCTGATCTGTCAATTCACATATTTGCTCTATCATGCCTTTGCATCATACTTCAAAATTATTATTTTTAAAATTCCAGATGTAACTTGTCTCAACACACATATATTTTGTACCCAATTTCCTGTTAATGTATGCAACTTTCTCCAAAATATACATTTTCCTTTGCAAAATTCCTAAGATTAATAGATTTGTTAATAAATCCCATAATGAGAAAAATACATACAGTATTAAACAGATACTCATGTAATCATCAGGAAACTCCATTTGCAGTTTTATCAAGCAAGAAATATTTAATATGTAATTTATTTATAATACACACATAAAATATCTTATCAGGAGGTAAAATTACATGATTAGGTACAATATATTTACTGGAGTATATATATTTTTGGACATAATCCTTAAATGCAGAAGCTTATTCAGAGATCTGCACTATCTGAAATATTATTACATCCTGCTTTGTATTGTAATCCAAAAAATGCAAATTAAGTTAATTTTCCAGAATCTCGGCCAGATAAAGAAGGAATAGCATTCACTACTAATTGTGGGTGTATTATAAAAAAATGACAAACAAGGAAAATAAGAAATTACTGTAGCAGTTTGCATTTGTGTCTGGAATACCGTGTGTGTGTGTGTGTGTGTGTGTGTGTGTGTGTGTGTGTGTGTGTGTGTGTGTTTGCATGTATATTCCAGCAAATTTAGATTTAGATTTCAAATATGGAAAGATAAGTACATCCTCAAAATGCTTAAATGTTCTGAATTTTCAAGTACCCATACCTACCTTTCTTATCTGAATAGAGCCCAATGGATCTTGGTGCCCAGCACATTAAGTTAATGAGATTTTTGGATCTTTATGGTAAATGAATCAACACCTACAAATTTAGGAATTTAAATGAGCAGCAGAAGGGATGTAAATAGAACATTGGCATTCAAATATGTTTTGGCTTGTAATTTTTGAAATCTGACTTTTCCATCTAAAAAGCTACAGTTGTTTTGATTAAAGGCAGGCTGCAGTAGTGTTCATATGGATTATAGCATTGCCTGGAAATTGATATGGTCACATAACATGCAACTTAAAACCTAAGTGTAAAAAAGCAAATATATTTCACCAACTACCATAGCTTATCTTTATTTATATTTATATTTAACTGTAGAATCTCTGGAATTTAAGCACGAAGGGTGGTGTGGATTGTAATTTTTGTTGTTGTTTTGATCAACTTCTGTTTAGAGGAAAAACATTAAATGTATCCCTTTCGGCAACTGACTTCAGGTTATACAACAGAATATAACTAAAACCAACTTAATGAATCTTTCATCATATATAGCTACTTCTAGCTTGTTTTTAAATAACAAGATTAAAACCAAATCAAAAATTATATGAGCATTGTTCGCACACAGTAAATGTTACTAAGTTTTGAATCTGTTCATCTATTTGAAACCTACATTGAACTAAATGTAAAGTAACTCAAGCTCCCACTAGATTTTTTTAATTAATTTTTTCCAAGATTTTGAGTTGTAATATGAGGCAACAAAGAGAGAATTCATGTGGTAGAAACAGCAAGTCCCTAAGGTCTCATATGGATAACAGACCTCTCTCATTTAGGAAGGAAGAATCTCCTGAACATAGAGAGCAAGTATGCATCTGCTATAAAGAAAAGATACTGTTTATTTATTTTATTTTTATTTATTTTATTTTGTCACAACAATATATGTAGGTATCATACAAAAGATTATATAGTATATAAACACATATATGAGTAAATATAAGGAGGTATAAGCATATATATAGGAAGAAGAAAAGAAAAAGAAAAAAAACAATAGGACAGGAACGGTAGGCACGTTTGTGCGCTTTATTCTGGGATTTTCCTCCAAGGTGCCCAACTCCATAGTTTAATGATAGAATTGTGAGGTGAGTGAGATCACCTGTGTTTATAAACTAATGCTAGGCTTTGACATAAAGGTTAATGCACAGTGATCTATTTACCTTTAACAGTTTCTTTGTTATTGCATCTGCTCTGAAACATCCAAGTTTGCCAATAGCATCAGAGGCTGCTCTTCTCCCTGTACAAATGGCAGTCTGTAGGAAAAGAAAGCTTTTTCTCCATCCACTGTGGTCCTAAGTTCCCCTCCCCCACCCTTTTTTTTAGAAGCACATAAAATGCAACTGCACATTTCTCAGTTTCTAATTGGGGGGGAGGGTTGTCTTTAGTTGAGGAACGGCTTAACCAGCCAAACTGAGCTATATAAACCCCACAGCTATAGCAGGTTGAGAACATTCTTCTCTGCTTCTCTTTCTGCCGTATTATCTACCTGTAAAAATAGAACTGGCATAGCCAAAATGTTCACCTGTCATTTCTGTCAATGAATTTGGTGAGTCAATGACATACTTCATTCAATACTTGCTGGAAGCAGCAGGTATATTTTGGCAAATACACAGTTGACAATGTTGTACCATTAATACGACTTAGCCCATGTGCCAAATTTTACAAAGTGAGCATCTTCACTATTTTATTTATTTTTCTTTGATTTATTTAGTTTGTCAAACATGTGCAAGATAACAGTTATAAGTATAAACATGGATAATGAACACAGGAAATAGGTACGAATAAATGGGGATAGTAGGACAGGGACAGTAGGCACGTCGGTGTGCTTATGCACGCCCCTTACAGACCTCTGTGATGTCAACAATAGACAGTTTAAGGTTAAAGTTATGGGTGTTTGAATATGTAACAACAGAGTCAGGTAGTGCATTCCTGGCATTGACCACTCTGTTGCTGAAGTTGTATTTTCTGCAATCAAATTTGGAGCAGTTTACCTTGAGTTTGTATCTATTGTGTGCTCATATATTATTGCAGTTGAAGCTGAAGTAGTTATTGACAGGTAGTACGTTGTAGCGGATAATTTTGTGTACTACGCTTAGGTCAGACCATAGTGGCGTAGTTCTAGGTTGTCCAAACCCAAAATTTCAAGCCTGGTGGCATAAGGTATTCTGTTGTGGGCAGAGGAGTGGAATATTCTTCTCGTGAAATATCTCTGGACTTGCTCAATTGTATTAATGTCCAATATACAGTGCGGATTCCAGGCAGACTATTAGCACAAGTATTTTGGTTGGGGCAAACCCTGTTTTGGAAATGAAGATAATGATATATTTTAAGTAAATTTTGTAGTTCTTTGAAGTCTCCTTGCCACCCCATAGCCCTTTTTTATAAGAAGTCAGCTGTATTCGGAAAAATACTCAGCTGTTGAAGTTGTTGAATGCAA
The DNA here is from genome assembly GCF_028640845.1 of Ahaetulla prasina. Classification (NCBI taxonomy): domain Eukaryota; kingdom Metazoa; phylum Chordata; class Lepidosauria; order Squamata; family Colubridae; genus Ahaetulla; species Ahaetulla prasina. The sequence continues at coordinate 187,228,767 of NC_080541.1, read as the reverse complement.
AGAGACAGAAAGCCTAATAAGATTTTATTTCCTTTTTACTCTGTGAAATGCAGGTTTTTTTAACATTTGAGGACCAGAAATAGTTGCCAGATTATTTGGGTGACACATGACAAGAATCTTGGAATGTTGTCTAAATATCATGTAGCCAAACTAACTTAAAATATACAGCTGCATGATAAAACTGTAAAATTATTGTTACAAATTTCGTGAATTTCATATAGTAGCTCTAGTGAAAACCACTTGAACCATTAGCTGTAAATTGCAATTTCCCAGGACTGATATATTTATATCGATCTTTTTTGAAGTAATGTAAGCCTATAATTAAATACAACTGAATTTCCATGTTTTATGTCAATGAATAAGAGTAGGATGGAGCCTTGGGGGGGTCTTTTAGTTCAATACCCTGCTCTTTTCTTAAAAATCTCCAGGGTTGGAGCACCCACAACTTCCAGAGACAAGCCAATCCATTAATTGTTCTCATTGACAGAAAATTTCTCCTTAGTTCTAGGCAGGATCTCTCTTTGATAACTTTTCCTTCATTACTTCCTGTCCTGCGTTCAGTTCCTTTGGAAAATAGATTGATCCCCTATTCATGGTGACATTCCCTTCTCTTCAGGACTAGGCATTCCCAATTCCTGTAACTATTCTTCATATGTTTTAGCCTCCAGTCCCCTAATCATATTTGCTGCTTTTCTCAGCATTTTTTCTAGAGTCTCAAGTTGTTTTTTTGTATCATGGTGACAAAAACTGGATGCAGTATTCCAAGTGTGGTCTCACCAATACAATATAAAGTGGCACTAACACCTCATGGGACCTTGATACTACTATTCCTCTGTTGATGCAGCCCAGGACGACATTGGCATTTTTGGCAGCTGCAGCACATTACTGGCTCATATTTATATTGTCCACTAGGACTGCTAGCTGCTTCTTACAGTTACTGCTATTGAGCATGGTACCACCTATTTTATACATGTGCATTTGGTTTTTCTTGCCTAAATGTAGAACTTTACTTGTCTCACTGCTGAATTGAATTTTGGTGGATATGGCCCAGTGTTCAAGTATGTCAAGATCCTTTTGACATACACTTGAACCTATCTTCTAAAGTATTGGCTATTCCCTGCAGCTTAGTGTCATATGCAAATTTGATTTTTTTTCCTCCTTCTATCCCCTCATTTAAATCATTTATGAAGATATTGAAGAGTAACGGGCCTAAGACAAAGGTAGATCTAGGACAACTCACCATGGCCAACTTGCTGCATCCAACCTGACATGGCCAACTTGTCACAAGACAATTCAACATTGTATTTATCATTTCATTCAGTTACTTTTATTATTGGTGTCCATGTTTTTGTCAGAATCATTGTAACTCTTGTATTTCTGGATTCATGGTTCCACTGAAATTAATTTTAACTTCTGAATTTGTTGAATTGTCCTTCAGTGAGTTGTCCCATGACGGGTTGGCCACAGTCGGTTGGCTGTGGCAAATTGGCCCATCCACCTTGGGGTATCCCACTGTGTACTTCCCTTCATGTAGATGTAGCTCCATGGTTTTAGAAATGCTTAATGAATTTCTGCAAACATTTTTTTCTTATTTGAAATGCTTTTCTGAGTTGACATTTTTGTTCAGTATTTGAAATATAATTAAGCATTTTGTGATTTTCTGTTTGAACTTCTCAAAATATGTATTTTTCCCAGCCTTTTTCTTATGTTAGATTGCAAAAGAGTTGGAGAATGAATCTTGCCATCAAAAATATTTTCAGTTCCTCCCCTTCAATAGTATTCTGAAATATTTTGTTTGCCATGTTAGTACTTTAAAAATTCTGGTACTAAGTGGCTTGATTGCATCTACAGCTAAGCTACTAAAGAAGTAGTTTAGACAGTCATATAGACTTCATTTGTTAATGAAACAGGGTTTCGAAAATAAATGGCACAAAGAAAAAAGAACAGTATTTTTAATTCATTATGTGTTTCTTTATTCTTCATGCAGTGCAATCATTTTACAACAACTGTTAGACTTTTCTGTTTCTTTTCAGAAAAATTCAAATGGCCTTTAGAAATTAATTCAGTTTGTCTTTAAAGTGAATCCATAAGCATGGCTTTTTCATCCATAGTTATCATTAATAAGAATTTTGTGGCAAATTCTTAACTTCTATTTAAATACAGTGCTAATATTATTAACCAAATAGAATAGAATAGAATAGAATAGAATAGAATAGAATAGAATAGAATAGAATAGAATAGAATAGAATAGAATTTTTATTGGCCAAGTGTGATTGGACACACAAGGAATTTGTCTTGGTGCATACGCTCTCAGTGTACATAAAAGAAAAGATACGTTCATCAAGGTACAACATTTACAACACAATTGATGGTCAATATGTCAATATAAATCATAAGGATTGCCAGCAACAAGTTATAGTCATACAGTCATAAGTGGAAAGAGATTGGTGATGGGAACTATGAAACGATTAATAGTAGTGCAGATTCAGTAAATAGTTTGACAGTGTTGATGGAATTATTTGTTTAGCAGAGTGATGGCCTTCGGGAAAAAACTGTTCTTGTGTCTAGTTGTTCTGGTATGCAGTGCTCTATAGCGTCGTTTTGAGGGTAGGAGTTGAAACAGTTTATGTCCAGGATGCGAGGGGTCTGTAAATATTTTCACGGCCCTCTTCTTGATTCGTGCAGTATACAGGTCCTCAATGGAAGGCAGGTTGGTAGCAATCCTTCCCAAATACAATACACCTAAGCCTAACTGCTGGATATTTATGATCCCCATAGATGAGTGCAAGCATTACCTGAATGAATGTATATTTAAAGCTCAGGAGATTTGTTAGCACTTTTTCCAACTTGATGCCTGCCCAATATCCTGAGACAGGAGACAGAGAAAAATTCACTTACTTTGCAAACTGATTTAATTTCAAATTTTCAAAACTAGATACGAATTGAAATTTAATTAGCCTTCAAATTTCAAATTTCTCAGACTTTTGCAGTTTCGCTATGTATGCAAGAATTATTAAGAGAAAGCCTGTATAAAAATGCATATATTCATGAAAAATGTACAGAAACTGACAGATTCTCAGACATGAGAATAGAAAATAAAAATGATAGTTTTGCTGATCATTAGTGATTTCAATTTTGCTGATCATTATGACTTCAATTGTCAGAATTCCAGATAGGAAATCATTAAATTTGAATATATATAGACGGCCCCAGATTAGGAAACATTAATTTGTGATATGATTTTGTTTGAGGAGCCTATGACTCTCCAATGTTGCTAAACTTCAATTCCCAACAATTCTAGATAGTGTGACCAGTGTTGAGGAATGCTGAGAACTTTATTCAAGAGCATCTAGACTAGGGGTGTCCAAACTTGGCAACTTGAAGACTTGTGGACTTCAACTCCCAGAGTTCTGGGAATTGAAGTCCACAAGTCTTAAAGTTGCCAGGTTTGGACACCCCTGATCTAGACTCTAGAGGGGCACAGGTTCCCCTCTCTGACAATGCGAAATGTCAAATTTAAGATCTCTTACAATTACTGTATTTTTCCAACCTTCTCCCTATCTTCTTTGTTTTGCCAAATGAAATTATTTTCAATTTCAGTTATGCACAAGAAAAATTCATATGTCTTGCTATTCTATAGCTGTTTCCAGACATCAGTTCAACACAATATTTATTTTTCACATCCTTACTTGATTTAATGAAACTTATCTTTATGAAGAATGCCTATTTTTAGCATGAGAATATTCAGAAAAAAATGGCAAGAAAGAATTATATTTTTTTCACAAAACTTTATTGAATTTCAAAAAAATATAAAGTACAAAAGAGCAAAGGAAAATGTTACAAGGAAAGAAAAAAGAGAAGTAGGGAAAAAAGAAATTGGGAGGTGCAGACAAAAAGGGAACAAAGCTGTAGAAAAAAGTAATTTCTGACCTTTTTTAATACCAAAACACAGCATAAAATACAGTGACCCTTTGAGCTAATGTAAACCATAGCATACAGTATCATAAACTCTTCTAGTCATCAAATCCCAACATTAAAATTTCATTTCTTTCAATTCCAAGCAAAAAGTTCAAAAGTGGTTTACAGAAAGCAGATATTAAGCTAGATAAACCCTTTTCTTTAATCAATACACTTAATTTTGCTATCTTTACCAACTCCATTAACTTCACATCCATTCGTCCATTGTTGGTATTTGTGTGTCCTTCCATCTCTGCACATTAAGAAGCCTTGTTGCTACTACCATGTAAAAGAAAAAAAAATCCATTTCTTCCAATTTGTTATCCTTCCAACAAATCTAGGAGAAAGGATGGAAGAATTACAGAATCATAACTGGTTTCTCTTGACCATCCAAAGAAGGTTAGAAATTGTGAAAATAAACAGAGGCCTGAAAAAGCAGGTGCTAACTTTAGTTGTTTAGTGTGGCAATCAAAATGAATGCATCCACAAGAAATCCAAGTTAGTGTTGTGACCCAGGCCCAAATAGGTAGTAGGAAACTCAGTCAGTGAAAAAACAAACAAACTTTATTCGAACAACTGAGAAGTACTTCATTCCCAGTGTAGTTCAACTAAATTAAAGCAAATTCCTCCCAACACAAATTCCTCAGTCCTATCACAAACCTTGGTCCAATTAGGCAAACTGCCAAAGGCCTTTCTTGGCAAGTTCAGAAGTCACTGATACAAAAAATAAATACAAGAAGACGAAGCTACCAACATTGTTTTCCGGCAAAGCCCAAACGCCATTGCTGGTCTGTTTTAAGCCTTATGGGAGGGGCCAATAATCTCTTGGCCCTACTCCCAAGTCATCCTTTTTGCTTGAGCTGCTCTTGCCTTCTGGCAGCTCTTCTCATGTGAGCATTAGGAATAGGCTCCTCCTGCTTCTCTGCCTCACTACTATCAGTATCTGGAGTCTGCACCTCACTCCCCGAAGGCCCTGGCCCCACCTCAGCCTCATCGCTGTCTGACTCCATTGCCAGCTCTGCAGGCTGCTGGTGGACCACAACAGCTAGCCTCAGCTTGAACGCTTGCGGGGGTAGGCTTCAAAAGTTTTAGCAAGGGGGTCTCTGCCCGGTTGCTGGGTGGGCATGGCCATGGTGGCCCTGGCATAGTCGGCCTCCTGCACCACAATGGGGGGGGCTTTTTGGCCTGCCCGGGCTCCAGAGGCTTTTCTCGAGTCTCCAGGAGGGCAAAAATGGCCTCCCCAGGCTCCAGACACCCTCTGGAGGGCAGAAATGGGCCCATTTCTGGCCTTCCCAAACTTCATGTAGGCCCATTTTTTGCATTCCCCGAGCCTCCGTGCACGTCCTGCACTTGCCTGCATCCAAAATGGGCCGCATGGGGATTCCTGGGAGGGGAGGGAGGTGGGATTTGGGGGTTCTCCAAACTGCACAGAATCTTAGCTAGAGGTTCCTCTGAATTCTGCGAACCCACAGCAGCCCACCCCTGAATGCTTGGGGCTCCTCTGCCTTTACTATCAATCTGCTTTTAGGATTCTTTACTACTTCCCTGCAGTATGCTTTTCTTTAACTTGAATTCATTATTCCATTCCTTAAGTTAAACCTTGCATTCTGGAGTTATAAAGAACAGGACTTAACTATTCTCAGTGAAATATTTTCAGGTATTTAAGAGTGGTATCATATGCTTCCTCTATCTTCTCAGGTCTAGCTATTTCCAGTTCCTTCAACCTCTGTCAGATTTAGTTTCTAGTCCTTTAATCATACTTCTTAACTTTCTTCAAATCTACAGAAAGTTTCTTGAAATACTTTAACGTGAGGTCCCCAAACAGGAGAGAGTACTTAAAGTAAGGTTTGACTAATGCAAAATAAAAATCACTTCCTATGATTTGCATACTATATACTGTTAATATAGACTAAAAATGCATTTGCCTTTTTAGTCAATGCTAATTAGAATGTCATAGAGTAAGATACTCTCCCCCCCACCACCGATGCTTTGCTGAAATTAGCATCACATATATTTCACAATACCTAATTTACATCAGCATTGATTTTCAGTTTTTGATTCAGTTTTTGGTCTATTTATTATAGTTTTTTTCTCTCTGATATCAAACATCAGAGAACTTGAGCAGGTTATACTTTCTGTAAAATAAAACGTACTTGAAATCAATATCTCAAATACATATTTAGCTTGTAATCATGTAGTATTTGAAAATACATTTCATAATCACTATTACCAAGTCAGAAATTCTTCATTTAATTTCCTCTTTCTGTTAACACAGTGCATTTGTTTCTGTCCAAGTTCGTTTTCTTATTTGTTGTTCTTTTCTGTAAGCTAACAAAATTGTTTTGACTGTTCTTTCAGTCTTCTGGGATATTAGTTATCTCAGGCTATTTGCAAATTTGATAAGCATTCCCACTTCTTCATTTGTTCATTTAGAAAATAAATACAAATGTTGATGAGTAGAAAGCTGAAGGCTGGGACTTGGGGCAAGCCACTTGTTTGAGAAAGACTCACTGATAAGCATTCCCTGGGTACACTTTTCAAGCCAACAATGTATTCATTTAATTGACATGCCACCCAGCTTCCTATTCAGAATTTCATGTGGCACCTGCTCAAATGGATTGTTGAAATTAATGTGTACATATTGTATTTTATTCATATACCCTGGTCATTCTCATTGGCATTCTCCAAATCTTTTCCATATTCATATTATGTTATTCATATCTGAAAACAAAAGAACATCAAGGGGACATGAAGAATTAGTGTACAAAAGTCTGGCTCATGCTGTTCATCATACTTGAAAATCGCATCTGTCCTGGAGGATATGTACTTATCCTTGAAACTCAGAAAGTGATGGGAGTGGCTTGTTTATTGTAGGCATTATCTCCAACCCTATTGTGTGAAATTATGATTATTTGGCTTATCTCTGCAATTAACAGGATGAGGGGAATTTAAAAGAGGTTTGCCTTTTCTGAATAATTTCAACAGTGGGTAGAAAATCATTCCTCACCGACTTCCGGGTGGCTCCACCTCTTCGCTGAGCCCCTAATTAAAGGGGCTCTGCACTGAACATCGTAAAAGCCAGGAAAAGCCGGCTTTAATCTTTTTCCCTGGATGAAAGGGGAAAGATAAGAGCAGCAGGAAATGTTGGTAGACCTCCCCAGAGGCTTTGTTTTAATTAAGCAGAGCCTCGAAGGGTCAACGGGTCCCATAAATATTCCTGCCCTCCGACTTCAGTGCGTGCCTGCAAAAGCAGGAAAAGAAGAAAGTGTCCATCTCTGCTAATTGTCTTATCTTTATGGATTTCTTTAAGCAGACGGAATGAGTGCCAGCGGACAATTATTGGATTGCAAGTATTTTTGATTTCCTGACTTCTACCTTTTAAAAAAGAGAAACTTTTTTTCCTTTGTTTTAATTGACTCTTAAAGATGGCGCCTGAACGGGAGTGAAAGTGACGAATGGAATTTCAAACAGTCTGTGCAACTAAGAAGATAAGAAATGTTATGTGTGGATTTTAATGAAGTGAACTGAGCTCTCCTATACTTAAAGGGGAAAAGAGAAGTTTCTAGACTTATATTTTGTGAATTTTAAAACTGAAATGGCTACTAAACCACCTAAGACTGGGGGCAGAAGGGTTCTGAACCAGCTTTAGAAGATCTGATTAAAGAGCAAGGAAAGTGTCTGAAGAAAGGTTTAAGGAGATTATGGATAATAATGAGAAAATAAGAGAAGAAATAAAAGAGAATAATAAAAAAATAAGAGAAGATATCTTGATGGCTTTTCAAGGTTTGGCAAAAAGACTGGAGGTGGTGGAGGAGGAGGTGCAAGAAATTGTTCAGTCAAATCAACAAATAGAAAATAGAATGGGGAATGCAAATCAAATTGGATAAAATGAAGATCAAGTGGTGGTGATGCAGTATAGAATGATGGAAGGAGCTCTGAGAATTAGGGGTTTGAATGAGGAGAAAGGGGAAGATTTAAAAAATTTTTTATCAGAAGCTCTGGCTGAATTTATTGAACTTGATCCACAAGAGGTTGCTTATCAAATTGACAAAATTTATAGAGTTAATTCTTGGATTGCTAGGCAAAAGAAACTTCCTAGAGACATTGTGGTTTATTTTTTGAAAAGAACAGTGAGGAATCAAATTTTGCAAGTTGCTTTTCAGAAAAACTTGAAAATAGGGGAACAGGAGTTGAAGGTTTTGAAAGAGATTCCTCCCAAGATGTTAAGGGATAGAAAGGACTTTACATTTTTCACACAAGAACTTAAGAAATACCAGATTCAATTTAGATGGGAGGTTCCAGTTGGCTTGACAGTGTATTATCAAGGAAGGAGATATCGTATTGACACAGTGCTTAAGGCCAAAGATTTTCTTTCTACAGTGCTGAAATTTGAAATAGAAATAATAGAAAAAAGAATTCAAGAGACTCAAATGGGTGTGGAAGCTGAGGTGATTCCAGTGATGTTACCATCAGAGGAACAACCACAAGAACAAAGACTGACGAGGGGAGCCCTTAAGCGTAAAGAAAAGGAGCAACAAACTCAAAGTAAAGTTCAGGATTCTGCTACAGAAGCGGTGGGAGGAGCACGGCCGAAGATACGGGAGGACGATCTTCAGTTGATTGCTCAAAGGCTTCAGCAGTCCAGTAATGGCAAATAAAATCTTGACTTGGAATGTCAATGGTTTGAACTCAGTTCAGAAGAGAAGAAAAATATTTCATTATTTGAAACAATTTAAAAATGATGTTATTTGCTTATAAGAAACGCATATTAAATTATCAGATCAAAAGTACCTAATAAACTCAAAGTTAGGTAAACATTTTGTTGCTTCAGCTTTGGAGAAAAAACATGGCATAGTGGTTTATTTGAGAAAAGATATACCAGCCAAGTTAATAGAGGCAGATATTCACGGAAGATATATTGCTATTGAACTTACAATAGAAACAAAAAGGACTCTCTTGCTTGGTATATATGCACCCAATCAGCAACAAGAAAAATTTTATAGAATGTTATATGATAAATTGAATCTATGGGATTATAAATCGTGCATTATATTGGGAGATTGGAATGGAGTAATAGATACACGAAAGGACAAGAGAATTTCTTCCAAGAAGATACCTGCACATGCAAAGCTGCCTAAATCCTTTTTTGATATGATAGAAGATTTTGAGTTAAGAGATGTATGGAGACTGCAGAATTTGGAGGAAAGAGACTATACTTTTTTCTCTGATAGGCATCAATCCTTCTCACGTATTGATTTTATTTTAATTTCTAATGATTTGCTTTTTAGGGTGAAGAAAACTAAGATATTTCCAAGATGTTTGTCTGATCATAGTCCTGTTTGGATGGAATTGCAATATGGAAAAGAGGGTAGAAGAACTTGGAGATTAAATGAAAATTTGTTTAGATATCAGGATAATGTAAATCAATGTAAAAAGCAGATGAAAGAATTTTTTGATTATAATTTGAATAATGAAACATCGATAGAAATGGTTTGGGACTCAGTAAAGCTTTTATGAGAGGTGTATTAATATATCTTAATAATAGACAGAGAAATAAGCAACAAAGACAGCGTAGGTATTTAGAAGAGGAAATTTATAAGAAACAACAATTATTAATACATAATCCACATGATCAAAAACTTAAAGATGCAATAAAGTTACTACAGAATCAATTTAATATGATAATGGCTGATCAGGTGGCAACAAATATACAATATGCCAAACATAATACTTTTGTAACGCAAATAGACCTGGTAGGTGGTTAGCATACACTTTAAGGAAAAGACAAAAACAACGACTATAGAAAAATAGAATATAAAGGTAAAGAGATATCAACAGGATATAATTAAAAAAGCTTTTTTAGAATATTATACAAATTTATATCTTAAAGATAATATATTGAATAGGGATATTGATAATTATTTGAAGGAATATAAGGTTAAAAATTTAACTTTAGAACAAACGGATGAACTGAATCGCCTATAACCTCGGAAGAAATTATTTTGGTAATTAAACAATTAAAATGGGGAAAACTCCTGGTACGGATGGGCTCACAGTTAGTTATTATAGGAATTTACAGGATGAGATGTTAGGTCCACTTAAGGAATTATTTAATCAGATACAACTAGGAGAATTCTCATGGAGAACCTCTTTATTTCATTGATACCAAAAGAGGAACAGGATTGTTCTAAACCTGGGAATTATAGGCCAATCTCACTTTTAAATAATGATTATAAGATTTTGTTAAAATAATAGCTAATAGATTAATGTTGATTCTGCAGCGAAGAATTCATAATGATCAATCTGGATTTATAAAAGGGAGACAGATGAGGAATAATGTTAGGCAGATTGTTAATTTACTGGAGTACTTAGAAAAGAAAAATTTTATTCCAGCAGCATTTATTTTTCTCGATGCAGAGAAAGCTTTTGATCGATTGCATTGGGATTTTTTATTTAAATTAATAGAAAAGATGCAATTTGGAGATGGTTTTTTAAGAATAATTAGGGCAATTTATGGAGAGCAAACAGCACAGATTATAATCAATGGTAGCTTAACAGAACCTTTTAAGATTGCGAAAGGAACAAGACAGGGATGTCCTTTATCACCATTATTGTTTATTTTAACTCTAGAACCATTATTGGATAAAATACGGGAAGTAAAGGAGATCGAGGAATTAGAGTTAGACAGTATGAATATAAGTTAAGAGCTTTTGCAGATGATTTGGTGATTACTTTAACAAACCCTATAAATTCTAGTAAATCTTTGTTGGAAATAATTGATCAATATGGGAATGTCTCAGGGTTTAAGGTAAATCAGAAAAGACAAAAAGTGATAATAAAAATATGGCCAGACAACAGAAAGAAAAACTAGAGGAAGTAACAGGATTTGAAATTGTAAAGAAGGTTAAGTACTTAGGGGTTTATATTACGTCAAATGTGAAATTGTATAAGAATAACTATGAGGTTTTATGGCAAAAGTTCAGAAGGAGTTGATTGTTTGGAAAAATTGCAATTATCTTTGCTGGGGAGAATTGCTGCTATTAAAATGAATGTTTTACCTAGATTTTTATTCCTCTTTCAGATGATACCAATAATTAAGAAAGATAAGAATCTTGAGGAATGGCAGAAGGAATTAACAAATTTATATGGGAAGGTAAAAAGCTAGGGTTAAAATGAAAATAATTCAAGATTCTCGGAAAGGGAGGTTTAAAATGCCTAATTTTAAATTATATTATGAAGCAGCTGCTCTCTCTGCAATAAGTGATTGGTTTAATTTAACAGAGGACAGAATTTTGAATATAGAAGGTTATGATTTGCTATATGGATGGCATGCATATTTAATTTATGACAAAAAGTGGATAAGGCCTTTAAAAATCATGTGCTAAGAAATGCCCTTCATGTGTTTGGAAAAATACTCTTATAAACTAAATTATAAGGTTCCTATATGGGCAAGTCCTAGACATACAGTAGAAAATATAAACATAGAACAGAATCAGGAAATGATTACATATAAAGATCTTTTGTATACTGAAAGAGGTAATTTGCAGTTAAAATCTCTGCAAGTATTAAGAGGAAGGAAAAATTATACTTGGTTTCAATATGAGCAACTACGTGCTAGATGGAAGGAGATCAGAAAATTGGTATAGAGCAGAACGAGGGAAATTTGGTAAAGCAAATTAGAAATCAGTCTCAGGAGCATATAAAGAGATTGTATAATGTGTTACTTGAAATAGATTCTGAAAGGGACTTGGTAAAGGACTGTATGATAAAGTGGGCACAAAATTTTCAGGAGCCAATATTATTGGAAACTTGGGAAAAATTTGGGTTAGAAATGTTAAATTCATGCAGGCACAGAATCTGAGGAAAATTTTTATAAAATGTTTTATAGATGGCATCTAGATCCTAAAAATTATCGTATGTATCCAGAAATGCAAGCAAAATGTTGGAGATGTAATTGTGATGACGCTACATATTTTCACATTTGGTGGACTTGTAAGGACATAAAGGCCTTTTGGATAAAAATTTGGTGGATTTTACAAAATGTTTTGAAAAGAAGATAAAGTTCCTGCCGCAATTTTTCTTGTTGGGAATTATTACGGATTGTACAGTAATTGAGACTAAATTGATTTTAAATCTAATAACTGCAGCAAGATTACTAATAGGACAATATTGGAAGAAAAAGAAGTACCAACAATAGAAGAATGGATATTGAAAGTTGCCAATTTGGCTGAGATGGCGAAGATATCAGCCTTTTGAAAGACAATACGCAAGAAAGATACTTAAAGGAATGGAAAAATGGATTGACTATATTCAACGAGATATCAGACTAAGAGTTATCAGACTGTTTTGAATGATTATGATGTATTATTTTGATTGCTTTTGGGGAAGTTAGGAATTGATGATTGTAGGGTATAATTAAGTTGGGACGAAAATTTTTTAGCATATGTTTGTTTTATTTTTAACTATACCTTGTGCTCATTCCGGGAAGTCGGGGGGGGGAGGGGGGTTGCGAAGGGAGGGGGGGAGGGGGGGAAAGGGGAAAAAAAAATTTTGTAAAACTTTTTGAATTAAAAAAAAAAAATCATTCCTCAGAAGTCTTAGGCAACTGACAGACATTGGGTTGTTTATAGTTAAAGCATTGCCGCTTATATAATGTTAAGTTTGCACAATTTCATAAGAACATAAAATGAATTTAGTTAGAAGTAATAGCTTCTCTTGCCACAACCTCAACTCCACCCTGATGATTCATGCAACTTACTATTTAGCCAAGCTTCACCATTCTTAATTGTACAGCTTTTGTCTGTACTACAATAGTTCAATGATTACTAGCCTCAGTACATAGTCCTCTCCTATTTATTTATTTATTATTTAGGAATTTACATTTAGGAAAATGTATATGGCCACCCTACTAATCTCAGTGACTCTGGGCTGCTTACAAAAATAAAAGCCCAATATAAAATACAATAAAAAGCAATAACTCCTACCCCCTTGGCGACAACAACTTAATTGAATGGTTATTAACTCAATATTCCTAAGGAGAATTGCCAACTGCTATATTCAAAGCAAATTCTTATATATTAAAATACCAATTTAATATTATGATAATATGATTGTCCTTTAATATATAATTTATTACTACTACCCTTAGATTTGTTCTTCTAGAAACCTAAAATATAAATTACATGAATTAAGAGTAGAAATGTAATCACATCTGATTATTCCACCATAGCTAATTATTTGGGCTGTACTTGCTTGGAAAATGATTAGAGAAAAGAGCTTTGAACCTCATGTAAGAGAATTCTTAAAACAACTTTTTCAGGCTTTTGTGCAATCTAGAGGGGGAAAAGTCTACTGCCACTTTAAAGAATTGACTAGCTGACTGACTGAATGGATGTATTGGGTGCCCAATTCCAAAATGTCTCTGGGTGACATCATAGGTTAAAATGTTATATAAAAATAACCATTGGCCAAGGGACAACAAATCACCTTATTGCATCACCCACCCACCCACCCCAATTTAAAGACTCCTGCCTGCCCAAACATCTAACCCAAAAGCTGAGGGGGAGGAAATTTTTATGATGATTGGTGGAAGACAGACAAAATGGGGGTTGCATGAATTTCCTGGGGTTGCTGCTCAAAGTGACATATTCAATATAACTTTAAACCAGTATTTTCCCAGGTCTATTTAGAAACCTGCAAAAGTAGTTGTGCTTTCATAAATAGCTGATAGGTGTTCTGCTCAGATTGTCCAAAACATTTCTGAATGATTTTACGTGTGTGCACAGTTTTACTGATTATGCAAGCAACTTTAAAATGAGGAATATTTGTAAATAATCATTTTAGCTCCTTGCCATATTAGGTGATAAAAATGTTTTATTAGGAATTTTGATGTTCTTTTCATCCTACAATGTGATCTGTGCACATGTACATTCCATTTATGTTTAGATTATATGATCTAGCAATGAACTTTGCAGTCTGAGATCATCCCAAATATTCCTTTAGGTTTGATTCTAATACAGGAGTGTCAAACTTGCAGCCGGCCGGCCGTGCTGCACCTCCCCGGTCTGGTTTAGTGAAGGGGGGAAGTCCTGATATGTCACGTGACGACGCCATGATGATGCAAGTTTGATACCCCTGTTCTAATAGAACTCATTGAAGATTCCTACCTTTTGATAAACTTCATTTTAACATGTTGAGTTGTCATTTTAACATGTTGAGTTGATTTAATTGAATTATTTTTATTATCTTACTTCTACATCAAAGGATGGCCTCAGTTTCAGTTAATTTAACTAGGAATGCAGTTGACTGAGGTGAATTTCTATATCCACTCAATTTAGGAGTAAGCTTAACTGATCTGTGTAGGTATTTGTAGACTACAGAGTCAGAGATGGTTTTTGAAATAGGAGATGTTTGTATGAAGCAGATCACAAAGGCTACCCAATCAGTCAAAAAGAGAACTTAGTTCTCAGGATACCTGAGCCTCCTCTAGTTTCAGATATGTTTAAACAACTGATCAATATCTTATAGATGAAACTGAACAAATAGTTGAGGTATTTTTTAACACTTTTATTACTAAATTGCTCCTACCCATTTGAAATATGATGATGAAATTCACAGAATAAATGTGCTGGGTGGAATCCACAATAGTACAAATGTTTTTCCCTTGCTAGCTCTATATTTTCTTTTTAACAGTATGGATTTGTTAAGTGTATTTAACTCTATTCCTGGCTTTTTAAATATACTCTGTTCTCCATTGTTGTAAGTGAATATTCTTTCTTGTATGAATGTCACACACAACTCTTCCACCATTTTTTTTTAAAAAAACAGTTCATAGGCAAGCTTGATTTTCACAGTGCTAAGTTTAGAACTGTTTGTTCAAAGATCATTTCTGTCTTCAGTATCTAATTTGGATTAATTATCTCATATGTCAACAGAACTCAGCAGCGGCTATGTCACCCTGTTAGCACTTAGAATTGTCCAAGCAACAATACAGAACTCTCCAACCAATTCTTCAGAGAATGATAAGGCCTTAAGGGGATGGGCTGACACCAACTCCTGTTGGTATTTAAAAACATATAGAATTTTTGTGGATATTATTTACATGTTCAACTTTTAGTCATAAATTAATTTGTAAATGAATCCATGCCAGTTATCAAATTGAAAGGCATTATTAATAGGAAGTGAAATAGAAATGTGTGTTTGCTTCTGCCTTGCAAGTTCTCATGGGAGAGATCATCAAGTTCAACATTTTGCTCACCTTTTGAGACAACATCCAGTATTACAGTGTTGTAATAGTCTCTACAAGGGTGTTTCCCTTTGCTGTTCTTTTATCTCAAGAGACAAACCTGCCTCCCAATGCCATCAAAATCCTATCAATGCTTGCATTATAAATTTTAATCTGATTTTTAGAAATAGTTTATACTATCTTCCAATAATGCCATAATCTACAGTTACTCTAACTTGGCCTGAGTGCTAAAATTGAATACATAAATAACGTCATAGCTCAATTAACCACACCTAGCTTCCTATGAAACAGAAAATGCATCTGCCCTGTAGTTCTCCTCTTATAAAACTATTCCTATATAGAAACAGTTAATTTTAGAAGTCTCAGGCAGATAAATGAGCAGGATGACTGATTATATCTGATTATATTCGCATATCTGGTTGAGCTGCAAAGCTATACAGCAAAAACAACCCCTCTCCACAAACCCCTCTGCGAAATATAAGGTGTTTTAAAAATTTGTATGAAAAAAAAATGTTATCCTAGGAATGCAGATAAGATAATCTCACTGAGAAGGAGAGATAAGGGATAAATTAAAGCATAATATATGCAGTGCTGTTTAAAAAGACAAAGAGGTAAAATTGCCAGTTCTACATTATCTGATGTATTTACTTCTGTAACTTGCATATTGAGGCAATATGCTTAGATTTGAGGACCTTATATTCATCTTGATTTGTCAAATGCATGTAAAACATTTATGACAATGTAAGAATCAAAATGTCCTCTGACTTAAACAGCGATTACAGCCACCCAAACACATTTATTTCTCAAGCACTTTTTTTTACTATTTTTCAGGCTGCTCTTCTCCCTTTTGCTACTTCTTTGTATTTTCTTATGATCTCAGATGAATGATCACAGATAATTAAGTGTCATAATAAAAGCTACCATGGTACAGTGGTTAGAATGCTGTATTGCAAGCTAATTCTGCCGACTGCCAGCAGTTTGATTCCAGGTTGGTAAAATGAGGACCCAGATTATTGGGACAATATTCTGACTTTGTAAACCACTTAGAGAAGCCTGTAAAGCACTGTGAAGTGGTCTATAAACTATTGCTATTGCTATAATCTCACATGGATATGTAACTAGTCATAATGGAAATGTGTTGAAATAATTAAGAGAATTGTAGGTTGTTACAATGAAGGCAGTGCTTTGATTAGTCATATTGACTAAATTTGCCATCAAAGATCACATGGAACAGATAAGCAGGTGGTGTCAGTTTCTGGCCTATGACAAGTTTCACCTAAGGCTAATTCACAGACTGATTTATTCCCATTGATGTGCAATATTACCTTTAAATTATTTTTAATTAAATATAAATAAAATTTAAAAATATGTAGATAAGGAGATTGCTTATCATTTGCTTCTAGTTTAGTAAAGCAACGTTTAGTGTGGAAGAATAAAAAAATATTCTTGCCAACATACATCTTGAAAATAGAGAGAGATAACATAAATCATTGTAGAACAGAATAGATTGCCGTGTTGAATCAATAGCTCTAGTGGTTCAAAATGTTGGACTTTCTAGTCTTGCAATGGGAAGACTATTAAAGACTATTATGCAGAAAGCAGTTGTACATTCAAAAAGTATACTCATGCTGTAAATGTGAAAGATAAACAAAACTAATTTTATAAAATAATCACAGAAATGAACACTCAGAATTTAGCATTATAAAAAAAAAGCATCTCGGGGTGTTATTAGGTTCCAAATAAAGCTTACATTGTGGGATTTCTCCAGTAATCTACTGGAGAAATCCAGTAATCCAGTAATCTCCAAGCATTTTTCTACTTTTTTTCAAATTCAAAAGTTTACTTTTTAATTTTTTTTTTCAAAAACAGCCAAAGTCACATTGTATTGCTACTTAGTTGAACTTAACATTTTATCTTCCTTCCAATAAGAATAAGGACTATGAATTATTAGCACTATAATTGACACTATCACCTTTTTTCTATCCTGATCTCCACTTCTTTCTAGACCTCTTGTTTTAGTTTTAAGGGACAAGAGAATAATTTGGCTCTAGTGGACAATTGTAGCTCAATATCTGCTTTTTGAAGAATCTATCACTAATAGATAAAGAATTCTACCAGTTAAATCATTGTTCTGAGATAGTACCATATATCTGTTATCAGCTTCTGAGAGATATAAAAGAAATACAGCTGGGTAAACATCTGTATATATCTGTTAGCATCCTTGATCAGTGTACTTAACAAAGCTATTATTAATCTTTTAAAAAATTCATTACTAATAATGTTAGTCTGGGTTCTTTCATCAAAAGCAAATAATCAGCTTTTTGCCAACATTCATCCAAGAGAATTGTAAGAAGATGTTTTAATATTCATTTAATAGTCCAAGTTGTTAAATAAACATTATCTATGGATTTGGCTGCAGTTCCTAGAATAAAATATCTGGAATCTATTTAATCTAGTAGGATTTTTTTGTCCAAGCACTAGCATTTGTACAGTTCACAATATGTTCAATTTACATATAGAAAAATGCATTTAATGTCTCCTCTATGTCAAATTTAATTCCTAATGGCTTCATAGACACATCTATGTAGAGTTCATAGCAAAACAACAACAACAACAACAACATAACAAGTGATTTTCCATAACCATTTTCTGGCATATTTTTAACTTTCTAATTCAAAGCATATACTGTACACGTATATTATATGTACCCAACAGTATTTCTTGGTGTTCTTCCATTAAGAACAAATCAGGTCTGGCATGCTTACCTTTTCCTGATCAGTTAACATTGGCTAGTTACTTACCATTTCATAATCTCGAAACACATTTTGTGAATTTAGAAAAATGAAATTATTTATCTTAAATGTTTGCATGTTTTATCTTCTTTAATGATTTAAAACTTTCATATGAAACAGGATTGTGACAGGATTCACTACCTTGGAAGTAGTTGGATGGTGCCATGGAAGAGATGTAATTCAAATTAGGATTTGCTCTGTTGTGTCAACTATTACACTTTCTGTTTTTTGAACCTCAATGATCCATCAAGACAAAGATGTTCTAAATTTAATAAACAGAGACCTACAAAGTTGCATAAGAACCAGATTACATAAAGACTTAGTATGCAAATAAGGGCAAACAAAATGTTCCTTTTGGAATGGCAAAAAGTTGTTGAGTTCAGTGGAATGGAACATGACATATTTCAGAAAATCTTCCTTCCCTTTATTTTATTTTTTTCTTTATTGAAAGCATCACCTCACATGTAAGCTGAAAGAATGAAAATTGCCCATGGAAAGGGATTCTCGCCAGGTAAAGAATATGAATGATCTTACCAGGTCCCATTATATAACCACAAATTGTTCCAAATTGCATTACTGAAATTCAATCAAACTATTTTGACTGATTTTGCAAGGTGAGGTAAGGTGAGGTAGAAACCAGCATAAGAACATGAGTAAAATGGACAAATGAAGTATAAATAAATAGGTAGCTTCTTTGAAAATACTTATTAGAATTCTCTTGTAAGCTTAACTCAGGGGTGTCAAACTCACATCGTCATGTCATCATCACATGACGTATTGAGACTTTTTTCCCCTTCGCTAAACCGGGCATGAGTGTGGCTAGCATGTGACACATCAGCCCACAGGCCGTTAATTTGACACACCTGGCTTAACCCTTCCAGTAAATATTTACCTAATTGTGTAATACTGCTGTAGTTTATGATGTAAGCAAGTTGCTGAATGCAAGATTGACTAGATGAAATGCCAAGAAGAATTGCTGTATCTGATATGAAACAGGAAGCTTGATGCATCCATGTGGTCCCTTATATTCTTTCTACAGCCACCACTCCAAACAATTTCAGTCCAAAATGATAAATTTTCAGGCTCTGACTCCCAAAGCTTACTCATTCTTATGACTGTTAAACAGAAGCAAGAGAGAATTGATAACATTTAAAAATATATTGATGTTCTTATAATCTGCTTTGCTATTTGTTTCCAATAAAAATTTATCAGATTCCAACTGATGCCACCTAGTCCTATTATGGACTGTCTTCAACAGAACAAAAGTTTCATGGGTGTCCTTATGTAAAACTTCTGTTTCAAAAACATACAACCCAACAATATGCCTTTAATTACTCATTGCACACAATTAAATTTTAAATGTATTGTGCCTATTCTTCAGGTTTTATATTAGGAGCCAGGACAAACAAATGAACCCACCTACTTTACAAAGTAGGAGAACAAGGAGACTAAGAACTTGAAAAGGAAACTATAGTATTAGACTACAAGAAAAATGTAGGCCAATTACAATGAAACAAATTTAAAATTATAACCAACAAATACATCACATCTTCCCTTTATTAGAGGACCAGTGGAAATATTTTAGACCTCATGTTTGCCTAAGATTTAGCACTTTTTCAACACACATAGTACATAACCAGGGGCGGTATTCACTTAACTTCACTACCGGTTCACAAATGTGAGCATACATGCAGGACCTTCTGCGCAAGCGCAAAGCATCAAAAACGGGACATGATTATGTCCGGGTGGGTGGGGAGAGCCTACTGCCACCGCCGCTATTAGTTCACCCAAACCGGATAGAATCGGCTGAATACCATCACTTTACATAACCAACTATCAAAAATACATTTGAAACCAGTGTTATTTATATGGGTGAGTTAAAATGTAGGCTGACTTTCCTAGCTAGAAACAAAGAAAAAAAATTAGAATGACATTACACTAAGCAGGGGTTTCAAACTCAAGGCCTGTGGGCTGGATCCAGGCCATGGGTGCTTAAATCTGGTCTGTGGGGCCTGCCTGGAAATCTCAAAGAATTGGGCTGTGGTGCCTCTGCCGCAACCTGTTCTGGTCAGCAGGCCGTCCAGGTTGAAAATAGGGCACGAGGGGGGGGTTGTCACGTGAAGCCCCCCATGCCCCGTTTTGGCTGGCAGGGTGCTGCAGGTGGTGTCTGTCCTGCCTCCTCCCCCTCCCCATTCCCTGCCTTCCCTGCCGGCCCAAGGAGAACTATAATGCTGATCCAGACCTTGAAGAAATTCAGTTTGACACCCCTGCACTGAGCATTTTTAAAAGCAACCTGCAAACATTACCAATGTTTTTCATTGCTTTATTCTTGTCCTACTCTGATTCCATTTTTAAACATGCTGTGTTCACCTGGTGATTCTAACCAATGAGGAAGCTGTGTAATGAGCATGTATGCATAATCTGTACCCAATTAAATGTCCATCTAATAATCACACTGTAATATCTTCAATTTCACACTATTGTATAGGGGAAAAAATATGTGGTAATCCCAGTAATGGTGAATTAGGAATTAGCACCTGTGAATCCATTAGTCTGCTGTCAGATAGCTGAAAGCAGCTTAGAAGAAAACATATCACATTCAAAATGATAACTAAGAATGGTATATTCCTGTCTATGTGATTATATTTAATTATTAGGAAGTCTTACTTTGTAATTAATCCATAATTGAGATAGTTTTTGCTGCAGCAATACTGAAGTGACGGGATTTGGGGCTGAGCCAAAGGGCTATCCCACATGAGAGCTCAATTCTATTCTCAAGCTTTGCAATTCCCCATTGCCAGATGTTTTCAAAAGCTGCTTGTGCTCAGTTGTGGTATATTTAAAGCTCATTTGTGGTGTATCTAAAACTATCCTTTTTGAAAAAGTTGTTACCCTGTAGAGCTTGTGGGCAGACTGTTTATCCATTTGCACTATCTCTTTCTTCACCTCACCTCCCAGCTCCTGACCCTAACAGTTTTTTCTAAAGGGAGAAGCAGTTTGATGGCTTTTTATCTCCCCTTCACAGAACCTGTCTGGATTTCTTTTCCTCTTTTATTTTGCATATGATCAGGGACCTATATCCAGTGGTAGGTTTTTACCGGTTCGCTGCGGTTTTGGTGAATCATGCAATGGCATCGGGAGGCTCTGGCCACCCACCTGGACTTCATCGCGGATGCTCTGCGCATGCGCAGAAGGTTCTGCCCATGTGCAGAAGCGCCACATGCGAGCGAAGCAAGCGCATGCATGCGCACGCTCACAGTTCTGAACCGGTAGCAAAGGTAAGTGAAAACCACTACTGCTTATATCCTTTTAATATAAAGTAAGGATGTTGCTGTTGGGGGGTGGGCTTGAGGGTTGCATTTTTGTTTTTGCTTAGTTTCCTTTCTGTATGGAATGAAATAAGAGGATTTTTGTTGCTCTAGGCGTCAAACGGGCAGCCAGTGTCATGTGCACTCTGGCTGTGCAAAGGCAAAAAAAAGTCACAGTATGTCATGTGATGTGATACAAGGAAATTTGGAGAAAATTTGGGTTATGTGAAATCCTTGATTCTTGGTCTCAGTATTTTGAAGTTAGCAGAAATCAATAGCAGATTATCTTCAAACTGCTTTTGAGTAAAAATAGTGATGCTTTATCTTTCAAAGGAGTTTTTTTCTGGGGAAAATTTCCCAGATTGTTTTTTATCTTACATTTCGCCCGCCCACCCCACAAAAGAAAGTAGTGATATCTGAATATATTCACCTCCATTCTTCATTAAAGATTGCCATATTCTCTCACCCAAACAAACGTTAGAAATTATGGAGGATACAAAATGGTGGCTAACAAAGTTTAGCTCTAACTTTGTTACAGTTAGAAAACAAAATATCTTACTAATATTTATATGGTGATCCTCATCTTTGGGAGATTGGTGAGAATTTTCTTTTTTAATTGAAGAAATTCTGTGAAGGGATTCCTCAGTTTCTGTACCCAGAAAAAGAACGGATAATTTTAAAATGACATGCTTGCACAGGTCTATTACAAATTATAGGCTTTCCACAGTAAAAGTGAATCCCCAAAACGAAATCTGGATTGTAAAATGAGATATCAAGAGTATCAAATTACTGATTCTTAGAGAGTGTTGGAAATCTAGAATAATCATAACATGAATTAAACCCAGACTTCCACTTGAACATTTTTTAAGTCACCAGAATTCTGTTTCATCTGGTTGTTCTAGAGGTTTATTTCTCTTTATTAAAAAATTAAAGAAAATTTTTTCTTCCCTAAAGTTAATGACTAAGTACTGGCACTGGTTATTTAACTAAAAGAAAATCACTGCTGTAAGGAGTGGGGGGAATCCAATTTCTGCATGGAATTGTTTGAATTCATGGTTTTTTTAGACTTAAATGTCTAAATTGCATGGGGTTAGTGGTGAGGGAGAGAGTGTTTGGTTTCCTTCCTTCTATAGGTGTGTGGGGGTGGGAAAAGAAACCAGCACTTAATCTTAAGGATTCTTTTACTCAAATAAACCACATCTCTTAGGGTAGATGGGATCTATAGTGCTCTTGTTAATCCAAGCCAGTTCCCTGACTAGAGAGTTGTGCTTTGTTCAAGATGTCATGGTCAAATGGAACCAGAAAAACGAAACCCTAGAAGGTTGTGAGGCTTTTAAAGGTAAAGTATATGTATATCAAGCAAATTTGGGATAGCAGGTTTTCATCTCTCCTGCTGACCTTTGCTACCGAGTTGGTGAAACTCTTGATGATCTAAAACACTCTTTGATAGCCCAGCCTTTATTGTAGCCATCCCTATCATTGACATTTTGTCAGATATCAAAAGCATTATAGTTCCCTATTATTGAAATACAGAATAGGATAGTTATGGTATATTACAGAGGTTCCCAATCTTTTTTGCCCGCGGCTCCCCCGGAAATCCGACCTGCAACTGCGCATGCGCACCAGACGTGCCCGCGGCTCCCCGGAAATCCGACCTGCAACTGCGCATGCGCACCAGACGCCCCAGAAATGGCGCATCAGCGCCGGACCCAGCGGGCGCAGATATTCCGCGGCGCCCCCATGATGATATCGCGGCTCCCTGGGGAGCCGCGGCTCACAGTTTGGGAATCACTGGTATATTATATTAAGAGTATATTTTGTGTAATTACAGTATTTCTATGTTGCCTCCTCAGAGTTCTAGTTGATCCTAATATTAGATGGAATCAATCAGTGGTCATAGTTGACAGAGGCCTGGGGAAGGGCAGGAGTGAGATATGGAAAAGTTAAGGATCCTGTTTACTTCCATTTGCATCAGACCATCAGTGCTCATCTTCAGTTCACTGAATAGTGAAAAGCATGATTGCCTGGGTATAAAATGACTCAGGCTCAAGATTAATTAATCTAGATTGCAGAAAATATGACTTCTGTAACAGAATCATCAGTGCTTGGAACACTTTACCTGACTCTGTGGTCTCTTCCCATAATCCTAAAAGCTTTATCCAAAAACTTTCTACTATTGACCTCACCCCATTCCTAAGAGGACCATAAGGGGCATGCATAAGCGCACAAACGTGCCTACCGTTCCTGTCCTATTGTTTTTCTTTTCTTCTTTCTATATATATGCTTATACCTCCTTATATTTACCCATATATGTTTATATACTATATAATCTTTTGTATGATTCCTACATATATTGTTGTGACAAAATAAATAAATAAATAAAATAAAGACAGCTTTTACCCAAAAAATTAAATAATTTCATAAGCCAACTTCCTGCAACCTGCTCTTTATTTTTTGGGAATGAAGTCAATTATAGTATAACACATCTCAGTTGAATAACATAGGAGTAAGCTACAATAAACAGTAACTACAAGGAAACAGATTCAGAAACTATAAATATATTGAATGAAATAGATATGGAATCCTTTTTGAAAAACTGATGATGAAAATATAACCTTTGTGTCATGTGTGATAAAGGACAGTCTCTTTCTTTAATAATTATGCCTATTTAAAAGTAAATTTATTCTGAAAAGCACAAAAACGAAAGGGGATATAGATTTGATGTGAGCAAGCCTTTGGTTACCTTCATGTTAGCAATATCAAACCAAAGTTTAGATATATCATCCAACAACATCACTATACAATCAACCAGTCAGAATAGAACTGGAAGGGACCTTGAAGCCCAAACCCCTGCTCAAGCAGGAGACCCTATACCATTTCAGTCTCTTCTTAAAAACCTCCAATGATGAAGCACCCACAATTTCTGAGGCAAGCTGTTCCACTGGTTAATTGTCCTCACTGTTAGAAAGTTTATCCTTAATTCCAAGTTACTTCTCACCTTGATTAATTTCCATCCATTGTCCTGCCCTCTGGTGCTTTGGAAAATAAGTTGACCCACTTCTCTTTGTGGCAAGCCCTCAAATATATATGGAAAGCTCAAACAGTTTTTGACAACTTGTTTCTTCAATTTTTTTATTTAGTTTTCAACATCAGAGTTAACACTATATAGGTAATTATATAAAGCAATTCCTTTGTAATAAATTTATATTGATGATTAAGGGGCATGCATAAGAGCACCAGTGTGCCTACTGTTCCTGTCCTAATGTTCCCTTTGATTGTATCCAATCCGTATGGTTATTTCAAGCATATACTTATATATACTGTTGTGTTTGACAAATAAATAAATAAAATTTACCTTGAATTTTTTTATTATAGCTGCAGGAGGGATTTCACAAAGACAAAATTTCAGAAATATAAATTGTTCATTTTAGATTATTTGCTTTGCATCAAAACCTTCTCAAATTTCCTAGGAATTCATTTGCAAAGATCAAGAATATGAGTTATCCAATTTTAGTTCATAAAGGAACACATTTTTAAGTGTTATAGATTTTTTTTAGAGTAAACATTTGTTTTAAATAGATACAACCACTGCAGGACATCAGATGCAATCTCTAACTGACATGTAATCCTGCTAATGTTTTGTAGAAATTAATGATATTTGACTTGTTATGTTAGCATCTGACTGACTACTGCTAAGTTATTTTTCAGTAAAAATTCCATAGGTTTACAGAATATTTTGAAGATTTCAAATCTTGATATGTATCCAGACAAAGTTCTATAGAACTGGTAGACTGCTTCAGAGGTGAAATGTAAAATTTGTTCCTACCGGTTCTGTGGGCGTGTGGGGGGGTGTAATGTGACTGGATGGGCATGGCCAACTTTTTTTTTTTACTTTTAAAAGCATTTTTTCGGTCGAAGAAAAAATGCTTTTAAAAATGCTTTTTCACCCTCTGATGATCACGCGGCTCAGCTGGGGTGGGGGGGGAGGAATTTTTGCTACTGGTTCTCCGAACCACCCGCCGCCATCACTACTGGATCGGGCGATCTGGTCCGAACCGGGAGCATTTCACCCCTGGACTGCTTGGAATATGTGAAAAGATGTTTTAATCTGATCACCAATAATGAAAGACATATTTTAAGCCTTATCAGGCACTTCATCAAAGAGACTGGGTCCCACCATGCTAAAAAAAGTTATTTACTTTTCCCAGGAATGGGAGTAGGCATTCTATTGTAATGTTTATAATGTATCCTATTATAAGTTATATTTAAAGTTTCTAAAACCTTCATATGAATATTAGAATTGTTAAATGTTTATATTGGTTTGTCTATTCGCATTAGATTATTGCAGTGCAATAATCATTGGTCATAATTTATAATGTGAGTTTTATTTTTAATTGTATTGTTCTTAAATAGAGGGCTCTTTCCCTCCCCCTCCATTCTACTGAAAAATGACATCGTTTGGGCATCAATGGCATCCTACATGAGAAGGCGCATAGATTTGGCTGCTTGCTATTAAAAATGATTAAAATGAATAGGTTTCATATTGTTCAAATAGGAAAAGCAAAAAGAATGTATATCTGGATTGACAACTGCCAAATAAAGTTTTCATTTTGGCATAAAGTAAGATGTTAATCCTTGCAGATTGGATAGATAATAAAAAAAATACTGAAAATACTGAAATACGAGTCCTGCGAGTCCCTTGGACTGCAAGGCGAACAAACAAGTCAGTCCTAGAAGGGATCAACCCTGACTGCTCTTTAGAAGGCCAGATCCTGAAGATGAAACTGAAATATTTTGGCCACCTAATGAGAAGGAAGGACTCCCTGGAGAAGAGCCTAATGCTGGGAAAGATTGTGAGCAAAAGAAGAACGGGACGACAGAGAACGAGGTGGCTGGATGGAGTCACTGAAGCAGTAGGCGTGAGCTAAAATGGACTCCAGAGGATGGTAGAGGACAGGAAGGCCTGGAGGAACGTTGTCCATGGGATCGCGATGGGTCAGACACGACTTCGCAACTAACAACAACTCACTGATATTGTCCTTAACTTCATTTGCTTGATAGAGCTTCATTTATTGGGCATATCATTGTTACAGTATCTGAAAAATATACCATAAAAAGAATATTAAAGATATTGCTGAATTGGGAACTTTTTTCTTGCTAAAACAAACAGGGGTTTGAAATAGAAACTTCTGTTTTCTTAGGATGGTACTCGTTGAAAGTCCTATTCAATTGTTTTTGGCATTAGCCGATGCTAGTAGCTTTGTGTTTAACAATGCTTAAAGTGGTAGATTATGTGGCAAAAACATTGTTTTAATAGGATAGTCCTACACAAATGTAATCCAGTATATTTTGCATTTTGTGGGAAGATGAGAAAACTTGAATTTTGGCATATGTGTGGAACAAAAAAAAAGATTAATAAAGGCTGTACTCCAGAACATAGATTACAGTATAATGAAATATATTGTTAAGGGATTGGGATTGGCTAGGAATCCTTTTGGGATCCCTTCCAACTCTGTAATTCCTGATGATAAAATTTACATTTGGAAAGTGTTCAATAGAACTAGTAGGACTGTTGGAATCCTTTCAAAGGCCCATGCAGACTGGCCAGATATCTTTTGCTATGGAGATTGTTCTCAATAATTGAACTCCTCTGGAACAGACCAAGACATTTGGGAATCATGGCTTAGCTTCCCTCCCTCCTCCCAGTTATGGAATGTGTCAATGCAGAGATCAGACCAAAGAAAGAACAAACTATGCAGTCTTTATTTTCTGAAGCTAGTGTTAAGTAAAGAATGAGAATTAGAGATTTAGAAACATTTTGGAGGATTTGCTGATGTTTGTTGGGGTATTAAAGTATGAACCACCATCTCTTCTCAAACTACGTGTTTAAAAATGTTTAAATGGTACAAAACCCTACTTGTTTTCAGGAGCCTAAACCTTAAGAAAATAAATATTGTTATCAGAAGCTTTACAGACAAGAAAGTAGATCAGATAATTAGTTTGATTTTCTGTTGGTTTGGGGTTTTTTTCAGTGGTTAAAATAGGACATAAGAAAATGCATGTCTGCATTTTCAGGAAAAAATTGTCTACATGTTCATTATATGGACCCTTAAAACAGAGCATTCAGGAGTTGTCCCTTTAAACTTTGGAAGCTCTTGTTTGGAAAGATTTAAATTATTGAACTCTTCCAAAGATAATTTCACAGATAATATTGATACTAACGATATAAGTATTGTTAAAATCAACATTGTTACTTCAGTACAGCACTCACTGCAAGCAGATTATTTGGCTGCATAAACTGAAATCAATATCATTTTCATATCTGATTGTATTAAAAAGTTTGATAATGGAGCATCTTTCTGAACAATAACCTGAGTCTGAGTACCCATATATTTTCAGTGTAGGATTCCAAGCTGTGGCAAAGAAGGAAAAACAATATGCCAGTGCATAAACATCAGTTATTTATGAAGTGGACCATATTTGAGATAATAAGACTGTAAACTCAATATGATTCATTGTCTTAATCAGCTTTGGTAACTTTATTCAAAAATATTCTGCTCTATCTACAGTTTAAAGAAACCTCATTCTGAGGGAATGAACTCCACTAGAAATTATTGTCCTGTCCTAATGGAGCAGGGTATTAGGTTGAATGAAATGACTAATTGGACCCGCACACTGGCTTGTGAGGTGAGGCTTTCACCTCAGCAAGAGCATCCCTATTGCTGAGATTGATTGATTGATTGATTGATTTTATTTTGTCACAACATCATATAAAAAGATTATATAGTATATAAACATATATATGAGTAAATATTAGGAGGTATAAGCATATAGGAATGGGGTGAGGTCAATAGTAGAAAGTTTTTGGTTAAAGCTTTTGGGATTATGGGAAGAGACCACAGAGTCAGGTAAAGTATTCCAGGCACTGATGATTCTGTTACAGAAGTCATATTTTCTGCAATCTAGATTAAAGCGGTTGACATTAAGTTTAAATCTATTGGTTGCCCTTGTATTATTGCAATTAAAGCTGAAGTAGTCTTTGACAGGAAGGACATTACAATAGATGATTCTATGAGTTAAACTTAGGTCTTGTCGAAGGCGACGGAGTTCCAAGTTTTCTAAGCCTAGGAAATTTAAAAAGGAAATTTAAAAAGCTATTGATAAAAAGAGCCTATTTTAGTGGACTCAAGAAGTCGAAACAGGATGAAATGGGCACAAAGAAGCTCATGGGAAAATAGAGGGAGAATGTAAAACAAAAAAAAAGCAATGATGGAAAACAAGAAGACATGGGATAGATAGAAAAGTAAAATATAAGGAAGTGGGGAAAGGATCATGGAAAAAAGCATTAGCTAATAAGCTTCCATTCTGCTGCAAAAGATTTGCAGTTCAGTTTTCAATAGTAATCTTTGTAATTAAAGGGCCCAGAAGGAAGTAGAAATTAGCTTGAGCATCCAAGTTCAGAATCTATTCGGTGCATTAGTTGCCAACCCAGACCTACAGCTAATTGCCATGTTAGCCATACTAGACTATAATAATAATGTGACTCCCAAAGTGACCAGAAAAAAGGACAAGACAGAGGGAGCCAAAAAGGATCCTCTTCCTCTCTACTTAAGATAACTTTAAACTTTATTGTCTTTTTACTTAATTCTCATCTAAGGAGAACATCCAAGTCATCCAATCTGGATTTATTTTAGGAAAACCTTTGACATTAATGAGTACTAAAAGGATGGTTTGGTCCCTTGTTTGAAATATAGGGGTTGTGTGTGTGTGGTTTTGTGTCCTACAGATATATCTTTAACTCCATAATTTTAAATTATTTAAATTCTATAACATGTGAAATTGAATGATGCAGGCTACTTCTTGAAAACAGGTTGCAGAGATTGACCGATGTAACATTGTCATCTATAGGGGCATGTATTGACCCTTCTCCTTTTGCTGGTCGAGATGGGAGGCCATTTCTTAGCACCTGACAGATATTCCTTGCTTGGCAAATCTCTGTTCCTTCCCACAGTTATTTGACAGAGGAGGTACCTATTTTTCCTCCCCTTAGAAAGGGCTTGCCTCCTCCCTTCCAGTCTTAGAGATGAAGAGAGAACCTGAGGATATCCTCAACTGCTTCACAGGTATCAGTTGAAATCAGTGGTAAGAAGGAAGCTGAGCAATCTGGCAAATTTCTGTATTGCTCACCTAAACTAGGCAATTTTTGTTAATTCCTAATAGAGATTATAGTTGAGAAACAGCACAAAGTTTAAAATAGCCATGACTACTTTCTTTCTTGAGAGAGTAGAGAGTATAGTTCGATTATATATTTGGAAATTGCTGCATTTTACGTTTGCTTGTCTCTAACACCAACATCTTACTTTTGGAGAATCTTGATTAAAGTGATGATATGAGACCAGGAAGATTCTGGCTAAAGTTCTCACTTGATATGGGATTCAGCAGGTGACTTAAATTCAATTATTATCTCAGTCCCATACACCATCTTGAACTCTTTGAGAAATAGGGGATATACATACTCAACTTAATAAATTGTGACCAAAAAAAGTGTTCTTCGGATGTTTTCAAAAAGCTTAATTCCTGTATGTAGCAGATTCCACCAAGACTTTCACAAGACACTCCTGTAGCACACTTTGTAGACATTTTATAGTTTCTGCTTGTGGCACAATTATTTCTTGAATATTGCCTCCTTTAATAAACTTTAACTACCTTTAGTTTGGAGGCATGCACATGATCTTTTTATGCTTTTAAAAAAACTTACTGGGAGTTTACAACTAATCTTAAAAACTGATTCTTGACATGTTCCTTTGTTTTTTAAATAAACTACTGTGGATTCAGTGAAATTACTGAAAAAGCAAACTAAGTCAGGTTATAATTTGTTGAAGAATTCGGAATCTATAAAAATTCAAATTCTTTTCTTTTAAAAAAAATGCTGTTACAGAACTGTAGGGCCATTAGTTTTACTGTAGACTAAAAAGTGCGTTATTTCCCTGAAATCCCAGTCGGTTTTTTGAGACTATGCTACTAGCAAAAGAATATGTTATATTTTTTGTACATTGCCTTTAGCAGTATGGAAAGTTTTGTTTTGTTTTTCATCTGTTTGTATTTAATCTTTGCTTAGCACATTTGAGTTGCAAAGTGCTAATGGCAATCATAGTGTGATTTCCTTTAGATTTATCTATATGGAATAACTTTTTTTGTCTTTTGTCTTTTTTTGTCTGCTCAAAATACTTAATCATAACGTATCAATTATACCAATAGGTTTGTATTATATTGTATATTGTATTATATTGTTTAATTATAATTATAATTAGTACAAAAGAGCCATTTGATTAACATTTAATGTACATCATTAAATGATTTTTATAATTTGATTGATAGCTGTAGCCTGCTGCTTAATCTGGATGAAAGAATGGATTCTTCTGAGGAGTAAGAGGATTTTAGATTTAGAAGGATATGGTCTAAGGTTCATAGTTTTCTATGGTACAGTAAAGTTAAGGTTAATAGTCATTACGTATATTAGAAGTGCCATACTGACAATATGGCACAGATATAAACCTAGCCTGTGATCAAAAATATCTTTATAAACTTTAGCAGTAGTAGATTTTAGAGTAAAAAACAATACAGAAAAATGGTTAGCTTATCAAGAGTTGATAGAACAGGAACATGGAAAGTATAAGATGAATTCAAAAGAGGAATTGGCTGCAAAGGGATTTAGTTTTCAGTGGTTTTCATATGCACAGTTAAGAAAAATATTTTAAAGGACATTTGAAATTGAGCAGCAGGAGACAAAAATTTGAAGTTGAACTGTGTACAAATGATGAACATATAATTGTACATTTATTAAAATTTGAAATGGAAGAATAAGTGAGAGCGTATATGATAAAATAGGCTGAGAACTTTAGACAAAATATACTGATTAAAATAGTGCGAAAATATGTGATTAGATTAAATTTATATTATGATCTAAAAGAAAATTTTTATAAAATGACATACCATTGGTATAAGAATCAAGAAAAGTTGTCTAGAATGTATGAAGATTTTTCAAATTTATGTTGGAGAAATGGGCAGCATTTTATCATGCCTGCTGGACTTGTAAAAACAAAAACCCAGACATTTTGGGTTGAAGTACATTTTAAAAAACAACATTCAATTGAAACCTTAATTTTTCTTGCTGGAATTAATGGACAGCCAATTAGTAAAGAGCCAATAAAGATTATCTTTATATATGTTTAGTGCTGCAAGTCTTAACAGAGAAATGGTTGGTGAAGATAAAAGAATTAGCAATTACAAATTTAACCTGTTTGATTAGGAAAAAATCAACAATTACCTTGATTAGTGACTAGAAACCCCTTATGGACTTTTTGTTGAAAAAGGAGAAAAATGAACTTGTGACTTACAGGTTTGAATATTAGAAAAAGTATCTTATGGAATATTAGAAACGGTATCTTATGAAAGTAAGGAAAGTGTGGTGAAGGAAGGAAATTAGAACGAGAGGGCACAATAAAAATGCATCTGTAACCCCTGACAAGAAGACTGGAAACCGCTTCTTTATAATCTTTCTTGTCCTCTTTTTCCTTTTCCTTTTTATATTTTATTTTCACTTTTTACCATTCTTCGTTATTTTCTCTTATGGTTTTTATTTTGTGAAATTTCTCTAATCGAAACTGCTTTTTAGAAATTGATAGCAAATCTAAGAATATTAAAAGAGTTTGGCAGGCTGATCCATGAGTAATATCTGTGCTCCTGAATTTTTAGCATGGACGAATGCATTACTACCAAACTAATAATTATTTTTAATAGCCTAGTATTTTAATACTGAATCTGATTTGAGTTATACTATGTAAAAATAGTGGGAGGGAATTGGGGTGAGACTGAGTGAAATAAAAGATCTTGGATCTTTCTTGGGGATTAAGAACTTTTTTGAAGTTGATGCAAACTGCCCTACTGTGGGAGACAACAAAATATCTTAGAACAACCAGGGTCACTGATATGGAGAGATAACTTGCTAATTATTATTTTAATGGTTGCTGAACCAGTTGATATTTGTACCTGCCAAACTATATTTTCTCCATATTAACACAGCAGAAGCACTACTGTTTCAGCTATTGTAAAAAATCTTCTTTGACTAAGCTTGCACTTTTGCTTGAGCATAGATGGGCTTTGTGAATATTTATAAAATTACTTTCTGAGAAGCTAAAGTATTTACCAGATTCTGAACAAATTATACAATCTTCTTTTTTAAACCTTGTACACTGTAAGTATTTTACAGAAACTAACCCGGCTTGAAAAGATAAAGGTAAATGTCAATATTTTGCATTATTGCCTGACTTTTAATAGTTTCTTTTTAAATTTCTTGCTAATCTAATTCTAAACAAAAGTTCTGTTTAAGATTTTTACGTCTAAAATCTCAAAAAATCTTCTTTAAATGTTGCTATGTTAACATAACACCCCCTTCTTCCACCCTGTTAGAAATACAAATAGCATTTATTTACACGCTTATCTCGTTTCCCTTTTTAGTACAGAGTGATGAATCTCAAATGACTTACAGTAAACAAAACTGATGTAGATCTACTTCAGGGTGTGCCTATATTGTCTTTAAATTTTGTTGCACAAACTTTTTTTCATTAGCATATATGTTGACATCAAGAAACTCATTCGACATGTTCTGAATTGCTGCGATGGCCCCAATGCTTCAAGTGAATCTGAGAAATTAAAGCTTCTGGTGCCTCTCTGAGCTGTAACGTATTTAAATGGTTTAGAACTAATTTCCTCTTGCGGCACAGCAAGCACCTAGCTCTGTTTGTCTCCAGCTTTTGAAGCGCAGTCAGAATGGTGAGGATGGATAGAGATATGTGGGGCTGCATAAATAAAAATAAATATTAGATGGCAGTTACAAAATAAAACTCAAACCTCCTGCTGCCATCTTCTGGCTGTCTGTATTTTTGCATACTGAAGTATTATACCTCAAAATTTAGTTACATTCTCTCTTTGAATTTTCCTTTCTTGTGATTTTAGCAAATATTTTTCATAGAATCTGCAACCATAGCAACCACTCTGACTGATTGATGAGTATCCTAATATTAAGATTATTGATTAGCTATTAAATCTACTACTAAAAGTATACATTATCTGAGGAATTCTAACAAAAAAGAACTTCGAACTTTGACACAGATTATTGGCTTTATCAAAGTATAACTACAGGGAACAAGAGGATCTATAGTTTGTCAGGGAGCCCCAACAGTAATGACTGGCCTTTGTCTTGAATGATTTCAGAATGGATGCCAGATCTAAAGATAAACAACGAAGTCTGAATCATTCTCCCCTAAGAGGTTTAGGCTTTTGTCTACTCTGTGCAAGAGAAAGAATCTGTTTTCAGAACTTTTATTCAGTTTAAACTATGGCCACAATCCAACACGAGATTAAATGCTCTTAAACCCCTTAAAGTCAATGAATCTAAGCAGATTTAACTGGTGTTGGATTTGTCCAATGTTTTATTATACTGATACTTTTCTGGGGAAACTGACAATTCTGTAACTAATATCAAGTCAGGACTTGCATAATAGCATTTA
The DNA here is from genome assembly GCF_028640845.1 of Ahaetulla prasina. Taxonomy (NCBI): domain Eukaryota; kingdom Metazoa; phylum Chordata; class Lepidosauria; order Squamata; family Colubridae; genus Ahaetulla; species Ahaetulla prasina. The sequence goes on along the minus strand of NC_080541.1, from coordinate 187,194,896 downwards.
TTCCAGTAGCAAAAGTAGTATTTTACAACTTAGTATCAAGACGCTTTTAAGAAATTGAAGTAAGTGCAACTTAGAAGAAATTATTCTTCCACAGTCTATTCAGGTACCTGTGTCTAATTTAGCAATATCTTTGTGCTGGCCTTTCTGCCTCTTTTTGTGAACATGTGGCTCAAGGCAATCTAGATGCAAGTACAGAGTATATTTGAGCTACTTTTCCTTTTTACATGGTTTTTACTGTAGAACTTCCAACTTAGTCCATAGAGATTCTTGTCAGTATCTGTTATCCCGAATAAAAAACTGAGAACACTGCTTGATATAAATTATATGCTAGAACTTCAGGAATTAACAGTAATCCTGGTATTATTTCGTTTGTTTGTTTATATGCTACCCATCTCACTGATAAAGTGACTCTGGGCGGTGTATTATTTCCTAGCATCCCCACTTTAATAAGCTGTTTGAATGACCCTTTCTGCAGTGGGAAAGAAAAGGCAGCATCTGGTATCCACATGGCTGGGCCTCTTGTAAGACAGTGAAATGTCTTCGCTTTACATTTTCCCTGGCATTTCTGCATCAGCATATCTCTCCACTCATCTTGGAATGGATGTTTTTCTATGTTGTCTTTGCTCACAGTAACATTCTTGGTTTGATCTCTCCTAGGTGCATAGCGTAATGTCCATGCTGTGCTACACTCTGATTATAGCATTTCTGATTGGCATATGGGCAGCACCAAAATCTGAAGATAATGTCCCTCTGGGCTCCCCTGCAACATCTGACCTTTCTGACACCAGCTGTGCTAAAACTCACGAGGGTCTGAAGGCATCTCGAAACACAGACCAGCGCCATCCTGCTCCTAAGAAGGCAGAGGATCAAGAAATTGGATCGGCAGCAAACATCATTGTGGATCCCAAGCTTTTTCAGAAGAGGCGGTTCCAGTCACCTCGTGTTCTGTTCAGCACTCAACCCCCACCATTGTCAAGAGATGAGCAAAGTGTGGACAATGCGGACTCTCTTAATAGGAATATCCGGAGCAAACGTGAAGCTCATCCTGTGCATAACCGAGGGGAATATTCTGTGTGTGACAGTATCAGTGTCTGGGTTGCCAACAAAACCACAGCAACGGACATCAAAGGCAAACCGGTGACTGTGATGGTGGATGTAAATCTTAATAATAATGTCTACAAGCAGTACTTTTTTGAGACCAAGTGCAGAAATCCAAAACCAGTACCGAGTGGGTGCAGGGGCATTGACTCCAGGCACTGGAATTCTTATTGCACCACAACACACACATTTGTCAAGGCATTAACCATGGAAGACAATCGGGCATCCTGGCGCTTCATTCGGATTGACACTGCCTGTGTGTGCATAATCAGTAGAAAAACTGAGAACTTCTGATTGACCATTGGTTGCTCCAATACTCACTTTCTCCCCATCCCCTACCTCAGCCTGTAAATTATTTTAAATTATGAGGGCTCTATGATATATTTATAGTTTATACAATGAAATAAATGAATCATCATAATTTATTAAATCCTTTTGAAAACTGAATACATGATGTGAGCATTAATGGCATTTTTTTCCCTGTTAAACAAATATTTTAGCTTTTCTTTAATATGCTTGTCATAGAAAAGTTACTGAAAAGAATGTATGGCAGTTTTCAGTGTCCTGCCCCTGATCTTTTTATTTAATGTGCAGTTGCTTTGTTACTCTGTACTAGATCAAACTTCATTACCTACAAGTCCATTAGTGAAATTCTCCCTTTCCTAGGTCAGAATCATTCGTTCATATTACACATCTGAGGAGATGCATAACTATCATTGGTTTCAGATACGCTGACTTCCTTCTGTTTATACATTCTAAATATTATATTTGCGGCTGACTTCTTGTTAAACTTGTCTTCAGAGCAGTCCCATACACATCTATTCATTTATTATTCATTTATTTTTATCCCATTTGTATTATTTTTACAAATAACTAAAGCTGTGAACATACTGAACATATCTTTTCCCCACAGAAACAACCCTGTGGATTGGGCTGAGTGAGTGGCCCAAGGTCACCTACCTGGCTTTCATGGCTAATGTGGGACTTGAACTCATGGTTTCTGGCTCCCTCCGTGCACCTGCCCCAACACAATACAACTCACAGTGAAGACAGAAAATCCCTAACCCAATAAATCATATTAGCAAACACCCAGTCCTATTGCACCAGTGTGAACATATTACACGTTGCGCTGGGCCTGCAAGTCCATCATACTACGTAGTTATGATGTTATTTCGCATTCAGGAGTCTGACAGCCCACGGATAAAAACTGTTTTTCAGTCTGTTTGTGCGGCTGGCTATGCTTCTATTTCTCCTTCCCGATGGTAAATAAGTGCTGACCAGGGTGTGAGTTGTCCCTGAGAATTTTCCTCTCTCTTTTAAGGCAGCAACCACCACCGATCTCATCTAGTGGTATCAGGGGACAGCCCACAATGTTTTGTGCTGTGCTCACCACCCTCTGTAATGTTTCTATCTGCAGCTGTCGGATTCAATATTTTTCAAATTGTATACAAATTTATTTTTCCTTTTATAGGAAACATTTAAGCAAACATTTTGCTTCCTATTTTATAACATGTAGTTAAAAGCAACTACTTTTTAGTCAGCTGCTGGCAAAATTAAAACCAGCCTGAGGCCAGCTAGATTTACGTCTAACTCCATCCCATTTAAATCAATAGAATAAAAGTGTCCTGATTGTTGTTTCCTCAAGATATAAAATCCAATTTCACACTTTCATGTTTCAAAATAGGTTCCACTATTTTCAACACGATTTGCTCTCAAGCAAGTATATGTAAGATTAACGTCTCATATGGCAACCTAGGATGTATTTACTTCAGATTTATTTATGCTTTTCTGTTTAGCAGATTTTCTCCATGGTAAGTAATTGCAGGATTGCAGTTTTAGTTGCAACTGATTTGGTTAGGTTTGGGATCAGTGCAGAACTCCATGGATTAGTCTAAACATTAATGATTTTATACCCAAATGTTACCTTTGTGAAGAATTTTAATCTAATCAAAGCTGAATATACACAAAATAAATAGTAGAAAGTTCCTGAGAAAACAGCCCTTCTGATGGGGAAAAAAAATACATTTTGGTTGATTTTTAGGAATAAAGACCATCCTGGTCCTTTGAAGTCAGTGGAAGTGATTGATGAAAAAATTGCAAATGATATTCCTCCCCTCTCCTGCCCAGAATTGCCAACCATTTTCACTCAGAGAATGAATGAAAATTGAATACATAATTGATTGCCACCAGCAATTGGAAGATTGGCTGCAGAAAGAAACACAATTGGGAAGCATATGCAGGGTATTTAAAATTGTTTCACCAAAATATGGTGTTGATTCATTGGAGTTAAAAATATAGCCTTTCAAGCATTTTTTAATATAAAAATATTAAACTTTGTGCCATCCATACATGTTGTATTTCAACTGCCATCATCCCCAACTAATATTATGTGTCTACATGCTGGTTGGAAACGATGGGAAGTGAAATCAATCACAGCTGGAGAGAGACCCATTGGGAAACACTTTTTATAATACTGTTGATAAATGCAGATGACTTCCTTTGACCAACTGATATTGGGGTTGGAAATGAGTTTGTTTACACAACTTTTTAGAAATAGATTTTTGGCAATTTTTTAAAGGAGTATAACCCATAAGCAAACTTCCTTTTCTCAGTTTCTCTCCCACACTGGAGAAAGCTTTTAACCTTCATGACTCATTGGGGTGAGACCTACAATGTGTGTTTCAGCCAATTCAGTCTGCATTAAAGAAATCTTAATTTCATTGGTTTTTTTGAAAAAGTAGCATTTGTTTTTAAGAAGCCAGTTCAAGATAAATACGATGCAAATTTCAAGCTACAGAGCCTTTCAGACAGTGGTGGGATTTAGCCAGTTCGCACCACTTCGGGAGAACCAGTTGTTAACTTTCTGAGCAGTTTGGTGAACTGGTTGTTGGAAGAAATCATTAAGGCAGAGAACCGGTTGTTAAATTATTTGAATCCCAACATTGCTTTCAGAATAGTGAAATCTTCAAGGGAAAAACAATTCAAGAAGATTAGGAAATTCTTAAAAATAGGATAATTAAGGCCCAAGTTCAAACAATACAAAAGAGAAAAACAAATGGGAGTCAACTGCTGAAACTAGCATAGTTGCATAAAAAAGGTCTCTGATTAACTGAGAAACAAAAAGGACAAATGAAAGGGCATATAGCAAAAGCAGAATATCTGGAAACAGTCTGTCTCTATAAGGAAGACTAAGGTTTAGAATGAACTGAGGCTTGTTATGAACTTCAAAAGTAACAAAAAAAAAGCATTCTTTAGATGTGTGTGAACATGAAGAAAGTCAAGAAATGGGTTGAGTTTTCTGCTGGCTAGTATTGGCAAGATGGTGATTTGCAACATGAGGAAGGCTGAACTGAACTGCACTGAACAAACTCCTAGTTTGCAACTGTCTTTTCACAAAAGGAAAAATGGTCAATTGGTCAGAAGCCACAGAAGAGAAATCCAAATCAAAATATTTAAGGAAAGAATATCTAGTTATTTTGGGTGAATTCAAGTCTCTGGAACCACATTGGTGGTGAACAAGTAGATATTATCTCAGAACCACTGACTACAATCTTTGAACCCCTGAAATACAGGGGAAGTTCCAGAAACATTGGCTAATCTTGTTAAAAGGGGGAAGATGGGATCTGGGAAACTAAAGAATTAATAGCTAGACTTAGATGAGGAGATAGAAAGGATGCTTATCAAATTTCAAATAATATAAAGGTGGGAGAAAAGCTGATACCTCAGGAGGCAGACTCAGAAGTCCAATGAATCTTGATATATTTGACTATTGGGTCCTATCCACACTATCTATTCAGTGCTGAGATATGTAAGAATCTGAACTTTGGTAGGAAAAACCAATTTTACAATATAGATGGTACCTCGCTTAGCAATAGTACTTACAAAGAGGTTTCTGGGTAGCTGGGTACACGATAAATTAAGCATGGACCAGCAGTAAATTACATCTGCCAAAGGAGCCAAAGGAATCTTGTGCTGCATTAACAGAGGTAAAGATCATAGGAAATAATAGTTCCACCCTATGCTAAGCTTGTCAAACCACACTTGGTATTCTGTTATGGTGATTATAATAGAAGAAGGATAGATAATGAATAACTTGAAATAATTCAGAGAAAAGTGAGGTGCTCAAAGGCTAAATCCAATGAAGAACAATTAAAGGAATAGGAAATGTTTCATATAAAGAAAAGATGCCTAAAGGGAGATATGATAACAGCCTTTCAATATTTGTAAAGGTGTCACATGGTGTTGATTTATTATATAGTATTTGTTTATTTTCCAGAGCACCTAAGGGTAGGACAAGAACCAATAGGGAAGATTTACTGAGGGAGGGTTCCTTTCTTTTCCATTCCTACTATTTGATAAGTCTTATGGTGGGGGAAGTTAAGATAGGCTGCCTAAATAGCCCCTAACAATTCAACAATTCTGTACTGCTGAGAATACTGTATTTTTGTCACAAATGCTTGAAACATTATGCTAATCCTTATGCTAACTTTATGCTATGCTTTAGATGTGATAAAAATGGCTTAAAAGATCAATCATAGTATATGTAGTGTTGATATTAAGTCCAGACTGATTCCTATTGCAACAAATAGCTTTTCAAATACATGTTTGACATATGGAGTGCAATCTTGAAGAAGCTGGGTTTTTTTAGCAGCTTCCCTGGTGAAATTGTAACTGAATTCAATCTTCTTAACTTTTGTTTCTTTGATTTGGGTTGGGTTTTTTACTTGAAAACTGAGAAGTTGACTCAAAGCAATTGTTTTCCGTCTCTTTCTTATGGCAGGTGATACCAGATGGGAGTAAGTTGAAACAATCACTCTCAACCGCAAAATAAATAAAATACATACACGACATTTTATATTGTGGAAAGATTGGTAGCTCTTTAATTTTCTGAGACCACATTTTCCAATGGGAAAAAAAATTCACACTGGGAATGGGTCATAGCTATGGAAGGAATGTTTAGGTTTATTTGGAGAAAAGTAAAGGAAAATAAGTTTGCAGATATAGTTAAAACACTTCCCAGAAATGGATTAAGAAGAATTCAGGAGCATCAAGCAAATGTTCTAAGGCAGGGCTGTCAAACTCTCAGCCCACGGGCCGGATGCATCATGCACTGTCCATGTCCATGCCCGATTTAGCAAGGGGGGGGGAAAGTCCTGATACGTCATGTGACGCTGCCCTGACGACGTGAGTTTGACACGCCTGTTCTAAGGTGAGAAGTGCTATGTGGACCAGTCTTCTAAACTGGGAGAGAGATATGGTGCTCTGGCATGGTGAAAGCTTGTGAGGTTTTATCAAACTTCAGCTAAGAGATTGCCACCAACATCACAACTGCTGCTCCACTGCTGTCTTTGTAATGAGTTAATGAGAAACATGTGTTAGACCTGGCACCTCTTCAAAGAGCTTGAGAACTCTGATATAGATTCAGTCTCCAAATTGCTGGAATAAGTTGAAGGACTGGCAGATGGCATACTTCCAGCCAGCCTAGGCTTCTTCCTGCTACACCTCTACTTCAGATTGTTGCCAGGGGAGACAAGGACAGCTGCCACTCAAGTTCATTTGCAAAAGATACACAGGTTCTTAAAGTGACCAACTACCCTTTATTTGTCCCATTGAATTCAAATTATTTTCAAGTTGGTTTAAAAAACAAACATTTGTATTTTGCATCTATGCCACCTATGGCAATGAGATAAAAATAGTCTCTCCTCTACATCTGCTTTAAATCATAAAGTTCAGAAGAAAACCATTCAGTTTTGGATTCAGTAACCCAATTCGCAATCCCAAATTTAACATGTTGTTTTGTTATGAACCTCATTGTCACATCGCTTTCCAAATGATAAAATAGAGACAGAATAAAAAGAAATATTGTGCCAAATATTTTTTACATGTTAAAAACATTTAAGATACAGAAAATTGTCCATTGAAGCAAACCATGATCTGTAAATAAAATTTCTAGTAATCAGGTAGATGATGATCTGAACATACTATTTGGCTAAAATTCAGTTATTTACCATAAGTACAATGGATGGTTACAGGCAAGCACAAGAATACATTCATACATCATGCTAAGCTGTAGTACATTAATAGTTAAACAATTGGTTGGTTTTGCACAGAATACTGTCATAAATCATATGATTGGTTTATACTGGATAGTATCACATGGACAAAAATCAAATTATGGTTTAGCTCAGCATTTGGTGTAAGCCCATCAGTTTCAATTGCAAGATTTACATTCAAACCAATATTAACATTTTTTTAAAAAGTTGTAGAGTATTCCTTTGGAGTCATATATTCTAAGCCTTCCCAATACATTCTGGAATCATAAATGTTTGCTAAAGGTAAAATATGAGTGGTTATATAATTTCAAATAAATCTCAAAATGCCTTGTACAAACAATCCCATATTCTTTATTTGAAATTAAGCATGCTTTACCTAAAATGTGCTTTACATGCTTTTAGCTTGCTTGCACCTACTGGAATATTACAGTGCAAAAGTTGAATGTTTGCCCCAGGCCTTTTCAGATTAGAGCTGGTGTATCAATCAATACAAAATGTAGTGAAATTCTGTTACTACTACAATTAAGGATTAACTGGTACAATTAGGAATAATGTTTGAGAATGACGTAAACCTGATTCATATAGCTCAGTAAGAAGAGCTGGTTTCCTTATTGTTTAAACAATGGCTGAGAAATTGATTAATCAAGAAATTGATTAAAAATCAAAACAATTAACAAAATGTGCTGCCATAAGTAGTGCTAATAGTTACTACCTTAAACCTAAAAATATTACACAAGCCTTTCTTGAGCTGGCTCCTGGCAGATCTCAGAATTCTTAACCAAATCTGGATGCATTTCTAATTCAGATGGAGGAAGCTCCATCTGAATTAGACAGAGCCACATTAGACAAATTACTTGGATATGACTACTAAACATCGTGGCTCCATATAGGTTCAGAATAAAGATGCTTGAGCACTGGTTGTTGGGGAACAGCAGCAATTGATGTTATTGGTCTCCTGTTTTGCTTGTGAACTACCACAGGGGCAATTTATAGTAATTATTTTTTTTTTCTGAAGAGCTAAGCAACCAATCAAGAGCTTAACCTTGACCTGCTTAAGAAAACCAGATAAGAAAAATCATAGTTCTTGTTGCATCCTCAGAAATATTTATGAAATAGTATTCGTTACCTTCAGTGCATCAGAGTTTCAGTCAAATATTGCTGGCTGATGATGTACATTTTTTCAAGGCTGCCTATAAACCTCTTACATCCAGTCTAATACAGTATCACACAATTGTGGTTCATTAAATCCATTAAAGCAATAAAGAGGACATGGTGGGTTTTTAAACTAACATGGCTAACATAATTCCCAGATTCAGACAGCCTCCCACAAAGCTGCAGCCTGAACTGTCCCAGGAAAAATCCTTCCTGGCTTTTGTCCCTCAACCTGGGTCCAGGGGTGAAATCCAGCAGGTTCTAACAGGTTCTGAAGAACCAGTAGCAGAAATTTTAAGTAGTTCGGAAAACCCGCAAAAACCACCTCTGGCTAGCCCCAGAGTGGGTGGGAATGGAGATTTTGCAATATCCTTCCCCTGCCATGCCCACCAAGCCACGCCCACAGAACCAGTAGGGAAAAAGATGAATTTTGCCCCTGCCTGGTCCCTGAGCTCCATTTTCCACAACACAAAACGGTTACTGGATTTGAAAGACTGACTTTATCTTGTTGTAGACTCTGTCTCTCTTGGTGCTTCTCTGTACAAAATCATCAGGTCAGAATATTTGGTCTGTTATCAACAATAACTGAGGAAAAAAAATTTAGGTTAAAGACCACAGCTACAATCTTTCACTTCCCCGTTGCAAGCTGACAACCATCCTGTCCACTTTAATTTCATGCCCCTAAAAATCACACTAACCCTTGCAGAAAGCATGTGAAAATATTAAATATTTATTTATTTTATTTTTTATTTATTTATTTTGTCACACACTATATATAAGCATAAGCATGAAATAACTATACAATATATAAGCATATATATAAGCATAAGTATGTAATAACTATATTAATTGGATATAATGAAAGGAAATAATAGGACAGGAACGGTAGGCACGCTTGTGCTCTTATGCACACCCCTTACAGACCTCTTAGAATGGGGTGAGGTCATATAGTGGTTTTTATCAGCTAGGACTGGGTTAGAAAAAGCTGATACCAAAGAAGAGTGATTTTTACATTTATCTAAGACAATTAAATGCATAAAATCTTTTTTAGTGGACCTGCTCATTGACTATTGCCTAGATTAGATTCTGTGATCTTAATTAAACATGACAACTTTTCATTAAAGGGATGGGCAAGTTTTGGCAGGAGAAATAGTGATGGCTAAACAATAGGGAAAGTATTAAGGGAAAGTAGGTATTAGCAAACACTAGATGTATCATACACAGGAGAACACTCTAGCAAGTATGGCATATGCAAAACTATTCTTTTTCTAGCTGATTATTTGCATAATACATATAAAAACTGGGCATCTGCAACCTAAAACAAGAAACAAATAATACTAGTGAGACGGTACCAGATTGGTCTGGATTCAACAGTTTGGCTTATGGTATCAATGTATTCAGCTACATGTAGGTAGAACAAAAAGCTATCTTATATTTGCATCTCATTTATTCTGCTGTTCCCAATTTAAAATAAAATGGTCCCTCTTTAAATACAGAATCAGCTGCTATCTTGATAAATGTATTTCCAGGCCAATATTTGCCAAGTTCCAAGAATCTGAAGATGGAATTTATTAGAATTTATTAGTACAGGTTAGCGACAGAATTTCATGGAGAAAATCTATAAGGGCACTAAGGAGAGCCAGACTGGTGTAGCGGTTAAGGCATCAGGATAGAAACTGGGAGACCATGAAGTCTAATCCTGCTTTGGTCACAAAAAATGGGCACTAAGAGTTAACATTGACTTGATGGGGCATAATCAAAGATTAATCAGGTAAGCAGAATCAATCCTTCCATAGCCATTAATTTTCCCTTGCAAATATGTCTCCCTGGGAAGTTGATAATAGATTTAGATTTAATTATAATGATTATTAGAATGTAATTATTATTACATTTGCTGGTCACAACTGGCAAATAAGGTTATTATCTTCTATTAATGACTCCCAACATTATATAAATACTCTTAGTACATAAATGAAGAAAGTATGGTCCTCCGGATATCAATGATGAGGGACAATTCAGAACAGAAGAAAACAAAACAAAACAAAGCAGGATAACAGAGTTGGAAGGGACTTTGTAGGTCATCTAGTCTAACCCCCCTCCAAGACCCTATACCAATTCTGACAGATGTGAGAACTTCCAGTGGTGAAGCTCCCACATCTTCTGAAGGCAAGCTGTTCCATTGATTGATAGTTCTCACTGTCAGAAAATTTTTCCTTATTTCTTGGTTGAATGACTCCTTGATAAGTTTCCATCCATTATCCCTTGACCGGCCTTCAGATGGTTTGTAAAATAGGAAGATTCGCTTCTCTCAGTGACAGCCCTTCAAATATTGGAACACTGCTATCATGTCTCCCCTAGTCCTTCTCTTCACTAGACTAGCCATGCCCAGTTCCTGTAATCGTTCATTGCTCTACAGCCTTGCATTAATATTATAAGAGAAACCGAGAATACATATTATTTCTTCTTAACATATAATCTTAGCAAGTGTCCAGGTTTAATGAACTTCAAGTGACAATGTAAACTGACTTTGCATAACAAAGTCTGAAGCATAACATACCTTTTTTCCAGCTATGTGTGTACTACATTAGAAAAGTATTCATTAGAAATGTTCAATCTCTGGTTCAAATAGAAAGTACGAAGAACAAAAGCAAGAACATTGTGTGGTCTTGTGAGATTTTCAACAGGGCTTCAAGCCCACAAGGAAATAACTACTGGATTAACGGAAGGCGCACAAATATAAGAGTTAAATCAGTAACAGATTAAGTTTTATCCCTATAATTCTAGATGAGGCACATTGCTCCAGGTGATTTCAAATGAAATAAAAGGAAAAATAATTCAACACATGTTAATCAAAATAGCCATTCTCCAATTTCATTTTCCTAAGAAACTGAGCTGCTGGCAAGGATTTACTTGATACAACATTGATTATATATGTGTCCATTTTTAAAATTTTGTTTCTTCTAAAAAATATTACACATCCCCAGCTTTTCATAAAACAGCATGAAATTTGCTTCACTTATGCTCTTTATTATTAAATCTATGAAGGTTTAATTGACCTAAGATAACCCGACCAGCACACAAATTATACGAGTATTATTGAGCTGGTTGGTCAAATTGCTGTTCTTGAAGCAACATGTCACATGTGTTTGGGAAAATGCCAAATATGAGTAGGAAGAAATTATCCGTTATGACTGAGTGACCAAGAGGAAAGAAATGGCTGAGCAAAAGGGAGAGAGAAGCACAGGGCATTAGACCAAGGTAAGGAAACCAAGGATATAAAGAATAATTCAGGCTGCCTGCATCGTGGCCAATGAAAGAGAAGTTGGAGGTGGATAGCAAGAGATGCAACATAGACCAACAAACAAACAAACGAAATGTACATGTCCAAAAGAGCAATGTGCCATAAGGTATTTAGCGTATATGCGTGGGTTTACATCAGCATTTTTTTTTCACTGAGTTTGCCTTAATACCCGGTTGAAGTATTTGAAGTTAAAATTTATCCCCATTATAAAATAAATTTTATTTCAGTATTCACTAAAGGTTAAAACAGAGGCAGCCAGATATATTAGGTACCTGGTTAACATTATAAAAGCAACATGTTAAATCAGAATGGAGAACCAATAATTAAGTTTTTAACATGCTGCTGCAGCTACTACTTCTCAAGTTACTAAATGGTAAGAACACCACAAACAAATGTCAAGAATTCCCATGAGAAATAAAGGAAGCTTTTTGTGGTATTTGCATAGAGGGTGGGAAAATAATTCAATTCATAAATAAATCAAAGAAAAATAGAATAAGAGTGGAAAAGGAGTTCACAATATATGAAAAGGCCTTTGTTAATATTTTAGTTTGAATTCCAGAAATCCTACATTATGAACTTATTTTAATGGTTAAATAGACCTGTGATCCGTTGGATGATTGCTTCAGAGATATTTTCTTTCTTCCTAAACAAAGAAACAGAATTATCATGAATGGACAAAAAATCCGAGGGAGTGGGAATGACTTTCGACTTACTGTCGGCTTTCCCATTTAATTTCTACTGGGAAGTTGACAATGAGCATTGGAAATTTTCCTTCCTTCTTCCTTGCTTCCTTCCTTGCTTCCTTCCTTCCATCCATCCATCCATCCATCCATCCAGGCTTCATAATTGACATTGTAGGAAGCTGTCAAAGAAGGTTGCAAATAGTTATCACATTACCAAAAGACATTTCAATATTGTAATTGTAACCCTGGCACTGAACCCCCAGATTGCAATCATGTGATCACAGGGAATCTGTGACAGATAATAATAGCAATAGCACTTAGACCTATATACTGCTTCATAATGCTTACAGCCATCTCTAAACAGTTTACAGAGTCAGCACATTGCCTCCAATAATCTGAGTCCTCATTTTACTGATCTCAGAAGGATGGAAGGTTGAGCCAACATTGAGCCAGTCAAGATTGAACTCCTCGAGTGGGCAGTGAGTTTGCCTGCAGTACTGCATTTTAACCATTGCGGCACCATGACTCTTAAGTATGTAAGATGTAAGTATGAGGCCTGGTCAAAAGCATCATAAATTTGAATGGTAGCTGAATGAGTGGTTGTTAAACAAGGATCATCCGTACCATTTCCTCTAGTACATTTTTCCTCCCCATCTTCTTTGATAGCAGGGCAAAACCAAGACAAACCCCCTTACCATGATCTACAGCATTAACATTTATATTTCCAATTTGTAGATCAACAGTCATTTTCCATTTAGTCCCAGGTATTTATTTTATGATAAACTGAGATTATATTGCAAATTATAACTTAGGGGATCAGACACCTGAAGAGTTATGAGAAGTGGGGTGGAGTATTAAACTAAATTGTGTAAGTATGATTATTTATTTTATTAAATTAAGCTCTATGTGGGGCTGCACTTGTAAAGTATCTGGAAGCTTCAATTGCTTCAAAATGCAGCTCCTGCATGGTTTTGTGCAGGCCTAAGTGTACATATGTGTAAAAGCGAAAGCTGCTTTGGCTGACAATTTGCTTTCAAGTCCAAGTCAAGGTGCTGATTGTCACCTTTAAAGTCCTAAATGGCTTGGAACCAGGTTATTTGAAGGATAACCTTCCAGTTATAGCTACATGATCTACCACTGTGGGGAGGTGAGAATGCTGTGAGCCCCTCTCTTAAAGGGGGTGCATCTAGTGGGCCTTCTCCTTGGTGGCTCCCTCCCCATCATCCTCACAGAAATAAGATTACCCCCCCCATTTTGACACCCTAAGACCTGGTTTTGCCAATGGTCCAGGAACCCAGGGTGGAATGGAACACATCTAGTCGCTTATTGATTTATATATATAAATATTCTCTGTAAGCTACCCCACTTTGAGTTGTGTGACCATATAAATTTTCTTAAATAAATAAATAAAATTTCTACGCCAGCCATTTAACCACAAGAGGTAACTCTAGGCAGCTTATAACCAAATTTGTGTGGAACAGATTTGAGGAAATCATGCATAAAAATGAAGGTGTGGGTATAAATATGAATGAAAGAACTCATATGTATGCATATATGAAAGGAATTCATAAGTTGATGCTAGTTCTGCATTACACTCCAGTGATAATGAAAGAACAGGAATGAGACTTGGGAAAAATTGTGCCATGGGAAAAAAATTATGCCATTATGCCGATCCATCCATTCATATGGATGGATGGGAGCAAGATGAGAGAATACAGAAATAATGATTCAGCCATTCAAAGTTTCATGTATGAATGAGAAGGTGTTTGTTTGGCGAGTATATGCTTAGGAGAAAAATACATCTTTTGAATAGATAGTCTAAATCTATTCATGCAAATCAATAGTGGGTTGCAAATCCCGTCGCTTCCGGTTCGCTCGTGGACACACACACGCTCCTGCACATGCGCAGAAGTGTCCGGGAGGGCAGAGCCTCCTGTCACCACCGCTACCGGTAGCAAACCACCACTGATGCAAATACTGGCAAAGAAATGCATCTAAAAGTATTATTGACTTGATTGTGTATGATGAAAGACTAAGTTTGTGAAAGATATAATGAGAGATTTTGAATGTGGGGAAATGGACCTGGAAGACAAGAGAAGGCATGAAAGAAATGTGACTGAATCTGGAACAACTATAAGAACAATATTAGAGGAGAGATTAATCTATAAACAGAACAAATGGAAAGTGGACATAAAGAAAGATGACACGGAAGCAGTTTGGAATTATGTTCCAAATATTACCTTTACTGTTATATTAATGTACAGTTATAAACTGTACAGTTATATTAATGGAAAATATGAGAAGGGATGATGGTGAAATGATGAAAAAAATCAGTAAATGAGAAAAAGTTTGCTGCTGCAAAATAAGAGGGTGAGATATAGAGAGAGGGAAAGTTGCAAATTGTAGTCAAAGAGGGCAAGAAACAAATTTAAGAGAAGCTGTGAAAATCAAGTGTAATTCTGATGAAAATAAAAATTGGTTGAGAAATGGATCATAAAACCAAAGAGCTTCTAGGAAAATGAATGAAATTAAAAATAAAACTGGTGAGGTGATTTGAATTGAAACTGAACTGAGGGAAACTAAAAGGAGTATTTGAGATTGTTTTATGGGAACAATAAAGCTATATTGAAAAGTGGAATTGAAATGAATACTATAAATTTAATGTCCAAATAAAAATGACGGAAAAGAGGTACTAAGTCTGGAGAGAACATTGAAAAATGATTAGGTTGCAGCAATACCTAGAATGGAGGAAAACATTTGTTGAAAATGCTAGAACTTGATGAGATGGCCAAACTGATTCCTTTGATAAGTGAAAAAAAATATGTTTACTGCTGACCAAAAACCGTTTATGGATTTTTTGCTTGTAACAGAAAAAAATGAACACATGATTTATGGTTTTGATGATTAGATAAGATAGATTATAGAAAGAAGAGTCAGGATGTAACTTTAGAGAAAGCGGTAAATCTATAATTGAATGTATAAGTGCTGCAAAGCAAATCAGAAGCTACTTCTTTGCATTTCTTTCTTTTCTGGCACTTTTTAGCCCTCTCTATCATTTCTTTCTTATTCTTTTTTTCTTCTGTACTCTATAGTAGTTTGTATTAGTGTATTTGCCTATAGAAGAGGCTATATGTAGCTCAAAGTTGAACTGTAAAGATTTGCACATAGGAAGTTTTAGAGATTAATTACAGGACGCCTCAGGTTTAGCAACTGCTGCATTTGAAGGGATGTGTAACAACATTCCTCATAATGAATGGTTTTGCTCATGTAGAATGTGATTTGGTTCTTGATTTTGAGACTGCTGCTCTATTTTTTTTTCTGTACCACCCTTTGACATGAATATATGTGCATATTATTTAATAACACCATTAGAAAATTGCCCAAGGCACCCAGACTCATTTTATCTTTGCTATCTATTGTCTTATAAAAGATAGCTGAATGGATGGAGATAGATAGATAGATAGATAGATAGATAGATAGATAGATAGATAGATAGATAGATAGATAGATAGATAGATAATATATAGATGAGAGGGGCGAGATGAGAGAGATGAGAGAGAGAGATGAGAGAGGGAGGGAGGGAGGGAGGGAGGGAGGGAGAGAGAATTTGAGTCAGTATTTATTCCTGGCAATTGCCTGGGCACATCCCTACAATGTTTGGGGAGTAAGTGGTTTGCCATTGACTTCTTCCTAGAGTTGAGAGAAAGTGACTGGCCTAAGGTCACGCTGCTAGCTTCAGCTTTAAGGAAGGAATAGAGCTCATGACCTCCTTTCTATTCTGATGCCTTAACCACTATACCAAACTGGCCATCATAGAAGTAACAGAGTCTCCCTGAATATCTCTAAATAATGCTACATTGCTTGTAGATATCAAAAGAGTTAATTCCTTAATTGTCTGAAATAATTTGTGTCCTAGTTATTTTAAACCTATATAACTTACATACCTGATTCTTTTGTGTTATAATCTAAATGTTAGATTTAAATCACCAGGATAAAAGTGTTTTGTTGTGGTTTTTATTTTCATAGGGGACAAGTTTTTATATGTTTAGTTATTTAGATTAGGTTTATAGATTTAATATTCATCTTTTTAATTTTTATTTACTTTTATTTATTTTTTTATTAAATTTACTTTTTACTTTTACTTTTTATTTATTTATTTTTTCATGTTTGTATGGCTATTTTATCATACTTTAACATCTTTTATCTTGCAATAAGTTGAAAATTGAACAAAATAAAATATTGCTCATTCAACTTAGTGGAAATTTCAAAAACATGGAGTGTTTTCAGGCAGATGGTCCTAGCACCATCAGCAGAAGGCCCCGCATACTTCCTTTGACAGATTGCTTCTAGTGAGAAAATTGAAATAAATGTAAAAAAAAAAATACTAAAAATATGGGCAATTATACCCTTCACACAGCATATTACTAGAGCAGAATGATGAAAGATGCCCTTAGAGTCATACAAAAGTATGGCGTATGAGAAGTAAACATACATTTATTTTTAAGTATTGTATTAATCCTAGTTCCCTATCATAGGATCAATTCTGATAGGATCCATAAGCACATCCCGCCAGGGATACTGGGTCAATCAGAACTTTAAGGACCAGTTAAAATTATTCTTCATTCAGTGCCATTGTAACTTTGAATATTACTGAATGAATGTTCATAGGTTGAAAACTACCTATAAGTAGTTATCGTGGTTATGTATTGCAGTCCTTGTAATGAGGACACGCTTTTATATGACCAATAGTAAACCAAAAAATAATTTAATCCCCATTTCTGGTTTGTTTATTTCACTTAATTAGTTGGCACAGCAGCACCTATGGTTTAGTTTTAAGGAGAGAGTGGAAAGTCCATTCCCAAGAGAAAACAACTTATTTCTTTTGTTTCAAATCAATTTTATTAATGATCTGATTTCCTCACTGAAACATAGTATTTTTCAAAACTTTGGTGTGCCTGCTATATCGCTTAAGCTATATAATGTTTAACAGGGTTTTTGTAAATCTGATGCTATTCCCATTCCCTTTTATGAACAAGATCTTGTTTATATATAAATCATCTCTAAAGTACAAAATAGGGATTCAACGGAATATATTATACATAAAACAAACATTTATTATCTTTCTGGTAGAAATATTAGTGACTGATTGTATAAACTGGAATAATTAGAGACTTAAGCTAAACCTTCCTATTCTTCCATAAGTTTTTTTTTAATTAGACTGAACAGTTGATTATTTGCATGGAACATCCTTACAATTTTCTTGGCATTATTTGGAAATAATTTGTCTCATCCTCCTTCTAGATTGTTTTGTCATTTCACATGCTATCCCCCAGACTTCTCCTAATCAAAAGTGATCCTATTTCCAATTCAGTCCAGACAACTACTATCAGTGCTGTCAGCTGTTAAGGCATTTTTCATAAAATAATTAATTATCATCATCATACAAACAAATACATAATATATTTCCATCTGTAACTTCAAATATGGGACAAAGCTAACTTTCATAGATAGGTCTTTTGAACTTAGACCCTGTTGTTGTTGTTAGTTGAGAAGTCGTGTCCAATCCATCGCGACCTCATGGACAATGTTCCTTCAGGCCTTCCTGTCCTCTACCATCCTCTGGAGTCCATTTAAACTCATGCCTACTCCTTCAGTGACTCCATCCAGCCACCTCGTTCTCTGTCATCCCGTTCTTCTTTTGCCCTAATCTTTCCCAGCATTAGGCTCTTCTCCAGTGAGTCCTTCCTTCTCATTAGGTGGCCAAAGTATTTCAGTTTCATCTTCAGGATCTGGCCTTCTAAAGAGCAGTCAGGGTTGATCTCCTCTAGGACTGACTTGTTTGTTCACCTTGCAGTCCAAGGGACTCGCAGGAATCTTCTCCAGCACCAGAGTTTAAAGGCCTCGATTCTTTGGCGCTCAGCCTTTCTTATGGTCCAACCTTCACAGACATACATTGTAACTGGGAAAACCATAGCCTTGACTATATGCACTTTGTTGGCAGGGTGATAGCTCTGCTTTTTAGTACGCTGTCTAGATTTGCCATAGCTTTCCTCCCCAGGAGCAAGCGTCTTTTAATTTCTTGGCTGCAGTCCCCATCTGCGGTGATCTTGGAGCCCAGGAAAATAAAATCTGTCACTACCTCCATTTCTTCCCCATCTATCTGCCAGGAATTGAGAGGGCCAGATGCCATGATTTTAGTTTTCTTAATGTTGAGTTTCAAGCCAACTTTTGCACTCTCCTCCTTCACCTGCATCAAGAGGCTCTTTAGTTCCTCTTCACTTTCTGCCATTAGAGTGGTATCATCTGCATATCTGAGGTTGTTGATATTTCTCCCGGCAATCTTAATTCCAATTCTTGATTCATCTAGCCCCGCCTTTCTCATGATGTGCTCTGCATATAAGTTAAATAGAAAGGGTGATAGTATACAGCCTTGCTGGACTCCTTTCCCAATTTTGAACCAATCAGTGGTTCCGTGTCCAGTTCTCACTGTTGCTTCTTGACCTGCATACAGGTTTCTCAAGAGACAAATGAGATGGTCTGGTACTTCCATCTCTTTAAGAACTTGCCACAATTTGTTGTGATCCACACAATCAAAGGCTTTAGCATAGTCAATGAAGCAGAAGTAGATGTTTTTTTATTATTTTTTTATTTTTATTTATTTGATTTTTATACCGCCCTTCTCCCGAAGGACTCAGGGCGGTGTACAGGCATAATAAAACCGACAATACAATATACAGGTTTAAAATACGATTTAAAAAACTTATTAAATTAGCCCAGCAATTAAAATTTACCATACTAAAAAACCCCGTTTAAAATTAATAAATTCAACATTTAAAAACCCAATTTAAGCCAGCCCCGCGCGAATAAAAAGATGAGTCTTGAGTTCGCGACGAAATGTCCGAAGGTCAGGTATTTGGCGTAGACCCGGGGGAAGCTCGTTCCAGAGTGTGGGGGCCCCCACAGAGAAGGCCCTTCCCCTGGGGGCCGCCAGCCGACATTGTTTGGCGGACGGCACCCTGAGAAGTCCCTCTCTATGGGAGCGTACGGGTCGGTGGGAGGCGTGTGGTAACAGCAGGCGGTCCCGTAAGTACCCAGGTCCTAAGCCATGGAGCGCTTTAAAGGTCATAACCAACACCTTAAAGTGCACCCGGAAGGCCACAGGCAGCCAGTGCAGTCTGCGCAGGAGCGGTGTTACATGGGAGCTACGCGTAGCTCCCTCTATAACCCGCGCAGCTGCATTCTGGACTAACTGAAGCCTCCGAGCGCACTTCAAGGGGAGCCCCATGTAGAGAGCTATGTTGGCAATTTGATCTCTAGTTCCTCTGCCTCTACGAAATGCTGCCTGTACTTCTGGTAGTTCTCGCTCCACATACTGCTGGAGCCTAGCTTGTAGGATTTTAAGCATAACCTTACTAGCATGTGAAATGAGTGTAATGGTGCGATAGTTTAAACATTCTTTGGCATTGCCTTTCTTTGGAATTGGAATGTAAACTGACCTTTTCTAATCCTGTGGCCATTGTTGAGTTTTCCAAATTTGCTGGCAAATTGGGTTTAGCACTTTTACTGAGTTGTCTTTTAAGATTTTGAATAGCTCAGCTGGAATACTGTCTCCTCCACTAGCTTTGTTGTTGCTCAGATTTCCTAAGGCCCATTTGATTTCACATTCTAGGATGTCTGGCTCAAGGTCAGTGACCATCCATCGTGGTTATCAGGAATGTTAAACTCATTCTTGTATAGTTCTTCTGTGTAATTTTGCCACCTCTTCTTAATCTCTTCTGCCTCTGTTAGGTCCCTGCCATTTTGGTCCTTTATCATGCCCATCTTTGCATGAAATGTTCCCTTCATATCTCCAATTTTCTTGAATAGATCTCTGGTCTTCCCTATTCTATTGTTTTTTTCTATTTCTTTGAACTGTTCATTTAAGAATGCATTCTTATCTCTTCTAGCTATTCTCTGGAATTCTGCATTCAACTGGGTGTATCTTTCTCTTTCTCCCTTGCCTTTCGCTTCTCTTCTTTCCTCGGCTATTTGCAAAGCTTCCTCAGACAGCCATTTTGCTTTCTTGCATTTCTTTTTCTTTGGAATGGTTTTAGTTGCTACCTCTTGTACAATGTTGCGAACCTCTGTCCATAATTCTTCAGGCACTCTGTCTATCAGATCTAATTCCTTAAATCTATTTGTCACCTCTACTGTATATTCATCAGGGATATGATATAATTCATACCTGAGTGGCCTGGTGCTTTTCCCTACTTTCTTCAGTTTAAGACTAAATTTTGCAAGAAGAAGCTCATGATCTGAGCCACAGTCAGCTCCTGGTCTTGTTTTTACTGACTGTATAGAGCTTCTCCATCTTTGGCTGAAGAGCACATAGTCAATCTGATTTCTGTGTTGACCATCTGGTGATGTCCATATGTAGAGTTGTCTCTTAGGTTGTTGGAAAAGAGTGTTTGCTATGACCATTGTATTATCTTGACAGAATTCTATCAGCCTGTGCCCTGCTTCATTTTGTACTCCAAGGCCAAACTTGCCTGTTATTCTGGTAATCTTTTGGCTTCCTATTTTAGCATTCCAATCTCCCATGATGATAAGGACATCATTTTTTGGTGTTAATTATATCAGGTGCTGTAGGGCTTCATAGAACCGGTCAATTTCATCCTCTTCATCACCAGTGGTTGGGGCATAGTCTTGAACTACTGTGATATTGAATGGTTTGCCTTGGATTCGAACTGAGATCATTCTGTCATTTTATTAGACCCTGTATCAAAGATCAAAGATTACAGGCAGTCTTCAACTTACAACCACAGTTGAACCCAAAATTTCTGTTGCTAAGTGAGACATTTGTTAAGTGAGTTTTATCCCATTTTACAACTTTTCTTGAAAACATGGCTCTGCAGCCTTGCTTGGGGCTCACAGCACTCAGCCATGGAGCTAGTTAGCACTCTGAAAAGCCTGCCCCAGTTTTTAGTTAAATTTTAGCAATGATTTTTATCATTTTTGCCTTTAAAAAAAGTTATATGCTGTTTTATATGATGTTTTAATATTTTATTTAAATACCACGCAGGGTTCCTCTGTGAGGAAGGAAGGAAGGAAGGAAGGAAGGAAGGAAGGAAGGAAGGAAGGAAGGAAGGAAGGAAGGAAGGCAGGAAGGAAAGAAAGAAAGAAAGAAAGAAAGAAAGAAAGAAAGAAAGAAAGAAAGAAAGAAAGAAAGAAAGAAAGAAAGAAAGAAAGAAAGTTTTCCTCCACATTTCCCACCAGCAGTTAGGAAACTCATCTTATGCAATTTGTAATGGGTTACTGGAGACTTTGCCAAAGATGAAAATGTTAATGGTGAAGGGGTATTAATTACATACCTGATGACCTACGTATAGAAAAATCTAACATTTCCAACTCTGAAGTACAGGATGCAATTAAACCAGCCTATGCTCTTTGTTTTAATGTTGATTGTAAATTAAAGGAAATTTGGTGTCATCACTGAATCATCCCAGATTTGGGCATGCTGTGCTTCTACTTTGTAGTTATCCACTTACTGTAACTAGGAGATTAATTGGAAGAGAAACACCCACTCTGTCTCCTCTTTTGCTAACTATGCTTCATACATTATGACTTGCTTAATGATTGCTGGAACAACTTCTGAAAGCATTATTGACCTAATCTTTCTTTTTCAATTTGCATAATTCATGTTGCAGAAAATTTTCCTGATGCAATTAAAACCAGAAAAACAAAATGGTACTTAAATAATCTAGATTTGCTCTACTGCTCTAGATCTGCAAAATAGGAAATGGCAAATTGGGAAAAATGCCAACGTTTGCAAGTTTGAGCTTAAAACTCGCAGGATAGTTACAGTGTCCTTGATAATGTGATCGTAACAAACCAGTCCATGTACTGTACAATGGTTTGATGGAAAATACAACAGGTCTCCTCTATGGATTTTTTTGTTGTTTTTGTTTTTTGAAAATAAAAAAAATCCTCTTTGACACAACCATTGAATATGCAAGACCTCAGCCATTTGTTTAACAAGCCACTTGATACCTATCAATGAGAGTGGCATGTCTAAAATCTGAGATTTGTACTTGGACATATTAAATATGGATTATACTGTAGCATGTTACTTGGATAAATGTTGAGCCAAACACCTGCAAGATTATGAAGGAACACTGCTGATCTGCTAAAATGTTATTTGGCTTTGGCTGTCAAATTCCCAGCAGATGTAAGTGGAATAGCTTGTTAAGAAATAAACAAACTTGATTAGTTACTGTACTCAGTGAGTTCTAAATCAAACATATTATTGTTGTGACCCCATGGACTACAGCATGCCAGCCCCCCACCCCTTTTCTCCACTTTCTTTCTTCTAGAGTTCAGCCAAACCCATGCCCAGCATATCAATGACACTATCTTCCATCTCATCTTCTTTTGCCTTCTGTCTTTCCCAACATCAGGGTCTTTTCCAATGAGTCCTTTCTTCTCATTTGGTGGCCACAGTATTTGAGCTTCAGTTTCAGTATCTATCCTTCCAGGGAACAGTCAGAGTTGTCTCAAAGGTGCTTTTTTGTGTGTTCTTTGAAGATGTTTCACTTCTCATCCAAGAAACTTCTTCAGTTCTTCTTCTTGGATGAGAAGTGAAACATCTTCAAGGAAAAACAAAGAAAGTCCAGTTGACTTTTGAAAAAGCACCTTTGGGACAATTGTGGCTTGGATGACTGAGAATTTCCATAGATAACAGTCAGAGTTGATTTCCTTCAGACATATGACACTAGAAAAACTTCATCCCATTATTAGCATTGTGGGATTTCTGCATAAACATAGAACATAGATTGACATAGAATAACAGGGTTGGAAGGGACCTTTGAGGTCTTCTAGTCCAACTCCCTCCTTGAGCAGAAGACTCTATACCAGTGATGGCTAACCTTTTCCAGACTGAGTGCCCAAAGCGCGCACTCGAACCCCCAAAATGCAATGTGCATGCAACCCCTGTGCATGAACCCTGCCTCCACGCATGCATGCATGCCCCCTGCATGTGCCCCACCCCTGCACATGAGTGCATGGCCCACCCACCCACCCACCCCTACACACATACCACATACCTCCATGCATGTACGCACGGCCACCTTGCACACACCCCACCCCCGCAGATGCATGGCAGAGACCTGAAGACCAGCTAGCCGGCAGGAGGCATGCACTCATGCGTGGTAGAGCTGAACTGGGGCGATGGCTCACATGCCATCAGAGAGGGCGCTGCGTGCCACCTCTGGCATGCGTGCCATAGATTCACTATCACGGCTCTACACCATTCTGGACAAATACTGTTCGGTCTCTTCTTGAAAAACTTTAGTGATGGAGCACCCACAACTTCTGGAGACAAACCATTCAGGCCTTCATTCCATGAGAGGTTTACCAAGGAGCTAACTGCACATAGTGCTTATTTAATGTTGTTTGGTTATGGTTCTATCACCCTGATTATACTCTGATGTTTTCTTTTGGTGAATACAAGTTTTATATATCAAATATATCAAAAATTAATTATGAGGACCTTTATTGTTTTTCTGCCACGATAATTTTGATTTTGATAAAGAATTTTTTTCATTAGAGTTTTGTAACATCTTTCAAAGGAATATCCATCTTGTAATTCAATGTTGCTTCCTAGTTTTTATACTAAACCACACCAAATTCAGGTGGACTTGCTTATATGTGAATAAATGTGATATGTGATTATGCAGATTTAATTTTAAAATAACTCCTTTTGAAATGACTGTATGAACCATTGATGATTAGATTTCTTAATGGTTAAATCCTATATAAAACTTCTCACTTGAAAGAAATGTCATAAATCTGCTTTATTTATAGGGACTCACAGCATAGAGAGAGACCCCTAAAAGTTTTCTTTGATAATCTGAGTCCTAGCAAAATTATTCCAGTCTTGGGTTTTTTTCTTACATTCCTGCATAGATTGATTTTTAAGAATTATCCTGGGTTCTTAATAAGAAACTCTACATCTTCCTTTAAATGGACAAATTTACTCAGTCTAAAGTGCTTCCAGTGTGTCTTCAGGGAAAGTGGAGGTCACCAATATCCCAGAAAAAAATATTTTATTTCAATATGGGAACAAGATATTCTATAATTTACTATGCAATTATTCTATCCACCCAGTTATATTTAAAAATACTTCAAATCCTTTAAAAATATAACATTTTTCTCTCACAGACAGTATGTGCTTTTCTTGGATGACATCCCAGCATGCATTGTTCTGATGTGCACAACAGGTCAAATGCCTACATATTTTGCCAGAACTAAGTTCTTCTGAAGTACTATAAGTAGGGAGAGGTCTCATATTATATTTTTAAAATACTTTACATGAACATTGCGAGGGAGTAGCGGGGAAAAGAACATGGACAATCCAAATGTATTAATGCTGTGCAGATATTGCATGTGTCCCATGGAGAGAACAGTGGAATGAAAGCCTCCTGGATTATTTGGGTATGTAGTCTTTCTATAGCTAAAAAAAGAACTAAATAGTGGTGTTATTATTCCTTTAAACACAAACAGCTTTTTTGTTTTCCAATTGTTATATATGACAGCCTGTTTAAATTTCCCAAACATCTGTGCTGCTAAGTCTTGGAAAACATTTCTTCCAGATCCTAGCTAATTCTGCTGGCCTGTTCAAAACTGGCAACAGAAGGGAAAATATACTAATAATGAGCGCTTCATTTCCCCAGGATTATAGACAGAGTTTGTCCTGTTACAATTTTTTATTATTATTCCACTGAATCATTAATATATCTGATGCATTATTTGCTGCCCTTGGAATGAGGCCTATTCCTTTCTGTAGATCTACCCAAAAAAATCCTTTCGTTTTGTAATGTTACCAGGTCAGTGTCTTTTACAATCAATAATCTGGAGCACCAAGTCAATTTTGCTACTTGAGAACTAATTCCAGGCCAAGAGGCCATCCAGGGAATTTTTGCTCCTCTCAGCTAAGTGAACTCCTTCTCAATAAGTCCTCCAAGCCATTATTTTTAATTTGTTTATTTGTTGTATCCCATATTTATTCTTTATTTATTAAAAAAACCCCTCAAAGTTATTAAATGCTCATTAATAAATCTCAGGATTATCCTGGAAACAATAATGTTCTAGAGTTATTTAGGGGTGTGATATATATATATAAAAGGAAGAAACAGCTGCGATCACACACTGCTCCCAGAAGCACGAAGCTGAAGCCTGAAGATGAC
Organism: Ahaetulla prasina; assembly: GCF_028640845.1. Taxonomy (NCBI): domain Eukaryota; kingdom Metazoa; phylum Chordata; class Lepidosauria; order Squamata; family Colubridae; genus Ahaetulla; species Ahaetulla prasina. The sequence continues at coordinate 187,169,386 of NC_080541.1, read as the reverse complement.
GAATGAGACTTCGTCGAAACGTCGCCAAGACACTTCCAATTTTACACGGGAGAAAACCCGAACAACCAAAGACCTATATACAAACACCCGTGAAAACCTCAGAAAACAAAACCTCAGAAAACATATATATATATATATATATATATATATATATATATATATATATATATATATATATATATATATATATATATATATATATATATATATATATATATATATATATAGGTCTTTGGTTGTTCGGGTTTTCTCCCGTGTAAAATTGGAAGTGTCTTGGTGACGTTTCGACGAAGTCTCATTCGTCATCTTCAGGCTTCAGCTTCGTGCTTCTGGGAGCAATGTGTGATCGCAGCTGTTTCTTCCTTTTAACTGCTAGTGGGGGTTTGAACTGATTGGGTGGGAGCTTGGCTGTGCTCTGATTGGATGGGGTTTTTTCTGTGCTCTGATTGGCTGGGGGTGTGTCCTGTGTTGGTGGGGGCTCTAAAAAAAAAAACACCAGAAAATTTTCTCTGAAGTTGGTTATATTTGGCTCCTTGCTTTGAATGAACTGGATTAAACTTTCATCTCCATCGGCTCAAAGTGTGACAGTTTGGTACTACTAAAGTCAATAAAAATGTCAGCTCAGAATAAAACTTTTCCATTTACTCTGGTTGGAAAGATGTGATGGAGAGACAATGGCTAAAATGATAATGGTACACATACATACACATACACACACACACACAAATGAGCCAAAGTCCATCAAATTTAAATGATTCAGGTGTAATGTCTTTATGGCTTTTATGAGTACTGCAAACAATTAATCAGAAGTTAAACAAAATATCTGGTTCTTTATTACTTCAGTAAGCTTAATCACATATATTTTTCCAGTTTTGACCCTCCCCAATGAACTACAAGGGCAATTACAAACACAACAATCTCAGCAACCAATTTAAAATGACGAGGACAAGGGTTAAATTTTACCTTAAATTGCTGAGATCTTGCAAGAAAAACAACCAAAATTTCCTCATCTTCTGCCCCAATCTCTAGAAAAATGAAGGAAAAAAGGATAAATGCTACTAGCAAGCTAATTTGTACTACCAAGATGGAGATATCTAGGAAAGATGTCCTGTTTAGAGCCTTTCAGTTAAAGAAATAGATGCTACTATGGGCCCATTTGGCATTCCTAGAAAATAAAACTAGTGGGACAGCTGTGCTTTGTTTGAAAATGTGTCCATCTGCTCATTTCTCCTTCTGATAAAATGGTGTCACATGAATGGCCTGGTTGTGAGAGCATGCACGAAATGAAACTATCAGCTTTCAGAAAGTAAACTTACTGAATGAGTTCATAAGAAGAGATAACTGGAATTTGACAGCAGGATTCAATGAGAGAGATTAAGGAGGAATCCTTGACAAATAGTTTCTCTAAGTGGATAATAAGTTTTCAGCAAACCAGAAAAGGAAGTAAGAGGCAATGAAAGCTTTTACATTGGTTCTATCTTAAGAAAAGACATGAAGATGAATGGACGTGATTGCTATGTATGGCATGTCTGTACATAAGAACAATTTGCAGGTATACTGTAATTGCAGCAAGTGCAAGCTTGCTCTGAAGAAGAAAAAGAGACACTGCAGGACAAGATATTTTATGGTACTTCCTTGAAGGGCAGAGGGGATAAAGCTATATTCTACCAAAAGAGAAGAATTTATGGTAGTTTATAGAACATAGAAAAATAGAGTTGAAAGATCAATCAATCAAAATAGAATATAGAATATATTCTAAACAGAATAGAATAGAATAGAATAGAATAGAATAGAATAGAATAGAATAGAATAGAATAGAATAGAATAGAATAGAATAGGAATATGGGTGTCAAACTCTTGGCCATCACATGATGTTTCGTGACATTTTTCCCATTTGCGGAGCTGGGGTGGGCATGGCTTGAGCATGAAGCATCTAGGCCATGGACCAATTTGACAACCTGAAATAGAATAAACTTCTAGTCCAACTTCCTACTGAAGCAGGAAATCTTATACCATTTCAGATAAATGGCTGTCCAGTCTCTTCTTAAAAGCCTCCCGTGATGGAGGGTTACTTGCTGCTACAAGCAGAAACAAACACAGGTTGACTGGACCAATCAGCATGTACGGACTGCCAAAACCATATATTAGAAAATGACAGCACAACTTTAAAGGCTTTTCAAGTCCACTGACAATTAGTCACATGTAAGGACAAATGATATTGTCTAGATCAGGTACAACCATGGATTCTAAGGTACAAGAAGAACCTAGAGATAAAGTGCTGTTGTTTTCCATCCTTCTAGTACATGAAAGAGGATTGGGAAAGCAAAACACTTTGGAGATAGAAAACTACCTTGAACATAGTACTAACAGAAGATATTTAATTCCTGGGATTACAGTTTAAATTACCTGGATGACAGTTGCAGCAAAGTAAATTGCAACTCACAAGGGCTACTAAAAATATGATCAGATAAAACATGACAGGCTTCAACAAGGAGTTTTTGAATTGTTGAAGGCTGAAAATGAAAACCTTGAAGTAAGGATTTCAGTTTAAGATATATGTTTTTAAGAGGAGCTAAAACTAATAGTCTCTCTTAATTCAGTCAGTGAAAAATCAGGAAAAAACTAGCTCATAAATTTAATGATCTTTGTTGTCTACATGTCAAGATACATTATATTATGAGTAACAAGTATATCCAGCATGAGTTCTAATAATAGGAGATAAAGATACTTAATAGGTATAAGGGAGCGTGATTGGGTGACTTATGACTAGTATATAGCAATCAAATGATACTTTTTTTCAGAAGGAAAAGATGAAATAGAAAGTTTGTAGGAGTTATTTTGCTGGTCTGGAATCCAACGGAATTTATTTATTTATTTATTTATTTTATTAGATTTATAAACCGCCCTTCTCCCGAAGGACTCAGGGCGGTGTACAGCCAAGGTAAAAAAGAAACAATGTACAGTTAAAAGTAAATTAAAAAACTTATTATACAGTGTGGCCGAAATTAAAATAGTTACAAAATCTAAAAGACCCCAAATTAAAACTAAATGAAATTTACAATAAGTATAGTAGTGCTATAGAAAGCGTCTGGTTTAAAAGAAGGAGAAAATGAAAGCAATACTGTTATTAATGTCTATTGTTGCATATCCAGTGATAGACAAGAAGTGAGTTATGTTTTTGAATACAGAATATATAAATACAGAAGTCTAAGATGATGAAATGGAAATAGCAGGAATTGGGAAAAGTAACCAAGTAATGTTGGAGTTTCCCAACCCTAAGGGAAATCTAAGGAAATGTGTGTTTTGTACTTCAAAACAAGCTGTTTTTAATAAACTGAAAGCAATAAGTAGAAAGGAACAACCAATAGCATAAAAGAGCTTACAGGGAGTAGAAGTTCCCTCAAAGGAATATACCAATTAAATATATTAAATAAATAATAACTATATGATAATTTTCTTCACTGCTGCATGTATTTATTTTTGCATTGTTTTTAATTGCTATAATTGTTTTAGAATTGTTCGCCACAATTCTAAAGTTTTAAATAAATAAATTTTATATATAAATAAATTTTATAAATAAATTTTAAATTAATAAATAAAAATAAAAGCACTGTTGTAAACAATTTCAAACTTTAAGAAAGAAATCTGCCCAACTGGAATAAATTCAAAGAAGGCAATTAGGAGCATCAGAGATAAAAAATGAAATCCTACAAAAAGAGATCTGGAAATATTTAACCTTGAGAAGAAAAGACTGAAGGGATATTATAGCACCTGAAAGGAAGCAATACAGAGGAAGAAAACCAACACCTGTTCTCTATTATAGTAAAGACCTGGACACAAAATAATGGGCAAATTAGGTAGGCAAATTCCAGCTGAATGTCAGAATTATTTTTTATATTTCCATTGTTAAGGGCAATGTGACAATGGAACATGTTTTCTAGAGAGGAGGTGCATCAGATACCTTCAAACAGAGATTTCTTGCTATCCTATTCCCCGGATATAATCAAACAAATCAATCTATCGCATGCTAATACAGTTCCAAATTTGTTTTCTAGCCCACTTCAATTACCTACAGTGTCAGATTATCCTATTATTTTGGCTGTTCAAAATGCTGTAAGTTTGCAAATGATTAACATGTTTTCTATCTCTGACAATTTACGATATCATTCAATTACCATGTCTATGAATCAGTGGTAGCCTAAGTATTAGATGGGCTAAGAGAAACATTTCACAATATGGTTGCATGCCACCCTCTGCAGTTTTAGTCAAGAGAGCAATTGCTCAAAACTGTACAAAAACTGTTATGCAACACAGGAAATAATATAGTTACATTGGTGGAGGGGAAATAATTTGCCTTGCCCATTCGCAGTCTCCAGGGTAGCTAAATGAATGTGAGGGATGAGCTGTAAGTTATTTTAATACACAAATCTCTTTGCTATTGTAGTTAAATGCCATATCACCAATTGGTAAATCTAGGTGCCTATTATCCTTGGTAGTCATGTTAAAAAAATTAAGCATAAAAAGCAGATTATACACTCTGTGGTTGCCACATCAATTCAGCAAAAGGCACAAGAGTAAAATCTAGCATTGCCAAGTTGACCTTTCTCTATAGAGAAGACCATAAAAAGAGCACAGTATTTATATTACAAAATGCCCTTGTCTTTTTTTTTCCTTCAAAGTTCACTGAATCTCAGCTACTATCTTTTCAGAATGGTTTAGTTTTCTTAGGAGTCAAAAGTCTTCCACATCAGGGGAAACTCAAGGCCCACTGGAAGGATCAGGCCCACAGCGTTCTTAGATCTGGCCCACAGGACACCCTAGAAATAGCAAAAGACCAGCTCACAGTACCTCTGTCAGTGAAAATGTAGCTCAGAAGGGATGTGTATGCCCCCCTAGGCCCAGTTTTTGGCTGCGACGGCCTGCAGGCCCCTACCAGTGAAAACAAGCTGCGTTTTCACTGGCAGAGGGCTACAGGAGGCCATCACAGCAAAAATGGGACCTGAAGAGTCTGTGTGTGGCCCCCGAGCTCCGTTTTCTCAGGTAGAGGGCTAGCAAAACAAGCTAAAAACAAAGCAAAAGGAGAAATGTTTCCCCTTTGCATTTGAGCATGCAAGTGACAGGAAAGGAGAAAGGGAAAGACGAAAGAAAAAGAAAAAGATGGGAAGATAGGAAGAGAGCAAGGAAGGAAAATAAGGAAAGAGGGGAAGGAAGAAGAAAGGAGAATGAAGAGGGAAGGAGGGAGGGAGGGAGGAAGGAAGGAAGGAAGGAAGGAAGGAAGGAAGGAAGGAAGGAAGGAAGGAAGGAAGGAAGGAAGGAGATTATAATGAGAATGAGTCTGAGGGAAGTCTTGCTTTAGCACTTGGCCACCACAGGTGTCCCAGACATGAGTGATGTCGAGCTGGCCATGCCCACCCTGGGCCCCCAAGGTCAAACACAATCCTTATGTGACCCGCAATGAAATCCAGTTTGACACCCCTGTTCTACATCAAAGCTGTGTATCTGGAAAAACATGCTTATGTATCAAGATCAGAATATCATTGTCTCAAGTATTTGATTCTTCCTTGTGTGCTTGTTTCTTATCTGGTTCCTCTGTGAACAAAATACTCAAACTACTTTGGGACATCCACCACATAGAAAATTTTGCTAATACAGGTAATCCTTGATAACCACAATTGGGACCAGAATTTTCACTATTAAGCAAGGCGATTGTTTAGTGGTTCAATTAATGTCATACCCACCAAAATGCGCACAGCATAAAATGATGCCAATTGTGTGTTTTGTGAAGCAATTGACGCAAATTACAGTATATAATTTATACCAATTGTGCAGTAACTTCATGGAACTTGTGATATCATGTTACCAGATGCTAATGGTAAGAGATACAATTTTTGATTTAAAGGTCAAAGTTTTTTAGAAATGGAACCACATGAAATGGAACCTAACCCCCAAAATTTTAACCTTAGACAGTCTACTGTCAACCTCACCCCATTCCTAAGAGGTCTCTAAGGGGCATGCATAAGCACACCAATGTGCCTACCGTCCCTGTCCTAATGTTCCTTTTTATATGTATCCATTTCATGTATTCATAATTATGTTTATACTTATATCTGTTACCTATTACATGCTTGACTAAATAAATAAATAATATAATATAATAAATTTGAAGAAATGCATGAATGTAGTGGACACTGACCTATACAGATAGCCAAATACAAGAAATCAAATTCCCATCTACAATACACCTAATGCCTCTCTCCAGTGCAGACAATTCCCTGCTCTTGACTTCTGGTCTTTGGCAGATTAACTATAATCTTCATTCTTGCCTTCAACCATGTGATGCAGCTGCCAGGTTCCTTCAAGTGATTTCTAGAGCAAAAAGCTAAATGAAGATTTGTCACAGTTTTGACTTTTAAGTGATACCATGATATCTGGAGCAAGATAAAAGTTGAAGAGCCAGTTAACAGATTTCATTTTCATGGTGTTAAAGCCACTCCTGCTTTTAAAAAAATCTGTCACAGAGAAACTTAATTCCTATTCATGCTTATATTTCAGAACAAAATAAATGTAAACTGTTTTTCCCCCTGTTCTATTACTGGAGGATTCCCCATTACACATTTCTCTGTTACCTGTTTTAACAAGTTGCAATATTTATGTATATTCACATTTGGCATTGTTTGGATTGTCTTTTGCCAGCACACCAAAAGAAAAAAGATGCCATGTCCTCAGTTTAATAACCCAGGCTGTATAGTCTTTATATTGCTCTTAAAGTCCAAATAAATATTCAAGTTCCTACTGGTTCCATTATTTATTGATTTATCTATCAATCAATCACTTCAGTGGTGGGTTGCCCCCTCCGGTTCGGACCGGTTCTATAGAACCGGTAGTAAAACCAGTGGGAGGCTCCACCCACTGATCTGTCGTGTCCCACTCCTCCGCTGACGGCCGGGTCAGGGAAATCCGAATCAGGTGTGCCTCTGCAGCTCTGCCAAAGTCCTAACAAAGTTCTCAAGGCAGGCAGGAGACCAGAAAGTGACTTCAGCAAGATAAGGTAGACTTTGCCTGACTCAGAGAATGCCAGAAAGCAGATCTTTATATAGGCCATGGGGTGTGGCTCCATGACTCAGCATGCCCCTCCCTTCCTTCTGTTGCCGCTGCCTATCAATTCTCCTGAAGCAAGGGTCACTCCAGTCTGCAGCTGTTGGTAATTGACCTTCCTCAGGCTCACATGCTGTGGGGGAGGGGGAGGGGTCTAGTTGCTCCGTTTTCCTGGGCATGGAGCCAGAGCTGGGGGCTGGAGGCACTTCTTCCTCCTCGGCCTGTCTGGGCATGGAGCCAGGGCTGGGGCCGGGAGGCATGCTAGGACATTCCTCAGCGTTCGGAAGCAGATAAGATGGGCCCGGCTGCGGGGAAAGCGGACGAGGCACAACATGACCCAAACATCATCAACACTCTTCTGTGCATGTACAGAAGAGCACGTGCAGGCACGATGCGAACTGGTAGTAAAGGTAAGTAGAACCCTGAATCACGTCATTACATTTTTAACTGCTACAATCACTGAGACTGTCAGTAGTTATGTAATTTAAAGTAAATAAAGCAAAGGCATTAAATTCAATGTCCGATAAAATGAAAATTACAGTCAAAACTATAAATCCCTACCATAAATAAATCAAACAATACTGAGCATCCTTTTGTTCACTGAAAGTTCTCCAAAGCAGCTCACTATTCAACAGGTTCTGGAAGACTATATCCAAGTACTAGGTACTGTATGTAAGTCATCAAATATTATCATTTGAAAAAAACTAGCTTTTGTCATACAAATATATTTCTATAATCCAGTACATTCTCCCCTAATTTAGTAAGTATAAGACATTGTGAGTTAAAGAAGCATTATCCTTATTGCATCTCCACAAAATGCCATTTTTCCTTTTCTAAACAAATGTAGTGAAACCCAATATATTTTAAATATTATTTTATGTATATGTTGGTAAATTTTCAGATGCAGTCCCATGAATTACTATTATGAGGTCTTCTTGGCACTGCAACCAAAAATAGACCAAAGAACTTCAGGCCACAGTCTCCACTTATCCATAAGTCAATTGCGACAAATCTAGAAGGACTCCAAACCACAAACAAGCTGTTTCAAGAGTAAGTTCAAGCATAGGAAATAATACTCAAGGCAGTTCGAATGAATATAGTTTTATTGTATGCTCTTTACAAGAATCTGAAACTACAAATGGTCAAAGCAAATTGGCGGTAACTAAGAGTCAATGGATTCAAGGTGGGCTGGAATTAATTCTCTTGTGGTAAGGAAGGGAATTGAGATTGATTATGCATTTGACATCTCCCTTGGGTTCAGTATGGTCCTCTCCTATAGGCATGAATAGTTAATAAGATAACACTGGTACTGATAATATACTGCAATAAACAAATCACAACTTTGCCTTGCTAGGATTAATATAGGAGTACTAACCTAAGTAAATTTCAGACTCATGTGTTATTCTTCTTATTTGCTGAATACTGAGCACTGTCTAGTGTTTTGACCTTGGATATTGTGGCTTGGGTTGCTAAATTATTGTTTTAACCTTGTGTGCTAACCAGAGTCCCTGCTGTGAGATGGGTGGCCATATCAATCATTTAAAATAGGCAGATAAACTCAATTCACATTTTCACTTTTTGATCTTGCTGATTCAGAAGAGAGATTAAGAAACTCGTTTCTTTCTTGCTTTTCCACTTATTAAGCAACCCATCTATTTCTTCACGTAGCAATGGTTTAAAGTAAGAAATAAGATGCTTTTTCCCCCCTGGAAGATACATTTACTGCTTTCTGTTTTTTAACATATGACACTTTCTCAAATACTAAAGCCATATAGAAATACACCAAATGCTATTCTCAATGAACCCTGTTTTTCATTTCATGCTGTTCTCATTGAAGTAAGCATTGATATGCATTTATTTCTGTTGGAAAGCTGGAATGCGCATGGTGTTTTTTATTGTCTTCTGTGTACATTTTAAAAGCCACTTCTTTGTTGTTACTAAAATATAGTAAGTATTGCATAGATATCCACTTTGCTGCATATGTGACTACTTCACTTATGTAAAAATATGTTACCTTTTCTTTTATACGGTGCATATTTTGAAATCAAAGCTCATGTTAATCAAAGTAGACAGGAAAGAGAATAAGTACTATGACAAAAGTTTTTAACTATATATGATGAAATAAATAATAAGACTCACCTAGATGATAAGGCTCTAGCATTGGCACACATTATTTTCATTGCTCAGATATCTGAAGTTGGACATTTAAAAAAAAAATCCTGAAACTAATATATTAAATTAAATATAAACAATATACTCTGGTTCTCAGTTCTTATAGACCTGGTGGGTAAAAGGAGGATCCTGTGTTGCAACATAATCTTTCCATCTGGTATCTATTTCAGGAGGAAAAGCTTGTGAGGAAGAACTGGCTTTTATTCTATTTGGACGGGAGAAAATATCCTATTTTTAGGTATGACTGGGATTCAAATCTAAATGTTTTTTATGGAGGAAAAAAATGTGGGATTTTTTCCTATTGTTCCCTTTTTTCCTTCTTATCCAACCATAGTTAAGTCCTATTTTTAACTATACTATATTCAAAGATGTGTTGTGCTTCCAAAGTATTTTTACCAAATAAGAATTTTAAAAGTCATGATTATTTATATTTGTTTACAGTACATAAATATCCCTCTCTGAAGGAGACAACTCTGTTACTGAAGTTGTATTTTCTGCAGTTTAGTTTGGATTGGTTTACCATGAGTTTGTATCTATTGTGTGCTCTTGTATTGTTTTGTTTGAAGCTGAAGTATTCATTGGCTGATAGGACATTGTAGCAGATGATTTTATGTACTATGCTTAGGTCAGACTGAAGATGGCGAAGTTCTGTTGTCTAAGCCCAAAGGTTTGAGTCTGGTGGCATAAGGTATTTTGTTGCGAGCAGAGGAGTGGAGGACTCTTCTTGTGAAATATCTCTGGACTCATTCGATTGTATTAATGTCCAATATGCAGTGTGGTTTCCAGACAGATGAGGTTCAAGAATTGGTCTGGGAAAAGTTTTGTATGCCCTAGTTTGCAGTTCAATATTACCAGAGAAGAAGCTACCCAAGATTAGGTTAACAACTCTTAATGCTTTTTTAGCAATGCTGTTACAGTGAGCTCTGGCACTTAGAGCATTTGAGATGACTACTCCAAGGTATTTGACAGAGTGAGGGTCATCTGTTAGGTTGTATCCATCCAACTTGTATTTTGTGTTCTGATTTTTTTGCCAATGTGTAAGACAGAACATTTGTTGGTTGAGATTTGGAGTTGCCAATTGTTTGACTATTCTGTCACATAGTCAAGGTCTTTTTGTAGGGTAGCAGCATTGTCAGTGGTGTTGAATAGTTTTACATCCTCCGCAAAGAGAACGCAGTTGCTTATAATATGATTGCAAAGGTCATTTATATAAAGTATAAAGAGTGTGGGTAAATAGGTAAATTGCCTATTTACCATACATCTTAATTAGCATCAGTTTTATTTCTTCAAAACAAGTACAAAGCTCAGCTTGACTTGATTGCCACTTGTAATAAAGTAAGCACATCCATACAAAACACATGTAGCAATAGCACATATGTTGCACACTCCCTTCTTTTTCACAGGATAGGCATTAAAATGTAACCTGCCAAATAGTACACCAAAAACACAAGAAATGTGTTGATAGTCTTAGGAACTCTACATCTGGAAATCCTTCACTGGTAAGGTTGAGACAGCACTGAGAAATAAACGAATAGATTGCAGATATAATAGTGTGCTCAAAATGATATACAGATTCCAGTTTAGTTATAGTGTGATGATTAGTTAAGCAGTGGAACTTAAGTGAGTCAATGTTCATGTGTTCTTTCATTGTAATATTCATCTGTCTTTCCAGAACCCCAGTATAATTTTTGCAGGAATTGCAAAAAATATGCGTAATGCATTTTTCACGTTTTCTTGTTTTTTCTACCTTTTAACCTAAAATAATTTCTGATTTTCCTCCTCAGTAACATATTGTGAAAATCAATGTGAAGTTATCTAGGCATTTCCACTTTGATTTCCACCTCCATCTATGTTAGCCTCTTTTTTTTTCTTCTGTTCAATTATGCCCAATTGCCAGAGATTGCCTATTCAAGTCCCATTTCTTTTCAGAACTTATTTGCCATTGCCTCCTTCCTAGGGCTGAGAGAAGGTGACTGGCCCAAGATCACCCAGCAGGCTTTGAGCCTCAGTTGGGACTAGAAATTATGGTCTTCCAGTTTGTAGCCTGATGCCTTAAGCACCATACCACATATCTTCTTTTTCATACTTGAATAATGTTATTTTACAAAAAATCATTTTGATGATCAAATCATCAGACTGAGTACCTCTCAAAATGTAGGTAGATTTAACTCATTTGATTCAGTGGTGGGTTTCAAAAATTTTCACAACCTGTTTGGTGGGTATGACTAGGAGGGAAGCTTGTTAATGAGTGGGTGTGGCCAACTTGATATCACTCACACCCATGCCCACTCAGTCACATGATCCCCCACCTAGCCACGCCCACAGGAAAAGGCAGGAACATTTTTGGAATTTCCACTTATCTACCCCTACCCTCCCTTCACCAGTTGCCCCCATTTCCCCTCCTTTGGCGGCCCTAGCCCTAGCCCAGCTTCCTCCTCCACCACCACCTTTTTACAAAAAAATCCATCAAATCTGCATTGTGGAATAACATATTTTTATATCCAATTAAAGAAAAAAATCTCTTTAAATTTCTCTGAATAAGTACATGTATTTCCTAAATGCATCGTTCATGCAGAACTACCAGAAAAAGAAGAGAAAAAAAGGAAAATGTTTTTCAGTATCAAGATCACTACTGGCCAGAGACATCAGATTGCTGGTAGACGCTTAATACTGCTAAATATAGTTTAGCATGATGTTAAGCACTTTTATTCCTTTTTGTTCTGAAAAAAGAACAAGGGGCCCACCATCAAGTCCAATCAAGTGCAAATGCTTAAATAGGAAGAGGTGTCAGGAAGAATCGTGGCTGCTGAAACGGCTGTGGCCTCCTCGTTGTTTATTCTCTTGTGTTTAAATCCATTTCATTTCTGAGTCAAAGGTCAATCTAAAATTTCTGGTATTTATTTTTACAATGGAGTGAAGTAATCTAAATGCCCGGGTATTTCAAAGTGATGAATTGTGTTAATCTATATTGCAAACAAAGTCTTCAACTTTATCAGCAGTGAACTTTGAAAGAACAGCAGCGTGAAAGTGAAAACTTTATTTCTGTAAGGATCAATGTGCAGTGGCTGCCACTGAATGGAAGAATATGAACAGGAAAAAAACTAACGAATGATTTATCCAAAATGTAGAAAGCTAGCACTGTGGCCACAATAATAATATAGAATGGCATTTTTTCATCTTACAATTTTTTAAAAAGATCTATCTTTCAGCCACCTATGTCATATAATGGACACCAGTATAGATATGTCTAATGCTGGTCATGAGAGCTGAATATTTGTGAAATGTTCAATTTGTGGGCATCATCATTTGCATAAGACTATCCCATCCAGAAATATGAAATCATCTCCTTATAAAACGGACAATTCAAGAAAGGAGACTTATCCACAGATTTGTATGTCTTGGAATTACATCTGCATTTTTAAAACTTACTTTTTAAATAGGTAGGGGGGGAAGTGAGTTTGTGTTACTAGTTCTAAGTAGAATCACTAAAAGAAAACATTTTGTACATAAATTCATCCTCAGTCACAAAGGACTGGGTGACTTTGAGCTAGTAAATTCAACTCAACCTCTTTCACAAAGTTGCAGTGGGGGGGAGAAATGGAAGAGAAAATATTGCACGTGCTACCTTGAGATCATGAAAGAGAGGTGAAATACGCATCCAATAAATAAATATATCAGTAATAAAGCCAACACAGATGTTGTAAGAGAGAATAGTATGATAAAATATAAAAACCTAGAATTAACCATTTGCAGATTGCAACAAATCTTTAAAATTCACCTGAAATCCAACCATAATGGAGCCATGTGCATTTCATATCAAAGATTCTCAACAACAACCTTGTGCAAGGAAGTCACTTTGTCTTATGGAGATTCCTCACCACCCAGAGGCATAAGATACAATACCTGTTCTTATCTTATAGCCTTACCAGCGGTTCTAGTAACTGGAAGAGGCAATAGGAAGAACCACTTGACTTTCTTGTCTAACTAAGAATGATCTTCCTTCTATGGCATGGATGTCCAATAGCTGCCTGAAAAACTTCTTCTACACTTTCCAGCTACTAGAATTATTGTCTGGAAGATTTCAAGCAATGCAAAAATCAGGGGGAATCTAACACATGCTTTTCATATACCTTTGTATGAGAATCATTGGAAACAGGCCTTAAAAGCACAGTTTTGCCTATAGTGTAGGCACCTGGGAGCACAGTAGAACTGGCGCAGAGGCTACGTTGATTGTCATGTATGGTGATTATTACTTTGGCTGTACTTTTTTTAATGATTTATTTGTCAAATTTATATGACCATCCATCCTACACAAAGTAACTTTATATGATTTTATATTGTCTTAATATTTTTATTTATTGTATTGGTTTGTAGTTTTTATACTGTTTTTGAGTGTTTTTGAGCCACCCAGAGTCTCGTATGGAGATGATTGGGAGGGATAGATAGATGGACAGATAGATAGGTAGATAGATAGATAGATAGATAGATAGATAGATAGATAGATAGATAGATAGATAGATAGATAGATAGATAGATAGATAGATATGATAAAGATAGAAGATAGATAGATTGATAATGATGATAAAGATAGATGAAAGACAGACAGATAGATAGATATAGATGCTTGATAGTTCGATCTACAAATTTAAATTAGAAGTAAATAAACCAGCAGAGTTCAGGACAGCATAGTTGAAGAAAACTACTGGACCGCTTTCTAATACACAGAACTGAACAAGGAAGAGGTGTTTTTTTATATGGCTAGCATAGCCATTTATTTGTTGGCATCAACTTCAAGTCAAACATCTAAGAGCACCGGCCTGTTATTACATGAGCAATAAGGTAAGCTATGACTCAAATGTCTGGGCTATCAGATATTCATCATCTGAATTACACAGTATGAGTAACTAGGTCAATGAAACTACTTGAAATAAATCAGCAGGAAACCTCAGTGGCTAAGGAGTTTCCAAAGTGGAAAGTTCTTTTTTTCTGAATCAAGAAAAGGTTGCTAATGGTAAAAGTTGTGCCAGATGGAAGAGCAGGACAATTTCAGTGAAACTGAACATGAGGCTTTGATAATGAAGGTGAATATAGGAGAGCATTCTTCATACGGCAACATCTCTTCATGGGCTCAGAACTGCATGAGCAGAATCTGCTGGTCAGGTGGTGACAAAAACAAATCTGCTTTTGATCAGAATTTCAGGAAGTGGTAGAAAAGTGGAATTCCTGCCAATTTGGGCAAATGCTACAGAATGCTTGCTGAACAATGAACAGCTACTGCATGAGAAGCTACATTTTTTTTAAAAAATCATTTATTTATATAGTTTTCACATTTTTGAATTGCCCATCTCCCTCAGACAGGGAATCTTTATCCAATAAACACACTTCGTAATGCCATTTAAAAATTTAATAAATAAATAAATTTAGCTAGTTATTTTTTTTTTACTCTGGCATACATCTGTAGGTCAGAATAAAAAAATTATTAATTTTAGTTAGTTAATTACTCTATTGTTCATTTTTTTTTAGAAGCAAGGAAAAAAATTAAGAATTAAAACTGCAGTAACATAAAAATACATGCCTAATGTTTGCTTCATCCATATATTACTATCCTAAAATGGAGAAGTTTCAGGTATATAGATATTACAGCTTCTTTTGTGTAACATTGCCACTACCACAAAGTCTGCTAGTCTTCAATATAGCCTCAATACTCTAGAGATAGTTACAGGGAGCAGTATAACACTGGGATGACATTGGGGGTACCAATTATATAGAGTTAATTAATTTAATGGTGACAAAAGTCATTTGCTTGGAAATGCCTTATAATTAATTGATGGAGTAATAATTAGGAAAGTTATAAGGTATATTATCAGCCACTCAGAGTTGCCTTGAACCATTAGATGGCTGCAAATTCTGTGATGATATTTTTAACACCATCAAACATCCACATCTGCCTATCCCAGGTCTTTGAGATAGACAGAATTTGATAGGTAGATAAAAATGCCAAATCCAGTCCAAACATCTGGATGACTGTGTAACCAACCATAATAACATGAGAAATAGATCCAAACCCCAAATGCTGACCAGAGATGGGATGTATATTAATCAGTGGGTCAGACAATGTTTATGCTTTCTTCTCAGTGCTACTCTTAATTCTAACAAATGCTGTAATTTAATAGCTAAGGTGAACTGTGTTCCAGGAAATTTCTTTAAATCTCACATATTTCAAGAACTTACTAGGTGGCTTTAATTGTATCTTTTTGCTTCATCTCTGATCTAATATGGGCATAATAAATTATCCTGGCATACGAACAAAGGGATCTGTCATATAGCAAGACAGGGACTTGCCATTTACTTGTTATCATTGTCTGCTGGCAGTAGCTCCCCAGGTTTCAGACAAGAATCTAGAAGGAGCCTGGGACCTTTGCATATGAAGCAGATTCTCCATTCCTAAATTACTTGTAGGCTTCTTGTAAATTTCTGGAGTTACAGTATATAAACAGGCATTCCACATTGAAAGTGTTCTAGTACTGTAACTTGAATCATTGTTCCTTCCCACTTCAGTTTAATCATAAAGCAAGGGAGATGAAAAGTGAATGAGACCACTTAAGAATGAAAAGTTGGAATCCTTTTAAAAATGTGACTTGGCTTGGATAATGCTCACCTCATTTATCCACAAATATGATTATTCATGTCTAATACATCAAGGGTAGGGCAGAAATCATTAACACTTACAAAATATCAGATCAACAAGATATTGTAGATGAGCACAGCATTATTATGTCATTAGTCAGAACTTTATTTTAATCTTTTAAGTAGCCCACAGACTCTTTCATTCGTTATTAGTGTCATCAATTATACTTAGAGACACCATGTTGCGCATAGTTTTGAAGTTTAGGAACAAAACTCTTTGCTGACTTTCGTCTGTGAAATCTTACCTTGTCATTGCACAGCAGGAGGTAAAAGGGTATTTTGTAAAGGGAATTAGACTTCTGGAAACTCTAGGGGAAGACCAGCAAAAATTCTTTCTGGCATCTAGAAAATCTAACTTATTTCTTAACAGTTTAATCATGACTAGCTTCCCAGCAGCTTGTGAATTTCTATTTACAAATTTCAGATCATTGAAAAAAATATACCATTTGTTTTCTATTTCCTTCTATGAACATTTATCCATACATTTCATGACCTCATGGGCTTTTTTTGGAAAAAAATTCAGTAGGAAAGTAGCCTTCCATGTTGACTGTCATTGTTTTACCACTCTGCCTAATACATAAATATAACCTTGCCATATAATAAATAGCAATTGGTGACTCTTTCTTTGCACTCAAGTATTCTGTCTTGGCCCAGGATTGATTTGATTTTCTTGTATTTACATAGATTCAGATAAGAGAAGTGCTGTCCCAATTGCTAGATGATAGGAATTACAGTATGTTCACCAGTATGGAGTATATAAAGATATACCAGTATGTATGTAAATATAGTATGTATGTAAGTATGTAAATATATACCAGTATGGAGTATGTAAAGATATACCAGTATGGAGTATGTAAAGAGCATGTAAAGTTCACTTATGCATCAGTTCTAGTATTCATCTTAAATAAGACTGAAGATATGTCATTTCAGTGGTGAATCTTATGTGACAACCTGTTCTGTATTTCATTTTTCAAACATGTCTCTGACCACATATTTAAGTCAATTATTTTAGGGTTTTGTATTATTATATAGCTGTTCTTACCTTCTTGCCACTTTATTCTATGATAGCAGTAGTTTGATTTTGTGTGTGTGTGTTATTATTTATCTATCCATCCATCAATCTAATTTCTACAATCCAATCATTGCATAGCTTACCATATACAAAATAATAAAATCAACATTAACCCTCCCCCCCCCCCAAAAAAAGAGAGATAAAGAAAAAACAAAAACCAACTTTTCTTCCCCACCAGCAAAGGTTAAAACAAACAGAAAGGCCACCAACCACAGTAATCTAAGGTCTGTTTTTAATACTCTTTTGAATTTATAAATACAAAATATAGTAGCTCTGAACTTTCCAAACAATAGGATTTTAAACCGCAGCAGTTTTGTATATTGTTCTTGTATGCCATATGGCTCAAAAATGTTCATATATTAGTCATGTAATTACTTTTTTCCTTCACAATTATTGACACTCTGAAGGTACTGAAGTCACTACAGTACTTCCAATGTTACTTGTTTTTTAATCAGAAATTCAGCATAAATTTAGATTGAGTTTTATTGTTTACTTTCCTAATTAAAAAACACACTCACTCTCATGTTCACATGAGCCATTCATGCATACTGGAGCCATGGTGGCGCAGTAGTTAGAATGCAGTCCTGTAGGCTACTTCTGCTGCCTACCGGCTGCCTGGAATTTGGCAGTTCAACTCTCAGCAGGCTCAAGGTTGACTCAGCCTTCCATCCTTCTGAGATCGATAAAATGAGGACCCAGATTGTTGGGGGAAATATGCTGACTCTGTAAACTGCTTAGAGAGGGCTGTAAAACACTGTGAAGTGGTATATAAATCTAAGTGCTATTGCTATTGCTATACCAGTCTGGCTGGCAGTCTAGTTGGTCATCTCAGAATTTTCTTCTGTCACTTGTAGATTGGGCATAATATTGACTGTCCTTATCAAGTTGAACTCTTGAGTGGTAGAAACACATTAAAGCATTAATTCCTCTTAATATTGTACAGAGTGATAGTACTTTGGCCACACAATTTCCACTACATAGAGATTTTATATCTTGATTCTACATAGAACTACCTTTGAAAAATTTAGAATGCAGCTACTAGATTTCTTTTTTATATATAAAAAGCTTTTTTAGTTTTTTAAAACAAACATTGAATTATTTATCATTTAGAATGTTATCTGGGTACAAATTTTGTGTCATCACGATATTTATATTTCTTTGCTTTTACATTTCAATTTAATATAACTCCTGTTAAAACATTTTTCTTCCAGATTTATTTAATTTTGCACCACTTTTTGTCCATATTCATTTTCTATCCAATAATAAAATTGTCCCCATATGTTGTAATATTCTGATTCTTCCTTCCCTTTAATTGCTAATGTTAATCTATTCATTTCTGCACATTCTAATATTTTCTTAATTACCTCTCCCTCTATAGGGATTTTTTCCGCTTTCCAATTTTGTGCAAATACAATTCTTGCTGTAGTTATTACATGAATAATCAAATATACATTTTCTTTATTAATTTTCTCAGGTAAAATACGCAACAGAAACAGCTCCGGTTTTAAATCAATATATTGCTGAGTCATTTTCTCTAACCAGATCCAAATTTTTGCCCAATAATTTCTCGCTTCTGCACATGTCCACCACATATGGTAATACAATCCTGGTGTCTAGTGACATTTCCAACACTTAATTGATTTATCTTTAAACATTTTTGCCAATCTTTCCGGTGACATATGCCATCTATAAAACATTTTATATAAATTCTCTTTTTATGCTGTTGCCATTGTAAACATATAGTTTCTTTCCTATAGTTGCTGCCATTTATCTAACTTTATTGTGTATCCAAAGTTTTTTGCCCATGCTATCATTGTTTCTTTTACTTGTTCTTCTAATTTAATAGAAAGTAAGTAATTATACATTTTTTTTAATCATCTCTCATCTGTTCCTGTGAATATCTCATCCAATTCTGTCATCTCCAAATAAAAACTGTATAACTTTGCATCTTTTTCATATCTTGATTGTATTTGCAATTGTGTGTACCACTCCATATCAATCCCTTGTTCTTCTAATTCTTGTTTCGTTTTCAATTCCCCCTTTTCTGATAAAATATCTTTATATCTAATAATATTTCCCATGTTAATAATATTTGGATGTACTAATACTTCCATTGTTGAAAGCCATATTGGTATCAGCTATTAGATTTCTAAGGGAAGCAGCTAAGTGGGAACGCCTAACACCAGTTCTGAAAGATGTCTAATTCAAGACACGTATTCTAGTGATTACAGCTATGAATGAGTTCAGATCTAAAATAGACTGCCTCTCTTACTAGCAGCCAACCCATGCAAGGACATTAGCCAGGGTGGGGGTACTACATATGGTTTTACCTATTGGTATAGCTATGGTATAGTGCAGTGATGGCTAACCTTTTCTGGACCAAGTGCCCAAAGCACAGGATCCCCAAACCGAAACCCTAACCCAAATCCCCAAAATGTAATGTGTGTGCGCCCCCCACACATGCGTCCCGGCCCCATGCATGCAGCCCCTGTGCATGCGCACATGTCCCCTGCACATGCCCTGCCCCCATTCATGCATGTATGTCCCCCACACATGCCTCATCCACCATGCATACATGGCAGAGATCCAAAGACGAGTGGGCCGGTGGGAGGCACACACACATGCATGGTAGAGCTGAACTGGGGTGATGGCCCGCATGTCCACAGAGAGGACGCTGCATGCCACCTTGGCACGCGTGCCATAGGGTAACCATCATGGGTATAGTGAATCCATATGTCTCTGTAATAGCTTTCTATTTATGGATAACTTTCAACTGACCACTCAGGTTCTTAGAAGATTCTGATGTCTGCTGAAGATTTACTTGTTCATCCAGATTTTTGTTCATATTAGTTCTACTGCTTCATTTGCTGTTCTGTTCACTTAGCTGTTGTTGGTTTTTTTAGCTTCTTAGGCTTCAAGAAGCTAAAAAATTGTCTTTTACAGATAATCCTCAATTTACGACCACAATCTCAGCCCAGAATCTCTACTGCTAAGAGAGACAATTGTTAAGTGAGTTTTGCTCCATTTTATGATCTTTCTTGCTACTGTTAAGGGAATGACTGCAAGTATAAAGATAATAACATGGTTGTTAGGTGAATCTGTCTTCCCCATTGACTTTGCTTATCAAAAGGTCACAAAAGGGGACCAAATGACCCTGGGAGATTGCAGCAATCATAAATACAAATCAGTTATCAAGCCTCTGAATTTTAATCACATGACCATGGATATGTTGTAACTGTCATAAGTGTGAATAACAGTCATAAGTTGCTTTTTTCAGTGCCATTGTAACTTTGAACGGTCACTAAATGTTGTAAGTCAAGGATTATTTGTACTGATTTTTGAATTTTACTTTTGGAATCATTGTTAATGATTCCAAAAGTGGGTCAAAAATATAAATAAATAGGTTTTCATGCTGCAGAAAAATAAAAAATAATCTTAAGAACATCTGCTTCTGCCACACCATATCAAGGGAAATCCTAGGAAGATTAGGGTGGGGAGAGAGTTAAAAGTATTAATACCATAATCTAATGTCTATGTAAGTGCTGTCCCACTCCTCAAAGCGGAATTTATTGCCACCTGTGTGTGAAAGGCACTCTTGCAGCTTGCTTTTACATAAATACGCTGTAGAAGGAACATGCTACTCAATTGAAAACATTTTCAGTTTTTTCGTTCATTTGATCTTTCTGTAACATACTTTTCATATTAATCTTGGCATTTCTTTCTCATCTGGTTTCAACTTTTGATTAGAAACTTGAAGTTCAACTTTAGCACTTTGCAATGGAGAAACAGGGCTCCTGCCGCAATTTAACCCCTTCAGCAATTTCCTCCAAGGGATTCCAAAACATTTGGGCATTTTTAAATTGGGGGTAGGGGGTTAACGCTAGAAAAATATAATTCACAAAAACTAGAGAAATGAGGTGGAAGGAGTAGAAAATTCAAAATGTTTAACTTCATTGTTCAAGAAAGGAATAAAATAAGTAAATAGGAGAGAGATCTGTGTATATTGCAATCAGAAGAGAATGCAAACCTAAAGAAATTGAAGTTTTCTTTTCACCAAAATGGTCAGTTTAGAGGTGTGAAATCCTTGAAAGTTTTATTTAAATTAAATCAAATAAAATCCAAAGCCAGGTTAATGAGATAATGGCGAAAAACAAACACACAATAATAAATTAATCTTGGGAAAAACATAAAGCAGTGTCTGTATTAAGCATCAGATATGGACAATTTGCACTGAAACATAAGATCAAGTGGCTTTTATCTATAATTATCATATAATGGATCCAAAATGTAGAATGAAAACTAATATACATGTTCCAGGATAATGTTCCACGATCCAAACTGAGTCGGTCACCAGGACCAGAGGTTTATTTTATTTATTTTTATTTATTTATTTTGTTGAGTACATATTAGATAATATATATAAGTATAACCATGAATTGAATATATAAAGTGAATACAATTAAAGGGAACATTAGGAGAGGGACAGTAGGCATGCTGGTGCTCTTATACACACCCCTTATAGACCTCTTAGGAATGGGGTGAGGTCAACAGTAGACAGTCTTAGGTTAAAGTTTTGGGGGTTTGGGGATGAGACCACAGAGTCTGGTAGTCCATTCCAGGCATTAACAACTCTGTTACTGAAGTCATATTTTCTGCAGTTGAGTTTGGTACGGTTCACTTTAAGTTTGTATCTATTGTGTGCTTGTGTATTGTTGTGGTTGAAGCTGAAGTAGTCATTGACAGGTAAGGACATTGTAGCAGATGATTTTATGAGCTATGCTTAGGTCATACCGATGGCGGCGCAGTTCTAAATTTTCTAAACCCAGAATTTCAAGTCTGGTGGCATAAGGTATTTTGTTGTGAGCAGAGGAGTGGAGGACTCTTCTTGTGAAATATTTCTGGACGCGCTCAATTGTATTAATGTCCGATATGCAGTGCGGGTTCCAGACAGATGAGCTGTATTCGAGAATTGGTCTAGCAAATGTTTTGTATGCTCTGATTTGTAGTGTAATATTACTGGAGAAGCTACGCAAGATTAGGTTTACAACCCTTAATGTCTTTTTGGCGATGTTGTTATATTGGGCTTTGGCACTTAGATCACTTAGATCATTATTCTTCCAAGCTTTCGGACTTGTGTTGGAGCCCATCCTCAGGGAACTTCTCTCTTTCCAAAATGTATGCACTGGGCTGTTCTATGCATAGTTTTTATGTGGAGCCTAGTTGTGTGTGGTTTTTAGTTATTAATTGGGGTCTTGATGGCTGGCTATTAAGTCATTAATTGTTGTTCCCTTGTGCTGCCATGCCTTCAGCTCTAAGTACCTGGTAGGGTGGTGGTAAATCAGGACTCCTGCTGACTGACAAGGGGCTTCAAGCATTTCTCTGGCTATTTTTGTCCCTGCTCAGTCAACAACCTTAGTAATTGCAAAATTGAATGCAGGCCCACCAAGGGGTTTGGATGATCTTGTCTAACCACTTAATTTTGTGTTTGCAATTTGATGGTTAGCTTCTTCCTTGTCTGTCTTACATATCACAGAGGCAATCCATTCAGAGAATCTGATAAATTACATTAGAAGTTTTTCATTATATTATATCATTATATCCAATTAATTATATTATATTATATTATAATATAATATAATATTATATTATATTATATTATATTATATTATATTATATTATATTATATTATATTATATTATATTATATTATATTATATTATATTATATTATATTATATTATATCATTATATTATATTATATTATATTATATTATATTATATTATATTATATTATATTATATTATATTATATTATATTATATTATATTATATTATATTATATTATATTATATTATATTATATCATTATATCCAATTACTATAGTTATTACATACTTCATTTATATGCTTATATATTTTATAGTTATTTTCATGCTTATGCTTATATATACTGTTCTGACAAAATAAATAAATAAAAATAAAATAAAGTTTCTCCTACTTCCAAGCAATCTTTGTAATTCATGTTTTGTCCACATATGGTAGTATCTGGGTGGTGGACACTTGCAGATCTCAGAAATTGTTCTACTACTTCCAAAATATGTTTGATGTATTTATTTATTTATTTATTAATCAAACTTATATACCGCACCATCTCTCGTAGGACTCAGGGCGGTTCACAGGCATATTAAAACAATATAATAAATAAATATTAAGACCAGTTAAAACTAAATATTATCATGGCCTGATCACTAAAACAATAGAAACCAATAAAAACCCCATTAAAATATGCTAAAACATTTTATCTTAGGCTAGTCCTGCACGCTGAAATAATAGAGTCTTCAGTTCACGTCTGAAGGTCCGGAGGTTGGGTAGTTGTCGTAATCCTGGAGGAAGCTCGTTCCACAGGGCTGGTGCCGCCACAGAGAAGGCCCTCCCCCTGGGGGCCGCCAACCTACATTGTTTGGTCGACGGCACCCTGAGGAGGCCCACTCTGTGGGAGCGCACAGGTCGTTGGGAGGCAATCGGCGGCATGTATGGCATGGGGTGCCATTTATTTGTTCATGTACCTTCTTTCTTCCTTTGTCTGCCCTTCATGTTGTGCAGGCATCTTGTCATAAAAGCTTGTGGGTACCCATTCTGCCTGAACTGTTCACATAAGTGAACAATTCCAGCTGTTTTGCTTGCTGGGTACTGCAGTGGGTTCTTACCCTGCCATGTAATGACACAACTTTTTTGATACAACTTTAAATTCCAGTGGATGGTTACTGTTGAAACTCAGAATGCATAGAATGTTGATAGCCTTGCTATATATTTAGCTTTCTAAGCTTCCATTTTCTTGTCTATTGATAAGACGGTCGAAAAATGGCAATTGTCTAGTTATTTCTTCCCCCTGTGAATTGTATGCCCTGGAAGATGAAGCTCAATGGGGTGTGAAAGTCTTTTAGCACATTCCGTTTCATGATGACAAATGTGTCATCTACATAGCGGTGCCAAAATTTAGGGGTATAGTTTTGAGTGCACTGTGTTCTAGTTCACACATGACTGTTTCTGCAATGACTCCTGATACTGGGGATTCCAATATCAGGAGCCACTGATAAAATGTGTAAACAAATAAAAGTGTGTCCCTTTTATTTGCTCATACATTTCTGTTTTAAATGCATAGAGCAGCTAGTGCACACAATTCAGAGAGAGAGAAGTTCCCTGAAGATGTGCTCCAGCAAGAGTCCAAAAGCTTGGAAGAATAAAACTCTAGTTTTGTGACCGAGTCATATTGGATTCTCCAAAAGATAGAATTCATGAGAATCAAAACAGCGGGATGGTCCAAACAATAATTGATGAAAATGTTTAGAAATTATCTGAGCATCTTACAGGAAAAAGCAAATAGAAGGAAATAAAAGAAAGGGAAGCAGAAAAAAAATCTAAGAGCTCTAAATTTATTCAAAAGTAGCTTCACAATCAAAAGTTTGTCCCATAACTAGCTCATTCTGACATAGTCTGTCTTAACCCACTCAATACAGGTTTACAATGAGCTCATTGTAATCAATGGGACTTCATCATAAATTTCTAAATAATCCTCCAATATGGATTCCTGGTAGTAAAATAGACTAAGAAAGGTGACTTTTTCAGACTCTTTTACAAGAAATTACATGAACTAATTATTTTTGTTGCATATATATTAACTTTTAAGTTAGTTCATGTAATTTCTTGCAAAAGAGTCTGAAAAAGTCACCTTTCTTAGTTAATATATATGCAACAAAACATAATACTGTATAAATAATTATGTGTGACAGGATTTTAGTGCATAAAAGATATGTACGTTTGTGGTTTTAAGAAACGCATTTAAGTAATCTATTAATGCATTAAGTAAACACATTAAGTAAGCATAAAAAAAATAAAAATAACATTTTTTCTTTTCCAAGAGAAATGATTAATGAGAACACAGAGTGTTACGCAAAAACAATCCTAAAAGGGAAAAAAAATGAATTTAAAAAATAATTTTTAAAAAACTATAAAAAGGAGGAAGCCTGTGATAAAAATAGAATGGGAATATCTCTAACTCATTGTTAAAACATTGCAGACAAAAAAAGAACAAAATCTAAAAAACAACAATCCAATTTTTTTGCTTTCCAGGAAAGAGTTGAGCACAAAAAGTATCAGAAAAATAACAATATAATGCAGTGAATGTGAAAAATAATAATACTGTACTAAGCTAAGATGGAGATTTATTTATTTATTTATTTATTCAAATTTGTATACCGCCCTATCTCCCGAAGGACTCAGAGCGGTTCACAGGCACATAAAACATTTATATACAATTAAAATAACTATTAAAAAACTTATTCTAATGCCAAATATTAAAAATATAAATATAAATCTTAAAACCAAATTTAAACCCCTGTGAATTTAAAAATCTATAAATATAAAATCTAAATTTAAAATCTAAGCCAGTCCTGCACAAATGAATAAATGCGTCTTGAGCTCGCGACGGAAGGTTCGGAGGTCCGGAAGTTGACGGAGTCCTGGGGGGAGTTCGTTCCAGAGGGTGGGAGCCCCCACAGAGAAGGCCCTTCCCCTGGGCGTCGCCAGACGACACTGTCTAGCTGACGGCACCCTGAGGAGTCCCTCTCTGTGAGAGCGCACAGGTCGGTGAGAGGTATTCGGTAGCAGTAGGCGGTCCCGTAGATAACCCGGCCCTATGCCATGGAGCGCTTTAAAGGTGGTTACCAACACCTTGAAGCGCACCCGGAAGGCCACAGGTAGCCAGTGCAGTCTGCGCAGGATAGGTGTCATACGGGAGCCACGAGGGGCTCCCTCTATAACCCGCGCAGCCGCATTCTGAACTAACTGCAGCCTCCGGATGCCCTTCAAGGGGAGCCCCATGTAGAGAGCATTGCAGTAATCCAGGCGAGACGTCACGAGGGCGTGAGTGACCGTGCATAGGGCATCCCGGTCTAGAAAGGGGCGCAACTGGCGCACCAGGCGAACCTGGTAAAAAGCTCTCCTGGAGACGGCCGTCAAATGATCTTCAAAAGACAGCCGTTCATCCAGGAGGACGCCCAGGTTGCGCACCCCCTCCATCGGGGCCAATGACTCGCCCCCAACAGTCAGCCGAGGACTCAGCTGACTGTACCGGGATGCCGGCATCCACAGCCACTCTGTCTTGGAGGGATTGAGCTTGAGCCTGTTTCTCCCCATCCAGACCCGTACGGCCTCCAAGCACCGGGACAACACTTCGATAGCTTCATTGGGGTGGCCCGGTGTGGAAAAGTACAGCTGGGTGTCATCAGCATACAGCTGGTACCTCACACCGAAGCCACTGATGATCTCACCCAGCGGCTTCATATAGATGTTGAACAAAAGGGGCGACAGGATCGACCCCTGCGGCACCCCACAAGTGAGGCGCCGCGGAGCCGACCTCTGCCCCCCCGTCAACACCGTCTGCGACCGATCGGAGAGATAGGAGGAGAACCACCGATAAACGGTGCCTCCCACTCCCAATCCCCCCAATCGGTGCAGCAGGATACCATGGTCGATGGTATCAAAAGCCGCTGAGAGGTCTAACAGGACCAGGGCAGAGGAACATCCCCTATCCCTGGCCCTCCAGAGATCATCCACCAACGCGACCAAAACCGTCTCAGTGCTGTAACCGGGCCGGAAGCTGGACTGGAACGGGTCTAGATAGACAGTTTCATCCAGGTGTAGGGGAAACTGATATGCCACCATACTCTCTACAACCTTCGCCGCGAAGCAAAGGTTGGAGACCGGACGATAATTACCTAAAACAGCCGGGTCCAGGGAAGGCTTCTTGAGGAGGGGTCTCACCACCGCCTCTTTCAAGGCGGCCGGGAAGACTCCCTCAGTGAAGTTATATAAGTTATATAAAGGCTGTCAACCATGCGTGGCCAGAGGTGGCTTTTGAGGCAAATGCATAAGTGCCAATCAGATAGTTCTGACAGATAAAAAAAATTATTTGAGATTTAAAAAGTTTTAAAAAGTTGGCAAAAGAGTAGTAAAAAGCATAAGCAGTTGTGCTGGCCATATAATAGTATGTCTAAATATCTTTGTGGTATTTATTTCAATGTGTTCTATACCTTGGCATATTATAATGAAGAGCCAGCAAAATTATGGAAATGTGCATTTGTGATTCTGTGAATTAATAATAATTCAAAATGGCAATTTGATTTTTTTTTAAAAAAACAAAAACCTGAATAGTATCCATTAGCCTTTTCCAATTTTTGCCATGCTGGTTTGGGATGATGACAATTATGATCCAATATATCTGGCTATACAACTGGGAGGGCTGACATAACAATTGATTATTCTTTCTGAGATATACATTCATTATTGTTACTTCAAAAATTACATTGATTTTTAATTTCTTGTCATAAAGATCAGAGACACATGCAGGACATAAGGAGGAAGTCAGCAACAATAATCTCATGTTTATGATTTTGAGTGAAGGGCAGTGTAGCTGAAACCTGCCTTGATCTGACCTAGTTCCAAACAGGTTTCCTCCACTTACCATTTAAACTAAAGACATTTCAATCAATTTGGGTACTTTGGGTTCTTTTAGCAAAAGCCAGCCTTCTATAAACAAAGCTGACCTTTTTTTTTGCTTTTTTTATTCTGTTGATGTAGGGGATTGTGATAATTTATAGTATTTCTAGTGAGGGAGAAATCATATTTTCCTACCATTAATTAGCGATATATAGTTTTCATCAGAGCGTGAATTTACCTAGTATACTGTATGTATTTTGATGGTGAGATTTGGACTCAGGGTTTTTCCTTCCTCCTTTGTTATTTACAAAAACCTTATTGATATTATATATATATATATATATATATATATATATATATATATATATATATATATATATATATATATATATATATATATATATATATATATAGTCTTTAGTTGTTCGGGTTTCTCCGTGTAAAATTGGCAATGTCTTGGCAGCGTTTGAAGTCTCATTCGTCATCTTCAGGCTTCAACCGTGCTTCTGTGGATTGCTCCCAGAAGCACGAAGCTGAAGCCTGAAGATGACGAATGAGACTTCGTCGAAACGTTGCCAAGACATTGCCAATTTTACACGGGAGAAAACCCGAACAACCAAAGACCTACATACAAACACCCGTGAAAACCTCAGAAAATATATATATATATATATATATATATATTTGTAGAATATATTGGTACTCATACAGTAACACAAAAAGATGAATTAATATAGTTCTTAAAGAGGACCAAAACTCGTTTTTGTGGCTCTCAGAAGGCACATCTATCACAATCAACAAAAGCAACTGCCACACATTTTGAGACTAAACAACCAAAACCATCATGTAAGATTAAAATAAAGAAAACAAATAAATATATATGAACTGACACCCCTTAATCTGCATCTTCATACCACCCACTAGGATCCTCAGAGCTTCCAAAATTGTGCCATAACCCCTACAGCTACCAAAACGTTGTTCAACTCTTAACATAACACAAAGAGGGAATACAAGAATACAAATAAATGTATTCACACTTCAGAACTGGAACGTTTGTTTCATGCATTTTTTTAGATATGTTTTTTTAAGATTGCAAAAGATCAGTACACTTCAGGGAGGTACTTGCTCTCTGGGACAGCAGGAGGTTGAGAAGACAAGCATAAATCGCCTGATGTCATGTCTGGATGGGGCTCAAATAGTGACCAGCAGAAGAACTTCATTGAGTGTGAAATGCTCATACGCTATGCTTCAGTCTGAACTGATTCAGTCTGAACTGATAAAGATTTAGAATTGCTCAGCACGTCAAATTCCTGTTTGTCAAAGCTTATGCAATTGCAGAGCTTCCTGTCACCAATGAATACCATCTGCTTTGGAGAAGCCTCTGCTGACACAAGCTCTTGCCTATACTATGAGTTTGCCATAGGTCACTGCAGACTTGGGGGTGGTTTAACAATGCCACCTACTCTGAACACATCTGGGAATGTTGGCAATAGTGTCATCTCTTTACACCTATGAGCTGTTTTGACTACTAGGGCAAAGAGCAAGAAAAAGAAAGAGGAAGGCAAAGGTCTTCACATCCTGTCTCTTACTTGGCAAACTATTAAATGAATTTCCTGATTGCCTCTTTCTCTATGTGTCTTTCTCTTCAAGATGCAATTTGGTTAAAAATGAGGTGTTCATAAATCTGATGCTTGTTTCAAATATAATGAATGCCTGCTAGCTTTCATTAATAATGGAGCTAATCTATTCTACATCCAGGGGTGAAATGCTACCGGTTCGGACTAGTTCGGGCGAACTGGTAGTAAAAAATGCTACTGGTTCGGACAAACCAGCTGTGCTGCGTGATTTATATTCGCTAGAAAGCAGGAAAACCTGCTTTCTAGCAAATCTAAATCGCACGGCACAGCTGTTCTCCCCCACCCCCGCTGTTCTACTTGTCTTAGAAAAGACTTCTTAAGCATCCTTTTTCAGCGCTGCACAGTAGGGCCTCCAGTGTGCATGCGTGCAAAGCGCACAATTGGCGCGCACCGCACATGCACCCAGCAAACCGGTAGCAGACTTTGGAGCATTTCACCACTGTCTACATCCACTATAATGGGCCCTTTTTGCAACCTAATTATTCAATATTCTTTCAGCACTTTTGCTTATGTTCAGGAGTACATCTTCTAAGAGAAGCTCATAGTAAATGCAAATCTCCAATCAGTCTAGGAATCACAGGAAATTGTGGGAAATATTATACCTTTGAATAAAATCAAATCTTCCTGCTAAACTTAACAAAAAAATTGTTGACCATGGCGTAACATTAGTACTTTCAGTTGTAAGTAAGCTGATTCCATACACATCTTTTGTCTGATTGATGAGGTTTTAAATATGGGCTGGTTTTTTTTTCATAATTAGTTATATTCTGGCCCTGCAGTGATCATAAAATTCAGTTCAGAACACTTGACTAATTCAGTAAATAATCCACCTTGATTCAGGCTGAAGCAGAAGTTATCAGATTTGAATCAGACCCTTAAGCCAAAGTTTAAAAAGACATGAATGTAGTGCCTACCACTGATTAGCACTGGAAAAACTTCAAAGGGGTATCATTAAAAAAAAAACTATTTAACAAAATGAGATAATAAATAGATCTTTCTGGGAAAAATTCCCTTCTCCAATTTTAGAATAGACTTAATGTTTTTAAAATGTGGATGAATGAAATTTTGACTTTTTAATTAAGAAAAATGCATACATTTTTAATTATTTTTTGATTGAATACAAAACCTAACTATACAATTAAAATCTAAATTATAATGAATCAAATGAGCAAAAAAAAAAAGGAATAAAATAATTAACAAAAGTCCGTTAAGCATTTTACCCATTGTCCTAGTATTGGAGAATGGGAGCTAAAAGTCCCTCTTGAGTCACTTCCCCACCTGGGAGAAAGCCATTTCTCATAGTCAGATAGCTGATGTTTTTGCAGCAGGAGCGTCTCTGGAAGCACCTTTTCTATGGATCCAGCTAAATGGGTTCATAGTAGGAGAGACATCCCCAGAAAATGAGGCCTTTATCGTTCATGGCTTTAATAGTCAATATCACCACCCTAAATAGTCCCTGAGAGCAAATACAGATTTTTCAGAACAAGCTTATTATCTATTTAGTAGACTTTTTTTTATCCCACCTTTGTTATTTTTAGAAATAACTTCAAGATCTATGATGATTCTCAATCATCTAGGTCATGGTTGTCCCAAAGGTGCTTTTTCCAAAAGTCATCTAGATTTTTTTGATTTCTTCAGAACTGAAAAAGCTTCTTGGATGAGAAATGAAACATTTTCAAAGAAAAAAAAACAAGAAAGTCCAGTTGGCTTTTGGAAAAAGCACTTCGGAGTTCAAGGTAATTCAAGGTATATAAATATTATACCTACTACTCCTTCCTCCTCTTATTTTTCCCACAACAACAAACCTTTGGGGTCAGTTGGACAGAAAGAATGACTGGCCTAAAGTCACTCAGGCCAAACTGGCTCTACTGGTATAGTCAATATACTAACGGCATCCCATGAACTCCAGATGATCAGTCCTAGCAGTTTCACATAGATGTCAAATCAACATAAGGGACATAATATTATTAACAGTAGTTCTTCAGCACCGCTTTCTGGCATGTCTGACAGAAAGGAATGGCCAGGAGGATATAATGACCACCAACCTCATCACATTCTGTTGAGAGGGCCAGGAAAAATAGCAGGTTATACTCTTATCTGGCTTCCAGTACAGCTCATCCACCAAGATGAGCTAAGTAGTTTCAATGTCACGTTCTGAACTAAATTCTAGAAAGGCTTCAGGTTTTTATCCAGATGCATCTGGAGCTGTGAACTACCACCTTTTCAATTTCCATGTCCAGCAATTGTATATTTGAGGCTGGTTTATAAGTTTAGTTTAGTTTAGTTTAGTTTTTTATTTATTTATTTACATTTATATTCCGCCCTTCTCCGAAGACTCAGGGCAGCTTACAATGTGTAAGGCAAAAGTTTATTATCATTGCACCTCGTACAACAAAATTAAATACCATCTTCAATGTACATTAGAACTATAAAAATAAAACACAAACACACATCCTTTACATTCTATACAATTGAATTGAAAACCCCTGATATTGCATTAATATTGCAATATACAGTAGAATTCAATATAGTTACTGCTCTGGGATAGAAGCTGTTTTTCAGCCTGTTTGTCCTTGTTTTTATTATCCTGAACCGTCTGCCAGATAGTAATAGTTCAAAAAAGGGTGCCCAGGATGAGACAGATCTTTAAGAACGTTTTGAACTTTCTTAAGGCAGTGGAAGCTATAAAACTATAATGTGTTCAGGGAAGGTTTTATTCCTTCAATTAGGCAGCAGTTGAACATTTTTAAGTAGACAATTCCAACTCTCAAGGATGTTTTGATCACCCAACCTCTTAATCATGAATTCAGTCTAATCTGGCAAATTTAATCAGCCAGAAAGGGCAAACAGTTGATCAGTCATCGCATCCTGTCCATGTCTTCAAGATCTGCAAACCAAAAAGAATCCAAATAATCAGCAGTTGGTAAGATTATCTCGCCAATGATCTGTCTATAACTGTCAAAGTAAACCTGATCAATCACTTGCAAATAATGATGACAACCGCTTATGGTGACCCTCTGCTATTCTAACTTCTCTATTCCAATATCCCAGGCCTATTTCCTATTCATCTGTCACAGTTCTACCAGCTATGGGAGGGAATTATCTAAAAGGGTTGAGATGTTAGAAATTTAGCATTTTAGGTCCATGATGTCAGAATGTATTATGTAGATTGCTACAGCTTATATACTACTTGCACCTGGCATTCCATCCAGCTGGTAAGAACATTTCTGAACCCCCACAATCATGTAGTCTACCTGCCTCTCCTTTGGTCTGTTCCTTAATGATTAACAATGTGCTAATGAAACACTGATACATAAGGAGCATCTGAATGAATCTCGAAACTTAACCCAAATGCTGTTGCAAGAAAAGTTTCATCTTGCCAGAAAATTACTTCACTACTTCTGGCTCTCCTTAAGTATCCCTCTGCCAAAAACAGAGCTAGAAAACCAATGCCCTGTACGAAGTTTAAAAAGAGTCACTTGCTTTAGCAGGCACCAAAGATTTATCTAAGAAAACTACTAGAAATCCTGGTCAGACAAGCTGTTTGTAACCCTACAAAATACAGCATTTGTTTATCTGTTTAGTACATTTGTAAGATTTTGGATTTGTTTTGTTTTACCTTTCCTAGAAACTACATGTTCACTTCTTTCCAATCCATCTTGATTCAAATAGGCTGTTTTATGTCATAAAAAGACAGATTTTCCCTGATTTACCATCACGAGGCCTCAAAACTAAACTGCCTACTCCCTCCTTTCTCTTTTACTTTCAAGTTTTCATAATTACTTCTAGTTAGATCAACAATTATATGACTTAAGTTCCACAGGAGGCTCTCAGCCAAGTGGGGCCATCTGCAACACAATAATCCAGTAGAATTTCCCAGTATGGAGGAGCTTCTATCTTGCTCTTTGTACAAATCTGCTCCATAGTTCACACCAAAAAATGCTTCCAGATGTGACTTTGATTCTGCAGTTGGCTGCTTCACCCGCAGACTTTTTCCTGGGTGGGTCAGATGTCAGATCCCATTTGTTCTCTCTGCGCCACGTCTGTTAAGGAAGAAAATATGAAATAGTAGCACAACTGATAGAGCTCATATCTTATCACAGGGCCTGGGATCTTTGGAAAAGAATATAAGTATGGTTATATTATTATAATAGATTGAATATTATAGACCAGAGGTCTTCAAACTTGGCAGCTTTAAGACTTGTGGACTTCATCTCCCAGAATTCTCCAGCCAGCATAGCTGGCTGGAGAATTCTGGAAGTTGAAGTCCACAAGTCTTAAAGCTGCCAAGTTTGAAGACCTCTGTTACACACACACGCACACTATTGTATACATAAAAGACAAAAAAATAGATAATGAAAGGATTTTTTTTGCAAAGTTGTAAATATTCTCATTTCTTTGGAATGAGAATGATGTGCACTAGTCATTTAGAAATCTGTGAGGCCCCAGAATATGATTCTATTATTCCTTTACCCCATAATCTTTCTTCTTATTTGGTTATTTCACTTGCCAGAATAAACTTTTTGTTTTCTTTTTCACTGTCCAGAAAATCCATTATCTATGGTCTTTATAACACTCTAGTGTATGGTATTATATTAGTCAGATTTCTGGAACAGATAAAACTACATGACATAACAGACTTCTCCTGGAACAATATGAGGAAAATAATACAAAAACCACACCCCTGGAATTTTTTCGGCAACAAATGGAAGTACTACTTTGCAGAATTTAGAGATTCAGTCATGGCTCAAGGAGCAGCAAAACATCAAAAGATCAATTATTTAGTCACAAACTATCTCTCATCTAAAACTAGAATTATTACAATTCACCTGACTAGATGGCTCAGTGGCTAAGACACTGAGCTTGTCAATCAGAAAGGTTGGCAGTTCGGCGGTTCAAATCCCTAGTACAGGTCTCCTGCGTGAGCAGTGGGTTGGACTAGATGACCTCCAAGGTCCCTTCCAACTCTGTTACTGTTACATTCAGACTTTCTTCTGGTTCCTGTTAAAACTATAGTGATTTCAATATTAAAGTAACCAATTAATTTTTCTAAAAAAAATATTTTTAAAAAATAACGGAACAGCTTCTTTTCTTCCTTGTAACAAGTACACACAAATTAATATTTCCCCACTCCATATGATTACATATATAATTCATATATATAATCTCCCTTTATACCATAATCCCCCTTTATACATTCATAACCCAAAAATTAATTTTGTTTTTTTCTGCATGTTAACAAAAAGTTCATAAATGGTTTCCTGAGTTTTATAGAAATAATTATTTTAACCCTGATCAGACAAATCAACTAAATATTCCTTTCTTTTGCTTCTAACAATCTTAAATTGCTGTCATATGATTGAATCCCCATTCAAACTTTCCTTCCTCAATAATAAACACACACACACACACACACACACACACACACACCCTGTTTCCCCCAAAATAAGACATCCCCTGATAATAAGCCCAATCGGGCTAAGCGTTTATTTCGGGGTTCAAAAAAAATATAACACAGGGTCTTGTTTTCCAGGAAACACAGTGTATAGATAGATATTCTGAAGTAAGTGGTGATTTTAGAAACTGGACACTAGAGGGAACTAAAGATTTTAAGTAGGGAAAAAATAACCCTGTTCTTAATGTTAGTTAAAATTGAGACTTAAAAAATGACACAAAGCATTATTATACCTTCAAAAATATTAAAGGGCGTCTTTGAAGAATGGAGCCAGAAATTAGTAATTGAAATAACAGCAATTACTAACAGCTCTCTTTCAGAGATGTCTAGCTCAGCATCTCCTCACCTGATTGTATAAGTTTTTTTCCCTATAAGGGAAAATTTATGCACAAGGCCAATTATTATTTGTAT
Source organism: Ahaetulla prasina (assembly GCF_028640845.1). Classification (NCBI taxonomy): domain Eukaryota; kingdom Metazoa; phylum Chordata; class Lepidosauria; order Squamata; family Colubridae; genus Ahaetulla; species Ahaetulla prasina. The sequence continues at coordinate 187,134,364 of NC_080541.1, read as the reverse complement.
CAGGATGAAAGACTTCTTTAAAAATAGCATGTTTTTATGGTACCATAGCAGAATTCAGATTCAAACTTTCTCTCCTATCCTGAATCAGTACAAGATCATGCTTGTCTTCTGTCAACATAAAAAATTGTCCTTCTACTGCTATGAAATTAGTGTCAGTTTTCATGTAGTCCTTCCATCTCCAGAGTTGATCAACTCTATGGTTACCAACATTCAATCTTAAAAGTATAGATTGAAGACTTATTTGAAGCATCTTACCTCCAAAATACATTTGAGATTAGAAAATTGTTTAGATATGAACTGGAAATATGGGATGTAACCAGGTACTTATGATCCAAGGCTGGGAAAGTAATTTCATGTATCTTTCTAATTCTGTGCATCCACCCATTCCCTGACTTTCTTCCCACTTCCTTTGTCTATACTGACTCTCCTTGTTCATATCCTTAATTGATCTGCTTATCACACTGAATAGCATCATACTGAGAAGTGAAACATCTTCAAAGAAAAAACCAGAAAGTCCAGTTGCCTCCTGTGAAAAAGCACCTTTGGGTTTGGGACAACCATGACCTGGATGACTGAGACTCTCCATAAACATTAAGAGAAAGGAATTTTAATTTTAAGGTAAGTGTATGTTTTATATAGTCATTTCATTGCTAGTTATATTTTTCATGTTAGGATGATTGGCAAATAAATAGTATTCCTACAGTTGAGCCTCAATATGTCAGGAAAAATATGGCAGCTTACAAATAGCCAACTATCACTCTTTTCTCTCCTTCCCATTTTGCTTTAGAATAGAATAGAATAGAATAGAATTTTATTGGCCAAGTGTGATTGGACACACAAGGAATTTGTCTTGGTGCATATGCTCTCAGTGTACATAAAAGAAAAGATACGTTCATCAAGGTACAACATTTACAACACAATTGATGATCAATATATCAATATAAATCATAAGGATTGCCAGCAACAAGTTATAGTCATACAGTCATAAGTGGAAAGAGATTGGTGATGGGAACTATGAAACGATTAATAGTAGTGCAGATTCAGTAAATAGTCTGACAGTGTTGAGGGAATTATTTGTTTAGCAGAGTGATGGCCTTCGGGAAAAAACTGTTCTTGTGTCTAGTTGTTCTGGTGTGCAGTGCTCTATAGCGTCGTTTTGAGGGTAGGAGTTGAAACAGTTTATGTCCAGGATGCGAGGGATCTGCAAATATTTTCACTAGGTTATACTGTCTTAGAACAAATGTAGGAATATCTTGCTTGTCTTCCCAGCTTCTTTCGTGAAGCAGCTTTTTAGGCTGCCTATGGCCTCCAACTTGCACTTTCACCTCAGCTGCTCTGAAGGTCTGCCCACAACATGCTCCCAGTTATCATTTCCTTTCTCTGCTCAGTGCCAATTCATTGTTTTGCTTGAGTTGTCCCTGATGTGCAATCCAGCTGTGGCTTGGGGGAGGGTGATTGCTTAGATCCATTTGTACATTTACATTCCTTTAGCATGATAGTGACTTTCCCTGCCAGAGAACTCATACAATTTCATGAGTTCATCAACATTTATGGCCTGAAGGGCTTTTCCCTGTTGTTTCCAGATTTACACCATGAAAATAAATACTTTCTTCTTCAGAGGCTACTTGATTTGCAAAGACCCCGGAATACTAGAAGTAGTAAATGTTACTCCTATTTCACCTCTTTTAGGGTTCATCAAACTGTATCTTTTTATGTCACGTTTCTATATTTTGTAGCTTGCAGAGGACAAAAACTAGATAGAATAATAATAAAAGTGTTCCTTTATTGCATATTGTGTCCAAGTAGTGACTTGATGGAGATCAGTGGCTCTTGGGGACTGCATCTGAAGGCCTGCTGGGAGATTAGTGGCCTTCTTTATGCAGTTAGTTGGGCACTGTGAGAACAGATTGATGGACTAGATGGGCCAGAGTCCAATCCAGCAGGGCACTGTTCTTGCTCTTAGGGCAGCAATCTCTGCCACTGATCTACATTGGATTTCTGCAATGAGTAGAGGTTTGGCCTAGATAGCCTAAATGGTCCTTTCCAACTCTACTATTCAAATAAAATGAAACCAGACCCCATCTTCTTGTGGAAAACAACTTGATGGTCCCATCACTTCTCTGCTTTTATTTAGCTTATAGCTACTCTCCTGTCCTGATCTGCTGCTAAGGTATATTTTGCACTGTTCAGTATTACTCAGCTTTTTAGATAAGCTGGTCTGATTGATAGACTTTCTTATATAGAGTAATGTTGATTAGATATAACCAACCCCTGACCACAAAGCAGTGTAATGTTCTGAATCAAACACCAACAGTTCTATCAGTATTTTTATCCAAGAATAAACTTTGGACAGCTCTACTGAATTCCAAATTATATTATCTTCTTTGGCAGGAATATTGTCTCGATAAAAGAGAAATCAGACATTTTCAAGAACGAGGCCTACGAAACAGCCAAGTGTGCACCATTTATCATTCTTGTAGTCAGAGAAAGCCACAAATGAACACATTCAGAGTCTGTACAAGATATTCCAAAGGACAAAACATTCACCCAAACCATCATTCTTCAACCTGAAACGCATTTCACTCCATGCCAAAATTGCTGGCTTATTGCATGCTTATTACAGAACCAACCTGAGAACATAAAGTGAACTGATAGAAAAACAGGAGGAACAGAAAATGTGGGTATTTGCCAGTCAACAAACTGACGTGGCCTTTGTTGAAATTATCTGAGCTTGCTTCATGACTTCTAAAAAGAACTTCCAAGACTTGCGTCTTCATTTTATATAGTGAGGGAGGAAAACACCTGGTTTTTCCATAAATGTCTTGGCAAACCAGACATTTATAACTGTATTCTTTATCCTCATTACTCTGAGTATGACAGAATAATTTAAACAACCTCCTTTATTCCATAGTGCAGTGGTACAGCACATGTGTTGTGAATGCAGAAGGCTGAAATTTCTATCTCGGCCATCTCCAGTTGAGGGAGGGGGAAATCACAGAAGAAGTGATGCAAAAGAGCTCTCCCCAGAATATGGGATTGTTATCAGTCAGAGTAGATCATATGGGTTAGAGATGGATAATGTTCTGAACAGTTTAAGAAAGCTGCCTTCCTTGTTTGTCTCCTGGAAAATGTCTCTGGCAGTAGCTGGCAGTTCAAGTGAGTCTAAAACGCTTACATGAAAGCCTCATCTTCCAACTGGCAGACAAAGAAAAGAGTGAATTAGAAACAGTTGCAAAGCACAGATTTACATCTGCCATCATAGGAAGGAGAGTGTGGTTGGAAAGCCAGTCCTGGGTTGGCTGCCTCCAGCTCAGGTCCACTTGCCTATTAGTCTTACCAATTGTATTAGAATCATTTATTTAAAATGAATTTGGAATTATGGTCCTTGATCACATCTGGTTTCAACCATACAGCAATTACATGTTCCAGAAAGAGACAAGGAACAAAGGAAGAAATCCAAGCAGCTACTTCATGGCTGAAATCCATTCCAAGAACCCATCAGATCCAAGGAGGAAGCTCAAGTGCCAATATTAAAGATGCCCTACTCTTGGATGAAGTTGTGATGGGAGCTCCATCAACTTAACTTTAATGTAATATTATAATGATTTGAATGGATTGCAAGTTAATGTATTAATTTACTGAAATCTTCTTACAGTGGTTTTTTTATTGGTGATAAATGATAAATGATGATAGTGGATATTTTAAGTGTTCTAGGTTATTGTGAAAATACTGGTCCTCTGAATAGGGCCATGTTCATTAACATGTTTTAGAGAATACTATGTTCTTATAGGAGTGTATGCACTAATCTTCCCAATCTGATGGCCTCTGTATAGCAAAGTAGAACTGCCAGCAGTTCATCAAGTTAAAGAATTTTGCAATTCTGGAACTGTTAGTATCAACATATCTAGAGGCCAAGGGTTTAGGAAGACTGGCATAAACCAAGGAAACTTTGCATTCAGGAGCTGCTGTGCCTGAATGCAAACCCAAAGGTTTCTGCTGTATATCATTCTGTATAATTTACGTAATTCTATTATGAAGGGAGGGTAAAGGCCTTCTCTGTTACTACCCTTCCCTCTCATGTGGAACCACGTTCCCCCTACTGTTTGGGTTCTCCCAACTTTTTTGAAATTTTGGAAGGCCATCAAGACTTATCAGGAAAACTTTAAGGGATGAAAGAAATGCTTGTTTATATGGGAGATTCTTTTTGGAGCACATTAGAATGTTAGTTATTAATATTATTACTCTGTATTGTTTTGAACTTTTCAGCTACAACTAAAGTGCAAAGAAGTTTAAATAAGCATATGAAAAATTAACTTGCCCATGGATCAGGGTTTCAGTCTCAAATTTAAGGAACATATCCTTCTGGTGGATTTCCTTATTCTTTTTTTTTTTTTTTTGTTTACATTTATACCCCGCCCTTCTCCAAAGACTCAGGGCGGCTTACAATGTATAAGGCAATGTATAAGGCAATAGTCTCATTCTATTTGTATATTTTTTTACAAAGTCAACTTCAACTTATTGCCCCCCCAACAATCTGGGTCCTCATTTTACCTACCTTATAAAGGGTGGAAGGCTGAGTCAACCTTGGGCCGGGCTCGAACCTGCAGTAATTGCAGGCTCTGTGTTCTAATAACAGGCTTCTCTATTGCCTGAGCTATCCCGGCCCCTTATTCTTATTTGCCTATATAGAATATTCTTATTTGCCTATATAGAATAAAACACCTCATTTGGCTACAATGTCTTTTTCATTCCTGCAATTTCTACAGACATATTATTCTTCCTGAAAAATAACTAGTTCTTTGGGAATGATCCCAAAACTAAATGATGGGAATGATACCAAAAATTAAAGGAAGGAAAAGTCCAGATGCTTCTGTATTGATATGGTGGTAGAGACATCACAAATAAATGGGATTGCAATAGTTGAGGGATATCTGAGGACTTGGCAGTTGTTTGGGCTTCCCTTTCACTTGACTGGAGGCAGTGGTGAATTCCAAATTTTTTTACTACTGGTTCTGTGAGCATGGCTTGGTGGGTGTGGTGTGGCTTAGTGGGCATGGCAGGGGAAGGATATTGCAAAATCTCCATTCCCTCCCCACTCCTGGGGGAAAGATATTGCAAAATCTCCATTCTCATCTCACTCTGGGGCCAGCTAGAGGTGGTATTTGCCAGTTCTCCAAACTATTCAAAATTTCCCTTACTGGTTCTCCAGAACCTGTCAGAACCAGCTGGATTTCACCCTTGACTGGAGGGCATATTATGCTGCAGAGTTAGAATAACAGGCCACTTAAATTGCTGGGCAGTGATGCTGTGGGTGCAGCAACAGAAGACAGTCATATGTTCTTTATGCTTTTAAGACTAAGAAAGAGATTTAAAAGGCAGTTGACTTGCCAATGATGAACTGCTATTACATTGCTTGGGAAATGATTAGGGGCGGGGGTGTTTAAGGGGGGAGATTGAGATTAAGCTTTCTCCAATTCTTTGGGGGTTTTTTCCTCAAGCAAAATTTAACAATCGAGTCATACAAACCAGATTGAACTAGCTAGATAACACTTTCAATGCTGATTAATTAAGTATGCTTGTGTGCTGCAGAAAATGAATCCTTATGGCTGCATAAGGCCCCTGAGCCAGGAGTTTCACACCCCTGATTTGAATGGTAATATCAAAAGATAATAATCTGCAAACGCTGCAGGTAGTGGGGGCAACAGAAATGAGCAACACTGATAATGCAGCTCTCACAAGAGTGGCAGCAAATAAGGTTCTCCAGATTTTATGTTATCTGGTTTTATTATCTATTGCTTATGAACATACATTTTACTGTTTGTGAGCTATTTTAAGTTTCTGGCCTTTGGCCATAGTAAAGAATTCACTTCCTCTGGAAGCATTTGCAAAGTGTTTATCCAACTCTTTGCCACTAACTCTCCCCAAAATCTTCTATACTAGTGTTTCTCAGTCTTGGCAACTTTAAGATATGTGAACTTTAACCCCCAGAATTCCTCAGCCAGCGTGGTGACTGGGGAATTCTGGGAGCTGAAGTCCATATGTCTTATAGTTGCCAAGGTTGAGAAATACTATACTATAATATCACCTCGTTCTAGTCTTGTTTACAATCAAATGACTATCAGTTGCCAATTTGAGAGAAATTGTGGAGCCTTTCTTAACTGGGATAATAGTTGGATATTTTCACAGCATGTAAATCAAGGGTGTCAAACTGGATTACTTCAAGTCCCAGATAAGCATTTTAATTGGCCGGGTTGGCAGTTGAAACCCGTAGACTATTGATCATGGGGGATTTCAATCTGCCATCAACTGGCGCGGCTTCCTCGATGGCTCGGGAGTTCATGGCTTCCATGACGGCCATGGACCTGACTCAATTAGTAGACAGCCCTACTCACATTGGGGGAGGCACTCTAGATCTGATTTTTGTCTCTGGCCAGTGGGTGAATGATCTGATTTCAAAAGATTTAGTTATCGAACCTTTGTCATGGTCAGATCATTCTCTTCTTCGTCTGGACTTTCGAACTGCTACTCACCACCGCAGGGAGACGGAACCAATGCGTTGGTTCCGTCCCAGGCGCCTGATGGACCCTGAGAGGTTCCTGATGGAGCTTGGGCCATTTCCTGAGAACCTGGCCCATGGCACGACTGAAGAACTAGTCGCAGCCTGGGAACAGGCCGCGGCTGGAGCTTTGGACCGTGTCGTGCTTTTGCGGCCTCTGACCCGGCGTAGGTCTCAACCAGTTCCTTGGTTCTCCGAGGAGCTGAGGGAGATGAAACGCCAGAGAAGACGCCTAGATAGTGTCTGGAGATCCAGCCGTTCTGAGGCTGACCGGACACTAGTTAGGTCCTATAGTAGGACCTACCTAGTGGCATTGAGGGATGCGAAGCGTTCCTACGTCTCCTCCCTCATTGCGTCGGCAGATAACCGCCCGGCCGCCCTGTTTTGAGTTACCCGCTCTCTCCTTCAACAGGAGGGGCGGGAGGACCCATTACAAGGGCGTGCCGAGGAGTTTAACGGTTATCTATACGATAAAATCGTTCAGCTTCAGGATGGATTGGATCAAAATTGGGTAGATCCAGGCGAGAGTTTCGAGACCCGTCTTGTTGAGACTGTTTGGGATGGTTTTGACCCTGTGACTCCCAAGGACATGGACAGGTTGCTGGGAAGGTTGAATGCCACCACATGTTTACTGGACCCGTGCCCCTCCTGGTTGGTGCTGGCCACGCAGGAGGTGACATGAGGGTGGCTCCGGGGGATTACAAATGCTTCTTTGCAGGAGGGGGTCTTTCCCACTGCCTTGAAAGAGGCGGTGGTGAGACCTCTCCTCAAGAAGCCTTCCCTGGACCCAGTTGTTTTAGGAAATTATCGTCCAGTCTCCAACCTTCGTTTTACGGCGAAAGTTGCAGAGAGTGCGGTGGCATGTCAACTACCCCAGTACCTGGATGAAACCGTCTATCTAGACCTGTTCCAGTCTGGCTTCTGGCCCGGATACAGTACGGAGACGGCTTTGGTTGCGTTGGTGGATGATCTCTGGAGGGCCAGGGATAAGGGTTACTCCGCTGCCCTGGTCCTATTAGACCTCTCAGCGACTTTCGATACCATCGACCATGGTATCCTGCTGCGCCGGTTGGAGGGGTTGGGAGTGGGAGGCACCGTTTATCGGTGGTTCTCCTCCTACCTCTCTGACCGGACGCAGACGGTGTTGACAGGGGGGCAGAGATCGACCCCGAGGCGCCTCATGTGTGGGGTGCCGCAGGGGTCTATTCTCTCGCCTCTCCTGTTCAACATCTATATGAAGCCGCTGGGTGAGATCATCAGTGGTTTTGGGGTGAGATACCAACTGTACGCTGATGATACGCAGCTGTACTTTTCCACCCCAGGCCACCCCAACGAAGCTATCGAAGTACTGTTCTGGTGTCTGGAAGCCGTACGGGTCTGGATGGGGAGGAACAGGCTCAAGCTCAATCCCTCCAAGACGGAGTGGCTGTGGATGCCGGCACCCCGGTACAGTCAGCTGCAGCCGCAGCTGACTGTTGGGGGCGAGTCATTGGCCCCGATGGAAAGGAGGCCGCAACTTGGGCGTTCTCCTGGATGGACGGCTGTCGTTTGAAGATCACCTGACGACCGTCTCCAGGAGACCTTTTTATCAGGTTCGCCTGATTTGCCAGTTGCGCCCCTTCCTGGACCGGGATGCCCTATGCACAGTCACTCATGTTCTCGTGACTTCTCGCTTGGATTACTGCAATGCTCTCTACATGGGGCTCCCCTTGAAGAGCACTCAGAGGCTCCAGTTAGTCCAGAATGCAGCTGCGTGGGTGATAGAGGGAGCGGTTTGGAGCTCCCATGTAACAACCATCCTGCGCAGACTGCACTAGCTGCCTGTTGTCTTCCGGGTGCGCTTCAAGGTATTGATTACCACCTTTAAAGCGCTCCATGGCTTAGGACCGGGATATTTACGGGACCGCCTACTGCCATCTTGTATCACCCAGTGACCTGTGTGTTCTCACAGAGAGGGACTCCTTAGGGTGCCGTCAGCCAAGCAATGTCGACTGGTGGCCCCCAGGGGAAGAGCCTTCTCTATGGGGGCTCCCACCCTGTGGAACGAGCTTCCCCCTGGACTTCAACAAATACCTGGCCTTCGGACCTTTCGCCGCAAACTTAACACTTATTTGTTTCGTCTTGCTGGACTGGCTTGAATTTTAATTTCAATTTTTAGCTGATTTTATGGGGTTTTAATTTTATATTAACTTTTAGTGTTACTTGTATTTTAATATTAGGCCAAATTTAATAAGTTTTTTAATGTTTGTTTTTAATATTGTATGTATTGCTGTATTTTTATTCCGCCCTGAGTTCTTCGGGAGAAGGGCGGTATACAAATTAAAATATTATTATTATTATTATTATTATTATTATTATTATTATTATTATTATTATTATTATTATTATTATTATTATTAATATTGTTATTGTTATTATTGTTATTATTGTTATTATTATTATTATTATTAATTGTCCTCTGCTGACTAGCCATGGGGACGGGACAGATGGGATGGACACCTCCTGCAACATTCTGCCAGCCAAAACAGGGTGCAGAGGTACCACAAAATCCTGTGCTTCGTTTCGGCTGTCAGAGTGCTTCAGGAGATTGTCCAGGCCAAAATGGGCTGTGGGTGGGGGGGGCTACATGATGTCCCCCATGCCCCATTCTGGCTGCCAGAGGCACTGTGGGCCAGTCCTTTGCTATTTCCAGGACGCCCCCCCCCCGGGCCAGATTTAACCACCCCATGGGCCAGATCCAGTCCAAGGGCCTTGAATTTGACACCCCTGATGTAAATGGTCAGCAATTAGTTGAAACTAATGAATGTAAGCAGTGGTGGGACTCAACTAATTTAACAACCAGTTCTCTGCCCTAATGATTTCTTCCAACAACCAGTTTGCCAAACTGCTCAGAAAGTTAACAACCAGTTCTCCCAAAGTGGTGCAAACTGGCTGAATCCCACCACTGAATATAAGGTAATATTTTAAACAGCATTTTTAAGGAGACTGGAACAGTGGTGGGTTTCAAAAATGTTTACTACTAGTTCTCTGGGTGTAGCTTGGTGGGCGTGGCATGGTTTGGTGAGTGTTGCAGTGGAAGGATACTGCAAAATCCCAATTTCCTCCCCATCAACTGGGACCAGGGACGTAGAGAATAGATGGGAGCAGGGCCAGTCAGATGTGGTATTTACTGATTCTCAAAATTTCTCAAAATTTCTGCTACCGGTTCTCCAGGACTGGTCAGAACCTCCTGGAACCCATCTCTGGACTGGAGATGTAAAGAAAGGTCAGAATTCAGTACTGGGAATGAAAGCCAGTAAATAGAACTGCTTTCTCAATATGTGGCTTGCCCAGTGCAACCCTTATGGTTGCTTCAATGGCAATGATAGTGATGTGTGTATATGTGATCTTGTAAAGTTAACCATAAAATGTGAGTAAGTTTTGCCCTAGAATGATTTCTCAGACATCAGATATGAATTGTTAAATTATGTGTATGCCAAATATTCTTCGGTATTATTTACTGTTGTGCATCAAGAGCATTTAAATAAAAAGCATCACTGCACCATCACTATTAAATGCAAGACAACATGTCATTTCTCGCAAGCCAGTTATGTCATTGTACATCAGACACCAAGTGTTCCAGGACTCAGTTACTGAACATTGATTTCACTGGTTATTTGTTTGCAAATATGACTGCATGTCAAATATGAATAATAAATATTTGCTGACTATTCTGCAACCACCATAAGTCTGGTTGAATACAGTTCAAGTGCCCTCTAGTGAGACAAGAGATGTGTTGCTTCTGGAATCTTTTCAGGGAACTATTTACTAATTCTGGAAATGGAATAAACAGATGAAAGTAACGTTCTGTTTTTTCTCTGGAGGAAGCATTATTTGATATTTGTAAATACACAAATATCAATTAATAGTCTAGATAGATACATTATTTCATATTACTAGACATACTCAGCCTCTAGTATCTTACAATGAAAGAGATCAGTACTATAAATGGTCTCATCCCAAAATCCCCAAAACTTTAACCAAAGACTGTCTACTGTTGACCTCACCCCATTCCTAAGAGGTCTGTAAGGGGCATGCATAAGAGCACCAGTGTGCCTACCATTCCTGTCCTAATGTTCCCTTTGGTTGTATTCATTTTGTATGTTTATTTCATGCTTATACTTATATATATTGTTTAGTATGTGTTTGACAATTAATAAATAAAATAAATAAATAACAGCTTAAGAAACCATTTTCATGGCCATTAGCAAGGGATTAATTTAACCTGTGTTTTATGTTTTTTTTCATCCAGTTTATGCTGACAAATTGGTTATGTTGTTTGATTTAATTAAAAGAGCAGGGTTGCTAAATTAATGTATGTTTAAACATGTGCATTAGTATACGAATACACATACCCATAGAATCACATTGATTATTCTTTTAATCTTTTATACTTTTAATCCATGAAAGAGATAATGAGACAATTAGGAAGAGGAAGGGTACAAAATTCTAAGGAATTAGGGAGAGTAAGGGTGCAAAGGAACACGGTGGCTCAGGGGCTAGGACGTTGAGCTTGTCGATCGAAAGGTCGGCAGCTCAGCGGTTCGAATCCCTAGTGCTGCCGTGTAACGGGGTGAGCTCCCGTTACTTGTCCCAGCTTCTGCCAACCTAGCAGTTTCGAAAGCACGTAAAAATGCAAGTAGAAAAAATAGGGACCACCTTTGGTGGGAAGGTAACAGCGTTTTCCGTGCGCCTTTGGCGTTGAGTCATGCCGGCCACATGACCACGGAGACGTCTTTGGACAGAGCTGGCTCTTCAGCTTTGAAACGGAGATGAGCACCGCCCCCTAGAGTCAGGAACGACTAGCACGTATGTGCGAGGGGAATCTTTACTTTTACCTTTTTAAGGGTGCAAAAAGTCCAAAGATGGGGTCTTTGAAACATAGACAGAAACCTGCATATTGACTGAGTCCTTGCTTTTTATAATAATGTTATTAGCATTTACAAATACAAAGGTAAAAGACTAATGCAAACTAAGCAAAATATAAAAAGAAAAGAAAAGTACAAAGAAATAAAAATAAGAAGTGTGTGAATATATGTGTGTATGTGTGTTTCCTCCCTCTCTCCTCTTAGACTAGCATAAACAACTTCAGTAATTTAACACCTTCTCTAACATTTCACTATTCTAAATGATTCTTGAGGCAAAACTGAATCTCATGGTAAATTATGTCAATGTTGACAGCCATGCAAGGATTCAGGCAATGCTAAATCAACCAACAAAAAAATCCCTAAGCTATCTGTTACCATAATAACCACAAAGTAAGACTTTTTGAAGGAGGCATTTAACATGTCTAAAAACAAGTTTAAAAATTTAATACTAAGGAAAAGTCCTGGAAATATGGTACTTAAATCTAAATACATTTTCATATGAATATACTAAATGAGGAGATGTTGCTTAAAGGATTAGGGACTTGGACTCATCATTTGTAATCCTCACTTTTTCATCAGGAATGCAAATACAGTAAGTAGATCTTTGGCATAACAGAAACCTAGAATAACACTTTCCTTTTCCATTCTCTTCCTTCTATCCTGCAGATCTTAAAAGTATGTACTGTTTACACGCCTAATATGTGAACTACAGCATTTTCATTTTGAAATGCAATTTTGGACACTTCTATCCTTTTTGGAAGTAGCTTTCTTCCAAAAACGTCCCTCTTTTGAATCTTGCTGCTAAATCGATGAACTTCTCTCTTCTCCTATATATGTGCCATTGTTCAACAAATGTTTATATCTAGACTTAAAGTCAGACAATCAGGCAGGAATTTTAGAAACTGACACAGAACTCCTCATCTGCTGATCATTTTGTAAAACAGGCCAAGCGATGAGAATAAGTTTACATGTTACCAAGACTTCTAGAAGTAATCTCTATTACAGAATTGCAGAGAAAGCTTATCCCCTTACAACTTTTGTATATCTGACTGCACAAAAAAATGCCTAACAATTCTTATATTCCATTCTATCTTTTTAGCCCCAACTATTTTCAGTATCCACTGATTTGATTTTCCTTCTTCTGTATGCACATACATGAACATACATATATACATAGTGTACATACATACCTACAGGGGTGAGCTGCTGTGGGTTCGCAGGGGGTTGGGAGAACCTCTAGCTAAGATTCTGTGCAGTTCGGAGAACCCCCAAATCCTACTCCTGGCTGGCCCCGCCCAACCCTTCTTGTTCCTCCCAGGAGTCTCCATGCGGCCCCTTTTTTCCCCAGAAATTTTTATTGAATTTTTTAAAAAAGTGGACTTTGCTCCACGTCTCTGATTTTTAACATCTATGTCAAATCTAATTTATTATGTCATGTGTTCTCAGTTTATATATAGGTTTACATATCTCTTGATTCCATTTATATCAAGTATATACCATGTTATTACTACTATTACAACTCTATACATATTTAATAAAATTATTATTCCCTCATAAATACAATATACATTGATATATACATTTCCAGACAATCCTTATCCCTACTTTCTGGCATTCTTCCTCCTCTCAAGCCAGTCATAAAATTTACTCCAGACCTCGTAATACCTTGATTCACATTTATCTTTAAGTTCTAGGGTAAGTCTATCCATTTCTGCGCAGTTGTAAATTTTATTTATTATGTCTTCTTCCAAGGGTACATCTTTGCACTTCCACTTTTGGGCAAATGTTAGTCTTGCCGCGGTTAGTATGTGCAATATTAAATAAATAACACTTTTATCTTTTTTTTTTTGACAAAATTTTTATTATTTTTGTAAAACATAAAACAATCATTTTGAACAGAGTATCAGTTAGGTACATCTTTAAACAAATCAAATTTCACCCCCCAATACATTAAATCCACTATATTTCCTTTTCCCTTGTAAAATTATTTTTATTTGCACGAATTTCCCCCAAAATTCTATTCTATCCCCCCCATTCTGAAATCAATATTTAAATCAAGTCTAGTCCCCAAATTTCAAACCCCTTCTACTCCTTTAATCCAAATATAACAGTAGTTTAATCTCATAAAAAAAAACTACAAGAAAAGAAAAAAGAAAAGAAAGCAAATATAAAATGTCTCTAACCTAACAATTCAGTTTCTATTTCATATTTAACAACACTTTTTTCTTGTTTGTCGTCCATCATACTCAATAAGAAAAATTCTGGTTTGACCTCAATTTTGATCATTAACATTTCCTCTAACCAGCTTCTTATTTGCTGCCAAAAAAATTGTTGTTTTTGGCATTCCCACCACATATGGTAATATGTTCCTAATTCCATTTCACATTTCCAACAAATTGGAGAATATTTTTTACTAATCTTTGCCAATCTTGTGGGTGGGATATGCCACCTGTAAAACATTTTATACAGGTTTTCTTTGTATGTGGCCACCAATGTAATTTTAATATTTTTTTCCCATAAATTTAACCACTTGCCCAAATCAATACTGTACCCGAAGCATCTGCCCCAGGTTATCATATTCTCCTTGACTTGTTCTTCATACATACCTTGTTCTAATAGATACCTATATAGTTTCCCTATGACCTTTTTCTCCGTATTTAGTAAAATTTTATCCAACTCTGATAGTTCTGACTTTATGCCCTTTTCTTTTTTATCTTTCAAGAATTTGGACTGTATTTGTAGATAAACCCACCATTCTAATTCCATTCCCTCTTCCTTCAATTTGTGCCTTGATTTCAATTCCCCTTTGACATTCAATAGTTCTTTGTATGTAGCAATCTCTCCTGTTTTAAGAAGATTAGGATGTGTGAGCATTTCTACTACCGATATCCACGCGGCCCGTTTTGAATGCATGTGATTGCAGGGCGCGTGCGGAGGCTCGTGGAGGGTGAAAAATGGGCCTACTGGAAGTTCGGGAAATTTCTGGCCTCCAGAGGGCTTCCAGAGCCTGGAGAGGCCGTTTTCGCCCTCCTGGAGGCCTGACGAAAGCCTCCAGAGCCCAGGGAGGGGAAAACCGCCCCCCCCCACTATGGTTCAGGAAGCTGACTAGGCCACACCCACAATGGCCATGCCCACCCAGCAACCGGCAGAGAACATCTTGCTAAAAATTTTGAAGCCCACCCCTGCATATATATTTGAAAAGCTTTTCCCCTCTTCAAAACGTCGGTATTTCTGCAAAGTCTGCTGCTACTTCTCTCTTGTTTGTGAAGACAGGTGCTCTGGCTTCATATGAAATTAAACCTGAAAAATGACATTTTGCATTTCTAATACTTCAGTCTATCTGTCACGGGTGTTCAGATATCCTATAAGGGAGTTCTGTATCATCTCCTGAAGTCGACAGCATGCTGTCAACTTAAGCGCAGATACACTGCAAGTTTTTTAACCAGTTGCTTTCTTTATGGGAGAAAGCTTCATGCAGTGGCAACTGTGATTTTACTTCACTGCGCTGTTTACATGTGAAGTGTCTGGAACCCATACCTCATTTCGGACATTAATACAATTGAGCATGTCCAGAAATATTTTACAAGAAGAGTTCTCCACTCCTCTGATCACAACAAAATACCTTATGTCACCAGACTTGAAATCCTGGGTTTAGAAAATTTAGAACTCCGCCGCCTTCGACATGACTTGAGTTTAACTCATAGAATCATCTGTTACAATGGCCTTCCTGTTGAAGACTACTTCAGCTTTAATCACAACAATACACGAGCACACAATAGATTTAAGCTTAATGTGAACCGCTCCAATCTTGATTGCAGTAAATATGACTTCAGTAACAGAGTTGTTAATGCCTGGAATGCACTACCTGACTCTGTGGTCTCTTCCCAAAATCCCCAACGCTTTAACCAAAAACTATCTACTATTGACCTCACCCCATTCCTAAGAGGTCCGTAAGGGGCGTGCATAAGAGCACCAACGTGCCTACCGTTCGTGTCCTAATGTTCCCTTTGATTGTATTCAATTTCATATAGTTATTACATACTTATGGTTATATATATGCTTATATATCGTATAATTATTTCATGCTTATGCTTATATACAATGTTGTGACAAACGAACAAAAATAAAAAAATAAAAAAACTTCTCATGCAAAAGGCAGCTCATGGTAGCCCAGGTCTTTTCCTTTAAAAACATTATCTTTTGTTCCTGTAAAACCTTAATGAGAGTCATTTGGACGGGAAGAAATATATTGGTTCTTTCTTACAAAGTTTCTAGGTGAACCTTCTCCAGTTCAAAGGCCTCCTGAGGTCTTCCCAAAAGGCTGGTTGGAAATTCCAGGACCAGTAGTCTCAACATGCATCAGGTTGAAGAAAGCTATGCTAGGTCTTCCTGTCTAAAGTTTTCCTGGCAGGGCTCCTGCAGCCTTTGTTTAAGGGATGTGTCCTCTTAATGGAATGGTCAGTGGTGTTGACTCAGAGTCCCCACAGTGGAACAGTTGTTTTGTGATTCAAGATGACAGAACTTGACTTACCAGAACAAGTTTTTTTTTCCAATTAAGAAAACAAGATATTACTGTAAATTCATGAAGCCAGACTTCAAACGCTGGCTTTCATTCACATATACAATGACATCCTTAAAACCTCATCTCCCATTGATCTTGCTTCTTCCCAATGTTTGCTTTTTTTTCCCCTAAGCCCCCTGCAATGGAATGAGATGAGCTCGTATCATCAGTTAATATGTAATGTCCTCAGAGTCTCTGTGGTCTCATATAAGGTCACGGATGTATATCCTCCAACAGGAATTCCTCACTTTTTGCACCAAAAAAAAAAATCAGAAGATAACAAAAAAGTGAAAAGATCTAAGGTTCTAAAAAGCAAATTATTCCTATGGACAGTAGCAAGCATAAGAAGAGGGACTTGGGTAAGTTCCAACTTCTGAGTTATCTACCTTGATGTGTACTGTAATTCTGAAATGGTCAGTTATACAGTTGACCATGATTGCTACTGTTCATTTTAGTTTTCTCTTTCTCCTACAAGTTTTATTTCTTAGGGGTGCCCTAACATCTTACATTTTGCCATACCTTTAAACTCATGTTCCAATGTCAATGAAAATCCATCAGTGGTCATGTTATCTTGCAACTGAAAATACAGTGAAAATATGGAAGACACTGCAAAAGCAAGAATGGATATGAATGAAAGGCTAGGCTAATAAGAGATATATCAGAACTAGTTTTTGTTTTTGTAGTTTTGAGTAAAAGAAACTACCTTATCTGCACTAGCAATAGAAACTGCCAAATGAGGAACTCAGCTTTACATTCAAAGTTGTTTAAAGACCAGACCGAGAACCCTGTAGGAAAAAAAGTGACAGAACCTGTGGGTAGAGTCAAAAGAGGAATCAGCCTACAGTCTCTATATAGCCACAAATAGACTAAACCCAACCTCTCTTGAGTTCTGTTGACACTTATCTAATATCAACATAGTGCTATTAGCTGAGTAGATTCCGTTTCATAGTCATGGCTAGTAATAAATCAGTTTAATTGGAACTTCGTGTGTGGTCCTACTCTTTTGCAACTGACAAATCCCAAACAATTAAAATTACTAGTTCAACTTAATGAGTTTATCTACCAACATTGGCATGTTATGAGAACTGTAATTCTAAAACATCTGCAAGGAGAATAACTTGAAGAGTTTCATTTAAATTATGCATAGGGCTTACCATGCTTCCTTCTTCATAGTTGGAATCTCAAGGTTTGTTTGCGTTCTGTTTGTACTTCTGCTCTGAATCCATGTAATCCTACTTCCCAATTGTTGGCTTCTCGTCTTCTTTGTGTTTTCCAATTCTTCTAAATCCATTTTGCATTTAATCACCTTCCTTGTAATAACTCTGAAATCCAATCCTGTTCTGAATTATATAAAATAAATAACATAAGTTTTCCAGATTCTCAACAATTTATAAAAGCAACCAGAGTCCCCAAACCCTTTCAAGAACCTTTTGTGTAACTGCATTAGCTACCATGTATGTCCAAGGTTGCTCTTGTGTTTAAATAAACAAGTACTAAGGAGACAATGTTATATATGATTACATGATAGTAAGGCCAACTAAACTCTCTAAATGGTTGAATACACATACAGAGGATTGTACTATGTTATTTATTTTGGAAAATCTAACACACTAAGAAATCCTAAGAGTTTTACAAATGAACTTTAGCTGCGTAATCACCACCAGACTCACTGTCCCTGTCTGCATCCTGTTCTCAGATTCTCATCATGTCTTCCACAGCCTGTCCTCTTCTCTCCACCTGCCCCCTTTGCTCCCCACTCCATTCCACTTCTCAGTCTATGGCCTCTATCAACCATACTCAACCCCCCACTAACTCTAACCAATCACACTTTCTCTCTATTACAAACTCAGCAAATGATTGCCTTTGCCCTCTAGACATTCAGCAATCTAAAGGCTACTATGCTGCCAATGGGGAGCTTACTCCTACACAGTCTCTCCCCTCAAATACAGTCCAAGGTGGGTCACAGATCACACCATACAAACAATCCTTCCATCAATCCTAGGCTTCACACAAGAGAGGTCCAGTGAGCTGTCTCCAAAAAACTGCTTGTGTCAATAATCATCATTGATAGGAGCACCAGCAGTAGATATATTGCCTTAATGGACTTCCAATGAGCAGCGGATGATCAGTTGCAGGGAAGAAGATTGGCTATTGTTATGTTCTCTCTCAGAAATCCATTAGGAAATAAAGCTATGAAATTGTAGGTTCAGGGATGAGCTGGTCCAACGTAGTACCCAAGACAATTTGCTCTCCCAACAGCAAACGTTACCCTAAAGCAGGGGTCTGCAAACTTGGCTCTTTTAAGACTTGTGGACTTCAACAGCCAGCTTTGCTGGCTGAGGAACTCTGGGAGTTGAAGTCCACAAGTCTTAAAAGAGCCAAGTTTGCAGACCCCTACCCTAAAGCACCATGCCTAGATTATAACCTATTTTTTGTGCACCTGAAATGATAATTTGCTCATGGAGCTGTGCTTTTGGTTAATCCAGATGAGTATCCCCCTAGACAAGATGGAGAAGTGGCTGACAACAGAGACCCAACATCCAGCCAAATGTTAACAATTCACCAAGTACCAGTCCTGTGCTCAGCTAGCATGATATTGCAGATTAATCCCAGAGGCTCCTTTTGTTAAAAGAAAATCATGCCCAGTGAAATCTCAAGTCTAACCTTAAAGACTCGGCCAGTTGACAAAATGATAGTGTAGCTGGGTGGCCATTGTTCAGGAAAGCAAATCTTCCAGCATATCATTTTTTTTCTCACCACATCACCAATCAACCTATTCTGTTTCATAAATAAAAAGAAACCCAGGCAAGTATGCACTCCCCTTTCCCTGCTGAGGTCTCTCATTACACATTCCAGTCTCGGCATATTTTTGGAGGACCACAGAAATGCATACTTTAAAATCTGTCTCATAAACTTCCTCGACATTGAAGTGTACACTTTGGAACCAGTCACTTTCTCCCCTCGCTCTGCTCTTTGGAATGCTTTCCCAACATCCCCTGGTTCAACGATAGCAACCACCACCACATGCTGCTTTAGAGAGCAGGCAGCAAGTTGAGTTCTTGTGGGACCATGGTGCTGACAGGATGAAATGAAGTTTAACTGGCTGCAGGATTTACTCTTGGGATATAAGCAACTGCAGTTCTGCTGTTGATTTATAATGAAGTATGAATGAGTCACAGGGGTCCAATTTTCCACTTATAAACTTCCTACTTACTATATGGAAATCTACAGCCACCATCACCTCTGCCTCCAGAAAAAGAAGGATGGGTTCAAAGAGGGATCCTTACCCAACCAAGCAGCATTGAAGCTGTAGTTGCACTAAAATGTTAAAGCTACAGCATTTAGAATGTACAGAAAAAGCATTTAATTGTTTTTCTCTTTGAGGAATATGTTCGGTTTCTTTTATCTTACGAGACAACAGTTATGAGCCAGCTTGTAACAATCCAGAAAATGACAAATATGTCACATTTACTTTTTGAGTGAGTGAGTGAATGAATTCAATTTCAGTTTCAAACTCAATGATTCTGAGAGGCTTACAATTCAGAAAATATATTATGATTTTTTTTTAAAAAATTAAATTAAAACATTTTAAAAACAGTAAAACCAGTAAAAAACATTAAACACATCAAATTCAAGAAACAGAAGAAACTAGAAGTTTTTGACAAATTGTACATTCTGTAGTAATCTGCATGACTGGTGCTAACTAAATGGTCCCTAAAAAGAAAAAGTTAGATTCATTCGGTGTACATTCTAGCATGAAGCCCCCTATGGTACATCATGTGGCAGTTCCACCACCATCAGGGGTGGTGATGATGATGATTTATGATGATCAGAAGCTACGATCATCACAGCAGCTGGTGTGCCTTTTATATGAATGTAGACTTCACCTTATGGTAAAATCCTTGCAAGCCAAATGAAAAAAAGAAAGAGGCAACTATGGAAGGCTATATTGTCTCCCAGCAGCAAAGAATCTGCAAAAAGTGGTAATCTCCCCATTGCCTCACAATATCCTCATGCAGATTTTCCTGTCAAGAAAGGTTAATTGCGTGGCTCTTCATCATACAATGCATCTGTGAAATGCTATATTATCTGCCTATTCTAAATCTCTATATTTAAGGTACTATTCCCGAAAATGCTAGATTAGATTAATAGTAAATTAAGAGTTAGCTATCAATTTCATTGTGTAGCTTCTGGGCTCATCTAGCTTCGTCTTTATTCTGAACAAACTACTGACCAGATAGAACCTGGACCCATCCAGAACATCCACAATTACCGTATATACTCGAGTATAAGCCGAGTTTTTCAGCACATTTTTTGTGCTGAAAAACGTCCCCTCGGCTTATACTCGGGTCTATACGGCTTATACTCGAGTGTTTTTTTTTTAAGCCCCTCGGCTTATACTCGAGTATATACAGCTTATACTCGAGTTTTTTTTTTCTTTTTTTCACATTTTACCGGACGGAAGCCCTGCCGGTGCAGTGAGAGGGCGGGGCGGGGGAGCCGCCAGCCTTCTCAGCTGAGGGAGGGAGGGTTTCTCCAACCGGTAGGTGCCTCATTTCCCACCCTCGGCTTATACTCGAGTCCCCAGTTTACCCCAGTTTTTGGGGTAAAATTGGGGACCTCGGCTTATACTCGGATCGGCTTATATTCGAGTATATACGGTACTTTCTTATTTCTGAGCTTAAATTGATCTAGAACTCAAATCAAATCAATATCCAAATTATGATCTCATTCCTATCAGCAATTGTCCAATAACAAACTACATGTATGTGTAGTACTTATAAAGTATGTGTATGTATGTGTAGTACTTATAAAGAAATAAAGGGGTGTGTTTGTGTGTATGTGCTTTATCACCGGCATTACCACTCTTTCATGTACTTGTTCATCAAATATAAAGTGTGATAAGGATTACACCAGTGTCAACTGAGCTAATCATAACCATTTCCATCTTGTTTCATAACATTCTGTGTGCCTAGAATTTTAGCAAAGGACCGATACTTAGTTGTCAGATGAACTAGATCATTGGTTAAAGCACCAGGGTTGGTGTCCTGTCCCCCCACCTCAGTCCGGGAGGCACGTGAACTGACTCAATTAGCCAGCAATTTAGTCCACGGCAGCTATCAGCTCTGGCAGCAACCAGAAAACATCTGCCAAGGTTTTCCCTGATGTTACCGGAGCAACCAGGAAGTCAGGAACAAACAGCAATCCAGGCCAAATGCTCAGTCAAATAGTTCAGCTCAAGTTTTCTCCAGTCAGTTTGTTTGTCCATCACAAAGTAGTAGAGCAGCCCTCCTGCTTTTGTACCCTGTGGGGTGTGGCTCTGTGACTCAGCACTTTCTAGGCCTGCTCAACCTCTTCTTCTGTTGTTCCCGCCTCTCTTGTCTATGAAACCGGGGATATAACCAGGACTGATTGTCCACAGCTGGGTCTGGAAGCGTTCCTGGGCGGGGGAAGATACAGGAGACAGAGGCCTCATCACCTTCTCCACCTGGCCTGCCTCTGGCTCCTGGAGCTGAGCCAGAGAGGCTGGCCCTGCAGAGGGGAGCCCTGACAGCCCTTCCCCCTCACTCTCTGATTCACTTTCTGGCAGGGGGCCAGGCCCGGGGGGGGGGGGGGCTGGAGGCAAAACAGTGGGAAGCAGTGAGTTCTAGTTCTGCCTTAGGCATGAAAGCCAGCTGGGTGACTTTGGCCCAGTCACTCTGAGCTCAATTCACCTCATAGGGTTGTTGTTGTGGGAAAACTGGATGAGGCAGGTATGTTGGATGTTTGCTGCCTTAAGTTATATATCTGTAATAATAATAAAGGCAGGATACAAATAAATAAATAAATCATCTGGGGGTCCTGAGTTTGTCAAAACATTTTGGGAAAAGAAAAAAGAAAATTTTCCTGTTTCCTTAGCGTGTACACAACTGACTCAGGATAAAGTACTTCTCAACACTAGCTTTGAACCTGTTTTTTCTGGGCATTTGCCAGGTCCTTTTGGTGCCCTCTGGCTCCAAAGCCTTCTTGGAAACAAAATATCCCTAGGACTCTATTTATCCCAAATAAATAACTGACGCCAAACTTAACATTTTATGAAGCCTTCTCCTATTTTATGACCTACTGTTTCCTTTGGCCTATCAGCCATTTGGGAGAATCTAGAGCCCACCATATATTGAGATGATTAATCTTCAGGACTAATCATATACCTCATTCTACTGCCAACTAAAAGTTGTGCCCATTGTGTGAGTAGGCAAATGCTTCTAGTTCCTCCTGCCTGAAGAGTCAATTCCCCTTAGGATATTTTTGGGTCCTTCTTATTGATGGATGGTCTTCTTTGGAAGATGTTACATGGCAAGGCTTTTCCAAGCTGAGGATGTATTAGTGCTACCAAAAAGAATTTGGAAAGCTGTATTCAGTCCACAAAATAATCTGTTTTGTATGTAGCTCTCTTCTACGGGTCTTTTCCAGCATGGTGCCTTCAATAGCAATTTTTCAACAACCATAAAAAATGTTGTCTAACAATGGTCAACAAGGACATGACTGAATTTGACCAAAATTGATATCTGAAAAGAAATGGATGAAATAGAAGATTGCCAGCATCCTAATAGAGCAGGGGTGTCAAACACGATTTCATTGAGGACTGCATCAAGGTTGTGTTTGACCACAGGGGGGCTGGGGGGAGCGTGGCCAGGGTGAGCATGGCCAGCTTGATGTCACACCTGTCAGGGGGCACCTGTGGTGGCCTCAGTGTTCTGCCAGCGAAAACGGTCTCCCAAGCTCAGTTTTCGTCTGCCACAGCCTCCTGCAATCCTCTGCCAGTGAAAACGGAGCTCAGGAGGGACACACATCGCAGCTGAAAATGGAGCTCCGTTTTCCGTGGCAGAGGGTTTCAGGAGGCCATGGCAGCTGAAAATGGAGCTCGGGAGCCCGTTTTCAGTGGCAGAAGCACCATGAGCCGGTCCTTCACAGTTTTCAGGGCGGCCTCATAGGCCAGATTTGAGTATCCTGCAGGCCGGATCCGGCCCCTGGGCCTTGAGTTTGACACCCCAGAAACGTTTTGTTCTGAAACTCATTTGCTCTATGTTCTAAAACTGAGAAGAGAACACTGTTATTCAATAGCAGGACATAATTAATGTCACACTTTCTAACTCTCACCAATGTATTTGCTTGGACATTGTGAAAACGAAGTGTTGTTTTACTGTTCCCCACCCCAGTGTCACTTTAAAATGGTACAGAACTATCCCCATTATTTTCTAACTGAAAAATGCTTCCACAAAGGCAGTCTCAAGAATTTACAGAACCTTTTTTTTTTTTGCTTGTGCTCATGTTCCAGGTCAAGCCACTAGGGGGAGACACATCCACCAAGCAAACTCCTGAAAACTTTATAGGTTTTTATTGGGATTCTTGTGTGAATGTGGTGTGGGTGTGTTATGAATTTTTTACACATATACAAATCCAGATGTGTTTATATGGAAAGAAGCAAAGATCATTTAGATCAAGAAAACAACTGCCAGACAGAATATTAAGTACACATCATCTGTTCTGCTGCTTTTCCATTCAAAATAATATTCAACAATATAAAACACAATTCTAAAAAAAAAATTATTTCTTTTTATCTCTTGTTTCCCTTTAAAAGTCTCCCACTGTTGTGGTTGACTTAGAAGTATACTACAATCTATAAATGTTAAGTTATCTTACAAAGGTTAAGACCAAGCTAGGAGTTTAAACTGACTGTTTAGAAAAGCCCACTCTCCCACCATATGTGCTTTTCTAGCTGAAGTATTTTTTTCAAGGTTTTTTCCTCCTAACCATTTTTCACATACTCAGTCCATCAAGCTTTCTATCATCACGTTAAAAATATAAACTCTTGGTTTCACATACCGAAATTCAATTCATACCTTACACTAAGCCAGGGGTCTCCAAACTTGGCAACTTTAAGACTTATGGACTTCAATTCCTAGAATTCCTTAGCCAGCTTTGCTAACTAAGGAATTCTGGGAGTTGAAGTCCACAAGTCTTAAAGTTGCCAAGTTTGGAGACTCCTGCACTAAGCCAAAGATTGGTTTGTTTGTGTGGCCCTTTGTGGTTCGACTAAACATTATGGGAAAAAGAAATAATGACTTAGTAGTATAGAACGTAAGCCAGTGAATGTGACTACTTTCTCAAGATGTCATTTCTAACCTCTGGGCATGTTGCTGTTTCCTTAGTTTTGGACTTTAAGTCCTCCTTATCTAAGTCTAGAATGAAATAATTGTACAAAGGACTGAGTTAACAATATTCAGCTAGGATGGTTGCTCAGTTCATGAGCCAGGAATTCCAAAGCTGGATTAAGGCCATACTGAGAAAAACAGGAGAGGATTCTAAAGACTGGAAGGACTAAGGGGGAAAATTTCAGAATCAGGTTGCCAGACAGAAGCACAATCACAAGCCTAGGATCAATAGAACAATATTCCTAATAAATCTGTATGTGCCTATGTGTGCAAAGCACAATCATCCTCAGTTTAAGGACAGCAGAATGACACATTTGGCCAATAACTGAGGCACTGCCCAAGGAAAACAGAAGAAGAGAGCCTGAGGTGATTTGAGCAGAGTTAAACCAGGAGCCAAAGGCTTCCACATGATTGCCTGGAATTTGAGATTACCCTACAATTCCAAGAAAATTGCTCATTTGAGATGGGAAACTATATTTTAATTTGTTTTCTTTTTCTTTAGAGAAGAGAATAATCTTGGAAGATCAAAATTAGTAAGTAACACTACCTATCAAAACAGGAACCCGGGAGATTCTGTGCAATGGAGAATGCCAGTTATAGTGGGCTACTCACAAAAATATTTTTAAAGGAACAGTCAAGTCTAAAATCTCACTTAGAAGCAAAATAGGGTAAAAAGTCACAATCCTGAGAATGCATTGAAAATACAAATGGCATGAGAACCACTAACACTTCTGCTTCTCTTTAACCGAACGTCTCTACTAATAGTAAATAGTAGATTTTCAGATGGAAGGTAGGGGAAAAAAACAGATTCATATCCAGGGATGCATTTCCAAGGACATCCAAATGTGTCCCAGAATGAAGACACAAACCGCTCTCTTCCCTTATTTGTAGATATATCCTCTTTGCTTCTATATAATGGAACACAATTGAAATTGACAACGGAGATGGTATTTCCATTGCAGATCTTCTGTGATAACTTTATAAAGTGTGTTAAACAAAAGAGATGATTTGCTTCTTTCTTTGTTTCAAACAGACACCAAATTATTAAAAATTTCATTTATTTTCTACTTTGAGGGGAAGGGAAGTATCTGTGAACTTTTCTGCTGCAGATGGCAAAATAACTTGCCAATCTGGGTGGATGTACTGCTTTAAGATGTGAGGGATACCACTGGCTGCTCTGCTTCAGACAGCAAGAAATCTTGGATCATCCTGCCTATGCAGTCTACTTATCAAAGTACCATGGCAAGTTGCTCCCAAAGATGTAGTGGTCTCTTTCTCCTTAATAATTTTATATGGGGGTTCATTCTATTGGATTATGCATGGCTGTGTAGCTCCTCACCTCTTAGTCCACCATGTTCTGCAGGGCAAAATCATCAGCTCCCCTTCATGATTTGTAAAGTGGGAAGGCAAGGGTTGCAGGACCATGATGGTTTTTGTGATGCTACCTAATCCTGCATCTGGTTAAGCAGGCAGTTGCTAGGATTAGGCTCCAAGGCCAGGCTCCAGAAATCGAAAGGGCCCCTGGATAACCTGTCTTGGAAGGGTGGGCATCTGCTCCTTGTTACCCAGCCACAACACATCTGCTTATAGGCACTTAGCTTCCCTCTAGGAGGTATTGCTACATAACACTTCAAGAGAAAGGGAAAACTTTTGCTGCTGTCACCATTCGAAAGCTAAATGAAAAAAAAGGTGTGTTTTGAGGAATTGGCCTGACCACAGTAAGAATAGATATCATTGCTTCCCCTTCTTCCTCCTCATCAAAACCTGAAGCCTACTTCGGGTGGTAAAGTTGATGGGGTAATTTTAATGGCACAATTTATTTCCATGACTTCCCTTAATACACATCATTCTTGATGTATAACACAAAGAAACAAGTTATCTGTAATTGCTTCCCATCTAAGAGCCAAGTGAAGTGAGAGTACAACCATATAAAATGCCTACATTACCAAAATGCCTGAAAGACTGTGTTGGACAAAGGATATTTATGGAGACCTGAAGTACTACCAGAGATGGAGACCTATTGCAGTGCTCCACCAGGGAAGAGAAGGTTGTGTTCAGTCAGGCTGAGCTGAGGAATATGTTGCTGTGATACAATTCCAATCACATCTCATTATTTACCAGGTTTTAGGATTAGAAAAAGTTACTTGAAGATTCTTCTGCAATACTGAATAAATTCAAATGCTCTCTCAAAGTTTTCCCTTGCCTGATGGCTCCCTCTGCAGATGAAAAATTGAAACAAAAGTCAGTGCAGCAGAATAAGTCACAGATAGACAATTCATTGCTTTATTTCAACTCCCTACTAACATGTGGATCCAGCTTAGGTGGTTTAAAACCATGCAGACACTACAGCTGAATCAGCAAGTATCTCATAAATGACACATTGCATTCATATGCCCTGAATGAAAAAAGAGCTAATCCTGATATTCGTTTTCACCATTTTCAGATTTCTTGAAGAAGCAGTCTGTGGCATAAGCATTTCCACTGTTTTTTGTGATAGTCCCTGCCAGCAGAAAGATGTGAAAGTGAAGTAAAAGAGTCTTTTACAAAGTGAAACTCTTACTAACAAAAAACAGATCACAACATCATCATTTCTAATCATAGACAGATGGAATCTCATATTTTCTCTCGCACTGAGAATGTCCAAAAGCTGACAATAACTTGGAAATTCCTGTCTTTGATCCATCTTTACCACATTCTTGAAAAAGGAGCTGTCCAAAGCCTTCAGGCAGAGATCCTTCTGCCACCAAGAACTGTCAAGAAAAGCTTTTGTTTCTTGCAAAAAATGGTGAAGGGAATCCAGTGGCAGCATTATTGCCTTGCAAAGTTTCCACTTTTCCATGCGGCAAAACACTCATAATGTCAGTTTAATTTGCCCTGTTATTTTGTGTGTGGTTGCTGTTATTAATTGTACTGCTTTCAAAAGATATTTCCTTAAGCAAGGATGGATAAATTACAACTACAGCTCCCAATTATGGCCGTATCCAAAGAGTTACAGTGTGCATGTATGTGAATGCACATCTGCACAGTTTTAAGCAATAACTGGTAATAGCCCTGAATTTACAGTACCCTTGGATTGCAGGAGATTTTTCTCATGATCTCATCAGTAAAATCTAACACCTTGACCAGAATGGGAAGCTGATCTTGATCTGTTTACATGGCAGCCTTTTCTTTTTCATTATAAGCTTAGTGTTAGAGTGAATGAGAATCTTGATTATGTGAGCTCATACTACTTGGCCTCTTTTTCTAAATCAGCATTACTAAACCCTTGAGGCTCATACTTAAGGCTCATTATATCTGTGGCTTGACTGGCATCTATAATTGTATTTTGGGTTCTCTTATTGTAAATCTATTTTGTAGATTTCTTCCAAGATAATTATGAGATGAAGAGGCAGTAAGTCTATGTGAAGCCTCATAAGAGTGCTTTGCTTCTCCTTTGTATCTCTACATAATCGGGGTTATAGAAAACATTTTCATTGAAGGCTGCGCAAAGCAACATGCCTACCTTCATACCTCAGTTTGTAGTATATATATATATACATATATATATATATATATATATATATATATATATATATATATATATATATATATATATGTATATGTATATGTATATATATGAATGATTTTATTAAAGTTTTTGTAAAAAGTTCAAAATAATATAAACTGATATGAGAAGAAAAAAGAAAAATAAAAGTGCAAGAAAGGGGAAAAAATAAAAATACAGAAAAGAAAGAAACAAGATCCAAGAGGTGGCTTCCAATCTTCTTTAAAGTAGTTATAACCACAATTATAACTTTAATCTTCTTACTCTATGCTTACAACATGGTTCTCATTTTTCTATAATCTAACCTATCTAATCATCAAAACCATATAGCATAAAATCATTTTTTTTCTTTTTACACCAGTCCGTAAAATAAATGTAAATATTGTCTTTTCTCTGATTAGCGAAATCAATTTAGCCATCTCAGCAATTTCCATCATTTCCACTAACCATTCCTCCATTGTGGGTAGTATCAAATTTTTCAATTTTTGTGTACACAATAATCTTGCTATTGTACACAAAAAGAAAATTCAGTGACTTTTTTCCAACTTTTTGTCCATCAGTCCCAAAAGAAAGATCTTTGGCCCTATATATTAAGCTTTAATATGCTTGAATCCAAATTCTAGCTTTTTAGATATCCACCAAGCATGATAAAATATCCCTTTTTGTGGCTTACCAGTCAATGGTGGGATTTAGCCAGTTCTGTCCGGATCGCACGGACCGGTAGCAATGACTGTGGGAGGCTCCGCCCACCTGCCTGGATGTAATGTGCGACTACTGTACATGCGCAGAAGGTCGTGCGCATGTGTGCTCACACTTGCGAACCGGTAGGGAAGGGAAGTGAATCCCACCTCTGATTTAATTGCCATTTAGTTGGTAGTTTTTAAGCCTTTGCATAGTTCTTCTATAGCAGGAACCAAGAGAGCAGCACAGGGCAAATCAGCATTGTTACAAATAATTATGTGGGATACTGGTCCTTTGTAACATTCCAGCATCTTGTGTGTGTTTGCTTTTTTTACTTGAGAATATCTTGGCTGGCAGAGAGCCAGATGAGTAGCAAAAGAAATGTTTAAGGCTACTTTGGTATCCCCCAAGCACCCCGCTATGTGCTTTTGAATTACTATACTGTTCTCCTAAAGTCCTAAAATAAGTGTGATCATTTTAAACCATGGCAGACATTGTGTCTCTAGTCACTGTACTTGTATATAATAATAGTTCTTCCTCTGTTTGTGTTGGATTGCTTTACAAAGTTTTGGGAATATGATTATGCCAAAGAACCACAAACTGACAGATATTAAATTTATTTCGACATCTGGCAGTGACGGTTTTTAACACTGGGAGGCACCACCAGCACATAAAGCAAAATTCAAAGGCTGGCCTTATTAGGACTAAGTCAAAGAGTTGTGTTTAAACAGAATCATATGTTACCAAGGGAGTGACAAATTCCATGCACACCCATGGGAAATAGGAGGCTGGGTTCTGTGGCCAAAGCTTGTTTTGAAACAAACGAACGGCTGTGCACCAAAGTAGAACACTTTCCATCCTGCCTTTGTTTTGTTTCCTGCTTCTATACTCTCTCCATTCTAACACCGTTATTTTTTAAGTAGGCAGGGCAGAAAAACATTTTCAGCTTCTCCCAAGGGTCTTCTGTGAC
This sequence comes from Ahaetulla prasina, assembly GCF_028640845.1. NCBI lineage: Eukaryota > Metazoa > Chordata > Lepidosauria > Squamata > Colubridae > Ahaetulla > Ahaetulla prasina. Next base: position 187,104,953 of record NC_080541.1, on the reverse strand, counting down.
CCCGGAACAGGCTGCCTCTGTGACCTAATACTGAGCATTAAGGAAGTTTTAAAGATTTTGCCAAGCTGGAGGGTCCTTCAGCAAGTAAATGACTTACAAATCTAAAATTATGGCATCTCTCCCATAGAATCTCAGGCAGAACTATGGTAAATCAGAAGCAATCTAATTAGGAAAAGGTAGTCATGCTTTTTAGCTCTTTTCACATTCCTTAATTTCTGAAGTTATTTCATAATTTAGGAGTGCAGATATATGGGACAATCAAGAGCTGCTTCATATAGGAAGGTATTTTAAAATGCATGCAAATCTCCCATAAGGATAACAACACAGATGTTTATTTCATTACTAATGTGTATTTTCAGAAATTACCAGAAATTAGCTAGTCAAAAAAAAAAAGAACACATAAAACTATTCTAAAAATCATGTTTATGATATCTGTGAGCCTTTAAGAAATGGAGCAGTTCCCAGACTAGAGAAACTATTAGATCAGATCAGGCTTTTCACAAATCATCAAGAGAATAGCAAGTAACTGCTAATTCAGAACGGAAGCAAAAACCTAGAATTTAAACTCAAGATGGCAAAACTGTGCATGTATGACTTCATTCTAGTCTGCACTAAAGTCTAATATGGCATACCGTGTTTCCCCAAAAATAAGACCCTATCTTATATTTTTTTGAACCCTGAAATAAGCACTTGTTCTTATTGCCATGCACTCAAAAGCCCAATTGGACTTATTATCAGGGGATGTCTTACTTTGGGGAAAACAGGGTATTATATCAGAAAGTCTTCTACAGATTAAGACGATTCTTGACTAAGGATATCTATAGAACTATGTTTCTTGATTTTACAACTTGAAGTTGTGTGGACTTCCAACTCCCAGAATTGCACAGCCAGCAAACCAAGGCTGAGAAATGCTGCTATTGAAGTCATACAAAGCCTGAGAAAACTGTGTTTTACATGCCATTGGACAAACTGCAGCCTTCCAGCATTACTTACCCATTTGTAAAAAAGAAGGACTTTAGTCTACCCTATAGAACTGTTGTGTAAAATCCCTAGCATAGTATCAAACTTCAAAAAGAAAAAATATTTTCTCAATTATATGCAACAAACATTTGCTAAAATGTAGGTAAAAGAGGAGCTATAACATTCAAAACAAATGTTATTTTTTTTCTTCTGCATTTTTAGCTTCTTGAGTTAACTAATCCTCCCTACTTATATTTTTGCCCTTGGGAAGTCATGAGAAATAGGTTTAGATGTCTAGATTGTTGTCCCACTGACATACTTATCCATTCAGTTTTATTACACTTTAAGAAGCATCTGTTTCTGAAAGTTAACATCTAGTTTTAGCAAATTAAAACTTCATTTTTATATGACTGATACAATAAAGACATGGTTACAGAGTATGTTCACTGAACATAATGGGTTTACAACTAAGTAAACATCAGTACCTGCATTTTTAGAAACACTAGATAAAAACTTGAAGGCAAATGAAGATTAATTTCAAGTCAATAAATTTAGCATTACATTATAACAAACACCTACTGAGTCTCTGATGTATAATTAAGTGGTAAAAAGAACATCCATAGACACGCAGAAATATTTCTAACTTTATTTGCACGTAAACAGATACTGCAAACACAGTGAAGAACAAACAGAAGGGAATAAGAATGTAATATTTTTCAACCTTTCCTTATATATTCAGAGCACTGCAGTTAAAGTGTGGATCATCACAGAAAAATTCAAATCTCAAGCTGCATGTAAAATTAAAGAGGTTCAGGCTTGTGGAAAAAATACTTCTTTTATGTTGAAATATCTGGATTAATTTTTCTCACCACTGACTGTTCCATTGACTGTTTAATGTGTTACTGTAAATATCCTTTAAGACAGAATATTACCGTTCATAACCTGCTTTCAGTATTAAATTATCTTCAACACACACTACTGATGTTGTGCACAGTTAATATGCTGCTTTCACCAAGGCTGTTTACACTCACTTCTGGAAAGAGTAAGAACATTAACACAAAACACTTTCTTAACACCAGCTGTACGCGGATGACACCCAGCTGTACTTTTCCACACCGGACCACCCCAACGAAGCTATCGAAGTGCTGTCCCGGTGCCTGGAGGCCGTACGGGTCTGGATGGGGAGAAACAGGCTCAAGCTCAATCCCTCCAAGACAGAGTGGCTGTGGATGCCGCATCCCGCACAGTCAGCTAACTGCTGCTGACCATCGGTGGCGAGTCATTGGCCCCGGCGGAGAGGGTGCGCAACTTAGGCGCCCTCCTGGATGAACGGCTGTCTCTAGAAGATCATTTGACGGCCGCCTCCAGGAGAGCGTTCTACCAGGTTCGCTTGGTGCGCCAGTTGCGCCTTTCTGGACCGGGAGGCCCTTTGCACGGTCACCACGCCTTGTGACGCCTCGCCTGGATTACTGCAACGCCTCTACATGGGGCTTCCTTGAAGGGCATCCGGAGGCTGCAGTTAGTTCAGAATGCGGCTGCGCTGGTGATAGAGGGAGCCCTCGTGGCTCCCGTGATAACACCCATCCTGCGCAGACTGCACTGGCTACCTGTGGCCTTCCGGTGCGCTCAAGGTTTTGGTGACCACCTTTAAAGCGCCCATGGCATAGGGCCGGGTTATCTACGGGACCGCCTACTGCACCAGATACCTCTCACCGACCCGTGCGCTCTCACAGAGAGGGACTCTCAGGGTGCCGCCAGCTAGGCAGTGTCGGTTGGCGATGCCCAGGGAAGGGCCTTCTGTGGGGCTCCCACCCTCTGGAACGAACTCCCCCCAGGACTCCGTCAACTTCCTGACCTTCGAACCTTCCGTCGCGAGCTCAAGACACATTTATTCATCTGTGCAGGACTGGCTTAGATTTTTAAATTTAGAGGGGTTTTAAATTGATTTTAATATTTATATTTGATATTTATATTTCTATTTTTAATAATTCGGGCGCTAGAATAAGTTTTTTAAGGATTATTTTAATTTGTATATTGATATTGATGTTTTATATGCCTGTAAACCGCCCTGAGTCCTTTGGGAGATAGGGCGGTATATAAATTCGAATAATAAATAAATAAATAAAATAAACACACCAGAAGTAGAGATCTTCAGCTGACCTAGATTTGGACGCCTATAATAAGGACCCATTTTCAAATTTTCATATACATTCTCATTAATTAGCCAATACCATAATTTATTTCTTTTACATTTTCTTTCTGGGGAAAACATTCAGATTTCAATACATAGTTCTTAATGCAGAATTTCTTGTCACCCCAACTTCGTTGTTTTGAAGGAAATACCCTCTTATTTTTCATTTGTTTAAATTAATATGTCTTTCTATTATTGCCCATCTTGGTTTTCCAAATACATGTCGCAATGCAATACTTATGCAGATCAGTATTAGGCATGTAATAACTGTTTTATAAATATTATTCCTAAATTAGGATTTAGGATGCCACATCTGAATGCCGTTTACATTACTGACATATGTTCTGTCTGCCACTATTCCTGAAATTCTAATTTTATTTATTATTGTATTTTCCCCTTTATTTTTTGCTGCACATTGCTAGATCTCATGTACAACCTGGTTACTTTTTAATCTTATACCTAAATATTGAACGGCTTCATATGAAGTAGTTATGTTTTACTAAGTATGCTTAACACTGCAGCCTTAATCACATGATTATATCTTATTTTATATTAAGAAAAGCACTAAGTGCATGATTCTCGTCAGACAGGAAACCAACCATTTTTATATCCTTCCAGCCACTGCAAAGACAACTAGGAGGCTTTTACCTCCCTTTAAGAGCTTTTAGGAAAGAAAGAAGTACTCTACAATGGCCCAATGAAGATCAGCCCCAATGTGAATAAAATCAAGGAAGGTCTATTACTCTTTGATCCATTTCAGTAAGAAGAATTTCTTTCGTTGTGCGATCACTCTTGGACTTTATCCTTGTGCCATCACCTGAAAAACATGGATAACCCACTGTTCATTTACTCATCCTTGTTGACATGACAGCTCCAGAACAGTTTGAAGCTGAAGAACATAATGTATATGTTGTAAATAAATATCTGATGCATCATACTGACATCTTTGGACAAATTATCTAAAATTGTTGCTGTCATCTATTAGCTTTTTATCTTTACTACGTAATAAATATATCCAACTTGATAGAATAAGTAAAAGGCTAATCTGCAGTTTTATACTTGGGTTTTCCTTGGTCCATCTAAAATGGAAACCCAATGATGATTCATAGTGCCTTCTGGAAGGATCCAAGTATCACTGTGCTGATATAACAATTTGAACAGAGGCTGGCTGACTGATGCTACAAATCACTAAAGAAGAACTAGTGGGAAGGTTTAAAATTATTATTAGAAAGAATACCAGTTTTGTTTATGTTGCAATTATTGCCATAGAATTTACATTGGCTGAAGTCCCAACGTGACTTGGGAGACATTTTCAAGCCTATCTGGAACTTATGAGATGAACTATAATCCTTTTTAAAAATCAGACTGAACTGGGAAGCTTTGTGAGTGATTTTGATGTTTGCTAGCATCAAAGAACAGCAAAGGTATCTGCAAAAATTGCTGTCGTGAGGTTTCTCAAGTAAAGAGAATCCAAAAATGTGTTTGCTGCATTTTTTACATTCACAATTAGAACCCTACATTGGACATCTGAAAACAACAAAATACCTTATGCCACCAGACTTGAAATCCTAGGCTTAGAAAACTTAGAACTCCATCGCCTTCGACAAGACCTAAGTTTAACTCATAGAATCATCTACTGGAATGTCCTTCCTGTTAAAGACTAGTTCAGCTTTAATTGCAATAATACAAGAGCAACCAATAGATTTAAACTCAATGTTAACCGCTTTAATCTAGATTGCAGAAAATATGACTTCTGTAACAGAATCATCAGTGCTTGGAACACTTTACCTGACTCTGTGGTCTCTTCCCATAATCCCAAAAGCTTTAACCAAAAACTTTCGACTATTGACCTCACCCCATTCCTAAGAGGTCTATAAAGGGGCGTGCATAAGAGCACAAACGTGCCTACCGTTCCTGTCCTATTGTTTTTCTTTCTTTTCTTTTTTTCTTCATATATGTATGTATGTATATATATGTGTGTGTGTGTGTGTGTGTGTGTGTGTGTACCTCCTTATATTTCCTCATATATATGTTTATATACTATATAATCTTTTGTGTGATGCTTATATATATTGTTATGACAAATAAAATAAATAAAAAATAAAAAAATAAAAAAACAAGGCTTGAATGTTGATGAGGAAGATCCTTACTGACCTGCACTTTTTTAAAAATGTTGGGGTTGGGGTCTCTTCATGGATCATAATCTGACTATGACCTCACAATTATGCAGCTGCACCAAAAAATGCAATCTTAATTCTGTATCACAGAACTATACTGTATATTCCTCTCTATTTGATGCAGTCAGATCACTGTTAGAATCTTTTGTCCAGTTATTGACATTAAATTTTATTAGAGCAATCAAAATGATAAGAAGGAAGAAAAAGTCTATGAGAAACAGAAGTATTGAATGTGGTTTGGCTTGTAGAAGATTGGCTGGAGACATGATAGATCAAGGGCTGTCATATAAAAATTGGGGAAGAAGCAATGGGTTTAAATTCTTATTTCAGTTGGACATCAGGAAAAAATCCTAGCAGTAAGAAAAGACTATCTTGGAAAGAAGGGGGCTTTCTTTTGCTCTAATTGGAAGTTTGATGACCATCAGTTGGGGATGCTATAAAAGTAGATTCCTAAACTGGGAAATACACTGGAAATACACTGGGAAATACACTGGGAAATACACTGGGGCATGCATAAGAGCACAAAAGTGCCTACCGTTCCTGTCCTATTGTTCCCTTCATTATATCAAATTAATATAGCTGATGCATATTCTTTACTTATATATGTATATATTTTCTTCATGATATGTTTTTTTTATGACAATGTTTGTGTATACTGTTGTGACAAAATGAAATAAAAAAAGTGTTGAACTGGATGAACTCCAAGATCTCCTCCATTCTTTACATTCTAAGAAATACTACATAAACTTACACTGCTCTGTTCTAAAATTAAACAACGTTGATCTCATTAACAAATAATCCTATACAAAAATTTTTTCCCATTAAACAAGTTTAATCTTGTGCAGCTCCAGGGACTACAGAATGGATAACCCCAAACGACTGAAATTGTCTGAATTGTTCCTACACTCAAAAACTTACAAATGTATACTTTGGCAAGTATACATTTTAGCAAGGAAGCTAAAAGAAGCCTTAATCCCAAAGGAGTAAGAAATGCATTCTTTAGCAAATGTGTCTCATGTAATATATTGTTGTTATTAACAATTATATAATAGAGTTAACTTGATCAGAATCTTATACAAGTGTTTTTTTGATCAAATTTTTGGGCCTTGAAAATGTGAAGTCTTACATTTGCAGAGAACCATGGAGTTAAATTTCAGATGAGCCACTTTCAGATCTCCATCTCTCTATCTTGCCAAGAGCTTTTCTGGTCCACCTTGGCACAATCGCTCTCGCCTCATACTATTTCTCATACTATTTCACAACACAGATAAAATAAAATGGATGCTGGTTAGAGTTCTCCTGCGTTTTTTCTACTAATCCTTACTCATTACACAAAGGAGAATTTCATTTAGAAAATCTTTAAAATGAAATCCCTAGGGATGAAGAATGAGGTTCTTGCACTATTTAGTTTCAGTAGAAATGAGTATTATGAAAACAGATGTGAGCAAACCAAATGATTTGCATCAGACAAAATATGAATCTATGAAGATTAAGGGCAAAAATGTTATGCATTTCCTCTGTAAAATTAAGTAAATTAAATTAGTTGTTTACTGATGAGACTTGCATCATTAGCATTTTGAATGTAAAAATACAGTCAATCTTCTTCAATTTGGGCAACCCTCAGATATGTGGATTTCACATCCAGAATTTTCAGCAATGCTTATGGAGTCCTGATATTAAAGAGTATTCAAGATTAGTGCAGCTAAAATGTCCCTAATAAGTGATCATCTGTAAGAAGGTCCTGTTCTCCAACATTAACTATTCTGGAAACTGGGACTTTTTGGCAGAGACTGTATATAAATTTTAACGCAAGTATATTAACTTAAAATTGAGCCAAAAAGTAGTCCCTAAATTTCCTGAATATTAAATTTACCCCTGCCCACACACACACATGCAAATCTTTGAAATGTTTGTCAAATCTTATTCATCTCTCTCAGTGTTTATTTTCCAACAACACTGCACAGAGGTGAACAACCAAGTGTCCTGGACTAAATTCAGCAAGTCTGCTAAAAATCACCCTAGCAAAGGTTGGTATCCAATTCCTGAAAATGGAAGCATTACTGCCCATGAAACTTTGCTGGAAAGAAAAAGAAAAAGAAGGGTGAGTGGTTGGAAAGACTGAACTCATCCAAAATAAGAAAAGCACTGCCTGTTTGCATGATGTCACAATGTAACTGTCCCACCCACTAAACACCACTGGAAAATATAACAAAAACCTTCAGGACACAGCCAATGAAAAGTTGTCAGATCCACTACTAGCACTATGGTATAACTTGCATCACCATTGATACACATGAATTGCATTTTTGCAATTCTTAAGATATAGATTATATGAATGATTAGCAAAGAAGAAGAATTAATGCTGAAAATTTTATGTGTCTTTTGTTAAAATGGTGAAATGACAACACGTGGAGAAATTTGTTCAGATCTGATTACATCTGTAAACAATTCTTCCAATGTGAGCTGCATTTATTCTAACTGCAGTTGTAGTCTTTTTTTCTCCTGTCTATCAGATTGTGATTCTACAAAATACTATTATTTAAAGACACCAGTTCATCTAATACTGCTGCAGGTCTATTTCTGTCTTAAAATTAGTAAGTATGGTAGCTGTATGCAGAATTGGTTGGCAATATTATACTGCATTTACTTAATAAATATGGAACTCCAAGCTGAAAATGATATATTTCAAGCATCTCAATATCCTTCAATGAATGACTCTTAGAACTAGAAAATCCCTGGGGGAAAAAATACTCCAGGATTTATAATTTTCTTACTATCTAAAGAGATTAGCTGTTTCTGTTCTAATCTTTAAATTTCAGTCAAGGATTAGAGAGATTAAGAGAAGAAACCAACATTTTAGAGCATGGGGAAGTTTGAGGGGTTTTTTTCTGCAAAAACAGCATTGCTTTCTTTCAAAATAATGCTAAACCTCTGTTTTAAAACAATGGTCCATCAGTCTTTCCAAAGGATGAGTGTGCTTAATATGTGAACATAAAAAAATACTTGCCAGGCATTGTTTTGGGTTGCTGCCTTGATCACATCATCAATCACATAATAGATGAAACACCCCAGGCTATATCCATGGCAATAATAATAATAACAGAGCTGGAAGGGACTTTGGAGGCCTTCTAGTCCAACCCCCTGCCCAGGCAGGAAACCCTACACCATCTCAGACAGATGATTATCCAACATTTTCTTAAAAATTTCCAGTGTTGGAGCATTCACAATTTCTGCAGGCAAGTTGTTCCACTTATTGATTGTTCTAACTGTCAGGGAATTTCTCCTTAGTTCTAAGTTGCTTCTTTCCTTGAACAGTTTCCACCCATTGCTTCTGTGTCAAAACTGTCAAAAGAAGATGGAAACACTGCCTTAGAACTGAGTAACTAAAGATTGCTTTAACCTGCCTATGTAGTAGGTTTAGGATGAGATAAAGGCAACAATATGAGAACACTGCATGTAAAAACATTGCTGGGGCACATACACATCTTGGTTAGGACGAAGTTGGGATAAACCCAGAATTCCTAATAGCAGCTGTATAAAGCAAAGGCTGTACTCACCAAAAGAAAAAAAGGATCCTAATCTATTACAAGCAAAACTGTGTTTGGGTTTCTGTAACAAAGAATATTGTTCAGGAATGATTTGCCTGGTAATGTTTAAAATTAAACTAAGAGATCATCAGAGGTCAATGCAATGTTTCCATAAATAGCAGGCACAGGGATTTATCAAAGAACATGCTAATAGTCTAGACAGAGCAGGGAATCTTTTTTCCATCCAGGTTTTGTTTTTCACAATTTGGCTCCTGTCTTCCCCACATCCAGTGTTTGAGTTGGACTGCCCTAATGTCTTTTGTAGCCATTCCTAGGACACAGCTCTGGCTAGCAAGTTTGTCTGTGAGCTCCTGGCATCACTTTGGTCACTATTCATTGGCTGCAAGTCTCACATATTACACTGAAAGCTCTTTTTATTTGATGGCAGCTACCCCAGCATCTACAGACTCAATCAGGTCAGGTGCAAGGAGGTTGTTCATGGAAAATATCATACAGCTATGTATCTTGCATGATATATTCTTCTAGGAAAACAAGTCAGTCTCTCCAATGGGTAAAACGTAACTTGAACTCTTCATTGCCACTCAAATGAGCTACGTTTTCTATAAACAATATAAATGAGGGTGATATCTTATACAGATATTTTTAGAGAGGATCTATAATAGAGCAGAACTTTTGAGTGCTTATTTAAGTTGTGGATTTGACTTTTCCTTAATTAAAAACTGCACTGAACTCTTCATGATTTAGGAAAATTAAATGATAGAATTCCGTTGTGAGATCCCCTCCACCCAGTTTCAATGTAGTCCTTTGTATGCTTAGGCAAAAACAATGTACAGAAAGAAATAGGACAGGAATCCTTACCCAGGTTCCTAAGCCTGCACACTTTTAGGAAGAATAGTGGGGTGTGATACACTGTATGTGCATAGGCAGGCTTTGAAAATAGGTATTTTTTAGAAATGACAATCTGGTTGGCCTGTCTTACAAGAATGGAAACTAAAACCACAATTTCCTTTGCTTAATAATAATGCTTGTGGTGATTTATAGCTATAGATTATGAGGTATTTTTTAAAGAAAAAATAAGCACAAAGTACATTTGATCACAAGCTATATACCACTGAAATCAATCTTAGAAGTATATCAAATTTTTATTTATGTTTAGGAAGAAAAGCCAACGCTTTAATTTTCCATGCATTTAGACCACAGAGAATATATTCATTAATTTAAGCCACTGGAAAAAAAAGTTGGCCTTTGTCCTGTCCAAGGGACAAGACTGGATTATTCATTGGACACAATGGCGCAATGCCCAGATCTTAGGAAACTCTCAAAGGCCAGTAAAAATGTTTTAGCCACCCAGTCTCAAAGCTGATTCAAAAAAGAGGTTAGAAAAAAAGCTCAAATAGCAAAGATGTGCAGATATATACATATCAGGGGTGAAATCTAAAAATTTTCCCTACCGGTTCTGTGGGTGTGGCTTAATTGGTGGGCATGGCTTGGTGGTTAGATGACTGGGTGGGCGTGGTCAATAACAATAAATAATAAAAATAATAAACAAAGTATACAAAACAATAAGAGGTACCAAAAATCAACTTTCACACTTTACACACACACAACACGACTCACACACAATGTAAAAGCAGCTGCACTTCACACTTCACACACTTCACACAGCCACCAAAAGCTCAAAAACCAACTTTCACACTTTACACACACACAACACAAGTGACTCACACACAATGTAAAAGCAGCTGCACTTCACACTTCACACACCCGCAAAAAGCTCAAAAACCAACTTTCACACTTTACACACACACAACACAAAACAACACAACTGACTCACACACAATGTAAAAGCAGCTGCACTTCACACTTCACACACTTCACACAACCACAAAAAGCTCAAAAACCAACTTTCACACTTTACACACATACAACACAACACAACCACAACACAACACAAAAACCAACTTTCACACACACACACACAAAATGCCACATACAGCTTTGTGAGATTTTGTGTGTTTGTGTAACACTACAGAAACACACCAAATCTCAGAAAGCTGCACAAATATTTTATTTTATTATTTTATTTAATTTATATTTTTTAGATCAGGGGTCTCCAACCTTAGTAACTTGGTTTGTGGACTTCAAATCCCAGGGTTCCTCAGCCAGCAAAGCAGTTGCTGACTGAGCAGATGGATTTCAGGCAGAAGAATAGAATAGAATAGAATATTTGAATTTGTATACTGCCCTTCTCCCGAAGGACTCAGGGCGGTGAACAGGCAGATAAAATACAAACATACACAATAGTAAAAACAACCCTTAAAAAACTGATTTAAATTTGCCCAAATATTAAAATAACATACACCCCCATAAAATTACAAAAATTTAAATTTTAAAAACCCATCAAAAGTCAATTAAAATTTAAAGATAAAAAATCAAGCTAGTCCAGCCATACGAAATAAATAGGTTTTAAGTTCGCGGCAAAAGGTCCTAAGGTCTGGTAGTACGGTAGTACGACCCATACGGCTACTGATGCAACTGATCTAAAGCATGGCTTTTGCAGCCGGAAAGGAGCAAATAAGATAAATGCTTTATCACAGCCCAGAATCGCTTAAAAGGAGGTTTTTTACAAGCTCTTAAGCTGAACAGCTTGTAGAAAACATGTTTTTTTTTACTTTTAAAGGCATGTTTTCGGCTGAAGAAAAACTGGTTTTAAAAGTAAAAAAAAAAAAAGCCTCATGGCTCGGCTCAGCAGAGGCAGGGGGCGGGGGCCAGGGATTTTTGCTACCGATCCTCCGAACCACCCGCCACGATCGCTACCAGATCGGGCGAGCCAGTCCGAACCGGGAGCATTTCACCCCTGATACACATGTATACATATATATATATACACATACATAGATGCATATATAAAACTATATGCCTTGGTTTATTAATGGATTAGGGATTTATATAAGGGGTGTCAAATTTGCAGTGTCCCATTGTCTACATGTGACATACCGCAACTTTTTCCCCTTTGTTAAACCAGGCGTGGACGTGCATATGATGCATCTGGCCCTCAGGCCACAAGTTTGACACCCCTGATCTATATAGTAAATGCAAATATATCTGTAGCTCTGTTCTCAGAACATGCAATCGCAACATATTCCCAGGTCTATAAAATTTTTAAGGGATGCAATAAAAAACAAAAGCAAGAATGCAAAAGGTACTTATAATGTACAGAAAGCCGTAGTGATAATCCAAATCCAACACAGGATTTAAAACAGCAGAGACCAGAATGAAAATCTAAACAAATGAAAAGAAAAGTCAAAAAGCAAACTAAATGTCAGGCATTTACATAAGCAGAAGGAATAGTAGTTAATACATCTAGCATGAATTTATTTTTGTGCCCGAATCTTTTATGCAGACGAACCACAGTTTCTACTTTTTATCTCTTAAGAGGGAGTTATTCACTCTGAGCAATCTCTATACTTTTGAGGAATCCGGGCTTGCTGCTTGAACTTTTATGCCATTCAGGGCATTGCTCTCCCAATGAGCAAAGACACCATTGTTATAGGCTTGGAGGCTACAGAATGTTCCAGGTTCTAGTATTTAGATCTGATCTGATCCCCAGTGATCTTCAAATACTTCTCCTTATTCTCTGGGAGGATTTAGTCAGGTTTAGTTTTTCCAATTCTGCAACCTCTCAGCCAGACTAGTTTAGGACAAAAATTTACCTGTGTTCAAAAACAGCCTGATGAGTCACAAGTATGAACTACTGTCTCTTGTTATTAAGGCAATTTAGTGGGGGTGAAACATGTCATTCCAAGCACCCACCCATTAGGTCATTCTTTTTCAGTTAGCGGGTAATGCTTGGCATGAGGGAAACAGGCAGAGCAATCCATTAGTTGCTTCTCTTAATTTTCCCTACACTAAAATAGAAAGGACAGCACCAGCCCTGACATCAAAGCAACAAATTTCATACCAACATATTTTTCAAGAGCAAGGAGGGTGGGTGGCACATTTGAGGCAAACAAGAAATTAAAAGTGTTCTGCAACTCCTTCTGCCATCTAGTGGCCATCCAGAGTTTTGCAGCCCATATGTAATAGCATTAATTTTCCTTCACTGTGGTGGGTAGTAGAGTTCAGGAAACCCTTTCGACATTAGTGTATCTGCTAAAGGCCACATTTCACAAAGAATTTCTGAAGGAATAAAAAGAGTGGATGCTAATGAGAAGTGCTTATAGTTATTCCCCAAACCTTAAGTACATTTCTTCCAGGACACCCCAATTCTTCTTCCCTTGTGCGTAAGCAAGGAAACAAGGTAATTGGGAAAACTTTATTCTGGGAAAACTATTTTGTTATTATAGGCCTTTTCATAAATAACTCAAGGAATTCCCAGAATAAAATCTGAAAAGTCTCCCTTACATACATTACTTAGCAGATGTATTTGCATTGTCTAAATTAAGTTTTCATATCAAATGATCTAAGTGCCAAAGCCCACTGCAACTATATAGCAAAAAAGGCTCTAAGAGTTGTAAATCTAATCTTGCATAGTTTCTTTTCCAAAAACACTACACTACTAACCAGAGCATATAAAAAATTTGCTAGACCAATTCTTGAATACAGCTCGCCTGTCTGGAACCCACACCACATTTCTGACATCAATACAATTGAACGTGTCCAGAAATATTTTACAAGAGTTCTCCGCTCCTCCGAAAACAACAAAATACCTTATCCCACCAGACTTGAAATCCTAGGTTTAGAAAACTTAGAACTCCGCCGCCTTCGACAAGACCTAAGTTTAACTCATAGAATCATCTATTGCAATGTCCTTCCTGTTGAAGACTACTTTAGCTTCAATTACAATAATACAAGAGCAACCAATAGATTTAAACTTAATGTTAACCGCTTCAATCTTGATTGCAGAAAATATGACTTCTGTAACAGAGTTATTAATGCTTGGAACACACTACCTGACTCTGTGGTCTCTTCTCATAATCCCAAAAGCTTTAACCAAAAACTTTCTAATATTGACGTCACCCCATTCCTAAGAGGTCTATAAGGGGCGTGCATAAGAGCACAAACGTGCCTACCGTTCCTGTCCTATTGTTTTTTCTTATATCTTATACTTCCTTATATTTCCTCATATATATGTTTATATACTATATAATCATTTTGTGTGATGCTTGTGTATATTGTTGTGACAAAAATAAATAAATAAAATAAAAATAAAATAATCTATCATATGTAGAGAGATTCAGAGTAGCAAAACCACCACTGAGCTGAAAAACACCTCATTAAGAAACTAGCACTTTCATATATTTTTTTCATGGTAAGTCTTGCATCCCATCCATTACCGGAATAATTCCTGAGTTAATTGCATGTGGACAGTGGTGCCTGAAATACTAGACCGGGATTGGCAATCTAGATGCACATTCAGAATCAATATCTAATCCGCATGACACTAGACTCACTAGGTAAATCTATGAATCCCTCTCTCCATCTCCACCTTTCCATCTCATAGGTTATTATAAGGAAAAGCATACATGCCCAGATTCATACAGTATATTCAATCAGGCTGATTGGATACAATAATGGTAATAAAAGGGCTAAATAATGCATATCTCAGAGTGTTGTGGAAACTAAGCACAAAATTTAGCTCTTTATGTGTATCAGGTCATTTTATGAAGCTATACTATGGTTTATGGACTTGGACATAGCATGTTATAAAAATGCAGCAATTGTGTTCTATTAATGAACGCATTGATTGTTAACAGGGATCAGCTATGGAGGAAAAAGGCACATACATTCTCTTCAGCATTTGTTGAAGAAAATGTGAGGCAAAAATTAAATAAGCCTCCACAAGTGAAATGACAGACTTGTTTACCTAAATCTATACTTAATACTGTCTGTGTATTCTTTCATGCATATGGATTATCAAAGCAGTGCATAATAATAATAATAATAAAATAAGTATAGACATTTAACATTGGTATCAAATTGAAAGAGATCTAGCAGAATGAAAAGATATAATCAGATAATAAGAAACAGGAAAGATACCATTCAATAGCTACGCAGAATCGATTCTGAAGTATTGTATCTGAATAAGTATATCATCTGCTTTTAAGGGAGGAACAATTCTGTATTTCCATCTCAGGCACGATCAAACATTGATCTCTCTCAAAAGATAATTGATAGATTGTGCTAAAAGGGCTGGAAAGTCCACATTCATTAACAAGAAACTTTCATATTCAGCTTGTTTCTTTTCAACTTCCTGTTGAACTGACTCACATGCTCTCTTTTTATGCAACAAGAAATTTACTTCACTTTATTATGGTAGGACTCAGCACTTGTATTAATAGTAAAAAATGGTTCATCTTCCATCATTTCCAAGATCCAGGCAAAGATAATCAAGCAACAGATCTGCAAAAACCTAGAAGCAAGCGGAGCTATTATTAAAAGCCAATATGAGTTTATCAAAAACAGATCATGCCAAACAAATCTTATTGTATTCTTTGACAAAGTGACTAAATTAGTGACCAGTGAACACAGAATGACCACAACTTACTTCTTGGTAAGATAGAAAATTTTGAGATAGACAGCATCACCTCCAGATGGATTTGTAACTGGCTGACAAACCACATTCAGTGTGTAGTCCTCAATGGAACTATATCTACATGGAAGAAAGTATGAAGTAGGGTACCCCAATGTTTTATCTTAGGCCCAGTACTCTTCAACATATTCATAAAACATTTAGATGAAGATATAGAAGGGCAACTCATCAAATTTGCAGATGACACCAAGCTAGGAGGAGTACCCAACACTTTAGAAGATAGGGTCAAGATCCAGAAAGGTCTTACCAGACTTGAACACTGGGCCCTATTTAACAAAATGAAATTCAGTAGAAGAAAAATAATGTTTTACACTTAGGCAAGAAAAACCAGATCACAGGTACAAATAAGTGGTACCTGACTCAATAGTAGTAACTGTGAGAGGGACGTAGGAGTCTTAGTGGACAACCACTTAAGTATGAGCCAGCAATATGCTGCAGCTGCCAAAAAGGCAATGCAGTCCTAGGCTGCATCAACAGAGAATAGTATCAAGGTCATGTATTAGTACCACTATATACTGCCTTGGTAATATCACACTTGGAATACTGCATCCAGTTCTGGTCATCATGATACATAAAAGATGTTGAGATACTGGAAAGGGTGCAGAGAAGAGCAACAAAGATGATTGAGGAGTTTAAGGCTGAAACATATGAAGAATGCATGCAGGAACTGGGTATGTCCAGTCTAACAAAGGGAAGGACTAGGGATGACATGATACCAGTCTTCCAATATTTGAGAGGCTGTCAAAGAGAAGAGGGGGACAACCTACTCTCTAAAGACTTGAGAGCAAGACAAGACGTAACGGATGGAAACTTATCAAAAGACAGGTCCAACCCAGAACTATGGGGAAATTTCCTGATAGTGAGAATAATTAATCAGTGGAATGACATACATTCAGAAGTTTTTAGAAGAGATTGGCAGCCTTTTAACTGGAATAGTATAGGATGTCCTACTTGGGAAAGGATTTGGACTAGAAAACATCATTTCCAACTTTGTTATTCTGTAACTGATCCTCTGAATACGTTTTTGGGTTCAGAAAGTGGATTTTAATGACTTCATCATATGGGAAAGGTTATAGAACTTATCTACCAAATTCAGTTGTTGAGCAATGTTTATTAGAACCAAATTAAATATCATTAAATGATGCAAGTTGTTCATGTCCTTCATATCTCTTTGTTAAGCAAGGATTTTTTAAAAATTTAGACTTAAACTGTAAATGAGGAGGGTATGTGTTTTTAAAATTGTGCCTTTACTAAGAATAATTCAACAATGATTTTTCATGCATATACAGGAAGACTGAGGACAGAGCTGATCCTTTAATGATAATTTGTCCATATATGGATGTGGCTTTAACATTTAGACAAGTTTATATGCCAGATAATGAAACTTTCCAGGTTGCAGACCATTTTTATCAGAAAACTTTTCTGAGAAGCAAACTAAATAGCATTGTTAGACCACAAAACAGCCTCCTATATAAAACATTGCAGATTATGTTTTGTCATTTCTATGTGCAGACACCAAATCCTTATATCTTATATATGAAAACATTTCTTGTGCTAGGAATTTTAGTTTGGTGGCAAAGCATCTGTTCGTTCTATATTTGATTCCTAGCTTTTTAAGATAACCAAAGGTTAAACTATACTGAGGCATTCTAGTCCTCATGCATTTGTTCATGTTATCTCACATTCTCATTGAGCATTTCCACTGCCTTCTATGATCTTGAAAAAGAAAATTTGAAATATCTTTTAAAATAATCTGTTTTAAATGTGTTGGGTTCCTACAAAATTTAGATCAACAAACTCCATGCTAGCCTTTATTTTGCCATAATACTTAAGAGGGATGTGTGAGCATGATAACTTTTTAGTACAGCTAGTGATTCCTAAAATGGGAATCGCTTGTTCTCAGAGATGGGGAAATGTCACACCTGATCCAGGAAGTGCCATGTCCCCACCATGAAGCAAGCAAGTCCAAATATCCAGCTGTGCAGCCACCATGGAATTTTTTTTTCTTCCCTCTTGATGATGGAAAGCAAGCAGTTGCATCCTTCTTTCCTGTCCTGTGTTTCCCTTTTGAGAGGAAATCCAAGCCATTATTCCCTGCCTTCCAAGTGCATGGTTTAAAAGCAGCAGAGCTGAGAACAGGCTGATCTAGCAGTTGTAATTTAGCCCCTTCAATGATAAAGCATAATGGGCAGAACTTGTCTTCATGGGTCAAGTTTTCCTTAAATTAGGGAATATGTGGCTAAGTTATTATAAGAGCCAGTTTGGTGTAGTATTTAAGGTTCCAGGCAAGAAACTAGGCGCTCTAACCCTGCATTGAGCACAAAGCCATTTGGGCCAGTCACTCTCTCTCAGCTCTAGGAAGAAGATAGTGGCAAACCACTTCTTAAAATCTTGCTAAGAAAACTGCAGGGACTTATCTAGAGTCTAGATAAGTCCCTGCAGTTTTCCTAGCAAGATTTTAAGAAGTGGTTTGCCACTATCTTCTTCCTAGAGCTGAGAGAGAGTGACTTTCTAGACAATCACTAAGAGTCAATACTGACTCCAAGGCACTCTTCCCAAATGCTATTGTAAGTCCCCAAATAAACCAACAGTGTTCCAATTGCTACCTTAATTTAGATATCAGACCACGGACTTTTAATATATTATTGTGGTAATTAGGCATACAAATCCATCTTCAACTACATGCTGAGACTATTTCCCCTTTTAAAAACATCTTCATTAAAAACAGTGACCTCTTTTAGTACTATCTAGTATTAGAGTAAAATGAAAAATTGTTACAAGTAGAAAAGTGATGCTGTGCATAATGCTGTAAGCCAATTTTTCTCCCTAGGAAAATAAAATCCGTTTGCAGAAAGCTTTGAAAGTTTTTTTTAAATTTTTAATATGAGAAAAGTACCTTAGAACAGCATCAATGTTTGCAGCTGCAAACTTTCTTCTGTGTTCCCAGGACACGTGCGTTTAACTACAGTCTGCAGAAAAAATCCGGTTTTCTGCAGCTCGACTGAACCATCAACTGCCCGGTGTCAGCGTAGGCTAAAATGATGGATTTGTTTTGCTCCACTGTCTTTTGTGGGAACACAGCTGCTATGTGGACAGGGTAGCTTTTATTCCCAGCCTAGCCATCAGATACAGATACATATATATAAACACGTCTTGGACAAGCATTAATGGAATTAAACGGATCCTGAAGACAGCAAAGGAGGTGAGATATCAAGGAACAAGTCTAGTGCCAAACTGTAATCTTGGAGGCGGTTCCCACGAGCAGACTTTTGCCTCAAGGCGGCCACGATTCCCGCCAAAGCGCATCTCGTCCCGTCCCAGTTAAAACAAAAGAAAAGGCTGGCACATTTCTCGGGCCCCTCGAGCCTTCCCTTCACACTTCTTTTTTTTAATTAAACATTAGAAGCCGAGTCCCGGCGAAGTCTCCGTTGGGAGCGGAAGGTCAAAGGGCCCTAAGCAACCCGCAGCTCCGCCCCGCCTCCTCCTCGCAGGCTCCGCCCCTGCGCCCTCCCCTGCTGGAAAGCGGCAAAGGGGGTAAAGGCGCCTGCCGCGGCTTCTGAGCGACAGGGAATCAGCTTGTTCTGGGCTGCCTGCAGACGGAGGAAGAAAGCACGCGAGGAAGAGCCGCTGCTGCCATGGGGCGAGTGCAAGGAGGGATGCGCTGCGTCAAGTTCCTGCTCTTCCTTTTCAACTTCATCTTCTGGGTCAGTGCGGGGCCGGAGGAGCCGGAGGCGTTCGGGGTCTTAAAAGGTTAAGGGGGGGGGGGGAGTGAGGGACCGGGGTGCCGGCTCTGCGGGTGCCTGGGTATCCGTGCGGGCGCGCGCGCTGTTGAGCAGGAACTGCGAGGTGGTGAGGTTGAGAGAGACGACCTCGTGCCAGGCTCTTCCTTCGTGTGGGGCTGCTGCTGCTGATCGATCGAGCTTACCTGTTCGGAGCTGTTCCGCTCTGCAGGTGCCCCGCGCCATCCCAACCCGCCAAATTCCCGCTGCTCCCTGCAGCCGAGCATCCTTTTCCACCCGGCGCCGCCCCTTTGGGTTGTAATCCGAAATAAGAACAACAAAGGCGAGCGGTGTTGGAACCTCGGGGCTCGGCAGGGAATAAACGAAAGGAGAACTGTGAAGCGGGGAAAGCAGGCTTATTTTGGGGGGATTGGGACGGAGTCCCGCTTCTGTGGGTCCCTCTCTCCCCGCAGTAGCTATTGCACACGCAGACTAGAGCAGAGGTCTCCAACCTGGGCAACTTTCAGCCTGGCGGACCTCAACTCCCAGAATTCCCCAGCCAGCTTTGCTGGATGGGGGTTTCTGGGAGTTGAAGTCCGCCAGGCTGAAAGTTGCCCAAGTTGGAGACCTCTGGACTCTAGAGGGTTCTCTGGAATTAAGCGTTTGTACGCGGTGAACTGAGGCGTGCAGTGGCCTTCCTCAAAAGCTAGCAACACCGGGGATCCCACAGTATCACCCGTGATGATAAAAGCCACTTCGTCTTGGATAACATTTCCCATCCTCCCTAGCCAGGGCAGGGAGAGGCTGTCTACGATGCTGGGCACAGGTCTGCTTGTCAGTTCAGAAGAAGGGACTGGCAATAATCTGGGTGCATTTAACAATAATTTAATTCTCATAGGGCATATAGATCAACTTGCCAAGACTTCCTAACACCTACCCAATAATGCTGTGTCCCCAAAATACTGGAGTAGAGGATTCCTCTTCCTATTATCTGAAGTTGGTCAAAAAGCCACTTTTACAAGTTTTAAATAGAAATGTTGTATCTAAGTGTTGGTCAAAACACTGCAAAGAAGCCAAGCTACAATATATCAGCTTGGTGATTCTTTGTGCGAGCTGCTTTTCCCTTAAATAATGCTAACCCAGACTAATAACTTTATTTTAAGATAGTGCTAGATGTTAATGATGGGAATTATAGTTTAAAACTTCATTGGGGGGGTGCAGATAATGAAAGGTGCCTTTGTACACAATGATTTATTGGAAGTTATTGGGCATGAAGGGTTTAGTTTGCTTTTTACTACTATACTTTCTTGTCCAAGATATTTCTGTTAAACAAAGGTATATTTGAGGGTTCAAAAAAGTCAAAATGGCAGCCACAACTACACAGAGTTCTTGACATAGGTCACATGCAATAAAAAAGGGGGTGGAGCTTTGATCACGTGGCCACTATCATGATTCTTTAACCCACCCATATTAGCTAAAATTTCTGCATTTTTAAACTGAAATTTTAGATTACTTTGTAGTGTTGTTTTTTTAAATGTAAACTGAAGTAGGCTTCTGACGTCAAGGAGAAGAATAAGCATGCAAGGCTCTTTCCTTGACTGGCATCAATTGGTTATCTTTATTAAGCCCCCAGATAACATCATTAATTTATAATCTGCTATCATGTTCTGTTATTGATGATTAGCTTTTGGGGATAGTAAGAGTCTTTTTTGAGAATCATATGTTCGCTGAACTAATATTCTGCCTACAGCGTTGGGATCACATTTCTGATCTGTTAACTTCAACAGCTCTATTGACAGAGTAGAGGAATAACTATGAGTTCATTTTAAGCTATATAATTAACATAAGTTTGCTTTTTATCTTGCTAAGTGTTGGAATTAAGCTTCTGAAATTTTCCAGTGAGCATGAAAGAATCCAGTGCTTTGATGTCTCAGCCAGACTGTTTCCATTAATAAAAGAATGTCCTTTCCTTTTTTATCCCCAATTCTGAAGAAACGACTATCATTTTAATTGCTAGTAAACATCATTCTATAACTTGTGTATTGATCTTATTTCATACTAACATTAACCTTAGTAGGGGAAAAAACCCCTTCACTGAAACCATAGAAACAACAAAGGAAATAAACAACCACAATGGGGCGCATTTGTTAATCCTTGACACTGTTTGCTATCAACATGTTCCGGAGCTATGCGGCTTTCTGTACTTGAATAGTGCAGCTAATCACCAATTTAAAGAGATAGAAAAGTAAACAATTCATAAGGAAGTCATTATTGAATTTACAAATATGGGTACACATTACATAAACCTGGATCTCATAAATATGCACTTGTCCAGTGTGACTTTTCCATTACATATTTAGATTTGGAGGCCCTGATTGTGGCTCTATGCATCATGTCAGTGATCAGTGGAGTAAATAGAAATATTACAGGCTGACAGAATATGTTTTGCATGTCTAATCAAATTTAACCTCCACTGAATTTAAAGGGACATTTTCATTTACATAGGACTGCAGTCTTAATTTTCTACTTACAAAATATGAACATAAAATCTCTCAAAGCTCGGCATGCTATTGCCAAGAAACAAACACCTGTATCTAGAAAAGTCTGTATTTTGTCACAGGTAAACTAAAACTTATCTATGTTTATTATTTATTATTTTTACCCCTTAAAAAGTAGATAGTTAGATTAGGATCAACAAAGAAAAGCATCCTCAATGTATATGTAAACCTTTTTTCTAATATCTCAAAAGGATATACTAAAAGTGAATACCATAAATATTTATTATATAATTTACACTCAATATTTACATTCATTGCCATTTTCTTCTATGAATTTTCTTTATAATGCATGGCCTTTGAACATTCCTAAAAGTAGGAATATTTTCTCTGAAGAAATAATAATAAAACATTGTGATTAGCCTATGGGACTTGACCCTTGATATACTCTATATATTGTATTGTCTTTCCCCTCTTGAAAATGGGCTTGCAGTGGTGAGGTTAGCTGAGAACTGCAGTTGCATTGACATCTTAAACAGGAGTTGTTCTAAGACCATTTTTATAGACACACACACATACATTTACAGGCATCCCAAATCTAGAAAGCTAAACAAAGATTTACATTTGCTCAGTCAGTGGTGCCAATTAAGGTAATACAGTTTATTCTACTGTAGAGGGGGAAATGTACCAAATCCCTGCACATCACATGTGGAAATCCTGCATGGCATTCCTGATTGCAGTTGTTTAACAAATTTTTTCCATGTATTTTGAGTTTACAGTCCTACTCAAAAAGTCTAGGAAGCTGATGTTATTGAAATATGAATGTAAAGTCCAGGGCTCTGCCTACTATTGCCATGTACAAAATTACATCCTTTGGTCAATGCAGGATTCCTAATAGTTTATACTATTTCTTCTTTTCCCTTAGTAAGAACTCTTTCCTGCTTAATGCACCGACAGTGCTCTTGTTTAACCCCCTCAGAAACTTGGCAGTAGGTCTTGCATTCATCCTCTCTCCTGTTCACTAACTCTCCATTTATCTGATGAAGTGGAATGTCAATCACAAACCCTTAGACTGTCATCATCAGTTTGTTTATCATTAAGGTACACAAGACACCACATTGTTTCTGCTTTCAGAGACAATCACAGCTATCCCTCTGAAAATCCAGGCCTTTCTTTTTTTTAAAAAAAAAAAAGCTTTTTTGAAATACAGGTCTGCAGAGAGGAAATATGAGCGTAAAGCAAAGGTTTTGGTCATTTCTTTTGTTCTTTGTAAAGCCTTGCTGAAAGTTTAAGCTGTAGGTGGGATGTGACACTCCATTAAACAAACACATGGAGAATGACTGCTCAGCTTGGTCTTATTACCTCACAGCTGTGGGGACAGGAGAAGAACATGCCATTGAACTGTGGCTGATTGTAATAGCATGTAGAAGAACATTGTGCTATGGAAACAATTAGAAAGTTATTTAATCTGATAATGTGGCAGGGGCTAGTAGTTTGAAAACAACAGGTTTTTTTTTACTTCGTGCTTTTATGGAAGTCTTGGTCAAGTAGAAATATTAATACTTTTAGATCAGCTTATTGCTGGTTGAGCTTTTAAATTTCTTCCCTTAGGATGGGAAAAAAAATACCTATAATGTACCATATCTTCAGTGGAGTAACTTTTGGGCTGTCCAAAACATGAGCTGACCATTTCTGCCCACTGTTTGTCACATTCTAGTAGCAGTATGCCCACTTCTTCCCTCTCTTTCTTTTCTCTACTGGCATAGCCTCGGAACTTCTTGGCCATGGCGGTTGCTGTGCTGACCGCCAAGCAGCTGTCCATGCTGCTGCTGGCCTTGCGGGGGCTCTTTGATCTCTTGGCAGGGTGGGTGAAGGCCAGAGCCTGTAGAGAGCCCGATTGAGGCCATGGACAAGCAGATAGTGGGACAAAGAGGCGGGGCCGGTGGTAGCTGGCCAAACACTTTTCACCCAGAGGGAGACAAAGTTTTGTCTGCTAGCAAAGGGGACACTTTGAAACAAAACTGATCACTCCATTTCAAACCACCCCCTTTGCAAGCACACAAAGCTTGAGTCTCTATCATTTCTCCATCCAGGCAAAAAGTGTTTGGTAGCTTATGTGGTGCTTGGGAACAGAGCGATTTGATCTATTCCCAAGCACCCCATAGGTGACCAAACACTTTTCGCCCAGACGGAGAGATGACGGTGACTCAAAGCTTCATGTGCTTGCAAAGGGGATGGTTTGAAACGGAGCAATTAGCTCCATTTCAAAGCGTCCCCTTTGCAAGCAAAGTTTTGTTTGACTCTGGGGGAAAAGTGTGCAGCAGAGCCAGGTAGAGGCAGAGGCAATCCCAACATGCCACCCACTTTATCCCACCATTTCTTGGCTTGCCTGCAGCCACGCCAAACAAACACCCATGTGGGGTGTTTGGGATCACCTGCTTCCCCCATCCCCCATGACTCTGCCTCCACGTGCTGCCGCGCAAGCCTCCTTTGAGCTTCCTGTGACTCAGGCAGCCATGCAGCATGTCTGGATCACCTGTTTTTTACTTCCCCGCCTCTGCCTCCATGCTCAGACTTATCGGTATTTGCGCTGCACCAAGGGGCTGGAGAACTGCAGCTGTGGTCCTCATGTGCTCACAGCCTCTTCTGCTGGTCACATCCACCCCCCAGGCTTATTTTTGGAGTACGGCTTATATTAGGCCCACCCCAAAAAATCAGGCTAAGGCTTATTTTCAGGGTGGGTCTTATTTTCAGGAAAACACCGTAGTAGTCTGTAGTAGTTTTGGAGATCTTCTTGATGTATGGCAGTGTTATTCTTTTTAGCACTTCTGTTGGTTCTTCTATATTGAGTTGAGTGGTCAAGCACTTTTTGATAAGGTTGCATGGAAATCCATTTTTTGGAATATGTTGTATATATACTCTTGTTTCCCTTTTCTGCTGTTCAGAGCTCCTGCAGTGAGTTTGTGGTTGTCTAAATAACACAGCTTCTCTTGTGGGAATTTTCGTTGTTGCTCTGGTAGTAGCTGGTGTGGATGGTTTTTTTTGTTATTTTTGTTTCTAGTTTGCCATTGTGGTCCCTGCAGATCAGGATGTCCAGAAAGGATAGCAAGTTGTTATTTTCTTCTTCTCTGGTAAACTCAATTCTTTTGAAGATGTTATTGATGGTTCTGTGGGTGTTCTCTAATTGGTCTTCTTTATTATAATGAAATTGTGTACCTATCTGATCCATATTTTGGATTATATTTGTGGAAATGCTATGGCTTCTAGATGTTGCATAACTACCTCCACTATATGTCCTGAAAGTGGTGATCCCATAAGTGTACCTTTGCTTTCTTTTACCAGAGTCATTCTATTTCTTTTTGTTATTTGTAAAACAATATTTTGTTATATTCTCTAGTTCTTTCTCTTCTATTTTACTTTCTCCAGGCACTGCCATGTCCATTGCCTAGACTTTTTTGTCTGTCTTAGTGATAATTGTTAAGTCTGTGGTGTTATGTGGCAGGTCCATATTGGTTTGAATTCTAAAGTCCCAGAGCACTTTAGTTCTTTAGTTTCTATGACTTTCTCTTTTATGATCCCACCAATTATTACTGTCATTGTATTTATTTTTATCCCACCTTTATTATTTTTTATAAATAACTCAAGGTTGCGAACATCCATAGTATTCCTCTTCATCCTATTTTCCCTACAATCACTCTGGCTGATAGTGCCTGGCCAAAACCATCCAATTGGCTTTCATACCTGAGGGACTAGAACTCACAGTCTCCTGTTTTCTAGCCTGGGGCCTTAAGCACTTAACCAAACCAGATGCATTTTCAGAATGGATATGCTGCTTGAAAAAAGAAAATAAAAGTCTAAGCCTCAGAACAGGATTCCTAATAAAGTCTCAACAAGAATTTGTTATGAAACAAAAAGTAATACAAATTAGACACCTGTGCCTTTTAAGTATTAGGTAAAGTTATTTTAATGCCAAAGAAGGTTTCTAGGTATTATTTGGAGACAGCCTAAATCTTAGACCTCTTTCTCCAGGGCCTCTGGTGGCTCAGACTGCTAAGACAGTCTGTTATTAACACAGCTTCTTGCAATTACTGCAGGTTCAAGTCCCACCAGGCCCAAGGTTGACTCAGCCTTCCGTCCTTTATAAGGTAGGTAAAATGAGGACCCAGATTGTTGGGGGCAATAAGTTGACTTTGTATATAATATACAAATGGATGACGACTATTGCTTAACATAGTGTAAGCCGCCCTGAGTCTTCGGAGAAGGGCGGGATATAAATGCAAATTTAAAAATTTTTTTAAAAAAAGATTTACTGCCTGTAGAAAAAAGAAGTGGCTGGATAGACGCTAAAAAATGGACTCTAAAAAGAAGTCTCACAAATGCTTCTATTGTTTTCCTCAAAGCATATACTGAGAAAATCATTACCAGCATGCCTGAGGTTCTATACAAAATATTGTAAATCAAAACATTTATTAGACTTATTAGTTATTTGTGAAGCCTCATGTTTTGAAATCTTCATGCCTGTCCTGGAAGATAATTAGCTTTAATCACAGGTAACATTCTTCAGATTGTCTTTGATAGAAAGTGACTGTAAAGTGACTGCTATTACTTCTAAAGGCAGGTAGATAGTCAGTGTGACCCAGACATTTAGCCTGGATGGACCCTTTGACCTGATTCATTGGGGTTCTTCTTATATTCTTGAAAACAAAGTGCTTTACAAACTTTGTGGCAAAGAAGCTTTTAATTACATTGCTTTAAGAGCAGCAGCACCTCATTCAAATAATGACATTAATCCATTTAAGCACACCGAGATCTGTAAGGCATTTAGAAGCAGGCATTCAGCTGAAGTTGCATCTGTTTGATGCATAGTATATGCTATTCAGAAACCTGGGTAAAAAGATTTAGATGAGCCAAGTTTGGTTTGTTTTTAAGGGGAAAAAAACATGCAAGAACAGATTCAAAACTTTCTACTTAGCTTATTACCAAAATTACCAACAGAGAAACATTTAAGACTTTGAGAAATGGATGGATGGATGTTATTGGAGCTATTGTGATGACCAAAGATTTCCAGCATATCACCAAGGGAACAGGTTTTTTTATTGTTTTTCTGTACATGAAGATCTGATAAGAAGGAAGGACATCCACATGCTTTCCCAGCCCACTATCTTCATATAATAACCTGGTTCACCTGGTGTGCTAAGAAAAGTGGGCATCATTTGAGGCTTGGGGCCTTCTGACCTTCTGCAAGGCTACAGGAAAGCATTTAGCAATAGGATGGTGTTATTGGAAGGAGTGAAGCCATTTTAAAAGCCTCTTAATTCTGAAGGTAAAAAATCTGCCATTAAAATTCCTGCTTTATAATTCATGGATTGTTTTCCCCATTGCTAAGTCAGTAGTTGACTTACTACAGCACTCTTAACCATAAATGATGGGAAGCCATTTTAGCTTAATTCATATTGTGTAACCAGTCAATGAATCTCAAGGATGAAGAATATATTTTGTGATTTGCTCTGAAAATGAGTCTTGCTATGTCCTTCTCTATTCTGCAATTGGGTTTTTTAAAAATGGATTTTTAAAGCTGTCTCTACATACGTGATGGTTGTTCTCTCTCTAAAGTCTGAAGAGTATATAATGCTCTTTGAATGAATGGAGATGCTCAGGATCTGCAGCACAACTCCCAGTGGCAGACTCCAGATTTTTTTTGCCAGTATATGCAAATGGTGGTGCTTATTCTTGCTCCAAGCACAATAAGATCTGTTCTACCTCTCTTTCCTTACTTCTCCAAAGCAGAAGCTGAATTCCCCTATATTTGCTCTGCAGATTCATGCAGTGATTAAGCAGATTAGTGAGGGGGGAGGAGGCAGGAAAAAGTGGGAACATTTTAGCTTTGTTCAAGAACCGTGATGGCGCACCTATGGCATGCGTGCCACAGGTGGAACACGGAGCCATATCTGTGGGCACACAAGCATTGCCCTAACTCAGCTCCAGTGCTCATGTGTTTGCCGGCCAGCTGATTTTCGGGCCTTTGGGGCCCACCGGAAGTCGGGAAACGGGCTGTTTCTGGCCTCCGGAGGGCCTCCAGTGGGGTGGGGAAAGCCATTTTGGCCCTCCCCAGGCTCTCTGGAACCTGGGGAGGATAAAAAATGGGCCTACCGGGTCATCCTGTGCCAAAAGTGGGGGTCACGGGGGGGTCGTGGGCACATGCACAGGTGTGGGGCACATTGAATTATGGGTGCAGGCACAGGTGCGCATACTCCCCTCCCCCGCTTTTGTCATGCAACGGCAAAAAGGTTAGCCATCACTGTCCTCTGGAATCTCCCTTCCCATTTCCCCACCCTCCTTAGGAGTAAATTTATAAACAAATAGCTCCATTTTGCCTTGTATCATGGTACATTAAGCAGTTTTGAACTGCCCTAGTAGCCATCTGAACTAACTGAACTAACAGTGAATAAAGTATATTTATATTTAATAAATACAAGGGAATAAACCCTTGAGGTATTAAATGCCAAACCAAGTTATATGAAATCTAGACATCTAAACAATTAAAATAAACCAAAAAAAATTGAATCTAGACTACTAAACAAAGCTAATTATATCTAATGTTTCTGACTATTCTTCCTTTGCCAACTTTACCCTAATGGTACCAGTTTGGCGTAGAGGGTCTCAAACTCGGGAAATCTTCATCTACACCCCTTGCCGTTCTCAGGACTTAAAACCAGCAGCAGACTAGGAAATTTCTAGAGCCTTTTCTTGTCTGAATCCTATCTCTGTTACTCTTTGAAAGAAAAAATAGATTCTTAGTATTATAGTAGTAGAATTATACAATAGCTAGATCTAGCAAGACCTCCAATCTGCTATGTCAGCTTTGGATTTTGGATTTTTACTATTCACTAACATACTGTATGAACAGATAGTCCTTGCTTAACAGTCCAGTTATGATGGTGCTGAATGAACTCAATTGCAGTGGCAATGAGTGCCCAATTGAAAGACCTGAAATAACCAAGTTATGGAATAGATCAGGGTTGTCAAACTCCTAGCCCACGGGCCAGATGCATCATGCGGTGGCCACGGTCACACCCAATTTAGCAAAGGGGGGAAAAGTTCCGATACGTCATGTGATGCTGCCGTGACAACATGAGTTTGACACCCCCGAGATAGATCATCGTGGAGAAAATCTATCCACAACAATTTGATGGCAAATATTTTTATTATTATTATTATTATTAATAATAATAATAATAATATATCAAGGGAGCTACAGGTAGTTTAATGATCACAGTTCATCACAGTTCACAGATCAATTTAATGATCACAGTTGAGACCAGTGAGTTGCACCCAATTTTACGAACTTTTTTGCCATTGTTGTTAAGCAAATAACTGCAGTTGTTAAGTGAATCATGCAGTCATTAAGAGAGTCTGGGTTCCCCCATTGACTTTGCTTGTAGGAAGCCAGCTGGGAAGATTGTAGATGGAGATCACATGACCCTGGGATGCTGCAACAGTTGTGTCACTTTTTTCAGTGCAATTGTAACTTCGATTGATCAAATGGTTGTAAGATGAGGACTACCTGTACTAAGCGAACAGAGGTATAATTTGCTTTTCCTTTCTAAAAATATATTCTTAAATAGTGTATAGTATATAGAGCTTATCTGTTTGTTTAATCAGTGACGTCATCAAAATAAACTCCATCCGATGCCATATCACAAGGTCGTATGCCTATTGGATAGGAAGAGCTACTGAGTGCCATCAGGAACAGCTGGTTGCCAGCCCTAAAGTTAATGATCAAGCTAACTCTCCCCTGGAATACACTGACCTCCAGTAACATTAGGGCTTAACTGTAATGAAAGCCTTTATGTTTAAGCAATCCCTAATTTGTGCACTTTTATAATAAAGAAAGCTCTAATGAAATGTTAATTTTTGTGGAGTTTTTTAAATCAGTATCTGAAATGCATGGAAAAATAAAGCTAAAGGCTTAATTCATTCATTTATTTTTGACCAGGTCTAACCATAATTAATGCCATTAAAGCTGCCCTATAATCAATGATTAACATAACTCTCCTCTTGAATATCTCATCCACCGATAATCCTCACCCTGTTTTGTGCTTTTTTGAAATAACTAAAGCTCCAATAAGTTATATTTTGTAACTTTATATTTTAAATTTTAAAACCAGTACCTGAAACACGGGGGAAAACATCATTGAAATCTACTTTTTTCTGAAAGTTAAAGACAAACGTTTTTGCAAAATCTAACTGGAAACATGGGCACACACATCACTTTAAATACGGGGGGGGGGAGCTACAGATTGCCTTTTTTTCCCTTTTCTGAAACCTAAAGACCTATACCTAGAATTAGAAACACACATACTGCCTTAAATGAAAAAGTAAATAGAGCAGCATTCCCTCTGTTGAGCTTTTCTGAAATAAAATTAAAGTTAGTAAGTTTTCAACTTCTGCTTACCTGCAAGTCTGCAACTGACCAGAGAGACACCTTCCCCACGATTTCAGGCCTGCAAAGGAGATTTATTACATCTCTGCTCTTGCCTAGAGTAATTGCTCTGGACATTTAACCAGCCCCCCCCCCCACTTAGTGCTCGCCCAAAGTACTCTACACTGGGTTTGCAGAAAAGCCTACCAGAAAGGAGAGTTTAGCCCCTGCTGATTCTTCAGTTTCTCTAGCAATATAATAATACAACTGCCATAAGTAATGTTTATTTTTTGTTTGATTTGTGATGATGTAATGGAATCTTTCACTATTGGCAAATTCTTTCTCTTTCAGTCAAATTCTCATGTTTAATAGGTTACTTGTGCAAATTAACAAAGAGGCAGGAAGGACAAATTGTTCTAAATAAGAAGTAGTGAAACAGATTCTATAAAATGTAATAAACATCCAGAAAATAATATTGCCGAATGGTTTTTTAAAAGTTCCAAATGGATGAATATGGATATGTATAATGTAAGGCCTTTGCAGGACCAGATTTGACTTCTCAAAGTGTACCTAGTTTGTGTGAAAGGGAGCACAGTGGTTAGAATATTTGGCTAAGGTTTCAAATACCAATTTCAATAGTACATCCATTCCTAAATCATCTGAATTCTCATGGATAAACCAATAGCTTTTAAAAGCTTTTTGTGAGGATAAAATATGAGGGGAGAAAATTCTTGCATGCTGCATTGAGCAACCTGAAGAAAAAGCATTACACACAAAGTTAGTTGCAGTTGGTGTGCAGGATGTGGGGAGTTGTGGAATGAGAATGAAGAGATTGTGCCTGAAACTTTAATAGAAATTAGGGCTTTGGGTGGAAGATTTGGCCAATTTAAAAAGAAACAAAAAAGATATAGAATGTTTATCACAAGTAAGAATAATGGGACTGTGTGAGAGAAATTATGTCTTTTCTATTAACCTCACTATTTAAATCTCCCAATGTAAGAGAATATTGTAATTTAGGATTAAACTGTGGGATCCTTGGTGCCCTCTGAGCTTGCTTGTTATCTTGCAGAGGTTTCATTACCAAATTAGGTAACATCGGTGCTAGAAGGGGTTTGCTCTTATTTTATATACCAGTGGCTTGCCCTGTCAGTAGTTTATTTCCATTTTACTGTATTAATGAGAAGATTGAAGCAAGAAATCTGCCTGAGGTTCTTTGTAATGAAAGGCTTGTATTAAAATAAAGATAATCTTTATATCTCAGATATTAAGACAGTGCTTTTCAATCTTGGCAACTTTAAGATATGTTGACTTCAACTCCTAGAATTCCGCAGTCAATGCTGACTGGAGAATTCTGGGAGTTAAAGTACATACATTTTAAAGTTGCCAAGGTTGAAAAACACTGTCTTAAGTGAAGAGGTTTGATAGTCTGCTCCAGTTTAAATGGACCAGATATTTGCCTTGGTAGGGTCCTGTGAGAATTGTGGTGATTAAAATCATTAAATGAATTAACCACTCATTTTCCTGGGAAAGCTGAGATCCCTTTCATTGTAGTGCTTGGCAAAGGTTGATTTTGTAAGAGACGTATTTTCAGCAACTTGCCTGCAGTTTCCTTGACAAGGTTTCCCTTAGATAAAATTTATTATCAAAACTTCCCTGGGACCAGACAAAATAACTTGCACGGTAAGGAAGCTCTGGTTGCCTTTAGACTTTAGCAGGGTAGCAGAGGGTAGCACAATGTGAAAGAACCATAGTGTTGTGTGAGAAATAGTTGTAGCAATAATCCATTTAGACAAGTTTGCTGCTTGTACAACTGGGGAATGTTTGGGTATCTACCCACCAAGGGGTTCTGTTCCTATAAGCAAAATAAACATATTAAGTTGCAGTTGAGGGAATTGGGATTTTTTTTTACTGTGTTCAGGGAATTAGTAATCACTGGGGGAAAATAGAAGTATCTTTTGAAGGCATTAGAAAAGTTTAGCTCTCCAAGCAGATTTCTGCCTGGATAAGCCAACAAAACTATTTTGGATTCAAACATGTATTATTCCATTAGAATTGTGTCCTTTTGAGGGTCAATTTTATAAGACAGTAACACATATTTCTATTTTTGGGAACATAATCCATTGTTTCTCAAGGAATAGCAACCATTCATACAACATACTTGACACAGTTAAAGTAATCTGGTATGTTTAGGAAAAATGAGGTTTCTACCCTTCAAGTGGACAGGAAGAAGATCATAATGTATTGGTAAATCTGGATCAATAATGATTTCTGACGCCTAATCTAATACTTTAAAACAAAAACTATAAAGATGTAAGACATAAATCCGAGTGCTGGAATAATGAAACCTTATGGAAAACCAGAAATGGTTTCATATGCAAAAGAGGTGTAGAATCATAGGGTTGGAAGAAACCTTTGAGATCTTCTAGTTCAGGGGTCTCCAGCCTTGGCAACTTTAAGCCTGGAGGACTTCAACTCCCAGAACTCCTCAGTCAGCAAATTCTGGGAGTTGAAGTCCTCCAGGCTTAAAGTTGCCAAAGTTGGAGACCCCTGTTCCAGTCCAATCGACCCCCTCCTGGGTCAAGGCAGAAATCCTTACAAATAATTTTCCAGTATATTCTTGAAAACCTCCAGTGATGGAGCAGCTACAGTTCTAGGAAGGAAGGAAGCTTTTCCACTGATTAACCGTTCTTGCTGTCAGGAAATTTCTCCTTAGTTCTAGTTTGGATCGCTCTTTAACGAGTTTCCACCCATTGATTCTTGTCCTGCCTTTAGGTGCTTTGGAGAATAAGTATGGAGTTCATAAGTTTGGAGAATAATAGGAGTAAATAATTAGTCATAAATACATTTATGAATGGTTTATGAATATTATAACAGAAGCCATTGTTTTTAATCATGTTTTTATGTATGACAGTGCTTGCTTTTAAAGCTATGAAAAAGTTAACTTATACATCTCAGATCAAAACAAGCAACTACATGGTATAATAATAGTACAAAAATCAACGAAACCCACCTTAAAAAAACCAAAAGGCCCAGTAGCCCAAGAAGGAAAAACAGAAGTCATCTACATGTAGGACAAACAAGCAAAGCAAATCCATGAATACTAATTAGCAATCAGAAGATATAATGAAAACTCCTTAATTTCACAGCTCATAGACAGAATTAATCATAGTTTCAACCGAAAAACTAAGCATCTTAGACCAAGCTAAATCCCAAACTCTTAGAGAATTCCTGGAAGCTTGCAACTCAGACAAATTAGCCATCAACAGAACAGAACAGAACAGAACAGAACAGAACAGAACAGAATAGAATAGAATTTTTTATTGGCCAAGTGTGATTGGACACACAAGGAATTTGTCTTGGTGCATATGCTCTCAGTGTACATAAAAGAAAAGATACGTTCATCAAGGTACAACATTTACAACACAATTGATGGTCAATATATCAATATAAATCATAAGGATTGCCAGCAACAAAGTTACAGTCATACAGTCATAAGTGGAAAGAGATTGGTGATGGGAACAATGAGAAGATTAATAGTAGTGCAGATTTAGTAAATAATTTGACAGTGTTGAGGGAATTATTTGTTTAGCAGAGTGATGGCCTTCGGGAAAAAATTGTTCTTGTGTCTAGTTGTTCTGGAGTGCAGTGCTCTATAGCATCGTTTTGAGGGTAGGAGTTGAAACAGTTTATGTCCTGGATGTGAGGCATATAGACATAAAAACATACAGTATATACAACATTAAAAAAAGTTAAAAAGAAAACATAAAGATCAGAACATTTCCTCACCAGCTATCAACACCCAGATAAACAGGGATTAATGCCAGGATTAACACCAGACTAACAATGAAGCAGGGAACAATGGGCCCATCAAGGAGAAAACAATACCTCCACCAATGCTGACAGGGCAAGCCACTGTATATAAACAAAAGAGCAAGCCCAATTCCCTTCTAGCCCGGAATATATTACCTAGTTGAGTAGTGAAACTCCACTTTCCTGTCTGGTATGTCTACTGGTAGATTTGGGAAAAAGAAAACTATTGTTTTTCTATTCTTCTGATGATTTGGGCTAAAATGGGAGGGAGCATGAACTACATTATCACTAACATCAGTGAGCTTGTAAGAAAAGAATAATCAGTCTTTGGATAGCCACCTATGAACTTTTTTTCACCACTCTGCAACTTGTATCAGATTGCACAAGTTGTACCAAGCTATTCACTTTTCATCAACTTCTACAATAAGTTTAAAGTGAAGTGAGGAGGAAAAAAGAAGCTCACCGATTGGGATCCACCCAAGAGGGGTCAGACAACCACAATTAAATGACCCTGGGGGATAATAACTGGACGCAAGAGCAGGGGTCTCTAACCTTGGTCCTTTTAAGACTTATAGACTTCAACTCCCAGAGTTCCTCAGCCAGCTTTACGGCTGAGGGATTCTGGGAGTTGAAGTCCACAAGTTTTAAAGGGACCAAGGTTGGAGACCCCTGCGCAAGAGGTTTCCTACCACCACACAAAGCAGTCAACTGGAGTGGTATCATTTGCCTACAATGAAATGAAATAGAGAGGGTTAGCATTGCTGGTGCTGGCACAAGTCAGAAAGCACTACTTTTGATGCATAGATGGAAAAATCTGTGAGTCTCCCGGTAAACTATGGAGGATGACATCATGTGTTCCTGGCCTCAGGACAGAGCTAGTGATCCTGTATCTGTAGCAATCCAGTAAAAATAAAAGGACATACTTGATGTAGGGCCATCCCTACCTCAGAGGGTGATGCTGTCCTTTTTCAAAAGGGTGGGACATAACTCTACTGCAATGTAAAGAAGTACAGATTTGTGAGGTTGGTGTCACTCAGCTGCAGCTGGGATTCCAACAGCAGCACAAAGTGGTGTGTTGTTTGGCTTTGCAAAAGCACAAGCCATTGTTTCTTGTTCAGTCACCCTGTGCCATGAGAGCAAACGGGATTGCCTTCTTTCTCTCTGCTTCCTCCCTTCCCCCATTCCATTTGATTGGAAGAGGTATATTCTCTGTCTGAAGTCCTTATGATAATTGCCTGGGCTTTTGTAGCAAAATAAAAAAGCAATGCTAGCCATATTGACACTGAGAAAGGAGTATCTATAAAGGCAATAGCTTTATTAAACTTCAAACCACCTGAGTATTGATCATTTAGTAAGAAAATTTCAATCTCTTCTTCGTAAGTGGAATTTATCAGATTCAAGAGCAGAGGCATTATCTCTGACCGCCAGTCTGAGTACAGTGGGCACTTTAAAAGGATGTGTAAAACAGACTCAACCCCTGTGTTCCAACAAAATTTGTATTTATAGTCTTAGCTTTAAGAAACAGTTTGATGGAGACACAGAATAGAAGGGGGGAAAACTTGACAAAATAATGAAATAGAAAGAACTGCAAATAGAAATAGAATTGGGGGGGGGAACTAATAACCCCAAATATAGTACGTATAGTATATAGTACCTATTACTATAGGCACCTTGGGTGCAATCTCAAAACATCTGGAGCACCACTTGGCAAAATCACCATCAGTCAATTGCAAAATGGAGGCTTTATTTGGAATAGCTTACATTCTGCGTTGATACCTTTAATATTACTGAATAACAACATTTGCCTGTCCCAGATCCTTGGGAAGGACTTGACGGATAAAAATGCCAAATCCAGCCTATATTAGTTTCTGCTGCAGAAATATTATATAGCTAAAAGGAATATACAATTAATTTAGTCATCTGTATTAATGATTTTGGTTTGAAGTTATGATAGAAACAGTGATTCATAACCTGTCGCAGAAGTTACAACCACTGCATTACCCTGCAGATGTGTGGTCTCAGTTTGGGTGCTTAGCAATTGGCTCGCATTTATAAACTTTAATTTAAAAACTTAAAACCTATTTATTCCGTCTTGATGGGCTGGCCTGATTTTTTTAAAATTTTAATTTGATTTAATGGGTTTTAGATCTTTGTAAATTTTATAGGGGGTTATTGTATTTTAAATTTAGCCAATTGAATCAGTTTTTTAAGGGTTGTTCTTAATATTGTATGTGTTGTTCTTTTTGTATTTTATTTTGGCTGTTCACCGCCCTGAGACTTTCGAGAGAAGGGCGGTATACAAATTAAAATATTATTATTATTATTATTATTATTATTATTATTATTATTATTATTATTATTATTATTATTATTATTATTATTATTATTATTATTATTATTAGGGTTGCAGCATTTTGCAATTGCAATCTGTGTCTTTCCCAGTCAGCTTCTGACAAGGAAAGTCAATTGGGGGAGCTGGATTTGCCTAAAAACTGCAGTAAAATATAGTCCGGTCATGTGATCACTCACTGAATGACCTCATCACTTAATAACTAAAATTCCAGTCCCAATTATGGACTACCTTTTTGGTCTTGTTATTCAGTTACTATTACTATTTCCAAGTTGGAAGCACCAAAGTGTTTCCATGGTAAAAGGATTTGCCAGTGACATTATCACTGTCTGGGGGATGCTCAGTTGGGAGGTCCTTTTGTGTCCCTGGGAAGTGGTCCACCAAAGTGGTACCCGTTTATCTACTTACAGTCATGTGCTTTCAAACTTTTGGGTCGGCAGGAACAGGAGCTCATCCCACTTCATGGCAGCAACCAGGTCTTGAATTCAAGCCTGTCAATCTTCAGCACAGCATTCTAACCGCATGAGCCACCATGCTCCTTCAGTTAATAGAGTTATTCAGTTATTCAGTTAATGGAGTAATGAAGAAGCAGACACATTACTATTGTATATTACATGTATATCATTTTTAAGAATATTTAACAATTGGTTTCCTTTGTAATACAAATTTAACCTATATATTATATAATTACAAATAATTTTAGGTGCCAAAATGCATCTCCAAAATTGGGTTTACCTTATCCATGTATGGGTTTAACTGCGAGTATACTATTTACCAATTTTTTTTAAAATACCCATATATCCCATACATGCTTGTATCCCATACTTAAGCCCAATTTATGGATAAACTGACACACACATTTTTAACCAAAATATTATGAAGAATCTGTGGATTTCCTGCAGATAAGGCAATTTTCGAAATGATATGAACATTTTGAATGTTGGCTTAGCTCTAGCACTAGCACTTAGACTTATATACCGCTTCATGGTGCTTTACAGGCTTCTCCAAATGGAGTCAGCATATTTCCCCCAATGATCTGAGTCCTCATTTTACTGACCTCAGAAGGATGGAAGTCTCAGTCACTCTTGAGTGGGTGAGAACTGCTGGCGGTCGGCAGAATTAACCTGCAATACTGCGCCGCCACAGCTTATCCATGATGGGCAGTGGTGAAATCTGAACTGGTTTACTACCGGTTCGCTGGCTGTGCAAGCGCGCTGCGCATGCATGAGCAGTGCACACCACGCACCAAATATGAGGTGGGCATGTGCACGCAGTGCACTCCAAAAGGAGGCATGGGGTAAGTAGAACAGTGCGGGGGGGTGGGGTGATCAGCTGTGGCACGCAATCTTTATTTACTTTTAAAAGTATTTTTTAAAAGAAGTGGCAACCGGGCGACCGGGCAATTGTGTGGGCATGGGCGGGGGGGGTGGCAGGGATTTTTGCTACCAGTTCTCTGAACCACCCACCGCCATCGCCACCGAATCAAGTGATCCGGTCCGAACCAGGAGCATTTCATCCCTGACGACGGGCTTATCTACTGTAGATACTGTAGATACAGTATATATTTTATCTACTGTATATATTGTAGTTTTATCAAACTTTCAAAGAGTACTCAGGCTCAAAAAGGCTTAATAAACCCTGGTGATCACAAAAAGCATGATCTTGGCCTGTGAATGCCATTCATCATCTGTGTACTGTAGGAAGAAGGTGAGGCTCTGGAATAATGGCTGTGGGAATCTCCAGGAAAAACAAGGAATTGTTCACAGATTTTTCTGTGCTTGCCGCCCATCTTCCTTCAGCTCTTAACCTTTGCTTTGCTTCTCCAGTTGGCAGGTTCAGCTGTTATCGCTTTTGGACTATGGCTGCGGTTTGGAAATGTTATAAGAGATTTAGCGACTGACGAGGCCTCCCCAGAATATTTTTATATGGGTAAGTTCCATATCAAGTATTACTGTGTAAATATATTTTTTCTTCGGTAGCAACAACATTAATCATACTGGACAAGAAAGCTTTTGCTTCCTGGACACTTTGAGGTATATTTTATAGATTTTTGGCTATTAATCATGAAGATAACCAATCACATATCATTATAGAAGAATAATGGGGAGAGAGAAATTCGTACTTCTTCTTTTTTTCCACACGTTTTTCACTGAAAATTCCATCCATAGATGAGTCCTATGTTTTTCCTTTCATAGAACACCAGCCTTATTTTTAAACAAGTTACAACTTTCTCAAAAGATCATCTTTGGAGGGAATATTTTTTCTTATCTCCACCATCACCAATTGGATGATCCAAGTGATGTCACATATCTCTTCTCCTTTCTAGGATTGATTATTTTTCACTTTTGAGAAGTTCCTGTATTTCATCTGTTTTATAAATGCATTTTTAAAATATGGTCTAAAAGTTAATAAGAGATGTCCTCTTGAATACTGAACAAACAAGACTATTTATACGACCCTATATATAATCAAAACAGTGTTACGATCATTAATTCTACCTAAGGCAATGAAGTTAATGTGTAGAGATTTTCACCACTAACAGAGAATCATAGAGGTGGAAGATAACCTTTAAAATGTTAAATTCAGTCCCCTTCTCAGTGCAGGAATCCAGATTAAAATCCCCATGAGAGGAGGCTCTGCTTAAATACATCCATCAGTTGAGAGCTCAAGTCATCAGCTGCCTGGTAATAGGTTTCATTGTTGAATTGCGCTGAATCCATCTTCCTGTAATTTGCATCTGTTATCCATATCCTGTCCTCTGGGATAATAGAAAAAAAGTCTTCACCTTCTTCAAGATGACACTTTTGTCCGGATTTTTAAAATCATATTCTTATCATCCCTGTTTTTCTCAGAACTTTCATAGGACTTAGTTTCTAGTCTTTTGATTATTCTCGTTACTCTTTCTCTGAATGTGTCTAAATCTGATGTCCAGAACTGGACACTCTGCTGGAGAGCAACTCTGACCAATGCAGAATAAAGTCAAACTAGGATTTCAAAACTATGCATCTTGAAATAATGAACAATGATAATATCAAGGCTGTTAATGAGAGCTAAAATCTAGACATTTAAGTATCATTCACTTGATATGAAATCTTGCAAAACTATATAATCTTGTTTAAACATTGTTTAAATGTTTACTTGTTTAATCTAGTCTTGAACTGAAGAAGCCAGCTTTCTTAACAGGCAAAATTGCCCAGTGAGCCCTAGACAGACTGATATAAGGGAGGAGGTGAAATATGCTAAAGCATCTGGACAAAGCCTTCCTTTCTCTTCCCTAAGTCTAACCACTGTTGAGAGAGCTTAAGTGTTTTTTACCGAGTGAAGTCCTGGCTCATAGCCCAGCCTTTCAGGGATAAAGATCATCAGATGTGACGCATTACACAAACTAAAATATCCAATAATTGGCATCTGTTATCCATATCCTGTCCTCTGGGATAATAGAGAAAAAGTCTTCACCTTCTTCAAGATGACACTTTTGTCCGGATTTTTAAAATCATATTCTTATCATCCCTGTTTTTCTCAGAACTTTCATAGGACTTAGTTTCTAGTCTTTTGATTATTCTCGTTACTCTTTCTCTGAATGTGTCTAAATCTGATGTCCAGAACTGGACACTCTGCTGGAGAGCAACTCTGACCAATGCAGAATAAAGTCAAACTAGGATTTCAAAACTATGCATCTTGAAATAATGAACAATGATAATATCAAGGCTGTTAATGAGAGCTAAAATCTAGACATTTAAGTATCATTCACTTGATATGAAATCTTGCAAAACTATATAATCTTGTTTAAACATTGTTTAAATGTTTACTTGTTTAATCTAGTCTTGAACTGAAGAAGCCAGCTTTCTTAACAGGCAAAATTGCCCAGTGAGCCCTAGACAGACTGATATAAGGGAGGAGGTGAAATATGCTAAAGCATCTGGACAAAGCCTTCCTTTCTCTTCCCTAAGTCTAACCACTGTTGAGAGAGCTTAAGTGTTTTTTACCGAGTGAAGTCCTGGCTCATAGCCCAGCCTTTCAGGGATAAAGATCATCAGATGTGACGCATTACACAAACTAAAATATCCAATAATTGGCACCTCTCTAACATATGCCCTTAACGCCAGTTTCTCAACACAGTTTGATTTTTAGGCAGATATTGAACTGAATTGTTTTAGAATATCTTGTAGTCCAAATATTTTTAATCAATATGGCAATGTAAGATATGCTTTGTTTAATATATATATATATATATTGTGAGGGAGTGTTTAAACAGTTCTTGAATTCCATGTCTAATTAATCCTCAAATCAATCTCCCTCCATATAAAACCTTGAGTTACCTGAGCCTGAAATTACACTCCCATACATATATACTAGAGATCAAGCTTCATTGAACTCAGTGGGACTTAAATTTATTTATTTATTTATTTATTTATTTATTTATTTATTTATTTATTTATTTATTTATTTATTTAGGCTGTCAAACATGTACAAGATAATAGGTATAAGTATAAATATGGACATGAGCACAGGTAATGAGTACAAATAAATAGGGACAGTGGGACAGGGACAGTAAGCATACTGGTGTGCTTATGCACGCCCCCTTTATGGACCTCTTAGGAAGGGGGTGAGGTCCATGGTAGACAGTTTAAGGTTGAAGCTATGGGGGTTTGAGGATGTAACAACAGAATCTGGTAGAGCGTTCCAGGCATTGACCGTTCTGTTGCTGAAGTCGTATTTTCTACAGTCGAGTTTAGAGCAGTTTACCTTGAGTTTGTATCTATTGTTTGCCCGTTGACAGGTGAAGTAGTCGTTGACATATATAAAGAGCAATATAGTGGCTTGCACCGTTAATATGCATAACTTTAAGCTTCTGTATCTTTCTAAACACTACAGCTGCGGTGGCCTAGAAGTGGAGTTCTTGCCTCACAATCAGAAGGTTGTGAGTTCAATCCTAGGTAGAAGCAGGTATAGTGTCTCCTGCTTGGGCAGGGGGTTGGACTAGATGACCTCCAGGTCCCTTCCAACCCTGTTAATCTTTCTAAATCTGACTGTAAACCTGCTGGCAGGGAAAAATACATAAAGTCTCAATTGCTAGTTAGAATATATTAATAGTTGCTAGCACTCAGGCACTCTGAAGTTTGCCCTTTTTTTGTCTTGTATTTTACCCATGCTTTCCTTCTTTGCTTGCTTACTTTTTTTGTGCCTGCCTTATTAAAACAGAGAGCTACATATCTGGCAAGAGTATTTTGAATAAAACTCCCTCCCTCCCTAGATGCAGATCACTAGATCTCCAGATTAAAAAAAGATGCACCTCAGCCTGGTCCTGTTCTGTGTCATCTATGGCCATTTTGGCCAGGATTGATGCAAATTGTAGCCCAGTACACCTGGAGACCTATTTTACTAGCAAAATGGTGGTTCTAGAAGGTACCTCTGTTATCTGTTGTGGTGCACAAGACAATATGTTCCCTGTATATCACCTTATTTACCAAATACTGTATGTCTACCGTAAATATCTTTAGAGGTATTCATGCTTTAGCAAATTTACCCCCACCACCCACCACCACACACAATATAGATATTCTTAAGTGTAGCCCCCAAAGAAATTCCAAAATAAGATACTTTAAATTCAAGATTCCACAATTTTAATGATTTCTATTAATATTTTTTTCTAGTATTATTTTGTTAGGAATTGTGAAATGTACTCAGAGTACATTTCACAATTCCTAACAAAATAATACTAGAAAAAAATATTAATAGAAATCATTAAAATTGTGGAATCTTGAATTTAAAGTAATGACTATTTTATTAGCAGGATCCTGCTTTAAGGGTACTATAGCCTTATTTGACTCCTTGTTTCAAGGGCAGTCTACTGGAAAAATCTGAGAACAAGGAAAGGAGAGTGACAGATATTGTTTTGGTTTTACTATGTGCATGTGTTTAAATATTTTCAGGGAGGGCTTATTTGGGGGGGCATGTGCATGTGCTCAAAAGTCCGATTAGGCTTATTATCAGGGAATGTTTCCATTTCTCCATCCTTCTGAAGCAAGTTTGTGACTTTCCAATGGATTAAAGCTGGTATTATAGATGCAATTGATGTTCAGATGTAATATTAAGGGCTGATCAAAATCAAAAGCAACGCCTGATTTCTTCATAGGTATGTCAGAGCACAAAAGCACATTCTCCAGCTACAATCTTGCAGAAAGAAGTGCGGCAAATCATTTTAGTATCTTGACACTACTGACAAAAATAAAGATATTAGCTTGATAAATGTTTTACTCTTAAATGAGGTAAGTCATCCAAGATCAGGAAAGGGCTGAGTCTTGTGGACTTTAGCTGAATACTTTGTGGATCGCAGTGTAACTACACTTCTTCCAGATACCGTGTTTCCCCGAAAATAAGACCGTGTCTTTTTTTTTTTTGCCTTATTTTCAGGGAGGTCTTATTATTTTGGAGCGTGTGGAGCAAGACGAGATTCCTCTTGCAATCTTACCTGATTTTCCAGCTCTGTCTCGCTAACCCTAACCAGAGGAAATGGCAGGGACT
Organism: Ahaetulla prasina; assembly: GCF_028640845.1. Classification (NCBI taxonomy): domain Eukaryota; kingdom Metazoa; phylum Chordata; class Lepidosauria; order Squamata; family Colubridae; genus Ahaetulla; species Ahaetulla prasina. The sequence continues at coordinate 187,062,164 of NC_080541.1, read as the reverse complement.
GGCTGTGCATGTGTTTAAATATTTTCAGGGAGGGCTTATTTGTGGGGGGCATGTGCATGTGCTCAAAAGTCCGATTAGGCTTATTATCAGGGAATGTCTTATTTTCGGGGAAAGAGGGTAATATGTAACTATTAAAATATTTTTCTCCTTATTTTTAATGTGAGAGACTAGAGATAGCTAAGAAGACGTTTTAAAAATAAACAAAACTATATAATAAAAAATAAAAATTAAAACAGGATAAAAGCTCAACTATAAAATGAGATTCTATTAAAACAACACTTGACAAATTTGATAGCAAGATCTAAAGGTAAAATGTTAGAGCTAACAAAGTTCTGTCAATTTTGTATTTGATAATTTAAGGGTAAAAAGATGAAGTATAAAGAATCTCCAAGCAGATTTGTAGCGTCTTTAATAGATTTGATATTAACTAAAAGAAAAATGTATTAGCAGCAAAGTTTGAACAAAAGATATAATTCTTAATAGTAGAGTGGAAGACTACTTTTATTAAAAAAAATCAATAACTTGATGGGCATTAGATCCACTGAGATAGTAAACGGGTTCTTTTAAAATGGCTTTAGTATGACTAGGTTCAAAATAAATATTCCCTACATTGTCTCATTATGATCATAGTGATCCATCTGGCAAGATTGCTATTTAATGATGGTCTGGAGGAAAATTGTATTAAATAATTCATCAACATTGAAAATTTGGAAGAAAGCATAATTAGAAATCAAATTCAGCTCTTGACATTTTTCTCCATCGACAGTACTTTTAGAAATTTGCCCCTGACTATCAGTTGTATTGTCATATTACATATATTGAAGCAAGAATATAAAATTATCTATTTAAAAAAGTCTATAAGAACACCTACACATGATGGCTGCCAAGATCCATAATTACTCAAAGGTTGGCTGCATTCAGCGGGGCCACCTGTGCAATGCACCAAGGCTACTCTTGCTTCTTCTCTGGAGCCTAAGAGCCCCATTCATCAACTGAGTGGGAAACATAGCAAGATTACTTTTTTACCATTGTTAACGCCAGTGCTGTTTCATGTTCTTTGGCCCATTACAACTGACAACAGCCTGATGTAACAGTTATTTGTGGTTGCATTTCTGCAAGACTACTATTCAAAAGTTTGGTGAAAGAAAGAAAAACAGTCAATCCATGTGACAGGGAAAAGTAAATCTGCTGAGTTACGTTAAACATATTTTTTCTTAGTTATTTACATTGGCAGTGTTACAGCTATTCACTGGCTTCGCAGAACCAAGCACCTCCAATGAAATCAGTCCAAGATAATGTTACATATCCTTCTTTGGGCATCTTTTTTGATCAGATACATGTTTTCGAGAATCACAGACTTTGTATTTATACGAAGGATGTAATAGGTTGTAATAGGATGTAATCCTCTTTGGTATGGTATGACTTTTATTTATTTATTTATTTATTATTTAAATTTTTATACCGCCCTTCTCCCGAAGGACTCAGGGCGGTTTACAGCCAGATAAAATAAACATTCCTATTACAAAATAGGAAGCAAATTTTCTTTCTTTCCTGAAGCAAACTCCTCAAAAGGGAAATTAAACCCTGGATATATTGCATTTGTCTCCACCTTTTTTTTTTCATGAAAAGCCGCCGCCCCCACCCCATAAGAAAAGCTATAGTGTACAATGAAGTTTTGGGTTCTAGTTCCATTATCCATAAAAACAAATATGTTTAAAAACTTCAGAAGTGGTCAGTACATTGCAGAATTGATCTATGTATCATACCTACAAAAAGCTAACAGTAGGGGTTTTCCCTGCCCAGTCATGTCCAGCTCTAAGTGGTAGCGGTCATTGCCATTTCCGAGCTGAAGGAGCCAACATTGACAAAATGCTTCCGTGGTCATGTGGCCAGCATGACTATATGCTGAGGTGCACAGAATACTGTTATCTTCCCCCAATTGGTACCTATTGTGGTACTTATTTTATTTACTTGAATTTGCATACTTTTGAGCTGCTACATTGGCAGGGGAAAGAACAGGAGCTCATCCCATCATGTGGTGCTTGGGTATCAAACTGCCAACTTTCTGGTCAACAAGCCCAGTATTTTAACCACTAGGAAGCCCACCATCATATTTAAATGGCCACTCATCTCAACAAAAACATGTGTCTGAGCGGACAAATTTGTCAGGTTTTATTAGCTAACTGAAGACTCATGGAAGTATCTGGAGAAAATGTATTTTCCACCTGAACTTTCTTATAGCCAGTAGCTATTTTAGTAAACAGAGCGGTACAATCCTTTGAAATATTTTTTGTACATTGCAGTGTAAAAAACATCTTTCTCCAAATCATTAAAGCAGCTGTATCTTTTTCTGGGCTCCCATGACTCTTTGAAAACTTTCTCCTGCCATCTCCAAACGCTTTGCATACCCAGCTAGTATACTTCGGGTTGAATGTAATGATTAAGTTATTGAACAGGGAGACCTGAGTTTGAATCTCCCATAGTGACATGTCTACAGAGCTCATTGGATTATTTTATTTATTTACCTTGATTTTCTAACTCAATTTTGTCTTTGGGGTTTCTTAGGATGGTGGATATTTTTTCTGTTTGTGCAGAATGCTGTCTTGATGTTATGTGTGGAGGATCTTGCTGATTCTGTCTGTGGTGCCTTTTATATATGGGAGGAGGGCTGTGCCATTTTTCTTGTTCTCTGTCTTGGATTTTAGTGGGGGTTCTTTTGGATTAGCTTGGTAATCTTATTTCTTTGGAATCCATTGGATGTTAGTATGTTAGTGAGAGTGTCTAGTTCGGTTTTTAGGTGTTGTTCATCAGCTAAGCATTTTGTTCTGGAGATGAGTGTCTTGGCTACGGAGTTGATCTGTGCTGGGTGGTGGTGTGAGAGTGCGTGCAGATAGCGGTTTGTGTGTGTTTTCTTCTGGTAGATGGTGTGTCCTAGGGAGCCATTGGGTTTTCTGTAGACTAAGACATCCAGGAAGGGAAGTTGGTTGTTAACTTCTGTTTCCATGGTGAACTGTATTTTGGGGTGTAGGCTATTGAGGTGTGTGAGGAAGTTGTCAAGTTTTTCTTTCCCGTGTGGCCAGATTATGAAGGTGTCATCTACATATCTGAGCCAGAGTTTGGGTTTGTGAAAATCAAACTTTGTAGGGGGATTTGTTGCAGGGGGATTTGACACAGACTAAATTGAGCACAACCAAGCCCCCACCCAAACGGGACACACCCCCAGCCAATCAGAGCACAAAAAAACCTCCATCCAATCAGAACACAGCCAAGCTCCCACCCAATCAGTTCAAACCCCCACTAGCAGTTAAAAGGAAGAAACAGCTGCGATCACACATTGCTCCCAGAAGCACGAAGCTGAAGCCTGAAGATGACGAATGAGACTTCGTCGAAACATTGCCAAGACATTTCCAAAACCCGAGAAAACCCGAACAACCAAAGACCTACATACAAACACCCGTGAAAACCTCAGAAAACATATATATATATATATTGTGAGGGAGTGTTTAAACAGTTCTTGAATTCCATGTCTAATTAATCCTCAAATAAATCTCCCTCCATATAAAACCTTGAGTTACCTGAGCCTGAAATTATATTCCCATACATATATACTAGAGATCAAGCTTCATTGAACTCAGTGGGACTTAAATTTATTTATTTATTTATTTATTTATTTAGGCTGTCAAACATGTACAAGATAATAGGAATAAGTATAAATATGGACATGAGCACAGGTAATGAGTACAAATAAATAGGGACAGTGGGACAGGGACAGTAAGGATACTGGTGTGCTTATGCACGCCCCCTTTATGGACCTCTTAGGAAGGGGGTGAGGTCCATGGTAGACAGTTTAAGGTTGAAGCTATGGGGGTTTGAGGATGTAACAACAGAATCTGGTAGAGCGTTCCAGGCATTGACCGTTCTGTTGCTGAAGTCGTATTTTCTACAGTCGAGTTTAGAGCAGTTTACCTTGAGTTTGTATCTATTGTTTGCCCGTTGACAGGTGAAGTAGTCGTTGACATATATAAAGAGCAATATAGTGGCTTGCACCGTTAATATGCATAACTTTAAGCTTCTGTATCTTTCTAAACACTACAGCTGCGGTGGCCTAGAAGTGGAGCTCTTGCCTCACAATCAGAAGGTTGTGAGTTCAATCCTAGGTAGAAGCAGATATAGTGTCTCCTGCTTGGGCAGGGGGTTGGACTAGATGACCTCCAGGTCCCTTCCAACCCTGTTAATCTGTTCTAAATCTGACTGTAAACCTTCTGCCAGGGAAAAATACATAAAGTCTCAATTGCTAGTTAGAATATATTAATAGTTGCTAGCATTCAGGCACTCTGAAGTTTGCCCTTTTTTTGTCTTGTATTTTACCCATGCTTTCCTTCTTTGCTTGCTTACTTTTTTTGTGCCTGCCTTATTAAAACAGAGAGCTACATATCTGGCAAGAGTATTTTGAATAAAACTCCCTCCCTCCCTAGATGCAGATCACTAGATCTCCAGATTAAAAACAGATGCACCTCAGCCTGGTCCTGTTCTGTGTCATCTATGGCCATTTTGGCCAGGATTGGGGCAAATTGTAGCCCAGTACACCTGGAGACCTATTTTACTAGCAAAATGGTGGTTCTAGAAGGTACCTCTACTTGGTTATCTGTTATCTGTTGTGGTGCACAAGACAATATGTTCCCTGTATATCACCTTATTTACCAAATACTGTATGTCTACCGTAAATATCTTTAGAGGTATTCATGCTTTAGCAAATTTACCCCCACCACCCCCCACCACACACAATATAGATATTCTTAAGTGTAACCCCCAAAGACATTCCAAAATAAGATACTTTAAATTCAAGTTTCCACAATTTTAACGATTTCTATTAATATTTTTTCTAGCATTATTTTGTTAGGAATTGTGAAATATACTCAGAGTAATGACTATTTTATTAGCAGGATCCTGCTTTAAGGGTACTATAGCCTTATTTGACTCCTTGTTTCAAGGGCAGTCTACAGGAAAAATCTGAGAATAAGGAAAGGAGAGTGACAGAGTTGGTTTTACTATGTAGCTAGAGTTGTTTCCATTTCTCCATCCTTCTGAAGCAAGTTTGTGACTTTCCAATGGATTAAAGCTGGTATTATAGATGCAACTGATGTTCAGATGTAATATTAAGGGCTGATCAAAATCAAAAGCAACACCTGATTTCTTCATAGGTATGTCAGAGCACAAAAGCACATTCTCCAGCTACAATCTTGCAGAAAGAAGTGCGGCAAATCATTTTAGTATCTTGACACTACTGACAAAAATAAAAATATTAGCTTGATAAATGTTTTACTCTTAAATGAGGTAAGTCATCCAAGATCAGGAAAGGGCTGAGTCTTGTGGACTTTAGCTGAATAATTGTGGATCGCAGTGTAACTACACTTCTTCCAGATACCGTGTTTCCCCGAAAATAAGACCCTATCTTTTTTTTTTTTTGCCTTATTTTCAGGGAGGTCTTATTATTTTGGAGCGTGTGGAGCAAGACGAGATTCCTCTTGCAATCTTACCTGATTTTCCAGCTCTGTCTCGCTAACTCTAACCAGAGGAAATGGCAGGGACTGGCTGTGCATGTGTTTAAATATTTTCAGGGAGGGCTTATTTGTGGGGGGCATGTGCATGTGCTCAAAAGTCCGATTAGGCTTATTATCAGGGAATGTCTTATTTTCGGGGAAACAGGGTAATATGTAACTATTAAAATATTTTTCTCCTTATTTTTAATGAGAGACACTAGAGATAGCTAAGAAGACGTTTTAAAAATAAACTATAAAGCTCAACTATAAAATGAGATTCTATTAAAACAACGCTTGACAAATTTGATAGCAAGATCTAAAGGTAAAATGTTAGAGCTAACAAAGTTCTGTCAATTTTGTATTTGATAATTTAAGGGTAAAAAGATGAAGTATAAAGAATCTCCAAGCAGATTTGTAGCGTCTTTAATAGATTTGATATTAACTAAAAGAAAAATGTATTAGTAGCGAAGTTTGAACAAAAGATATAATTCTTAATAGTAGAGTGGAAGACTACTTTTATTAAAAAAAATCAATAACTTGATAGGCATTAGATCCACTGAGATAGTAAACGGGTTCTTTTAAAATGGCTTTAGTATGACTAGGTTCAAAATAAATATTCCCTACATTGTCTCATTATGATCATAGTGATCCATCTGGCAAGATTGCTATTTAATGATGGTCTGGAGGAAAATTGTATTAAATAATTCATCAACATTGAAAATTTGGAAGAAAGCATAATTAGAAATCAAATTCAGGTCTTGACATTTTTCTCCATCGACAGTAATTTTAGAAATTTGCCCCTGACTATCAGTTGTATTGTCATATTACATATATTGAAGCAAGAATATAAAATTATCTATTAAAAAAAGTCTATAAGAATGCCTACACATGATGGCTGCCACAATCCATAATTACTCAAAGGTTGGCTGCATTCAGCGGGGCCACTTGTGCAATGCACCAAGGCTACTCTTGCTTCTCTGGAGCCTAAGAGCCCCATTCATCAACTGAGTGGGAAACATAGCAAGATTATTTTTTTACCATTGTTAACGCCAGTGCTGTTTCATGTTCTTTGGCCCATTACAACTGACAACAGCCTGATGTAAGAGTTATTTGTGGTTGCATTTCTGCAAGACTACTATTCAAAAGTTTGGTGAAAGAAAGAAAAACAGTCAATCCATGTGACAGGGAAAAGTAAATCTGCTGAGTTACGTTAAACATCTTTTTTCTTAGTTATTTACATTGGCAGTGTTACAGCTATTCACTGGCTTTGCAGAGCCAAGCACCTCCAATGAAATCAGTCCAAGATAATGTTACATATCCTTCTTTGGGCATCTTTTTTGATCAGATACATGTTTTCGAGAATCATAGACTTTGTATTTATACGAAGGATGTAATAGGTTGGTTTTAGATGGATCCTCTTTGGTATGGTATGACTTTCCTGAAGCAAATTCCCCAAAAGGGAAATTAAACTCTGGATATATTGTATTTGTCCCCACTTTTTTTTTTCATGAAAAGCCCCCCACCCCACCCCCATAAGACAAGCTATAGTGTACAATGAAGTTTGGGTTCTAGTTCCATTATCCATAAAAACAAATATGTTTAAAAACTTCAGAAGTGGTCAGTACATTGCAGAATTGATGTATGTATCATACTTACAAAAAGCTAACGGTAGGGGTTTCCCCTGCCCAGTCATGTCCAGCTCTAAGTGATAGTGGTCATTTCCGTTTCCTAGCTGAAGGAGCCAGCATTGAGCTGCTACATTGGCAGGGGAAAGAACAGGAGCTCATCCCATCATGTGGTGCTTGGGTATCAAACTGCCAACTTTCTGGTCAACAAGCCCAGTATTTTAACCACTAGGAAGCCCATCATCATATTTAAATGGCCACTCATCTCAACAAAAACATGTGTCTGAGTGGACAAATTTGTCAGGTTTTATTAGCTAACTGAAGACTCATGGAAGTATCTGGAGAAAATGTATCTTCCACCTGAAGTTTCTCATAGCCAGTAGCTATTTTAGTAAACAGAGCGGTACAAATCCTTTGAAACATTTTTTGTACATTGCAGTGTAAAAAACATCTTTCTCCAAATCATTAAAGCAGCTGTATCTTTTTCTGGGCTCCCATGACTCTTTGAAAACTTTCTCCTGCCATCTCCAAAAGCTTTGCATACCTAGCTAGTATACTTTGGGTTGAGTGTAATGATTAAGTTATTGAACAGGGAGACCTGAGTTTGACTCTCCCATAGTGACATGTCTACGGAGCTCATTGGATGATTTTGGGACAATCACTTTCTTTCACTATAACCCTTTCTACACTGAGACCTGTGCCTTTATCCTCAGGACTGTCAATAAATTAATTAATTAATAAACCAACAAAAACACATATTCCATAAAAAATACGGTCCAGGTTATACTGAATTTAATTTTACAAATGTTTGTAAATTGTATGCTGATATTTGGTATGAATGTAGTTTTACATGTGCAAAATCTTGCGGAGAATTTCACGTTACTGTGAACCTCTACTCTGTTTAGTACAAGAATGAGAAAGTTCTGGCCAATCCAAAGTTGCTGAACTTTAACTTTCAGACATCCAGTAATTGAGGAATGCTGGCATTGGGGGCTATTGATTCTCTGCCTTTTTTTAACATAAGCAGATTTACCCATTTTTCTTGGTCAGCTAATAAAAGTTTGGAGCAACTTCTATGGCTGAAAGACAAAACAAAACACCGCTATCAGAAAAAGCTGTGAAATGAGATACTGGCATGTGAGATTTAAAAAGTTAATACAGGTAGTCCTTGATTTACAACCACAAAAGAGCCCAAAATTTCTGTTGCTAAGTGAAACATTTGTTAAGTGAATTTTGCCCCATTTTATGATTTTTTTGCCACAGTTCTTAAGTGAATCATTGCGGTTATTAAGTTAATAACACAGTTGTTAAGTGAATCTGGCTTCCCCGTTGACTTTGCTTGTCAGAAGTTCACATCACCCTGGGACCCTGCAATCATCATAAATATGAGTCAGTTGCCAAGCATCCAGACTTTGATCATGTGACCACAGGGATGCTGTCGTGGTGATGAGTGTGAAAAAATGGTCATAAGTCACTTTTTTCAGTGCTATTGTAATTTTAAACCATCACTAAATGAACTACTGTAAGTGAAAGACTACCTATAGTTTCTCCTCCTGCTCAGGTCAGTTTTGCAACTATCTGGTTAGCAATACGAAGACTTAGTTGTAACTTCTAGAAACTGTCTGGAATTTTCTTCCTCCTTTCAGCCTCTTGTGTATTTTTGAACAGGTTCTGCTAGATCTGCCCTATTTTTAACTTCATAATAATTTACAATTATAGTCCTGTACTTTCCATTGACTTGGCACATGCCTGCTGTGTTAAGTCCCATCACTGCCCACAAAGTAGACTTTTGCTGCTGGATCTCTTTCCTGGCCTTATTCTGAAAATCTGCTCTCTGCTCATCTTTTCCATCCACTGGCTCCGTCCCCTTGGAAACAGGCTGGCAGCTGTGCTAATAGCTCAAGCATGCCTTGCAGTGTAGGGGTTGGGCCATGCCAGGTAGAATAAAATTCCTTATTGACTTCAGTCAAATTTCACCAAGGTTGTCAGGCAGTATGAGCACCCACCATTCAATCTCTGCATAATCTATCTACCTGTCAACGGAATGCGAGTTATGATCTCAGAGATTACAAACCAAATGACAAGTGCTTGGGAAGTAACAAACTTACACCGAACTTACTATCCATAATCAATGTGTAAGGATTCTTGTGCCCACTTACGGAGTCTTAGGACTTATACATTATTTTGCAAACTTAGTTCTGAAGGTAAAGGTAAAGGTTCCCATCGCACATATGTGCTAGTCATTCCTGACTCTAGGGAGTGGTCCTCATCTCCGTTTCAAAGCTGAAGAGCCAGCGCTGTCAGAAGACGTTTATGTGGTCATGTGGCCAGCATGACTAAACGCCAAAGGTGCATTTTTTTATTGCATTTTTTATGTACTTTTAAACTGCTAGGTTGGCAGAAGCTGGGACAAGTAACGGGAGCTCACCCCATTATGCAGCCCTAGGGATTCGAACCACTGAACTGCCAACAAGCTCAGCGTCTTAGCCACTGCGCCACTGCATCCTTCCATCTGAAAAGATCCATCTGAAAGATGGGTATAAATAAATTAGCCATCCATCCCAACCAATTCTAATGAGATATTAAAAATATCAGAGGAGCTTATGATTTAACAGTTAAATTAGATTTCACAGAGTAAGATTTTAAACTGTTATTCCTAAAACTCTGAAGTTCTGACACTAATCAGAGGAGATAGTACTCATTGTTAATCCTATGTTAGTGTTGCTAGTCCAACTTTCAACCTTCCCCACAACAGCCAATCTTGGGAAACGTTGCGATAGTTCAATTCTGGTATTGTACCTCAGCATCTCATCCAGGGGCAACCACTGATAGAACTGTAATGATAAATTAGACATTTGGATTTGCATATATGGCAATTTCAGTTTATGAATCGTAGAACACAGTGGGGAAATGGCTCCCCCATTTTGCACATGGCTCCACTTTCAAGCTGTTTTTAGTAGCAGTATCCTGACTTCAAATAAACTCTTTATTATGGGAGCACAAGTTAGTTTTTTAGAAACCAGTTAGGACTCAGACTCCACCCTCCACTCATTTGCTCTCTGAAATAGAAGTTGAAATAAAGGCTGATGTATTTGGGCTGCACAGATCTGGACATCCATGAAATGGCAGCAAAGGGAGACAGAAAAGTCCACAGGTTTGCAGTCCAAGTATGTTAACCCTACTTGGAGCAGACAACTGATTGCCAGTTCAAGAAACAGAAACAATTTTATTCATAATTTGGCAATTGTAGGAACCTTGGAGTGGAAGATCGGCACCACCGTTTATGTGGTCTGGGGTCCCTGAGTAGAGATGCTCTTTGTTTTGTTGATGTAACTGTATTAAGATTTTAATAAAAATAAAATCTTAAAAAAACTAATATCTAGAATAAAGAAAATTAAAAAATGCAAGAAAAAATTGAAAACCCAAAACGTAAAAAAAAACCAAGAAAGAAAATATTTCTTAAAAAAAATAACTTCCCATTTTCTTTACAGAATTCAAAGTATAAAGTTATCCCTCGCTCTATGGTTTATTTAATTATTTTGAGAATTTATTTATTTATTTTGAGAATTTATATGGCTACCCACTCACTTTCAGGGACTCTAGGTGACTTACAAGAAATAAAAAACTCAATATCAAAGAGTAAAAACAGTTACCCCCATACCCTTGATGAAAAGCATTCAAACAAGCCACTTGGGCTCCATCTCACTCTGGGTCTCCCAGGCTGTTTGGCAAAACCACGTCTTTAGGGCCTTGCAAAAGAGTTTCAAAGCAGGGGCTAGTCTAATCTCCATGGGGATGATGTTCCAAAGGGAGGAAGCCACCGTGGAGAAGGCCCTTCTTCTGGATTCCACCAGATGTATCTCTTTAGGAAAGAGGACCCACAGCATTCCCTATCTCCCTACTCTGGTGGGTCAGGTGGATTTTACTGGGAAAAGATAGTCCTTCAGATAACCTGATCCCAAGCCATGTAGGGCTTTAAAAGTGACAACCAACACCATAGTTACAACATGACTTTCATTTTTTCTATCATCTATTTTTTTCAAATCATCAAAACCATAGATCATAAATTCATTTTTTCTGTTTCACAGAAATTTGAAATCTATAATATCTTTTCTCTGATCGAAGATGTCAATTCAGCAAATTCCATCGTCTTCACCATGTATTCCTCCAGTGTGAATAATTTCAAGTGTTTCCAACTTGTGCATACAATAAACTCGTTGCAGTTATTATATATCAAAACAAAATCCCATGATTTTTTCTGTTTATTGATCAGTCCCAAACAGAAAACCACTGGCTTCAATTGTATATTAGTTTTTAAAATCATCTGAATTAGTATTTATTTAATTCATTAGTATATATTTAAATTAAACATTTTATAGTTTTTTTCACATCCACCAAGCAGGGTAAAATATCCCATTTGTTGTTCATATTTCCAACATAAATTTGAAGTACCTTTATGCATTTTAGCAGTTTCTCCGATGACATATACCAATGATTTACCATCATTTTACAAAAATTATAATATAATATTTATAATATAAATGTCAGTCCTTTCAACCACATCTTTTCCTACTGTTCCATTTGTATATTATGACCCAAATTCTTAGCCCATTTTATCATACATTCTTTCACTTGTTCTTCTGTATCAAATTTCAATTTGAAGTTTATACATTTTAGTAGTAATATGGTTTTCATTTGTACATTTTAAGCTGAGCCTTACTCTGCTCCAAACCAAAACTTCTTTCTGGCATTAATTGATACAAGTAGTTGTCAACTTACAACTGGTGGTTTAATTATCATTTAAGGTTTTAAAAATCCACTTACAACCCATCCTTGAAGTTAGAACTCCTGCCCTCCTCCCACAGTAATGTGCTTGCATTTACAACCAGTTGCAGCATTCTGTAGTCACATGATCACAATTTCAGCATTCTTTGCCAATTTCCTATGCTTTGAGCAATGTTTTTGATATGTGGAAGTATTATCTTTTTCACACCTTGTGTTGGCTATGCTTTGGGGTGTTGAGTGGTCAGGCGCTTTTTGATAAAGTTGTGTGGGTATCTATTTTGTTGAAAGATGTATACTACAAAAAGCAACAACCAAACTAAAACATTTGAGAATTCTTGAATAGAAATGGTCTCCTTCCTAGCCTTCTTAGCATCTCTTTCCTCCTCTGTTGGGTTTATTTGGGAAGAATGCTCACAATTGTTTGCCACCTTATTATTTCTTGGTGCCAGATTTGTTCTGGGTATATCCTTAGGTAGGGAGTGGCTACCCTTCCTTTTCTGAGGCGTTTCTGCTGCTGTTTCTTTTAGAAAAAACCTTAATGGGACAGCTTGTGCTTTTAGGATATGAAGTCATGTCTGCCCTCAAAGCTAGCAGATTTCCTCCTTGGAAGTGGATGCCTACACAAAAGTGTAGCTAAAATAAGAGCAAGTTTCATCTTGTTTCATCCAGGCCTGCTGCAGCTTTCCTTCTCTTGTGAAATTAAAATTATATTCTGTGCTTTACTACTTCTGATTAAACCCTGCTTAGTGACTTTGCAAACTGTGAAAGCCAAATGAAATCTGATACTAAGGGGAAGAAACTAGAACTGGCTCTTAAAAGATGTCAAGAAGTTACACATATAATCAGCAGTGGGGAGAGAAAACAACTCTCCTGCTACCCAGAATGTAAATTATATCAATTCTGTGATAAGAAATTACAAAGGAAGGGGAACATTGCTATAAGAAAGGTACATATAGAAGTGGAGTACAGGAGAATTAAATCTGACAGCAATTTTGAACATACAACACCAAGCCATGTGCTATGACTTGCTAGGCTTGTTTCATATGTTACATTAAGCAACAACCAAACCAAATAATAATACAGTGCTACCATAAGCAGGAAAAACCAGTGTCTACCTCTAGGGAAACTCCCAGCATTTTTAGCTGCCACCTACTATGCAATGCTGGCATTTTGAAAGAAGGAAATGAATCCACCAGTAAACAGATCTTTTTCAACCAATGTGCCTCTACTTCAGGAAAAAAAAACCATGTTTGTCTCCTTCTTTTTGCCTTTCCATAAAAGAGGAGGATTCCCCACTCACTTCCCTATAGACTGCAAATTGCAGCAAGTGGCATAGGAGACATGCAGTCTGGGTTTATTCTGTGTCATGTACAGCTTGATACCCTCACTGTCTTGTGATGTGGCAGGATTTAGCATAATATGTAAATCTGGTAATAAATATTATTTACTTTCAGATCTCCCACTGTCATACTTTTTTACATTTAATCAGCTTTAACACAGTTTTGAAGGTAATTCTTGCAGACATATGCTTAAATTAGTAGCTTTCTACTTTTAGGTAATATGGAACAAGTCTAGTGTTTTATAACAGGAGTGTTTTGAAAAGAGGTAAGGTTTTTGGTTGGGACCTAAGTTTCATTTGAGATTTAACCCGGGCTCTGTAAGGTAAGAAACCATGAGTCCTAGTTTGGCCAACTGGATGGTTGTGGGCTACTCACTTTCTCTCAGTCTCAGGAAAGAGGCAAAGACGCAGAAGAGGCAATCTCTTCTGAATAATCTTACCAAGCAAACTGCAGGGACTTGTCTAGGCAGTCTGAGAATCTATTAAACAGAGTGGAAGGGGGAGAAATGATGTCATTTCAAACAATGTATGTAACAAGCTGTTGGGGTCACAGTGCCTACTTGAAAAGATGGATTGAGTTGTTCTGATCTGTGATGAATAAAGAGATGAAACACTGCTAAGGCTGTCCCAGTCTGTGCTCCTTCTTTTCTATAATGACAGAACTATTGTAAAAATTAATTAATCATTTAAAGCTACAACTACGAGGCCACTTTACAATGCAGTTTTTAAGATACTGAAATTTCCTGATGGATTTTGTGGGCTGCAGAAAACTAGAGCATTACTGGATAACAGCAGAGAGATATAGAAAGTTCTCAATGGTTCTCTGGGAACCATTTTTTTTAATAGAATAATTCTGACTGCCATAGAATTGGCTAGGTAGAGAAACCAGATACTTTCATCCCCACCAATTCACTTCAACAATCCCCAAATAAAAATTTGTGGAAGCACACATGCTAGAGTCCTATATGCTAGAGTCCTATCCTAAATCTTTAATTACGTTAGAGACATTTTAGCAGGCATAGAGAAGTTTCGATATAATATGTGTACAATGTTTTTCTACCATTGTGAGCTGATCCTATAAAATAGTTTCAAATTCTGCTGCAATTGAATAAGTACACAAATAAATCTAGATAATCCTTTTCTCCAATTCACTGGCAAAATTTGAGGGAAGAGAGAAAAGAAATATAATTACCTTGCTTCTAATTATCTTGAGCCATTAAGTCTCCTCAAAATGAGGAAATCTTAATCTTAATTTGTCTTTTAATATCTGCCTCTTGTATGCAATTGCATCTGTGGGAGCTGTTTATGCTACAAAAACCTATTTAGAATTCTTGGCAATAAAACTTGGAAAAGTATCCACTATGAAAAATAATAATTGCTGAAACCAATAGTTTAAGATACTTGTTCTTTCTTAGTGTGCTACTGGCAAACCTCAGCTTCGTAGGACTGTCATAATAAAACATGAGCATGCAAAAACACAGGAGGGAGTTATAGTTGTATCACTCTTGAAGCTTGAGATACTCCAGTGTCAGCATTTCAAACAGAAAGAATGCAGTACAATTCTTGTCTCTGTTCTGTTAATCAAGTGGAAAAGGAATGGCAAAGATGTATCTATTGTAAACAAGTCCCAAACTTCTAGGGATTATCTTTTTCGTTATGTGTTTTGAACAGGACAAACATTGATTTTTTTAAAAAAAATTCTGAGCTTTCCAAATCTGGATGCTACGATTAAATAGCCTTTCACTGGGTGATTTGGAGCAATTTATTTTCTATCCAATTTGGCCTTTTGTTATTGTTGTTCAGTCACTAAGTCGTGTCCAATGCTTTGCAACTCCATGGACCACAGCACACCAGAGTCCCCTATCTCCCAGAATTTATCCAAATTCATGTTCATTATATCGATGATGCTATCTAAAACCATCTCATCCTCCTAAGCCCCTTCTCCTTTTGCCTTCGATCTTTCCCAACATTAGGGTCTTCTCCAATGAGTCCTCTCTTCTTATTTGGTGGCCAAAATATTTGAGCTTCAGTTTCAGTATCTGTCCTTCCAAAGAATAGTCAGGGTTGATTTCTTTTAGGAGTGATTGATTTGATCTTCTTGCAATCCAAGGAACTCTTAAGAATCTTCTCCAGTACCACAATTCAAAAGCATCAATGCTTCTGTGCAATTTGACCTTACAGACTGGCTATTAGGATAGTAGTAGATACCTCAGCAGAGTTGGGACCAACATGCATATCCATAATTATGTGCAACACATTTGGAACACCATAAATAACATGTTATTCAAGAGAATTTAGTTCTGGAAAGTTTTTGTTTCACAATCTGAACAGCTGGTCTAACAAGAAAAGTGAATATTCTAGAGCTCCCTAGAATATTTTAGATGTGAAAAGAGACTTTTTCCATGTGCATAATATGCATAGTTTTGGAAGCAAGGACCATTGTGAAGACAGTGACATATTGATGTCATTAGAGAAACTAAGATGGGACTTGAGACCCTGTTGTGTCTGCGCCCCCCGAGCTGGGCCCCCTGCCAGAAAGTGACTCAGAAAGTGAGGGGGAAGGGCCATCAGGACATACCTCTGGAGCACCGGCTTCCCTGGCTCAGCTCCAGGAGCCAGAGGCAGGCCAGGTGGAGGAGATAACAAGGCCTCCGTCTCCTGACTCTTCCCCCACCCAGGCCACGCCTCCAGACCCGGCTAATGGCAATCAGACCTGGCTGGCCCTAGGTTTTGTAGGCAGGAGAGGCAGGAACAACAGAAGCAGGGATGGGGCAGGCCTAGGAAGTGCTGAGTCATGGAGCCACACCCCACAGGATATAAAAGCAGCAAGGGCTGCTATACCACTTTGTGGCAAGCAAATCAACTGCTTAGAGGGAGAATTAGAGCTGAAGTCCTGTTTGTTCCTGATTTCCTGGCTGACTCATCGGCATCAAGAGAGATAACAGAGACACTTGGCATACGCTCGCTAGTTTGCTGCCAGAGCTGATAGTTGTTGGCTAATTAAGTCATCGCTCGTGTCTCCCAGACTGCAGAGGGGGACAGATCAGACCCTTTTGATTTGTGGGTCATGAAAAATTTTGTGACTTAATTGATCATTCTTTACTCAATCCAAACACTGGCTGGAAAATGTATCTCTATTATTTAGGGGTTTATGCCGAAAACTCTGGAGACAACAGGTGCTGCAATATTAATAATAGTAACTGATGATGACAATGACGAGTTAGAGGCCACAAGAAGCCAATAGCTTGCAATGCCCATCTCTGAGCATCCTCCTAAGCCCCAAATTATCCAAGTTGCCCCAATTTGGAGCAACTTCCAAATTGTCTCCAAATTACAAAGACAAATGGTTCCTTTCATATTCCAAATTATATTCTGTTGATGGAACATAAGAACACTGGAAGTGTTGGTGTTGATGTTTGTCTCTAAGTATCTATAAAGGTGCTACAATAAATATTGTTTGTCTTATGATTTCTTCGTTTTAAATCAGCTTGTATATAAACCAAGCAGAGAGTTCCTTATCTAGTTGTCTGGTGTCTTCATAATGGTTGCAGTTACTAGCTTTGCTAGGAAGGACTTACATCATTAGACATGGTGTAATTGGTGCTGTGGGATTTAAGTAAATTAGGTATCAGCTGCATAAACAAGGAAACTTCCTCTGAGGTTAATTATGTGTGGAAACACTAGCTGAAAGTTTGCATGTCACCTTAGAGACAGGGCTCTGAAGCAGAGAAGGAACAAAGAAAGCCCAGCTTTTCTGTCTGTAATATAGTAGTTCATGTCACCAACAATGCTACACCCTCTGCGCAGCTGCAGAGTCCTCTCCAACCATCCCATAAGCAGTGCAGTGAGATGGAATTCTGCATTCACCACTTGAGACAAAGACAGTCTTCATCTTCGATCGTCATACAGAGTACTCTTTTTCTTTCTTGCTAGATGTTTGGCTTTGTTGCAAGGCAACTGATGTCTCTGCCATACTCAGATGGGACTTTCTCATTGCTAAGAGCAAATCAAAGGGGAAAAAGCTTTGACCTCAAGTAAGAAGAAATAACCCAACCCTTCTTTTTTTTTTTTGGCAATTGTTGAAAAAAAAAATAGAACTGAGATGGTCATGTCATGAGGCAACTTTATTTGACCGTAGAGGCTCTTCCAAGGATGTCACACAGAGGGTGTGCATCTTCACCATAAGCTACCTACTTAAGAGACATTCAGCTCTTGAATAGCATGAAAGGAGCCACAAATATTCAAGCAAGATTTGACCAAGACCAAAAAAAATGAGGAAATTGGCAAATGAAAAGTTAAATTTAACTCTAGAAGTTAAATTAAAATCTGAATATAATTAAACTTGTTAAATACAGATAAAGTTATTCTCGTGCATCAAACACTTTCTGATTGATTGCGCTCCTTTGCCTTAATGACAATGGCCACAGGGCAGAGGTACCTAAGAAAATTGTTTCTAGTTCGTTAAATCTATGAAACATTGAAAGTGTTTCATGTAACAAACTTAATTGCTCCATGGCCTAAGACTATGTTGTTCTCCTTGCTCATGGCAAACCCTGCAAAACAGGATAGCCTGCTCTGTCCACTCACAAGAGTTTTAGTTATCAGGCTGCCCTTCACTAGTGGAGCTGTTGGCATTTCATTCGTCTAAGTCACTAAGCCAAACTGTCCTCTTTAGGTAAAGCTTTCTCTTAAGGCTTGCCTAACAGGAAGCAATAGGAATCTCACTCCCCCCATTCCCTCCTGGAAGAACAGGGGTCTGATGCTCTATGGAGGGCTACCTCCAGAGAAGGAAAAGAGTGGCAAATTAGCACTCTTGAACAGGTTTGACCCGCCTTGCAAAGTTCTAATAGAGCCTGGTACTGAGTTGCCTCCCTCCCTCCATTCATGGTGACATCATCTGGAAAATATGAATGAGAGAAATTACTCAAACAAGATAAAGTCATTTTGGACCCATGCATTTTGTTTTTTATCAGTCACAGTGTGTTTAAACCACAGATGGTGAGCTTATGTATTCTAAGAGTGAAGGGCCGAGGAGCAAGATTTTTCAAGCTGAACCTCTCTTCCATATAAGGAGTGCCATGCTCCATAGTTGACTTTCAAGAAGTAATTGGAGTTAAATGAAATTGCTGATAAGGCACTCAGCTTGGGTTCCCTGGTTTACAGCATGCAAAAGGCAGAGTACTTTTAAAAATATTTAAAATACATTCGTTGTCAGAGTGACTTTTATAATGCCTGCACAAAAATATCTATCACCTTCAAAAATAGCACCCATGATCCTTGTGCAAGATTCACCATATTTTAAATAACTAAATAATATATATTTTTTTAAAAATCTTGTCAAATTTTTCATATATCATGGTTGTGCCTCTGGTAATGTTCAAATGCATTTGGAAGAGAGAATATGTGATTATAGCTTGTGCCATTGATTCTACAGAGTAATTAGGAGGAAAAGAGGATAAGAGGTAAAAACGTCTTGAAAAATGGTCCATTCTGTAAAGATCAGAACATTCTGGAAAATGGCAAGGTGTACATATACCAAAGATATCTACTAACCAGAGTAAGCATATGCTTTAAGATGGCTTCAAAACTCAGGTTGCAAGCATTTAGATAATAAGAGTCTTTACATTACATTTTCAGAGTAATTTTATTTAATTTATGCATAATGTAGGTACATCAAAAACTTATTTTGAAGGATCAAAATAAATTCTCTGTGTTACGGCAGCAGGTTTAGTCCTTGAAACAATGACCTGTTTTTAACAAGTTCATTTATAATAAAAATCATAAAAATAACCTCTTAAAGCGTTAGTATATTGCGCCCTCTTGTGCAGCAATTGAGCCTTGCAGCTATTTCACCTCCAACTACAAAAGGTATTTTCAGATAATCACCCACCTTTCAATTTGTGTACTCCCAAATCAACTCAGTCTTCATATTTCCATTCAATGTGATTTACCCCATGACTCTTTTGAAGTAAGTGCAGTGATATTCAGCATATTGTATTTTCTAAAGCAGGTTGCTGAACCATTCAATTCCTAAAATTATGGAAGAAGATGTTCATTTCAAATGAATTAATTATTAATCATTATGCATTTCCAAGACTATAAATTGTACTCTTGCAAGTACTTAATGCTTGCTTTACTTTACTGCTTCAGATATATTTAGTACTAAGTTGCTGCTTATTAGGAAGAAGTATTTGGGGCCTATCCATTAACTCACTTTGATTATTCAGAACATATATAGAGGGAATGTGTGTGCGTGTGTTGAATATTTCATTTTTTTTCTTTTTCTTTTTTGCAACTTATCATATTTTCTCCCTCTAAAGAATGATTAATTAATTTATTAATCAAATTTATAATGGCTGCTCATCTCACAAAAAACATTTCTGGGTGGAGTACAACAATACTACTCAAGTGTCTGTCACAGTTGCATTTGGATACATTTAAATATCTATAAAGGTAGCTCTTTAGTAACCACACTTGGGGCTGGCCAGTTGGTTGTTAAGCGAAATAGTCACCAAGTGAAACCTTGACTATTCTTATGATCTTACGTCAGCTTTCCTTTGCTTTAAAGACCTGCAAAGGTCATACCTTGAAGAAGTATTTGTAAAACTATTTTTTCATTACCTAACGGTAACTACAAACAGTTGTAAGTTTAGATACAAATATTACATTCTAAAATATCCCCATGAATTTCTCTGCTCCAGATAGATGGATTAGATATACATCTTGATAACTTCTAGTTATTGCCTCTTGCTATCACTGAGAACCAGGATGTGAATAGTTCCTAAAGCCAACGTACTGCATGTAGTCATCTAAAGTGCAAAGGTTCATGCATTCAGCTCCAGTTGAGGGTTTGAACCCCATAAAATTTGGCAACTGCATCTGAAAAGTCCCAGTAAAGGAGGAAACTGGTCACATGGTACTTCCTGGTGGTCAGTGTAACTGGGTAGCTTAGAATGATTTCTTTACAAGAAACCAGGATTTGTGGGTCTCCATGGCAACAAAAGCGCGATCTGATTCCCAACATGGGAGTTCATAAATAATATGATAATTTTGTCTGTCCTTGCAGGACTGTATGTACTGATAGGAGCAGGAGTGCTGATGATGGCAGTAGGATTTTTTGGATGCTGTGGAGCAGCACGAGAATCTCAGTGCCTGCTTGGAGCGGTAAGTAATGGACATGTAGAGTAAGCTGATATGAGGCCTCTCTCAAATGCAAACCATTAAGTCAAACATAAGTCAAAATCCCTTTGCTAAAGTGTGTGTATTTTGCTTTATTCCAAATCCAAAACAAGGAAGTCTGTTTTTAAATTCAAATATCAAACTGTGAATTAAAATAGCAGTTAGCAGACTGATATTAAAAACAGAACTATTTCTGACATAACAGAGAGTGGATCAAAGCTGACATAAAAGGAAAAAAGACTTTAAAAAAGAATGGTGGATCTAACATCATATCCAGTTAAATAAATTACAATTTATTAAGCCAGAACACCTGTATTGAAATCAATCTGCTATACATTGGAAGAAAGAGGAAGGTGGTTCGTGTAAAACTTTTGTATAAATTCAATAACTTGGAGGTTCTTTTATTATCTACCCGTAATGACCCTTAAGTCCTAGTCAGGACAATTTCTATCTAAGTGGTTATAAGAATTCATGAAGCATTAATTTGCAATTCTGTATTCATTTATTAGAATGGAGCCTCTTTCAATGTTGTGAGATTTATCACTTGAGCAAAGCATAAACAGAATTCTATTGAAAAGGCTTTGGATATGTTGGAGTGTTAGAAATACTTCTTTGATATTTCTTTATCCCATCCTTTCCTTATTATTATTCTGATTTAAGGAAAGTTGAACTAGAACATTCCCTTTTGCATCATTAATCTTGTCCTACGTAAAGTATTTCTGTTATTAAAACCACTATTTCTAATTCGCAGAGAGTGGATTTTCATGATGCATTCCATAAAAGTTTAATCTGTAATCTTATCTTCATTCTTTTGTAGTTTTTTTCTTGCTTGTTGGTGATTTTTGCTGCTGAAATTGCTGCAGGAGTTTTTGCTTTTCTGGGCAAAAAAACGGTAAGTGAAATGCTTATTATGTGCTACCCTATGTATCTTAAACTGAAAAATAGTTTCAAAGAGTAAAATCTCTTTAAAATTATGCACCATCCCTAGTGATTTCATGGGTGTGTCTTGGCAAATATACAGAAAAAGGTTTGCTCTCTTTGGAGAACATTTTTCTTTTACTTCCTAGGCTAATTTACAGATCTGATATTTCCTAACTGCATATTCTGTCATTGGTGTGGCAACGTACAGTATTTTATTGCCCAACCTGCTCAGACAATTTCCTTTTCCGTCCTATTAGCTATGCCCCATCCATCAGTCATGTTGTACCCTAGCCGAAGCCTAGAGCTTGCTTTCTTGTGCTCCCAAATTGCTACAGGTTCAACCTTCAACATGTCTATTTCTGTAAATAGATAAAACTTTCTACCTTAAGGTTGACTGCAGCCCTCTTTGTTGCTAACACATTCTCAAGTGGTAGAATAACCAGAGGACCGGAGGAAAGCCATGGGTTTCCTGTTACTGAAATTCTGCTGGTTTCTTCACTAACTTTCATATCTAATTAGGATATCTGCTTGTTGTGGTTGTTATTTCTGTAGGCTGTCAACGAAGTCCAAGCTATCTATGAGAAAGCATATGAAAACTACATCAGTGATCAAAGCAAAAACAAAACCCTCATCAAATTTCATGATGCGGTGAGTAATTATTTCTGAATAATTCAGAAATTTTGCTCAGCAATGTTGCATTTAGATGGTTTCAGAATACCATGATTAGACAATCAATCCAATGATTCAGTTTGCATAATGTTTGTCTTTCCCCTTCTTCTGGAATTTTTGTTCTTATTGAAATCAAGCAAGATTCTATGTGGCACCTGATTTCTCAGTCCTTTTTGTGGATTCTTAACTTATTATAATGGCCAGCAACCTCTCCAGGCTTTGGCACACACATTCTTCTAAAACTTCCTATATATGTTAATTTCCTCTGGAAGACCATAGTAAAGCATTGAAGTTTTATTAAATCACATGTGATATCTTGGAAGCACTATGGGCTTCATTAGCGGGAAGGCATAGTAAGAGTTCAGGCATAGAGGCTATATTTATTTATTATAGTCATCCTCAATTCAAGGTAGCATGTATAAATCTATTTCCAATACCATTCTTTAAAAAAAGATATTTATTATAAATGTCTTGGTTTTTGCAAGTCTACCTGTACCAATACAGTCTGTTTTATTCATGATTGTGGTGAGGTAAAGCGCTGTCACAAGTATTTCTGACATCATTTGTTAAGTTTACCTTTTTCTTAACAGGGCCTAGTTCAGGGGTCTGCAAACTTGGCTCCTTTAAGACATGTGGACTTCAACTCCCAGAGTTCCTCAGCCAAGCTGGCTGAGGAATTCTGGGAGTTGAAATCCGCACGTCTTAAAAGAGCCAAGTTTGCAGACCGGTCTCCTGGCCTAGGTCAATGTTTTCCAAAGTGTGGTCTGTTGATCACAGTTTTTATAAAAGAAAAAAACCCAAATGCTTACTGTTCCCCTCTGTGGAGAACTGCTGGATACAGTCTTCCAAAGACTCTAATTGAGAGGGAAAATGGAAACCTTTTCTCTGAAGTTTCTGCCTAGAGCGTTACAAATTCTGCTAAGCATTACAAATTTACTTCAGCATATGCAATGGTCTATCCTACATTTTGCATGTGTATAAAGATTTTTTTAAAAAAAAATAGGCCACAAACAACCAATGAATTTGCTTCCAGATTTAGATTTGGAGTTGAGATTTCCCCCTTATTATTAAAAGAGGGTTCAAATGCTTATTTTTAGCCATATTGTTACTGTACGGTTACTTTATACTAGGCACATATGCACACACCTATATGAGAGCCAGTGTAGTATGGTAATTATGTGTCACTTGGAAAATTGGGGTTCAAGGCCATCCTCAGCTTAGAAACTAAGGGCCAGTAACGCACTCTCAGGAAAAGCCTCTCGGGAAAAGCACAGGTAATCGTTGTGCAGGTAAAATCTGGAATCCTCCAGATTTGATAAAATATATATTAAAAAAAACAAGGTAATAATGAGCAAAAAAATGAAAGATGGTCCCATGTAAGCTGCCTTGAGCTACAGAGGGAAGAGTGGGTGGAATACACAGACAGACAGACATATAGAAGAAAGGAGGGGGGGGGAGATCGAAGTTATAAGGTGACCCATCTCCCAAGAAGTGATATCAGGGGTGAAATCCATCAGGTTCTGACAGGTTCTGGAGAACCAGTAGCAGAAATTTTGAGTAGTTCAGAGAACCAGCAAATACCACCTCTGGCTAGCCCCAGAGTGGCGTGGGAATAGAGATTTTGCAATATCCTTTCCCCAGGAGTAGGGAGGGAATGGGGATTTTGCAATATCCTTCCCCCTGGAGTGGGGTGGAGATTTTGCAGTACCCTTCCCCTGCCACGCCCACTAAGCCACTCCCACCAAGCCACACCACTCCCACCAAGCCACTCCCACAGAACTGGTAATAAAAAAAATTGGATTTCACCACTGAGTGAAATGTATGGGGTACACCAGAAAGGTATTAAAATAATAGACATATTAAATACAGTCTTTTTTAAAAAAAGAGCACACACTAAAAATTTGATCATCATTTTCAAGTCTATCCAAAGCAAGGATTAATATAAGTAGAACTCTGTGTATTTATTTGAGCCTTAAATAGGTGTGTTTCTTTACACCCAGTGAATCATTTATCCTGTCAGTTGATCTATGCCTCATTTCCTTGGTAGGTTTTCAGTCTTATTAACCACAGAAGCAGCAATAATACCCAATTTAGAATAACTTCTTACCACACATGTGACCATTTATTGATCTTTCTTAGTTAGTTGTGGTAAGTGTGTAAATCCATGGCAGAGGGCAAGACTTAGGGAAGGCCCAAGAGAGCTCACAGTTTGTTTCTTTTGTATGCTTGGCTGAGCTTGAGTTCTTAAGAGACTTTGTTAGAAACTGAACTTAATCCAATCCAACCTGATTCTACTGCATAATACTCGACTGCTACTTAGCAGCTAATATTCGGGAACAAACACAAATTCCTTTATTTCCAGTGCCATAAGATTTAAAATAACATGTTGCTTTGCCACAGCAATATGTGGACAGCAGGCTAATGGATTCAAAAACAACAGACCCAAAAATGAGATAGAAGCTGAGGTGAGGATTTTTTGGGGATAAAGTAGACCAAAAGAATAACTTTAACTGCAAAGTTTAATATACATGAAATATTCTGAAATAAAGCAATAAACCAAGAAACAGTAACATTCAATAGAAGAATGTGAATACAGAAATTCATGTTCCTTCCAGCTTTTGGGAGCCCCGTCCTTATCACAGGCAATGCTTAAGTGTGATTGGACACACAAGGAATTTGTCTTGGTGCATATGCTCTCAGTGTACATAAAAGAAAAGATACGTTCATCAAGGTACAACATTTACAACACAATTGATGATCAATATATCAATATAAATCATAAGGATTGCCAGCAACAAGTTATAGTCATACAGTCATAAGTGGAAAGAGATTGGTGATGGGAACTATGAAACGATTAATAGTAGTGCAGATTCAGTAAATAGTCTGACAGTGTTGAGGGAATTATTTGTTTAGCAGAGTGATGGCCTTGGAAAAACTGTTCTTGTGTCTAGTTGTTCTGGTGTGCAGTGCTCTATAGCGTCGTTTTGAGGGTAGGAGTTGAAACAGTTTATGTCCAGGATGCGAGGATCTGCAAATATTTTCACGGCTCTCTTCTTGATTCGTGCAGTATACAGGTCCTCAATGGAAGGCAAGTTGGTAGCAATTATTTTTCTGCAGTTCTAATTATCCTCTGAAGTCTGTGTTTTTCTTGTTGGGTTGCAGAACCGAACCAGACAGTTATAGAGGTGCAAATGACAGACTCAATAATTCCTCTGTAGAACTGGATCAGCAGCTCCTTGGGCAGTTTGAGCTTACTGAGTTGGCGCAGAAAGAACATTCTTTGTTGTCCCTTTTTAATGGTGTTTTGATGTTAGCTGTCCTTTTGAGATCTTGCGATATGATAGAACCCAGAAATTTGAAGGTTTCTACTGTTGATACTGTGTTGTCAAGTATTGTGAGAGGTGGAAGTATGGAAGGGTTTTCCTAAAGTCTACCACCATTTCTACGGTTTTGAGTGTGTTCAGTTCCAGATTGTTTTGGTTGCACCACAAGGCTAGTCGTTCGACCTCTCGTCTATATCGGATTCGTCATTGTCTCGAATGAGACCAATCACTGTTGTGTCATCTGCGAACTTCAGTAGCTTAACAAATGGATCATTGGAGATGCAGTCATTGGTATACAGAGAGAAGAGAAGTGGGAGAGCACACAGCCTTGGGGGCCCCTGTGCTAATTGTACAGGTATTTGATGTGATCTTGCTTAGCTTCACCTGCTGCTTCCTGTTTGTTAGGAAGCTTGTGATCCACTTACAAGTCTGTTCCGGTACCTGTAGCTGGTTTAGCTTAGTTAGAAGAATGTCTGGAATGATGGTATTGAATGCTGAACTAAAGTCTACAAAAGGACCCTTGCATAGGTCTTTGGAGACTCAAGATGTTGTAGGATGTAGTGCAGAGCCATATTAACAGCATCATCTGTTGATCTATTTGCTCGGTATGCAAATTGCAAGGGGTCTAAAAGCGGATTCGTGATGGTTTTCAGGTAGGAAAGCACTAGCCTTTCAAAGGTTTTCATGACTACAGATGTTAGAGCAACTGGTCTGTAGTCATTTAGTTCCTTGATGGTGGGCTTCTTCGGCACTGGGATGATGGTAGAGCGTTTGAAGCAAGAAGGAACATAGCACATCTCTAGTGATTTATTGAAAATATGGGTGAAGATGGGGGCCAATTGGTCAGCACAGACTTTTAAGCAAGAATTTTAATATATTTTTTTAATAATTTTAATAATTTTTTAATATATTATCTCTCTCCCTCCAGCTTCAATGCTGTGGGAAAGACAGTGACGTTCAAGTAAAACCCACCTGTCCAAAAGATATTGGATCGACTAAAGTAAGTGACTCTATTCTGTCATGTCATTCTGACAGTGAAGTCAAAAATAGCCGAGGAATGGGATAAGACATGGTGGGAATATCATCCCTGGAGCCAGAGGAGGTGATTTGGACAGGAGCCATTTGGCACCAAACTAGGATGCCAGCAAGATGACTTCTAAGCAATTTGTTTGCTTTGCCAATTATACAGACATTCATATATCTGAAGAAGACTGCAAAATAAAGCAAGCCATATTTATTGCAGCCAACTTGCTTCTTCGGCCCTTCCAATTTGCTTGCAACCTCCTGGGATGTCAGAACTGGTCATTACCATTTCCTGGTTTCCATAAAATGAAACATCTTAGCAGATTTTTTTTTTTTAATTTACTTGTCATGCCAGTGAAACTTTCCTTCCGTAACAAGTAGCAGTGTGGATGAATTATCCTCATCAAGTTCATAATGCAGAAGAAAAGGTTAACGTCCCCAGTGTGATCATGTATATAGTTTGTGGTTTAATTTTTTTTAAAAAAGAAAGTAATCACATACATTCTATTGTTTGGTTAATATGGACCATGTACAGGTAGTCCTCGACTTACAACCACAACTGAACCCAACATTTCTGTTAATAAGTGAGACAACGATTTTTGATCCATTTTACAACCTTTCCTGCCACAGTTATTAAGTGAATCACTGCAGCTGTTAAATTAGTAACATGGTTCTTAAGTGAATCTGCTTTCCCCATATGAGTCAGTTGCCAAGTGTCTGAATTTTGATCATATGACTATGGGGATTCTGTAAAGGTCGTAAATGTGAAAAATGGTCAAAAATCACTTTTTCCAATGCCGTTGCAGCTTTAAATAGTCACTAAATGAACGGTTGTAAATCAAGCACTATGTGAACATGCAAGGATGCCTAGATTCCCTCACCCTTACTGAGTGGCTTCTTGAGAGGTTTAGCTTAATCTGATTTCTGCTCCTGAGCCAAAATTTCCGGTTGACCTTCTCTTAGAGACCAGTTAGAGCAGGGGCCAAGTAGAACTATATGGCAGACCTAATCAAATGAACTTAATTTTGGTTATGTGAACTTTCATGCTAGTTCAGACAAGATAAACCAGACAAACATATAGTTGACAGTCTAATTTTATTTTCTGTGAAAATAGAATTAGATTATGTGATCGTCATAGATAATGTATGCTATATAGTTCAGTTGCTCTCCACTGATTTTCCTGCCTGCAGAAATAGCTTGTCCACGCACGCCCCCCCCACTTTGTGATGCGGTGCAATTCTGTATTCCAGTATTTTTGTTCATAAACTGACTCCATGTGTAGACCTGGAAGATTGCATTGTATAACTAGAGAGGCAGAAATCCAGGAAAAGAAGAGAATGAATTTGTAGGCATCTGCAGGTAAGGCAAATGAGGAAGCTTGCACTAAAAAACATAAGAGGCACAGCTTGCATCCTTTGTGCAAGAATGGTGATAATTGTGTCATTCTGATAAAACCATCATATTCTGCAGATGCCCTTGTATACACCTATTTCAATGATTCAAGGCTGCTTTGCTGTACTGATAAAAGGAACAGCAGCAAAGTTAAACAAGAGACATCTTGTTATAAATCTTTTTTTTAAAAAAATTAAAAGATTTTACAAACGTATGAAAAATAATAAACAGTAAGATATTTTAAAAATAAAAAATATACAAAAAGTGTGAAAATAAATACAAATAAAATATATACCTTTTTCCCCCAAAATAAGACATCCCCTGATAAGCCCAATTGGGCTTTTGAACACATGGCAATAAGGCCAAGCACTTATTTCAGGGTTCAAAAAAATATAAGACAGGGTCTTATTTTCAGAAAAACATGGTATATAAAAAAATTACTTCTGATTTTCTTTACAGCAGTGATGAACAAACTTATTATCTCTCCTTTCTCATTAAAATTAGTTCATTGTCCCTTCTTCCCATATTCAACCATTTTTAATCAACAGATCAATGTCACTAGTTCTTTTTTTTTTCATTTTCAGTAAATAGTGCATAAGAGGTTTCCAATCTTTATTAAAAGTATTTATTATCTTATCACTGATCAAACAGGTCAATTTTGCCATTTCAACAAATTCCATCTTTCTAAACCATCCTTCCTTTGTGGGGATTTCAATTTTTTTCCATCTTTGTATCAGGGGTGAAATGTTCCCGGTTCAGTCCGGTTCGCCTGAACCAATAGTAAAAAAGGCTACTGGTTCGCCGAACCGGTAGTAAAAAATGTTTTTAAAAAAGTTCCAACGATCAGTGAGCAATGCCCAGTCATCAGAACTTTTTTTTTTACTTTTTTAGCATTCTTTTACTACCAGTTCTCCAGAACCGGTAGTTAAAATGCATTTTAAAAAAGTTCAAAAGATCGTGCGTCGCTCAGCTGATCGTTAGAACTTTTTTTTTACTTTTTTGGCATTTTTTTTACTACCAGTTCTCTGGAACCTGTAGTAAAAATGCTTTTAAAAAGTAAAAAAAAGGCTCTGAAGATCAGGCAGCTCAGCTCGTCAGAGCCTTTTTTAACCTTTTAAAAGCATTTTTTTACAACCTATTCAGCTTTGACGATCACAGCTGAGCTGCCTGCATTAAACCAGCTTTTGGATATAGTTTTCACAAACTGCATTGATTTAAATAAAGAGTATATATTTAATGAAATTATACATGATGTGAGGACCAAATATTTCCATAGACTAGGAGAATAGCATGAGATCCTGACCAGACAAAACTGCTGAGTATTTATGATTCTACACAAATTCAAATGTCTTGCAGTCATGTTTAGGGAAACGTGTATCCCTCCTCATATATTTGGCAGTTCCGGATTTGCATTGCAACTATAGCAAAAACAACGAAGGAAGGATGGAACAGAAGATACAGCCAGAAACAATGATGGCTGTTCCCAGGACACTGTTGAAATTATTATTCTTAGTAAAATATAGAAGGAATTGGAGTAGAAAGGATGTTCTAGAATCCCTTAGAATCAGAGAGAGGAAAAATGGAAAAGAAATTGGAGTAGAAAGGATGTTCTAGAATCCCTTAGAATCAGAGAGAGGAAAAATGGAAAAGAAATTGGAGTAGAAAGGATGTTCTAGAATCCCTTAGAATCAGAGAGAGGAAAAATGGAAAAGAAAATAATAAGGTGCTGGATAAAAAAAACATATCTGCCACAGGTAAAGGTGGTTGTTGAGAATTCATATTAGTAGATTTAGGAAAGGATTGTAGACTTTAATGTCTTTCATGTCTTGAACAGAACTGTCTGACTGAAATAGAGATTCTCGTTAATTCAAATCTTCATTTACTTGGCATTGTTGGGATTGCAATTGCTGGAATCACAGTAAGTAATTCTGATTGTATTTACTATTGTTGTCATCATCATCATCAACATCAACATTGTATTTACACAAACCTGAAATCTTTCCAAGCCATTGAAATTATAGCAGATTACTAAAGAGAACAGAGTATCACTGTAAGCATCCCTTGCATGGACCTCAGCTAGTATGCTGACTGGGGGAATTCAGGAGATGAATTCCACACATCTTAAAGTTGCTGAAGTTGAAAAATACTGCTCTAGAAGCTATGCAAGATGTAAGATTCCTTGTCCACTGTAGTCACAATACCATCACCAAATTATGACTTGGGGCAGAACAACAAACTGTTCAACACAGTGTGAGTGCCAAAATTGAACCAATAGTGTGACTGCTATTTGTCACAGCTAGAGATTTTCTAGCTGTGACAAGTGAAGCAAAAATTATATCTGTAATCTAGATATACAGTTTGTTTATAGTATTTTAGATCTTTTTTCATAGTTTGTATTTTTATCAAAATGTGATGTGAATGTGCCATATAATAAATTAAAATATGCAGTCCTGCTCCTTCTCTATAAATGGCATGTTTTAGGGGGAAAATATGGGTGTTAATTGCTCCCACACAACCAAGACCAGGATATTGGAAGTAAAAGGGCTTTCTTCGAAGTTTAATCTTCCATATTTATACCACTTCATTATTTCATGTATTTATTCATATTTATATGACCGTTCACCATTAAATAAGTGACTCTTGGTGGTATACAAAAAAACAACAACCTAAAAACAGTATAAATGAACAAGTTTTATTATGAATAATAACAGTAATAATAATAACTTTAAAATTGTAAAAGGTACAACACTAAAAAATAAATATATATTTTAACTTCTTTTAGCTGTTCAATTTAAAATAATCATCTATCTATCTATCTATCTATCTATCTATCTATCTATCTATGTAGGTAGGTAGGTTCTGAGATAGGGATGTTAGATCAGGCATTAAAGCAAAATCCCTAGTAGCACCGATGATGTTACCTAGTTTGGTAATAAAACATCTGCAACAAAACAACCAAGCTCACAGAGCACCAAGAACCCCCAGAGTTTTATTTGCCAGTCAGAATAATTCACATGGGCTTGGCTGGTAACATAATAATAATAAAATAGAATCATGTAGATACCTGGAGATTTGATATTTTTTTCCCCCTGAAAAGTAAGGAGAAAAAAACTTTACAAAATATTTGATATCATAATGTGATCCTGAAGTATCCAAAATCTCTAGTGAACAGAGAACCATTCCAAAAAACAATCACTCAAAGTCTCTGAAGCATTGCTCGTATGTGACAAATGTTGCATCCTTTAAAATAATGCTCTCATTTTTCAGATCTTTGGCATGATCTTCAGCATGGTCCTTTGTTGTGCGATCCGAAACACAAGAGATATGCTTTAGAACGCTTCCTGTATCACATTATTTTGAACCCAGGACTGAAAGAAAAGCTGCAGCACAGTTCTGAAGAACTGCTTGCCCACTCAACTTAACAACTGTAATCCATTTTTTAAATTAGGTGTTAATCAACTGACAGAAAAGGGGAGTGTTTGATGAGTTCAAGAGTTTCCTGTGATTGCATTTAAAATTTTAAAACAATTATGACATGAGCAAGTAAGATAGGCTAACAATGCCTTTTCAAGGCCAACAGTGACATCTAAAATTAAAATTTATTTGAAGTATGACTTTGCACAGCTATGGAGGAATAGGCCCTGTATGTATGTGTGCTTGTTTTGGTGCAGATGCACTTATAGCTGTATATACAGTCCCTTTGATTGTATGTATGTTTTGTGAGTGTCTCTATCTGCATGCATATTTCTGCATTATATATATTATGCATGCACATGTGTGTGTATACACACACACTTGGGTACATTTCTTGATAAAAGGTTTTTCACAATTGAGTCCTCTTTACTAATCATTTTTGGAGAAGCAAATTCCTGTAGGAAAGTGAGTACTCTGTCCTATCTTCTTTCAGTCTTTGGAATGTCCCGTTTAAGATAATGTCAGGCAGGATAGACCAGGACCACATGTGAAGTTGCAGTTAAAGTTATTTATTAGTACTCTTGCCTATGCACAGGAATCTACTCCACTAATGGTTAGCACTGTTCTGGCCTTAGATAAGGATCAAAGGAAGTCAAAAGGGTTGCACTTAGTCCATTTGTGGGTACATAGAGACTCTAGGCTGATTTCTCTTTTGACTCTGCCCCCCCCCCCGGGGTTCTGCCACTCCTCCGGATAACTATATTTAAAGAAATGTGTTCTGCTTCTAGGCAGCTCTCCCCTTGGAAGATTGTGTGTGTGTGTGTGTGTGATTTATATATTTATTTATATGCAGAATTGTATATATGATAGAGATTGATGGGGAACTCACTGGCCTTTTTAAAGAAAAGCAGAGCAGAACCCAAGAGCTAGTACCAAACAAGCAGAGAGCAGTGAAAAGTTTCGGTTCAAAACAAACTTTCATTGTGACTGAGACATCCTGTCCAGTCATGATTTTATGTAGGATCTATTTAAAACATGTCCAGGTACCTCGATGAGGAACTTAATTTCACTCAAAAAACTGTTCCTTGCTTGGTTTTTTTCCCCCCCAAATGCTATTTAGTATTTATTGTCCTAATTATTTTTAATATGGACCAAAAAGCCTTACTGTAGCATAATCTAAAATTGATGCCCAAATTATTTTACACAGTTACTATGATGATTACTCAGTCCCTAAATGCACACCATATCCCAATGGCCATTTCAGGCCATTGTAACATATCTCTTAAAGTATGTTGGTACAAAATCAATTCCTGTTCATTAGGACTTGCTCTTTCATTAGTGCCCTTAGAAATGCAGCTTAGTTATTTGCTGCAGGGACCATAATAACCATAATGCTGTTTGCAACCTTTTATTTGCTATAACAATTGCATGCTGGCTTTACACAATAGGGAACATACCTAATATACAAATAATATTTATCATTAGCTTCATGGTCCAGTCAAAGTTAACCATGCACTTTCATTGAAATCAATACTTCTCAAGCTTGGGTAAAAATTAATTCAATTTGTATATGCATATTTGTGTGTTTAAAAGAGATGCTCTTAAAATAACATGTCCATCCACAAATATGCAATGCAGCTGTATGGCATTTTGAAGTTCAAAGCAAACTTCAAAAGCATGAGACAAGTACTTCAGAACAGGATTATGTGTATAGGAGAATACAGACAGTCCCTGAAGACCCTGAACAAATGTTCAGCATTACATTTAAAAATAAAGAGGAGGAGGAGTTGTCATTAATGATGTCAAGAACAATAACCAGTAATGGTGACAGTTATGCAACCAGTCCAGGCACAGATTTCATACCGGGCTTCACACTTCAGTTGTTTGAACTGTGAGCACTAATACATTTGGGAAGAAACAGAAATCTTATATTGAAAGATGAGAAACTCTACGTGTTTAAAGTTGCCCTATATCCTGTACCTAAAAAAGTGATATCCGACAAATTAACCGTCAGATTTCAGTCTTTGGAATGTCCCGTTTAAGATAATGTCAGGCAGGATAGACCAGGACCACATGTGAAGTTGCAGTTAAAGTTATTTATTAGTACTCTTGCCTATGCACAGGAATCTACTCCACTAATGGTTAGCACTGTTCTGGCCTTAGATAAGGATCAAAGGAAGTCAAAAGGGTTGCACTTAGTCCATTTGTGGGTACATAGAGACTCTAGGCTGATTTCTCTTTTGACTCTGCCCCCCCCCCCCAGGGTTCTGCCACTCCTCCGGATAACTATATTTAAAGAAATGTGTTCTGCTTCTAGGCAGCTCTCCCCTTGGAAGATTGTGTGTGTGTGTGTGTGATTTATATATTTATTTATATGCAGAATTGTATATATGATAGAGATTGATGGGGAACTCACTGGCCTTTTTAAAGAAAAGCAGAGCAGAACCCAAGAGCTAGTACCAAACAAGCAGAGAGCAGTGAAAAGTTTCGGTTCAAAACAAACTTTCATTGTGACTGAGACATCCTGTCCAGTCATGATTTTATGTAGGATCTATTTAAAACATGTTCAGGTACCTCGATGAGGAACTTAATTTCACTCAAAAAACTGTTCCTTGCTTGGTTTTTTTCCCCCCCAAATGCTATTTAGTATTTATTGTCCTAATTATTTTTAATATGGACCAAAAAGCCTTACTGTAGCATAATCTAAAATTGATGCCCAAATTATTTTACACAGTTACTATGATGATTACTCAGTCCCTAAATGCACACCATATCCCAATGGCCATTTCAGGCCATTGTAACATATCTCTTAAAGTATGTTGGTACAAAATCAATTCCTGTTCATTAGGACTTGCTCTTTCATTAGTGCCCTTAGAAATGCAGCTTAGTTATTTGCTGCAGGGACCATAATAACCATAATGCTGTTTGCAACCTTTTATTTGCTATAACAATTGCATGCTGGCTTTACACAATAGGAACATACCTAATATACAAATAATATTTATCATTAGCTTCATGGTCCAGTCAAAGTTAACCATGCACTTTCATTGAAATCAATACTTCTCAAGCTTGGGTAAAAATTAATTCAATTTGTATATGCATATTTGTGTGTTTAAAAGAGATGCTCTTAAAATAACATGTCCATCCACAAATATGCAATGCAGCTGTATGGCATTTTGAAGTTCAAAGCAAACTTCAAAAGCATGAGACAAGTACTTCAGAACAGGATTATGTGTATAGGAGAATACAGACAGTCCCTGAAGACCCTGAACAAATGTTCAGCATTACATTTAAAAATAAAGAGGAGGAGGAGTTGTCATTAATGATGTCAAGAACAATAACCAGTAATGGTGACAGTTATGCAACCAGTCCAGGCACAGATTTCATACCGGGCTTCACACTTCAGTTGTTTGAACTGTGAGCACTAATACATTTGGGAAGAAACAGAAATCTTATATTGAAAGATGAGAAACTCTACGTATTTAAAGTTGCCCTATATCCTGTACCTAAAAAAGTGATATCAGACAAATTAACCGTCAGATTTCAGTCTTTTGCTGTATCTACTTTCTCAGACTGCTAGAAGTCAGTGCAGCCAATTAATGTTCAAAGAAAAGCTATTTGTTCCTGCCAGAAACATGTACAACACATGTCCAAAACCTAAGGTCATAAAATTAAAAGCCTGTCTGTGGTGTTCTGGAACATTGAGAGGTGAGCAGTTCTATTTTAATACACTCCATTTTTATTATCTCTAAAAATCTAATTTCTGCATGTTATTAACGACATCAAACTTTTATCTAGTCATGGCATGGCTATTTAAAACTGGATAAATGCAGAAATGATATAATACTCTTAAAATACCTCAGAGCTGAGTTTACAAATTATAACTGTGCTTTGTATTGTTTAAATTTATTTCTACTAAATTACATTAAAAATAATTTTGCAAAATTAAGCTATACAGAGGAAAATCATTGTGGTGCAGTTTTAATATACTGTATTACAATCGGGTTCTACCACTGATTTACATGGAAAGTGCATTGTGGGAATTTTTAAATGGCCCTTTCCTGACAAGTTATAATTTTAGGAATCAGAACTCAAGCAATAATTCAGTCTTTCTTTTTATTCAGTTGTTTAAATTGTTGTTTAATTTCCTTTTAAATAGATAGGCCATCTGAAACAATGTGTTAGGAAATTTTCAGTTATTAATAAAACACACTCTTAACTATATTCTATGTTTCATGCACATTTTTCATCAAAATACATTCAAAGCATATATGATTTCAGGGGAAGCCTTTTTATTGAGGTCTTCATTTGAAATTCAGTGTGCTGAGAACTCTACTTAGGTGTCAGGAAGGACATCCGGCCAGTAAATGCTCAGCTCCATCCAATCGCCCGACTCTACCCCGAATTAAGGGATCACAGGATTGTAAAAAGGGAATTACTCAAGTGTGTGTGTGTGTACATCAAAGAGAGAAAGTGCTCCAAGTTGTGTGAGTTGTTCCCTGCTTTCCCTCAATCTTTTATTGTGTGTATACCCCATCTCTCCAACAAATTTCAATTAACTCTACTGCTTGGTCCAGATTAGTTATTTGAACTCATTAGAAAATAAGTGATCAAATGCCTAATTCACCAACTGCCCTTGAGACCAATTGACTCATGTTTATGGCAGTTGCAGTGTCCCGGGGTCATGTGATTTTTGTGACAAGCAAAGTCAATGGGGGAACCAGATTCACTTAACAACCATGCTACCAACTTAACAAGGGCAGTTACTCACTTAACAACCATGGCAAGAAGGGTCATAAATTGGAGCAAATCCACTTAACGAATGTCTCACTTAGCAACAGTAATGTTGAACTCAATTGTGGTCATACGTCAGGGACTACCTGTAAAATATCCTTAAGAATAGACCATCTCTTCCATTATTATGCCAGCCATTCTGAAATGAGACCAGAACCAATCTAAAAATGGAAATAGGATGTGAAAACATTGGAAAAGCAGTAATTTCAGAATCTCTGTAGAGATCACCCTGTCCTACAATCCTCAGCTCTGCTTTGTTCCTGCCTCTTCTGTTTGCCATCCTGTGTTTCATTCAGACTGAGGGCTCATTCAGCCAAATCACACATCAGCATATGGCAATGTTGCTGCACCACTTTCTCATTCTATGTTCCAGCTTTCAGAAGTCTTTG
Organism: Ahaetulla prasina; assembly: GCF_028640845.1. Classification (NCBI taxonomy): domain Eukaryota; kingdom Metazoa; phylum Chordata; class Lepidosauria; order Squamata; family Colubridae; genus Ahaetulla; species Ahaetulla prasina. Next base: position 187,025,771 of record NC_080541.1, on the reverse strand, counting down.
GGAAGTTATTTTATGTCAGTCCATGTAACTGGTACGAATAAATTTGGGAAATTATTTGGGAAAGACTTTGAGAAATCTTCTGTGTTCCAAATATTCCACATCAGGAGGAGAAGACAAATTCTATTTAATCTGTGCTCCTGTTTTTCATTTTTATTGTTTTTCTCTTCTCATTTGGGTTTTAGAAGAGATGGATGAGCTGTTGCTGTAAATACAGGCAAGAGGAGAACCTTGTTTTATTCTGGTAGTTGCATTTTTATGCTGGGAAAATCTGAGCTAGATAACATCATCAGTGCTAGTGATGGCAGTGATGGTGTTACCTAGTTCGGATAATGAAATGTATTCAAGAAAACAGGCAAGCTCAGAGAGCATCAAGGACCCTTCATGTGAACCCTGAACTACAAATATTCTCCTTTATTATGCTGGGAAAGTACACCAACTACCTGTGCTAGCCCAAAAATAGTAATATTGAACAAATACCTGGTCATAAATGGTTCTAAATTGTCTGCTGGTGACCGTTTGTGATTTTTATGAAACGATTGTCCCTTGTAGACCTTAAACCTCTTTACTGAACAATGCTGATAAATAAGCTATGGCTTAAACACCCGGATGGCAAGGCAGGGAGGGGAATATGGTAGCTATGAAGATGGATTGGAAAACACATGCCACTGTCTGGTAATGGAAAAACAGCAGCAGAGACCTTCCTCCATACAATGCCATTGTTTTTTAAGAAGAAAAAAAATGTATTGGAGTGCTGGCAAATTTTGTTGTTGCACTCATGTTATTGGAGAAACCAGTCTTGCTTCCCAAATGTTATCCATTATTGCTTGGCTGCTTCTTTATCTTTAAGTGCCTTTTGAGAAACAGGACAGAACACCAATTCTATAAATAGAATTTTGAAATTAAAATCAAACATGAAGCTTATCTCCTTGCTTGCATCACACAGTCTTTATTTTTATGGGTATAATTGTTAATACTTGTCTTAAGATCATGTACTCCTAAAAATAATGAAAGAATATGTGTTTGACATGCAAGTCAGAATTAAATATATCCTTTATGTGGCAAAAAAAATATATCTTACCAGTGCCTTTAAAAACACCATGGCTCTATTCTCCTGATCTTACAATTTCCAGTGTCATTTTGGTGGGGGAGTCCCTTACATCTCCAAAATTGAATGTTGGGAAGGATTAATTCTTGGGCTACGTTCTTTTTCTATGGTATTTAAATTATGTATCTATGCTATTGGCATTTAAATTTTCTGAATTGTTTCATTGAGAGGACCAAGTCAAACATGCTAAGAATGGCCCAAAGCCATGAGAACTAGCCCACAGCTTCTTTTCCAGGTTTATGTGATACAGTATAAGATATTCCTGATAATTCACTACTGCAGTAAATGGATGCTGTTTTGATTTTTGTAAGGTGCATACACCTTTTGAATTATGCTATTGCCTCATTGACTGAAATTTGACATTCTCCTTTTTATCTCAGCTGTGTTAAGGAATACAATCTTTCTGTATTCTAACAAACGATCACCATAAATATACTAGAGGCAGCAGTTTTAGAAAGATGTGGAGGTTGTAGGGTCAGATTCTCCCAATGGTCTTCAGGAAAAAAAACAGCACTTATTATACCAACACCTATAGATATACAGGCTACCTCAGCACTATGACACTGCAAATGTGTAAAGCAGTGCCTTATAGGAGAAAAAGCAAATACATTGAGGAGCCTTTAAAAAGCACTTATTAAACCTTCGTTTGAACAGCAGCTTGTCCTAGTTTTGTTCTTTATAAAGCCATGGGCACATTATGCATCTAATAGATGCTCTGTCCTGCTTAATACAAATTCTCAGTAACTCTGGGAATTATTATACTGAGTTCCAGACCTTTCACTGTCTTTAGGAAGTAGTGGAGTATATCTGCTAGAAAACTGGGCTTCATTCCTCCCAGCAATTATGCATGGATCAAGCAGACCAGAAAGATACAGCATCTGAAGATAGCTGTATGCTTACTCTGCAGATTCCCTTTGTGGAATCCATTATTTTATTTAATAATACGTTACTTTCTATTGCAGTAGTTGTACATAACTAGAATTTTCACTCCTTGAAATGTGTATTTTGGAATTTGTGCAAAAGACTTCATTAATTCTCCAAATGTTGATAGAAATGTAAATAAACAAACTCCTCCTTCCTGATGTTTTTGCTATCCAGCAGCATCATGCATCAAGCTGTTTTCATGGGGAACTATGCATCTTTCCCATGTAATCATTGTGTAAATGTTATTAGCAATTGATGTTATTGAAACATATTCTGTTTCCTTAATGCATTTTTATCATTGTTTCTCTACTGAAATTGATGCAAAAATCTAATAAAAATAATCTGAATGAAAATTAAGGAGTGGGGGTATTTGTTAGCTTACTTTATAAGATGTGTCACATGTGCAGTTTCCTTTCTCTGATATATCCACTGTATTCTGCAATAAAAGATAATATTCTGGGGATGAAAGAAGATAGAAATTGAAATAGCAGTTAGGCTTATATACTGCCCCATAGTGGGCAGTATATAAGCACTCTCTGAGCAGTTTACAGTGCCAGCATATTGTCCTCAACAGTCTGGTTCCTCATTTTACTGACTTCAGAGGATAGAAGGCTGAGTTAACCTTGAACTTGTTAGGACTGAACTCCAGTTTGGGGCAGATTTAGCCTGCGATGCTTTATTCTTAACTATTGTACCATCAGGATATAAGATTACCATATTTTTCAGACTATAAGATGCACGGTATATAAGGCGCACCAAGATTTTGAAGTGGTAAGCAAGAAAAAAAGGTTTTGCCCTCCCCAGCTCCCAGGTGCATTCTGCAGGCCTCCTAAACCCTCTGCGTGTCTCATTTTTCACAAAAACGGAGCACTTAGAGGGTTTGAGAGGCCTGCAGAGTGCTTCTGGGGGCTGGGGAGGGCAAAAATGTGACACGTGATGGGTTGGGGAGGCCAAAAACAGTTTTTTACCAAAAAAAACATTTTTGCCCTCCCCAGCCCCCAGGAACACTCTGCAGGCCTCTCAAAGCCTCTGCGCACCCTGTTTTCGCGAAAAATGGGCCCGTTTTGGGGGCTTCAGGAGGCCAAAAATGGCTGTATTTGTTGTATAAGACACACCAACATTTCCACTCTCTTTTAGGGGGGGAAAGTGCATCTTACACTCCAAAAAGTATGGTATATCCTAAGATATAATGTGCTGTGCTAAAAAGTTATGGGAGACCAGATGTGTTATAAATATCTTTTACAGTTGTGTAAGATCCCCACATATATTTTTTTATTCTGACAATTTCATTTTGATTGCTCTCCTGTAAATTCAAAATGACAATGAGCTGCTTGCTTTTTACTTATAGTATTTGGGCAACATTGTTTTAGACTAGTTAAGGTGTAGGTGTGCTACATTTATTATTTTTGTTTTTCTAAAATTACTGCAATGTTTTGCTTGCTCATTTTCTTAAGAAAATTGTGGCTCAAATGCACTGATTATTTTAAGAAGTCAAGCTGGGTGCCTCTTTTTCAAATGAATGGTTCCTCAACATACATTATACCTATAAAATGACAAATGTCTATAGAGGCTAAATAAAACACTCTTATTTATAATCAGCAAAAAAAAAAGAGAAGTCATGAACTAATTGCACAAGTACCCATGGTTTCTTCCTACTAGAATTCAAATATGTAAGTAACAGAGGCATATAATTGTGGTTGGGATGTTTGTTTAATTCACAATGGAAATAAACTTGCATATACACATTTCTCTACACTTCCAAGATGATTGGCAATCATTTTTCCTATATATTGTTTGGTATCAACCGGTCCACCTATTAAGATCAGAAATAATTATTCTTTTATCTTACCTTGCTTATAAGAAGACAGAAAATTCTGTTTGCTGCTATCTACAGTACCATTAAAAACTCCTGAGTTAAAAGAAGAAAATTAATCTTTTTTACAACTCTGTACTTATAGAATTTCTTGTTAAATGGAGCTTGGAAGATCACCTAACTGCTAGTTTTAAGTTACCCTTAAATATTCTATCCAGATATTGAAGGAAACAACACCCCTAACTCAGGGCAACCTACTGTATATAAACAGCAAACTCCCTCCTAGCATTGACGACATTACCAAGTTGGGTAATGAAACATCTGCAAGCAAGCAACCAATCTCACAGAGCACCAAGGACTCCACAGATCAGCCCTGAGCTAAATATATTTTCTATTTATTTATTTATGAAATTTATTTGCCACCCATCTCATGGTTTGACTCAGAGACTTACATCAAGATAAAACAAGCATTCAGTGATTATGATTATAATGGATTAAAATTACAAAAATCAAAACAAGCTAAAATACAAGGGTTTGGAGGAAAGAGGTGGGCTGCCTTCTCTGTTAGTGTATCAATCATGTCTATCCAGGAACCTCATGCCAATTGGCATAGACAGATTTTATGGTTTTTCCTAAAATCTAAGAGGAGGGGGGGAAGATCTCACTTCCTGCCACAAGATGGTCCAAAGCAGAGAAAGCTTTTCTCCTGGATCCCGCCAGCCGAAATTCCTTGGCTGATAGGATCCACAGTCAGCCTCTTCTGTCAGCACGACTGGCGTGTGCCAATCCCATTGAGGAAAGATGATTCCACAGATATCTTGACCCGTGCCATAAAGGGCTTTAAAGGTAATAACCAATACCTTGAATCCTACTCAGAAGCAGATTGATAGCCAGTGCAACTTGCATAACAGGGGTGTTACATGCGTCATTCTAGGGAGCCTCCAAAACTGTCAGTGCCACTGCATTCTGGACCAATTGTAACTTCCGAAAATCCTTCAAGGGTAGCCCCATATAGAATGAATTGCAATAATCCAAGCAGGAAATGACTAGAATGTGAGTGACTGAACACAGGTTCCCCACAATCTAGAAAAGGGCAAAAATGTTGCCCCGTACAAATTTGTACAAAGGCTCTCCTAGCCACAACTGCCAACAGGAATTTGAGAAGGAGTCATGCATCTAGAAGAAACCCCAAGTTGTTCATCTGGTCTGTCTGGGGTAGTGCCACCCAACCCAGAACTAAAGATGATAAGCCTCTGGATCCCGAGATTCCACATACCCACAGCCACTTTTACTGGTATATCTAGAGTTCCCTGGATGTGTATCTTATTTCAGAGTTCACAGTGGAACAAAAAATATACACCCAATCCAGGGTCTAAAATTAGCAGAAACTAGTTGAGTATATCGGACATTGAGGAAAACTCTTTGCTGAAATTGGGCTCTTTGAATGTAACAACCCTGAATATATCATTACTCACAGATGGCTCTTCAATCTTCTGTGTCAGCTTCTGCTCTTCCCTCATCTGAAGCTATCATATATCTCCTTGCTCTGCCTGGGCTTTTTGGCTGCAAGTCAAATATTAGTTTTGGGGATAGATACTTTTTAACTTTTGTAGTGTTTTAGATAAATATTGGCTTCAATATTGAATTTGTTATGAATACTTTTTTAAAAAAGCTAAATTCAAAGGATTCCTTTTCCTTTGTAGTATATTACAAAAATTACAGTGTATAATGTAAAGATACATTTTGCACTGAGACATCTTACATGTTTATTTGGAGGGGGAATATTGTTTAGATAAGAGGTGTCAAACTCGCAGCCTGCGGGCCAGATGTGTCACACGCTGGCTACGCCCACGCCCTGTTTAGCAAAGGGGAAAACGTTGTGATACAGACAATGCCATGACAACACGAGTTTGACACCCCTGGTTTAGATTGTATTTTTTTCGCCACAGGTAAGTTGCTTCATGTATCTTTTGTCATTTTACATCTTTGTAAATTTTCTGTTTCCATACTGAAACTACAATATATCTTAAAATGGTGGATAATACAACTATTAAAGGAGGGGCAATAATACAACTATTAAAGTTCCCCATTTTTGACTGAGGAACTTGCTTCTACTCCTCTGCCCCACTGGGGCATGACCAGTGCCACAATGAAATTATAGCAGTGGGCGGGAATAGTGATTTCCATTTAAAAGAATGAATTTAAAGGATGAAATTACAGATTTATTTTAAACCCTGCCCTGTTAATATTCGTAATATTTTAAGCTTTGCCAATTGTGAAGGCTTTGAGGGTTATAAATAGAATTCTGGGGCACCAGGTTACCCATTCCAGTTAAAGCCAGAAGATCCCACTAGGAAGAAAAAGCATTTCTCTGAAAAACAGGAAAATTAGATCAAGTTGTCTATATGAAGGCTTAGACTGGATGATTCATAACATTTGGAGATTTGAGCCATTCGTTATTTGGCAAGTGGTGGCAGCAGCAAAGAACAGACAAGCGTTTACAAGCACCAAATTGTAGAAATATCTAACAGCACAGCAGACTTTAAAAAAAAACCCAGTGAGTTTTTGAAATAGCATGGTTTATAGATCTGGTTATAATTACTGTTAAGTTCTGGAAGTAACGAGGCTGGAGACCAGGGTAGTGACAACAGCTCTTTAATATAGGGTGAACCCAGCAACAGGCTGGGGAAAAACCTCTCCTTTTATACAGTTCTACTGGTGGCTTCGTCCAATCAGCAACGTGCTGATTTCCCGCTCAAATATTTAAAGGTACAGACAAGAATACATAACACTCCTCCCCTCCCAGAAAACACTTTGCCTCTATTTACATTTTATTTACATGTTATTTTTCGACGTAGTCACGCAAATAACCTGGGCGTCTCCTAGTTCTTTCAGACCTGCGCGGTTCAGTTCTGGGTTGTGTTTTGAGCTGTTCGGGGGGTCTGGTTTCTCCTCCCAGCTCTTTCTCTTGGCCCTCCGGGCCTGGATTATTGCAGATTCTTTTTCTTGGCCATCCGCCCTGGATTACTTTTGTAATTTTCCCTGTCGTTTCCCTCGGGAACCTGATGGCGTCGCTGGACCTCCGGGACCTCAGCTAAGTCTTGCGCCTCCCCCGGGTCATGGTCAGCTGTGGGTTCAAATAAGGAGGGGTCATAATTTGTTTCCTGTGGCTTAATTTGTTCAGTTATTCGTCTCCTTATCTGATCTATGTGACGCCTCCATACTCTGTTATCTTGTAATTCGACCAAGTACGACTTTGGGCCAGTTGTTTTTATTATTTGCCCCGCGAGCCAACTTGGGCCGTCCCCGTAGTTGCGGGCCCACACTCGGTCGCCTATGTCCAATTCCCTTGTTTTGTCTATTTCCCCCTTGTAACCCTCTGGTGTGTAATGGGGACTCAAGCGGTCAAGTGGGCACCGGAGTTTCCGTCCCATCAGTAATTCGGCTGGGCTTCTGCCGGTAGCTGTGCTTGGAGTTCTGTGCTGACCGGCCAGAAAGAAGTCTATCTTTGTTTGCCAGTCCCCTGGTTTGAGCCTGGACAATGCCTCCTTAGCGCTCCGGACGGAACGCTCTGCAAGGCCATTCGACGCAGGGTGGAAAGGCGCAGAGAGGGCATGTCGGATGCCCTCCTCTGCCAAGTATTCTTCGAACTGGGCTGCCGTGAATTGCGGCCCGTTGTCGGACACCAGAGTGTCAGGCAACCCGTGGGTTGCGAATAAGTGGCGCAGGGCTGCGATTACTGCCTCGGCCGTGGTGGATTTCATGAGTATGATCTCCAACCATTTAGAGAATGCGTCGACAACCACTAGGAAAGTTTGGCCATGGAAAGGGCCAGCAAAATCAATGTGGATTCTTGACCAGGGCCCTTGGGGTTTTTCCCATTCCCTGACTGGGGCCGTTGGGGGTAGGGGTCTGGACTCTTGGCAAGCCTGGCATTTCCCTACCCTCTCAGCAATCTCTGAATCCATGAGTGGCCACCACACATAGCTTCTGCTAGCCCCTTCATCCTTACGATCCCTGGGTGGCCCTCGTGGAGGAGGTCCAGTACCTTTCCTTAATTTATCGGGATTACCACGATCACCCCATAACAGGCACCCCTTGAGCCGAGAGCTCATCCCTTTTTTAACAAATTCCTTAAAGTTGTCGCCCGGCAGCGGCCACCCTCTTGTACCCAACCGAGTACAGTCCTTAACATAATGTCGGTATGATGCCGAGCCACTTCCTTAGATGTGACTGGGCCAGAGTCAAGAGTCAATAAGCAGGATGGGCGTCCCGGCGTGGGGTCTTGATGGCCCCTGGCAGTGGGCATCTGCTTAACGCGCCTGCATGCCCACTTCTTTTCCTGGTCGATGCTGCAGCTTGTACGAATAAGCGGCTAAGAAAATAGTCCATCGGGTCAAGCGTGGCGAAAGTGCCACAGGCGTTGGTGATCGCCAGCCAGTATCCCTAGTAGCGGTCTGTGGTCAGTCACGATTTCAAAATCCGCCCAAAGACATATTCGTGGAATTTTTAACCCCTGACACAATGGCTAGTGCTTCTTTATCTAATTGGCTGTAGTTCCTCTCTGGGAGGACATCGTTCTAGAGTAAAAGCTATAGGGGCTTCTGTGCCGTTTGGAAGTCTATGGCTGAGTACAGCCCCACCCCATAAGGAGGCATAAACCAGCACTAGGGGCAATGAGTTGTGATATTGGATGAGCAGGCTATCACTTGAGAGCAGGTTCTTTACTGCTTCAAAAGCCCTATTTTCCGACTTTCCCCAAGACCAAACAGTATTTTTCCTAAAAGCCTATGCAGCGGTTCCATAGCAGTCGCTTTGTTCTTTAAAAGACCGCGTAAAATTCACTAACCCCAGGAATGCCTGCAGCTCTGCTTTGTTTTTGGGCGCTGGAGCCTTCCTAATTGCCTTGACCTTGCTCTCAGTAGGGTGAATTCCTTTCTTGTCTATCCGGTAGCCCAAGAATTCGGATTCGACCCCTATCTGGCATTTGTTTACCTTGACTTTTAATCCGGCTGTCCGGAAAATGCCCAAAACCTTTCTTAAACGCTCCCCAATTCCTCCATGTTTTCCCTGAAATTAGGACATCATCAGTAGGGAACTACCCTGGGAGCCCCTGCAGAAGTCGTTCCATTAGGTTTTGGAACAGCCCTGGTGCCACACTCACCCCAAATTGCAATCGGGTGCACTTGAAGGCCCCCTGTGCGTTACAATCGTTTGGGCTTGGCTGTGCGGGCGTCTGGGCAGTTGTTGGTAGGCTTGGGCCAAGTCTAACTTTGCAAAGACTTGCCCTTGCCCCAAAGAGTGCAATAAGTGTTGCACCACGGAACCGGTAAGCGCTTTTCTGTAAGGCTTTGTTAAGCGTCGCCTTGTAGTCAGCGCAAATTCTAATTGACCCGTCTGGTTTTATTGGGGTGACGATTGGCGTCTCCCACTGCGTGATCGACTGGCACCAAAATCCCTGATTTATGAGCTTATCTAGCTCCTTATCGATTTTGGTTTTAGGGCAAAAGGGACTCTCCTCGCCTTAAGCCTAATGGGAGCTACCTGGGGGTCTAAGTTGAAGGAAATAGGGGTCCCCTTGTACTTGCCCAGGCAGTCCTTGAAGACATCTTCGAACTCGTTAAAGAGAATGTCTTTCAGGTTACAGTCACTTCTGTAGATGCCAGTCACTCCCATGCCCAGGGCACGAAACCAGTCTAGTCCCAACAGACTGGGCAGGGTCCCTTCGACGATCGTGATGGGCAGGGTCTTCTTGTGTGGTCCGTACTCGACTCGGACGGAGGTGGTCCCTCGAACAGGGATGCGATTCTCCTGGTAGTCGTGGACTCGTAGCCGTTGTGCTTGCAGGTGGCGCTTCGCGACTGACGGCAGTGACTTCGCCAAAGTGTCCCAGGACATGATGGTGATCGCTGATCCCGTGTCTACTTCGAGCCGGCACCGTACTCCCTCTATTTTTGGTTTGGTGAAGATCTTCTTCTCCACTCGGGTCGAGGCGCGGCCTATGACCACAGTCGTTTGGTTTGAATCCGCGCCTTTTTTGTTTGAGCCAATCGCGGGTCGCCTTGCCGATTCCGCGCTCTGATTGGCCGATTTGAATTTTCGGCGGGAAGGTTGGGCCGCTCGACAAACTTGAGCTAGGTGCCCTTTCTTTCCGCACCGCCGACATGTCGCGTCCTTAAATTTGCAGCGTTGGCGCTGGTGTTGACCACCGCAGCTTCCGCATTCGTCTCGGTCCCCTTTGTCGCGTTTCTCGGTTCGGCAGACCCTCCCTCATCTTCACGGTCGGATGCGGTCAGAACCTCCTCCTGGTGCACTGGGGTTGGCTGCGCGCTCGCCTTTGGTGGGACCGGCTTTTGCAGTGTCTCCGCCGCTTGGGTGGACATTTCATGTGCTCTGGCTTCGTCCAGAGCGTTGGCCAGCGCCAGGTTGCTCTTTGCTAGCAGCCGCCGCAAACGGATGTCTCGGACCCCTCGGATGAGTTGCTCGAGGAGCACCTCATCTAGGTCGCGTATCCGCAGTCCTTGGACGCTTTCTTAGGGCGGCCATGTAGTCACCGATGGATTCGCCTCCATCTGCCTTCGCTCTCCAATTCAAACCGCCGCACGTATTTGGACGGCGCGCCAAGTGGTTTTTTAGTAAAGTCTGTAGAGTTGGCCACGACACCGATTGTAGCGGCGTTGGCTCTGCCAGGGCTTCCGCGATATCAATGACCTCCGGACCGCAGTGACTTAAGAAATAAGCCCTTTTCCGGTTATCTGGAACTCCTTGCAGTTCGTTGGCTTCTAGAAAGCTTTCGAAACGGGTCATATACGTTCCCCATTTCTCTTTAGCCGGGTCAAACGGTGCGGGCGGAGTGTAACTGGCCATCTCCGCTTTTCTGCCCTGTGTTTGCTGGGTTCGGGTCTATCGTGCTTCAGCTCGGTTCTGGTTCTCCTTAGCCTCGAAATCCCATCCTCGTCGCCAGTGTTAAGTTCTGGAAGTAACGAGGCTGGAGACCAGGGTAGTGACAACAGCTCTTTAATATAGGGTGAACCCAGCAACAGGCTGGGGAAAAACCTCTCCTTTTATACAGTTCTACTGGTGGCTTCGTCCAATCAGCAACGTGCTGATTTCCCGCTCAAATATTTAAAGGTACAGACAAGAATACATAACAATTACCAAGATTCTAATTACCTTGGTTTGATTACACAAGGTCTTGGTTTAAGTTGCTTATGTTATGTATTTATTAAATTTTCAGCCCACAATCTTGCACAACACAGCAAAATTTACAACCAAGTGGCAGCTTCTGAAAATACAGCTGATGGGAGGGAGGATATAAATATCTTCACCACACTTGCCAATGTGATGACTTGGGAAGCAGGCAGCTTATTACTACTGTTTTTCCATCCAGTAGTAGAAAATGAGTTGGAACTGTTGGCATAATTCAGCCATCACTGAGGCAATATAAACCATAAAGTCTACGTCTCAGAATGAGAACATGTTGAATTACATAAACATTCCAAAATCTATGGGTTTTTTGTCAATAAAATAATGAAACCTTACAATAGAATTACCACCTTATGATGGAAAATAAGTGTTTGCAAACATTCAGTATCTCACAATGAGGAAACTGTGTAATAAAAATTCCAACAGCAATGTGCAGTCAATGTTTTTATTAGACCAACAATCACAGTACCAGGTAAATCTATACAGGTTTTGACTGCAATATTATCAGACTCTCATCCCCCACCGCGCACCTTGAATAAAGGTATTTATGATGGATTTGGACCCTATTGTATAAGACTTGCTGAGTCAACCGACTGCTTTTCAGGACTTAAACTCCCATCGGCACTAACCAAATGCTTAATGACCAAAAATCATGACATTTGTGGTCTAACATATCTGAGGAGTGCCCAGTTGCCTATATTTCTATGCGCCCCTGTCCAACTCCGTGGAGCAGAAATAAAGGAACGGCTGAACAAAAGGAAGAACTAGGTGGACGTAAAATCTCTTGTTTCCAGAGTTTTACTCTTAGGTAAATTTGAGATTATTTGCAACTGAAACTGCAGGGAGGAGAACGGGGAACCACGATTGTTCAGCGATGATGCAGCGAACAGGCTGGAGCACTGAGATGACCGCGGGATTTAAACAAAAGGAAAAATTGCAAGCGATCTTTTGCGTGCTAAAGCAGCCCTGCGGGATTGTGGCTGGCTGGGGAATTCTGGGAGTTGAAGTCCGCCAGGCTGAAAGTTGCCCAGGTTGGAGACCTCTGTTCCAAAGAATTGGCACTTGGAAAAGATACGGAAGGGTAAAGGGTGAGCATGGAAACATGGAAAGTCTTGTCATTGGAGGAGCTGTAATTGCTGCGGCCAATCAGGACGCGCCTTTGCTGGGGCGGGGGAGGAGAAAACGCACTGGACGCTTTTTTTAATCCCGTGGTCAAATGAGGTGTAGCCCGGCAGCCGGAGAGTAAATGAGAGACGGGAGGAAAAGAAGTCCTTGTCCGTCACCTGACCCGAGGAGACCAACTTGGAATGGGCTCTCCTTTTTCACCGGCGCCTCTACGACCACATTTCATTTCCATGACGTTTGTTTGTCTCACGACCCCTCCCAAGTCCGACGCTAGCATACAAGGAAAATCGTGCTTAGTGGGGGTATGAGAGCTTTCTTGCATTAGAGAAACCGGAGTATTTTTTTAGAGGTGGGGCGAAACCGTTCTTAAAACGATACCTTTGACTTCTGTATCCGTCATTCAGTTGTGAAGTAGATGCTCAAATAGGGTTTTTTTTAAAAATAAGAAAAAAAAAGTCTTTGCTGTCCGAGGGCTTTCTCTGCAGGAAAAGTGCAAATAATATTCCACTTTGGCCCCAGTTCGGAAATCTGCGTTTTTTTCTGAGGGGTTGACAGCAGCAAGAGAAGAAAAAAAAAGTCATTGGGAAATATGATAGAGTGGTGCCACCTGCCATTTGCAGATGGTGCTTTGTGACCCAATGGCAATTGGACATTTTTTTTTCCCTCCTGTTCCCCTTTCTTGGGAACAGGTTTCCCACCCCTTCAGCCAGCAAGTCTTTTAGAAAGGGACAAATACTAGTATAATAACAATAGAACAAGGTATAGTGAATAGTGAAGCCGCATTGTTCATAATCTACAAGTGCTGGATCAAAAGGACTTCCTGCCAGAGCATTCCCTATTGCAGCTCAGCAGAAAATATAAAACAATGGAGTTGCCAATTGCTGTGGCAAATAAATGTCAAAATAAATGAGCTGCACCTGAATGTGCAGCTTTTCCTGCCATGGTAATTCTATGATAGGAAACCTTTTGGCAGGCATACAACAATTCGGAAGATCTACCACTTCTGCACACAATGATTCATGAACACTTCAGGAGAGGGAAAAATGGATTAACCAAGTTCTAGAGTTTCAAACACAAATACGGCTTTCATTTAATTAAAGCGGGATATGTAAAACCTGTCTTAAGACTTGTTTCTAAATTAATTTCTGTGTGACTTTTGATTCATCAAAGAGCTATTCTGTATAATTTCATAGGCATATAAAAAGTATATTGCAACTTCATTGGATCTTCATGGCATAAATTAATCATCTAGATATTAATAATAACTGATGACATTTGGTGGTAATAGCAGTTGTGAGTGGGTATTCCGATTTGTCATAGTGAATTTGAGATGGTTTGGCATATTTGAAATGCCTCTTTGCTCAAACAGCCTATGAGATAGCTCTGGATTATTTATAGAACAACTAACAGATTTTAAGGTATGGGTTCAGTCTGCAGAGATTAGACAGAATTGTCTCTTCAAAGAACCAACTTCTGATCGGCAGCTTGTATTATTTTCACTGACCAAAGAAAACTTGGAGCATTCTTCCTTTTGAGATGAAAATGGCTGAGAAACAGATTAGGTATGTCCCACTCTAGATTTTAAAAGATAAAGTGAGCCTCAATATAAACATCAATAGATGTCAGATCAAAGATATCAGATGTTGGTATATGGTAGCCTAAATTCTGTGTAAAATGCAAGAGAGTGAAAAGTGATGGAAGTAATTGCAAGGTTGGAACTGATATAGTTACCTAGATTTTTTGTTTTGTTGTTGGGGTGTTAGCTCAAGTTTAGAGGGGAAAGAAAAATGTGTAGTAAGCCTGAAGCAATGACAAGGTATTCCACAAGAATCCTGAAATTTAAAAGATGTTATTGCTACTTCCTATTGATTATGCTCTTAAGTAGCAAAACAAAGGACAAAGCAGCTGATTTTGTATGGGTAGAAATAAGGAAGAGATGGGTTATGGGAAGAGAGAAGCAGTGAGCTGTAATTATAAATTATATATTTATACTATACTTTTTTCTGTTTAGTTTGCCTGCTAAACTCATCAATGGAGGAGCTGCTGGGATCATAGGTGTTACTTGTGTATTTCCAATTGATTTGGTTAAAACTAGGCTACAGAATCAAAGAAGTGGACAGCAAGTCTACAAAAGCATGTAAGTGACCTTTAGAAAAACATCTCAAGCCAATAAAACTTGTTTTGAAGAGGATGTTTTTCAAAAGCCCTTTTAAATCTTGTTCATTTCTAGGACAGGAAACTTCTTCAATAACTTGGGATTTAATTTGATTTTTTGTAACTATAAAACTGATATTATGTTTATAAATTGTTCAAATAGCAATTTTTATCATAGTGGATAAAAATTGATGCAGATGCTGGGGAATAGAAATATACCATTATTAATGGAATTATTCTGTAATTATTATATGTAGCTCAAAGGCTTGAGATGTTCACATACCTGGCACTAAGGTATTCATTGTTGCTAATGCTAATTTCTACTCTTATAAGTATTTTAGCTGGAAGTCATTTATTAAAATAGCAAAAACATTTGTATAGAGTACATTGACTTTTATATTATGTATAAATATAGATAGTCATTATTGAAAAGACTAACATATTAAAACAATAACTGGAATTATTCCAAACTATATAAAAGCTTACAAATTGTTTTTACTGATGTTCTGATCAGACTGAATGGCTAATTCTATATAAATATGGATAGATATCACTGGAAATAAAAATAGATATTAAAACGATCGTTGGAATTATACCAAACATTGCATATAAAAACTTATGAATTGTTTTTTCTGATGTTCTGATCAGGTTGGATTGTCTAATGAAAACTTTACGTTCAGAAGGCTATTTTGGCATGTATAGAGGTAAGTATAGAGTTAGTTATTAATATTAATATTAATTTTGATGGCTTGTACTCATTTTATTAGAATAATAAATGAGTAAAAGTGAATAGCATTTTATTATTCAGGAATTAAATACAGAAGCAAAGAAATGCAAAAAAAAAAGTTGCTTTTTAAAAATGTGTCAGGAGTTCTAGAGCATAGCGCTAGAGTCCAGTTAAGGGGAAGAACATATGACTGTAAGGTGTCAATTCAGATACAGCAGGAGTAAGGAATCTGAGGCCGACCAGAAGTCACTGAACTACCAAGAGCAAGGAAAAGTAGGAATTTTAATTCAGCAATATTTAAATTACTGCCCTCTAGTTGCCTATATAACAATGACTGGCGTTTTCCATGCATTTGTCTTAATTGATTACTAAGCACTCAGGATTTACTCACTTTTCAAAGAGTGCTGAAATGGAGAAAGCTTCTTTTTTCCCCCATCACACTCTGTGGTCTTGGTTTCCTTTCCAATTTTTCTTCAACTCAAAAGAGAGCAATATTTTGGGTTGGGTTGATTATGGAAAGGAAGAATAACACGAAGTTGCTTTGTATGCATTGTAATGATGGTGAAAACTTTGAATTTTTTGAACTATGGTTTGTTAACGGAGTGATATAACTAGAGCAGACATATCAAACTCACATCATCGTGGCAGCATCACATGTCATATTGGGACTTTGTTCCCCTTCGCTAAATTGGGCGTGGCCAGTGTGTGACGCATCTGGCCCACGGGGCCGGGCGTTTGACAGCCCTGGACTAGAACAAAATCAAAACTCCAGAGAGGGGAGACAAAAGGAGCTTGTTTAAGGGACTTTCAGAAGAAGAATAGTTTATTAATAATAGAAATCCTTCATCTCAAGAGAATAAAAATTCTCTTGACTTCTGTACTATAAAGCAAAGGCAGAGATGGTAGACTGTACTTCTGCTGAATTAAAAAAAACAGCTAGCTTTCTTTTAAAATTAGAGACAGAACTCCAGGAAGACAGAAAGAAAGTTGCTTTTTCTGAAATGGCGTGTAATATCTCCCCACAACACTAATAAGCATTATCTCCAGAAGCCAAGGAAAGTCCAGGAAAAAGGAGGAGGGAACTTTGGTTTCAGCAATCAGGTAATTTTTAGGTAATGAGTAAATGTTTTAGGCTGAATCTATTTTAAATTTACATTTTCTGGCCATATCAGAGTTCAATCTTCTTTATATCTCCATACAAGTTGTATGATTGTATAGTATTCAGTTCCTTTGTGCATAAATATGAATAAATAAATACGTTGTATATGAACAATTTTTTTTCAAATCTCTCAAGATAATAATTTTTTCCTAGAAAATTTAGAGTGCAATAATTGTAATAAATCAGTGCAATCTTGTGGTTTTGGGTTTTCAATTCAGCCAACTTCCCAATTGCTGTATACTATAAATTGAGCAATTATATAATTCAGATTCTGCATCAGTGCATAATTGCATTTTTAAAGCTTAAAATTAAAAAGTGATGTTTAATTTTTTTCCTTTTCTTTTTAAATAATTAAGTAATTTTTCTTCAACTCTTGTGAGGTGTTAATCAAACTCTAATTTCCATCTCTCCCCCAGCTCAGGCTTATGACCCAGTTTTGTATCCTTCTCTTGCAACACAAACATATAGATATAAAAGATGATAAATGATAGTGGGAGGAGAGAACACATTTTAATGCAGCTATGTGACTATCCCCAAGACACATCATTTTCTTTTTGGTGGGCTATTTAAGTTACTTCATTATTTGTTTTAATTAAAGTTTGTAGTAAAAGTTAACAATAAACTATTAAACATTCCTGAAAGCAAATATATTTCATGGAACTATATTAATGATATTTTTGGAAATTCATTTCATTAAATATTTCAGCTACTTTTTAAATTATCTTATCAAATTAATTACATTCTTTAGCACATGAAGAATTGCTAATTTAAAATATAGTGAATAAATTTATTTCCAGTGAACATTCCAGAGAATGTTCTTCTTTAATTGTTTCTGCAATCATTACCTACCTTTTCTTAATTCTAATTTCTAATTTTCTTTTCTTTTTAATAATGAGAATTTAACTTTGCACCAAACTGGTGTGAATTTTTTTATAGAATAATGTTAATCATTAACTGAAGAATACAATCACTTTATATCCATTAAACATAAGTATGTTTATTTATAGGTGCAGCGGTGAACCTGACCCTTGTAACACCTGAGAAGGCTATCAAACTGGCTGCTAATGACTATTTTAGACACCTTCTTGCCAAGGAAGGGTATGTTATTTCAGATACTAGAGTATCACTTGTATCTTACATCCATTAAAGTCTATGTTCATAGCTGAGTCGAGATTTTAAAACTAGTTTCAAGTTCTACATTTTCATAGTGCATGTTTAATATTTTTTAACATATAACTTTCCTGGAATACTTTTTTTTAATCAAGGCATATTTTAAAAATAAATAATAACAATAATGTAATAACCAATTTAATTATTCTATAAATGCCACCAATGGGATTAGTTGTACAATCATATTTGAAAGGGGTAAACTATACTTTGAAACAAGATAATGCAAGCACAGAGTAAATGGAAGCAAATGAGGATAGGGAAAATGTTGTACTTCTGCTCTATATATCAGAAAAGCAATTCTTTGGGATTTGCCACGGTTATTTAAAAATTGTTGGAAATGCTACCATTTTATAGGGGTATTGATATTCACAGACAAGTGAGAGGACATTTTCACATTTTTGACAGAAGCCCCAGTTTTATCCTCAACCATGTTCCTTTTGGATACAGAAACATGGAAGACTCTACACAGGGTGAAGGGAGTCACAAAATAGACCAAAAAAAATGTACAGTGAGCACAGAAAGATAAGGTCATCCTCTTAGTAGGGACAGCTAGAGATACAAACAAAACCACACATACAAGGTGAAGTAAGTAAAGGGGTTTAATGGTGAAGTTTCTTGTATTATTCATTTTTTAAATTCTTTTGTCAAAAAAATCTGTACCTTTGGAGAAAATCTGTGTATCTCCATACACAGCCCATTCCCACTGCTGAAACTCCATGTTGTGATGTTCAAATTAATGTAAATTAATATGTTTGACAAATCTTCTTATTCTTTTTTTCCTTTCAGGGTAGGTCTGTCTTTATCTAAAGAGATGCTAGCAGGCTGCGGTGCTGGAGTTTGCCAGGTCATCATCACCACTCCTATGGAGATGCTAAAAATCCAGCTTCAAGATGCCGGGAGACTAGGTAATGTTGCCTTGGATCTTTCTTCATACATTACACTGATCTCTGAGAAATAAATTAATCTTCTCACTATGTGGGATTTCACTGTAAAACTCTTACATATTGCACCATTTTACCTTGAAAGAAACTTAATAGATGGGGAAAATATGCTCTGTACTCATCTCTCAAATTCAGGCATTGTTTCAGCTGTATTTCAACTATAATCTGTGTCACAGTTCCACAACACAACCCAGAATGCTGTAAAATAATGGCAGGACAGTTTTAGGAAATGTAGAAATCTGCAGTGCCTTTTGTATGGTTGAGGACAATAGAAATATAGTCAAAACACAAAAGACAAGATAAAATGAATTAATAAAGAATTAATAAACTGATCACTCCTGGAGAAAAATTTAAGTGGCTACAAGAGTTAATACTGACTTGATGAAGTATAATCAAAACAATCACACAGATCAATGTTTTCTTTGCCAAAAGCGAATCCTTTGTCATAATTGCAATCTAAAACCATAGAATTGCTATCATTGGAAAACGGGCTGCATACACTGATCCCATCCTGCCAGTTACATTCTCTTCTTTGAAAAGAGATTTGAAAAAGGAGAATGGAATTTGAAATTCTGATGATCTTATACAGATCATAATGACATATGAACCTAAATATGTTCATCAAAGTTTTATTCCTCTGCTGTGAATAAATTAGGAATTGTTCTAAAACATAAGACTTATTTGAGTACTCAGACTCATAATTACAAGTAGTTAATAGATTCTCAGGATTCTAATACTCAGATTTAAGTTCAAGTGAGATTTTTCAAAACAAGAAGTCTTATGTATTTTCTATTACCATTTCAGCATCTCAGCAAATTGTGAGCAGAGTTTCTTGTTCCACTTCTGGATGCAATCTTGTTACTGTCAACCCTGTCCTGACTAGAGCATACAATGTAGGACCTGTGGTTATCCCAAGGAAGATATCTGCCACCCAAATAGCAACTGAGCTTCTACAAACCCATGGCATCAAAGGACTCTATAAGGGTCTCGGAGCCACCTTATTGAGGTATATGGATTTTATGTTTTCCTAAGATTTTTTTCATTCTCAGACTAATTTTCTGCATTGCTTGAAAAAGGAATACATTTTGTCTTTCAGGGATGTTCCATTCTCTGTCATCTATTTCCCACTGTTTGCCCATTTGAATAGAGTAGGACAAGATTCCTTAGAGGGGAAAACAAGCTTCTTTCACTCTTTTCTTGCTGGGTGCATAGCTGGCTCAGTGGCAGCTGTATCTGTGAACCCCTGTGATGGTAAGAATAACTCTATGTTTGTCTCTGGGCTACTTTGTCATGGGGATGTGTTAGAAAAGGTTATTCCTTAAGGATAACCTATGAAAGCTAATTTATATTTTTATCTGTTAAGGGTTTCTTATATAGGGAAGACTATTGCTTTCATAATACAATAATAGTTCTGTGGAATGGATACATTTTGAACTATCCCTTACTCAAGTGATTAATTGACCAACATACAGTATCTCTGTAACACTTTTTTCCAGTAATAAAGACTCGTCTTCAGTCAATGGGCAAAGGAAGAAATGAGGAGAATTACAGTGGAATTATAGATTGTGCAAGGTAAAGCCTACAAAACAGTTCACATTTCTTGATTCTGAAGACAGCATATTGACTTCCACATACCGTATATACTCGAATATAAGCCGATCCGAGTATAAGCCGAGGTCCCCAATTTTACCCCAAAAACTGGGGTAAACTGGGGACTCGAGTATAAGCCGAGGGTGGGAAATGAGGCACCTACCGGTTGGGGAAACCTCCTCCTCAGCTGAGAAGGCTGGCGGCTCCCCGCCCGCCCTCTCACTGCACCGGCAGGGCTTCAGTCCGTAAAATGTGAAAAAGAAAAAACTCGAGTATAAGCCGTATATACTCGAGTATAAGCCGAGGGGCTTAAAAAAAAAAAACTTGAGTATAAGCCGTATAGACCCGAGTATAAGCCGAGGGGACGTTTTTCAGCACAAAAAATGTGCTGAAAAACTCGGCTTATACTCGAGTATATACGGTATTTGTCAGACTGATTTGAACTGATTTTTCAGTTGCCCTTAACTTACCCTGACACCTCTGTAGAAACAAATTAAAGTAATGAGTAACCAGTTACCCCAAGTGCACAGTTACAACATGTAGAAGCCAGTTTTATCTGATTCAGTCCAGGCTGCATAGTGGTGCCACACAGCCTATTCATGTGGAATATTGTCATTCAGAACTAGTTTTCCATATTAGTTCTGCACCAAAGAATGAACATTTGAATTGGCTTATAAAAATGCTGGAATCATACCACTTCTTGGTATGACACCACTCTTTTGTAGTACAGTGAGACACATATTGGCAAAGTCTTGATAAGTGTAAATAGAGAAATCCTGTTGGTAAATATTTAACATGTTGACATATGTTTAGGTAATATACTGCAGAATGTTTTAAACAAATTAGGTCTTATTTACTTTTTTTTTTTGTCTCCACAGGAAGATTTGGATGAAAGAAGGTCCTTCAGCTTTTTTAAAGGGGGCTAGTTGCAGAGCTCTTGTCATTGCACCTCTCTTTGGTATAGCTCAAGTGGTTTATTTCATTGGGCTTGGAGAATTTTTCATAAATGTATGCCAGAATGGGAAACTGTCCCCATAGACTTTCATTCATTGAATCTCCTGGAATATAATCACAAGAACCCAACTATCAAGAAACAATAGCAGCTCAGTCTATTGACAACTGGTGTGTTGTTTTTTCTGTTATTAAGCATGAAAAAGACAAAGCCTTTATAAAGACACCAGTCATAAAACACCATCTAAAATAGGGGTATATCTGAGTTTATGAAACAAGAATTCCAAGAGTGGAATGAGAATAACTACTTTGGATAAGTGGAAGGTTGAAGGAATATCTAAGGAAATGTTTTGTGTATATAAACAGAACAGGAAGAGAAAGAACTATCTGTGGGGCCAAATCTTTGCTGAAATGTTGAAAAGTGAATTAAGCATTTAGTTTTTCTTGGGGTTCCATAGATGCTGTTAATCTAACCCACTTGCTGTCTTTCCAGCTGTATGTCTGCTAGTGTCTCACTCACTTAATTGGGAACAAAGGTGTATGAATTTTTATAGATTGCGTTTTTAACTTTACCTACACTAAAGAATTTGATTCCTGTGGTAACTTAATACAAAATAATCCAAATATTACCAGCAAAGTAGACTAGTTCCTTAAATTTATTATTTTAAAAGTTATAAGTCATTAATAAAAAATGGAAAATGTGCCATTTAGAATCAAGTACAGTATAATTTAAGACTTCAGGGAAGAAATGGTGAACCAAAAGTACTGTAGCTCCGCTGAGAGCAAAGCCAATCACTGCTGTGGAATGAAGGGCCAGTGAGCGGACCAGTTCTTCGCAATTCCTTTTTGGACAAGGAGGACTTGGGATCATCCACAAGTGCTCCAGATAGTTGTTCCTTGTGAGGAGACAGCAAGAGCTTTACCTGGAGAGTTTTCAGGTCAGAGAGACAAGGAACACTATCTTAGCCTTAACTGCAGTAGACTCTTTTATGAATACAGGACTTGCATAATTTGTTTTTTAATAACTTTTGGAAATTTCTTGTTATCTGCTTTTCAGCTATTAAAAATCTTTGGAACAATATGTTTTATAGCACCAGGTGGATTTCCTTCAATTCTTAACTAAGTTTTACATACAAGTTATTTGATTCTTTTTTGGGAGGGAGTAATCAGTGAAAAGGTGATTAGAACGTTGTTTTTTGAAAGTTACAAACATACTAAGGGTCCAGATGGATTTCAAATAAAATTTTGAAATAAGAATCATTCTCATGGAAAAATGCTGTTATCTTGAATTGATAGGATTTTTGAAGGTTTTACACTATAGAGGGAAACAGAAGAAACTAAAGATTACAATTAAAGATTAATACTTAAATTTTACTTACTAATACAGAATGGAGCACAATACTTTCACATTGGTCATGTTAAAGGATATTTGTGAATAATATACTCAGAAGTTTAAGTTTAGGGGTGCTTGTATTATAGATAGACTGTGTTTAAAAGATGTAAGTGGAACAAGTTTTACTGGAAAAGATTAAGGCTGATTTGAAAGTGGATTTAAAAATGACAGACTACAAGAATGATGTGGAAAAAGATGCTACCCTAAATATACAAATGAAACCAGCTGTTGTCTTTACAATTAAAGGAGATATACAAATAAGAAACCAAAATAATGATGTCGATAACTTTCCTATCCTATTGGATTTACAAAAGAGGATTGTTAGTTTTGAAGACTTTTGTGAGAAAGGCAAGAAAAAATGAACTCAAATTCTAGAACTCTCTGAATGGATTAAAGAGCAAGATTGTTGAAAGTAAAAGGAAGGAATATTAAGTTGATTTATTTCATCAAATTTAAAACAGATATGTTATCTTCAGTAACCCTTAATGGACTTGTTGATCAGGATGGAAAGATGAAGTTTTAAGAATTTGTTTATAAATAAGAGATGAGATACAGGAAGAAGAGATCACTTATTTCATTTTAAGAGAAGGTAATAAGTTACAAAAAATGCTTATATTTGTGATAGAGGAGGAAGTCATTTCTTTTTTTTTCTTTTCTATTTTTCTATTCATTTTCTTTTTTTCAGTTTGTATTAGTGTTTATCTTTTTAATTATAATATTTAATAAAATTACTATAAAAAAAGAACCAAGTGTAATTTAACTGGATTATTGATATTATTATTGTTGATTGTACAATAAACTGCTAAGCATTTTTTTAAAAAACAGGCTTTACATTCTAGCTGTTATAGATCATTTGTCATTGACCTTGTCTAAGAAAGTGCAAGAGTATGGGGGATCATTCTTTCCAAAGACCTATATGTAGATTTCGGAACATTATGTGCCTTGCGTTATATCCCTGCACTTAATCGACTACAATAAGTTTGAGATAGGATTGGGAGTTTGAGAAGAGATCACAGTCAGGTAGTGTGTTCCAAGCGTTAACAACTCTGTTATAAAAGTCATATTTTCTGCAATCAAGATTGAAGCGGTTAATATTAAGTTTGAATCTATTGTTTGCTCTTGTATTATTGCAATTGAAGCTGAAGTAGTCTTTAACAGGAAGGACATTGCAATAGATGATTCTGTGTGTTAAACACAGGTCTTGTCGGAGTCAGCGGAGTTCTAAATTTTCTAATCCCAGGATTTCAAGTCTGGTGGTATAAGGTATTTTGTTGTTTTCAGAGGAGCGGAGAACTCTTCTTGTAAAATATTTCTGGATGCGTTCAATTGTATTAATGTCAGAGATGTGGTATGGGTTCCAGACAGGTGAGCTGTATTCAAGAATAGGTCTAGCAAATGTTTTGTATGCTCTGGTTAGTAGTGTAGAGTTTTTGGAAAAGAAGTTATGCAAAATTAGGTTTACAACTCTTAGAGCCTTTTTTGCTATGTAGTTGCAGTGGGCTTTGGCACTTAGATCATTTGATATGAAAACTCCAAGGTCTTTAACAGGGTGGGGGTCATCTGTAAGGTAATGTCCATCAAGCTTGTACTTAGTGTTTGGGTTCTTTTTTCCAATATGTAAGACTGAGCATTTGCTGGTTGAGATTTGGAGTTGCCAAGTTTTAGACCAATCGGATACAAAGTCAAGGTCTTTTTGAAGGGTAGAAGTATTGTTGGTGGTGTTAAATAGTTTGACATCGTCAGCAAAGAGAACACAATAACTTGAGATATGGTCACAGAGATCATTTATGTATAGTATGAAGAGCGTTGGTCCAAGAACACTGCCTTGAGGAACGCCACTTTTGACAGGAACAGGATTTGATAGAGCAGTGCCAATTTTGACCACTTCTTGTCTGTTTGACAGGAAAGCAGTTATCCAATTGTGAAGAGGTCCTGAAATGCCATAGGATTTTAGTTTTAGGAGAAATTTATCATGTACTACTGAGTTAAAAGCTTTGCAGAAGTCTATGTAGATTGTATCTATTGCTTTGCCTTGATCAAGATTAGTAGTCCATATGTTTTTGCAGTGGAGAAGTTGTAAGTTATATGATAATTTTTTTCTGAAACCAAATTGTTTATTAGAGTAGGTTGTTTGTTTCTAGATGGAGGGTAATGGATTGGTTGATGATAGATTCCATTACTTTGCAGGTGATGCAGCATAGAGAGATTGGTCTATAATTTTCAACTAGGCTGGGATCTCCTTTTTTGAAGATAGGGATGACTGTGGCTAGAGACCAAAGTTTGGGAAGGGAACTAGTTATGAAAGCTTTATCAAAGATTATGCTTAGGGGTTCTGCTATATTAGTGGAAATTTTTTTAAGAAGTATGCACATAGTCCATCAGGCCCAATAGATAAAGATGGTTCCAGTTTGCAAAGAGCTTTTTCAACATTATCTTCTGTGAAGTCTATATGTGTTAAGCTGTTGTACTCATTGTTGGTACAATTGGGGAATGTCGGATATGTGCCATCACTGTTAACAAAGACTGAGCCAAAGAATGTGTTAAAGAGGTTTGCTTTAACTGTTTCATCATTACATTCTTTTTCGTTAGATTCTTTTAGTGGTGGGATGGATCTTGATTTTTTAAGTTTATTGTTCACAAAATTATAAAAAGCACGATTGGAATTTGTGCGCAGAAGGTCTTCTTCTTGCTTGGTGTGGTAAATGGTGCATTCAGTTTTTATTTGGTTGCAAATATTTCTGTAGCGGTTTTTGAAGTTTGCTACATAGCCCTTTTTGTTTCTTCTCCAGAGGGATTTTTTTTAGATTGAAGCTTTTTTATTGATATGGGTAATTTGTTTTTTTTTTATTTTGGTGGTGATTTGTGGTACATATAGTTTGATGATTCTATTGATTTCAAGTAGGAAAACTCTAGAGTGGTCTTCGGCAGTGATACAGGTTGAGAATAGATTTTGCCAGTCAAGAGATGAGAGATTGTTGTTTATAAGATCATAGTTGGCTTTTTTGAAATTGTAGTTAGAAGTACTATTATTATGACGATTTATGTGAGGGCGTATATTGAGACAAAAGTCTATCATGCAGTGGTCACTGTTGGAAAAGGGTTCTTTATTTGTAGTCCATAAATTGAGTTTGTGTTATTGCAAAAGATGAGGTCAAGGCAGTTGTTGAGTCTTGTATTGTTAGTTACTAGTTGTTCAAGACCTAGGTTACTAGTTGTTCAAGACCTAGGTCTTGAACAACTAGTAACTCAAACTCCCAAAACTCAAACTCAAACTCCCAAAAGCTTTAACCAAAAACTGTCTACCACTGACCTCACCCCATTCCTAAGAGGACTATAAGGGGCGTGCATAAGAGCACAAAAGTGCCTACCGTTCCTGTCCTATTGTTTCCTTTCATTATATATACGCTTATATGTTGTATAGTTGTTTCATGCTTATGCTTATATATACTGTTGTGACAAAATAAAATCAAATAAAAATAAAAATGTTCAAACCAGTGCAACAACAATCTATGTATATGCATTTTGCTTTTCTGAGGATTGCAGTGTATCTTTCTACAGCATGCTAAGGATTACGTTTCAAATAGACAGGACATTTTTTTTAAAAAGTATTTTAGTGTACTTTATTTTAAAATGTCATTTAAATGTTAAGTTCTTGGTCACTGAAGACAGAAATAGTAGGAAAAGTTTAACTCTAGTTTTTCCAGTCAGAAAGCAGAACTTAAGACTTCATTCCATGGAGGCTTTGATCTGACTTTAGTAAAGAAAAAGGGGTTATTTTATTTCTTGACTCTTTTTGTTGTGAAACCTCAGAAAAATGAAAGTCACAAAAATGAGCAGCCTATTATATTTTACTGTTCCGTCTTTGAATAAATGGACAGATCAAACTCGTGGATATGCTACCCAACTTATTTATTTTAGTTGTTGCTGCTCTTTAGCTGTTGCTGTGCGTGACAGATACAGAGAACCGAGACCTCAAGAGTTATGTAGCTTCTAGAACATTGCACAATAACCAGCACCACTTGCCTCCTGCACACAGTCACTGTAATCAGTGTTGCATTTCCCACATTTGCAGCTCACTGCCACAGGATAGGAATAGTAAGAGACAGCATGGTGTTGACAGCCAGGTATCATCACAGTCCTGTACACCAGTTCCTTGTACGTACACACATCCTGGGATAGGGCACTCCGCCTCCGGAGCAGTAGCTTCTTAACATTACTGTCCTGTAACAAAATGCCAACGGTTATTCTGCCTTCCTAATAGGCTTTGTTTAAAATTAGCCTGATAAAGTTGGATTCTGCTCTCCACTGTGCTCTTCCTAATCACTATGCAACTGAAATTAGAAGGATCCTTTCATCATTATGGGAGCTTTTCAAACTAAAAGTCAAGCAAGAGCAATCTTGCTGATATGAGAAAACAGTTAAAACTGATCCTGTATAAAAATATTATGAACTGTTTGAGCTATTAGAAAAGAATGTGCTTCGAATGGGCGCTTTGCTTGGAAGGGCAGTTGCTCAGAGATAGCACCTACTGTGCGTGCAGAAAGTCCAAGTCCATCTTTGGACAAGACTTAGGAAGATCAACTGCAGAAACTCTGGAGAATTGACTACCAGACCAATGTGATTGAGCACAAATGGGCTATAAAAGGAAATCAAATGTCAAGTTTTTTAATTAGACTTATCACAAAAATCTAAATTTCAAGGGTTGCTACTACAGAACCATCGATTAAGTTATTTAGTCATTGTTACTTAATTACTCATTGTGGTTTACTATTTTAAAAAAGTAAGAACAATTTAAAAATGAAGCAGATCATAAGAGTCCAGAAGACAAGTTCTATAAACAGTAAAATATCCTACTGGGGCTCAATCATCACTTTACAGCATGGCCTGGGGGGAAAGTTACATTTTCAGTGACTTTCTGAACATCTTCAAACAGGAATCCATACAGACCTCTGGAGGGCATGCTGTTTCAGACAACAAGTGCTAAGACTTTCTTCTAGATAGATTACATTACTTTGTCAAACAGACCTGAATTGCATTCACTGTGCTGGACCTCACTGGACAGATAGCAACTTTCAGAGATAATTAGTTACTCAAACATACATTTTGATTTTGGGGGGGGGGGGAGAATCTGTTTCTACAAATCTAGTGTTTCTACAATTTGCAAACTAATGCCCTAATTAATTAGGATAAGAAGGAAAGGCTTTTGGTGTAGTCTGTCTCCCAGAGAAGGGGAGAAAGGAATTTGGGAAGTGTTGGAGAAGGTCAGTAATATATTAAAAAGAGCACAATTCTCTAATAGTATCTTAAACAACTGGTAAGATTGAAATCCTGCTGTATTTTGCATATTAACCACTTTTTTTAGACACAACTTGAGAAAATAAGGAATAATCATCCTTGAAGGGGAATGTAATATTAAAAGAAATTTCAAATTATCTTCTCTTATTATAGTAGATAACTTATTAAAAGTTATTCTTGTAAATTTCTTCCCACTATTCATCCTCTTAAAGTAGGAATGAAAAACTATCAATGGCCAGCATTGTGTGTCATGTCTAGGATTCCATTCTACATGTGAGTGCTAAGTCTTAAGACACCCAATTTAGTATGTCACTTTTTCCCCAAATTAAAAAAAAATGCAGAAAAAAATCAAAGTTTGGGGTGCAATGTCATTAATGGGAAAGGCCTAAAATACATGCCAGTAGGTCAGCCATTTGCAGGTGGGAAAGTCATAACACTCTGGTGTTAGTCTAAATAAATGGAATACGAAAAAAAAACATTTCTAAAGTGCAGAACATGATTCCGTTCATATTCTGCTAGCACTTCATCTTCTGGTGGTCCCAATCTGCCCAAAGCCCCAAATATCCATGCTCAGATATATGCTCAAGAAGGATTATAAGGAGAGACTCAGAAGTATCTTATAAAACCATATCCACTTACCCAGGTCATGCAGAATCCTTCACAGATGGTGGTGTTGATAGCTAAGCAGTAGCCACATTCCCTCTTCTCCACATGGATGACATAGTCAACAGGGATACAAAGAGCCAGACTTTGCCCCAAAGTCAAGGCAAAGACTAGGGGCAGAGAGATGGAAAGGACAGGATTCATGCTGGATATAAAGATAAATCAAAACAAAATATCACTAGGATAGGTCTAACAGGAACAGAAACCAGCTCCTATCAACACCCATTATACCTTTCCTGTCTCTATTCCCCCAGTTCTATATTACTAGAAATCAGGGGCAATTAATCTCATGCTAAATTGAAGGAAGGCACACTGAGATAATTCCCTACTTAAGCACTACAGTATACAGTGCATAGATGAGAAATACACCAGGGTTTTTTCCCCCTAGGTGGCTTTCTAGCTTCCTCTAATATGAATATACAGGCAGTCTCCACATTGGGGTTGTCTTCCTTTTTCATCTTAGAATAGAATAGAATAGAATAGAATAGAATAGAATAGAATAGAATAGAATAGAATAGAATAGAATAGAATAGAATAGAATTTTATTGGCCAAGTGTGATTGGACACACAAGGAATTTGTCTTGGTGCATATGCTCTCAGTGTACATAAAAGAAAAGATACGTTCATCAAGGTACAACATTTACAACACAATTGATGATCAATATATCAATATAAATCATAAGGATTGCCAGCAACAAGTTATAGTCATACAGTCATAAGTAGAAAGAGATTGGTGATGGGAACGATGAGAAGATTAATAGTAGTGCAGATTCAGTAAATAGTCTGACAGTGTTGAGGGAATTATTTGTTTAGCAGAGTGATGGCTTTCGGGAATCTTGATTTTATAATCAGGATTCTGTACTTCTAAGGCTCAAAATAAAGTAACTAGGTCTGAAAATGAATATATGTAAAATACTCAGCCAATAATTAGAGCATTTCCATATACCCAGATGTTTGCACACATGGATGCCTTCACACACACATACACACGTTATTTTTTTTACCCAAAACCAGACCTATTTTTTTTACTATTTCCCCCTTGTTGTAATATTGCTGATGCTGTAACATTATTGCTTTGACACTAAGGTATAATAATCAAAAATGAGAACAGATCTGCATTGTAGTTCTTATCCCACTCTCTAACTCCATAGAAACTTTGCTAACAAGGAAGAACTGATGGTTCATCTTTATGCAACAAGGAACAAATATATATTTAAAACAAAGGAAAGGGGATAGAAGTTTTGCATGGAATGAGAAAGTAAGCGAAGTATATTTCATTCAGCTTGGGCAGAAATCAAAAAGGTGCCCACCGGGATATATAAGATTTTAGTGAAACACGGGCTTCTAGGGTTGAGACAATTCATTGATTTAACAGGCCATGGAATCAAATACAACATTATTTTTTTAAATGTGGAGAAAATAGCAGCTTAACAATCCATCAAAATGTACCGGTACAGGGCAGTGATCAGCCATTGGAGGGAGGGGTAATGTCAGGCATGGCAGCTTATTGCTAGGACAGAAGGAAGCACTGGAAAACATTAGCTCTGAAAACAGCAATTTTGAATTAGAGTTGGAAAACATGGATGCAGTATGAACTGGGTTGGAAGTGGGAGCAGGATGATGTCATCAGATCCTTTAATCAGGATCTGAGTGCTGAGTGGCTCACACTAGCAATGAGCCAAATAAAAAGTGAAGAATCTGTCCCAACTCTTTTCCACCACTTCCAATATTGGAAGCCAGCAATATTTTTTTTTCTTATTCTGTTCTCTATTCTGTTCTTCTTTCTATTCTATGTCTAATATTTTTAAAGAAAAAATGTTTCTTGCAACAGGTGACTTCCTAACGTTTGATTTTATACTAAGCTGATTTCTGGTGAACATTTTCTAATTTGTCAATGTTCTTAATGTGTGACATCTGAATAATTAGTGCTCTATTTCAGCTTCACAAGCACACATATACCCCAATTGTTGCCAAATGATGTTATGCAGGCAATTGTTTATTCAATGTGACCAATATTTATGCCACATACAGTTATATCTAGTTCCTAAATGTAGGCATTCAAACTCATTTATATTGAATTTCATCTCATTGTTCAAATGTACTGAAGTGGTTTCAGATTTTGATTATATTTTCTCTGCCATTATACTTTCCAAATACATTCTGCTTATATCCAGAATTTGTAAACTAGTAAAGCCACTGACAGAGAAAAAAGCTTGATTAATGATAGATCAAATGCTGAAGAATGACGTAAATCAAGAATAACAGACAGTATAGTAAATACTTTTTGTTAAAAAAACTTCCCTCACAACAAACAGAATCCTGCTTAGGAAATGTTTCTGGGAGATAATCATGTTATTTTACAGCCAAAATACACCTATTTTGTGGCACCTCAAAAACAAAGCAGTATGTATTGTAAGTTTGTATTGTTGAACACCACATGTTTCAGTCTACAAATATACAGTAATTTTTTCCAGATTCACACATACAGAGGCATATAAAGCCAGGGACACATACCTATCAACTCTGCTGGGCTGTCCAAACTCAGAACACCTCAGAAAAGGAGAATCAGTCACTTGGCTACACAGTCTTTTCTTCATACAGTCACCCTATGTGTCTTTGACTTTGCTTCTGAGAAAATGCACAGTTCAGACGCTGGGTGCATTTTATATTCTCCAGGTTAATTCCTGGCTGATCTACTGTTTATATAATTGCATTAATTGCTCCTTCTAATCTCAGTAGTATCTACTGCAGGAGTCATACAGGATTCATTCCAAGGAAATGGAATTGGAAGAAGTGGAGTTAAAATATCTCTGCCTGGCAACTGAATTGTAGTTAATATTAATTACTTTAAAATTAATTATTTATTCTCCATAAAACAGAAATACATATTTCTGAGTCTATGTACATGCTAGTATTGGGATTGAAGTCTTTTGCCATGCCCAACTTTCATGCAAAGACTTTATTGTACTAGAACTGATGTTACCTGGTTTGAGTAATGAAACATCTGCAAGAAAACAAGCAAGCTCAGAAAGCACAAAATATTCTCCTTTATTAGTACTTCATTGTACAGCTGAGCTCACACAACTTGGCTGATCAACTGCAAAACTCTGCCAAGTCAAAAGCCACTCTGGAATTCTGGGATTTAACATCAGTTGAGGTTGGCAGCTAAGATGATTTATTCTTGGCTCAGCTCTGGTGCAAGCCAAATTGCAAAAGAAGGTCATCTGTATTTTTACATGGGCGACGTTCTGAAAGTTGGGGAAGTTTGTTTCTCATTTTTGCTCACCCATCTGGCAGGTCTTTTAATGCTGGCTTGCTTCAGCAGAAGTGGAAACCCCCAGATGAAAACAGTGCAGAAGAGCAAGCAGGCTATCAAACTGCTGGATCTTTATGTATTTCTTTTTCTTTGTGGAATCAATGGTGAGATTTGGGTTACTCAAATATTAAAAGGGTCTACAATAAGTCCCAGTTCATGAAGTCTACAAAGCTTGGACATGACATACTGTAAAACAAATAGCACTGCTTCTAGGTTTCTATTGGTCAAGTGATGGGACAGTTTGATTGGCATACTATGTTCTCAGTATTTCTTGGTTAACATAAGGGAAGAATATAGGTATGAATTTTCAGACTGCTTAAGGATTGGAAAATGGAAACATTGCCCTGTAGAAATCCCCATAAACTCTTGTACAGACATCATCTCCAACGTAGTGGTTACTTAGTGAGGGATGTATATGGAATAATGGTGCCAAAATTCTGATACACAATGAACACAACTAAAAAAATACATAATTTTCTGCACTTCATTTTATTTAGCAAAACAGTAAGTTCATCTGATCACGGGGAATTTGAGTTATTCTATTCTTCAGGTCATAATTCTTAGAACCTTTAATAGATTTTTAATGAGAAAATTTGCCTAAATGAGAAAAGTAGATTGAATGTCTGGGACCAGCACTAATTTATTTCTTATCCTTCCTTGTTGATTGCATAGCAAGCATGCTATGAAGAATGTGACTATTACAATTATATAAACTCAGATATATAATTCAAAGGAAATGGATAAAGTATGAGAAGGGAGGAAGAGTCTTAGAAATATTGGTCAACCCTTCTATTTAGTTTAATAGAACACTCATTAAAATTACATGTAATAACCGAAGGACACCAAAATATAATTATAAAATTATCCTTCTGCTTTACTTTGCAGTGTAATTATAGGCTATTACTAGGCTGATTTCTGGAAATGTGTATGGTATCTAGGAATGCTGAGTAGTTTAATAATGGAGGTTATAATTTTTAACCTTTTTTTGTACACACTTTTTTATTTATTTCCATTAGCATTTATTCCAAGATAATTTGCAAAGTTAAATTGTACTAAAAGAAGTCAGGTATACTTCCGCATTGATTAGCCAAAGTTCTTGTAGAAAATATTTGAACTTTATAAAATTAATAATAATAATAATAATGAGAAACAACTATTATTATTTATATGGCACTTAATAACCCTCATACCACCTCAGTTGAAAAGTTCTCGTTTTCTGAACTAAAAAAACAAGCAAGATTCCAACATATAGCAACATTATCCATGACTGTGACACTACACTTCTATATATGTAATTTTGGTTTGTTTCAGATATTCTCAGAATTCTTTTCCAGAAAAGTTTTGTCCAGTACCTACATCAATATGATCAATCAGCTTTATATTTAATCTTGCTGTCTAGATTCATTCATTGCACTAAATTACAATGGTTTTGGTTTTATTTTTATTTTATTTTTTTAATTTACATTTATATCCTGCCCTTCTCCGAAGACTCAAGGCGTCTTACATTGTATAAGGCAATAGTCTCATCCTATTTGTATATTTATATACAAAGTCAACTTATTGCCCCCCCCAACAATCTGGGTCCTCATTTTACCTACCTTATAAAGGATGGAAGGCCTGGTGGGACTCGAGCCTGCAGTAACTGCAAGCAGCTGTGTTTAATAACAGGCTGTCTTACAGCCTGAGCCATACCGCGGCCCTTTGGTTTTGTTTTAACTTAAGAGTATTGGATGGGCCTATGCATTATGGTGCATAAACCATGTTCTATGTATGCAGCCCATTGTGGTTTAGT
Source organism: Ahaetulla prasina (assembly GCF_028640845.1). Classification (NCBI taxonomy): domain Eukaryota; kingdom Metazoa; phylum Chordata; class Lepidosauria; order Squamata; family Colubridae; genus Ahaetulla; species Ahaetulla prasina. The sequence goes on along the minus strand of NC_080541.1, from coordinate 186,992,447 downwards.
CAATAAACCATAGCATAATATAACAAACCTAATTCAAATCTATTTAATGCTATCTATTAAATTAATGACTTCTCCAAGGGTCACTAAAATCTGAAAGTGCCAACCAATCTGGTTCTTGCCATTTAAGTATGAATCATTCAGTTTTAACCTTTCTTTTAACCAAAACAACTAGACACTGACATCAGTCATTTACACTTTCATGAAATGGAAGTTACCATTTCTATATTGCTATCGAATAAGTAATCCCATCCAATTGAAATAACAAGCACTAGATGTGCTCCAGTGATAAATAATGCTACAGAAAATGCAAAAGATTAATATTAAAAAATCAGGCACTTTAAAGATATCACAAATGTTGCATAAATGTAAGATTTACTGAAAAAATAAGCAGTTATGCTTTTGCTTCCTGTAAAGAATTAGATTTGAATAGGAAGTGGGAACCATATCTATTGTATCATGTGTTAAGTGGATGTAAATCCAGTAAGTTGACAGGAAGCAGAATCTTAACCTAGAATGTCTTAAAAGCAGTTTAGAAAAACCACCTGCCAAAGAATTCTGGTTTTATCATTGACATAGGAATAGAAATTGTTATACTTGTTGCTTGTTCTGCAGAGGTAAAATTTCAGATATTATTTACAGGTTTTTAAACACCTATAGTTAATTGAAATTTTCCAATATTAGCTGCAAAATTACATACTTATTTAATATGGAAGTTCGGCATTGCATTGCATAAGATCAATTTAGATTTTAAAATTACTATAAATAATGTTAAAATATTATCATAAATTATCTTTCAAAGACATTTCCTTTATCTGTAATTCTTCCAGTCACATATATAAGTTCTGCCTTTCTCCACAGTTTATTGGAGATTTTCTAAAGTGAAACTAGAAATGGTATAGGGTTTCCTGAGCAGTGAAACAAAGGTTTCCTGAGCAAGGGGTGGACTAGAAGACCTCCAAGGTCCCTTCCAATTCTGTGATTGTTAGAAATTGGGGATAATCATACCTTCCATGTAGCCTTGGTTCCTACTTGCTACTGAGTTCTGATTCTAACCATCACAGCTGCCCATGATAGAAGCAAAAACAAAAGCATTACAATGATGGATATGTAACTACGCAAATAACTTGATGAACTACTGTTACAGATACCTCCCAGAACACATGAATCTGAGTGTGAAGAGCAGGGACAGACATTCACTGTAGGATTTCAGTGCTTTGGTTTACGTATTTTAAAAGCCATCACTTGCATACATTTTTTGATTGACTATAACCCATTGCAAGTGTACATTTATGCATCGGGTGGGAGGGAGATCTTGAAGAGATAGCACAAGCACTTGACTAGTATTCGTGTGTGTGAAGAGTGGAACTATGGAATGAACTTAAGGGAGTTGTTAAAGATGAATGTTAAAAGAGATTGCCAAAGAGGAAGAAACTAAACTTTCTGTTTGTAAACTGTATGTCAGAAAGACAAAATATTAGGAAGGCACTCAACAAAGAGCAATAGAGACACTGGTAAAAGGCAGTATTTCAACAAATTCAAGATAAAAATGGACTTCGGGGAAAAAAAGGAAAATCTTTCAAAGGAATCAGGAGAACATTCTAAACTCAAATTGGTTATGCTAGAGGACACCAATGGACAGATAATTTATTCGAAGATCAAAGAAAAATTGAAAGGGTGTACTGAAATATTATGTCAACTTCAAAGATATCTGAGAAGATATGCCTAACTACAACTTCTAGTAATAGAAGAGGAAGTTAGATCAGCACTCTGGTCAGTACCAAATTGTAAGACTATAGAAACTGATATTCACAAAATTATGGCAAGCAACAAAATTTGTGCTAATTGCTGTTCTTGTGAGTTTTCCTTCTATTTAACCATCCACACATGTATTTGAGATAGATGGCTATATAAAACAAATAAATAAATGTTTTAGGAAACGGGTATCTCTGGAAACTTAAGAATATTTATTGAGGAATGCTAAGTTAAATCTTTGAGTTATGTGCTGTGCTAACAATCTTGTTTTTTATGTTCCAGTGCAAGTGAGGAAATTGGTACTGATGAATTATACCAAGGGTGAAATGCTCCTGGATTGGACCGGCTTGCGCGATCTGGTAGCGATGGCAGCTGCTGGTTTGGAGGACCGGTAGCAAAAATCCCTGGCCTCGCTCCCCTGCCTCTGCTGAGCCCCACCATCAGCAGAGGTTTTTTTTTTACTTTTAAAAGGTTTTGCTTCAGCCGAAACATGCCTTTAAAAGTTAAAAAAAGCCTTTGAGGATCCCACCCCTCAGCTGAGATCGGCAGAGCCTTTAAATTTTAAAAAAAATATTTAAAGGCTATTCTGGGGATCTCACCCGAGTTCCTATCAGCAGAACCTTAAAAAACATGTTTTCTGTAGAAAACATGTAGAAAACCTCCTTCTAAGAGATTCTAAGGCACTTACCTGATTACTGATGACCTCATGGTTTTTTCCCAGCCGGAAAGCTCCAGTTTCGCTTTCAGCACCAGACAGAACTAATCTAAACTTAGCTAATCTATTTCATCACTGAGTGATTAATGCTGTCTGGCTTTCCTGGCTGAGGAACTCTGGGAATTGAAGTCCACAATAAAATAAAATAAAATAAAATATTTGTGCAGCTTTCTGAGATTTGGTGTGTTTCTGTAGTGTTTCACTCTATACACAAACACAAAATCTCAGAAAGCTGTATGTGGTATTTTGTGTGTTTGTGTGTCAGTGTGTATGTGTAAAGTGTGAAAGTTGGTTTTTGAGTTTTTGTGGCTGTGTGAAGTGCAGCTGCTTTTACACTGTGTGTGTCAGTTGTGTTGTGTTGTGTGTGTGTAAAGTGTGAAAGTTGGTTTTTGGTACCTCTTATTGTTTTTTATACTTTGTTTATTATTATTTATTGTTATTGGCCATGCCCACCCAGCCATCTGACCACCAAGCCACACCCACCAATTAAGCCACGCCCACAGAACCAGTAGGGAAAATTTTTAGATTTCACCCCTGAATTATACTGTTTATATACAATCTGGAATTCTAAAATATTAAGTTGACTTTGGCTCCATTTTGTTTTAATTTTTATATTTGTAGCAGATAAGCACAATAGGAAAAGTTTGAATTAAAATTTCCCTCCCTCCCTTCTTCCTAGTGAGGATAGGTCTGCTTCTGAAAGAAGGAATGAAACCCTTAGTCATACAACTTTAAACTACAATTAGAAGTCATATTAGGAAAACAGTTGCCACTCCTGATTTTTACTTCCAAGAAGACAACACAAGTCAGATACTCCCCAAAAGTTAGATAGTGGCAGTGAAAACTACCAAGCCACTAACTCAAAGCAGGAGATGGGACCAAGGTGTGAGCATCCCGGCTTCCAAGACAAGCTTTGAGACTCACCAGGTTTTCACCGTACAGGCACCGTGTTAAGACAATATATATGAAAATGTAAGAGATCAAAATATGTATTTTAAACAATATGAATATTATGTAAACTAACTTTAATGTTAAGGCTGAAAGAAAATTCAACATTCAAAGATTGAGGCCATTTTTTGAGTTTTAAAATTAAGTAGCACTGACTGTCTATTACTTCATTGAACCAGTTGAATGTATTTTAAATCAAATATTCTTTTTGCTAAAGAATGATTTTATTATCAGTACTTTAACGTATTGATTTTTCTTTTTTTTAAAAAAAATAAATATTAAAGATTTTAATAGTAAAAAATAAAACAAACTGAAAAGAAGCAAATAGAGATTAAAAGTGCAGAAAAAAGAGAAAAAACAAAAAAGTTGAAGTAATTTCTATATAAGTACAAGCAACTTAGTATTTCTCTGCCCCCCTTGATATTACATTATAGAAATCACTTCTTTCTGCATCTCAAACTTTATCCATTCACAAATCCAAATGTCATTACAATTTCTGTCCTGAATCAGTAAAAAATCCAGAAAGGATTCCCAGAATGTAGTATTTGTTTTAACTCTGATCAAACAGTTCAAATTTATATTCCTTTCCTTCGCGCCTAACATTCATCATCTTTGCATCATTAAGATGCTCCTTTAAGATTTGATACTTATGTATCTTGTACCTTATGATTCTTGATGAATGTATTCTTTTATGTACACTGAGAGCATATGCATCAAGACAAATTCCTTGTGTGTCCAATCAAACTTGGCCAATTAAAAATTCTATTCTATTCTATTCTATTCTATTCTATTCTATTCTATTCTATTCTATTCTATTCTATTCTAATCTCATGTACAAGACTCATTTATATTTTAACTTTAAAACACATGGAGTTCTGGCTACTTGACTTTGGAAAACCTCAGGATGAATTTAGTTGTACTGGGAGAAGTGGAAAACATGGGCAACTGTTGGATTCAAATAAGTTTCTTTTTACAGTAATATTTTTGTTGTTTTGATCACACTTTACTTTTTGTAATCTAGCATGAATATTGATTATTGACTATGGATATTCTGAATTTAAAATGCTTTACTGAATAAAGATTGTAATTCTTATTTGTATCTATACTATTTTTCCAATGGTGTAGTTTGCTTAAAACTTTAACAATGAACATTAATGCTGCTTGAGAAGTCACATTTGTAGCGTCAGAATGTTTTTAATTGTCCAAAAATGATGAGACAGGTCCCAAAATTATGTGTTGACAATGAAAATGCATCACTAATAAATGAGAACGTTTGTAGCTCAGGGTTGACATGAGGAGTCCTTGGTGCTCTCTGAGCTGGTTTGAATTCTTGCAGATGTTTCATTACCCAAACGAGGTAACATCATCAGTGCTAGTCTGCATCAAGATGTATCAAGAATTTAATTTAATCTTAGCACGATGTGGTATGAAGATGATATACTTCAAAATTATCACCCTTTAATACAACCTAAGCAATTTAGATTGATTTATTTTCCTAGGAAAAAAACACTTGAATCTTAATCCCATTTTATGAAAACATCACTAGGAAAGCTATAAAGGACTGTGTTTTGGGATGTAGCTAACAAGACATTTAAATCCTTGTGCTAATTAGGAATATGACTTAACTCAGTGTCAGAAAATAAAATAATTTTATTACCACAATGCATTTTCAGTAACAATTAATAATATTTTGCTTCCCACTTCGAAAAACTTCTCAGTTTGAGACTGTTTCAATTATAGTACTGTACTTATGTAAATAACGTGAACCTTTAATTCTTTAAACTATATTTTCAATAATATTAATAATGGTAACATTCATATTTGCTTACAGTAATTTCTACCTGTAGAATATATGGGAAGGTAACAAAGGGTTAAGGGAAGAAATCTTGCTTCGCTTTTCTACTGAGGAAGTATGGGTTATTACTTCTGCTTACTAATTATTGTTCTTACACAAGTGAAATCCTTAAGGGATGGATGTGTATTCTTCCCACATATAACTGTAGCTACAAGAAATGGGTTGCTCTATAAGATAAGCTTTTAAGAGATGTGTTCAATATATAAAGTATTTTCAAAAGAATTGGGATACATTACTATAAAAATGAATGTTACTGAAACAAAATATACAAAGTAAACATGTGTGAAGCAGAGCTGCTTTGCAGAGCAATATTGACTCTGATCACCAGAGTATTTCATTCCAATGCAGGCAATGAGATGGGCTTCACTGTAAATATCATTAGAAATACAGTATGTTGCAAAACAATAGACACAGTAGTGGCCTCTTCAACATGTCTAGCCCTTATTGAGATTAGGATTAGGGATTGGGATCCACTTTGCAAAACAGTTTCAAAGGGCATGTCAATCTATATGCCTACTGAGGCTTCACACAATATTAATAGAAAAGTAACTTTGAATATAAATATATTATCTAACTAAACTATTAATTCTTCTAAAAAGAAAAAAAAGATTTGATTTAAATAAAGAGCTTTCCAGCTTCTTTCATTTTTTTTCTTCTGTCGATTTTGGAGATTGCAGTCCATCCTGCCTCTTGCATCTTTCTTACAGTGGCAAGTTTCATTGAAGATCCTGGAGTTTTCAGAATAGATGGAGCTTGAATCTATAGATAAAATACTTGACTTAGTATTTGGTAAATAGTCATTTTGAGGTCAAATTTGGCTTCCAGGAAATTACTAAAATACCTGTTTTGGTGTCCTGATGCATAGATGAGAAGATTCTGAATAGTCTTTATTCAGCTTTTTAAACATTTCTTGTTCTGTTACAATACTCTTGGGGAAAAATAATAGTTAAAATTAAATATTTGCATCTACTGAATCCCTTCTTTCATGTTTCATTATATATTACATCCTGCAAAAACTAAATTATATCTAATTTAACGTGTTGTATTAGCCATTAAAATGTACTATTCTTTCTCTCTCTCCCTCTCAGTTCACAAAGAATGTGATCTAAATTCTTAGAAGGAAAGGAGACCTATTCTTTGTCATCTCCTCCATAGTAATCTCCATTGCCCTTGTTGCTTCTGAAGCATTATAGAAGGAAGCTATATTAGTCGATGGTGGGGGGAAAATTTTGGGGTTTTTTGCTTTTACAGTATTAATGTAGGGCTTCTGTGTATAGGAAATAAAAATGTGGACATGAAATATATATTACAATGAGTAAGTTCCTCAAATCTGTAATCAAAAGTAACCTAATTATATGCCAATATTCCTGGAATATATGATTCAGGCAGTTGGTGAACATTGTTTAGAAATCCAGTTTTCTAAACAATATTTCATTCTGTGAAATCAGTTAATAAAAGTCTTAGCAGTCTAATTAGGCAGCATGACATTTATAAATGAGAAAAGTAAACAAGTACCATTAAAATCAAGAACAAATACAAAAACAAACGTTTTAGAAACGTTTGGAGGAAAACATTGAATGCTTAAAAGAAGTCTGGAAGGAACTCCAGATAAATTAATTGGGAATTTTAATACCGTAGTATCAAGTATCAAATCATTAAGTGGAATCCTATAGCACTGAAGAATAAAATATATGCCCAGTTGGCCATCCTTTTATTACATAAAGACAGATTCCATTTCACTTAATTCAATGAGTGTGAATGACCACCCTTAGATATTGGAAAAGTAATTTCCAAATGAAAATCCAATGCATCCTACAAGAAACAGAGCTATGTACAGCATTTTAGGAGGCATGTTTACTCCCTACAGCCACAGCAAAGCTGTTCCTTCTTGCATGGACATTAATGGAAGACACCTGCACTATGCAACCCTAATAAATTAATTTGACAATTTATCTGAATACTTTCTAGATAACCAAATATAAAACTTTCAAGAAGATACATATGAATCATATTGTCCTGTTAAGTCTAGCCTATCCTACCTGGGCCAGCACAGAGGGCCTACTGCAAATTCCTTCAGTCAAAGAACTCTTGACTTCTTCCAAGCACCCATGCTTTGGAACATCTTGCTCTCCAGGGTTAAGATCTGCTCCCAACCTATCATTCCATAAGAGCCTAAATACCTGGCTCTGCAAGTTGGCCTAGGGACCCAAAGGGGAAGTTCAACTCTGGAGGTGGCTGCTACATTGATAGTAGATGCCATCTTCCCTCCCCTGTTCTCTGCCCTTAACATGCACATCCTTTTCTATTAATCATATTGATGTATTTTCTTTGTTTTCTTTTTCCTTGGTTATTTTATTGTTCTGTTTTACTTTTGCTTTGTTTAAACTTTTTTGTTTTTATGTTTTTTATATTTGTGAGCCACCTAGGGTAACCCCATGTCAAGATAGATGGCAAATAAATTTAATAATAAAAATACGGTACTATGTCCAAGAATTTTACAAAACACATCAAGAAACTGCAGCTTCCTGCAGTAACGCCAGCAGAACTGCAAAAAACTGCGCTACTTGGAACATTGTATATTTTAAGGAGATACTAGGACTCTGGCAGCAACCCGTATCAGCCATTAGCACCAGTCAATGGCATTTGTGACACGTTTTTAAATGTCCAGTTGACTGACTTTCATGTTTAATGAATAAATTGAATAATAATAATAATAATAATAATAATAATAATAATAATAATAAGTAGTAGTAGTAGTAGTAGTAGTAGTAGTAGTAGTAGTAATAGTAGTAGTACATATATGTGTAAGCTAACCATTTATTTCATAAATCTGGAAAATTATTTCCAAATTTTGGGAGTTTTTGTTAGTTACTGTCTCCACCAATACCTGCTGGAGGGATTCCAAAGATACATGTATTTGGTTAGCCAACTATAGAGAAAAGAACACTGAACTACATAGACAATAATGATGGTTATACTGCACTAAATGTCTAAAAGCAATCAGGTGTTTAATATCAAGTCAGCTTTAATTTCTAAAATATCAAACATTATTTCATAGCTTACACAATTTTTATTCCTAATCAGTTTTTGGAAAGTTTTGTAAATTGCAACATAAAAGGAAGCAACTTTACATGTTACTGAGGCATTATAATAGCATTTGTACTCTGGTAATCTTAACAATATCAAGAAGATCAAATTAATACACAATTTTTTATATAACAGGGTTCAAAAAAATATAAGACAAGGTCTTATTTTTGGGGAAACACACTAGGATTTTCCTGTATTTCTCCTCTGCAATTGTGGAAGGAAAATATTTTAAACACAACAATATAAAAGCATTCTATACTTTGGAACTTCTAACTGCTGGAGCAAAGTGCTGTCAATATTAAACATTTCCAATTTTCAGAGGAAATTGGGCACACGAGGTAGAACACATTGCTGCCTAGTGTTTAGAATCAGTACTACACCATTGTACAAACCTTTCCCTAAGAAAGAGAATAGGTTAGCAGGAGAAAACCTAAGAGTGTTAATTTCAACATTAATATTATATTCCATGTAAATTGGAAATCACCATCAAGGATGAAATGGGCTAACTACGTAGGAAAAAAGGATGAGTTTAAATAGCATTTTTGAGGTCACAGATTCAAGTCTGAGCTTAAAATAACCATATTCTTGCCTATGTTTTCATCATGTCTGCATCAAGACAAAACTGTTTTAGGAACATATCTTCACATCTGAATCTCTGAGCTTAAAAATTCAGCAATCAGCGATTTAAAATATATGTGCATTCCTTGAAATGTATTAAAGGAAGCTGCGATATAATTATTACATTTGGATCTCAAGAATTGACGATTTATAGTTGCAGTTCTCTACACATGTTGGAAAAAATATATTGTATGTGTTTTCTTATTTCCATAAAAATGAAATGCCATTGCCAGATACTTAGATGCCATCTATTCACCAGATTTTCTGGCAAAAATGTAATTTTAATAATTTGTGATTAATGCCCAATTTCTTTTTACAGAATCATGCATGAAAGGACTTTAAGAGTTCTTCGTTCAGTAGGTGTTCTGAAATAAATGGCAACATCATCCATGTATAATATGATATTTATTTATCTTCTACTTAAGCAGCACTTTTCCCAACAGATTTTCAATCATAGCCTTCAATATTCCTTTGATATGCAATATTAGATCTTTAAGAAGGAACTCAGTATCATCTGTTTGTGTCTACTGCCTCACTTTTTTCCTCTGGGAAAGTTTCTATTATACTTGTTTACTTTCCATCTTTAGCTACCAATTAAGAACTAAATCCTTTTAATTCCCTTATTAACCTGATTTTGTCTTCTGATCTATTTTCTCACTGACCTTTAGTTAAGTATTGTGCCACTTTTTATAATTTATTGGGATTAAAGTTTTAAATGATTAATTGGAAATAGCAGCTGCTGTTAATGAGCCCTTTACTATTTCCAATAAATAAAAGATTTATTTTGGTTCAGGTAAGAACAAGTTGATAAAGGTTGGATTGGAAATATTTTTCTCCCTTTCCTCTCATCTCCAGTCTGGCTGTCCCTCCCTTATTTGTTCCTGGAATTCATGCTTAGTTAGATCTGACTTTGAATCTGATTCCTTATACCAGCTTATCTTCTTTTGGAAAGTAATCTATTTGATGCACTTTTCCAATTGCCATTGGTTCCTTCTGCCTCAAATAGAATACTGCCCCTTTAGAAGAGGGTGAATATCAATATATTTAAAAGCCTGTTCAGGAATAATTTAAACCTTTTTCCCTCTGCCAACTCCCACACCCCTAATCTCTATCTTTCCTGCAAGAAGAAAGGGCATTTAAATATTATATTTGTTTTATATCCAGAATAGATTAGAACTGCTAATTGTCCATTAGGTCACTTTGGTTAATTTTTCATCAAAAAGGCTGGGTGAAAAGAATTTTATCTGCTCCCATTCATCTCACTTGCAGTAATCTGCACCATAGTTTTGTTTGGGCAAGGAAAGTTTCTACTCAGGTCAAGGTAATGTAATAACTGTCTCAAAATGATTCGTTTTTCCAGTCTTTGTCATCTCTATATTGCGAGCTCACTTTCCTTGAGAAGTTTTGTATTTTTTATTCATATGATACATCAAATCAATATCAATGCCAGGGCAAGAAACCTCAACTCTCATATATTCATATCCTCCCCATCTTCTAATTGTATCCCGTCCTCAAAAGATACAAGTGCTTCACTCTCCCTGAATAATACTGCGGATTATTAAGAGAGGCATAAGAATTTAAATTGAATGTACTTATCTTGTTGCACTATAGCAAATCTTCTAGTTTAAGTTGTTCACCTTTGACATTATTCTGCAAGCCCAAGCTCTTTCTACATCATTTCCTTGTTTTGATCTTACATGTCCTTTGTGTTTTTCATCATATTTTCCTATTATATTGTTAATGCATCACCCCCTTCTCAAACAATGCAATAGGGCTTGCAAAAAAAATTACAATAAAGTGAATCCATCAATGGGAAAAAATCAACAAACCAGAAGCAAAGAAGCTACTATGGAATCTCTGAAGTAAATTGCTTGTACTTTCTAGTCTTTCTTACTATGTTGGCAATATTTTACTATCTAGTAGTTAATAAGCAAGTTGAGAGTCAACAAAATATTCTCTAGCCCCAAAACAACCATCTTATATATTTACATTTTTCCAGTCATATCATCTATACCTAAAAACTTACAATTTTTAAACATTTTCATTTCATTTATAATTTATAATTTGCTTAAAAGTCTGTGCTGATCAATTGGCCCCCATCTTCACCCGTATCTTCAATAAATCACTAGAGATGTGCTATGTTCCTTCTTGCTTCAAATGCTCTACCATCATCCCAGTGCCGAAAAAGCTCACCATCAAGGAACTGATTGACTACAGACCACTTGCTTTAACATCTGTAGTCATGAAAACCTGTGAAAGGCTAGTGCTGTCCCACTTGAAAACCATCACGGATCCACTGTTAGACCCCTTGCAATTTGCATACTGAGCAAATAGATCGACAGATGATGCTGTTAATATGGCTCTGCACTACATCCTACAACATCTTGAATCTCCAAAGACCTATGCAAGGGTCCTCTTTGTAGACTTTAGTTCAGCATTCAATACCATCATTCCAGACACTCTTCTAACTAAGCTAAACCAGCTACAGGTACCTGAACAGATTTGTAAGTGGATCACAAGCTTCCTAACAAACAGGAAGCAGCAGGTGAAGCTAAGCAGGATCACATCAGATAGCTGTACAATTAGCACAGGGCCCCCCCAGGGCTGTGTGCTCTCCCCACTTCTCTTCTCTCCTCTCTGTATACCAATGACTGCATCTCCAACGATCCATCTGTTAAACTACTGAAGTTCACAGATGACACAACAGTGATCGGTCTCATTCGAGACAATGATGAATCCACATAAGACGGGAAGTCTAACAACTAGCCTCGCGGTGCGACCAAAACAATCTGGAACTGAACACACTCAAAACCGTAGAAATGGTGGTAGAATTTAGGAGAAACCCTTCCATACTTCCAACTCTCAAAATACTAGACAACACAGTATCAACAGTAGAAACCTTCAAATTTCTAGGTTCTACCATATCGCAAGATCTAAAATGGACAACTAACATCAAAAACATCATCAAGAAAGGACAACAAAGAATGTTCTTTCTGCGCCAACTCAGAAAGCTCAAACTGCCCAAGGAGCTGCTGATCCAATTCTACAGAGGAATTATTGAGTCTGTCATTTGCACCTCTATAACTGTCTGGTTTGGTTCTGCAACCCAACAAGACAGACACAGACTTCAGAGAATAATTAGAACTGCAGAAAAAACAATTGCTACCAACCTGCCTTCCATTGAGGACCTGTATACTGCACGAATCAAGAAGAGGGCTGTGAAAATATTTACAGATTCCTCAAATCCTGGACATAAACTGTTTCAACTCCTACCCTCAAAACGACGCTATAGAGCACTGCACACCAGAACGACTAGACACAAGAACAGTTTTTCCCCGAAGGCCATCACTCTGCTAAACAAATAATTCCCTCAACACTGTCAAACTATTTACTAAATCTGCACTATTAATCTTGTCATCGGTTCCATCACCCATCTCCCTCCCTTATGACTGTATGACTGTAACTTTGTTGCTGGTATTCTTATGATTTATATTGATATTGATTGTTTCCTGATTGCTTATTGTACCCTATGACTATCATTAAGTGTTGTATCATTAAGTGTTAAATTTGTACCCTATGACTATCAATTTTGTAAGTGTTGTACCTTGATGAAGGTATCTTTTCTTTATGTATACTGAGAGCATATGCACCAAGACAAATTCCATGTGTGTCCAATCACACTTGGCCAATAAAATTCTATTCTATTCTATTTATCATTAATAAAATTACTTTTGTACATATTTCAAGCCATTTCAATAAAAAGATAGAGTAATTTTTAAATTAATACCAGGAGATCAGTGTTCTCAGAGCTGTCTGACCGAGAATCCAATTCCAAAATAACTTTTCTTTTCTTTTTTCTTCCTTCTGAAACCAAATTGGTGCTTTCTCTTAGCAGTTTAGATTTTGGTGGTGTCTTTACAGTATATGTCTATGTAAAATAAAATATTAGAAACAAGTTATGATGGCTTTTAATCGCTAAACAGTAAGAGGTTCTTAAAACCTTTTAAGCAGCATAATGTTAAATGTCTCACTTGATGCAATTTGTTATAGTTTATGAGGGAAGGCATCTAAAATGATTCAACAAGGTAATAGCACATTAACATTTTTGTTTGAGCATAAACAGAGGTCTTGAACTCTATGGAGAAGATATGGAATATCTTAATAAGTCAAAAGTAATAATCCCAGAAAGACTGCCCCCCATGGAAAAACGCTCAAATATGTACTTTACTATTCCTTAAACCCTTTGAGGAGTATCTACGGTCATATTACATTATACTATATAATTTATGTGTGTATGTGTGTGTTTAATTGGTAATTTATTGGTTTTTAATTTCTAATTAATTTAATTAGTATTAAATTATACTATTTAATTAGTATAATTAAAACTTTAATTATACTAATTAAAACACACATATAGTACTTAATTAGTAATCTAGTAATATTATGATTATTTTTGGAATTCATAATATGATGTATGTATGGGTTATATATTTAATTCAGATTGATTATGGTATTATATATTGTTACAATTATTAAATGATGTATGTATGGGTTATATATTTAATTCAGATTGATTATGGTATTATATACTGTTACAATTATTAAATGATTTTTTTAGTATATATATCATTATATTTTTAGTTTTGTATCTTTTTTTTGTTAAAGTGAATTTTATTGTACAACTATATCTATTGAAGAATGTTGGAAGTAATCCTTTTTTGTTATTTTTGATGTTTTTTTATTTTATTTTTTAAAGCTTTCCTTGTTATTCCATTGCCCATCTTTTCTCTTTGATTGTAATTTTGCATTTTTATCTCTTTTTTTGAAATTTAATAAAATTCTTTAAAAAATTGAAATCCCTTGAAAGTCCAACAATTTTACAACTAGCATCATCATCATCTTCAAATATTTTTTATCTCAAGGATAATTAAGATAAGAAAGAGATGATTACATATGCCAACATTATATAAAACATAAAGACAAAACAAATTTAAAATGATAAAATGAGTGTAAATTTTTAAAGAAATAACAGTGGAACTATGGAAAAAGATAGTACAATTTACACCAAGCCACAACATGAGAGAAAATGATTGTTTCCTGATTGCTTATTTGTACCCTATGACTATCATTAAGTGTTATGTATCTTTAAATATTTTGGCGGGAAACAAGCACGTTGCTGATTGGTTGAAGCCGCCGGTTAAACAGTATATAAGGAGAGGTTTTTCCCCAGCCAGGTTGCTGGGTTCACCATATATTAAAGAGCTGTTGTCACTACCCTGGTCTCCAGCCTCGTTACTTCCCGAACCTAACACTGGCGACGAAGGTGGGATCTCGAGGCTAAGGAGAACCAGAACCGAGCTGAAGCACGGAAGAACCGAACCCAGCAAACACAGGGCAGAAACGCGGAGATGGCCAGTTGCACTCCGCCCGCGCCGTTTGACCCAGCTAGAGAGAAATGGGGAACGTACATGACCCGTTTCGAAAGCTTTCTAGAAGCAAACGAACTGCAAGGAGTTCCAGACAACCGCAAAAGGGCATACTTCTTGAGCCACTGCGGTCCCGAGGTCATCGACATCGCGGAAGCCCTGGCAGAGCCAATGCCGGTACAATCGGTATCGTGGCAAACTCTGCAAACCCTGCTAAAAACCATTTCGCCAACGCCGTCCAAATACGTGCGGCGTTTTGAATTTGGAGAGCGCCGACAGCTAGAGGGCGAATCCATCGGCGACTACATGGCCGCCCTGCGGAAAGCCTCCAAAGACTGTGGGTACAGAGACCTAGACGAGGCGCTGCTGGAGCAACTCATCCGGGGGGTCAGAGACATGCGTTTGCGGAGGCGACTGCTATCAAAAAGCAATCTAACGCTGGCAAACGCCCTGGACGAAGCCAGAGCGCATGAAATGTCCACCCAAGCGGCTGAGACCCTGCAAAAGCCACTCGCACCGAAGGCGAGTTCAAAGTCAACCCCGGTGCACCAAGAAGAGATCCAAACCGAATCCGACGGTGAGGATGAGGAAGGGGTTTGTCGAACCGAGAAACGCGACAAAGAAGACCGGGACGAATGCGGAAGTTGCGGAGGTCAACACCAGCGTCAACACTGCAAGTTCAAGGACGCTACATGTCGGCGGTGCGAGAAGAAGGGGCACCTAGCTCAAGTCTGTCGAGCTCCCCAACCTTCCCGCCGAAAATTCAAATCGGCCAATCAGAGCGCGGGATCGGCAAGGCGACCCGTGATTGGCTCAAACAAAAAAGGCGCGAACTCGAATCAAACGACGGTGATCATAGGCCGCGCCTCAACCCGGGTGGAGAAGAAAATCTTCACCAAGCCCAAAATAGAAGGAGTGCCGTGCCGACTAGAAGTGGACACCGGGTCAGCGATCACCATCATGTCCTGGGACACTTTGGCGAAGGCGTTGCCATCGGTCGCGAAGCGCCACCTGCAAACACAACGGCTACGAGTCCACGACTACCAAGGGAATCGCATCCCTGTTCGAGGGACCACGTCTGTCCGAGTCGAGTACGGACCACACAAGAAGACCCTGCCCATCCCGATCGTCGAATGGACCCTGCCTAGTTTGTTGGGACTAGACTGGTTTCGTGCACTGGGCATGGGAGTGACTGGCATCTACAGAAGTGACTGTAACCTAAAAGACACTCTCATGAACGAGTTCGAAGATGTCTTCAAGGACTGCCTGGGCAAGTACAAGGGGACCCCTATTTCCTTCAACTTAGACCCCCAGGTAGCCCCCATTAGGTTAAAGGCAAGGAGAGTCCCTTTTGCCCTGAAACCTAAGATTGACAAGGAGCTAGATAAGCTCATAAATCAGGGGATTCTGGTGCCAGTTGATCACGCAAAGTGGGAGACACCAATCGTCACCCCAGTCAAACCAGATGGGTCAGTTAGAATCTGCGCTGACTACAAGGCGACATTAAACAAAGCCTTACAGAAAAGCGCTTACCCGGTTCCCGTGGTGCAACACTTGCTGCACTCGTTGGGACAAGGGCAAGTCTTTGCAAAGTTAGACTTGGCTCAAGCCTATCAACAACTGCCCGTAGACGCCAACACAGCCGAAGCCCAAACAATTGTAACACACAGAGGTGCGTTCAAGTGTACTCGATTACAATTTGGGGTGAGTGTGGCACCGGGGCTGTTCCAAAACTTAATGGAACGACTTCTGCAAGGGCTCCCAGGGGTAGTCCCCTACTTCGATGATGTATTGATATCAGCCGAAAATTTAGAGGAATTGGGGGAGCGTTTAAGAAAAGTTCTGGGCATTTTCCGGTCAGCCGGACTAAAGGTTAAAGTGAACAAATGCCAGATAGGGGTAGAATCCGTCGAGTTCTTGGGCTACCGAATAGACAAGAAAGGAATTCACCCCACTGAGAGCAAGGTCAAGGCAATCAGAAAGGCTCCAGCGTCCAAAAACAAAACAGAGCTACAGGCATTCCTGGGGCTAGTGAATTTTTACGCGGTCTTTTTAAAAAACAAAGCGACTGTTGCTGAGCCGCTGCATAAGCTTCTGGGAAAGAATACTGTTTGGTCTTGGGGAAAGTCGGAAGCTAGGGCTTTCGAAGCAGTAAAAAACCTACTCTCCAGCGATAGCCTCTTGATTCAGTATCGTAGCTCATTGCCATTAGTACTGGTTTGCGATGCCTCCTTACGGGTGGGGCTGTGCTCAGCCACAGACTTCAAACGCACAGAAGCCCCTATAGCCTTTACTCCAGAACGATGTCCTCCTCAGAGAGGAACTATAGCCAGCTGGATAAGGAAGCGCTAGCAATTGTGTCAGGGTAAAAAGTTTCATAAATACGCTTTTGGTAGAGACTTTGAAATTGTTACGGACCATAGACCATTGTTAGGATACTGGCTGGCGACCGCCCAACACCTGTGGCACTTTCGCCACGATTGACCCGATGGACTATCTTCTTAGCCGCTTATTCCTACAAGCTGCAGCATCGACCGAAAAGAAGTGGGCATGCGACGCTTTAAGCAGATGCCCACTACCAGGGCAATCAAGACCCCACTCGGGACGCCCATCCTGCTAATTGACTCTTGGACTCTGGCCCAGTCACATCTAAGGAAGTGGCTCGAGCATCATACCGGGACATTACTTTGAGGACTGTACTCGGTTGGGTACAAGAGGGTGGCTTGCGGGTGGCGTTTAAGGAATTTGTAAAAACGTGGGAACTCTCGGCTCAAGGGGTGCCTGCTATGGGGCGATCGAGTGGTGATTCCGGAGAAATTGAGGGAAAGGGTATTGGACCTCCTCCACGAGGGTCACCCAGGGATCGTAAGGATGAAGGGGCTAGCAAGAAGCTATGTTTGGTGGCCACTCATGGACTCAGAAATTGCTGAGAGGGTAGGAAAATGCCAGGTTTGCCAAGAGTCCAGACCTCTACCCCCAACGGCCCCAGTCAGGGAATGGGAAAAACCCCAAGGGCCCTGGTCGAGAATCCACATTGATTTTGCTGGCCCTTTCCACGGCCAAACCTTCCTAGTGGTTGTCGACACGTTCTCTAAATGGTTGGAGATCATCCTCATGAAATCCATGACAGCCGAGGCAGTAATCGCAGCCCTGCGCCACTTATTCGCAACCCATGGGTTGCCTGACACGCTAGTATCCGACAACGGCCCGCAATTCACGGCAACCCAGTTTGAGGAATACTTGGCAGAGGAGGGCATCCGACATGCCCTCTCTGCGCCTTTCCACCCTGCGTCGAATGGCCTTGCAGAGCGTTCCGTCCGGAGCGCTAAGGAGGCATTGTCCAGACTCAAGCCAGGCGACTGGCAAACAAAGATAGACTTCTTTCTGGCTATTCAGCACAGAACCCCCAGCACTGCTACAGGCAGAAGCCCAGCCGAATTATTGATGGGACGGAAGCTCCGGTGCCCACTGGACCGTTTAAATCCCCATTACACACCAGAGGGTTACAAGGGGGAACTGGAAAAAACTAGAGAAATGGGCATAGGCGACCGAGTGTGGGCCCGCAACTATGGGGACGGCCCAAGTTGGCTAGCAGGGCAAATCATAAAAGCAACCGGTCCAAAATCATACTTAGTTGAGTTAAAAGACAACCGAGTATGGAGGCGCCACATAGATCAGATAAGAAAACGAATAGCCGAACAACCCGAGCTAAATGAGACAGATAATGACCAGTCATTATTTGAACCCACAGCTGACCATAACCCGGGGGAGGCGCAAGACTTAGCTGAGTTCCCAGAGGTCCAGCGACGCCATCAGGTTCCCGATGGAAACAGCAGGGAAAACTCTGAAAGTAATCCAAGGCCGGATGGCCTAGAAAAAGAGTCTGCAAGTAATCCAGGGCCGGATGGCCTAGAGAAAAAGCTGGGAGGAGCAACCAGCCCCTCCGACCAGCTCAACCCACTCCCAAGGACTGAACCGCGCAGGTCCGAAAGAATCAGGAGACGCCCAGGTTATTTGCGTGACTACGTCGAAAAATAACATGTAAATAATATGTAAATAGAGGTAAAGTGTTTTCTGGGAGGGGAGGAGTGTTATGTATCTTTAAATATTTTGGCGGGAAACAAGCACGTTGCTGATTGGTTGAAGCCGCCGGTTAAACAGTATATAAGGAGAGGTTTTTCCCCAGCCAGGTTGCTGGGTTCACCATATATTAAAGAGCTGTTGTCACTACCCTGGTCTCCAGCCTCGTTACTTCCCGAACCTAACATTAAGTGTTGTACCTTAGAATTCTTGATGAACGTATCTTCTTTTATGTACACTGAGAGCATATGCACCAAGACAAATTCCTTGTGTGTCCAATCATACTTGGCCAATAAAAATTCTATTCTATTCTTAAAAAATTGGTATAACATGTTCTAACATTATTTTTAAAGAAATAACAGTGGAACTATGGAAAAAATTAATTTACACTAAGCCACAACAATGACAGAAAATTGGTATAATATGTTATAAAAATGATATAAAATTCTTGCAATAATTGCCAAAATAGATAGATCATACAATAAATATTGGAAATACAATTTTTTGCACTCATGCAAAAAGACTCAAAAGTTTTAGGGAAAAAACATACCAAAGCATTCAGAAAAGTCTGACAATAAATTTTTAGTGAAAACCACAAATATTGATTGTTGAAAGCAAAATGAAAAAGCATCATAATTTATTAAGATACATGCCGACAGAGGCAAGAATCTGGCACGCACAACATTGGGAAAGAAAACAAAAGCTTGCTGACAATACAACATTTGAAAGTCCAAAATCAGAGAAAATGTGACGATGGAAGGATTGACTGTATATATTCATAACGTAAGTCTAAACCACATTTAAGCAGGAATGACTTCCTTATATACAATATATAACACAAGGCAAATTAAGACACAAATTTTTTTGAAGATAAAGAAGGAAACTATCTAAACATAATTAAAAGAATCTAAATGAATAATAATTGCAGATGTTTAAAAATAATAAAAAATGTGTACCTATTAATATTCATGGAAAGGAGAAAATAACAAAAGGGAGAGGGCTGCTGAAATGCTTTTTCTTGTAAACATAGTTTTGTTTTCTTATTTTTTAAACTATATTTTTAATTTTTATTTGTATTTCTTCATCCCTATATTAAATTTCATTTTTTTGAATTCATACTTGAAACTTCACGTAAGTGTAATTTTATGCAACTACAATAATAATACTTTTCTTTAAAAATGATAACATTTATTTATTTATTTATTTTATTTATTTATCACATTTGTATACCGCCCTATCTCCCTAGGGACTCAGGGCGGTTCATAGGCAGATAAAAAGGTACATATAAATACAAAATAAAATAACAATTAAAAAACTTATTCTACATAGCCAATTTTTTAAAAAAGAACAATATAAATAATAAAACCCATTAAAACCAATATAAATTTAAAATCTAGTCCAGTCCTGCGCAGATGAATAGATGTGTTTTAAGCTCGCGGCGGAAGGTTCGGAGGTCCGGAAGTTGACGAAGTCCTGGGGGGAGTTCGTTCCAGAGGGTGGGAGCCCCCACAGAGAAGGCCCTTCCCCTGGGTGTCGCCAAACGGCACTGCCTGGCCGACGGCACCCTAAGGAGTCCCTCTCTGTGAGAGCGCACGGGTCGGTGAGAGGTATTCGATAGCAGCAGGCGGTCCTGTAAGTAGCCCGGCCCTATGCCATGGAGCGTTTTAAAGATAGTTACCAAAACCTTGAAGTGCACCCGGAAGGCCACAGGTAGCCAGTGCAGTCTGCGCAGGAGAGGTGTCACATGGGAGCCATGAGGGGCTCCGTCGATCACCCGCGCAGCCGCATTCTGAACTAACTGAAGCCTCTGGGTGCCCCTCAAGGGGAGCCCCATGTAGAGACCATTGCAGTAATCCAGACGAGACGTCACGGGGGCGTGAGTGACCGTGCATAAGGCATCCTGGTCTAGAAAGGGGCGCAACTGGCGAACCCAGCGAACCTGGTAAAAAGCTCTCCTGGAGATGGCCGTCAAATGATCTTCAAAAGACAGCCGTTCATCCAGGAGGACGCCCAAGTTGCGCACCCTCTCCATCGGGGCCAATGACTCGCCCCCAACAGTCAGCCGCGGACTCAGCTGACTGTACCGGGATGCCGGCATCCACAGCCACTCTGTCTTGGAGGGATTGAGCTTGAGCCTGTTTCTCCCCATCCAGACCCGTACGGCTTCCAAACACCAGGACAGCACTTCGATAGCTTCGTTGGGGTGGCCCGGTGTGGAAAAGTACAGCTGAGTGTCATCAGCGTACAGCTGGTACCTCACACCGAAGCCACTGATGATCTCACCCAACGGCTTCATATAGATGTTGAACAGAAGGGGCGAGAGAATCGACCCCTGCGGCACCCCACAAGTGAGGCGCCTCGGGGCCGACCTCTGCCCCCCTGTCAACACCGACTGCGACCGATTGGAGAGATAGGAGGACAACCACCGATAAACGGTGCCTCCCACTCCCAATCCCTCCAACCGGCGCAGCAGGATACCATGGTCGATGGTATCAAAAGCCGCTGAGAGGTCTAATAGGATCAGGGCAGAGGAACAACCCCTATCCCTGGCCCTCCAGAGATCATCCACCAACGCGACCAAAGCCGTCTCAGTGCTGTATCCGGGCCGGAAACCGGACTGGAATGGGTCTAGATAGACAGTTTCATCCAGGTGCCGGGGAAACTGACATGCCACCATACTCTCTACAACCTTCGCCGCGAAGCGAAGGTTGGAGACCGGACGATAATTACCTAAAACAGCCGGGTCCAGGGAAGGCTTCTTGAGGAGGGGCCTCACCACCGCCTCTTTCAAGGCGGCCGGAAAGACTCCCTCCAACAAAGAAGCACTCGTAATCGCCTGGAGCCAGCCTCGTGTCACCTCCTGAGTGGCCAGTACCAACCAGGAGGGGCACGGGTCCAGTAAACATGTGGTGGCATTCAACCTACCCAGCAACCTGTCCATGTCCTCGGGAGCCACAGGGTCAAACTCATCCCAAATAATATCAACAAGACCGCTCTCAGACGCCCCATCTGAATCGTCGCAATTTTGGTCCAGACCGTCCCGAAGCTGAACGATTTTATCGTATAGATAACCGTTAAACTCCTCAGCACGTCCCTGCAACGGGTCATCCCGCTCCCCCTGGTGAAGGAGGGAACGAGTCACCCGAAACAGGGCGGCTGGGCGGTCTGCCGACGCAATGAGGGAGGAGGCGTAGCAACGTCTCGCTTCCCTCAGTGCCACTAGGTAGGTCCTACTATAGGACCTAACTAGTGTCCGATCAGCCTCTGAACGGCTAGACCTCCAGGAACTCTCTAGGCGTCTTCTCCGGCGTTTCATCCCCCTCAGCTCCTCGGAGAACCAAGGAGCCGGTTGGGATCTATGCCGGGTCAGAAGCCGCAGAGGCATGACACGGTCTAAAGCCCCAGCCTCAGCCCGTTCCCAGGCCGCAACTAGTTCCTCAGCCGTGCCGTGAGCCAGACCCTCAGGAAACGGCCCAAGCTCCGTCCAGAACCTCTCCGGGTCCATCAGGCGCCTGGGACGGAACCAACGTATTGGTTCCGTCTCCCTGCGGTGTTGAGTGGCGGTCAGAAAGTCCAGGCGAAGGAGAGAGTGATCTGACCATGACAAAGGTTCTGTGACTACATCCCTCAAGTCCAGATCCTTCAACCACTGACCAGAGATAAAAATCAGGTCCAGTGTGCCTCCCCCGATGTGAGTGGGGCCATCCACTACTTGGGTCAGGTCCAAGGCCGTCCTGGAAGCCATGAACTCCCGAGCTGCTGTCGATGACGAACCGGAAGATGGCAAGTTGAAGTCCCCCATGACTAAAAGGGGGTCTCTACTGGGGGTCTCTACTGCCACCCCAGCAAGCACCTCCAGGAGCTCGGGCAGGGCAGCTGTCACGCAGCAAGGAGCCAGGTACGCGACAAACAAGCCCATCTGACACCTATGACCCCATCTCACAAAGAGGGATTCACACCCGGCAATCTGCAGTACAGTGGTCTCCCTCGGCTCTAGACTCTCTCTAATAACAACCGCCACCCCCCCACCCCTACCCTGAGCCCTCGGCTGATGGAATGCACGGAAGCCCGGTGGGCACATTTCAACAAGGGGCCCAGCCAGGTTTCCGTAACGCCTATATGTTTATGTTAGAGATTATATTTATATGCATGTAAATACATATGTAAGCATTCTATTCTACCTCCCATTTTTATTTCTTTGTTTTCTTGTTCCTCTTCTTTTGTCCCTTTATGTTTTCTTACAAATATATGCAGCTGTCTCCTTCCTAAGGCAAGAGTTACTATTCCAAAGTCACTTAGTTAGCTTTGTGTCTAAGGCAGAAGTAGATTTCACAGTCTCCTGATTTCTAGCCTGATGCTTTAATGGCTCTAATGTACACAAAAGGCTTGAATTAATAAAAATAAAAAAATATTTTAAAAACATTTTTCCTCTAAAAATCAAATGGTTAATATTTGAAAACCAGCTTCACAATAACTGTCTTTGTAAACCTAAAATAAATGAAAGAGAAATAAAATAATTTATTAAGGAACAAACCTTGGCAGGTGTCCACAAAGACTTCTCTGTATATTCTATGGTCTCATTAACAGGTATAAAATGTTGACATATGTTCTTTTGGGAGTTAACTGACAGAGAGTCTGAACTAGTAGCTTTAGGATTTTTTACAAGTGATGCCTGTAGTTTCTAAAATTAAATATAGTAAGAACAGTACAAAAGAATAAAAAGAAAACATAAATTCAACTAACTTGAATTAATCTAACATCTAAGATAAAATTATTTCAAAGTATAAGAAATTCTGACAAATAATAAGTCACTTTATGTTTTTTATCCTTTTTCAGCCAAACAGATTATGGGAAAGAAATTATCTTAAAGGACTCTGAACTAAAGGGCCACCATCAGCGAGCTGTGGGGAATTTGTGGTGGGTGGGGTGTTTAGGGATTGTTATGTGTGTTGGGCCTGGTCTTTGGGTGTTAAGTGAATTTCATTGTATGGGTATACTGTGTATATACATACAATGACAATAAAGTCAAACTTAAAACCTGTCTATCAGTAGGACTATGTCTGAAAACTGAACAATCATACTTTGAAAACTGAACAGATCAAAACTAAATCTGATTTGGAAGGAAGAAGCCAGCCAAATTAGATTAAGATTAAAAAATGAGCCAGACCAGATAGCAATGTGATCAGGGAAAAAAAGTCCTAAATGTTCAAAGCCCCCTCCCTTCTGGCCATATGATCTTGAACAAAACTATTATGAAAAAGTTGGAAAGAATTCTAAAGCCATGATCTGCATGCTCTCCCTACCTGACTTGCTTCTTTGGCTAGATTCTCCTGAAGGTAAAAAAAGAAAACAAAGCAAGTAAAAGGATTTTTTTCATATGTAACTTGTCTTTTGATTAAGAAGTCGTTTAATTTCAGAAAAGACCTTAATACCTACTCTCAACTGAAAATCTAGCGAATGAAAATTTAATAAATAAATATGCCTCATTAACTTTCTAATTCAGTTGAATGGAAAAATTAGTAACCATCAGTGTATCTAATTGTGTAAAAATATTAAAACTAAGTCAGCAGAGAATTGGCTTGCCTTGACTCAATCATTGTTCAAAGTTATTGACCATATTGTACAATTTATTTTATTTATTTATTTATTACTATAATTTCCAAAAGGTTTCTTCTGATATTAACTCATTGAAGATGCTATATTTATCTAAAGGATAATAAAGGTATTCCATAAAATATGCAATACTGAGTACAGTATGCTTCATAATATATTTAATAAAGTTTGGTTTAGTAACCATATTAAAAAGTAAGGTTAAAGAGACATGTTTTATCAATAAAGGAGAATATTTGTAGCTCAGGGTTGGAAAGAGGGGTCCTTGGTACTCTCTGAGCTTTGTTGTTTTTTTGCAGATGTTTCATTATCCAAACTAGATAATATAATCAATGCAGCACTGATGATATTACCTAGTTTCAGTAATGAAACATCTGTAAGACAATCAAGTTCAGAGAGTACCCCTCAAACATGTTTATTTTTTATTAAAAATAAAAAAGCTGTTTATTTTTTTCTAACCTTTTCCTTCAGGTATGTAATATTACTTAGCTTGTAATTAAAAATCAGATACAGATTTATTTAAATGGGTATTTTTTATGCTAATATAAAAAATAGATCTTTTATGCTAATATAATAAATTAGGATTTATATTTTAGTGTCTAGTCATATGGAAGAATATTAAGAATTTATTATTTGAACAGCAGATATCTGGACTGTAAGTTCAGAACACATACCTTCTCATTAATTTCTCTTTTAAGCTGCTCCTGAAGAGAAAAAACTTCACTTTTCTTACAAGAAAGTTCATTTTTCTGAGAATAACAATTATATGAGAAATAAAGTTGGGACAGATCCTGTGAAATACTCATCAGTTTTTTTAAAGCAGTAAAGAGAAAATATAGCAGAAAAAAAACTATTATAAAACAAAGTTTAACTCAAATTCTGGTGAATACATGCATACCACCATGTAATTTTCACAGCAAAAACATGTAAGTGATTTGTTGTTGTCATTTATCAGGAAGTTTTTAAACTTGAAGTTTTATTCTGAATTTTTTGAATGTTCTTTCATCCAAATACTAGCCAGAATGGCCATGCAAATACTTCAGAAAAAAAGAAAGTTAAAGCACCTGCATCTAATGCACAAGTCTGAAAATAACTTACAAGATATTCTTACCAAAGACTCTATTTCTGTTGATAGTTCTTGCAGTTTTGTCATATGAAACTCTAATTCTGTGTCTTTCTCATCCACTGTTTTATCATATTGGTGCTGTACAGAACAGATATTTAGTAGTTAAAAAAAGGATTACATTCCATACTGATTGCCATCAAATCATCAACTCTTAGAGACCTCATAAATTTTCTCCATGGTGTGTGACCCTTGTGTGAAATATCAAGAACCAAACTAAAAGTAATATGGCATTTGGATATAATTATTAAGGGAGTGGGAAATGGCTGTATATTATTTCAATTATGTACATTATAACATGGGTTAAACACGATTTATCTTAACCAGCAACTTTTACTATGAAGATTATATCACTTTTGTTTTTTAGTAAGAAGTACTGAACTGAAGTCAATCTGCCCCAAGCAGATGTCTCTTTTCAAGAAAAGTAGTGTCTATTAATGTGCTGCACATGCATTTAAGATCCTTCTGTGTAGCAAAATGAAATGACAAGGCCATTCTGCTGCTCTCTTCATTCTGAACAGTGCTCTTTTCATAAGGCCACTTCTATTAATCACTGATCAAAACTTATTGGAAACAAAGAACCTTTCTGTAAGTTCTGTAAGTCATAGGATTTTGATTATTCAAATATAAATCAGCTTAGTTAAATGACTTCAGTTATACAGACACTTTAGCAACTCTTTACCTACTGACCACAAGGAACAAATTTTCTCTTTGTTTCCTCTTTAAGCTCACTACAGTTTAGTTGCTGTGATTTGAAGGTGACACATTTAACATTTGTTGAAGACATGTTTTCACAATGGAAACCACCAGCCTGTGGCATGTTTAAGTTGGGCAAAGGTGTTCTTACGCCAGCGAATACTTTCTGTGTGGACATTCTAGGTTGCAAGGTAAAGGAGCCTTCAGAGGTGAACCTTCTGCAAATGCACCATCACATTTCTGATTAGTAGCTGTATGCTTTCACAGCTAAAACTGTTGTGGCTGGCAGAGGCCACCTCACTGAAACTACATATTCTATCTAATTTTTTATGCCGGGACATGGGAATATCAAACATGTGTAAGAGCAACTATTAGGTACTTGTACATAAGCAAAAATAAAGAAGGGCAATTTTGACTCACATTGGAAATGAGACAGCAGCTACACTAATGGGAGTTGCATGTCAGTATGTGAATGCACGTATGTCTATATGATGTCTGTGTAGAGAGAAAAAGAAAGACCAAGATCTGAACAATTTTCACCTCTCCCAATGCAATAGAACAAGCCAGACAGTTCCACTGGCTGTATTACTTGAGATTTAACTGCCCTGCCCAAATCTTTTCCATCTTATATTTCATCATTCTTAAGCTGCTGTTCCTATGCACATATTCTTTGAAAATATCCTTATTAAATACATTGGTCTTTCTTCCATATAGGTACTGAGATTTACAATCTAGGATATACAATCTCAGTATATATATGGAAGAAAGACCCATATGTTTAATAAGGATATTTTCAAAGAATATGTGCATAGGAATAGCAGCTTAAGAATGATGAAATATGAAGTGGGAGTGATTGTGCCATACTAAAACAATGCTTGTTTCCCAAATAAGAAGGCACATTTAAATTGGGGAAATAATTCAAGGATTCTATGTTCCTTTTCAAGATGATGGCTCAGAAAACATGCTAAGGTTTTCTTCATATAGTCAGAACAATGATTAAAGTAAGAAAAATGACTTCAAAATGCTTAATCTATTTGGGATATAATTATTCATCACTGCTAATGTTTACTATTCAAATATCATCTTTCTCTAAATTTTCTGCAATAACATTTTGCTTTCTAGTAACTATTCACTGGTCCTTGCTTAGATTACCATATTTTTCAGAATATAAGACGCACCAGAGTATAAGACACACCGGAGTATAAGATGCAGCTTAATTTTTGAGGAGGAGAATAGGAGGGGGAAATCTGCCTACCAGATATTCATCTGGCTAGCGTCCTTAGTCTGGTTAGCTTCAGCACATTAGTTAACTGGTTTTATCCCCTGCTTGAGGATAAAAAACAGCTTCTAAAGCACAACCGATTTTTGGAGAGAGAAGCAATGAGAAAAGCAGGCAAACCACGGAGATTGCTTTACTTGCTAGCGCCTCGTTAGAGCTGAAGAGAAACTTCACAACTGACAGTCAGAGGAAGCTTCACTGAAAAAAAGCTTCTTAAAGCACAGCTGAGAGTCGGAGGGAACAGGCAAAGATAACTTCACTCGCTAGCACGTTAGGGCTGAAAAAAAGCTTCAAAAAAGCTACATTCGGAGTATAAGACACACCCAAATTTTCAGCCTCTTTTAGGAGGGAAAAAAGTGCATCTTATACTCTGAAAAATACGGTAAATTTCTTCTTTCGAGAAGCAGATATAAATGGCTTTTTCTAATAGAAATACAGACTCAGAACAGGGCATTAAAAGTAAGTGAAAAAGATTTTCCGTCCTTCATAACTCCCTATCAGAAAGATAAAAGCGAGTGCATGTAGTAGAAATGAAAAGTGAAGGGGACCTGAAATTTGTAATAAGCTTCCTATAAGACTTTGCTTTCCTTAATTTCTGAGAGAAAAATCAAAACTCATTCTCCAGACTCAGATTGCAAAGCCAGGTGTAGGGAAAGGTAGTAGTCTTCAACTTACAACCAGAATTGAGCCCTGAATTATGATTGTAATTTGTGCTGGTCATTAAATGGGACACCACATGATCATGCCCAATTTTACAACTTTTTTAGTGCCACAGTCCTTCAGTGAGCACCATGGTTGTTAAGCAAGGCCATTGTACCTAAGTAAATCAGAAGTAAACACAGGTTTCTAGCAAAAAAAAGTCATGAATCGTAGTCACAAAAACATGAAGGTGGGCTGAATGCCAAGCACCCAAAATGCCAGAACTTCAAAACCAGGTCATAAGTAGTTCTGGGCAGGCTCATTATAGCTTCAAATGTTTATTTTATTTGTTTGTTTGTTTGTTTGTTTGTCACACCAGTATATATAAGCATAAGCATGAAATCCGCGGCTGACCATCGGTGGCGAGTCATTGGCCCCGATGGAGAGGGTCCGCAACTTAGGCGTCCTCCTGGATGAACGGCTGTCTCTAGAAGATCATTTGACGGCCGTCTCCAGGAGAGCGTTCTACCAGGTTCGCCTGGTACGCCAGTTGCGCCCCTTTCTGGACCGGGATGCCCTATGCACGGTCACTCACGCACTCGTGACGTCTCGCCTGGATTACTGCAATGCTCTCTACATGGGGCTCCCCTTGAAGGGCATCCGGAGGCTACAGTTAGTCCAGAATGCGGCTGCACGGGTGATAGATGGAGCCCCCCGTGGCTCCCGCATAACACCTATCCTGCGCAGACTGCACTGGCTACCTGTGGCCTTCCGGGTGCGCTTCAAGGTTTTGGTGACCACCTTTAAATCGCTCCATGGCATAGGGCCGGGTTATTTAGGGGACCGCCTACTGCTACCGAATACCTCTCACCGACCGTGCGCTCTCATAGAGAGGGACTCCTCAGGGTGCCGCCAGCGAGGCAATGTCGTCTGGCGACGCCCAGGAAGGGCCTTCTGTGGGGCTCCCACCCTCTGGAACGAACTACCCCCCGGACTTCGTCAGCTTTCCGACCTTCGGACCTTCCGCCGCGGGCTTAAAACATACTTATTTAATTGCGCAGGACTGAGTTAGATTTTAAATTTATGGGTTTTAAATTGGGTTTTATGTCTATATTTTTTTAATTATCGGGCTTTTAGAATAAGTTTTTTAATTGCTTTTATATTGTATTTATGTGTTTTTAAGTGCCTTTTAAGGACTCCCTGAGTCCTTCGGGAGATAGGGCGGTATATAAATATGATCAAATAAATAAATAATAAATAAATAAATAACTATACGATATATAAGCATATATATAAACATAAGTATGTAATAACTATATGAAATTGGATACAATCAAAGGGAACATTAGGACAGGAACGGTAGGCACGTTGGTGCTCTTATGCACGCCCCTTACAGACCTCTTAGGAATGGGGTGGGGTCAATAGTAGATAGTTTTTGGTTGAAGCTTTGGGGATTTTGGGAAGAGACCACAGAGTCTGGTAGTGCATTCCAGGCATTAACAACTCTGCTTCTGAAGTCATATTTTCTGCAATCAAGATTGGAGCGGTTCACATTAAGCTTAAATCTATTGTGTGCTTGTGTATTGTTGTGATTGAAGCTGAAGTAGTCTTCAACAGGAAGGCCATTGTAACAGATGATTCTATGAGTTAAACTCAGGTCATGTCGAAGGCGGCAGAGTTCTAAATTTTCTAAACCCAAGATTTCAAGTCTGGTGACATAAGGTATTTTGTTGTAATCAGAGAAGTGGAGAACTCTTCTTGTAAAATATTTCTGGACATGCTCAATTGTATTAATGTCCGAAATGAGGTATGGGTTTCAGACAGGTGAGCTGTATTCAAGAATTGGTCTAGCAAATGTTTTATATGGTCTGGTTAATAGTGTAGTGTTTCTGGAGAAGAAGCTATGCAAGATTAAGTTTACAACTCTTAATGTCTTTTTTGTGATGTAGTTGCAGTGGGCTTTGGCACTTAGATCATTTGATATGAAAACTCCAAGGTCTTTAACAGGGTGGGGGTCATCTATAAGGTAATGTCCATCGAGCTTGTATTTAGTGTTCAGATTTTTTTTTCCAATGTGTAAAACAGAACATTTGTTGGTTGAGATTTGGAGTTGCCAAGTTTTTGACCATTCTGACACAAAGTCAAGGTCTTTTTGAAGGGTAGCTGTATTGTTGGTAGTCTTAAATAGTTTAATATCGTCAGCGAAGAGAATGCTTATAATATGGTCACAGAGATCATTGTGATCACTAAGTAACTGAGTGTCATGGCCACATTGGAGCCCAGTTTGGAGGAGAAGGAGGAGGAGGAGGAGGAGGAGGAGGAAGAGAAGGAGGAGGAGGAGAAGGAGGAGGAAGAGGAAGAGTTGGAACCGGAACCGTCCAACAGGGATAGCACATCTCCCTTGGAATGTCTGAGAAGCCAGGGGCTGAGGATACTGCTGTCCCAGGCTCCTCAGGCATTGGAGGAGGTGGTCGACCAGATGGAGAGCTGCCTACCCTCATAGACAGAGGAGGATTGCTGACAGACAGTGGTGCTAATGGTCAGCACTGTATTATCTATCCCTCGTTTATATGTAAATAAAAGACTATGCTTACCTTATGTTTTTCCATAAGTGCTACCATTTCAGTAATCTTGTGCTGACATCGAATATCTATTTCTTTCTTCATTGCCACTGCTTCATTAGTTAAAGAATTCATTGTTTCTATCTAGTAACAAGACAATAAATATGACTGAAAGTGATTAAATGAGAGAAAATGATTAAACGAACTTAATTATGTTAACATACATTGAATTAGCTATATTTTTAATATAATAATTTTCTGGATTTTCAGACAATACCAATCAATATAAGGCAACATTAACTTCAAACAGGCAATCTATCTTGATTACATTTGATATAGAACCAAGACAGACATCCAGCTGATCTCCAAAGTCAGACTACTGTATATCTTTAGGAGAGAAATATCACTAAAATATTATTTATTAAATTTTTGTGCTGCCCATTTTCCCTATAAGATACTCTGGTCAGAATTATTATTCCAATTATTCCAACCATTATGCCATTCCCATTATGCCATTCCCATACATACATTTTTACTCATTCAAAAACGGTTCTACAAGAATCTAGGAACCAACCCATTAAGGGCTTTAGAGGTCAAAACCAATACTGAATGATACTTGGAAATATGAGTCTAATGTGATAGTGTTTACTTCTCAGTCCAAGAGCTGCTGTATCCTGTAACAATTGTAGCTTGTATGCAAAGTGCACTGCAAAGATGATGAGGATATGAGTTACTATTACAAACCCCTGCTCCAGGTACAGTTGTAATGGATACACCAAGAAAAACTGGACAAAGGTCCTCCTGATCACAGCCTCCACCTGCCTAGCCACCAAAAGTTATGAGTCTAGGAAGGCATGCCACAAAGCTGTTTCTTCAGGAGTGGCTCCCAATTCAGACTTAAAAATGGAACCAAGAACTAGGTGACTTGCAAACAAACAGCAATTTTGTGTTGTTTGAGTTCAACCTCAGCTTGTTTCTCTCCAGATGTTCAGTGCCATCAGGATACAGCTAATCAGTATCTTGACAGCTTTTCAGTTCAATTTACAGAATTACTACTGAGTATCATCAATGTACTAGTGATGTGTCAACCCCAAACCGAGATGTCCTTATCCCGCAATCTCATATTGATGGTAAACAACAGAGTTGAAAAAATAGATAACTGGGAGAGCCCATAAGGCAGTGGTCCTGTCGCCTCCGCTTATTACTTTAAATGTTTATTTACTTAGTAGAGTGTTTAACTGTTTTATCTCTTTGTTAAATGTTTTAATGTTACTTGTTGTTATGTGTGATTGATGAGGTGATGGCCCCTTTAACACTCCGGCTGACATTTGAGAGGAGGAGGGATGAAGGATTCAAACAGACAGACACACGCAGGTTTAATAAGCACTGCATGCCAGACATTCCAACCAGAAGATTGACAGAGGAATATCATCGAAAGTAAAGTACCATGTGGCCAAAGAGGAGAAGGGCAATGGACTAAAACTGTTTGACCTTTGGAGGGAGGAGGGCTGAATAAAGGGAAATGTATCTGTAAGCCATATCTATTTCCAGTTTAAGCTTTGCTTCTATTGCAATCTGACATGCTTAGTAAAAGTTACTGATCTCTATAATCAAATGGAATCAGGGTCATTCTTTCTTAAGCATTGATCAGAGGCAATCTGACATTAAGCTTAAACTCACTATGTCAGACAACCAGGAACACACCTAGGGGGCTGATAACAAGTATGTACTGGGAAAGAAGCCAACCTTTGAATGCGAGCTGGAGCAGGAAGAACAGACGGTTGCAGCATCATTCTCTTCAAAACTTGATGAAAGTTGTTCAGAATGGCTGGGGAAACTGCAATTAGAGGAGAAACGAGACAGAGCCAAATGGTTGGTCAGTGTTGGCAGACTTCCAGAGCCAGGAGAGCTTCCAGCTGGAGTTACAAGACGAAAGAAAAAAGAAAGGCTATCTAATTGGCAGCAGGAACAAAAAATCAGAGACGAGCTGCAAATTGCCGAAGCGGTAAGATTGTACCAGGATGTAATTGAGAGACAAGAGGCTTGTGACAGGTATGAACTCCTCACTTCGAACCCCTGGGAGGAGGGGGAAGAAGACGAAGGAACCACATTGGGAGCCACCAGAGGGGCGGCCTACAGCGGCGAGACTATGGAGGAAAGAGAGCTAGAAACACGTTATCCTGGGCCCGCAGATTCCAATGGAGGACAGGGGCCCCCTGCTGGTCAGATGCTGCAACGCAGGAAGAAAAACCAAAAATCCCACCCATCCCCGGGAAGCTTGAAGGTGACCCCAAAGAACTGGGTTTATTCCTGGCGTTGGTGAGCAATCACATGGACGACTGGGGCGGTGATTATTGGTCCGAGGCAGCTCGAGTGAGAAGCGTGACTCAGGTCTTGGGTGGAAGGGCCGCCGCCTGGTTTGCATAATGAGAACTCCCCCCTCCTGAGAAACTACAACCCTTTCACGGCCACCTTAAGAATGAGATTTGAGGACTCTTTGCCGGAGCAGAAGGCCAAGATTCAGATGAGATCCATCTGATCGATTATACCCAAGAGATCCGTAATTTGGTGCCCCTCATGAGGGGGTGGTTGGAAGTGGCTCTTTTGGACATATATAAAGATGGCCTGAATGGGGATCTATACGCGCTGTGCCGGGCGTGAGCTTCCCCTGTGACCCTGTATGGCTGGTTCACCCTGGCAGCAGAGATGGAGATTGAGTTGGCCAAGGATCGAAACCGGAGTGAGCGCATCTGGAAGCAGACACCAACCCAACTCCAAAAGGGCCCCTCAAGGGGTCCTGCCGCAGCAGAAGACGGGAGGCAGAGATCTACTGCATGCTTCAGATGTGGAAAGGAAGGCCACAGAGCTGCTGACCGTCGGGCCAAGTTGGCCCCAAAGATGACCCCTGGTGGCGAAAAGGAAGTGGTAAAGCTGGCGCCAAAGACGCAAAAAAGGGAGTGGATGTCATCAAGAGTGCTCCTCCCACCCAAGAAGAGTGGAGACCCCAACCACTTCCGATGACAGCGAGTCTACTTCCAAATCCAATGAAGATCTTTTGGTGAGTTGGAAAGGGGGGCCCCTAACGATCCCAATTAAATTGCATGTCCTGTCCTCGGGAGCACAGGGGGAAATGTTAGCCCTCTTGAACTCAGGATGTACCAGGTGTGTCATTAGCCCCAAGGTGGTGGAGAAGATGGAACTAAAATTAAAAACCTTGAGTAGGCCCATCGCCTTTTGCCAGTTAGACGGGTCGGTGATGGGGGGAGGCCCCACTCATGTTATAATGGAACCAATAGAAATGATCATAGGAAACCATAGAGAGACTCTGAACTTTATGGTGACACCGGGGATGGACCAACCAGTTTTGCTGGGACTGTCTTGGCTCCGGAAGTGGAACCTGTGAATAAACTGGAAGACAGGGGTTCTGCGTTTCCACGCCAAGTCACAGAAGGCGGGGAAAAGAGTTGCCAAAGTAGAAAACCTTGCATCTGCCGAATTGCTGGGGTCCGTGACGGAGCGACTAGAGGGGGAGGAAAAGATTCCAAAAGAGTACTGGGACCTGCGGGCGGGGGAGGGTTAGCGAGAAAACCTCTGACGTGCTACCCCCCCATAGGCCTACGGACTGTGCCATTGAAATCCTTCCGGGGGTAAAACTCCCAAAACCAAAAGCTTACCCCATGACACAAAAAGAATTGGGAGAGCTATGGAACTTTATAGACAAAAATTTTGAGTGAGGATTCATTCAACCGGCCAGGCCTCAGGTAGCGGCTCTAGTAATGTTCCGGGAAAAGAAAGATGGCACCTACTGCCTCATAGTGGACTATAGGAATTTAAACTGTCAATCTTTTGGGCACTAGGGACCAGTTCCGTGGAGAAAGATTTTTCAGTGGACTGGAAGGGATGTGGTTTTGTATGATGCCTGCATCCTGCGGATGAGGCTTCATTTGTTTGCGAGGCCCAGTTTCTGGCAAGCCGCAGACTGGTGACTGACTGATGACTGACCTCTTTCTAATGCAGAAGCTGAACCACTTAAAATATGCCTCCCCCAATTTTCAGAGGTATATCAGTAGGATACATGGCCAAGGGAATCAAATGCCATCATCAGATTAAATATGACCTATAAATAGTGCACTCCTCCTAGCCAGGCCCAATAAATGTCATTTATCAAAGCAACCAATACTGCCTCAATCCCATTTTGGCGCCTGAATCCTAAAAATCCAGGTAATTCATTTCCTCTGAGGCACACTGCAGCTGAAGCAGACCACGGTCTCAACAACTAGCCCTAAAGAGGAAAGGCCAGGTACAAAGCAAAATTATCCAATGTAATTTAGTGCAAGAAAGGCCTCCATTCCAGAGATAATAATGATAGCCACTGTTCCATTTTATTAACTTTTTCACTGGTACTGCACTAACTTTTTTCCTGATTTTCAGTCTGTATCTTTGGTAAACAGAATGTCAAAATAACAGGATTATTTGTTGTTCTCAGTAAGAGTTTTTTGTTCTTATTATTTTTTAAATGAGGTTATCCAAAAGCCTTTTACTCTGTTGAACATCATCCTTTGGGAAGAAAGAGCCACTCAACAATGCAACACAGAAATTAGAAAATACACCACTGTATACCTTAAAAGGAAGATAGGCAACCTGAATTTAAAATACTTGAATGTACAACCAGTTTGATGTAGTTACGGTACTGAATTAGGAATATACAGATTCAGATTTAAATCTACTTTTAACCACAGAAAATCACTTGCTGATTTTGGGCCAATCACTTACTTTCAACCCAATCTATCTCACTAGGTAGGTGATGTAGAGAAAATTAGAAAGAAGTGTACTCTGTCTTCTGAAAGAAAAGATTATATATATATATAATCTGATGCATCTGGTGCATGTGTAAGGTTAATTTTGTTTCTTGCAGTTGTAGTCTGTTTGTAATATTACTCCCCTTTCATTGTTTGTATTAACTCATTATTTAATATAATATTATCTTATTTTGCCTTACACTAGACCTTACTATATTTTATAAGCAATATAAACTGAAATTTATATTGATATTGTCAGAAAAAGTTACCTTTTTTTTCCAAGGAGAAGCCTAAAAGAGATTTATTTTGTCCCCTATCAAACTGTAGGTGTGAGAAGAATGCATTTATTCTTGCCCTCATTATTACAACTTTGAGGTTATCCAGTGTTTCAATTAAAGTTTAAAACTACAATGTCCTAGTTATGGTCATGAGTCTATAGGGATGGAAGAGAGACAAAGATCTAAACTAAAGTTGTTGTGGGATTAAAATGGCATTCATTGTTTCGTCCTCTGGGATGAGTGTCTATATATCATTTTGCATGCATTTCAGCTCCTCCCTTTTCCCAAACTTTTAGGATTTTGCTTCTAAAATTAGTTCTAAATATGAGATATAATACTTCTTCTCTCAACACTTGTCAATCTTTTACATCTTGTTTCCTGAGAACATTCTGAAGACAAATCAAAATTAACAAAGTCAACCTATAAATAACTCATAAACACAAACCATACAATAAAATACTGTATACAATTATGCCAAAGTAAATTGTGCGGTTCTATAAAATACCAAAAACATCAATTCTCACCTCCTTGAGAAGTCTTTTTTCATTTGTCTTAGACATCTCAATTTCATTTTTATAGTTGTCACTTGTTTCTTTGTATAATCTATTTGTGTTTTCCAACTCTAATTCCAAATTATTCACCTTTGAACAACATAAATGAAAACAAGTTTATTCCTATTCATAATAACCAAGGTATATGTCCAAACAACATCATTTACTTCCTATCAACTTTTCATACATTTCTATATGAATTCTGCTTCTGCATTTTCCTTGCAGTGAACCTTATTTCTAATTGTTTAAGTTTTCTAGATTTTTGCAACCCAAATATGGTAATCTTAACTATTTCCAAATGGGATCCCAAAATAGTTGAGGAATTGAAATTAATTTTGTAATATTAATGTGACTTTCAAGTAACAACACCTTTTTAGAATCTCTCATGGAAATCTAAAAAAAGAGGAGCTGTTTTAAGTAATAGCAGAGAAGCATTATCTTTGAGTAACATTCAAATACTTCTGAATCAATTTTGAAAAATATATGCCCAAATAGGTGTCATGGTTCTGACAGATGCCCTATAGGCATGACAATAGATAATATTTGACAATAGGTAATATTTGACACTCATTAAACCAAAACTAATGTCAGCAGAATTGTATTCATTTGGACAACTGAAGTCAAATAATTATTTTCAGATGACTTATTTCAGCTTTTATTCCTTTAGTCTATTACTATATTGTTCAGAAGGCCATAGTAGTAAAAAAAGTTTCATAAATGCTTTTTTTAAATGCCACTATTTATCATACCTTACAGATCTAATTCCTCAAATTTGTATTACTTCTTACAACAATTTTGTAAATGTTGTACCTTGATGAACGTATCTTTTCTTTTATGTACACTGAGAGCATATGCACCAAGACAAATTCCTTGTGTGTCCAATCACACTTGGCCAATAAAAATTCTATTCTATTCTAATGCAAAAAATAAACATGCCTACCTTTTCTTCAGTAATACTCAGTTGCTTGCTTTCTGATCCAAGTTTCTTTTTCAAGCTTTTATTCTAGTAACAATTATTAATGAAGACTTTATTTGTGTATTTAATTATATACAAACATTTATGCAATTATAGCTATAATTCCTTAACTCAAATATGTATTTTCAAGTCTGCCCAACATTATGCAAGCCCATGAAAAGGTGTAGCTTCTTTAAGAAGCAATCAGCAATCACAAGGAGGTACTCATGCTGCACCCTTGTTATCTTCAGATCCTATTATTCAATTATGTCTGTATAAATCTTTTGCTTGGTATTATGGAATCTAGATTAAATCTAGATCAAATGTATTGTCATTGTATTGTGGTAACATAATCATTATATACTATGGCCTGAAATATCATTTTCCCGACAAGTGGAATAGTTGAAAGTGTAAAGAGAAAAAAAGCATTATTGCACGCAAATATGGCTTAGGACCTGGGTACTTACGGGACTGCCTGCTGTTACCACATGCCTCCCACCGACCCGTACGCTCCCATAGAGAGGGACTTCTCAGGGTGCCGTCCGCCAAACAATGTCGGCTGGCGGCCCCCAGGGGAAGGGCCTTCTCTGTGGGGGCTCCCACACTCTGGAACAAGCTTCCCCCGGGTTTACGTCAAATACCTGACCTTCGGACATTCCGTCGCGAACTGAAGACACATCTTTTTATTCGCGCGGGGCTGGCTTAAATTGGATTTTTAAAAGTGAAATTTTATCAATTTTAAATGGGGTTTTAATTGACGGTAATTTTTAACTTCAGGCTAATTTTAAATAAGTTTTTTAAATGGTATTTTAACTTGTATATTTGTATTGTTGGTTTTATCTTGCCTGTACACCGCCCTGAGTCCTTCGGGAGAAGGGCGGTATAAAAATCAAATAAAATAAATAAAATAAATAAATAAAAATATAGCACACACATTTTACAGATATTTAATACAAATATCACTCAACTTTATTCTCACTTCTATTTTTTTTTCTAAAGGGGGAAGGGGCCTTTTTAGTGACCAGTTCCATATAAAGCCAGAATTCAAAGTGAACTTTAAGCTACCTATGTGAACTGAGGTAATATTTTGAATTACCATATTCCACTGACAATTTAATAGACAAATTTAAATGAAAATTTTAATAGATACGTATGTGCTATGTTTTATGCATGAAATATATCAGTACTTACTTCTTGTTGTAGTACTTCAATATTCTTGATTTTCATTTCAATCTGCTTTTTTAAACTATTAACCTAAATAGCACAATAACACATATTTCAAACAGTAATAATATATCACATAATTATTCTAGATGTAATCCTATTATTGGATAGCTGATTTGAAATATTTCTTGATTATGGCTTATTCAAAACTTGCTATGACTGCAGTTTTGAAAACTGTTTTATCTTCAGTATAAAAACCAAGCCATTTGTTGAGATTGTGCAATGCACAAATACTTATCCGAAATAAAGGAGGATATATGATTTATATTTGCATACTCATTTATTACTTTTGGTTACAAGTAATAAATGCATAGAAAAACAAAAGTTGCAATAAGCATTTTCAGTTATTAGAATTAATAATACATTTCTATTTGATCGAAAGATTGTTTCTGAATCCTGAAGCACTTCAAAAAATGGATAAATATAAAAGTTCCTATAAATCCTGATAGGTAGATGTTTTACATTTTCATACCTTGCTTTCTAATGCTTTCAGTTGTTTTTCCTTTTTTGAAATTTCATTTTCAATATTTCTAACCTAGAAATATGTTATAAATAATGACAGATGTATTATAAAATTCATTACTAATTTCATTAAATTCTATTTTAAATTATGGAAAAAATTAACATAGGGAGGTATTTCTTTTATCATTTTCTGATGGCGTTTGAGGGACTAATGCATTAATTGTTTCATAAACATTTGCTGCCCATTTGATTCATGAAACTTTAAGTAATAATAATTTTGGTAGTCTCTAAACTATGCTGCATTTTTAAAACAAAGTGTGATCAAAGCTCCACATTTGTAATAAACCCTTCTGAATTAAACAAATATAAATATCTATATGACAAGTTCAAAATACGTTAATTTCCATGTTTTTATCATAACTTGCATATATTAACATTTCTATGTTAATCACTGTGAATTCATACATTTTCTTCATTTTCATCAGCTTTGTTTTTTGCTTCTTCATCCTTCTGTTTTAGCTTCTCCATTACTTCCTTTAATTCATTGCTATATAACAAAAATTAATGAATGCAATTACTTCCATGCACCTATAAAGTATTTATAATAAAGACATTGCTAAATTCATGTAGAAATTCAAATCTTCATACATATCCAATAATATTAGATTATGCTCTATTGTGTAATCATGCTTGCAATTATCTGTATAGAATAACTACCTTTTGTAATCTGCCCCCTTATCTATTGCATGTTTGAAGTGAACAACTATTTTTGTCTATTAGAGATGCCAGTGAACTGTTTAGGATATATGCCAAAAAGATGCACTGCTATATCCAAATTGTGAAGATCTATCCTAATGAAAATTAAGGTTATAAGGAGCAAACATCCACATATTTACTTCCAAATAAGCTGTAACAGAAAAAACATTTTGATTTAAGTGGTTAATCAAATAAAATACAATCATTAGGAAAGAAATATTTGGTTCAATACTCCAAATAAAGTCCTGGAACAGCTTTTGGCAAGAGAATGATAAAACATCCAATGTTTTTTTTTGTCTGATAACTGGTGATACAATGTTAGTAAAACTAGAGCTAGAAAGGACCATATTACATAAAGAAAAACTTCATGTAATAGCTTGAAATTTAAATTTTAATGAACATACCACAATAAATTTACCTTACCTTACTTATCTTACCTTAATAGGAGGTTAGCTTGTTTTAAAATGTCTATCTGATTTTTTGTTTCTTCATCTGTATTTTTAACATTCTAAACAAAAAGACAAGCAACTGAATGTAGAAAATGCAAAACTGATATAAATTAAGTACATATACTATAAATATTGCATAGTTACTTATAGAACTTTCATGATCCAGTTTCATGTAGTGATTAAAGCATCAGACTAGAACCTGGGAGACCATGAGTTTTACTCCTGCCTTGGGCACAAAACTAAATGGGTGACCTTGAGCCAATTACTTTCTCTCAGCCCTAGGAAGGAAGCAATGAAAACCACTTGCAAGAAAACTGTACGGACTTGTCCAGGAAGTCTCCAAGAACTGAGTGAATAGAAAAAGAAATAGAAAGTTCACTTTTAGCTTTTTCTTTAAAAAAAAGTCATTTAAGTTCTATTCTTATGCATATTTAGAGAATAGTGAAGGAATAGTAAGATGCACTGGAAGCAAACAATTATAATTTAGTTTTGAAAGTAAAACAGTTTATTGGCACAAAAACAATCTTTATGTAGACAGTTTAGTAAAAAAAATGTAGTCAGGAACTTGCCTTAATAGTATCTTTACATTTCTGAAGTTCATCATCCACCATCTTTTTCTCTGTTATAATTTGTTCTTTCTCAAATAAAATTTTGTTCCACCCCATATTTAACTCTTTATTCTTTAGACTGTAAAAATAATACTAGAAACAATTATTTATATTCTCCTATATATTTTTAAAACTACTCTATAACATTAGAGTAGACCTAACAGTAATATAAGACCAGCTAAGGAATTTTTATCCCATTAGCAATGTAATGTCACTTAGCATAAAACCTACTACAAATACTTTTTTATAAATTGACAAGTTTCATACTAAGACCACATCTATATATACTATACTATGTATATAGATGTGTACTATATGTACACATCTA
Source organism: Ahaetulla prasina (assembly GCF_028640845.1). Classification (NCBI taxonomy): domain Eukaryota; kingdom Metazoa; phylum Chordata; class Lepidosauria; order Squamata; family Colubridae; genus Ahaetulla; species Ahaetulla prasina. The sequence continues at coordinate 186,951,648 of NC_080541.1, read as the reverse complement.
TACGTATATGTACTGAAATAAATTATTCATCAAATAATGCCATTTTAAAATTGTATGAGTGATAATAGTAGTAAATTTTATTATGGTCACTGACCAATTTAGAAACAAAAAGCATACACATTATGAGATTGCAAATAAAAACACTGTAAAACTGATATTTTCAATGTATGGCATGCTTTATAAAACAAAAAAACAAAAACAACCAACAGATACGTTCAGTGAAATAAAATCATAAATCAAACAGTAGCAACTCTAAGTAGAATGGATCTGAGTGATCTCAAAATATATCTAAAGAAGAAACTAAGCTGTAACCAAGCACATTTATAAGGACAATGTAAAAAAAAGTGAATTAATATTTCAGAAAGTCCTCCTTATATATTAAAAGTAAACCAATTATAAAAGCCTTTCATAACTAATAGCATGCTAACCATATATTAATATAAGTACATACATTTCTTTTTCAAGCTCTGTTTTCAGTGTTGCAAGTTGTTGAAAGTAATTTTGTTTATTTTCAAATTCATCGGACAATTGCATTTCTAAATCATGTCTTTCTTTCTGCAAGTAACAATTAATGCATGAATGTACTTTTACAATATACCATTTACAATAACATCATTAGCATACTAAACAATATAACTTTTTTTTGGCATTTTGTGGTTTTAAAAAAACCCATTGGTTAAAATGTGTTTGCCATTATGACCACGTGGTTTATTTAACAATCATGGGGTTCACTTAGCAACTGCTAACAATCATCACAAAACCTGATGTAAAATCAAGTTTGATCACATGGTCCCTCAACTTACAACCACAATGATTTATAACCAAAAACCTAGTCACAAATGTGGTGGTTATATGTTCTAACTGGTCGTATTACAAACATAAATGAAATAAGTCTTTAAACTGCCACCACTTACAGGCAGTCCTCACTTAGCAATCACAACTCCCTGGCTAGGTGACATAGTTATTAATTGCAATTGCTTAATGACTTCATTCTACTGTGGTTAAATGATTCACTTGCAGTTGTTAAGTGAGATATCATGTTATTGTGATTTGTGATTTTACTTCCGCCTTCTCCATTTATTCTGTTTGTTGGAAGCTGCCTATGAAGTGCACAAATCGGGATCGTGTGACTGGGGATACTGTAATGGTCTTAAATATCTGCCAATATCTGCCAAATATCTGCCAATTGTGAATACTGACCTCGTGATTATGGGAACACTGCAATGGTTATAAGTATGACAACTGGTCATAAAATTACTTTTTTATCACTGTTATAACCTCAAATGGTCACTAGCAGGACAGTCATTAAGCAAAGACTGTCTGAACATAAGTATTTTGTATTTCCTAATAAAAACTTAAATGGTGACCTGTCTGCAATTAATTTAGCTATTAAAGCTCTGGAGATGATATGTGTATCACTAGCTGCTTCCAGATAGATGGTTCCTGTATGAAATCGTGCAGTATTTTCTTTCTTTCTGACATAATAGAATAGAATAGAATAGAATAGAATAGAATAGAATAGAATAGAATAGAATAGAATAGAATAGAATAGAATAACAGAGTTGGAAGGGACTTTAGAGGTCTTCTAGTCCAATCCCTTGCTTAGGTAGGAAGCCCTACATCACTTCAGACAAATGGTTATCTAATATCTTCTTAAAAACTTCCAATGTTGGAGCATTTACAACTTCTGGAGGCAATTTGTTTCACTGATTAATTGTTCTGTCAGGAAATTTCTCCTTAGTTCTAAGTTGCTTCTCTCCTTGATTAGTTTCCACCCATTGCTTCTTGTTCTACCTTCAGCATAGCTAATCATAATATTATTACAAACAGTAAAAACAACTATTGGTCATATATGGGAGAATTGTGCATTAAAAATCCTGCATACTTTGCCACTTCTAAAAATCTGACAAGCTGTTACATAAAAATAGTAAAGAAATACCCACTGAATAGATGCAGATAGTCATAAAGAAAGAAATGCATGCAGCTTCAATTTGATGCTTATCTGCTATTCAAGAGGTTGACGAAGGGTCAAATATATGATTATTTTAAACAGGAAGATATTTTAAGCTATATTTTTGTAATAATTATGCTGTTACCAAAAACTATCAGAACTTGCAATACCTCTCTTGTCTGAAGAGTGTCCTTTAACTCTCTTTCTGTTTCTTGTAATTTCTCAACAGTCTTCCCAAGAATTTGTTTTTCGTGTAAAAATTCTTGGACTTGTACCTATTCAAAAATTAAAGTAAATTAAAAATTGGCACAAAATGAATAAAGTTTCATTTTATTACTGTGACAACCATTCTATTTCTTTATGCTGACATTGTAAATCCTCCCTCCCAAGTCCTGCTTTGCTGCCACATCATTGGGTGTGTGTATTCCTGAGAGAGAAGCGTGAAGAATCTCAAGAGATTATGTGTCAGGTGCAAGGAACCAAGAACAGCACAATAAACTATTCAGCATAATTTCTTTACTGCTGTTTGCTGAGAGCAGGAAATCTTGCCAGATTAAAACACATTCGGCATAACTCTGACATACCCTGTGAAGTTTAGGGAGCATCCCTCCTGGGCTTCTTTCTGCATAACAAGGACTCAAGGCTGATTTGGCTCTTACTTCCTTGGGTAACAGAATAACAGAGTTGAAAGGGACCTTGGAGGTTTCTAGTCCAACCCACTGCTCAAGCAGGAGACCTTATACATTCGAGACAAGTAGCTGTCCAGTCTCTTTACAAAAGCCTCCAGTAGTGGAACACCCACTTCTGAAGGCAAGCTATTCCACTGGTTAATTGTTCTCACTGTTAGGAAATTTCTTAGTTCTAGGTTGCTTCTTTCCTTGATTAGTTTCCATCCATTGTCTTGCCTTCTGGTGCTTTGGAAAATAGGTTGGCCCGCTCTTCTTTGTGGCAGCCTCTCAAATATTGGAACACTATCATATCACCCCAGTCCTTTTCAATAGGATAGGATAGGGTAGGGTAGGGTAGGATAACAGAGTTGGAAGTTCTAGTCCAGCCTCTGCTTAGGCAGAAAACCCTATATTATTTCAGACAAATAGTTATCCAATCTCACTAGCGTAGACATAGCCAATTCCTGCAACCATTCTTCATGTTTTAGCCTCCAGCCCCCTAATCACCTTTGCTGCTCTTTTCTGCACTGTTTCCAGAATCTCAACATCTTTTTTATAATATGATCAAAACTAAATGCAGTATTCTCAGTGTGGTCTTACTAAGTACAAATTCTCCATATGATCTTGATTCTATCCCTCTGTTAATGCAACCTAGAATTGCATTGGCTTTTTTGGCTGTTGCCACATGCTGCTGGCTCATATGTAAGTGATTGTCCATTAGGGTTCCAAGATCCATGTAATAGTTTACTAGCATTGAGCCAGGTTTCATCTAATCTGTACCTATACATTTGATTTTTCTTGCCTAGGTGTAAAATCTTACTTTTCTCTACATTGAATTTCATTTTGTTAGATAGGCCCCAGTGTTCAAGAATGTCAATATCCATCTGGATCTACTAATTTAGTTACTTTGTCAAAGAGTGAAATAAGATTTGTTCGGCATGATCTGTTTTTGACAAGCCTGTGTTTGGTTCTTGTCACTTTGCTTGTTTCTAGATGTTTGCAGATCTATTGCTTATCTTTTCCAGGGTCTTCCCAGGTATTGATGTCAGGCTGATTGGTCTGTAGTTTCCTAGATCTGTTTTTTCCCCTTTTTTGAAGATGGGAACCACATCAGCTTTTTTCCAGTCCTCTGGTAGTTCCCCAATGCTCCAAGATCTTTGAAAGATATAGTTTAATGGTCCCAAGATCACATCTGCCAGCTCCTTCAGAAATCTGGGATCTAAGCCATCAGGTCCTTATGATTTGAACTCATCTAGAATGGACAGGTGTTCTCTTACCATTTTCTTGCTTATTTTAATTTGTATTCTTAGTTTATCTTTTGCAGTTATGTTTTCGGGAGGTCGGTTTGTTTTATCTTTTTATACAAAGACAGATGCAAAGAATGAATTAAGGGGAAAAAACTCTTCCTCTTGCAACTCGGTACCAGATTCCACCATAGTATGCCAATGTGCATGTAAACATGGCAAAGTCATCCAAGACATAAAGATCATCCCAGCTACCCAGCTAAAACAAACAGGTACCTGGGGAGTAGCAATATAAGATGCTGGAGGTAGAAGATCACTGTAGTGACAACAAAAAAAGGCATCATTTCATACTGTGCAGGAGAAGGCAATGGTAAACAACTTCTATATTTTACCAAGAAAACCTCATGGATAGAAAATACCAAATAAAAAATGATATAATGCCACATGATGTGCTCCACAGTGGAGATGGCACTCAACCCAGTATATTACTTCATTGTTTTTAATTGTTTTAACTGTTTTATAGTTTTAGAATTATAACCTTCTGAAAATCATTTGGCTAAAATGTGCTGCTATAGAAATTAAATGAATAAATATTCTATTGAGAAAGAGTTAAGGATCTTTTTTGGAAAACTAAAGTTGTTATGATGTGGCTAGTTTGAAGCTTTTGGGATGTCAAGCTGTTGATATTGTCCTGCAGGCAAGGAAATGTCAAAGAAGCAGATTATTAGCATATTACAGTGAGAACATAAAATTAAAAAAACATAAACATGGGAAAGCTCTATAGCAGGGGCGTCAAATCGCATTGTCACGTAACATATGACTTTTTTCTCCTTTGCTAAACCGGGCATGGGCATGGCCAGCACATAACACATTCAGCCCGTGGCCCACAAGTTTGACAGCCCTGCTCTATAGAGTGAAAAATAAAATAAAGTATCTGCAAACTGACATCTTCAGTATCAGTGAATTGAGATAAATTGGGAATAGACACTTTCTGTCAGAACATAACATTGTTTACTATCCAGGATATCAAAAACAAAGAAGGAATGGCATTGCTTTTATAATTATGAAGAGTACAGCAAGAACACTAGTTAGCTATAATACAAACAGTGATTGAACAATATTAGTTAGACTTCATGGATAACCCTTCAATATGATGTTATTCAAAGTTTATGCTCCAATTACTGATGCAGAAGAGATTGATGAATTTATGGCCAAACTGAAACTGAAACTGACAGAATGTGCAAGCATGCTTGTAGTGGAAACTGGAATGTTCAAGTTGGAAATATTAAGGAAATGTATGGTCTAAGGAACTGAAATAAAGGAGAACAATTTATTATTTTCTGCCAATCCAATAATCTTGAAACAATCCAAAAAAACCATGAATGCCTGCATTTGCTTCTCAGCCCACCCTTCATTATCCAGATCCAGTAAGACCTTCTGTTGTACGGATTAATGTAGCCTTGGGAGGGTATCGCTCCAGACAAACTGACCCTCCTACAGTCTACTCCATTGTAAATATTGTTCTCAAACATAACACAGCTAAGGAAAAAACTATACCATCTGGAGCAAGGAACTGCTAGCAATTAAAGCTGCCTTTGAAGCTTGGAGACATCTGTTAAAAGGGACCAAACATCAGTGTAAGTCTGTACTTATCATTAAAACCTTGAACTTTTTCAGATTGCCAAGAAACTGAATCAAAGACAAATCTGGTGGTCTTTGTTCTTTTCTTGCTTTAACTTAAGACCTCTCCAGGAAAGCAGAATATGAATGCTCTGAGACTGACTCCCAAACTTCCACTTTCATACTTCCAGAAAATGTAGATGCTACCAATGTTCCAATAAATCTACCGAAAGAACTAAAATAACAGCAATGCTAATGCTAATGCAGCAATGCTAAGACTAATATGCACAGGCTCATCAGAGGGAAATTGAAGAAAAACCCACTAAAACCCCACAACATTGGACATTGAACCAAAACCTCTTATTCTATCAAGGCTGATATTACATTCCCACTTAGCCTTTGCAGGATACGGTCCTGAGAGATGTGCCTTGATAGCCCACTGGTGGGGCACTCAGCATTTGATGAGTTGAGATTTTTGGTAATCATATTTCCAGAAGTAGGTGGAGCAATATGTCACTTCCTACCCTGTTTGCTGCCAATCCAAGAGTGTTCCAGGAAAGCCAGCTGGGGAACCTTTAGCATTGCCAATACCAGAAAGGCTCTGGCAAGCCATGCACCTTAATTTCATCTGTCAAAAAAAGCAACTACTACATTGGTGGGACTGGAAACTCTCACCATGATGTTTTATTTCATTCAAAAGAGATAGCAAGTCTCTTTCTAGATAACCCTTTCTACCTATATGGAATGCCTGAGCATTTCATTACAGAACCCTTTAATATCAGCCCTTAATAGATTGTGATTTTAAAAAAATCGAATAGAAGGTTTTAAGACATTATCCTCAATAAATGAAAGATGTAAGACTGTCAGCTAGTAGAATGGAAAAATATTAGAAATCCCTTACTAAGACTGGTTCCAATTCTTCAATTTGCTTTTCTTTATCATTTTTCAGTTTGGTCATCATTTCTGCAATTAAGTCAAACATTAAGAATATAATGTAATATTTTCAATTATGAAATTACATATAATTATTATTTAATTTTTATTCATTCTTAGATTGATGTATAACCATTTGTGGTTTTTTTTGTTAAGGACCATATCCAGACAAGTATAATGTGCTGAGGATCTCATGTAAAAACTATATCTAAGACAAAAGGTGAGCAGGATCAAAACAAAAGGCTGGATGGATGGATGGACAAATTGATACATAAATCTGAAACAATAACAGAAATCTGAAGAGTCAGATATTTCCAAGAAACCCAGAATAAGTCAGAGTTTTCAAAAATCATTAATCAAATGGTACATTCTCCTACATTTTGTCATATTTTTCCTTTAAAATTTGGGGAAAAAATGGATAGATGAATGTTTTCATTAACGTGCTCAGAAAACCACAAAAAAAGGCTAAAAAGCAAAAATCAATGGAGAAGCTACCAGGGAAGGTTGCAGGTTGCTGGGATAAATCTTCCCCACCCATTCAGCCTCCCTTAGCCCTTCTGTGCCACTTGCACACCCTCCCCAAGCCTCTTGCACACTTCTTCACACTATGCCTTTTGTGCACCCCCCATACATTTATATATTTTTCCTGACCCATGCCACACTTCTCACGTAGCCCCTCACACTCTCCCCAACTCTTCCTCACACCCCCTTACATCTTCCCTGCAGCTCCATGATCCTCCTCCACTCAACAGCAGCCACTCACCTGCCTGCCTACCTGTCTGCCTGAGACTTGCAACTTCTTACCAGTTTTCTCACTGACTTTGATTGTGAAAGTTGGCAGGAACTTGCCTAACAACCATGGGATTTGGATAATAACAACCAAGATTGCAGAGATTGCTGCTACTAAGCAAAGTGGTACCACTTTACAACAGTATCATTAGCAACAGAAAATCTGTTGTGAAAATCATTGTGACTTAAAGTCTACCTGTGTGCCTCCCCTTATTTCATCTCCCTGTCCTACCAGATGCAGCAAAGGGGCATGATACAGAGTCTGTCCCATAAGTAGCTCTAGGAAGCAGGCCTTTTCTGTTGTAGTGTCTTTCACTGGTGGAATCTTTTCCACCCTGAGATGAGATTGACCTTGCCACTGTTGAACTTCTGGAGGTCTCCCAAGACCCAGTTTTGCCAGCAGGCCTGGGGACCCCAAGAAATGGGTGAACTAATGAAATGACTCCATTATTTTTAAACTTTCCTTCATCTATTATTTTTTATTTAGTTTTTTAATATACTTTTAAAAGTATTTTAATGTATTTATTGTTTTTAGCTCTGTTATATGCTGCCCAGAGTTGTTTGTGAAATGGATAGCTATATAAATTGATTTAATGAATAAATGCAGCGTGACCATGATACAAGATGAACAATAAAATTGATATATACAAAATTAACATTGTTACAATTTTAAGTAGTTCTAAAGAACAATATCTGTTTTCAGTTCTTCAACATACCTAGTTCAGTTGATTTATTTTGGAGTTTCAAAACTAATGCATCTGAAGCATCTCTCAATTCCTTTTGCCTATAAAAATAATTTTAAACGTTCAATGAATGGTTTAAGAAAAATAATTATGTCTGAATGAATAACTTGAGCACACATTATATAACCACTAAAAACTGATTGAATGGCAGAAACAAATAAATAAATATGGCTATAAAGCTGAAGTATAAGTGACCATTCCAATTCTATATTTAGCAAACTGTTTTTCCTATAACGATCTAAGAGCAGGTATTTCTTGAGTTATGACAGGTCACTTAGCAATAGATCCCACCCCCCAAAATCTGTTAAAACAGATTCCCCCCCCCAAAAAAATACTTACAACCCACTCCCAAAGTTATAAACATTGCAGCATCCCTGCAGGCAGACTCTGCAGCATGCCCCTCCTGCCTATTTCTCCTCCATCCTGTCTTGCTGGGTGCCCTCCACCCTATCACTGCTCACTCATTTACCTTTTGAAGATCTCCAGAGTTCAGGATGCCAGAGTAGGAAAGGAGAACAGCCTGCTCCATTGCTAGGGTACGTGGCAGAAAAGCAGCCATCTTTTTCTGACATGCTGGAAAACCTGTTTTCCTTTTGTCACTAGATGCTAGCGTTCCATTCCACAGTGAAAGCAAATGGCAAGGGAAATAAATCTTTCTCTTCCTTCCTGTTTGTCTTTGGCCCCTTGCTAATGGTGGATGGAGAGAAAATATGGAAGCAACCAGAAAACTCATTCTTTCCCTTCATCAACCATTAGCTGTGCATGTATCAGTTTGCAGAGACCAGCATCTAAGCGAAGCTCATTCTAAAGATAAAGTTTTTGGGTGGCTTCCATATTTTTCCTCCAACACCATTAGCTGCATGTCTGTTAGCTTTCAGAGACAATAGTCTAAGGAAAGCTTATTTCTAAAGGAAGACATTTCTGGCTGCTTTCTTGTTTTCCCTTCAGCCACCATTAGCAAGGGAGCAAGGCAAATGTCAAGGAAGGGGAAGATTTCTCTCCCTCTCCATTTGCTTTTGCTGTGGAATGGAAGTTTAGTGTCTAACGACAAAAAACCCAAAGGGGTTTTTCTAGTCTCTCAGAAAAAGACAGCCACTTTTCTGCCACATGGCCTAGCAATGGAACAATCTGTCCTCCTTTCCTATCCCAGAATCTTGGGCTCTGGAGATCTTTGAAAGTTAAGTGAGCAATCAGTGATGGGGGGCTGGGTGTAAGGGTTGTGTGCAGAGGATGCCCAAGCAGCTGTGGGAAGAGGAGCATGGAATATCTCAGTGGGTGAGGGGAGGCCTTGGAACATCACAGGCAGGTGGTTTTGTTCCTGCACTAGGCCCCTTGTGGTCTTCCCCACCCCTGAGGCATCCCATGCGTACTTAATAATCTGTGCATTCATTTACCGAATGCATTGTGATAACCTGGGTGGGGGCTCATTCGCTTAACATCCTCTCATTTTGCAAATATAATTGATAGACTCCAATACATTCATAACTCAGATCATTTTTTATTTATTATTTATTTATTTTGTCAAGCATGTGTTAGATAACAGATATAAGTATAAACATGATTATGAATACATGAAATGGATACGAATAAAAGGGAACATTAGGACAGGGATAGTAGGCACGGTGCGCTTATGCATGCCCTTAAAGACCTCTTAGGAATGGAGTGAGGTCGACAGTAGACAGTCTAAGGTTAAAGTTTTGGGGGTTTGGGGAAGAAACCACAGAGTCAGGTTATTATCTGTATCACACACACATATTCAATATTCAGCGGGCTGCGCCAACCCCTACTGTGGTCCGTGTCATCTTGGTCCTGTGTGCTTTGAAGTGGTCTGTGACTGTCATCTATCAGACCATTTACTGTTATTCGACTATTGCCAGGACTTCTGCCTGGATGACTGATTGTTGAATCTTTTTCCATCTTGCACCAGGCCCTAAAAGGACTGAAGCTGAAATGATTTTATGTATGTACCATCTTTATTGATCAGGATCAATGCCATCTTTTAACCTCCTTTTCTATGAGATATTCACCTCTCGAACTTTTTCACTTGCGAGACTCCCCCGCCTCGCAAGAATGGCCCTCCACGTTATCGAGGGCCTACCTTAATGAAGGGTCTTGGGACCCAGAGAGGTGGCAGAAGAAGAACCTTTGGGGATTTTTAAATAGATTTTTAAATAAGGGTTTTTTAAGGGGGGGGAGGGATTTGACGGGTGGGGGTGAGAACCCGTCGGGGAGGGATCCAGCCCCCGTGCCAGTTCGCGGCACTACTCCATCTGGTCCGAAGGCAGGGTGGGAGGGCGTTGTTCCAGGACTAGAGGGTGGTTCGATCTGTACGGTAAGTGGGAGAGGCAGATATGGCGGGGGGGGCGTATCGAGAGTTGGGAGCACGTGTTCGATGTCTGAAAGCGATCACGTGCTCCAGCCCCTCAGTCCCTACCCGTTCCTCGGGCGGCCATGATCCTCAGAGCTTGGATCTTCGGCTGATGTTATGTAATGCCCGGTCCGTGGTTAATAAGGCTCCCCTGATCTGTGATCTTATTCAGGGGGAGTCCGCGGACCTCATGGGCATTACGGAGACCTGGTTGGGCCCAGAGGGGGGGGTTCCCCTTGTTGAGATGTGCCCTCCAGGTTTCCGAGCATTTCATCAGCCGAGGGCCCAAGGTAGGGGTGGGGGGGTGGCGGTTGTCATTAAGGAAGATCTAGAGCCGAGGGAGGCCACTGTTCCTCAGATTGCCGGCTGTGAATCCCTCTATGTGCGGTGGGGCCATAGGAATCAGTTGGGCTTGTTGATCGCGTACCTGGCTCCTTGCTGCGTGACCACAGCCCTGCCTGAGCTGTTGGAGGTACTTGCCGCTGTGGCAGTTGAGACCCCCAGACTTATAGTCATGGGGGATTTCAACTTGCCATCAGCTGGCTTGTTATCGCCGGCAGCTCGGGAGTTCCAGGCTTCCATGACGGCCTTGGACCTGATTCGAATAAATGATGGCCCTACGCACATGGGGGGAGGCACGCTGGATCTGATTTATATCTCTGGACAGTGGTTAAATGATCTGGAATTAGATGATTTAGTAACAGAACCAATGTCATGGTCCGATCATTTTCTCCTTCGCCTAGACTTCCGTACCGCCACTCACCATCGCAGGGAGACGGAACCTATACGTTGGTTCCGTCCCAGGCGCCTGATGGACCCCGAGAGGTTCCTGACGGAGCTTGGGCCATTCCCTGAGGATCTGGCCCACAGCACGACTGAGGAACTAGTCGTGGCCTGGGAACAGGCCACGGCTGGGGCCTTGGACAGTGTTGTGTCTTGCCCGCCCTCAGAGCAGCCGGGGCCTTCTTACCTGCTCCCCAACACTGAGGAATGTATGCCTTCCGGCCCAAGTCCTGGCTCCATGCCCCCACAAACTGCAGAAGAAGGAGCATCTCCCTGCCCCAGCCCTGACTCCATGCCCAGGCAAGCAGACAGCTAGACCCCTCCCCCTCATCCACAGCAGGTGAGCCTGAGGAGGGTTTACTCCCAAGAACAGCTGATTGGAGTGACCCTCGCATCAGAAGATTGGAGAGGCGGAGGCAACAGAGGGAAGGGAGGGGCAGGCCTTAATGAGTGCTGAGTCATGGAGCCACACCCCATGGCCTATATAAAGGAGCTACTTTCTGGCAGTCTCTGAGTCAGGCAAAAGTCAAACTTATCTTGCTGAAGTCACTTACTGGTCTCCTGCCTGCTCTGAGGACTTTGCTAGGACTTTGGGCAGAGCTGCAGAGGCAAGCCTGATTCGGATTTCCCGGACCCAGCCGTCAGCGGAGGAGTGGGACACGACAGACCGTGTCGCGCCTTTGCGGCCTCTGACCCGGCGCAGATCTCGTCCGGCCCCCTGGTTCTCCGAGGGGCTGAGGGAGATGAAACGCCGGAGAAGACGCCTAGAGAGCACCTGGAGGTCCAGTCGTTCCGAAGCTGATCGGACACTAGTTAGGTCCTATTCTAGGACCTACCTAGTGGCAATGAGGGAGGCGAGGCATTCCTACGCCTCCACCCTCATTGCGTCGGCAGATAACCGCCCGGCCGCCCTGTTTCGGGTGACCCGCTCCCTCCTTCACCAGGAGGTGCGGGATGACCCTTTGCAGGGACGAGCTGAGGAGTTTAGTGGTTATCTCTACGATAAAATCGCTCAGCTCCGGGACGGTCTGTGTCGTGTCCCACTCCTCCGCTGACGGCCGGGTCAGGGAAATCCGAATCAGGCTTGCCTCTGCAGCTCTGCCCAAAGTCCTAGCAAAGTCCTCAGAGCAGGCAGGAGACCAGTAAGTGACTTCAGCAAGATAAGTTCGACTTTGCCTGACTCAGAGACTGCCAGAAAGCAGATCCTTTATATAGGCCATGGGTGTGGCTCCATGACTCAGCACTCATTAAGGCCTGCCCCTCCCTTCCTTCTGTTGCCTCCGCCTATCCAATCTTCTGATGCGAGGGTCACTCCAATCAGCTGTTGGTAATAAACCCTCCTCAGGCTCACATGCTGTGGAGGAGGGGGAGGGGTCTAGCTGCTCCGTTGGCCTGGGCATGGAGTCAGGGCTGGGGCCGGGAGGTGCTCCTTCTTCTGCAGTTTGTCTGGGCATGGAGCCAGGACTGGGGCCGGGAGGCATACATTCCTCCGTGTTCGGGAGCAGATAAGAAGGCCCCGGCTGCTCTGAGGGCGGGCAAGACACAACAGTCTGGACCGAAATTGGGATGATCCAAGCGAGGGAGAGGCGGCACGTCTTGTCGAGTCTGTTTGGGATGAGTTTGACCCTGTGGCTCCCGAGGACGTGGACAGGCTGTTGGGGAGGCTTCACGCCACGACATGTTTACTGGACCCGTGCCCTTCCTGGATGGTGCTGGCCACTCAGGAGGTGACATGAGGCTGACTCCAGAGGATTATCAACGCTTCTCTGTTGGAAGGGGTTTTCCCTGCCGCCTTGAAAGAGGCGGTGGTGAGACTCCTCCTCAAGAAGCCCTCCCTGGACCCAGCTATTTTGGGTAATTATCGTCCAGTCTCCAACCTTCGCTTTGTTGCGAAGGTTGTAGAGAGTGCTGTGGCGCGACAGCTACCCCAATACCTGGATGAAGATGTCTATCTAGACCCGTTCCAGTCCGGCTTCCGACCCGGATACAGCACGGAGACAGCTTTGGTCGCATTGGTGGATGATCTCTGGAGAGCCAGGGACAGGGGTTACTCCTCTGCCCTGGTCCTATTAGACCTCTCAGCGGATTTTGATACCATCGACCATGGTATCTTGCTGCGCCGGTTGGGGGGATTGGGAGTGGGAGGCACCGTGTATCGGTGGTTCTCCTCCTATCTCTCCGACCGGTCGCAGACGGTGTTGACAGGGGGGCAGAGGTCGACCGCGAGGTGCCTCACTTGTGGGGTACCGCAGGGGTCGATTCTCTCGCCCCTGCTGTTCAACATCTACATGACGGTCTGGCTCACGGCTCGGCTGAGGAACTTGTTGCGGCCTGGGAACGGGCCGCGGCGGGGGCCTTAGACCGTGTCGTGCCTTTGCGGCCTCTGACCCGGCGCAGGTCCCAACCGGCTCCTTGGTTCTCCGAGGAGTTGAGGGGATGAGCGCGGAGAAGACGCCTAGAGAGTTCCTGGAGGTCTAGCCGTTCGGAGGCTGATCGGACACTAGTGAAGTCCTATACTAGGGCTTACCTAGTGGCAATGAGGAAGCGGGCGTAGCTCGCCTCCTCCCTCATTGCATCGACAGATAACCGCCCAGCCGCCCTGTTTGGGTGACTCGCTCCCTTTTACATCAGGGGAGCGGGATGACCCGTTGCAGGGGCGTGCTGAGGAGTTTAACGGTTATCTATACGATAAAATCGTTCAACCGGGAGGGTCTAGATCAAGATTGCAGTGACGCGGGTGAGACGGCTGAGGGTGGTCTTGGGGATATTTTATGGGATGAGTTTGACCCTGTCGCTCCCGAGGACATGGACAGGCTGCTGGGGAGGTTGAATGCCACCACATGTTTACTGGACCCGTGCCCCTCCTGGCTGGTACTGGCCACTCAGGAGGTGACACGAGGCTGGCTGCAGGCTATTATGAGCGCTTCCTTGGTGGAGGGAGTCTTTCCGACCGCCTTGAAAAAGGCGGTGGTGAGACCCCTCCTCAAGAAGCCTTCCCTGGACCCGGCTGTTTTAGGTAATTATCGTCCGGTCTCCAACCTTCCCTTCGTGGCGAAGGTTGTAGAGAGTATGGTGGCATATCAGTTTCCCTTGCACCTGGATGAAACTGTCTATCTAGACCTGCTCCAGTCTGGCTTCCGGCCCGGTTACAGCACTGAGGCGGCTTTGGTCGCATTGGTGGATGATCTCTGGAGGGCCAGGGATGAGGATGCTCCTCTGCCCTGGTCCTATTAGACCTCTCAGCGGCTTTTGATACCATTGACCATGGTATCCTGCTGCGCCGGTTGGAGGGATTGGGAGTGGGAGGCACCGTTTATCGGTGGTTCTCCTCCTATCTCTCCGATCGGTCGCAGACGGTGTTGGCAGGGGGCAGAGGTCGGCTCGAGACACCTCACTTGTGGGGTACCGCAGGGGTCGATTCTCTCGCCCCTTCTGTTCAACAACTATATGAAGCCGCTGGGTGAGATCATCAGTGGCTTCGGTGTGAGGTACCAGCTGTACGCGGATGACACCCAGCTGTACTTTTCCACACCGGCCACCCCAACGGTTATCAAGTGTTGTCCCGGTGCTTGGAAGCCGTCACGGGTCTGGATGGGGAGAAACAGGCTCAGGCTCAATCCTCCAAGACAGAGTGGCTGTGGATGCCGGCATCTCGGTACAGTCAGCTGAGTCCTCAGCTGACTGTCGGGGCGAGTCATTGGCCCCGGCGGAACGGGTGCGCAACTTGGGCGCCCTCCTGGATGAACGGCTGTCTTTTGAAGATCACTTGACGGCCGCCTCCAGGAGAGCTTTTACCAGGTTCGCCTGGTGCGCCAGTTGCGCCTTTCTAGACCGGGATGCCCTGTGCACGGTCACCACGCCTCGTGACGCCTCGCCTGGATTACTGCAATGCTCTCTACATGGGGCTCCCCTTGAAGAGCATCCGGAGGCTTCAGTTAGTCCAGAATGCAGCTGCGCGGGTGATAGAGGGAGCCCCTCGTGGCTCCCGTGTGACACCTATCCTGCGCAGACTGCACTGGCTGCCTGTGGCCTTCCGGGTGCGCTTCAAGGTTCTGGTGAACATCTTCAAAGCGCTCCATGGCATAGGGCCGGGTTACTTACGGGACCGCCTACTGCTACCGGATACCTCTCACCGTCCCGTGCGCCCCCACAGAGAGGGACTCCTCAGGGTGCCGCCAGCGAGACAGTGTCGCCTGGCGACACCCAGGGGAAGGGCCTTCTCTGTGGGGGCTCCCGCCCTCTGGAACGAACTCCCCCCAGGACTTCGTCAACTTCCGGACCTCCGAACCTTCCGTCGCGAGCTTAAAACTTATTTGTTCATCTGCGCAGGACTGGATTAGTTTTTTAAATTCGTGGGTTTTTAAGGGGTTTTAAATGGGTTTTGAATGGGTTTTTAATGGGTTTTATTATTTGCTAAATTTTAATTGCGGCCAATTTGAATAAGTTTTTAGTGGTATTTTAATAGTATTTATTTTGTAATAGTACTGTCATTTTATCTGGCTGTAAACCGCCCTGAGTCCCTCGGGAGAAGGGCGGTATAAAAATTTAAATAATATAATATATATATATATATATATATATATATATATATATATACATGAAGCCGTTGGGTGAGATCATCAGTGGCTTCAGGGTGAGATACCAGCAGTACGCTGATGACACTCAGCTGTACTTTTCCACCCCGGGCCACCCCAATGAAGTTGTTGAAGTGCTGTCCCGGTGTTTGGAAGCCGTACGGGTCTGGATGGGGAGAAACAGGCTCAAGCTTAATCCCTTCAAGACGGAGTGGCTGTGGATGCCGGCATCCCGATTCAGTCAGCTGCAGCCGCGGCTGACTGTTGGAGGCGAGTTACTGGCCCCAAAGGATAGGGTGCGCAACTTAGGTGTCCTCCTGGATGATCGGCTGTCGTTTGAAGATCATTTGATGGCCGTCTCCAGGAGGGCCTTTCACCAGGTTCGCCTGGTTCGGCAGTTGCACCCCTTTCTTGATCGGGATGCCTTGTGCACAGTCACCACGCCTCGTGACGCCTCGCCTGGATTACTGCAATGCTCTCTACATGGGGCTCCCTTGAAGAGCATCCGAGGCTTCAGTTAGTCCAGAATGCAGCTGCGGGTGATAGAGGGAGCCCTCGTGGCTCCCGTGTGACACCTATCCTGCGCAGACTGCACTGGCTGCCTGTGGCCTTCCGGTGCGCTTCAAGGTTCTGGTGAACATCTTCAAAGCGCCCATGGCATAGGGCCGGGTTACTTACGGGACCGCCTACTGCTACCGGATACCTCTCACCGTCCGTGCGCTCTCACAGAGAGGGACTCTCAGGGTGCCGCCAGCGAGACAGTGTCGCCTGGCGACACCCAGGAAGGGCCTTCTGTGGGGCTCCCACTCTGGAACGAACTCCCCAGGACTTCGCCAACTTCCGGACCTCCGAACCTTCCGTCATGAGCTTAAAACTTATTTGTTCATCTGCGCAGGACTGGATTAGTTTTTAAATTCGTGGGTTTTAAGGGGTTTTAAATGGGGTTTTAATGGGTTTTAATGGGTTTTATTATTTGCTAAATTTTAATTGCGCCAATTTGAATAAGTTTTTAGTGGTATTTTAATAGTATTTATTTTGTAATAGTACTGTCATTTTATCTGGCTGTAAACCGCCCTGAGTCCTCGGGAGAAGGCGGTATAAAATTTAAATAATATATATATATATATATATATATATATATATATATATACATGAAGCCGCTGGGTGAGATCATCAGTGGCTTCAGGGTGAGATACCAGCAGTACGCTGATGACACTCAGCTGTACTTTTCCACCCGGCCACCCCAATGAAGTTGTTGAAGTGCTGTCCCGGTGTTTGGAAGCCGTCACGGGTCTGGATGGGGAGAAACAGGCTCAAGCTTAATCCTCCAAGACGGAGTGGCTGTGGATGCCGGCATCCCGATTCAGTCAGCTGCAGCGCGGCTGGCTGTTGGAGGCGAGTTACTGGCCCCAAAGGATAGGGTGTGCAACTTAGGTGTCCTCCTGGATGATCGGCTGTCGTTTGAAGATCATTTGATGGCCGTCTCCAGGAGGCGCTTCCCCCCGGTTCGCCTGGTTCGGCAGTTGCGCCTTCCTTGATCGGGATGCCTTGTGCACAGTCACTCATGCGCTCGTTACCTCTCGCTTGGATTATTGTAATGCTCTCACATGGGGCTCCTTGAAGTGCACTCGGAGGCTTCAGTTAGTCCAGAATGCAGCTGCGGGTGATAGAGGGAGCTACGCGTAGCTCCCATAACACCGCCTCCTGCGCAGACTGCACTGGCTGCCTGTGGCCTTCGGGTGCGCTTCAAGGTTCTGGTGAACATCTTCAAAGCGCTCCATGGCATAGGGCCGGGTTACTTACGGGACCGCCTACTGCTACGGATACCTCTCACCGTCCGTGCGCTCTCACAGAGGGACTCCTCAGGGTGCCGTCAGCGAGACAGTGTCGTCTGGCGACACCCAGGAAGGGCCTTCTCTGTGGGGCTCCACACTCTGGAACGAACTCCCCAGGACTTCGTCAACTTCCGGACCTCCGAACCTTCCGTCATGAGCTTAAAACTTATTTGTTCATCTGCAGGACTGGATTAGTTTTTAAATTCCTGGGTTTTTAAGGGGTTTTCAATGGGTTTTGAATGGGTTTTGAATGGGTTTTATTATTTGCTAAATTTTAATTGCGGCCAATTTGAATAAGTTTTTTAGTGGTATTTTAATAGTATTTATTTTGTAATAGTACTGTCATTTTATCTGGCTGTAAACCGCCCTGACTCCTTCGGGAGAAGGCGGTATAAAATCAAATAAATAAAATAATATATATATATATATATATATATATATATATATATACATGAAGCCGTTGGGTGAGATCATCAGTGGCTTCAGGGTGAGATACCAGCAGTACGCTGATGACACTCAGCTGTACTTTTCCACCCCGGGCCACCCCAATGAAGTTGTTGAAGTGCTGTCCCGGTGTTTGGAAGCCGTACGGGTCTGGATGGGGAGAAACAGGCTCAAGCTTAATCCCTCCAAGACGGAGTGGCTGTGGATGCCGGCATCCCGATTCAGTCAGCTGCAGCCGCGGCTGGCTGTTGGAGGCGAGTTACTGGCCCCAAAGGATAGGGTGCGCAACTTAGGTGTCCTCCTGGATGATCGGCTGTCGTTTGAAGATCATTTGATGGCCGTCTCCAGGAGGGCCTTCCACCAGGTTCGCCTGGTTCGGCAGTTGCGCCCCTTTCTTGATCAGGATGCCTTGTGCACAGTCACTCATGCGCTCGTTACCTCTCGCTTGGATTATTGTAATGCTCTCTACATGGGGCTCCCCTTGAAGTGCACTCGGAGGCTTCAGCTAGTCCGGAATGCAGCTGCGCGGGTGATAGAGGGAGCTACGCGTAGCTCCCCCATAACACCGCTCCTGCGCAGACTGCACTGGCTACCTGTGGCCTTTCGAGTGCACTTTAAAGTGTTGGTTATGACCTTTAAAGCGCTCCATGGCTTAGGGCCTGGGTACTTACGGGACCGCCTGCTGTTACCACATGCCTCCCACCGACCCGTACGCTCTCACAGAGAGGGACTTCTCAGGGTGCCGTCCGCCAAACAATGTCGGCTGGCGGCCCCAGGAAGGGCCTTCTGTGGGGCCCCCCACACTCTGGAACGAGCTTCCCCCGGGTTTACGCCAAATACCTGACCTTCGGACATTCCGTCGCGAACTGAAGACACATCTTTTCATTCGCGCGGGGCTGGCTTGAACTGAATTTTATTAATTTTAAATTTTTATTAACTAATTTTAAATGGGGTTTTTAGTCTAGTATATTTTAACCTATCAGGCTAATTTTAAAATAAGTTTTTTAATCTGCATTTTAGATGGTATATTGTATTGTCTGTTTTATTTTTGCCTGTACACCGCCCTGAGTCCTTCGGGAGAAGGGCGGTATAAAAATCAAATAAATAAAATAAATAAAATAAAATAAATATAAGCAAAATCTACACTATGATCAATTTAGACCTACTTTATTATTCATTTATTAAACAAATGTATGACTGCCCAGCTCACAAAAGTAACTCCATGTGGTTACATTAAAAACCACAACATAAAAACTATAAACCCTACTCCACACCCCATGGCAGCAGCAAAACAATCAGATCATTCACTTGATCAACTCCATCTCCATTCAGGAGGCCCAGGCCTCCTGAAAAATACTATATTTCCTTGACTTTTTGGAAACATAAAAAGCGACAAGGGCCAATTATATCTCCAGGAGAATGATGCTGCATAGGGAAGGGACCATTTAGAGCATTTGCCTGATTTTGTAGTCTCACTTTATGATTCATTGTATGAGGAATTTGGCAAGTCTGTGCCCTGAGATCTGAATACAAAACTGGTAGGGCCTCTTTTCCTACATGCTATAAAACAGCTTAAGAGTTAGAGATCACAGCAGAGGTTTTTATATACTCAATTGGATTTAGCTATTAAAGCAGACTTAAGTTTGTAATATTCATTCTGATGGGATGGGATGGGCTGATCTATTCTAGATCATCCAAGATCAATGCAGAATAGAGGTCACATTCTGGATATGACTTTCTTCTCAGAGCAACGGCAATGTGATCTGGTGAAACATCTGTCATTATCCCACATCATGGACAGACCACGTCCTGGTGGCTGTAAGATTTTCCAACGCCACCTCTCACACAGGGAAGCAATCCTATTTGAATGGTTCACCCCCCTCAGTGACAAATGGACCTGCTCATGTTTCAGAAGGAGCTAAAGGATATCCCAGGGGTTCTGCTGCATGGCCCTATGGAGGCTTTGGCCGCAACCTGGAATCACAAAGTGACTGAGACTACAGACCAGGGGGTAAAACTATAGTTTTAAAATCATAATCTGTGTAGTTTTAATGTTTTAAAATTTTAATTACTTTTTCTTTGATAACTTGCAAGCCATGCAGACTAATATGGTATGTCAAATTTTTCAATTTTCAATTTCTAAACATTGGGGGTGCTCAAAAGTTGTGACATGTCTTGGGGATTGTAAAGATATTTTGGTTACTTTAATATAATTTAGATGTGCTTGGTAAGCAACTACATAAATGTGGTAACTTTTTAAAATTTTGTTTCATTTAATAGTTTCAGCTGTCTTTCTCTTTTTGTTAAACATTATTTTGTCTGATACTGCTGGCCTCGTTTCCTGTGAAAGTGATAACTGATCTGTAATGGCTTCTAAAAAAAGAACAGACTGGGCATATTCACATATATGAGCAACCTAATTGGGACTGGAAGAGACTTGTTGCGGTCTGAACTCCCAACACTGCAAGACATTCTCAGATATGGCCTATAGTTAAGAGAACAAAGTAGTGATGATACTACCGTTTTCCCCAAAATAAGAATCCCCTAATAATTTCAATCGGGCTTTTGAGCGCATGGCAATAAGGCCAAGCGCCTATTTCAGGGTTCAAAAAAATATAAGACAAGGTCTTATTTTCAGAAAACACGATAGAAACTACCTAGCAACCAGTCTTACAAGAAACATATATCCAAAAGTACTTGAAAAGTGGGAACAAGTGAAGAGTTGCTCTCCTGCTTTTATCAACAGTCTCAATAGGCCTTCCAGCCTAGGGGGGAAGGGGTATAAGGAGCTCTTATTCATGTAGTCTTTGATGCCTTTTCTTTCCTGATGAAAAAGTGTTTCCAGCTAGCAGAAACTGGTCTCTGCCAGACAGTGAACTGAGTCAGCCAGAAATTGTAGAAAGGTGGTAGATATTGTATATACAGGCGTATTAAGGATAATTCAGCAGGCTCTTCTCTTTAGGGTTGTCTTAGTTAATTTTTGATATCTGCCATTTCCCTTGATTTTCTCCAACCTCCATAACTGATCCTTTATCAAGCAGCCCAACAGATAAAGTCTGAAATCAGTCATACTTTTCTGCTGTGTCCTATTCACAGGGAGATTGATGTTTTCCCTTTGTCACAACTATCTTTTAAAATTTACAGAGAAAACCATTTTACCTATTTTCTTCTTTCAATAGCAGCTCCTTCAAATTAGAAACTTCAATCTGGAACCCATCAGTAACTGATGCATGCAGAACTCTAGTTTCTTCAAATTCTCTTATAATCAATTCCTTTTGTTCAGTGACTTCTGCTAATGTTTTTACTGTAATTTGTAACTCAGTTTCTAAATTCTTACAAGTATTCTAAAGAGAATTAAAAAAAATTCCAACTTAGTGATATGTTTTTATAATTAAGATTCTACTAAATGGAAATATTCATAATAATTTAAACTGTAGCCTGGATTTCTCATTTATATTCAGTATTATTGGACTTACACTATTGTGAAGTCCTACCTTTGTATCTTCCAAAGATTGTGTAGTATTTTCCAGTTCTGCCAAAAAGTTTTGTTGTTTGCTTTCTGCTTTTTTTATTATCTCATCTTGTTGTTCTGAATTTTAAATATTAAAATAAAATATAAAATATTTTCAGGAAAGTTTAGACACAAAATTATACTATCTATCATCTATACAGAAAATGTATGTTTTTAATTAAATAAGCAATATTTGTCAATATGTACACCAATCATAATAACCAGACCTATTCCTCACTGATCTCTGCCTAAACCTTCCTTAAATACCAACTACAGCTTGCCTATCCTTCCAATTTTTAAAAACTTTTTCTTTAAAAAAGTGATATTTTTAACTGTTTTGATCAGTGTTAAGCACATGGCAAAGTTCAGCCTGTAACTTCTTGTTGCTTCTTTGACAGAACATTTTTAGATTTAAAGCATTCTTTAAACAAAGGACATATGCAGTCTAGGACACTGCGGAAGAGGGGGGAGGGGGAATGGGGAGGGGGAGGAGAGGAGAGGAGGAGGAGGAGGTTATATCATTATGTTGCAAAGAAAGATTGTGATCTGAAGATAGCAACAAAAGTGAGAAAAGTAATTAAAAATAAAGGTTGATAAAGCCACTGAAGTGACTTTTGGAAGTGACTATATGTGCATGAAAGCAGGAATATAACTTAAAATAAGTGGGGCAGGGTTTATAATTGTAACAGAAAAGAGATTCAAAGAGCACAAGTTCTATGCATTTCTGCCAGGGAACTAAGTGACTTCAGATTAACCTTTTAGAACTATGTTAAAGACAAAAGGAACATGCAGAATAAATCTTTAATTCTTTCTCTACCCCTTACTGCCCCCTTGTGGACAGTAGGTCATGAATGCTAAAGAGTCAGCGCCATTAGATTTAATTGTCAATGACAACTGCTTTCTTACTCCACCCAACTGATTATCCCAAGCTAACCTAGAAGATAAAATTGGAGGAATATCAACAAAAAGAAAAAAGCCAGAAAAACCAAGTAGAGTGAGAAAAATAAAGCAAAATATTATAGTCTTTAGTTTAGTTTTCTTTTGCACCTCATACAACGAAATTAAATGCTATCTTCAGTGTACATTATAATTATAAAAAAACACAAACACACATACTATAACTCTTTTTGATTCTGTACCTATTTTAAGCTGCCTTTTACTTTCTTATAATTAATAAATGTATCTTTGCAGATGTCCAATACATATTGAAACACCAGTAAAATCCACTAAGTATTTTAGAAGTGGAAAGAGACTAATGAATTAATTATACACACACACAAATACAAACTAATAGAGAATGAGGAGGAGGAGGGCATGAAAGAAGAAAAAAGATACAAAGTGTCTTCTCATCTATACAATAGTTATTAATTGCGGGAATCTAATGAATTCAAGAATTTCTTTTTGAACTTTGGGAAGTACATATGTAGCTCTACAGAAAAGTAGGTTTAAAATAAACATTGTTTTATTCCTGAGTCTTCCTCATCTGAGCTTAAAAAACTGAAAAGATACCATATTTTTCAGAGTATAAGACGCACCTTAGTTTTTGGGAGGAAATTCTGCCTACCAGGTATTCCTCTGGCTAGCGTCCTTAGCCTGGTCAGCTTCAGCACATTAGTTCGCTCGCTGGTTTTGAGGTTATAGCTGGTTGGGGCTAAAAAACAGCTTCTAAAGCACAGCTGATCATCAGAGGGAGCAGCAATTAGAAAAGCAGGCAAAGCGCAGAACACTTCACTCGCAAGCACTGCGTTGGGGTTGAAAATCAGCTTCAAAAACACAGCTGATTGTTGGTGGGAGCTCCAGTGACTAAAGCAGGCAAAGTGAGGAAGGGGTAAGAGAAGGCAGCAGCTGTTCTGGGTAGCCATTTTGGGCTCCAAACACGTCACATTTTCGGGCAGCAATCGGCGGCAATGTGCTTTGGCGATCCCCGCAGCCTTGAAGGGCTCTCAAACAGAGTGTTTGGAGGCTAAAAACACAACGCGTGGAGCCCAAAAACATAAGCCATTGTTGGTGGCAATCTCTGCAGCCAGGAAGACACACGGAGGCCGAAGGGTGGGGGCTGGCAGGTGGGCGGGGTTACATTCAGAGTATAAGACACATCCAAATTTTCAGCCTCTTTTAGGAGGAAAAAAAGTGTCTTATACTCTGAAAAATACAGTACTTATACTGTTCCAAAACTGCTATCATTACTAAGATTTCTGGTATCATTATAGATTGCTGGATTTGCAGTACAAGGAAACTGCTTTTACTAAAATGCATTAAGCGGTTCAGAGATAAACAATCAATCAGAACAGAGCTGGAAAGGACCTTGGAGGCCTAATCCAACCCCCTACTTAAGCAAGAGACCCTATACAATTTCAGACAACTGACTGTCCAGTCTCTTCTTAAAAACCTCTAGTAAAAACCTCTAAGCACCTACAACTTTTGAAGGCAAACTGTTCCACTGGTTAATTGTTCTCACCGTTAGGAAGTATCTCCTTAATTTCAAGTTCCTTCTTTCCTTGATTAGTTTCCATCGTTTCTTGTCCTACCCTCTGGTGCTTTGGAAAATAAGTTGACTCCCTCCTCATTGTCGCAACCTCTCAAATGCTAGAATACTGGTATCATGTCCCTTCCCTAGTTCTTCTTTTTCTAGACTATCCAAATCCTGCAACCGTTCTTCATAAGTTTGTCTCCGGGCCTCGTTTGCACTTTTTCCAGTCTCAACATCTTTTTGTAATGTGACCAAAACTGTAGTATTCCAGGTGTGGCCTTACTAAGGCTTTATAAAGTGGTACTAATACTTCACATGATTTTGATTCTATGCCTGTTTATACAACCAAGGATTGTATTAGGTTTTGTGGCTGCTGCCACATACTGCTGGTGTCAGGCCTGGAAGAGGTTTTTCTGGAACCTTGACAGCTGGCTCATATTTAAGTGATCATCGACTAGGGCTCCAAGCTCCCTCTCAGTTACTGTTTTTGAACCAAGTTTAGCCAAATTGTTCTTGTACCTTTGGTTTTTCCTGCCTGTGTAAAACCTCACTTTTCTCCAAATTAAATTTCATTTTGTTGGATAGGGCCTATTGTTCAAGTCTGTCAAGATACTCTGCCTTAATTATGTGTCCCTCTTTCCATTTTTTACTTTTCCTTTTTGTCTTTTAGATTCTTCGAGATCTTTGTGTAACCATGCTGGTTTCTTCTTGGATTTCTTGTTTTTCTTTTTCAGTGGTATTGTGTTGGACTGGGCTTTTATGATGATATTTTTCAGTTTCCCATGCTTTTGAGCTCTTTTCCCCTTTAGGATTTTCATCCATGGAATTTTTCTTAGGTTCTAATACAGGGGAAATGGTGCAATACTATGAAAATGTGTTTGCCAAGATATCACAGTGCTTGGAGAAAACATGATTATACATTGGCTGAGAAATGAGGTGAAGGAGGAAGCAGCAGAATGAAAAAGAAACGGAACAAAGAGGAATGGAGGAGTTAAATCAATTGAACACACACATACACATACACGCACACATACACATAGAGAGAAACAAAAAGAGGATAACTAGAATAGCAATAAAAATACTTACTTCTTATTTCTTCAAATTCAAGTATTAACAATCTTGATTCCTGTAACTGACTATCTGTCTGTTTTATTTTGTTATCTTTTTTACCATTTTCTTCTTTCAGTAAAGAAATCTAATCAAATAAATCATTGACAAGTCATATTTGCTCAAATTCCATCTGAGTTACATATTCTTGTGTTACACAGAGTTTTTATATGACATGATATAGGAAAAGAAGCAAAGCCAGAAGGTGGAATTAAAGGTGTAGTCTGGAGTCATTACTTTGCCATAAGCAATTCAACCCCAAGTCCCCCCACCCCAAATTTAATTAATTGACCATTAGTTGACTAGATTCTTGTGTATAGATTTGAGAAATAAATCTTCTGAACTGCAACTTAAGCTACGGTACTGATACTTTGCACCTGACACAAGCCATAAGACTAAAATGGAACATAAATTTTCTGAAGTTATATGAAGGTCAAAGTATACACTAAGAATGAAACAACTCACAGTTGATCTCTTAATGACTTATACAGCTAAGTCCCTCCACATTTAAAAGGTAAAGGTTCCCCTTGCACATATGTGCTAGTCGTTCCCAACTCTGCTCATCTTCGTTTCAAAGCCAAAGAGCCAGCGCTGTCTGAAGATATCTCCATGGTCATATGACTAGCATGACTAAACGTCAAAGGCGCATGGAACGCTGTTACCTTCCCACCAAAGGTGGTCCCTATTTTTCTACTTGCATTTTTTACATGCTTTCGAACTGCTAGGTTGGCAGAAGCTGGGACAAGTAATGGGAGCTCAACCCTTTATACGGCACTAGGGATTCAAACCACTGAACTGCCCACCTTTCAATCAACAAACTCAGGGTCTTACCCACTGAGCCACCGCATCCCTCCTCCACATTTAACAGTAAGGAAAAGTTCACTAACCCAGACTTTTTAAATAAAGCAGCGATTTTTATTCTAGGGAGTTCACAATCTCCCTATTGATCTGAATGCAGTGGAGACTGTGACACAAGAGGAGGACAGAGGGAAATAAAACTTCAGTTTCAGCTATTCATACTAATTAAGTGGGAAACCAGTGGTTTTAGTCAGGAGATATTTTAGCATCCACTATCAATTTTAATGCAAGTACATAACTCTCTTCCTGTCAATTACAGCTTTAAGAAAATAAAAATTTTAAGTGGGATTGTGATATAGTATCTGTGTGTGCGTGCGAAATAAGGAATTTAATTTCACTACCTAGCTGGTTTCGTACCTCTCATAGTAATGACATTTCAAATAAAAACTGGGGTGGAAAAGTTTTTTTATCTCTGCTTTCTAAACAGAAGAGTCATGTATTTTTCCATTCCAAGTTGGTACGGTTTGTTTTTTGGCACACATGCATATATGTACATACATGCATACAATGGTTCAACATACTATTCCTGGATTTAATGTGATCTAAAAGGTTGTAGATATTGCTCACTATAATTTAGAGTTATGCACAAAATTTTGCTACACCTTCCCTATTCTGGTATCTACTTCCATTTTGAACTAGTTATTGTGACACAAGTGGTTGACTCCACTTCATTCATTTTCCAGAAAAGAATACACAAGTATCTATCAGAGATGCTTCAATTTGGATTCATGAACCAAGCAGGGGAGTTGAAGTTGATGATAAAAATGGATCTTGGAAATCCATGATTTTTAACAAAACATATATTTTAAATTCTGCTAGTCTTCCATCCAATGTAGAATGGAGATTTCAATAATTTAACACCACCTTTTCTTTCTCTCTTTTTTCAAATGCATTAATTCATCTCTTTACTATGTTCTGATTGTGACCATCTTCTAGGAGAAAACTCCAATTTTCTGTTAAGGACTTCCAACTATATATTATTTTTATTAAAACAAAATGCTCCTAAAAGATTTATTCAGAAAAATAATTTAAAATGTTGATTTATATACATTACTTACAACTAATCTAACAAAAATAAGTAATCATAAACAAACCTCTTTTTCCAAGGAATTTATCTCTCTCTTGTGTTCTTTTTCAAGCTGTTCTATTTTATCAGCTGCTTCTTTTACTTTCAAAGTAACAATAATTTACATTAACATTTAAATTAGTAAAGAAAGTAAAATACCTCATCTCTACAGTAAAGTCCTTCATTTAAATTGAGACAATAATAGACCTATTTTTGTTTGCTAATCATATCTCATACTGATTTCACTGCAACCTCAAATAAGTAACCTGGTCCAAAATACATCACCAGGTCTTGGAGTGGTAGCAGACCAATACTATTTAAAGATGACAGCTGATAAAAATTCATCTCAAGGAACAAGACAGGATGCTTATGCTGGATAGGATAACCTATTGCGTAAATCTTTTGCAAGCTATTGCCAAAATGTCTCACTTTGGGCAGGATTTTCTTAAGCCATTTTAGAAACAAGCCAACATGAGTACATGATAAGAACATCTTTAACAGGAAGTGTGTGTATGGCCTTTATCAGATATAATTCACTTCCTTCTGCTTTATTCATACATACACAGTACACAGCTCTTGGATGCTCCTGGTAGGAGCAGGTGCTTGACTTTGTCTATCTTGACAGTATACTTCCTGTAAATAAATTTCCTTTTGGTTAAAGTTAAAAAACATGCTTCATTAATTTTGTTTAGGCTAGATTCCAATGCTTTCTAATACTCTGCCCAAGATATAACTAGGAGGTGGACTTTTCCTATATACCCTATCCCCCCCCCACATGTATTATTTGTAATGCAGGAGTCCTTGACTTACAACCATTTATTCAATTACTGTTTTCAATTTATGATGCTGAAAAGTTATAACCTCTGCCTGTAGTTACAGTCATTGCAGCACCTACAGTCACATGATCAAAATTCATGCACTTGGCAGTGCACATGCCCTTATGATTTCAGGGGCACTGTGACTCCACCCTTTCTATCTTTCCGAACAATAATCTTTGTAGTGAAGGCAGTTGTTCTGAAGGCTGGAAAGGCTCTTTCAGGAGCTGCAGCAAAAGACAAAAAGATTCAGTAGACCCAGGCATGAAGGAGTGGGAAGGAGGCCAGGGTGTCCCAAGTGTGGTAGGACAGAGAAATTATAGGGAGATGGCGCAGACCTCCAAGGCATGATGAGAGGGGAGAGGACCCAGGCTTCCTGGCAAGTATGCCAGTGGGTCTATCCCCAGACAAAGTCTCCCAGCCTGCAGCAGTTTTCCATGCATCAGTGGTGCTGAGCCTTCCCAGGACGTGCTCCACTCCCTGAGGCATCCTCACACAATATCTCAACAATCTTACAAGATTACAAGATATTGTAATTGCAATATTACAAGAGCAAAAAATAGATTCAAGCTAAATGTCAATCACTTCAAACTTGATTGCAGAAAATATGACTTCTGTAAGAGAGTTGTTAATGCTTGGAACTCATTACCTGACTCCATAGTCTCCACTCAAAATCCCAAAATCTTCAACCAAAAGCTGTCTACTATTGACCTCACCCCATTCCTGAGAGGACTATAAGGGGCATGCATAAGAGCACAAATGTGCCTACCGTTCCTGTCCTATTGTGCCCTTCATTATATCCAATTAATATAGTTGATGCATAATTTTAATTATATATATATATATATATATATATATATATATATATATATATATTGCGTTTGAAAGTCTCATTAAGTCATCTTCAGGCTTCAGCTTGGTGCTTCTGGGAGCAATGTGTGATTGCTCCCAGAAGCACAAGCCTGAAGATGGTGAGACTCGTAAATCCAGCGCCAAGACACTTCCAATTTACACCGTGAAAACCTCAGAAAACAAAAATATATATATATATATGAAAGTTCAAACCCCACTAGCAGTTAAAGGAAGAAACAGCTGCGATCACATTGCTCCCAAAGCAGGCTGAAGCCTGAAGATGGCGAATGAGACTTCGTCGAAGCGTCGCCAAGACACTTCCAATTTTACGGGAGAAACAACCAAAGACCTATATATATATATATATATATATATAGGTCTTTGGTTGTTCGGGTTTCTCCGTGTAAAATTGAAGTGTCTTGGCGACGTTCGACGAAGTCTCATTCGTCATCTTCAGGCTTCAGCTTCTGGGAGCAATGTGATCGCAGCTGTTTCTTCCTTTTAACTGCTAGTGGGGTTTGAACTGATTGGGTGGGAGCTTGGCTGTGCTCTGATTGGATGGGGTTTTCTGTGCTCTGATTGGCTGGGGTGTGTCCTGTGTTGGTGGGGGCTTGGTTGTGCTCAGTCTAATCTGTGCTGCAGGGGGATTTGAGCTGGTGAGCTGCACTGCTGCTGTTTGGCGTCGTGGTGGTGCTACATCTTCGTAGTGGGTGTCAGTCTGCTGCATGTATGGATTGGAGGGGTTTGAAGTGGCTAATGTTGCAGCTGCGGTCTGGCTTCTGGTCCTTGGTCGTGCTTCCTGATCAGTGTGGGTTTGGGTGTGCTTTCTGGGTGGATGTGTGGTGGTGACATCCTGTGTGGACCTCGTGAGTGTGGGTCTGGTGTCATTCCTCGTGTTAGGGACACGTTTGTCAATAAGGGCAGGTTTCAAATGGCTGGTAGGCGGAGGTATCATCTCGCTTGTTCATGCTGTGTGGGCGTTTTTCTATCTCGATGGCTTCTCTGATTATTCTGTTGTTAAAGTGTTCAGTTTTGGCGATAGTTCTGGTCTTTTTAAAGTCAATATCGTGTCCTGTGACTTTAAAGTGTTGGACCAGGGAAGAAGTTGGTTCCTCTTTTTTGAATGAGTTCTTGTGTTCTTCAATGCTAGCACTTATTCTTCTGTTGGTTTGTCCAATGTATGTGGTGGGGCAGGCGGTGCATGGGATTTCATATACTCCTTGATTTTCTAACTCAATTTTGTCTTTGGGGTTTCTTAGGATGGTGGATATTTTTTGGTTTGTGCAGAATGCTGTCTTGATGTTATGTTTGTGGAGGATCTTGCTGATTCTGTCTGTGGTGCCTTTTATATATGGGAGGAGGGCTGTGCCATTTTCTTGCTCTCTGTCTTGGGTTTTAGTGGGGGGTTCTTTTGGATTAGTTTGGTAATCTTATTTCTCTGGAATCCATTGGATGTTAGTACGTTTGTGAGAGTGTGTAGTTCGGTTTTTAGGTGTTGTTCGTCAGCTAAGCATTTTGTTCTAGAGATGAGTGTCTTGGCTACGGAGTTGATCTGTGCTGGGTGGTGGTGTGAGAGTGCATGCAGATAGCGGTTTGTGTGTGTTTTCTTCTGGTAGATGGTGTGTCCTAGGGAGCCATTGGGTTTCTTGTAGACTAAGACATCTAGGAAGGGAAGTTGGTTGTTAACTTCTGTTTCCATGGTGAACTGTATTTTGGGGTGTAGGCTATTGAGGTGTGTGAGGAAGTTTTCAAGTTTTTCTTTCCCGTGTGGCCAGATTATGAAGGTGTCGTCTACATATCTGAGCCAGAGTTTGGGTTTGTGATCAGATTTTTCTAGTGCTTGGGTTTCAAAGTGTTCCATGTAGAGGTTGGCAATGACAGGTGAGAGGGGTGATCCCATGGGTGCGCCTTCTATTTGTTTGTATTTTTGTCCGTTATAGATGAAGTATGTGTTGGATAGGCAGTGGTTGGTCAGATCTAGTATGTGCTTGGGGGGGTTATATTTGTTTTGGATAGCTGTCAAGGCTTCTTTGATTGGCACTTGGGTGAAGAGGAGTATGACATCAAAGCTCACGAGTAGGTCGCTGGGCTGTAAGTTTTGTTTCTTTATGATCTCTATGAACTGGAATGAGTTTTTTACGTGTGAAGCGATGGATTCTGCATAGGGCTGTAGTTGTTTGGCGAGAAATTTGGCTAGGTTTTGTAGAGGTGAGCCTATGGAGCTGACTATGGGTCTGAGTGGAGTTCCTTCTTTGTGTATCTTGGGGAGGCCGTAGAGCTTAGGGCATCTGGATGATTTCTCTCTGGGAATGATTCTTTGTTGGATTTCTTCGCTGATGGGGAGGCTTTTATTTTGGATCTAGTGGTTTCCTAGGTAGGTGGTGGGGTCTGTTTTTAGGGGCTTGTATGCAGGGTCTTGGAGTAGGTTGGTTAATTTGGTTTGGTAGTCAGATGTGTTCATAACCACCGTGGCGTTGCCCTTGTCTGCTGGTAGGATTATTATGCTGGTATCTTTTTTCAGGTTAAGTAGTGCTGTCTGTTCCTCTTTGGGTAAGTTGCTTTTGGGTGGCTTGCTGCTGCAGAGGATGTTGGTGATTGCGAGTCTGATTTTGTTAGCGTCATCGGGGTTGATTTTGGTCAGGCTGGTTTCAACTCCCCATATAATGGTCTCAGTGGGGATGTATTTGGGAGTGACTGCAAAGTTGAATCCTTTGGAAAGGACATCGGTTTCAGCTTTGGTGAGGATCCAATCTGAGATGTTATGCACTGTTTGTTTCATGTGTTGCTGTGAGGGTGGAGGGTTTGTTTCTGGCGTTCTTGTAGTCTTGAGTTTGTTGGTGTGCGTGTCTGTCTTGAGGGTGGTCTGTGTTTGACTCTCCAGACGGCAAGTTGTTTGGATTTGTCCCAAAGTGCGGGTGCATCTTGTTGCTGAGTTTGAGGTGAAGTGTGAGGAGATCTTTGTTGATTTGATCTAGGAGGAATCTTTTGTGTGAAGTTCATTTCTGATTAAGGCCAATTCTGTTCTTTTTAGGATGCGTTTGGTGGCTGCAGAGTTGGAGTGGAATTTCAATTGGAAGCATTTGGGGATTAAATTTTCATCGCGGCAGTTTCGTAGGAATGCGAGGTCACATAAAATGGAAGCTCTTTGGACTTCTAGTTTTTCATAGGTCCTGGTCAGATGGTGGATTTCCTCCCGTGAGGTGCAATATTTGTTTTCTGAGGTTTTCACGGGTGTTTGTATATAGGTCTTTGGTTGTTGGGTTTTCTCCGTGTAAAATTGGAAGTGTCTTGGCGACGTTTCGAAGTCTCATTCGTCATCTTCAGGCTTCAACCGTGCTTCTGGGAGCAATGTGTGATCGCAGCTGTTTCTTCCTTTTAACTGCTAGTGGGGTTTGAACTGATTGGGTGGGAGCTTGGCTGTGCTCTGATTGGATGGGGTTTTCTGTGCTCTGATTGGCTGGGGGTGTGTCCTGTGTTGGTGGGGGCTTGGTTGTGCTCAGTCTAATCTGTGCTGCAGGGGCATTTGAGCTGGTGAGCTGCACTGCTGCTGTTTGGGTTCGTGGTCGTGCTACATCCTCGGAGTGGGTGTCAGTCTGCTGCATGTATGGATTGGAGGGTTTGAAGTGGCTTATGTTGCAGCTGCGGTCTGGCTCCTGGTCCTTGGTCGTGCTTCCTGATCAGTGTGGGTTTGGGTGTGCTTTCTGGGTGGATGTGTGGTGGTGACATCCTGTGTGGACCTCGTGAGTGTGGGTCTGGTGTCATTCCTCGTGTTAGGGACACGTTTGTCAATAAGGCAGGTTTCCAAATGGCTGGTAGGCGGAGGTATCATCTCGTTTGTTCATGCTGTGTGGGCGTTTTCTATCTCGATGGCTTCTCTGATTATTCTGTTGTTAAAGTGTTCAGTTTTGGCGATAGTTCTGGTCTTTTAAAGTCAATATCGTGTCCTGTGACTTTAAAGTGTTGGACCAGGAAGAAGTTAGTTCCTCTTTTTGAATGAGTTCTTGTGTTCTTCAATCGTGCACTTATTCTTCTGTTGGTTTGTCCAATGTATGTGGTGGGGCAGGCGGTGCATGATTTCATATACTCCTTGATTTTCTAACTCAATTTTGTCTTTGGGGTTTCTTAGGATGGTGGATATTTTTTGGTTTGTGCAGAATGCTGTCTTGATGTTATGTTTGTGGAGGATCTTGCTGATTCTGTCTGTGGTGCCTTTTATATATGGGAGGAGGGCTGTGCCATTTTCTTGCTCTCTGTCTTGGGTTTTAGTGGGGGGTTCTTTTTGGATTAGTTTGGTAATCTTATTTCTCTGGAATCCATTGGATGTTAGTACGTTTGTGAGTGTGTAGTTCGGTTTTAGGTGTTGTTCGTCAGCTAAGCATTTTGTTCTAGAGATGAGTGTCTTGGCTACGGAGTTGATCTGTGCTGGGTGGTGGTGTGAGAGTGCATGCAGATAGCGGTTTGTGTGTGTTTTCTTCTGGTAGATGGTGTGTCCTAGGGAGCCATTGGGTTTCCCTGCATACAAGCCCCTAAAAACAGACCCCACCACCTACCTAGAAAAAACCACTAGATCCAAAATAAAAGCCTCCCCCATCAGCGAAGAAATCCAACAAAGAATCATTCCCAGAGAGAAATCATCCAGATGCCCTAAGCTCTACGGCCTCCCCAAGATACACAAAGAAGGAACCCCACTCAGACCCATAGTCAGCTCCATAGGCTCACCTCTACAAAACCTAGCCAAATTTCTCGCCAAACAACTACAGCCCTATGCAGAATCCATCGCTTCACGTAAAAACTCATTCCAGTTCATAGAGATCATAAAGAAACAAAACTTACAGCCCAGCGACCTACTCGTGAGCTTTGATGTCATATCCTCTTCACCCAAGTGCCAATCAAAGAAGCCTTGACAGCTATCCAAAACAAATATAACCCCCAAGCACATACTAGATCTGACCAACCACTGCCTATCCATCACATACTTCATCTATAACGGACAAAATACAAACAAATAGAAGGCGCACCCATGGGATCACCCCTCACACCTGTCATTGCCAACCTCTACATGGAACACATTGAAACTCAAGCACTAGAAAAATCTGATCCTGAAACCCCAAACTCTGGCTCAGATACGTAGCGACACCTTCATAATCTGGCCACACGGGAAAGAAAAACTTGAAAACTTCCTCACACACCTCAATAGCCTACACCCCAAAATACAGTTCACCATGGAAACAGAAGTTAACAACCAACTTCCTTCCTAGATGTCTTAGTCTACAAGAAACCCAATGGCTCCCTAGGACACACCATCTACCAGAAGAAAACACACACAAACCGCTATCTGCATGCACTCTCACACCACCACCCAGCACAGATCAACTCCGTAGCCAAGACACTCATCTCTAGAACAAAATGCTTAGCTGACGAACAACACCTAAAAACCGAACTACACACTCTCACAAACGTACTAACATCCAATGGATTCCAGAGAAATAAGATTACCAAACTAATACAAAAGAACCCCCACTAAAACCCAAGACAGAGAGCAAGAAAATGGCACAGCCCTCCTCCCATATATAAAGGCACCACAGACAGAATCAGCAAGATCCTCCACAAACATAACATCAAGACAGCATTCTGCACAAACCAAAAATATCCACCATCCTAAGAAACCCCAAAGACAAAATTGAGTTAGAAAATCAAGGGTATATGAAATCCCATGCACCGCCTGCCCACCACATACATTGGACAAACCAACAGAAGAATAAGTGCACGCATTGAAGAACACAAGAACTCATTCAAAAGAGGAACCAACTTCTTCCCTGGTCCAACACTTTAAAGTCACAGGACACGATATTGACTTTAAAAGACCAGAACTATCGCCAAAACTGAACACTTTAACAACAGAATAATCAGAGAAGCCATCGAGATAGAAAACGCCCACACAGCATGAACAAACGAGATGATACCTCCGCCTACCAGCCATTTGGAAACCTGCCCTTATTGACAAACGTGTCCCTAACACGAGGAATGACACCAGACCCACACTCACGAGGTCCACACAGGATGTCACCACCACACATCCACCCAGAAAGCACACCCAAACCCACACTGATCAGGAAGCACGACCAAGGACCAGAAGCCAGACCGCAGCTGCAACATTAGCCACTTCAAACCCCTCCAATCCATACATGCAGCAGACTGACACTCACTACGAAGATGTAGCACGACCACGAAGCCAAACAGCAGCAGTGCAGCTCACCAGCTCAAATCCCCCTGCAGCACAGATTAGACTGAGCACAACCAAGCCCCCACCAACACAGGACACACCCCCAGCCAATCAGAGCACAGAAAAAACCCCATCCAATCAGAGCACAGCCAAGCTCCCACCCAATCAGTTCAAACCCCCACTAGCAGTTAAAAGGAAGAAACAGCTGCGATCACACATTGCTCCCAGAAGCACGAAGCTGAAGCCTGAAGATGACGAATGAGACTTCGTCGAAACGTCGCCAAGACACTTCCAATTTTACACGGGAGAAAACCCGAACAACCAAAGACCTATATACAAACACCCGTGAAAACCTCAGAAAACATATATATATATTCTTCAAGATATGCTGTTTTATCTATGACATTTGTTTGTGTATACTGTTGTGACAAAAATAAATAAATAAAAAATCTGGATGACTGCTTAACAATCGTAACTGGGAGAAACTGGATTGTAGTTGTTGAATGAAATGGTCATATGGGCATTTTGCATAATGCTTTGCTCAAGATTCTGGTCCCAATTGTGATTGTTGTCAAGATCTACCTATATCTCTTTCTATTAAAGTTATAAAGAGCTACTTCACTAGTTTGTACTTAGATTACATTCCTTGTCTCAAGGAACTCAATCCAACAGAAATCTCTGATAAATTCCACATATAAATTTTGCAATATGTTCCACATTTTGAATGTCAATTAATGTCTCAACAAAATAAGTCTACTATATGCTTCATAAGTATTTATAATAAAGAGAACATAACAAACAGGATACAAGTAATTTCAAAATCTCAACTAAAATTATATTTTGCAAGTCTCTTTTAATTGTTCAAGATGACTTATGTAGCATTCATACAGGATCAAATAAGAAAACAAGAAATAAGATTATATAATTCTCCAAATCTTAGTGACTATTTTAGTTTGGTAGTTTATTATGCATCACACATATGCCAGATACAATATTCTTACTTTTGTAATACTTTTCCAGTCTGATGTTCTCTGCTTCTACACGAAGTTCTTCAAAAGCCTTTATCATTCTCTAAAAATGTATATAAAGTTGGGTAAAAATAAATGTTCCAGAATGTCTCATGATATTAATATTATATTCAATCATTGATATTTGCCTGCAATACTTTATCTTCAGGACTAATCACTGTCCATCTTTTTCTTCATTTTTTAAAATTATTACTTTTTTTAGATTCCATTTGTTCAAGCAATAATGAAGTTATTATATATAATACGATGGCATACTATTTATTAGGAATTAGTGTGGTATGGTAGTAATGATAGATACGATCAATAATGAGAATTCCATGCTCATCCAGAATCAGACCAGGTGGTTAGGTAGGATATAAAGGAAATAAATCAATAAACTCTTTCCAAAACATTAAAACAGAATAATGAAATAAACAGTCAAATAAAGCAATAGCACTTAGATTTATATACCGCTTCATAGTGCTTTACAGCCCTCTCTAAGTGGTTTACAGAGTCAACATATTGTTCCCAACAATCTGTTTTAGTGACTTCAGAAGGATGGAAGGCTGAGTCAATCTTGAGCCAGTGAAAATCGAACTCTTGGCAGTCAGGAGAATTAGCCTGTAATACTGCCTTCTAACCACAATGCTACCACAGCTCACTGGTCAATACAGTCAACTATATTTTCACTGAATTTTTTGTAATTATAATTAAAAAAACAAATAAGGGAGAAAGGTCACAGCAATTTAGGTATTGATGCATCACCACAATCACTTTCTGCTTTTTGAGGTACCATTTCTTCCATCCCTAGCTAAAAGATCATCTAATGGCCTCAGGATCCAGCTATAGGGGCATTACTAAACTACAGGTCTATTTTAAGTATTTTCAGTGTATTACCTCAATGTTATTGTTAAGATCCACATACATTTGTCTAGTTTCTTCTCGTTCACATTCATCTTTAAAAAAATTAATGATATGGTAGAGTAAAAAATGTTAGAGTGTCAAATAAAAGATATCAGTAATAACAATACATAATTCAAATTAGAATTAAATTAGGATTAAATAGTAGGTGTTTAGGACAGAAGAGTTTATAATCTGTCATAATAAAGCAAGTTTTTCTGATTGTTCTATCAATTATATAAATTTTATTTTATAAAATGCTTTCCCACCTATGTTCTTTACATTTTTGAATTGAATGTTGGAGAATTATTATCATGGTTAGCCATGTAAACAAACAAATGATTCTTCAAACAAATCAACCAGAGTTCTCCCTTGAGACACAAATGACCCAGTTCAAGTTACCATACTTAAGACACATTATATGAAGACTTAATCTCTCGAAAATTCTATAATGCTGGGAAAAGTGGAAGAAAAGACAAGAAAGACCACTAGCAGCAATATGGGTACACTCAACCACACTGGCGGATTTATGAGATTGGGATTGGGAACAGATCCTCTTGGAGAAAATCTACCTATGTGAGAACTCAGAACTAACATTGACTTAAAGGCACATAATCTATCCATCTATCCATCCATCCATCCATCCATCCATCCATCCATCCAATGCTGAACCAAGTAAGCAATTTTAATTTAAAACACATTTTTTATTTTATAAGTAAACTCCTATTTAGGCATGATAGTTCTTGAGGAACTGACCAGCCAAGTAGTAGTTCTGAACATAAGGATGACCTTATAGTATATGTAATAAAACATTTTGTGAAGAACCACCTCATATTTTTTTATTTAGAAAATTAATTAATTAATTTAATATTTTATTCACATATAAGTATTTTTGTTGCGATTTATAGTGTGGAAAAGATAAATGCTGATAAGAATATTTACATTTGTTGCATTTCTCCACTGATTGCATACATTTTTCTTTGAGTAAGTTGCACAAATGTCTTGTAGCATTATTCCTGAAGAGAAAAGATAACACTAACAACATTAGGTGCTATTATAGTTCCTTGCTTTACAAAGAAATTTCTTTACAGAGCAATTTAAAAATTCTGTAGTATCCTCACATGATTCTAATTAAAGTAAAAGACCTATTGCCTAACAAAGGGGAGGGAAAGATTTGTGTTGCTGGGCACAAATTTTTAAGAGCTTACTTGATTGTTTTAACAAAATGCTTTGTTATTCATAATGTAACTGTCATACAACCTTTCTCCATGGCTGAGAAGAAATGCACATGCTCTTCACCCATCCCTGAGCCAGGAGAAAACACTATTGATATTAAATTTGCTATTGTCTTTACCAAATTGTAGCCAACCCTCTATTGCTGTCAAATTCCTGGCCCATGGGCCAGATGCATCATGCACTGACCATGCCCATGCTCAGTTTAGTGAAGTGGGAAAAAGTCCCGATATGTCACATGATGCCATGACAATGTGAGTTTCACACCTCTGCTCTATTGCCTCTTTTCACAATCACTGCAAGTTTTCTCACTTCTATCCAATTGAAGGTGATACAAGTATAATAAAGGGTGATAAGGTGTAGCTTCCAGCTATCCCCGGTAATCTACTTTATCATTACAATAGTTAAAATCAGCTAAAGATTACCTCACTCATGGGCTATGCTAAGATGAAAACATTACTGGGATGCATCAAAAAATATGTTACCTGTGGATATGCTACCAAACTATGGATTTGGTGTCATAATTTGATGAAAGTAGAGAAAATGTTTAATTGGTTTGCTCCAGGAATAATGAATTATTTATATTAAAAAACCTGGCTGAGATAGGTGAGGTAGATGTTGGTCAAGTTGAAGATTTATCATTTCAAAACAATGGGTTGTCTTTGGCAAGATGGCAGCATACAAGCTTGAATGAACGAACGAATGAATGGATGGATGAATGAATAAAATCACCAAAATATATGTCAATAATTGCTGCAAGGTTGACTTTGGCTTGATTTCTGATACCATCTGGATACATCCATCTCTTTCCTTGATAACAATTTAACAATGGTATCCTTTCGTGAGGATTTTTTCTCACCATTTCAACTATCCCACAGCTCTAGGATTTCCTAATCATTTGAAAAATGTATAGTCCTCACACTTATGATAGTCCTTGCACTTATGACTATTGCACCATCCCCAGGTTAATTGATTGCAACTTTGACTCTTGGCAACTGGCTCGCATTTATAATCCATTGCAATGTCCTGTAGTATTGTGATCATGATTTGCGACATTTGAATGAGTTCGCACTTATGACTATAATGTTCCTTTACCGCAGTAATTCACTTAATGATCATCATAAAAATAGTACTAAAATTGGATCAGATTCAACTTACAACCACAATGATTTAGGACAAAAATTCCAGTTCTAATTGTGGTTTTAAGTCAAGGATTATCTGTACTATGAATATATTACTTAGCTTTGTTGTAATCAGCCAATGTCAGAAGGGTATTGCCGCTTGCTATAATCAACAATTTAAGTTCCATAATTTATTTTAATAATATTTTACTAATATTACTTACTCTTTTAGAAGTTCATTGTTT
Organism: Ahaetulla prasina; assembly: GCF_028640845.1. Taxonomy (NCBI): domain Eukaryota; kingdom Metazoa; phylum Chordata; class Lepidosauria; order Squamata; family Colubridae; genus Ahaetulla; species Ahaetulla prasina. The sequence continues at coordinate 186,912,288 of NC_080541.1, read as the reverse complement.
TCATGTATTTCATCTTCAAGTTTTAGGCTTAACTTTTCATTTTCAAACTAAATTCATAAAGATGCAAATGGTATGTTTTAGTCTGAGTAAATTGTGACTCCAAATATAAAAACATGGACTTTTCTTCATGACTGTGTTAATGTATATTTTTACAGTCCTGGGGTTGACAGAAAAGTATGCTAGTACAATTTGTGCTGCTCTGAAGAAAATCTTTATTTTTTCTTCCAACATAACATCCAAAACTACCACCAATTACTCTCCTTAATGAGTGGTAGTCCAGATTTTGTTATATGTGCAGAGTGCAAAGACTTTAGACAGCTTACAAGTTGCCTTAGTAACAGTTGCTGGCTTGGTGCTGTTTCATGCCAATAAGTAACTATCACTTGGACTACTTCTGAATACAGCTCTATTGCACAGGCATCAGGAAGAGGTTCCAAGGAGCAATGGAACATTCCTACTGCCTCAACTTTGCTTCTGAGCTATGCCTGTGACTTGTCAATCAGGCTGTAAATAGAAACGGCAGACTGTTATTACTTTTACTCCAGTTTCCAAATATTCCAAATCCATAAGTGTTGTTACAGTAGTGAAAGAGAATACTGGCAGTGAATAGCTATGGTTGTCAGCACTAGAAGTACCCTTTAAAAACAGAAATTACTTTGAGATATACAAACAGCACTCTCCAATCAGTAGAAAACCTGGATGTATATAACCCCCATAGGAAGAAACAAAAAAAAAACCCCTGTAAGGTATTCTTTTGGGGAAGAACCAGCAATACATAGCTGGCAGAACTCAGATCTTAGAATCCAGTACTAATCTTGTTTTAAATACAGTTCTAGTATTTAATATTAAATGCATTCATGGATACTCATCCCATTATTTCTTTTTGGGGTTAATCAGTACCTGAAAATTATTATCTTATGATTGACTTCTACAAGTTATTCTGATTCTTAATTTAATGCTATTTTAGCAAATATTCTGGGTGAATATAATAAAAAATATTCACATTTCTTTTCAACAAAACTTCTACTCTAAAAGTTTTTCCAGATTGTATAAAAATGATTGGAAAGTCCAAGAATGAAGTGTAATGAACACTCTAAATAATTTTATGATGTCATAACTATATACTCATCATATAATCATTTGTATTATTGTGTATCAATAATCTTATCATTATTTGCAAATTCTTGCATCACTGTTGTCTTATTTATCAGCAAGGAAATTATATTTCAAGCTACAATTACAATAAAAGCAAAGATAATTAGGAATGAGGAGTGGCCAATTCATGTCACTTACCAGCTCCTAGGATCCCACTGCAATGGCATGATAACATGACTTAAAAACTATCTTAATATAGCATAGATTTTAACCCAGCAAGAATGAAGTCATAACACCATGGTGAACTTAGAAATACTTTTTTTAAAAAGGGAGGGAGGGAGGGAGAGAGGGAGAGAGAGAATCATAATCCTCATAATCTTAAAAGCTTTAACCAAAAACTTTCTACTATTGACCTCACCCCATTCCTAAGAGGACCATAAGGGGCGTGCATAAGCGCACAAATGTGCCTACCATTCCTGTCCTATTGTTTTTCTTTTCTTCTATACCTTTATATACTATATAACCTTTCTGTATGATAGTTACATATATTGTTGTGACAAAATAAATAAATAAATAAATAAAATAGAATGAATGTATGTTAGTGTGAAATTGAGATAGCAGGATAAGGCCTGCAAACAAATGGATTATTTAAAAATTTTCTATGTTCATTCTTGGTAGTGAAGGGTGAGTCTTACAATCATTTTTCTATGAATTTTATAGAATCAAAAATATATATAACATAACATAACATAACATCAGAGTTGGAAGGGACCTTGGAGGCCTTCTAGTCCAACCCCCTGCCCAGGCAGGAAACCCTACACCATCTCAGTCAGATGGTTATCCAACATTTTCTTAAAAATTTCCAGTGTTGGAGCATTCACAACTTCTGAAGGCAAGTCGTTCCACTTATTAATTGTTCTAACTGTCAGGAAATATCCATGATCATATCCATGATCATATCCATGATCATACTGTCTTGACATGTGCAATCAGTAAAAACAGCTTTGACAAATCTCTAAACTTTTGAATGACTTAGGAAACAGAAAGATTATTGTCTATAATTACCCTAACATACAATGGAAAAATAATAAAACTTTCACAGAATTCTTCTTAAAATTGCATAACACCTTAAATGTTAAGTTTTTTTTAAAAATTACTTTACTTTATTACTTTATTTTGAAGTCCATTTCAAAATACAATAAACACTTGCCTGTAATTCCTGAATGGCTTTACGCAATGCTTCAATAATCTTTCTATTTTCTTGCATTTTTTTCTCTTTTTCCTTTAATTCATATTGTACACTGACTTTCCATCTCTTGATCTTTTCTGCTTCTTTGTAAAGCCTTGAATAAAGCTCATTCATTGTCTCCATATTCTACAAAAATAGGTTTCAATGTAATAAACATTAGTTAAGTACATGTTATCTCATTTTAGTACTCATATTTGCCATTAAACCTAGCCTTAGATATACTCAAAATATGCAATATAAAAAGAAGGGACTACAATATTATTAATAAAATAGTTTTCTCATCTCAGAAAAAGTTATCCAAAACTATTTAAATAATTAAGGACAATGCACTAACATGAAAAAAATGAGATGTCAGTAATTTTCTAAAGCTAATTATTTTTTTCTTGTAGGTGACTATTTCTTAATACTACCCTTCAGGAAATTGTATTTATTCCTTAACTGTATAAAAAGGTGATTTTCTGAAATCTAATAACAACAACAACAATAACAACAACAACAGAGTTGGAAGGGACCTTGGAGGCCTTCTAGTCCAACTCCCTGCCCATAACCATCTCAGACAGATGGTTATCCAACATTTTCTTAAAAATTTCCAGTGCTGGAGCATTCACAACTTCTGCAGGCAAGTCGTTCCAATTATTAATTGTTCTAACTGTCAGGAAATTTCTCCTTAGTTCTAAGTTGCTTCTTTCCTTGATCAGTTTCCACCCATTGCTTCTTGTTCTACCCTCAGATGCTTTGGAGAACAGCCCAACTCCCTTTTCTTTGTGGCAACCCCTGAGATATTGGAACACTGCTATCATGTCTCCCCTAGTCCTTCTTGATAGCAGTGTTCCAATATCTCAGGAGTTGCGAGATACTTACATGTATACTTCTACTTACATGTTTGTATCAAAAAATTATCACTGATCTAAAGCAGTTTAATTTTCAGTCTAAACTAAGTCTGAAGTTTTTATCAAAAAAACAAGCCTGATGCTATGAGCAGCTTTCTTTAAGGATGGCTAAATTTCATAATCCATGAAACTGTCACATGTTGTCATGGATAACTATTTAAAATTTAAAAAAATAATTAAAGTAAGTATAAATTTAGATCAGAGAAGCAAAATAAATGGTATACAGCCTTTGTTCTCATCCATATTTTTCAATACTTTTCCCTCAATAAAAGTTTTTTTTCTTTTCATGTAGTTTCAAAAGTATTGCTATACAATGGACAAAATCAGTAATATCTACATTATCTGCATGTAAGAATTAGCCAAATATTAAAAGGTCATTATTTTTCTCTAGAAAGAGGAAAATGCCTGAAGTTATAAAGAATCTAATAAACTTGACACATCTAAACCATGTATTACATATTAAACAATATTAAACCATATTAAACAATAAATGCTGCACAAAGTGTGAACTATTTCATACTGAGTGAAAAACACTTTAATAAGATCATAAAAGTGCAGATAAAGCTGTACAAGATTGCATCTTGCTAATACATTACCAGATAATTAATAAATACACCGATGAGCTATTTTATACACGAGTAAATAAGGTTCTGTATTTTGATAGGAATATTATTTTCATTTTGACATGGAATATATCCTGCTGATCTACAATAGTTACCCTTTTATTATCTCACAAACAATTATTAATAATCAACATAACCAAACTCCCAAATTAATACAATCCAAATTTTAATACAACTTTTATATTATATAATTAACTGACCTCTTGCTCTATGTCAGGCACAAGCTTTACTTTCTGTGGAGAAGGGTCTGTAAAATAAAACATTTTATTTTGACCATCCAGTATGAATATTCCTTTTTTGTAATAATTTTATTAAAGTTTACAGTTACAAAGATAAAAAATACAAACTAAAAAAATACAAAGAATAAAAAGTGGAAAGAGAAAATAAAGTATAGTAAAAAAAATGTGTATAAGAAAATAACTTCCCCCTTTATCATGACAAGTACAATTTCATTAACATCACCCCAATACTACAACAAAAGCTCCCTTCCTCCCATATCTCTATCGTTTCTTGAAACAATTCTTAAAACCTCATTTAATCCTAATTAACAAAGCCCATTAAGATTTTTTTACAAATAAAAAAAATTGCCTGAGATAACAGCACAACTATTTTAACCTTAATCAAATGAGCTTGTTATATTCTTTTACTTATAGCACAGTATTTTATCACTTTCTCTAAAAATACAGATTTCTTCTTCCCCATCTGATCTTTTATCTATAAATAAATATTTAAAATCTCGTCATTTGGTCCTGGTCAACAAAAATCCATTAAGATTTTACCAGAAACAACAAAGTATATACTTTAACCTTGATCAAATAAACCAACTTTATTTTCCTTTCCTTGTTTTTAAAATTTTATTTTTAATTCATTTAAACAGTGTCTCAGAATTCTATTTTTCTGTCTCCTCAAAGTCTTTCAAAACTTTTGTAAATCCAAAATGAAAGATATCTAAGTTATTCTTTTTTTATTTGTATATCAATTTTAATTAGTAAATCATTTGGCAGATTCATGCGTACATATATCCAGTGTAACATTTTTATTCATGTCATTCTTGTAACCTGTTATTTTTAAATCCATATTCAAATCAGCCTCAGTCTTGTCCAGTAAAGCATGCCTGCTTCTATAACCTCTTTTAAATCCAATTTTGTGATAACGATTTTAAGAGTAACTTCTGAGTGCATTGTTCCCAAATACTTTTCTCAAGCTAGAATAATCTGCTCCATTCTGTATTAGTGTATTCTGTATTAGATGGATAACTGATCACATCCATAATTAGGAAAAATAAGAAATCCCTCCTTCTACATTGAAAAACTGGTGGTGCTGGATGGGACCTGGAACTGCATGAAAAATCATTCAAAGGCTGATGTTGGTGATATGTTTTGAAACCTTCAAAATAAGAGTGGTAAGGACTTTTATGGTAAGATATCCATTGAAGAAGAAAGTGGGAATATTGGAATTGGCTATCTAAATGAGGTGACAGAAGAGACGCTCTAAATTGTGAGGGTATGTGGGTAGTTCCCTCACTTCAATTTAGCCACAAGTGAGAATAGTGCCATAAATTGATTTCAAACTGGATTGGTTGGTATTGTCAGTCCTTACAAGAAACACAGGTAAAGTCAAAAACTAAATACAGCAGGGATTCAAGAAAAGATCTTTATTATTATAGAATAAAATAACAAATTCCTGAAAGCCTTTCAGTTTTTATTTCATCTTATATTGAGCAAAAATGGTGAGGTGTTACTTTGAGTTTCGTAGGACTATATAATCTCATCTGAAACTCTCCCCACCCCCATTTATTAATTTTTTTTCCTTATTACCAAGGCCAGGTCTACAATTCTTCACAAGTATTAATTCAAAGTAGAATAGCTCTTGGAGTTTTGTAAAGTAAATACAGTAATATTTGCAATGTTATCTGGTATTGTTTTGATCTTTGGATCAATCTCCAATATTTCTGGCCTGGATCCATGGTCAATCTTACTCTTGAGCATTTCTGTCCATATCTCAATCTTCTTTTTTGTGGTAAAGCTTTGAGAAAATAGTGGAATAGAGGATGCTAGATAAAGTAGATTATCTAGATCGTGTTTTAGTAGAATCTTACTCTTTTGAGTACTCTTTGACAAACAGAAAAGTGCCACCAATCTTGAACAAGGCAATGGTCTAGCCCTTTTCTGAAGCAGCTATTCCAAGATTCAACACTATTAAACAATTTCTGTCCATATTCCAATCTTCCTTTTTGTGATAAGCTTTAGAGAAAGTAGTGGAATAGAGCAGGGGTCAACAACCTTTTGAACATCAGGGACCACTAAATTCATAATTTTAAATCCTGCAGACCACTAATACGATTTTTTAAAAAAGATAAATAGTATTTAGTCAATATTAAAAATTAAAAATTAAAATATTTTTTCTGCAGACCACCAAAATTTTCTCACAGACCACTGGTTGGTGACCACTGGAATAGAGGATGTTAGATAAAGGAGATTATCTGGATTCCTGTAGCTGTAGAATCTGAACATGACTTGAAAACAGTACTGCTTATTCTGATAGATGGCCATTGTTGAAATCTGAATGGAGCTATTATGCTCCTCCTCATACTTTCAGTCTTCTTAGCAGCATTCTATTCATCTAGAACATCTAAATATTTATGGTGCAAGGAATATCATTCTAAGGTAATTCTGTTCTTTCCTAAATTGATAGTTCCAACTGATAGTCATGGGGGAATTGCAACTGAGCCCATGATTGTCACAACACATAGCTCTTTCCTATACTATCTAACATTTACATGAAGCCACTGGTTTGAATTGAGACTCCATCAGTCTGGGCATGATAATGAGCTTTACATCTCCATCTCAAGATGGACTGAAAATCCTGTCAGGTATCTAGAAGCTATGAGGGACTGCATAGAATGAATCCTAGGAAAACAAAATTATTCATTGTACAATATCTTGACTGCCAATTTTGTTCTGTCTATTGTTCTAAATGGTCCATGGTGTGACATCACCAGATTTGTGATTTTGGAGTTTCCACTGGGCATGCCTCCTGCTAGAACAGCAAATGAAAGCAACAGCCAAGAAAGTATTTTCCCGATTTAGATGGATACACCTGATAGCAATAGCAATAGCAATAGCTCTTAGAATTATATACCACTCCACAGTGCTTTACAGCACTCTCTAAACGGTTTACAAATACCAGCATACTGCTCCTAACAATCTGGATCCTCATTTACTGGCCTCAGAAGGATGAAAGACTGAGTCAACCTTGAACTCCTGGCTATATTGCATTCTAACCACTGCACGACTACAGCTCCTATGTAGGTGTAGGTTACCTGAGCCAGAAAATCCTGGAAACAGTGACTCATATCCTTAACTACATATATTTACATTACGAATCATGTGCAAATCATTGTGGGTATAAAACACTATAATTAAGAAACTTACATGTAAGAAATACTATTGCAAGTTAGTGCAATCATTGTATTGATTGTCAATAGTTTATCAAATCCGATTCAAAATGCTGGTTTTAAATATATAAAATCTTACATGGCTCAGCCTTGGGTTACTTAGGAACTTCCTTATCCAGATAGATTATGTCTGTCTTTTATAATTATCAAAGACGAAATGTTAGGGGATGTGGACCTGAAGACAGATCTTCTCTGTTGAACTCCTCAAATTTTGGAATATCTTGTTCCCTCTTTAGCCTCTTTGCTATTGGCCTTTCTTATTTAAGATAAAATGTGAATTTTAGTAGTAATGTAGGGATACCATTTTTATTTGGAATTTTATTTGTCAATAATATTTTTTTTATTTAATTTTGTCACAACAGTATACATAAACATTGTCATAGTAAAAAAAACATATCATGAAATATATTTGTCAGGTTTGATATAGTGGATTTTTTTTAATATTCTGTTTTATGGATTTTATCAACTTTGTAAACACTCAGAATCATGATAAAAGGACAATATATGTATATCTAGTGTATTTAATGAATTAATGTAGTAAAATACTGAATAATACAGTACTACAGTATACATTATATACTATAGTATACATTTTCTTCTGGGCACGTTTATCTGGTTACCATAAACCATAAATGAAAAATAAAATGAAATATAGAATATAGAAATGCAATAGAAAAGCTATGAATTACATATATAAAACAGTAAAATTTTAAATCTAGCAATCCATCTTTTAACGTACCAATGACTTCTATAGGTTTTGAAACATTTTTCATCCTATAAGATGAGTTATAATAGTCTTCTGTTCTATTACTAAAATTCTGAAAAAAATTATGAAAATAGTAATATATTATAACATATTAACTCACAGATATAACACTTTGATAATGTATAAAGATGAAATTAAATTATGACTCATAATGAAAAAGTCAGTTAAAACTAATTATTCATTCACAGGACAAGCTTAGAACTATTAAAGTCTTAGAAAATGAAATAACAGATCTGGCTCCAATCTAATATTAAGTGTATTTAAGTTCATTGAAATAGCATACTAACTTTTCCACACCTCTGATCGATCTCTTATACACAACTCTCGATTGATCAACAAAGATCAGCAAATAGGATCTTTCTGAAGCGTAAAAAGACTTTCCAGTCTTTCCACCTTTCAGAAAGATTGCCAGAAAGCTAGCAAAAGCAGTGTTTCTAAAGCCTAGAAAATCTTAACTCACAGAGGGGAAAGAGACTGGCATACTGGGCTGGAAATCTTTGGGATCCAAGCTTCCTTTTTCCAATCCAGTGTGCTGGGTCTTTCTGATAAGCAGTTTTGGGTTATGAAAGAAAGAAATCAGTTTTGGGAACTGATTTAGATCTTCAATTTAGAACCAAACATTTAGTAATTGAATATGTTAATTTTAAAATCTGAAATGTTTTATTTCATTTCTAAAGTTGTAATACCCTGAATATTGAAATTATTATTTTTTAAATTAAAAAGTTTTTTTCTATTCGAATATATTCCAGTTTTTACAAGATAAAGTAACATTTTTCTGCATTTACTTAGGAAAAAAAGGATATATTCATATTTACCTGAAAGAAACCCTCATCCCGTGTACTTGACTGTGGTTTGACTGCAGACACCTGGGTATTACTCAGTCTTGGTGGTACAAACAATTTAAATTTAAAAGATTTCTCTTCTTCTTTCTCACTCTAAAAAGACACCAGGCTCAAATCTCAAAATAACATTTAGCAATGTTTTATGCTTTATTGCACATATTGATTGTATCAAGTTGCTTCTCTTTGCACTTTTTCATACTCTGCAGATCAGTGTTAGCTCTTATACAACCTACTACTTGATACCATAGTAGCCTAATACTACATAGTAGGCTAGCATTACTACTCTTAATAGTTGGATAAAAAAATAAGAAAATATATATTGCTTATGTTTAACAAGAAAAAAGCCAATTTCAATTAAATAAACTATTATTCATGAGGCAATGACATAGACTGGGATCAAACATATACATAGGAAACTTAGAACGTAAGATCATAGTAAGCTGCTTTTCTATGAGATACATACATTTAGCTATGAATGAGTATCTCCTCAGTTTAGAGCCTGTTTAGACAGCTTTTGAATTGCCTAAATATGTTTTAATTTCTTAATACGAAACATTTTTATTTCTAATCTAGTATTTTATTACACTGAATTTTTATTATTATAATTCAAGTTAAGAAAATTGTTGTTTACCATGGATGTTTTCATTGTTGATTTATTTTTGTAAACCATTGGAGTCTCTGCCAGATTCAGAAGCATACAAATGGAATAAATTAACAAACATAGAAATAAATGATAAAATGCTTATTTAGAATACTTTTCTGGATAAAGTTGATTTAATTTTGCACAGGTTCCATTACTATATATATGAAAAGTCTCCACATGATTGCTCTTTTTTTCTGGATATTTTAGTGAAGATTATTATGGTGGCAATAAAATAGAAAAGTGGGGGTAGAAATCCAAGGCCCTATCAGAAAAGGAGGGCTTTCAAATTTAGCAAGACTGATTTATGGTAAAGCAAAGAGAAAGAATATGCATAAGACCACAAAGTCTAAACATTATCTAGAGGGGAAAAAGCAATTCCAAATCTTATTTAAAATCAAAATATATGCTTTTGACTGAACTGTTAAGAAATAATGATGAACTTATAAAGTGTTTATTTCCTTAAAGTATAGTAACAGAACAGTAACTATAGTCACAGCTATTTACCTGTAAATGACTCCCAATTAATTCAGAAACATTTGTATCAATATGTTTAGAACATGTAAACAAATGTACTTCTTTTCTACTTGTCTATAATTCTCTCCTCTTGCTTTACTCTTTCTAAGACATGGGTTTCTAAATCAATTGTCAATCTCTCAGCATTTTGAAAAGCCCATCATCATCAAAAGAATAATGCTCAGGTAATACTTTAGTCTGAGACAGTGTGTCATTTGTCAACATTACTGATGAAATAAAGAACCAAACTTAACTAAATGAACGTTTTACATTTCAACGACAATGAATGCAAATGCAAATAGCACATAAATAACAAGTAATGCATGGATTTTTTTTAACTTGAAAGTTTATGCATTTCGCTATTAATTGGCATATTTAAATTACAATAGCGATCGAACATTTTTATTGTTAAACATTTCTTTTATAGTGCAATAGCATCTATAACCGAAAAGTTCTAAACAAAAATACTCTAGAATCATGCATAAAGATCACAGGCATAGGATCCCGTTCTCAGCCTCGACAAAATGATACTCAGGGACACATCGCACGTTAAGACAAGTGACCAAAGGAGGTTGCGGGGTGCTAAGAAAGCGGAATGAAAATACAGCCCTTAAGCCAGGAGAGCCGTGCGTGAATGAATCTTTACCTCAAACGGCAGCACTGAGCGTAGACCCCAAGCAGTCGAACAAATCTAAGAAGAAAAAGGCGGGAAATAAATCGATCCAGGGCCGTGTGCAAAAGCGCGAGCCGCAGATCGGCGGTTTAACGCCTTTTGCTTCAAGTTTATTCGGGGAGGGGGAGGAGGGTGGGGTTTCTGCCCAAAGATAAAAATTGATCGGTATCTCGTTAATCAGAGGTTCACCTGCCCGCCTCGCAGGTAATTCACTTTCCCGCGATCCTTTCCGAAGATTTGGACCCTCTTTCTTAGTTTGACCCTTTCGCTTCTCATCCAAGAAGCTTCTCATCCAAGAAGCGAAACGTCTTCAAAGAAAAGCCAGAAAGTTCAGTTGCCCTTTGACAACCATGTCAAACCATGACCTGGATGACTGAGACTCTCCATAGACAGTTGGACCTTCTTTCACGTTTTGTTGTTGAAGACAACGAAAGTGTTTACAAAACCTAAACTGAAAGCGTTGTAGCGAATTGGACTGAACAGTGATAAGAACTGGGGGGAAATACGTTAACAAATGAAAAGGAACTGTGGCTTCGCAAACAGATGACCGTCCCGGATTCAGTTTTAGAGAGCCGCTGATAGCTGGTTAGAGTAAATAAGCTTTCAGATGAGTACGGCTACTCAATATTCGCAAATGGTGTCAGGAAATCAATCACGGTTTCGCCATCCCTTGCATCTAGAAATGGAGCAAGCCGAATTCATTGACGCCGAATTGGGAAGCACTAGAGAATCTGCGCGTAGCAAAATCAGACAAGAGGATGTGCGGTGAATGTTTTTTCTACCAACAAAAAGAGGAATTAGGTGGTGCTTATTCGCAGAAATTTCAACTAGGAGCTAACGGAACCTCTGAATGTACCATCCAGTAGCAGCAATCTGTGCTACTTGGTCTATTTTATTTCTTCTAAATTTTGAAATAATGCAATATGACTTTAAATTAGAGGACTACCATTTCAAACGTGTGTAAATGTGTTTTAGAAATAAAGATTTCTGACCCAATTAAGCATGTAAAATCAGTTAATTTGCTGCAAAAAATCAGAGTGATAGTGCATTTATTAGACTTAAATATATACCTGAAAAATATTGCACTAAACAAAATTAAAAAAGATTTATATTCAGATGTCATCTACACAATATTGTTTTAGATATGAATAATAATTCTTAAATGCAAAGATAATATATCAATATAAAATACAGCAGAACTTTAAGATATATATCTTTAAAGTTACAATAATAGAAATTAATAGGAAGCTTTTTTAATTGAGAAATTATATCAAAAGATAAGATGGGGATTATTTATCACTATATTAATGAAATCATTAATACCAGTCTAAATTAGTCTCTAGTACTAAACCATAAAATCCAGACAGATGGCAATGTCTACCCAAACATGACTGATGTTAATAAACAGTAAGCAGGGTGCAACCTGCCTGATTCTTGGATGGGAGACCAGAAAATTCCCAGAATGCAGTGACTGAAAACAAATCCCAAAGGAATGTAGTGACAACACACTTCCATTATTGCTGAGAAGAAAACATTGTTGTCCATAGTAGTGTCCAGAAGCTAAGTTCAACTCAATTGTTTTTTATATACAGTATCCCTTTCAAATTCACTGGAAATCTTAGTTGTATTCGCAAATGAAGTTGTATTAATTTAAACTTTCAGCTTAAATTTAAAGTTGGCCTGAGTGAGTTCTAAAATATACTTCTAAAATAGTCCATCTACAACATGACTTCACATTGAGGTGAAATAATGTTAATAAATGTTAATATTTAATTATTGTAAGTATTCAGCTTTGGCAAACAAGATGCATTATAATATGATATGAATGACATGGTTTGGGGACATGTATATATATATATATATGGTAAATTTAACCAACCAACATTTACAGATTGTAATATTTGCAAGCTCAATACCTTTGCAGTGTTCATGTATGTGTGGGCTATAGTATAAAACATTCTTCCTATAATCATGTTTTTTTTCTTTATTCATGAAATAGAATAATGTAAGTACTAATTTAAGGCCCAATGTATATCCATATGGAAAATCAACCCATCTTTTACTAGAGTTCTGAATGGTTCATATAAAGAACTGAATGCATTACAATATCTAACAAGTTTTACATATATCTTTTAAAATGCAGTAGTAACATTTTGTCAATAAATTGTACACATTTTCATATTTTTGCTTACCCAAAATGTATATGGGTACTTTCACAACACAAGCTAATATTCTGAATAGTTGTCATAACAGATTTATGAGATATAAGTCATTTAACATAAATGATTTCTTAAAATAAAAGTGTAAGAATTAAGGAACAGCATGTTTGAGAACAGTCCTTTGTAACTATTCATATAAGTAGCAATTTTTCAGTGCAAGTCCCACATTTCACAAAGTAAAGAAGTCAACTTAGGATCCCTTGTTCTCCAAGTAACTAGTACTTCTGAGTGGTTGTGATTAAGTGTTCTGAGTTCAGTGAGCCGCCCTACGAGACGGGCAAAATGTTGCGGTTCTTCAGGGTGATAGATTTTTGAATATTTATACAGAATTCCTAAAAAAGGTTCCTGGAGTTTTTCTACATGTTGCTTGTTTTTTAGGAGTGGCCGATCTGAAAAATATGATTTTTTTATATACAAATACACATGATTTTGTATAAAACAAAATAAATGCCATTTCCAACTAGAACTGTTGTTAGGATATTTCAAAATTACAGAGCAACTGAACCCCAACCAGTTTGTCTATCCTTATGACAGAATCCCTCTATTTGTGTTCTTATGTCAACTACCAGACAATATCAGAAAGACAACATTGGATTCCTAAGTAGAAATCATATTTGGTATGAGAATACTTTCTTGTTCTATTGGCTACAGATTTTCCAGAAATCTCTTATGCCAATTCAGATAATGATTTTGCTAATTTCAGCAGAATAGGGATAATATGGTATTGTACCAGGGCACTGGTGGGTTTTACTTATCTTTGCTACCGGTTCGCTCACACGCGTGTGCTCGCAACGTCTGGGCGGGTAGGCAGAGCCTTCTGCCACTGCTCCTACCAGTTCACCCGAACTGGGGCGAACCAGTAGCAACCCACCACTGTACCAGGGGTGAAATCTACTTACCTTCCCTACTGGTTTGGAAGTGCGCGCACGCGCGCCATCGTCACATCCAATTTTTTACCATCTGTACATGCGCAAAGCCTCCTGCGCATGCGTAGAGGGTCAGAAATTGGTTACTTCCTAGTCAAAACCTGGTTAAAACCAGGAAGTAACGATGTCCGGGCAGGTGGGCAGAACCTCACACTGCCACTGCTACCGGTTCACCGAACCATGCACTGCCAGCGCTACTGGCTTGTGCAAGCCGGACAGACCGGAAGGATTTTACCACTGTATTGTACCTTTTAAGAAATAAAAACTTAATTTAGGAAAAAACTTATTATAGATTTATTAAAATGTGAAAAATTATGATAGTCCTAAAAGAGAAAAAATAAAATTTATGTTTTCATTCTTAAAATTTGAACTTTGCTTTAAGTAATTGCTAAAGCTACCTGAAAAATACACAGTAGTTGCAACAAGTAATGCATACTCTGTTGCGGTCACATTAAGTTCTCCCATGCTTCTGTAGAAATAAAATAATGCAGTGATAAACTCCTCAGTTATACCTATAAAAATAACAGAAAATATCAGATGACAGCTAAATAATATATCATTGATTCATTCTTAACATAAATATTAGGCTAAATATAAATAAGTAAATTCATTCAAAAACATTTTTGTGAGGAAGTTTGTTGCCATTTTAAATAAGTTAATGATAGTAGACATATTAAAAATAATTGTGTTAGAGGAATCAGAATGGTGGAAAAAAAATCAGTGAAAATTAGTATGTTCAGAGAAAAAAAGCAAAAGGTAAGACTTTTAAAACTCAACAGAAAAAGCTTAAATGAAAAATGAAGAAACAAATTCTTTTTTTTTAAAAAATAGACCTCAATGGGTTCTCCAGAAAGTAAGAAGAAAACTTTTCCAAAATTAAACTTGAGAAAAGTAATGGAAGTCCTTCAAAGTTATATGAAGATAAAATAATAACACCCACACTATTTGTTAATTGTATAATGATAATTTTAAGAAGTCAGTAAAAAAAGTAGATTGTGGAACATATCAACAATTGGGGTGATGAACTATGTGAGAAACAAGGGTGTGAAATTAAGAGGAAATATTTAACAAAGTAAAATAGACACTAGAAAAAAGGTAAATAATGGTTGAAGTGGCCAAAGATGATTTCAGGATTCAAAAAAGTAAAAAATGTACATAATAGCGGTATCAAGATGCTAAATCCAAATAGTGAATTGGATGAAATAAAAAATATGACAGGGAGATATTTCATTATTAAAAATTCAGTAGAAGAATTTTCAAGATACTTTATTTACTTTTCTGAAACTAGATATATTTAAATTAAATATTTATTTAGCCATTTATTAAATATATCACAATGTCCCGTTACCTGTTGTACTAGTAGATGTTGGACTTTCTTCTCTATGAGATATTTCTGTGAGGTAACTTTTATTTTGGCCATATATAGTATGGTCAGAATATTTTATATGATCTACAATAAAGAACCAAAAAAAACCCAACAAATATTATTTTTTAAATATTTTTAATAAAATAAGTCAAGACTACAAACCTATTGCTGTTTAGGGTTAGGGTTAGAAGAAAGGGTCATTCAAAAGAAAGGGCACAGATGGGACAAGCTTTAGAGTAAGCATAGGGACACTTCATTATATATATAAAATAAAAATGCTGGTATTAAAACTTACTTTCATGAAATGGTGTCTGATATTCAATTCCTTGTTCATTGTATAATTGTGCTGAGCGTAAAAACATGGCTTCAATTGTAGAACCTTTTAATAGTGCAATCTGATCATCATTGGCTAAGCTTTCAAATCCTATAGTTAAAGAAATAGGTAAAATTACACTAAGGAAAATTTACTTTTTACTTACCTTTCCGGAAAAGTATTTTTATTAAAAAAAAATAATCAGATTTTTTTTAGCCTTATATGAAAATTAGCCTCAGATGTGAAAATTGTTGCTGGAAATGTTCTGTTTCCCATCATAAAAGTTCTATGTTGGAGAGATCCAAAGGTGGGGGGGAGGGGAGGTTAATGAATTTTCCAGGGAGCGAGCTAAGAGGTTAGCTTCTAAACTTTGTTAGTCCAGCAACATTCTTCCACTTGTAATTTGAACAGAAGGAAAGAAGAATAGAAATTACTTTTTAGCCCCTCTTAGCCAATAGGAAACATCCAGAGTTATAATAATCTTAGACACTCTGATACTGAATACTGTGACAAAGAAAATTGTGAATCTAAATAGGACCATTGCAGATAATTGAAATATTTTTTAAATTATTGTGCATTGTGAAAATGTAAAACTTAAACTTTAAATGTAGAGATGAAAGGAATTCCAAATACTGAAGAAGTTTATGAATACACCAGGGGCTACTGATTTGCAGAAAGTGGAAAACTATATAGTATCACTGCCATGATAAAAGCGCCAGAAAAACATCCCAGATCCAGCAGTGGAATGGTTAAAATTCATCAGGCTCATTGAAGTGGACAGGGACGGCACATATTTAAACTGATTTTGATATCTTTGTCTAATTTGAGTCCCATCAAATATCTTAGACTACAATTATTGTTTTGTAATGTATCCAGTGTCAAGAATTATAAAAAGCATAACCAAAATATCAAAAAATGGGGAATGCTAACTAGATCAATTAATAGCCGTTTCCTTTGGGTCCAAACTTATTTATACTTGAACTAGATCAGCTGTGTCCAGTGGAGATATTGAAAAGTTAAGAAAGCAGCACAACTGAAGCTTTTTAAAAAGCATTGATACTGCATACACATATAAAGGGGTGTGATCTTTATTATACTGCCACAAGCACCATCTTGACTTTTTTGACCCACTATGAATGTAGATGATATCAGTGTCAATTCAAGATCTAATAGTTCCATAATAATAATGACTATTTGCAGGAACAGAAATAAATGGAAGACAGGATGAACAGCTAGAATGAATACAGAACTCTGATAAACACATAAGTGAGGGGAGAAAAGAGTTTTGGTAAGAAGGTGTTCAAGTGGATTTGGAAAGACGTCTTTTTATGTTTCCAGACCTTTGATGCAAATTGTTTATGCTGGCAGAAAGCACAACAATTTTTTTCAAATAAAACGAATTTGCATGAAGTAAGGATATCCTGTAATTTGTCACTGTGCTCTAGGATGTTTTGGTAATATCTCATCTTCCAAATCCAGTTAGCCAAGTGCTGCCACCTGGAGCAGTGGAGATTAATTTGGTATAAAGTCATATACCCAAAGTTAGTACATATTTTGAGCCAGCTAAAGAGATTGATCAGAACTAGTTTGTAAAATGCTATATTAAAAAGTATTACCTGGGAGTCTTTTTGTAAAATCTACTAGGATCTGCACATGAACCATTGCTGTTTCCGAAAGACGTAGAAAATTCTCTTCAGGATTAGCATTTTCCTGTAACTAATTAAAAATATTTAAAATGAGCCTATATGCCATTTGAAACTTGAAATACCATCTCTCAAAAAATAAAGGTAAAGATTTCCCCTTTCCAGTAGTGTCTGACTAAGAGCCGAGGGAGCCAGTATTGTCAAAAGACATTTGCATAATCATGTGGCCAAGGCACATGGAACACTGTTACCTTTACTTTCCCACAAAGTGGTACCTATTTATCTACTTGCATTTGCCTCAGAGGTGGTATTCAGCAGGTTCTGACCAGTTCTGGAGAACGAGTAGTGGAAATTTTGAGTAGTTCGGAGAACTGGCAAATACCACCTATGACTGGCCCCACCCCCATCTATTCTCTGCCACCCGAGTCCCAGCTAATCGGGAGGAAATGGGGATTTTGAAGTTATCTTCCGCTGGAATGGGGAGGGAATGGAGTTTTTACAGTATCCTTCCCCTGCCACACCCACCAAGCCATGCCCACAAGCCGTGACCACAGAACCGGTAGCAAAAAAATTTGAATCCCACCACTGATTTGCATGCTTGCAAACTGCTAGGTAGACAGGAGCTGGGGCAGGTGCTCATCACTCTGCGTGGCACTTGGGTCTTGAACCATCCTGTCAGCTTTTCAGCTAACAAGTTCAGTGTCTTAAACTGCTGACCTATCACGCCCCTTCTCAAAAAAAATAAATATTGGTAATATTAATGTATGAGCACATACAAACTTTTTTGCTTCCTCCATTGGAATTGTGCATTTCTGGTGAGCAGCCAAAATATGATCAATAAGTTCATGTTCTGCAGGAGTAAATTCCATTCTCTCCTGAACCTTTGAAAAAAAGGTAGGCCAATGCTAAATTCAATGCCAAATACTATAATTAATATGTTTTTACAGTTATTATTATTATATTGTATATAATATATTACATTATATAAATATAAATAATAACATATAAACATACAAAATATATTAAAACATATAAAACATATAAAAATACAAAACATTTAAAAATATATAAAAATATGTGAAATATGACCCTACTTTTAAAGGTTTCGTTGTAGAAGTTACATGCTTGCTGTCCATTCCCTCATCTTCCATTTTGATGTTGGAAAGGAAACTACTTTTTTTTCTAAGACGTTTTGATTTACATTGGACTTCAGTTAGCAAACCTATAAGAATTTACACCAAAATTCATAAGCATATTTAAGAACTGTGTTGATATTTAAGTTACATTGTAAAATATGTGGCACTGTTGTAAACCACATAAATTGAAATTGTATTAACAATTACTATATTTGGTTAATTTATTCTATTCCATGATATGAAACTTATCAGAAATGTTCCTAAACTAAGTAGCACATCAGAAACCAGAGATAAGTAGTTTTGGCACTCACATTCTGCCAGCATTCCCACAGCTTTACATTTCTTTAGGCGGCATTCCTGACACTTCCTCCTCATATACATATCCATTTCACAATGACCTCCATTCTTGCATCTGTATATTGCATTTTTGGTGATGCTCCGTCGAAAAAATCCTTGCAACAATTATTTCAGATTATGACAAATATATCCTTGCAACAATTATTTCAGATTATGACAAATAATAAACTATGCATCAGCAATTTACTGTACTTTAATTTGTAGTGTTCAATATACTAAAGTAATATATTGCAGAAAAATGGCATGTCAACAAATCAGATTAAAAAAAATTTACAAATCTAAAATAAAATTTCTTAGAAGGAAATAAGCTACATTGAACTCAAGAGGTCTTAGTTTTGAATTACATGGAAGTTCTAAGTAAGGTATGATAATATTGTCATTAAGCTAATTATCTGCAGTTACGTTTTATAGCTTACAATGATTTATAATAAATTAGACATTTTAAAAGCTTGCAAAGGCCTTTCCCCTCACCATCACCTCATGTCAACAGTAGATTAGGCAGAATTTCTGAGAATGTTCATTACAAACTTAATCTGAAGATTATCTGATATTTCCGTCTCAATAGAAATTTTCACTCCCTTTGAAATTCAATAAGAAAATTTGCTTATTGAACTTCAGAGATGATGAAAATTTGAACACTTGCATGTCAGTGCTAGGCCTGATCAGCGCAATTGGCAGGGACCAGATTGCTGAAGACTGTATTGAGGGAGAAATATCAGACAATCTCCAGATTAAGTTTGTTCATCTTCAGTATGCTCATTACTTTATTTTCTGAATAGCCCCGAACTTCTTGCTTTTGATCTTTACTCCTGCAACTCTAATACCATCAAACTATCTAAAGTCCACTGACTTTTATCAAATGTCATTTGCAATTGAACAGAATATAATTTGCTTCCTATAATATGCTTAGACATTACAATCCTACAATTTCCAGCACCAATCTCTGTCCCATTATCTTTTTAACTCATCTCCTATATTTTGAATAATCAGTATTTGGCACTTCATTCCTAAACCTTTCATATGCCAGTCCCACTTAAGATACAATATTCTTTTCTTACTACCTTTACAGCCTTCACAGGTGAGTGCATTGTAATGATATCCTGAAGCCTTGTCTCCACAGACTACGCAGAGTTCTTCTTGCCCTTTTATTCGTAAGGCAGAATGATTAAGCCTGGGTCGTTTCTGTCCAAGGTATCCTCCCCCATCATGATGGGCACCCATGCAGGTGGGTTTACTGAGTTCACAATTATTGATGATGTATTGACCATCGCTGAACTGAGAGTCCAAGCTATATGAATTGTAATGAGTCTGTGGAGATGGTGTCTGTAATACTGGAGGGAACTGAACAGTTGAATATTGGCAGTAAGGAGCAGCTTGGAAGTCAAGGTCTTGCACCGGATAACTGATATGTTCTGGTAAGATATCTGGATTGTTTTGAAAAAAAATCACAATTTAGAATTTGAATGTTTAATTATAAACTAATGTAGTATTTCTACATCTAACTAAAATTTTGCTATTTGAGTTTAAAAAACTAATCTCCACATCTGAGTTACATATTTGACACCCATCTTGTATCTAATGACTCTAATGGTTGAAGTTAACAAAATAGAAAACACTCCCAAAAGGAAAGGGGGAAAAAAGGAAGAAACAGAGTGAATGACATTGCCATTTTATAATGACCAAGTGGAAATTAAGCATATTTCTAGAATTATTTTCAGTTTTGGAATCTGCTTTTAGGAACTCCTGTAGACAATACATCCTTTTCTGAAGAATTCATCTTTGTTTTTGTAGAATTAAAATAAACTGAATTTTACAATACAACCATTAATATATTTACTTTGAAACACTTGCCCCTTGGTAACTGTTCTTGTGATCATGTAATTAATTTTCCCAGGAACACTGTTCTATTGAAGGGCTATGGGAGGAGAATCTTCTGCTTAAAGGTGTCTTATACTTGAAGGAGATTCAGTCCCCAGTGATTTAAAAAATATAATCCAGGAAGGACCTAAGCATTGTCTATCAAGACTAAACATCTAGATAACAATGCAGCATTTTATTAAGTACAAAAAAATTGTATTCATAAAAGATTTTAAAAAGAATTAATTCCTTAAATATTCATCTTCATTATCTTTGAATCTTTCAATTGAATGTGTATTGGGGGGGATTATTTTTGACTCCCTCAAATATAAAATGGCATTCCAAATGACTTTTCAATATTCTTCATATATAATCCAGAACATGTATTTAACAATTGCAGAAATTCTTAAAACTATTACAAGACAAGAGAACAAGAGGTGGTTTCAGGCTACCTAATTGGGAATTGTACTATCAGGCAGCAAATTTGATGTGGATTAAAGAATAGAATAGAATAGAATAGAATAGAATTTTTATTGGCCAAGTGTGATTGGACACACAAGGAATTTGTCTTGGTGCATATGCTCTCAGTGTACATAAAAGAAAAGATACGTTCATCAAGGTACAACATTTACAACACAATTGATGATCAATATATCAATATAAATCATAAGGATTGCCAGCAACAAGTTATAGTCATACAGTCATAAGTGGAAAGAGATTGGTGATGGGAACTATGAAACGATTAATAGTAGTGCAGATTCAGTAAATAGTCTGACAGTGTTGAGGGAATTATTTGTTTAGCAGAGTGATGGCCTTGGGAAAAACTGTTCTTGTGTCTAGTTGTTCTGGTGTGCAGTGCTCTATAGCGTCGTTTTGAGGTAGGAGTTGAAACAGTTTATGTCCAGGATGCGAGGATCTGCAAATATTTTCACGGCCCTCTTCTTGATTCGTGCAGTATACAGGTCCTCAATGGAAGGCAAGTTGGTAGCAATTATTTTTCTGCAGTTCTAATTATCCTCTGAAGTCTGTGTTTTTCTTGTTGGGTTGCAGAACCGAACCAGACAGTTATAGAGGTGCAAATGACAGACTCAATAATTCCTCTGTAGAATTGGATCAGCAGCTCCTTGGGCAGTTTGAGCTTACTGAGTGGGCGCAGAAAGAACATTGTTTGTTGACCTTTTTAATGATGTTTTGATGTTAGCTGTCCATTTGAGATCTTGCGATATGATAGAACCCAGAAATTTGAAGGTTTCTACTGTTGATACTGTGTTGTCAAGTATTGTGAGAGGTGGAAGTATGGAAGGGTTTTTCTTAAAGTCTACCACCATTTCTACGGTTTTGAGTGTGTTCAGTTCCAGATTGTTTTGGTTGCACCACAAGGCTAGTCGTTGGTAACTGTTCTTGTGATCATGTAATTAATTTTCCCAGGAACACTGTTCTATTGAAGGGCTATGGGAGGAGAATCTTCTGCTTAAAGGTGTCTTATACTTGAAGGAGATTCAGTCCCCAGTGATTTAAAAAATATAATCCAGGAAGGACCTAAGCATTGTCTATCAAGACTAAACATCTAGATAACAATGCAGCATTTTATTAAGTACAAAAAAATTGTATTCATAAAAGATTTTAAAAAGAATTAATTCCTTAAATATTCATCTTCATTATCTTTGAATCTTTCAATTGAATGTGTATTGGGGGGGATTATTTTTGACTCCCTCAAATATAAAATGGCATTCCAAATGACTTTTCAATATTCTTCATATATAATCCAGAACATGTATTTAACAATTGCAGAAATTCTTAAAACTATTACAAGACAAGAGAACAAGAGGTGGTTTCAGGCTACCTAATTGGGAATTGTACTATCAGGCAGCAAATTTGATGTGGATTAAAGAATAGAATAGAATAGAATAGAATAGAATTTTTATTGGCCAAGTGTGATTGGACACACAAGGAATTTGTCTTGGTGCATATGCTCTCAGTGTACATAAAAGAAAAGATACGTTCATCAAGGTACAACATTTACAACACAATTGATGATCAATATATCAATATAAATCATAAGGATTGCCAGCAACAAGTTATAGTCATACAGTCATAAGTGGAAAGAGATTGGTGATGGGAACTATGAAACGATTAATAGTAGTGCAGATTCAGTAAATAGTCTGACAGTGTTGAGGGAATTATTTGTTTAGCAGAGTGATGGCCTTCGGGAAAAAACTGTTCTTGTGTCTAGTTGTTCTGGTGTGCAGTGCTCTATAGCGTCGTTTTGAGGGTAGGAGTTGAAACAGTTTATGTCCAGGATGCGAGGGATCTGCAAATATTTTCACGGCCCTCTTCTTGATGCAGTATACAGGTCCTCAATGGAAGGCAAGTTGGTAGCAATTATTTTTTCTGCAGTTCTAATTATCCTCTGAAGTCTGTGTTTTTCTTGTTGGGTTGCAGAACCGAACCAGACAGTTATAGAGATGCAAATGACAGACTCAATAATTCCTCTGTAGAATTGGATCAGCAGCTCCTTGGGCAGTTTGAGCTTACTGAGTTGGCGCAGAAAGAACATTCTTTGTTGTCCTTTTTTAATGATGTTTTTGATATTACCTGTCCATTTGAGATCTTGCGATATGATAGAACCCAGAAATTTGAAGGTTTCTACTGTTGATACTGTGTTGTCAAGTATTGTGAGAGGTGGAAGTATGGAAGGGTTTTTCCTAAAGTCTACCACCATTTCTACGGTTTTGAGTGTGTTCAGTTCCAGATTGTTTTGGTTGCACCACAAGGCTAGTCGTTGGATAACTTTGGATAACTTTGAGAAATAATAGAATATTGACTTTGGAAGGACATGATTTGTTGTTGGGATGGCATGCTTTCTTATGGTATGGACAAGCTAAAACACAGGGATACTTGCGAAGACAATTAGTTGTTGTTAAATTGGGAGAAGACAAAGAAAAGTCATTTTTTGAAAATTCCAGTTTAGGTATCATCTATTGAGGCATTCTCATATTCAATAACATTTAAAAAGGAACATATTGTTAGATACAATGATACAATTGTTGAATGAAAAGGGTGAGTTAAAATCCAAATCAGAACTAGAGGCAGATGGTATAACAATGAATTGGTTTTCTTATTTGCAAATACAATCCAGATATGATAAAGATGTTAAAACAGAAGGCTTTTACACTAATATGACTATTTTTGATAAGATTTTAACAGGTCCTGATGACAATTTGATTAGGAAATTGTATGGATATTTACTAGAGGAAAAATTGGGAGAAGAACAAGTAAAAGAGACAGTGATTGCTTGGGGGAAGAATTTTGGTCATGGGATAGATCTAGAAGCCTTGCAGAAATTGTGGATGTATAATTATAAAATGACAATGTCTACAGCATATAAAGAGAATTTGTATAAGATGTTTTACAGGGGGCATCTACCCCCGACAAGAATTGCCAGAATGTTCAAAGATAAATCTGAAAAATGCTGGAAGTGTCATCAGATACCTGGATCATATTACCATATGTGGTGGACATGCGTTGAAGCAAAAACATATTGGACTAAAATGCACACGTGGCTGGAGAAAATGATTAAAAAACACATAGATTTTAAGCCAGAAGTCTTTCTGTTGGGAATTATTCCTGAGATATATACCAGAGATGTAAAATATTTGATTGTGAATATTATTACAGCAGCCAGGATTGTGTTTGCCAAAAATTGGAAAAATGAGAAAATACCTTTGCAAGACAAAATAATTAGGAAGATGATGGAATGTGCACAGATGAGTAAATTGACATTTGAAATTAGAGATCAAGAAGATAAGCAATATTATAAAATATGGGATTTATTTTACTGTTGGTTAGAAGGAAAGATATGTTAGAAAAGACAATATAAGATCTATGTATGTATGAAAAAGATGTTTATTTTGAGATAGCACAAGAAGATACGTTAACACCCCTTCAGCACAATGTAATTGTTTGTTGAGAATTTTTTTGTTGTTGTGGAAAAATAAAAACTTTTTAAAAAAAACAATTGCAGAAATTCTTTTTTTTACTAATACACATATTTTATCGGAAATTTCTCTGTTTTACTCACCATAATACTGTATTGGCTCACTAAGGCAGTATCCATCAGATACTGTTACAAAGGTATTTGCCATGCTCTGTTCCAGTTCCACTGTTTCATTCAATACGGATATAGTTGTCCTTTCAAAAAAGAAAAAAAAACCAGACCTGAAGAAAGGGATTGCATTTAATTATTTTAAAGTTCAAGAGCCAAGATTTTGCTGCCAAAATGGAAGATTTCTAGAAGCAATTTATAGAGACAAAATATGCTGGAAATAAGAAATGGAAAAAGCAATCCTATGAAGTTCTCTAAAGTATAATTCAGTCGACCAAATACGTTTGATTAAAATCTTTATCAGGCCTCCATTGAAGATTTGTTATGTGTGTAGATTAACTATAAGGACATCATTTCAAAGTGAGCATACAGATAACAGAGCATGTTGTTTTGTTATATATTGTCTATAAAAGATTAAACTAAGTATGTTGGAAATATAAATTATGTGGTATAACTTATTTTTGTTCCTAAAGAAGACCTCCTTTCTACACAATCCCTTTCTAATAAATTCCCTTCTCAAGTCATGCTTATAAGTTTGGTATTTTATGAGTATGGATTGGTATTTTATGATTCTTGGAAACCTCTGCCTCAGAGATTCTGCTGCTAAAATTTGGTAATAAACTTCTTACTAATGCTGACATGAGTCATAAGGGTCTCAAATGGAATTGATATTTTATAGTGTAATGTGCCTAGTTTCCATAAAAAAACAAAAACAACAGACCACCCATGAATGTAGTAGCAGATGAACTTCTACCTCCTCCCACTCTGGTGATGTTATCCAATCTTTAGTTGCCTGATATTAGCTACCAGAGAGAAAGAAAAAGAGAGAGAATTGAGCACCCTGGTCACAATAGTTTTTAAATCTAATTTAAAGATTAGATTTTAGATTTTTTTTAATCGTTTTCCATTTCCATAGGAAATGGAAAAAGCCAACACTAGTTCAATATGGAAGTCAAGAAAATATCCTGATTAACATCCCTATATTTAGAAAAAAATCAACATAAAGCCAAAACAAACAAAAATGCTTAATTATATATACAAAATAGAAAAAAAAAGACTGATAAAGGATCAGAACTCCTTGAAAATCATTTGGAATTTTGAGAAGGACTGAGTAATAGAAGATTAGATTTCGTGGCAATATAGCAGATTCTCTCTGTTTCAAAGAAAGTTAATTGTCAAACTGCTATCCAAACTTCTCTACTAAGTCCTAAATAATTTGAAACTTCCCCTCTTCCAGTACAAGGTAGCAAAAAGTGAAAAGGTATGGCATGGTTGGAATGCTGCCACTTGTTATCTGTTTGTAAATATTTGTTTGAAATAGAGGCAACTAGATGAATCATGAAAACTTTATCAATAAGATCAGCAGGGCATGAACCAGTCAACCTGTTTTAACCAGCAAATACACATTTTTAAATGTTGTATGATTTTTGTTTCAAATTTATTTTGAATATAGAATATCTGAAGAAAACTACACTTCTTCTAAACAACTCATGCAGAAATACAAAGGGAATAATTGTGCCTTCAAATCAATCAATTCTTTCCTCTATAAGATTCTGCTACTATAGGATTCATGAATTGTGACTCAGAGATTAGATGTGATCACCACCTTCAGTGTAAATGCCAAAGGCTCTCCAATAGTTGCCATAAACTATACTTTTAATGTGAGTGGAGAAAAATACATAAATATGCAGAGATTAATCAAGAGTAGGCATAGTTAATTAATGTAAGTAGATTTTTAATTATGTATAAATTGAATCAAATTTAAGTTTTATTCTGGTTCAGTTTATTTTCATGGGCCCATATATTTTTTGAAATGTGGAGCTTGAAATATTACTCAAAGGCCACTTTTATTTTTCAGACTAAAAGGAAAAAAATGAGGACTGGACAGAAAATTTCTGACTTGCTTCATCGTGACATTAAAGAGAAGGTCAGAATCAGAATCTTGTTTTCATTATCAACAAACTTTCATACATAAAACCCTGGACAAACTGTGTTTTTAACAATTTTTTATTGTGAATTTGGCCTGCTTAAAATAAGGAATTTCATATAGGAACCTTTTTTTATTTTTCACAAGTAGCTCCATTTTTAAAAAAATCAAAACATCAGTTATGGCAGGCTGAAATTATGAAATAGCTGCAGTGTTTCAAATGACACTTCTGGAGACTAGTTAAAATGACTATTTATTTTGTTGTATTTTAGATAATTTTTTAATTCTGATTTATGTTTTAAATTTGACTCCCTAATTAAAAGTAACCACATAATTTTATACATAATAATAAATGGTTGTTAATTTAAAACAGAAGCAAGTTTACAAATACGTTTAATAGCTGCGCCAAAAGAGAAGGCGATTGATTGATTGGTTGGGTATGTAATTTAATTAATTGGTTGAGTATGTAATTTAAACCATAGCTGCCTGTTTTATTAAAATATAGTGATTATTGTTTTTAAATTTGTGTTTAATTATCAATCTTGTCTTTCCATTTGTGGCAAAATTGAAGTAAATATAAGCATCCTTTTTCTGACTATCCTGGGAACAGAATAGATGGGTGGAAAGTAGGGAGCCACAATAGTTTGCATTAAAAGCAGGGACGGCCTTCAAAATACAGAATTTTAGATCAATATTTTGCCAGTTAACAAATTTATGCTGTGTTTGTAGTGGTAATTTGAATAGTTGGCATATTTGACACTGTTTTAAAATAGTTTATTTTGGTCCATGAAGCAGCATAAAAATATGCTACAATAATTTACTCTATTACAACAACTGAGCTCTAATCTTGCTGAATAACAAAGCCAATGAGTGATGCATGATCCTCTTACAAATTTAATGTAAAATAAGTCAAAGCAATTTGTTGATTTCCTGTCAGTAGAAAAAATATTGCCCTGACTCTGATGCTGGGTTTAATCTGAGACAAGATGTGAGTTTTGATAGATTGTTAAACTCATGGCTTTAACCCTCTCTCAAATTCTGATCCAGAGGAAAAATAGTCTCCAAAATAGAGGAAAATAAGACAAATTCTTTACCAAAGCCACTGCCTACCCATACATCACCTGAAGAGTCTAGAGTATGGGGCAACTTCCATTTACTCAGTCCAATAGATCACGTCCCAGGGGATAAACAATTTCCCAGTAAATAGCTCTGAGTTATCTCTGCCACCCAACTCTCAAAGACCATGGAATGGCTGACCGGAAAGGTTCAACTTTCCTCCTACTTCTTTTTCTACCATTATGGTTTCAAGTCCTAGAAGGAGTAGGCTGGAGAAAATGATGCCAAAAAAGCTAGGAAAGCAGAGGAAAAAGTCCCCCACTATCATCTTGGAAAACACTCCACCATGGCACTGTCTTAAATGGAAAGAAGTTATCTGAAGTTCATGAACAATTCCCTCAGTACTGCTTACTGTTAAAACTGCCTGTTGGGACCTTTTCTTTTTCCATGAGTCTAGCTGTCATACATGAGACCACTAGATCCATGGAGTTATATAGCCGGTATAATTCTTGATTATTGCTCTGTGAACCATATTCATCACACAGGCAGGAACTGGATACCTGACACTTCCTGCTGCCCAAACAAAAATACTTTTCTTTGGAAGCTGGCTTTCCAAGTAATATTTCCATTCCACATAATCTTTTTAATAAATTCACACATCTAACTTTTCTTCAATGTTTCTGAGGGGTGCATGAAAGATTTATTTTTAATTTAAAGGCAATGAAAGCTACCACTTAATCCAGTGGCTAGATGGAGAGATCTCATGCATGGAATTTTCTTTGTGGAACCATCTGAGGAGAACAAGTGCCACAGAGTCTCTCTTCCTACTCTACCCCTTATTCCTCTGTAATATAAGCTCCAGAAATCAATACTAGAACAGAATGGTGAAGCTGGTAGAGGGAACTAAACTGGGAGGGGGAAAGTTGTGAAAATTTATCTCTTTCTTTGTCATCAAAGGAAACACTTATTGGCATTTCTGCATATAGAAGAAAGCTTCACAAAACAATGGCTTTAAATTTGCTTTAAGTAAAGGTGGCTATAGTTGTGATAAGAGTGCAATTGGACTTATTCATGAAGCAAGCTTACAAATTAAAGTATCCTTCAGGTTAAATAGCAGGAGCCATTCATTTTCATACAAAAGAAGCAAAATAAAGGAGCTGCTTATTCTAGACTAATCTTAATATTTTAACATTCAAAAGTGATGAATGTTACTAAAAATCTCACGGCAAAAATCATGCAAATTTTTTTTGCAAAGATTCTGTGCAGCTGTTAACTATTATAAATGGCAATAAAAATGTAAAGCTTGCTTTATTGCACAATTTAGAGCATAGGCCTCACAGGAGACCCCCCCAGGGAGTATTTCAGAATGTTTGAATTGACAGTACATTAGCATCTATCGTAAATATTTTGACAGTAGTGTCAAAAGGGAAATTTCTCGACCAGAGAGAATTTTAGGAATTTGAACTAAAAGTCTTCCTGCATTTCTCTAGTGCACTTATTTCCTGGGGTGTGTGTGTGTGGAATCTAAGGTTGCAAAACCATCAGATTTGGGCAAAAGTTTCAAATCTTGATTTGGATCTTGTCCTAACTCTTTCTTCAGACCCTGATATACAAAAATAACTATTGCTGTCATATAAAAATTTAATTTTACATAGACAGTTTGATTATTTCTAATTGACTTTAAAGTTTTTCAGCGCTTTACCATTAAAGCTTCATAATGACAACAGAAATATGAAGAATTGATGAATATATTATCACTAATGTTTCAGGAACTTGTTATTATTTTGCATTGTTTAATTACTTCGCTATATTTTCCTTTACATGCTACTAAGACTTTTAAAGACTAAATTTAAGACCGCTATTATAAAGACACATATTTGGAAATGAATTCCTTTGAAGATTTGAGTCATTTGAAATGAAGGAGAATTATCTACATAGAGAATTATATGTAGAAATAAAATAAATCTATATGACCTGCCATGCCATGGCAACTTCTTATACACATACACACAGACATACATGCAGACATTTATTGTATGTAATGGTTTGTAGTTATGGGTATTACATACATGCATACATCAGCATACACATTTTCTCAAACTTTTGAATATGTACTAGAGCCTTCAGCAAGCTTTATTTTAAGGAAATACGTTAACAATAAGGAATAAATTAACTGAACACATCCACAACTGTTTGCATTCATGACTATACTGCAATACATTTCATATGTGACAGTTCCCTCGCTTTCTCTCCATCTAAATAATTCGGCAGTAGTTTTAGTAAAATAGAAACATTATTGCATCCATTTTACATGCTCAAAGGATGCTTCCCAGCAGAAGGTTTTATTGATACTGAACGTGCTGAGAAATATATTTCTCTGACTCCTGCAATCAATAGGATATCAATATAGATATCTCCTCTGCTCACTGATACTATCAAAACCACAGTGATTAATACGATCATCACGATGCCAAATTTCCATATAGGTATTTTTTTGTCATTTTTTAAGTGTTATCACTGTGGAGAGAAACAATTATCAAAAGTTGCGTTTTAGAGATGGAAAGTGTAAGCAAATGAAATGAAAGTGAAATGTTCCAGTGAAAATAAATGGGTGTTTTTCTATTTGGACATTCCAGTCCTAATTTAGTTTAGATTATATATTAGGAAGAATATCACAAAAATATTCCCATTGTAACAGATTCTAATGTTTTGTAAAGGCAAATGTAGTTCTATTTAAAATAGAAATATAAATATTGCTACCATTTTATTATCACAGAATGTGAATAACTACATGTTGTAGTTCCACGTTCGTATCTAATAATTCTATTTAGATTAGTTTGTGTATTTCATTATTGGTTTAGAATGGAAAGATGCACCATTTTTCTTTTCAGTGCATTTAATTAATTTATTGTTAAACATAATACTAGTATGGTTAGTTTACTAATGCACTCTGTTTCAGAAGATGGAACAGGACAAGCAGAGTAACTTAAAAAACAATTGAATATCTTAACTTTAAAAGACTAGAATATTCATTGCATCAATGTAATATACCACAATATCCAATTCTCAAATAATAGGAGCCAAGGCAAGTAATTCATATGTGGGTGAGAATTAAATAAGCGCCAGCAGTCTTTTTATTGAAGGACAACATAGATGATGTGCCCATTAAGTAAAGTTGAAAGCCCTGCTTTGGTAGATGATAGATAGATGATAGATAGATAGATAGATAGATAGATAGATAGATAGATAGATAGATAGATAGATAGATAGATAGATAGATAAACAGAGATTCCCACATTCCCATACTATTTCTAACCAAGAAAATAATTAAAATGAAAAGAAAGTAAAAGCAAATGAATAGCTAAAACTTTCATTATAATTAAGTTCTGCATTTTGAAAGTCACATGACAAACTTGACATAATGATTCTAAAGTATAGAATTTTAAAAAAATTGGACAATTCTCAGGCAAAAGTGAATAAAATTACTTACACCACTTCGTTCCAGGGAACGGTCCTCTTATAGTTCCTTTTTTCAGTCCTCTTATAGTCCCTCTTTTCAGTCCTTCTGAAGCAAAGAGGTTTTTCTGTATTTATCAGTTTCTTTGCACTCACTTTGGCTCCAAATGCATTACAGAGCGGCACTTCACTCTATCTTAGAGACACAAGCTTCCCACACAGCCATCCCCAGGGTCAAAGCAAGGGCAGCTGCAAGATCACATAAATCAAACAATAACTGAATCATCAGGGACAGAGGCCATCAGGATCTACACGTCACATTTTCCCAGCAATCTCTGGAGCCAGCTCTCTCAACTTTTTGGTTGTCCTGATTCAGAGTTTGACATATGCTCATTTTGATTGCTTCACTGTTAACATAGTACGTTACCAGCACAGACTGTCTGCACCTTCTCATGGAAAGACAAACAGCAAGCAGAATGCAATATAGTGATCAGAATTTAAGACTAGTAATACAGACTGCAGGATTCTGACTTCTACTTAAATAACATTGGGCTAATTGTTATTTATTTCACATTCTCATTCAGAGTTGAAGGAGATGGGTAGACCATATGTTTGTTTAGAATGAACAGAGGATTAAAAAGTAATAAATAGTTAACAAAATACTTATTCCTGCCTGTCCCATTCATAGATTTGCCTTATACATGTTTGCTTAAACATGGTTTGTTTAATAAGCCACAGGTGGCTAGTTCACATCGCGCACAAACTTAACACATTTAAATCAAATTTAAACATCTTCCAGATCATTTAATATAGTGTATTTTTCCTTTATAGAGTTCTAGAAATGATATTATCTCCACTTTTAATCCTTCTTTTGTTTCTTCTACTTATTTTCTTTTCATACAACTTTTCATCAAATTAACTTGTTGAAGATGGAATAGATGATTTTCAGTTGGGAGCATTAGAAGCTATCTATCTGGGGGAAAAAACCCTAGTGATATCCAGACTAGTCATAATAATAGCTTCAATAGGTCTGTAATCCCCGACAATGCATCAAATATAAGGTTCCAGATAGATAACTTCTTCATCAAGATGGTCAGCTGTCAACTTACTTTGTGGCCCCCATTTAAACTGTTATTTTAAAACTTTATAGTTTTAAAAGTTTTGGGGTCAAATATTTTAAAGGACAACCACATTCATATTTACAGTATCTCTCTGAACAGTAAGATTTTTCATGGACTTTCAGGAGGCATAGAGAGATGAAGTAATATAGACTTATCAAGGTGACAGAATTTCTAAGTTAAGATGACACAGAAACAAAGGTGATTGGCAGAAGTGCATGTATATCAATATAGAGAATAGATAAGCACCCCCAGCAGAAACAGTATTTCATAATCTGGATCCTAGTGGCATTCCTCACTGCCATCAGAGTTTGTCTCCAGGTAAGGTCATCTCTGCAAGTGATTCCTGTTTCTTCAAATTAATCTCTGTATATACCTATACTGTAGTCAGTGGAGCAGCTGGATGTGAAAAGGATGCTACTACCATGTTTCCCCGAAAATAAGACAGGGTCTTATTTTCTTTTGAACCCCAAAATAAGGCCTTGGCCTTATTATCTGGGGGTCTTATTATTTCATGGGTGCAGGTGGCCCCTAGTGGCTTGTGCACTCACAGCCAGGAGTCTGGCAGAGAGAGGCTCTCTTTGCGTGCCGCCATCAAGCCCCTCCCTCCCATGGGGTGTGTGTGTAGAACACGAGTGGCCCGAAGGCACCAAACCACGTGAGTGCCTATCCCCACTCCCAACTTGCATACCTCCCAGGCTTCACCAGGTCAATGTGGGTGAAGCCAGTGAGCACCAGGTCCTTGAGCTCATAGCCAATGCCGCTGGTGCCCACCACCAGCACCCATGCAGCCCTGACAGACAGCTTGGCCAGCCCAGCCATGGACAACACTCCTTGCCCATGCTGAGCTTGGCTGCAGGGGCCTCCGGGCCTCCGCAGGTAGCAGCAGCAGCAGCAACACCTGCAGTGCCTCAGCCATTCCTGCCAAGACCCGCGCCCAGATGCAGGCCAGGCCAGACCATTGTAGTCCTCCGCGACTGCCCACCATGCATGGAAGCCTCTCTGCTGCCGGTGGCCATCTTGCCAAGGAAGCCCCGGGGTGGTGATGCTTGTGCTGGGGCTACTGGGGCAGACGCTTGGTAGTGTGGGCTCTGTGGCCGCAGCGCCTGGATGCAGGGACGAGAGCGGGTCTATGGCACAGGAGCAGGAGCAGGTGCTTGAGGTCTACGGTCAGTGCTGTGGGCAGCAAAAGGGGTGGGGGGCGCAGAAATTTGCAGGGATGTGGCTGTCTTGGGAGGGTTGGGTGCGTGTGAGGGACCCGTGTGTGCATGTTTGTGTGTGTATGTGAGAGAGGGGGGCTTATTTTCAGGGGAGGACGTATATTTAGGCCCACCCCAAAAATCAGGCTTGTGTTGTGTCCAATCTCACCTCAGCCGGGGTCTTCTTATCTGCTTCCGAACACGGAAGAAGAAATACCTCCAGCCCCCAGCTCTGGCTCCATGCCCAGACAGGCTGAAGAAGAAGAAATACCTCCAGCCCCCAGCTCTGGCTCCATGCCCAG
This sequence comes from Ahaetulla prasina, assembly GCF_028640845.1. Lineage (NCBI taxonomy): Eukaryota > Metazoa > Chordata > Lepidosauria > Squamata > Colubridae > Ahaetulla > Ahaetulla prasina. Next base: position 186,878,557 of record NC_080541.1, on the reverse strand, counting down.
GCAAACGGAGCAACTAGACCCCTCTCCCTCCTCCACAGCATGTGAGCCTGAGGGAGGTTTATTACCAACAGCTGCCGACTGGAGTGACCCTCGCGTCAGAAGACTTGATAGGCGGAGGCAACAGAAGGAAGGGAGGGGCAGGCCTGGATAAGTGCTGAGTCATGGAGCCACACCCCATGGCCTATATAAAGGATCTGCTTTCTGGCATTCTCTGAGTCAGGCAAAGTCTAAACATATCTTGCTGAAGTCACTTTCTGGTCTCCTGCCTGCCTTGAGGACTTTGCTAGGACTTTGGCAGAGCTGCAGAGGCACACCTGATTCGGATTTCCCTGACCTGGCCGTCAGCGGAGGAGTGGGACACGACAGCTTGGCCTTATTTTTGGGAAATGTCCTATTTTGGGGGAAACACAGTACTGGTTTTGTTATTTGCTATTGATCATGTACTATGGCATCATGACTGTTCTTCTACAACTCTGATAGCGAACAGAAATTTATTGCAGTGTTAATACTGTGAGCACACATCATATCAGGGATGAAATCCAGCAGGTTCTGGAGAACCGGCAGCGGAAATTTTGAGCAGTTTGGAGAACCAGAAGGAGAAATTTTGAGTAGTTTGGAGAACCTCTGGCTGGCCCCAGAGTGGGGAGAAATGGAAATTTTGCAGTATCCTTCCCCTGCCATGCCCACCAAGCCATACCACGCCCACCAAGCCACGCCCACAGAATAGGTAGTAAAAAGATTTGGATTTCACCACTGCATCATATACTCAAGTTCAGTATACATATTTATAAAAGTTACTGTCACAGAAATGTCACAAACCTCCTTTATTTCTATAAAAAGATTGAATCTTGGTGGGATTGGTATTTCTTAATATTTGTCAACTTTCTGAGAAACAGACAAGTCAGGCTGATAATACAGCTGTTTCAGGACACCTTGCTGCAATGTGAATTAATTTGGTACATATTTGGAAAAAAGGCTTTCAGTGTACACATTTTTGGTGAAAAGAGGAATGTTACATGTGTGCAGAGATGTCCAAACATTGTACAGATAAATAGAATTAAAATGGAGTTTTATTACTTTCAAAATTAATTACTTTCAAAATTCCTCTATGTTAATTATTTTAACTTTTATCAGTGCAATAACTTCATTAATTTTGTGTGTATGTCTGTGTATATATCATTTGTTACAATGGAAGATTTTCAAATATTTGTTAAATTAGATTGTTTTCCTATTTCATTCCTTAATAATTGCAAAAGAATAACAATAGGATGCCAGAGTTAAATCTTATCCAGCATAGATAATCTGAAACTGAGACTTTATGACAGTGGTGAAATCCAATTTTTTTTACTACCAGTTCTGTGGGCTTGGTAGGTGTGGCAGGGGAAAGATACTGCAAAATCTCCATTCCCACCCCATTCCAGGGGAAGGATACTGCAAACTCTCCATTCCCTCCCCACTTTCACTCCTGGGGCAAAGATATTGCAAAATCTCCATTCCCACCCCACTCTGGGGCCAGCCAGAGGTGGTATTTGCCAGTTCTCCAAACCATTCAAAATATCCGCTACCAGTTGTCCAGAACCTGTCAGAACCTGCTGGATTTCACCCCTCCTTTATGATGTGATTAAATTGAGGTGTTCACCAAAAGTGGGGATTGTTTAAAGAGGGGCAGGAATGAAAATATTCAGTGATTTGTTTTGCACATTTCTCTAATGCAGGGGTCCCCAATCCCCAGGCCACAAAGGTTGGGGACCACTGCTCCAACTTATTTCATATTGCCTATTTTAAAGAGCTCTCAAAGCTCTTTTATTCTAGCAATCGTTTTAAAGTTGAATGTTTTATCATTTTTGCTTCAGTTTTTATTTTTTTATGTATATGATACTTTGAATTTATCTTATTGAAGTACAATGAAAAAGAAATATTTTGAGTAGTGGCACTGAATTTATTGCTCATTTTCACAGTGTAGCATGAAAATGTGACATATGGGAGAAAAATAGCAGAATAGAAATCTAATGGGCTGAGATCTCAATTCAAAATAATTTAGTTCATCAATCAATCAATCAATGATAGCAGTATTCCAATATCTCAGGGGCTGCCACAAAGAAGAGGGAGTCAAACTATTCTCCAAAGCACCTGAGGATAGAACAAGAAGCAATGGGTGGAAACTAATCAAGGAGAGAAGCAACTTAGAACTAAGGAGAAATTTCCTGACAGTTAGAACAATTAATAAGTAGAACAACTTGCCTGCAGAAGTTGTGAATGCTCCAACACTGGAAATTGTTAAGAAGATGTTGGATAATCATTTGTCTGAAGTGGTGTAGGGTTTCATGCCTGGGCAGGAGGTTGGACTAGAAGACCTTCAAGGTCCCTTCCAACTCTGTTATTATTATTATAATCTCTCTGCAAAAGGAAAATTTAAATTCCAGGCCATCTCAACTCAAAGATTTGATCTGAGGGCTCTTTGCTTCTCTCTGAGCTTGGTTATTTTCTTGCAGACATCTCATTACCCAAATTAGGTAACATCATCAGGGCTAGTTTTGACTTATTTTTCACAGATTTTCTTTCCTTACTTACCATACTAAATGTTATTTTTCTTTCTTTCTAGAAAGGATTCTGATGTCTGAACTCATCATGTGTTCATTGTAGTGTGACTGCTTCTGAATTCTTCCGATAATAGGCAATAGAAAGATGCTCTTAGATTTGGTATTTAAAGAGTTAATGAGAACTTTTTCAGTCCAGCTGGATCTTTTCTCTGCATAACTGACCCTTCTTGCCTGATCTGGTAGTGGATTGTTTACAGCCACTTTGGTAATTAACCACTATCAGCCTCATTAATGAAACATAAACCACCTCTCCTGCTCATTTATAAAGCTCTTGTCAAACATTTAAACCCAGGGCAAAATCTCAGCAAAGTAGCAGCCTTTCCACAGCTACTGGAGACTGATTACTGGTGGTCGTTTTGTTGTATTTTTCATTACAAATATTTCTTTCCAAAAAAATTAAATCATATCCTAATCTATTGGTCTTGGCTAACCCTCCAAGAATGCAGCTGTAATCTATCATTTAAAAGAGTAATTTGGGCAATCACATTGTCCTTTTTCCTCCCACTCCCCATGCATAAGACTGATTTTTCAACTTTTAACTATAAATTATTTAACTATAAAAATAAAATGAGTCCAAAGCTCACATATACTTCCTTAAAAGACTTTCTCTTCATTTTCCTTGCATCTGGGATGAAGTTCAAATGGAGGTGCTAGGCTATTTATTCTGCTCATTATTCACTCTAAGACTCCTCCTTGGGATTGGAAAACCACTGGACTCCACACCCAGAAAGTTATCAAAATGCAGCCCAGTTTATCATCAAAGAGTCAGAACTGGATAACTTTAAGCAACTAAAGAGTTTTAACAATAAATAACAATTAATTGGTAAAATGAATAGAAATGGGCCTATAAGAAAACCTCATTTACATTTGAGAAGTTGCCAAATGGATGATGGTAAAACTGTTCTCTATTGCTCCATAGATTGGAATCCAAAGTGAATCCATAGATTGGAATCTTTTTATATAAAATAAAAAGACCAAGGTAGGGAAGGGTAGGGAATCAGAAGAAATCTAGAAACCAACAAATTATAATAAATTGTAAAATTTCATGGTGCATAGAGTGGCTAGACTGATATAGAACTTTAATTGTGACAATGCAGGTTACATACAAGACTGATTGCTTGTACTTTATCAATTAACAACTGTAATATGTATTTTAAAGAACATTTTGTTTGTTCAGACTTTTTGAGATTGCCTGAAACACCTTTTAATATGAGTTCAGCAATCTCACTCAATGGAACTGTTAAAATTTTGTTTTTACAAAGATGGTAGTTTTGAAGTCTGCAAAACAATGCCTTGATGACTGATAATGGTATAAAGGATATCACATTAGAGGGAAAGCATGTGAAGAAATCAGCTGGTGTAGGTGTAGGTACAAAGTAGATATCTACTGGTCAAAACATCTAATTCTCATAGGATAATTGTTCTGTTGCTTCTTATTGCTAGTGAGACTCTGCTTCAGATTGGGTAGTTATATACAAAAATATGAGCCCGCTATACTCACATACACAGAAAGTAAAGTGTCATTTTCCAATATGGATAGTGGCTTATTAATAATGTATTTGAATGGTTTGTGTTGTTGTGAGCGGTAGATGACAACTAGGGGTGTTCTGTTTTTGTGGACAGTTTAATAGGTTCTCCCTGAGAATTGATTTGACACTATTGATTTGCTTATTGATCTTGTGTGGTGACTAGTTCATTTTTCTGAATGCCTGGTTTAATTATATCCGTTGAGCTTCTCTGTTAAGTGGGTTAGAACAAATGCAGTTGTAGGATACAGCCTGACTATAGATGATAGATTTGGTAGTTCATTCTAAGTGGAAACTGGAAGCATTTTGAATCTTGGTATTCCCAGCTATCTATAGTTTCCTTTATAACATGGCTTATTTATGGTAACATTAAGGAAGTGGATTCGTTGCATAGATAAGTTGAGGCTGACATTCATTGTGTAGTAAAAACTGTTGAACTCATGATGGAATTTGATAATAGATTCATGTTCATGTATCCAGATGATGAATATATTATTTTATCTCAAGTACAGGCTTTGGAAAGGAGGGATTGATTAAACATAAGCAAGGGTTTCCTAATGATATGTCTCTGATCATTGGTGGGGCATAGGTGGGGCAATAGATTCTCCTATGTTAGAGATTCCCAAGAAGTGAATAGATGGGCACAGTAGGAATCTTATAGTTATCAGTTTCAATTATTGACAGTATATGATATGAATTATGACCTTTTCAATCTTATGATTATAAAAATGAAAACATACACCACACATTTAAACCATATTTTATTTTTACAAAGATGTTAGATTGTCCCATATATTTAAGGTACAGTGTAAGGTTTATTATAAAAGCAGATTGCTGTTCATGTTAAATTAAAATTAAATTGCTGACTTGTCAGTTAAATGCACCATTCAGACTATTTCAAAAAACAGTATTTTGTTATTTATACACTATATGCCTAGACTAAATTTTAGAGTGTTTGTCTTTTGAGAATTAACAGTTTGTCAAAAAGTTAAAGCATTCTCGTCCCAAGTCTGCATTTATGGTAAATAGGTTTAGACAGTGAGATCCAAATTCACAATTGCCTTTTAGGTGGTTAAATTGTGAGGATTAGTATTGTCATGTAGTAAAATGCCCTTCCTATGCTACCAACCTCTACTTAATTGTTGTTTCAAATTTTGACTGTTGCAGTGTAAGTGAAACTTTGTCATGATATTCCATAAACTGATGAGCATAAGCCAATGTTTTGTTAGTTGTCACAATGCTGTGAAGAAATTCCTCGCCTTCATTTTGATGGTATGACAACAATGGTTGGCATGTTTCAAATGCTACCAACATGCAAGGAATCCATTTTGCACTAGCTTTCTGATATGAATTATGAAATGCCAAGATTGACATCTAGTTCTTTCTGAGAGTCAGAAAGAAAGTTAATTGGATCAGCATAAAAATGTATAAAAACGTAAAAAAATGTGGATAGGAAACATTTATTCATATTGTATGGACTGTCTCATTGTATTTTTCATATTACAGTTAGTCCTTGAACTACCAATAGAAACTTTGAAGAAGGAAAGCTATGTTGTCTGTAGCAGCCAAAAATTTGAAGGAGCCTGGTATCACCTTTTCCAACTAGCAGATTGTATTAAAATGCAAAAGCTTTTAATGAGCAATTCTCCATCAGATGCAGCAAATGGCTAGACTGATCTAGGATTTTAATTGGGAGGAGTTGTAGGGAGAAAGTGTGTGTGTGTGTGTGAGGGAGGAAAGATGAGGTAAACATATAATTCATTGAAAACAACAACTGGAGTGACATGACAGCAGTGTTTTAGTATCTAAGGGGCTGCCAGAAAGAAGAGAGAGATTATTTCCAAAGCACCTGAACACAGGACAAGAAGCAATGGATGGAAATTAGTCAAGGAAAGAACCAAACTAGAACTAAGGAGAAATTTCCTGATAGTTAGAACAATTAATCAACGGAACTACTTGCCTCCAGAAATTGTGGCTGCTCCAATACTAGAGTTTTTAAAGAAGAGATTGGACAACCATTTGTCTGAAATGGTATAGGGTCTTGGACTAGAAGACCTCCAAGATCCCTTCTATTATTCTGTTATATATTCTGTAGCTATGCAGATGAAGGCTGTAGGTGATAAAATTACAACTGCTATAAATAAAAGCATGTTTCTGCCCATTTTGTTATATAGAAGCAAAAGTCAGCATGCCTATCAGGGTTAGTTAGAATAAATTGAGGCCAACTGAATATGGATTAAGTTCAAGAATGACTAGTACAAAAGAAACAATTTGAAGTGATTGTCCATATGGAAGGAAGGAATATCAGATTGCTAAAAGACATGAATTGATAAAGGGTATAAAGGGATAAATAATTTGTGGTCTTCCTCTTATCAACTATACACTACAAAATAGTCCCAAAAAGGTGGCATGCTAAAAATAGGAGGCTTAGGGGCTTTTTAATTAGTTGTTTTAAGAAATTTTTTAAGGGGAGTTTTAATGGGGATTTTAAGGGTTGGGAGGGGGGGGGAGTGATTCGATGGGTAGGGGAGAGAACCCGTCGGGGAGGGGGGGTGGGAGGGTTAGGGCGGGTATTGGGAGTAGCCCGCCGGGTGGGGAGCCAGTCCTTGCGCGCGCTCGTGGCGGTTCAGTAATGGGTTCGGAGGTTATAGGGGGGGATTACGTTCCTTTTGGTGAGGGTGGTTCCATTTGCACGGTAAGTGGGAGGGGCAGATATGGCGGAAGGGGGGGACCGTATCGTTCTGGGGGGGGGCGCGCCCGATGTCTGCAGGCGATCGCGCGCCCCGATCCCCCTCCCTTCTCCCGTTCCCCGGATGGTCAAGACCCTCAGAGCCTGGGCCTTCGTCTGATGTTATGCAACGCACGGTCCGTGGCCAATAAGGCCCCCCTAATACATGATCAGATTCAGGGGGGTGCCGCGGATATTATAGGCGTTACGGAGACCTGGTTGGGCACTGAAGGGGGCGTGCCCCTGGTCGAGATGTGCCCACCGGGTTTCCGTGCATTCCATCAGCCGAGGCCCAGGGTAGGGGTGGCGGGTGGCGGTTGTTATTAAAGAGAGTCTAGAGCCGAGGGAGACCACTGTACCTCAGATTGCCGGGTGAATCCTCTTGTGAGGTGGGGTCATAGGTGTCAGATGGGCTTGCTGGTCACGTACCTGGCTCCTTGCTGCGTGACAGCCGCCCTGCCCGAGCTCCTGGAGGTGCTGGCCGGGGTGGCAGTTGAGACCCCCAGACTTTTAGTCATGGGGGACTTTAACTTGCCATCGTCCGGCTCGTCATCGACGGCAGCTCGGGAGTTCATGGCTTCCATGACGGCCTTGGACCTGACCCAAGTAGTTGATGGCCCTACTCACATTGGGGGTGGCACTCTGGACCTGATTTTTGTCTCTGGTCAGTGGTTGAGAGATCTGGACTTAAAGGAAATAGTCATTGAACCTTTGTCATGGTCAGATCACTCTCTTCTTCGCCTGGACTTTCTGACCGCCATTCACCACCGCAGGGAGACGGAGCCGATACGTTGGTTCCGTCCCAGGCGCCTGATGGACCCGGATGGGTTCCGGACGGAGCTTGGGCCATTTCCTGAGGGTCTGGCTCACGGCTCGGTTGAGGAACTTGTTGCGGCCTGGGAACGGGCCGCGGCGGGGGCCTTAGACCGTGTCGTGCCTTTGCGGCCTCTGACCCGGCGCAGGTCCCAACCGGCTCCTTGGTTCTCCGAGGAGCTGAGAGGGATGAAGCGCCGGAGAAGACGCCTAGAGAGTTCCTGGAGGTCTAGCCGTTCGGAAGCTGATCGGACACTAGTGAAGTCCTATACTAGGACTTACCTAGTGGCATTGAGGGAAGCGAGGTGTAGCTACGCCTCCCTCATTGCATCGGCAGATAACCGCCCAGCCGCCCTGTTTCGGGTGACTCGCTCCCTCCTACACCAGGGGGAGCGGGATGACCCGTTGCAGGGACGTGCTGAGGAGTTTAACGGTTATCTATACGATAAAATCGTTCAGCTTCGGGATGGTCTGGACCAAGATTGCGGTGACGCGGGTGAGATGTTCGAGGGTGGTCTTGGCGATATTGTCTGGGATGAGTTTGACCCTGTGGCTCCCGAGGACATGGACAGGTTGTTGGGTAGGCTGAATGCCACCACGTGTTTACTGGACCCGTGCCCCTCCTGGCTGGTGCTGGCCACTCGGGAGGTGACACGAGGCTGGCTCCAGGCGATTACGATCGCTTCTTTGGTGGAGGCCGGCTCCCGGGCCGCCTTGAAAGAGGCGGTGGTGAGGCCCCTCCTTAAGAAGCCTTCCCTGGACCCGGCTGTTTTAGGTAATTATCGTCCGGTCTCCAACCTTCGCTTCGCGGCGAAGGTTGTAGAGAGTATGGTGGCATATCAGTTTCCCTTACACCTGGATGAAACTGTCTATCTAGACCCGTTCCAGTCCGGTTTCCGGCCCGGTTACAGCACGGAGACGGCTTTGGTCACGTTGGTGGATGATCTCTGGAGGGCCAGGGATAGGGGTTGTTCCTCTGCCCTGGTCCTATTAGACCTCTCAGCGGCTTTCGATACCATCGACCATGGTATCCTGCTGCGCCGGTTGGAGGGATTGGGAGTGGGAGGCACCGTTTATCGGTGGTTCTCCTCCTATCTCTCCGACCGGTCGCAGTCGGTGTTGACAGGGGGGCAGAGGTCGGCCCCGAGGCGCCTCACTTGTGGGGTGCCGCAGGGGTCGATCCTCTCGCCCCTACTGTTTAACATCTACATGAAGCCGCTGGGTGAGATCATCAGTGGTTTCGGTGTGAAGTACCAGCTGTATGCGGATGACACCCAGCTGTACTTTTCTACACCGGACCACCCCAACGGTTATCAAGTGCTGTCCCGTGTCTGGAGGCCGTATGGGTCTGGATGGGGAGAAACAGGCTCAAGCTCAATCCCGGCAAGACAGAGTGGCTGTGCATGCCGGCATCCCGCTACAGTCAGCTAAATCCGCGGCTGACCATCGGTGGCGAGTCAGTGGCCCCGATGGAGAGGGTTCGCAACTTAGGCGTCCTCCTGGATGAACGGCTATCTCTAGAAGATCATTTGACGGCCGCTCCAGGAGAGCGTTTACCAGGTTCGCCTGGTACGCCAGTTGCGCCTTTCTGGACCGGGATGCCCTATGCACGGTCACCCACGCACTCGTGACGTCTCGCCTGGATTACTGCAATGCTGTCTACATGGGGCTCCTCTTGAAGGGCATGCGGAGGCTACAGTTAGTCCAGAATGCGGCTGCCGAGGTGATAGATGGAGGCCCTCGTGGCTCGCGGATAACACCCATCCTGCGCAGACTGCACTGGCTACCTGTGGCCTTCGGGTGCGCTTCAAGGTTCTGGTGACCACCTTTAAAGCGCTCCATGGCATTGGGCGGGTTATTCTGGGACCGCCTACTGCTACCGAATACCTCTCACCGACCCGTGCGCTCTCACAGAGAGGGTCTCCTCAGGGTGCCGTCAGCGAGGCAATGTCGTCTGGCGACACCCAGGGGAAGGGCCTTCTCTGTGGGGGCTCCCACCCTCTGGAACGAACTACCCCCCGGACTTCGTCAGCTTTCGGACCTTCGGACCTTCCGCCGCGGGCTTAAAACATACCTATTTAATTGTGCAGGACTGAGCTAGATTTTAAATTTATGGGTTTTAATTGGGTTTTGTTTTTATATTTTAATAACGGGCTTTAGAATAAGTTTTTTAATTGTTTTATATTGTATTTATGTATTATGTATTTTTAAGTGCCTGTAAACCGCCCTGAGTCCTTCGGGAAATAGGGCGGTATATAAATATGATTAATAAATAAAATAAATAAATAAAAAAACTGACAACCTGGTTAAAGACCAATCAATGTATGAAGTAATATGCAGACATTGGGGAAGCAGAGATTGTTTTTCAGGATAGGAAGCTATGGAGGGACATACCGTAATTACTTACAGAGGGTTTTTTCTCTTTTAATTTCTTTTTTCACCTCTTTTCTGGGTTCAGCCTTATGCTATTTGACCTGAAAGGGAGTTGTGCAATGTAAGTGGATAAATGGCAAATATGCTGAGCCCAAACAAGCAAACCACATTATGGATGTGTGGTATGTGAACCCAGATAATTGAATTAAAGGACTAGTTCTCTGACATCAATGTAAAGTTGGTTCTTATGATCAGTTTGTTTTACTGAAATTCTTGACCCATTACAAGGTCGTTTGGTCAATATTTAATAAATATGAGACAGAGAATGTGTGTTCTTTCTTACATTATACAGTCCTCCTGTTATAGTGGACCATCAGGATACAACAGTGGTAAATAATTAAATTAAATTGGCTTAACCACTTGACTTTGGCTTGTTGGAATTGTGAATGTTTTCTTCCAGTGCTACAGCAAGTGTTGAAACACGTGATATTAAAGTGTAGAAGGTACTGTTCACTTGAGCTAAAAATTAAAGAACCAGATTTTCCTAATCATTTTTGGGTGAATGTCTGCACTTCCTTAGAGTGCACAGCAAATAAAAATGTGCTCCATTGTAAACAGATGCAACACTGCTGATTCTAAAACTTTAAAACACTCAGAGTTGTATTCAATGCTGTCAGTCAGCCAGTAGAAAATATTCCCACCCATTAAATTGTTCTGGAAGGATGGGGATCATCTGGGCAGATTGAGGAAGACTAGAGATGATGGGAAGTGAAAAAGAGATACTTCTAAAATGGGAACAGAGTGGTTGGGGGTTCCCCCCCTTTTTTTCTTTTTCTTTTTTGGCATGGAGTTTGAGAGGATTCTCAGCTCTTACTAACTTTTTCTGAAAGTACTTGAAATATTTACCCAGTGTCATGCCTGTTTTCTGTAAAGTCTGTGTAGATCAATACTCAAAATTTATAGAATTTTATTGGCCAAGTGTGATTGGACACACAAGGAATTTGTCTTGGTGCATATGCTCTCAGTGTACATAAAAGAAAAGATACGTTCATCAAGGTACAACATTTACAACACAATTGATGATCAATATATCAATATAAATCATAAGGATTGCCAGCAACAAGTTATAGTCATACAGTCATAAGTGGAAAGAGATTGGTGATGGGAGCTATGAAACGATTGATAGTAGTGCAGATTCAGTAAATAGTCTGACAGTGTTGAGGGAATTATTTGTTTAGCAGAGTGATGGCCTTCGGGAAAAAACTGTTCTTGTGTCTAGTTGTTCTGGTGTGCAGTGCTCTATAGCGTCGTTTTGAGGGTAGGAGTTGAAACAGTTTATGTCCAGGATGCGAGGGATCTGCAAATATTTTCACGGCCCTCTTCTTGATTCGTGCAGTATACAGGTCCTCAATGGAAGGCAAGTTGGTAGCAATTATTTTTTCTGCAGTTCTAATTATCCTCTGAAGTCTGTGTTTTTCTTGTTGGGTTGCAGAACCGAACCAGACAGTTATAGAGGTGCAAATGACAGACTCAATAATTCCTCTGTAGAATTGGATCAGCAGCTCCTTGGGCAGTTTGAGCTTACTGAGTTGGCGCAGAAAGAACATTCTTTGTTGTCCTTTTTAATGATGTTTTGATGTTAGCTGTCCATTTGAGATCTTGCGATATGATAGAACCCAGAAATTTGAAGGTTTCTACTGTTGATACTGTGTTGTCAAGTATTGTGAGAGGTGGAAGTATGGAAGGGTTTTTCCTAAAGTCTACCACCATTTCTACGGTTTTGAGTGTGTTCAGTTCCAGATTGTTTTGGTTGCACCACAAGGCTAGTCGTTCGACCTCTCGTCTATATGCGGATTCGTCATTGTCTCGAATGAGACCAATCACTGTTGTGTCATCTGCGAACTTCAGTAGCTTAACAAATGGATCATTGGAGATGCAGTCATTGGTATACAGAGAGAAGAGAAGTGGGGAGAGCACACAGCCTTGGGGCGCCCCTGTGCTAATTGTACAGGTATTCGATGTGATCTTGCTTAGCTTCACCTGCTGCTTCCTGTTTGTTAGGAAGCTTGTGATCCACTTACAAGTCTGTTCCGGTACCTGTAGCTGGTTTAGCTTAGTTAGAAGAATGTCTGGAATGATGGTATTGAATGCTGAACTAAAGTAAACTAAATTTACTGTAAAATTATAATTTTGTCAGCATTTTATAAAAGAATAGATTAGAACAAAACTGCCAGCAAGCTAAGTTTATGGATTTCTAATTCCTCTATCAAAAATAAGGCATAAGCCTTTTTAAAATTCATCTTGGAGAACTTTGTTTGACCAGTGCAAGGAATATTAAATTCATAAACAATGCCACGCTAAAATGCTTACCAGGCTTATGAAGAGTAATTAACTAATATGAACATGAAACACTATTTCTGGAGAGGTTTTTTAGTCCAGTTTTGTTTTCAGAAGGGGCATAAACTTTATAATAAGTATAGGTAAAATTACTCAGGAATGGGAAAGACACATTTAGAAAATTACAGAAACACAGCAAATCTACGGAGACATTTTAGAGATGCCTTATTCTCTTTAGCAGAATGGCTGAATTTACACATTACAGTAAATTATGTATTTTTCAAATGAAAAATAACAGCAAAACACTTTTGGCTCTGTTGAACTCATGCAGTGTATCGGAAATATGTGATTAAATACATTATAATTTTTTAAAGTTAATTTCATATTTCTCAAGAATCCTATGTGATACAGTCATTTTGAAAATATATTTGTGTTCAGTTGAAGGGGTCTATCATAATCAGCAAAAGTTTTTTGGGAAGCAAAACTTTTGGGGAAAAAATGTTGTCCAGTGTTTTATTTGCTTTCTGAACTTTTAGCACATATAATCCACATATTTTTCAAAAATTTTATTAACACAAGAACTAAGAGGAGAAAGAGAAGTCAGGTATATTTAAACCTTCAAATACAGACAAGCCAAAGTCTCTATGTTTAATATGGTATTATGGTATGTTTCAGTGGATATTTGATGTGTAGACTGTCTTTATAACTCATGAATAAATTTGAGGTGAAGAGACACTGAAATAATATTTATTTTAGCTATATACTGATTTAACATCAATAAAAAGAGACTCAAACCTGATCTGCAATAATCTGCCAGAAATGTTTCTTGGCACTCAGATAAATTTTCTATTTTACTTTTTTAGATTCTTTTAATTTAAAAAATGATAGGGTAGCATGCTACAGAGGAAAATATTGGCTTTCCAATGTCTTTCTCATAAGAGACTTCCAAAGCATTCTGAGAAAATAAAATGGGGGAGGGATCAGAGATCAAAGTTTTGTTTGTATTCTGGTAGCTAGGTACTTGTGATTGGCCACATGGCAACCATTTTGTTGATTGATTTGAACATGCTCTCAAAAATCCAATGTGCCAGCTAACATAAAATGTTGAAACTGTCCAGGCTAAAACATATATACTGAATTCATACATTGAACCAAGTTTTCATTTTCTAAAACTTGATTTGTTGACTCAGTTAGCATGATTTATACAGTGCACTAAATAAAACAAGTTATTATTTATAGCCATGTGGGTGAGTCCAGTCACAATGGGCATACGAGTACTGAGAACCTATTAGCTGAGTGGTCCATTGGAAAATTCCTTTAGCTGCTACAGGAAATCCTAAGAACTGATAGCTTCTAAACTTCTGAAGTTGCAAAGTTATCATTTTTACTGCATCTTCAGATTCTACCTGTGCAAAAATAAACAGTAGACAAACAGTGGGTGTACATACTGTGATTGTAATATTTAACTATTATGCAATGGCATTTTCAGGAAATGTAATATATTGTTTTTCGGTTTAAACTGTAAGCTGTTTAGGAAAAAGACTTTGTTCTTTTGTACCTCTAGATTTGAAAAGGAAATCTGAAACATCACTCAAAACCTGCTACCTTAAGCATAATTTGGAAAGAAGGCAAGCACCATCAAACTGAATGAAACCACGCATTCCAAAAGCTATTCACTTTAATATGGGCATGCATGCCTGTTCTATCAGTGCATGGTTGCCAGTATTTGTGTCACAATCGGAACAGGCTTACTGAACTTTGAGATCTATGTGAAAGCTTGAATAATGATTAAGCAACTAAAACTTAAAGCAAATTCTATTTTTCCTCTTACAATATTTATAAATTGGTAGAAGTATCATTAGTTAGAGGTGCTAGATGTTGAAGTCAAGAACCTCTTAAAAGTCACCTTGCTCTAAAATAGCTGGAAAAATGAACTTCAGTGGAATGAATATTTGATTCTAGACATGCAGTGCAATTCTATGCATGTCTACCCAGAAGTAGATATATTGAAACTGGTGCTACCAGATTCCTAATTTCCTTCCAGACAGTTGTCCATAAAAGCATGGATAATAAATCTGATTCTTTGTTTTGTAAATTTAATTCAGTGGCACATTCTTCCATATACATGTGCTTAATTTTGCTCATATAATTTCATTTTCGAATATGTAATTACAATTTTTAAAATTCCCTTCATTTTCCGCAATCTGAAGTTCATATTCACTTAATTAGATTTAGTGGGACCTCATTTAGCATCAACATATTTAAAGCATATGCCAAAAATATTTACCACAACAGTCCTTTCTGTTCATCTTCCTTCAGCTTTGGAAAAATGTAGTGAAATTGAGAAATTTTAAGATGTACAAATGCTATAGAAAGGTAGTGGGTAATACATATCGGTAGTCTGTTTTGAGGAATAACTGACTGTCAGAATAAAAAAATTTTTTAAAAAATGCTATGAGTATGCTTCTGCCCACTTTGTTCTATGGAAGTGAGAGTTGGTTTATCAGTTGAAATACAAACATTAAATGGAAATAGGATACTTTAAAAAGTGTACATGTATGTAATAACAAAAGAAGAGATAGAATCAATAATGAGTGAGGAACAAATGTATTGTTACAAAAATAATTTAACGATATGAAAAAGTCAATATGGTTTGGTCATGTAGAATGGATGAGGATGCAATCCCAAAATAAATATACAAAAAGTGACTGGTTGAAAAGGAGGGGAAGACTGAAAAAGTTGTGATTGCATTGAGATAATGAAAATTTTAATAATATTTAATAATATATGAACCCATGTGTAGACATGGTTTGTCAGTTTTAAAAGTTATAGAGAATGGAAACTCATTTAGCTATGATTTTTTTTTTTTGTTTACATTTATACCCCGCCCTTCTCCGAAGACTCAGGGCGGCTTACAGTGTATAAGGCAATAGTCTCATTCTATTTGTATATTTTTTACAAAGTCAACTTATTGCCCCCCCAACAATCTGGGTCCTCATTTTACCTACCTTATAAAGGATGGAAGGCTGAGTCAACCTTGGGCCAGGCTCGAACCTGCAGTAATTGCAGGCTGCTGTGTTCTTAATAACAGGCTTTACCAGCGTGAGCTAAACCGGCCCCTTTTACACCTTAATTTTTTTTATTGCTGTCCTTGTCATAGTCTTACATGCATTATACCAAGAGTGAAAATCTGATGGATATCTATGTAGATATGTATATCTAATTTTAATTAAATGCCAATGCGATCCAATAAAATAAAAAAAAAATTTACTACTGGCCACACTATTTAGGGCAATATGGCCCTTGCATTCTATTCAAAAGTAATGCAGAAGGAGGATCAGTAATTACAGTACAGTTCTGTATCTCTCTTTGTTGAAAGAATCACAAAATTGGAATGACACAGCAATTTATAATTTTATTTATTTGTAAATGTAATTGTAAATAAATGTAATTTATAAATAAAATGTTATTTATAAATAAATGTAATTTTTTTAAACCTGACAGCAAAATAAATTTTTGACAGCAAAATAATTCCAGGGAGAATTATCATAAACCCAGGGAGAATTTATTGTGTTTATAATATCACATTAAAGTCATTATATACACTCTCTCTCCAGAGCTGGTATTCAGCAGGTTCTGGCCAGTTCTGGAGAACCGGTAGCGGAAATTTTGAGTAGTTCAGAGAATTAGTAAATACCACCTCTAACTGGCCCTGCCCCCATCTATATTCTCTGCCTCCTAAGTCCCAGCTGATCGGGAGGAAATGGGGATTTTACAGTATCCTTCCCCTGGAGTGGGGTGGGAATGGAGATTTTACAGTATTCTTTCCCTGCCACACCCACCAAGTCACGCCCACCAAGCCATGCCCACAGAACCAGTAGTAAAAATTTTTGAATCCCACCACTGACTCTCTCTACACAGATACAGACACACATATACATATACATATAATAAAAACTTTTTGAAGAAGTATTCATCCTTTTTGAGTTTCTGAGTTTTGTTACCTTTACCACTGAATCTTAACAGAGCTTCATGTGAATCATACGGATAAATACAGGGAGACTGACTAAACAAACAACGCCAAACACTGATGTTTACTTGGTTTAGTTCATTAACAACAATCAATACATGACACACCAGTATGAAAAACGAAGTATGTCAAAATCAGACATGATTTTGAAATTAAGATCACCCTAAATACATTGTAATAAGTACATTGCTAATTTTATAATGAAATAAAAGCAATTATATGAATTAACATCTGAACCAGTAAGGTTGATGAGCCTTATTCTGTCGCCTGCCATACAATTTCTATGTGTGGTATAACAAACATAGAGGCAAGATGTTTATTGTGTTCAATTCATTACCAGGTTACATATTTTCCCCCAACATATAGTAGCTTTGCCCTTTTGGAGGAAGCATTGGTTAGTTTGTTACTATCTGTATTTTTCTTCTTGGGACAGCTTTGTGCTTTATTTGACAAAACACAGCCATGTGGCTAAAAGTTATTAAAAGCATTAAAGCATTAACCTCTCATAACCTCATTTTTCACTTTGTACACTTCCATAAGGATTTAATCGAACTGGATTTAAACAGAGAAAACTTGGAGAAGTCAACTTTCTACATTCCCTTTCGTTTACACAAGGCCAGTATGATAAGCAAAAGAGAGAAGAAAGCAGTATGCATAAAACACTTATTTTTTTCTTCATAGTAACTTATTTAAATTGGCTCATGGATACGGGTTAGTTTGATATGGGCAAACTTCTGGATGTTTTTTACTATGATTTCTGTATATACAGATTTCTTCAAAAGTGCCAAGAAATGTATGGATGTATGTACGGAAAGTATTACATCTGAAGGATGAAAAGAATATACATCAATCTCACAACGTATTTTTAAAGTTGAATCTTACATTGCTTAGTAAACGCACATCATTGATGGAGTCTATATGTCTTTTTCCAGATGCAGCTTTTTATTTGGTATAAATAAACCATTTTTGCCTACTTTTTCAATTGTAATATATTATGGCTACGAATGAAACATCAAAATACCAACAACTGCAACTGACTCTTCCTCATAATGATGCTATGGTATTTTGAAAATATTTCTCCCCCTCAAACTGTTTGCTTGTTGGAAGCTGCAACCTCTTTAATATCCACAGTAATTGCTTAACAATAGCAGCAGGGACTGCTGGGATTGCTGTTGCTAAGCAATGGATCACATGACATCATTTTACAGTGGTATCACTTAGTGACAGAAATTCTGATCCTAACTGACACAACCCACAGTAGAAAAACGGTTGCTGAAAATGATGGAACTTGCAAATATGGCTCAATTGACTGCCTTGATTAGAGAAGAGACAGCATTCTACATATATGGCCGACTGGAAACCCCTCACAAACTTTTTGTATGAAACAGAAAATATGCACTTATGACTTGTGCTTTTGAGGAACAGAAGAAAAAATGGGTAACAGAAAAAAATGAGCTTTTTTGTAAACCTACAGTAAGGAATAATTTGGTAATCATATTTGCTGCAAAGGAAATTGGAAGCTTCTATCTATTTCTTAGTTCTGTACTTTTCTTTGTTTTGTTTATTCTCTGTTTCTGTTAGTTTTGTGTGTGTGTGTGTGTGTGTGTGTGTGTGTGTGTGTGTGTGTATGACTTACAAATAATCTAACTGTAGCTTATTCAATGATTTATGTTTTAATAACGCACGTTTTACCCACTCTTAGACTAGACCAATTGAAATCAGTGGGACTTGGGGACTTAGGTTAGCCATGAATAATTTAATTTCTAATTGATTCACTTAGGTGAGATGGCAGATGTAGAAATGTGATGAATAAATAAATTTCCATACTATTTTTAAGGATGGTATGCTATCAAATTCTACAAAATTTGGTTAAGAATCAGCTTGAAGGACACCACTGTAGCCTGAAGCTGCAGCAATTTTTGATTCGTTTAGTTATACTACTTTAAAAGTCAAATAGTTTTGAGTAATTACAAATAAAGAAAAAAGCAGTCAGTGAACAAAGTCGGATTAAGCTTCAAGGACATCAAATCAGTAACAGTATCTTCTCTTAGCAAATAAGTAACAAAGTTTCCAGTCCCCGTTACAGAATGTCTGGAATGAATGTGTTTCAAATGGAATAGGAAGGTCTGCTATGAAGAGGAACAAATAAGAATATTAGATAAGAAGACATATTGACAAATCTCAGCCTGGAATTCATTAAACACTATTTCAGATGGTATTTAGATAGATAACCAGGGCCTATCAGGTCAAGGAGAGGAGTCGACATGCCATGCAAATACACCAATCCAGCTATTTACAGTACCTACCATAAGAACAGTGAATCAGGTACAATTCAACTAACGTTGAGAGTTAGGAGAGCTGTGTTAAACTATGTTCCATAGATTCCTTAGGGTTTTCCAAGAATTTGATAGGATTTTTAAAACAAAGCCTTTCACAAAAGTTCATTTGAATGAAGTCCATTTCTATCCCCATTGCTTCTCTATCAGGTGCTCAGTGGCTTTTATTAATAGGTTTCTGAAAAAGTTTGAAATTCCACAAGTTAGAGCATGAACAGAAGTAGAAAGAGCACACACATGCTGCAATGCTTAGATCGGATAGGTAATCAGGCATTTGGAGATGTTACTGTTGCTTCCATTGGCCACACTGACTGCTGCAGATGGGAAGCGCTGTTCATCAAGAATTGCAGAACCAAAGATTCATAATGCTGGTTGAGTTAGTTGAGTCTTCAGTTGTAGTGAAATCACCATTCAGTTATGGAACTCACTGTGACATGTCTCTCAGTGACAAAAGTCATACAACATACTAATCTACTATATGATTTGGGCTAATTACTCTGTGTAATCCCAAATAATTGTGTTTAGTCAGCAAAATATGCAAAAAAAAAATGCAGAAAATATGACTTCTGTAACAGAATTATCAGTGCTTGGAACACTTTACCTGACTCTGTGGTCTCTTCCCATAATCCCAAAAGCTTTAACCAAAAACTTTCTACTATTGACCTCACCCCATTCCTAAGGGGACCATAAGGGGCATGCATAAGCGCAGAAACGTGCCTACTGTTCCTGTCCTATTGTTTTTTTTCTTTTTTCTTCTTCTTATATATATATATATATGCTTATACCTCCTAATATTTCCTCATATATATATTTATATACTATATAATCTTTTTGTGTGATGCTTATATATATTGTTGTGACAAAATAAATAAAATAAAAATAAAAAATAAAATATGGTTAAGTAAAACAACTAATATTAGAGTTGCGGATTTATTACAAAAATGAAGAGCATATATAAAAACTTGAACTGTTTGAGATAATGCTTTTCTGGGAAGAAGACATAAGATATTACATTGTTAAATAAAATTAAAACTTAAAATGGGCTAGTCCTTTAGCAGTGCTAACTTCACACACTGAGCCAATAAACTAGCTTATATTGCCTTATACACTGTAAGTCGCCCTGAGTCTTCGGAGAAGGGCGGGATATAAATGTAAATAAAAATAAAAATAAATAAAATAAAATAAAAATAAAATATGGTTAAGTAAAACAACTAATATTAGAGTTGCGGATTTATTACAAAAATGAAGAGCATATATAAAAACTTGAACTGTTTGAGATAATGCTTTTCTGGGAAGAAGACATAAGATATTACATTGTTAAATAAAATTAAAACTTAAAATGGGCTAGTCCTTTAGCAGTGCTAACTTCACACACTGAGCCAATAAACTAGCTTATATTGCCTTATACACTGTAAGTCGCCCTGAGTCTTCGGAGAAGGGCGGGATATAAATGTAAATAAAAAAATAAAAATAAATAAAAATAAAAATAGCTAATCACCTTTTATTCTAGCATAGTGTGAACCTAGCCATTAGTGTCATAAATTGGCTAGTTGTGGGAACCAGTCATTACTGTTCACGAGAACCCAGAAAACTGGGTTGAGTAAACAATGTTTAAGTTATATAAAATAAGAACTTAGACCAAGCATAGTTTATATATTTTGCCTTTCGAGTAGAGATTGCTGTTTCAGTTTCCATCACATTCTTCAGTGATCGTTCTTCAATCCATGACATGCATTTGCATTTAAATACAGAACCAGGTCAAAAGTGTTCCTGCACAAAGTCACAGAAAACTCAGTAAAGAAATTATGAGAAGAACAAGCTGGAATCAAAATTGGAAATATTTTTATTCATATTTTCAAGATAAAGCAATGCTTCTATATTTAACCGGGGGGGGGGGGGAAACGCTCCTCGGATTGTTTTCTGATAAATATTTGATTGTTTAGTCTAATTTTTGTCCCCCGCAACTTATTCAAAAAACCTGAACAATTGTACACAATCTTTCACCATCAAAGCAACGGAGAGATTTCAGGCCATCTTTTTTGCAAAATACTTGCCATATCAGCTTCTCAGATGCAACAGCAAATGAGAACATAGTGCAATGGGATCTGTTTATAAACCTTTGTTTACAGAAATGTTTAATTTGCCAAATTTTTGTTCCTTGGCATCATAATGGTTTAAAAACAGCATTCCTTACATCATCAAATTCCTTCCTTCCACGAACAGGCCACTCTAATATAAATTGTGGTGGGGAAATAAGACCCCATTAGAGAGGAGTTACATAGTACAATTTTGCAAATTGGGCAGATTCATTTAAATGCTTACCCTCCGGCTGCTAAAATCTCTGTGGACTGCTTGATTTTAATTTAGAATTATGTGCAAATAATTCAGCTATTGTAGATTATAAACCATGGTATATGGTTTAGTGTATTGTATAAGCCAAAAACTGTTACTTTAATCAACAAACTATGATGAAACAAATCATATCTTAATGCAATGATATTGATCTGGTTACTGGCTGATTTAATAGATTTAGAATATGTCAATTTACTTAAGTGTAAGCCTCAGTGTTTAATAAAACACTCAAATAAGTATGCAAAGCAATAGCTGGATGATTGTGGTCTGTAATATTTAATATTTAAATAGTAGACATTTAATATCTACTTAAATAGTAGATATTTAATATCTACTTAAATAGTAGATATTTAATATCTACTTAAATAGTAGATATTTAATATCTACTTAAATAGTAGATATTTAATATCTACTTAAATATTTAATATTTAAGTAGATTTTACTCAGGTTCACACATGGTACTGAATCATAATGAAACTTGTTTAATTTTTGGCCTAATGTGTACTGTATGAATTGAAGTCTAGTGGTTTGTAAACTGTTGTTTATGGTTTAGTATTCTGCACAAACTAAACTAATTGTTTTTATTCTATAAACTATGGTTAAGTTTATCATAATTTAATATACGATCCTAGTCTTTAGGCCACATGTTTTAAGAGAGAAAAGATGGAAAATAAGCAAGCAAAGTGGTTTACTTTAACACAGGCAAATTGTTTAGCACCTTGTTAAATCAATTGCTATTATACAAACATTGAGACTAGCTTTAAGGCAGATAATTTCCCTTAAAATGATTCTTTGA
This sequence comes from Ahaetulla prasina, assembly GCF_028640845.1. Lineage (NCBI taxonomy): Eukaryota > Metazoa > Chordata > Lepidosauria > Squamata > Colubridae > Ahaetulla > Ahaetulla prasina. Next base: position 186,856,666 of record NC_080541.1, on the reverse strand, counting down.
TTATATTTCCCAGTAGCAATATATATGCTTAGCATTTGTAGCATATTTAACTCAACTAAGACACCAAGACATTACACTAGACTACTTCTTCTGTAGTATTTTTGCAGTCTTGTATACATTTATTCAGAAGAAACTTTTAGTTGATTTTACTCAACAAATTAATATACAAAGTTTTAATAATCTATGCACTGCACAGCCTTTAATGTTATAGAAGGAAAACATATCAACACAGCATATAAAGGACACATATAAAAAGTAGAAAGAGGGGCAAATAACTAAGGCAGAATATCAGCAAATAGCCCGAGCCTGTAAAGATGAAGTGAGGAAAGCTAAGGCTCACAATGAACAAAGGCTAACGACAAAAGTAAAAAATAACAAAAAAAGCTTCTTCCAACATGTTAAAAACAAGAAAAAAGTCAAGAAAACAATTGGCCCATTGCTGGGAGAAAGTGGCAAGAAGGTGACAAGCAACAGGGAGAAAGCAGATCTACTTAACTCATATTTTGCATCTGTCTTTACACAAAAGGAAAAAACAATCCAACCTATCAAAAACAGCACCACAAAAAACAGATTAGGAACACAAGTTAAAATAGTGAAAAAAATGGTAAGTGAACATCTGTCTACCCTAGATGAGTTCAAATCACCAGGACCGGATGGATTACACCCCAGAGTTCTGAAGGAATTGGCAGACGAAATCTCAGAACCACTGAACTATATCTTTCAAAGATCCTGGAGCACAGGGGAACTGCCAGAGGACTGGAAAAGAGCTGATGTAGTTCCCATCTTCAAAAAAGGGGGGAAAAAAACAGATCCAGGAAACTACAGACCTATCAGCCTAACCTCAATACCAGGGAAGATTCTGGAAAAGATAATCAAGCAACGACTCACCGAACACCTAGAAGCAAACAAAATAATAACCAAAAGCCAACATGGGTTTGTCAAAAACAGATCATGCCAGACTAATCTTATTGCATTCTTTGACAAAGTGACAAAATTAGTAGACCAGAGGAATTCTGTCGATATAATTTACTTGGACTTCAGTAAAGCATTTGATAAAGTAGACCATAACCTACTACTAGATAAAGTAGAAAAATGTGGGTTAGACAGCACCACCACCAGATGGATTCGTAACTGGCTGACCAACCACACTCAACCTGTAGTCCTCAATGGAACTACATCCACATGGAGGGAAGTATGCAGTAGAGTACCCCAAAGCTCTGTTTTAGGCCCAGTACTCTTCAACATCTTCATCAATGACTTGGACGAGGAGATAGATGGGGAACTCATCAAATTTGCAGATGACACCAAGCTGGCAGGAATAGCCAACACTCCAGAAGATAGGCTCAAGATATAGAAAGATCTTGACAGACTTGAACATTGGGCACTATCTAACAAAATGAAATTCAACAGTGAAAAAAGTAAGGTTCTACATTTAGGCCAAAAAACCAAAATGCACAGGTACCGGATATGTGGTACCTTGCTCAATAGTACTAACTGTGAGAGGGATCTTGGAGTCCTAGTGGACAACCATTTAGATATGAGCCAGCAGTGTGCAGCAGCTGCCAAAAAAGCCAACACAATTCTGAGCTGCATAAACAGAGGGATAGAATCAAGATCACGTGAAGTGTTAATACACTTTATAATGCCTTTAGAAGGCCAGATCCTGAAGATGAAACTGAAATATTTTGGCCACCTAATGAGAAAGAAAGACTCACTGGAGAAGAGCCTAATGCTGGGAAAGATTGAGGGCAAAAGAAGAAGGGGACGACAGAGAACAAGGTGGCTGGATGGAGTCACTGAAGCAGTAGGCATGAGTTTAAATGGACTTCAGAGGATGGTAGAGGACAGGAAGGCCTGGAGGAATGTTGTCCATGGGGTCGCGATGGGTCGGACACGACTTCGCAACTAACAACAAAAAAAGGCCACACTTGGAATATTGCATTCAGTTTTAGTCGCCACGATGTTAAAAGGATGTTGAGACTCTAGAAAGAGTGTAGAGAAGAGCAACGAAGATGATTAGGGGACTGGAGGCTAAAACATATGAAGAACGGTTGCAGGAACTCGGTATGCCTAGTTTAATGAAAAGAAGGACTAGGGGAGACATGATAGCAGTGTTCCAATATCTCAGGGGTTGCCACAAAGAAGAGGGAGTCTAACTATTCTCCAAAGCACCTGAGGGTAGAACAAGAAGCAATGGGTGGAAACTAATCAAGGAGAGAAGCAATCTAGAACTAAGGAGAAATTTCCTGACAGTTAGAACAGTTAATCAGTGGAACAACTTGCCTGCAGAAGTTGTAAATGCTCCAACACTGGAAATTTTTAAGAAAATTTTCGATAGCCATTTGTCTGAAATGGTGTAGGGTTTCCTGCCTGGGCAGGGGGTTGGACTAGAAGACCTCCAAGGTCCCTTCCAACTCTGATATTATTATTATTATTATTATTATTATTATTATTATTATTATTATTATTATTATTATTATTGCATCAGAAAGTATAAGGATACAAACATAAAGCTAGTAGCTCAAAGGTCAGGAGCATATATTTTTTCTAATAATAAACAAAGTGTTGTGGTCTTCAACTCCACAAGGTGGATGGGTGTATGTGAATTCCAGACCAAAGCACTCTAAAAACATCTTGCGGGCTGTTTTTTTATTCAATTTGACAAACAGGACTTCTAATTGGCCAGCTACTAAGAGAGCCAAGGTTGGTAAAAAGAATGGAACAAGTGGTTTTTGGAATAGCATCCAAACTGTGGGATTCTCCTTCCTTCTTTATTTGGTTTTAAAGGGCTATTCGCCGGGAATTAAAAACTTATTTATTCATCCAAGCGGGACTGGCTTGATTTTTAAATTTTCAAATTTTAATTTTTTTGTAATTTTATATGGGGTATTTTAGGTTGGGTCAATTGACGGTTTTAATTTGGCCATTATTGAATATGTATTTTAATTGATATTTTAATTTTGTATATTTAATTGTTTTAACTTTGGCTGTACACCGCCCTGAGTCCTTCGGGAAAAGGGCGGTATAAAAATTTAAATAAATAAATAAATAAATAAATAAATAAATATAACTTTTATTATTCTATCTAACTATGCTATTATTCTGATACTTAGTTGACAGAAATTTTATATTTTTGTTGCTATTTTAAATATATTTTAATCGTATGACCTAATGAACATATGGTTATGATTTATTGCTTAGAAAGATCATCAAAATTCAATTTCTGGATTTTTTTTTATTTCATTACCATCAATACCATTTGGTTTTAATAAAAAAATGAAATAAATTGATTTGGGTTTCTGGATCAGGTTTTTTTTAAATGTATGTTCTGGGCCATTAGCCTGAAACATTTAATTATGAGATAGGACTTATATTGACACATACATACATACATACGGGGGGAGGAGACACTAAACCTCATTCTCTAGGGAAAATTAATGTTCTAAAAATGAATATTATTCTCATATTAATTTATATCCAGAGAGTAATCCTTATTCAAATATCCAGAAAATATTTTCAGGTTCAATTCCGAGAATATCTTTATAGAAAATGAAATTACCAATTAATAAGGACAATTTGGTTTTCTGAATCTGGAGCTATATTATCAAGCTTACATATTATTAAGTATTAAATAGTGGAAGCCAACTGGTATTAGTTTTCTGATATGGGCAGCTCTGGGAGATACATATATAGCATATGATTGAATGGATAATATTAAGATCTAAATATAATAGAACTCTAGTATCTCTCCAAACAATATATCAGTTAAAAAGCTACTGAATGTAATGTCTAATAAAGAGATTTGGTCCTTCTTCCATGCTAAATTGACTTTATGGGGAAATCCAATATTAAAAATTGGGGGAAATGATGTGAAGGGCCTCTGGTGGCTCAACGGACTAAGTCTGTCTGTTATTAACACAGCTGCTTGCAATTACTGCAAGTTCAAGTCCCACCAGGCCCAAGGTTGACTCAGCCTTCCATCCTTTATAAGCTAGGTAAAATGAGGACCCAGATTGTTGGGGGGCAATTAAGTTGACTTTGTATATAATATACAAATGGATGAAGACTATTGCTTAACACATTGTAAGCCGCCCTGAGTCTTCTGAGAAGGGCGGGATATAAATTCAAATAAATAAAAATAAAAAAAAGGAAAAATTGAATGAAAGCAGAGATATTGATTTTGGACCAACTGAAGAGGATGATGATAAATTTTTTACATCATGCTGAGATACAAATATGATCTATCAGATGTAACTCTGGCAATATTTATACCTAAAACATTTGTTAATATTGTTTGCATCAGCAGCATTTTCAGGTTTTGAGATACCCAAGATATTACAACAATAGTTAAATCTTTTAAAACTAAAAAATCTATTAGTTTTAATAGATAGTTCTTATAAATAAATCAGCTTGATATGCAAAAATTAAAAAATGAGTGGAATTATGTACCTAGTTCATGGAATGTGGCAACTAGACAGCATCAATGGATTCTGTGTGCCCCATGGCTAAAATTTGTTACTGAAATTTTGGAAAGATATGGCCTCATTTGCTCAAAATATTTGCATTAGATAATTATGTATAGAATTGTATACATTGTATACAGTGTATTTACTGTAATGACATATTATGCTTTATATTTTGCTTTTTCTGTATTTTTCACTAATTTTAAGCTAATTAATTTTAAATATGTATTTTATTATGTATGTCTTTTATGTATATGTTTTGTCTGTTCTGTTATTTTAAAAAGCAATACTTTTTTTTTAAAAAAAGCATTGACATTAGCTATGCAAGACTTCTGAGGTCTGCAAAGAAGAGGGGGGCTAAGGCTCACATGGCTTTTTTTTTGCATGGTGGCATTAAACTTTAAACTAGCATGTCAGTTGGGCGGCATTGATTGCCTTCCAAAAGCAATTTGAACTAAACTCTTCTGGATTGTATTTGGCCTGCAATTTCATTTTGGTGGGATTATCATTGGTTTTGTTATTTGATGTTATTCTTTTTAATAGTTTCCAGGCGTTTTATTTATGCATTTATTGCATCTCATGTATTGTGTATTTTATCTTGTAAGCTACTGATAATCATTTGGGATAGCGGTGGTTCATAAATGTGGTTAATAAAGTTATCTGAAATGAGTTTCAATTTAATATTTTGCTCATTACATATTTGGGGTAAAGAAGATGGTAAAATCCCAAAGAATATTGCAGACAAATGTGTCATATAAATGTAAAACTTCTCAAGCACAACTATATTTCTGTATCTATTTACCTGGAATTAAAAAACCATTGAAAACCACTTCTTCAGTGTTCATATGTGCCAAGAGCGCTCTGCGAGAACATTTGGGTTTAGTCAGAGAACGAGGCAGCAGTTTTAACCAGAGCGGAAGAATTATTTTAACTCTGCTCTTCATGAGGTTGCCAGGTGCACTTTTTACCTACTTCTACTTGGGCTCAAGTGCTTGTCCGCTTTAAGAGATCCGTTTAGAGCAGAGGTCTCCAACCTAAAGCTGGCTGGGGAATTCTGGGAGTTGAAGTCCGCCAGGCTGAAAGTTGACCAGGTTCGAGACCCCTGGTTTAGAGGGGCTGCTACTTTGGGGGCTCTCCAATGACTTTGGAGATGTTGCATTGCTGTACAGACAACACTAACCTCCAGCATCACTACCATCGCCACTAATAAAATGCAAGCTACGCCAGATGAATGCCCCCACCCCAGCCTGCGCGTGTCCATTAATCCCAGGCTCGCGTCTCCTCCTTCTCCGCACCGCCTTCACCCACTTCGCTGGGGAGCGGAAGTGCCTTTGGAGAACCGTGACGTCCTTCGTTTCCGAAACCGAACGCTACGCCGGAAGCGACGACGGTTCAGCGACTCAGAGCCCGTGACCTCTGCGCCCTCTAGCGGTTCTCTTACCCTCGTTCCTTCAGCTAAGAGGCACTATTGCGTGGCCAAGCGAGGCCGCCACACAGGTGTGTGTGTGTGCCTGTGCGCGCGCGGAAGAGACAGGACAGGACATCGCGGGGAAGGGGGGTGTAACGCGGTTCCTCGGGATTTCCAGGTGAGCGGTGGGGAATATCCCTTTCCTTCGTCTCTCCCCCTCCGGTCTTAGGGTGATACAGACCAAAGATTAGACAGTGGTGTTTTCCTGAGTTGTTACTAATAGCTGAACCTAAAGCCTTGAATTGGGGTCACGGTGGCGCGATCTTCTCACTTTCTTACTCCGGCTTCTTCTACAACCTGATGCGAGACTAGATCTCTTAGCAAATGCTGGCAAGGTATTTTGTTCATTTCTTTATCCTCCCCTCACCAAGTTGTTACATCCTGTCAGAACTGCAGAAAAAATAATTGCTACCAACCTCCCTTTCACTGAGGACCTGTATACTGCACGAGTCAAAAAGAGGCTGTGAAAATATTTACAGACCCCTCACATCCTGGACATAAACTGTTTCAACTCCTACCCTCAAAACGATGCTACAGAGCACTGCACACCAGAACAACTAGACACAAGAACAGTTCCCCCCCCCCAAAGGCCATCACTCTGCTAAACAAATAATTCCCTCAACACTGTCAAACTATTTGCTAAATCTGCACTATTAATCTTATCATCGGTCCATCACCCATCTCCTTCCACTTAGATTGTAACTTTGTTGCTTGTATTCTTACGATTTATAGTGATATTGTTTCCTGATTGCTTATTTGTAGCCTATGACTATCATTAAGTGTTGTATCATTAAGTGTTAAATTTGTACCTTACGACTATCATTAGAATAGAATAGAATAGAATAGAATAGAATAGAATAGAATAGAATAGAATTTTTATTGGCCAAGTGTGTTTGGACACACAAGGAATTTGTCTTGGTGCATATGCTCTCAGTGTACATAAAAGAAAAGATACGTTCATCAAGGTACAACATTTACAACACAATTGATGGTCATTAAGTGTTGTAAGTGTTGTACCTTGATGAAGGTATCTTTTCTTTTATGTACACTGAGAGCATATGCACCAAGACAAATTCCTTGTGTGTCCAATCACACATGGCCAATAAAAATTCAATTTAATTCAATTCAATTCTATTCTATTCTATTTTGGAATCTGGGGTCTCTCTCATATCTTCTCAGAAAATGGCCTGCACAATAGAAAAGATCTTGACAGATGCAAAGACATTGCTGGAAAGGCTGAAAGATCACGACAACGCTGCTGAGTCGCTCATTGATCAGTCCACTATGTTGCATAAGAAAGTAGTAGCCATGAAAGAAGCTGGTTCAACTCTTTCACACAAGGTGAGTGCAGTTTTGTTAATGGCACAAATTGATTGGCATTGCAGGGTTAATGGATGCGTTGCAATGTACAAGTTCTCTGGCTCATAATAAAATGTTTTTTTCTTTTACAAGTATCAAGAAGATGCAGCTGAACTAAAGGATCTCTCTAAATACAAACCTCACATTCTCTTATCTCAGGAAAACACTCAGATCAGAGATCTGCAACAGGAAAATAGAGGTGAGCGTTGTCCTAATGAAGTAGTTGTGAGTTAGAATGATTTTTGTAGAAGTAATGATTTAATTGAGGGCTTTACTTCGGAGCTTAATTTAGAATATTTTAGGAATATTCTGAGGCTGGAAGTATGTGAGATCTGGCATAAATATTTTGATAAAATGGGTATACTTTGAACCAGTGTTTCAGTTTATTTCTTATTCATGCAACAAACGGTATGGTAAAAATATCAGCTTAAAATAATTTTATTATTGGTGTCCTCATGGCATTATATGCTGGTTGTATAAGGATGCCAAGACAAAATTTTTTTGTTCAAATTATATTTAATCTGCAACTTATTTGAAAAATAGATTGTAACCTCATTGATTAACTGTTGTATTATATAAATAGATGACAGATAGTCTGCTACACATTTACATAACAATGCTTCAGTGAAAAACAGAAATTTTCGCCCAAATAAATGCATAGGATTAGATTATAAACCAAATTTGCTTGATTATAAAATACTAATCCAGAGTGTGCATTGATCAGAGAAGTCTAGTTTCTTTCCCTGGTCTGCCATCAGGGAAAGAATTTGAAATGGAAGTGTAACCAAACAAATAATAGGGACCAATGTGTATATTACCAATATAGTTATAGCATGGAATTACACTTTTTTCCCCCCAGAGCTATGGATGTCTTTGGAAGAACATCAAGATGCACTGGAACTTATTATGAGCAAATACAGAAAACATATGCTGCAGCTCATGATGAAAAGAAAAGATGTAGATTCTCAATCCGTTTTGCAAGTACATCAAACTCAGTCTGAGGTAAGAAATTACAATGTTCTCTCTAAAAAAAAAAGTAGAAATAGATTTAGGAGACTTGCTTGGATGAGTGCTCTGTTCCTATGGTGTCTGTTTTTGATTCGCTTTTTCCTCAGTAGTCTCCTCTCTGAAATATCTCAGAAGCGCCTTTTCTTCCTAGGAGAAAGCATTGCAGCTGAGCCATGAAGTAATTTAAGAGTTCTTGTAAAGCAAATAACTGTAAATACCATAAATGATTAAATTAAATTATTTTTATGCCACAAAAAAACTGCAAAATTTTATTACATTCTGCCTCAAAGTAGGTGGCTATAAACCTATGACTGTTCAGAAGGCATTCCATACACGACAGGTTATTTGATTTTTTTGGGGAATGGAAAATATGACCAGCAAAGTAGATGTACAAGAGAGAGTGCCCATCTGCTGGATCCAAAGCCTTACTGTTTTGCAGTTTGCTTCTAAACTGCTGTATAAAATAATAGTCATAGAGCTAATGAGAGGTAACAAGAATAGCTTGTATAATATAAATGTTCTTTATGTAGGATTACCTAGTCAATGCTGTGATTGTGTTAGTAATTGGAGCACCATGTCAGTAGCAGTACTATAACCTGAATCAAATGTCCTTGCTAAGGGGGTATAAATATCATGCATAAATTTGAAAAAAGTTGAAGGTTGATGCAGTATGTGCAATATGTGTAAGTTGCAATGAGGAAAAAATAGATCTCTGAGCTGTTAAATGAAAACTGAATATGTTGGTATTGCATGGCGAGACTGGATGATGACTACATTCTATAATCATAGCACATATTAAAAATATTTCAGAGCAAAATAATATGTTTCTTACTAAATAATAATAAAGAGGGCTAGTGTTAAAGCTATTTTTCTGAAAATTAAAATATATCTTTTTTTTTTAAATTTACATTTATATCCCGCCCTTCTCCGAAGACTCAGGGCGGCTTACAGTGTGTAAGGCAATAGTCTCATTCTATTTGTATATTTACAAAGTCAACTTATTGCCCCCCCGACAATCTGGGTCCTCATTTTACCTACCTTATAAAGGATGGAAGGCTGAGTCAACCTTGGGCCGGGCTTGAACCTGCAGTAATTGCAGGCTGCTGTGTTCTAATAACAGGCTTCTTACAGCCTGAGCTACCACGGCCCTTAACAGAATTACGGAATAACAGGATTATTTAAAAAATATATGATGGCAATAGTTGGTTCCTATTTAACTGCTGCAGTTCCAAGACAAAAACCTGTCATGGTACTGTATATTAAAAAAGTGAAATATAAAGTAAATATAATGTAGTATAAAGGCACAAGTTAAAATTAGCCCTTTAGCGTTCAACAGAGTCATTCATTAAAAGTTTTCTTGACTTGAATGGACATGTCTCATTACAGATACTTTTTCCAACCTTATATTGGACTGATTATCGTTTAAAGTAAACTGCTTGTCTGTGGCATTTGTTTTATTTTCTCTAATAAATTGCATCCATTTAAGGGTGTTTTTATAATTGGAAAGATTTCAACAACTCAGTCTAGTGAAAAGGTTTATTGAAGCCTAGTTACAATATCAGCTATTCCCTCTTGTTGACAAACACGAATTTAATTAAAAAAGACAACTCCTACAGCCGAGCATTATTTTTCTCTCTTCATCAAAGTAGTGTTTTTAATTTGCAATAGTGATGAATATCTGTTTTTATGTGCTTTTAATTGAGAATAATTTTTTTTTGCAATCTATCTGCAGGAGATTGAGAGTCAGATTGACATAATCTGTGAAATGGGAGAGGTTATGAGAAAAGCAGTTAATGTTGACAGTGATCAGTATTATAAAGTACAAGAAAAGCTAGCACAGTTAGAGGTAAGTGCTGAACCACTGTGATTGTTGAAAAGGAAGATATTTGTGATTTTTCAGCATCCAAATTTATTTATTTATTTATTTATTTATTTATTAATCATATTTATATACCGCCCTATCTCCCAAAGGGACTCAGGGCGGTTTACAGGCATTAAAAACAGATAAATAGAATATAAATACAATATAAAACATTTAAAAAACTTATTCTAAAGCCCGTCCAATTAAAAATAAAGATAAAACCCAATTTAAAACCCAAAATTTAAAATCTAGCTCAGTCCTGCACAATTAAATAAGTATGTTTTAAGCCCGCGGCGGAAGGTCCGGAGGTCCGAAAGCTGACGAAGTCCGGGGGGTAGATCGTTCCAGAGGGTGGGAGCCCCCACAGAGAAGGCCCTTCCCCTGGGCGTCGCCAGACGACATTGCCTCGCTGACGGCACCCTGAAGAGACCCTCTCTGTGAGAGCGCACGGGTCGGTGAGAGATATTCGGTAGCAGTAGGCGGTCCCGTAAGTAACCCGGCCCAATGCCATGGAGCGCTTTAAAGGTGGTCACCAGAACCTTGAAGCGCACCCGGAAAGCCACAGGTAGCCAGTGCAGCCTGCGCAGGATGGGTGTTATACGGGAGCCACGGGGGGCTCCATCTATCACCCGCGCAGCCGCATTCTGGACTAACTGCAGCCTCCGGATGCCCTTCAAGGGGAGCCCCATGTAGAGAGCATTGCAGTAATCCAGGCGAGACGTCACGAGTGCGTGAGTGACCGTGCATAGGGCATCCCGGTCCAGAAAGGGGCGCAACTGGCGTACCAGGCGAACCTGGTAAAACGCTCTCCTGGAGACGGCCGTCAGATGATCTTCTAGAGACAGCCGTTCATCCAGGAGGACGCCTAAGTTGCGGACCCTTTCCATCGGGGCCAATGACTCGCCACCGATGGTCAGCCGCGGATTTAGCTGACTGTACCGGGATGCCGGCATCCACAGCCATTCTGTCTTGGAGGGATTGAGCTTGAGCCTATTTCTCCCCATCCAGACCCGTACGGCCTCCAGGAACATTGATCATTAAAGGAACATTGATTGTTCTGTATTAAGGGTTTTTACATGCACCAGACTGAAGTAGCTTCATAGTTGTACAGAATGAAAACAGAGTTGGAAGGGCCTTGGAGATCTTCTAGTCAACCCCCTGCTCAAGCAGGAAACCCTATACCATTTTAGATAAATGGTTGTCCGATGTCTTCTTAAAAACCTCCAGTGTTGGAGCACCCAAAACTTGTGGGGGCAAGTCATTCCACTGATTGTTCCGTCAGAAAATTTCTCCTTAGTTCTAGGTTGGTTCTCTCCTTGATTAGATTCCATCCATTACTTCTTGTCCTACCTTTAGGTTCTTTGGAAAGCTTTGAAATCAGAGTTTCACAAAGCTGGAATCGTGCAATATTTTAAATAATGACTTTTAACCAAGTTGTATTAAATAATTAAATAATCCAGAAAGAAAAAAGAAGTAACTTTCCCCTTCATCCCAGTTGGTAAAAACAATTTTAATAGCTTATCACTGTCTCTAAATAAAACATCATCTCTCATCTCTTCATAGTTCATTTTCTTTATAAGGAGAAGAAATTAAAAATACTCCATCAATCAATCTTTGTCAATAAAAATCCAGTAAGGTCAACCAGATATAACTATTTTCTTCTTTTAACCCTGATCAAAGAAGACAAACTTATAAAACTTTCCTGTTTTTTAAAAATATTCTTTGACCCCCTCCAAAAAGAATTCCAGAGGGAATTTGCTGCTCATCTGTGTTTCAAATCAAAAATCCTTTAGAACTTTAATATATTTTTCTTACACCCATAAGTAAAATGTATTCTTTTGTTATTTCTTAAAAGTCCTTACAAATCTTAGCAGAGCTCTTTTGTATATACTGAAGAAAAAAAATATCCAAATCAGTTTCCTAATGTCTGTTCATCTCCTCTAGAGAATAAGTCTCCATCAGATACATTTGTATTACATTCAAATGCCCCTCAAAATTACTCTCATAAACATCACTACAGCTTGTTCTTGTTTTACAACTTCATTAGGACATGCTCTGTCAATCTTATTGAGCATCTGATCCATTCTGTCCAAAGGTTTAACTGAAAGTTATTCAAAATTTTGCATTAAGGATTTCTGCTCCATTTTCTTTCTCCTCTGGCTCTGGGATCTAGCCTTCAAGATTTCCTCGTCATAAAAAATATGCAAATCTTCATTTTCCTACGAGAATGTATCTTCTAAATAATTCAAAGCTATTGTTTGAAATTCCTTTAGCCCCTTAATCCATTATTAATTTTCCAAAATCCATATACCAAGCCCATATAGAAAACTTAAATTTATACAATTATCACCTGATGAAAAGCCTCACCAGTCTGAAGAATCTTAATCTCTACAATATACAAATAATTTTTTTAAATCCAAAAAAGGAATTAAGATATAAAGCTCTCTCCAGCTTAGTGTCCATGATTACTTTGAGAGATTGAGCTTGATGTATATCCTGATTCTCAGCTACTCCGTTCAGAAGCTGATCATAAAAAGTGACAGTTTTGGTGGTCTACTCATGAGCAGCTATCAACAATCCTTTGTTCCAGAAAGATTACATTGACTTGGATCCAGCATTCAACGAGTTATGGTTCAATTTCCCTCATAAAGCTGCCTTGCCAGCTCACAAAAGCTAGCAATGTGTTTGTTCGCCATGGCGCTCATAGGTAATGTTGGACATTTATTTGATGATAAATCTTTTAAAAAGCAGCATGGAAAGAAGATAGGAATGCCAAATGGGAAGTAATTATGGATAGCGCCAAAATTACATTTTTATGACACTGAATGAATATATTGAATGAATATATTGTCTCTGTCACTACCTGATCACAAATTATTTTTAATTTTCAGCTTGAAAATAAAGAGTTACGAAAATTATTATCAATCAGTAAAGAATCTGTTGAAGTGAGGCAAGAATTACTTGATGTTGCAACTGAAGCTACAAAACCTCAGTCCTGGAACAGTTGATCCTGGAAATTGGAAACTCTACTGTAGGAATAAGTATGCTTCCTCTCTGAGCTTTCCTTTAATTCCCTTTAGTCTTCTCTTGGAAACCATTCCAAGCTTGTTACTATATTGTAAATTCTGTGCTTGGGGGGATATTGTAATATCCTCTTCTTTGATTAAGATTTGGTTTGCTTAATCATGCAGAAGAATGAAATAAATGTTTTCTTTGGGTTATCCATGATTTTAGAAATCTCAGTAGGATACAGCAAGGGTCATCTTTACTTTTCTAGTGTGAGCAAATAACATTAAAGTCTTAGCATGACTTAAATTGCATTGGAATTCAGTTCTTAAATATATTTAGGATGCACTATTGTACAAAGCTTAGGCACTCCTTAATGCTAGAATTTCTGCTTCTAGCATTGTTTTTGGTGCTGCTTTTATTGTATCATTTAAAAATATACTGTCATATTACGTATTTCTTACTATCAACAAAGTCACCCAGGGTCACCTTGTAGGGGAGTTAAAATTTAGCATAGAAATGTAATAAATAAAATAAATAAATACCGAAAGTAACACATAATGCCAAAGTGTTCTTTGAGTCCTCATGCCTATGACTATTTCATACAAGAGATGTCTCTGTGGGTTATAACAAAGTCTGGTATTTCTGCCTACCTAGAACGTTCAATGAGTACAATAATCCATTATGGGGCATAACCTCATTAGTCCTTTTTCTGTCTATGTCAATATCTACTTGATCAAGGAATCTAATTTCTTATAGCCACATTAAGCCACTGTGCATGGATGTCAGGAGGGAGAGATATGTGGAAACAAGTCTCTGTTATATCCTATAGATTACTCTGTGTGTAGGCATTTGCACAAATATGTCATACATATTATTCCTGTAAAAGATGAGGTTTACTTTTTTGCAAGCACCTGCCAATATTTTAAAAATTATTTTCCTTGAAAGATTGATGATTGAAGATAGATATGCCTAATATTTGTTAATATTGTTCTAAAGTATACAACTTAGAAATGTCTCTTTTAAAATTTCTTGGGTATCCATTCTCTGATGGTAAAAAAGAATCTATGAAATGTATACATATTGTGCACATTTATTTTTGCTGTCCTGGTTTAACTAAGTTTTAGGAATATAACTAAATAGTCAATTTTGCCAGTTTCCTTCTTGCTCCATATGTTTGGTGGAAAGGAGTGATAGGCTAATTGATCAAATTCATCTGGGGGTATTTTCAGGTTTTCACATTGAAAATTTTACTTTAAAGGCTGAGCAGATAAAAAAAAATTCTTAAAATGTGGGCCCTATTTGCTGAACAAATTCAGTATCTTTGCAGCGTTATGCCTTAAATATATGCCTTCGGTGCTGTCTTCAGAATCAATAAGCTCTTGTAATGAACTGCAATTTGCCCAGTCTTTGTATAGGCTTTGAATTATTTACATCCTGTAGGATGTAAATTTAATTACCTACAGAGGTGTTGTATTATTGTTTACCGTCTTAACAGCCTATTCTATTCAGTAAATTAAAAATATTATCTTTACCTCGTCTTATTAAATATGTATATTGGCTCATTATTTTCTTGAAATAAATGTTTTGAGGCAGTATTGTGTGCTAAGGCTTTTTTGTACAGAGAATTATTTATGGCAGAGGATGAGGAACTATTGGCCATTTAAATGTTGTACAGCCCCAGCCATCATGGCTGGTAATAGAAAAGAGCCATAGGTTCTCTCTTCTTTGATGCTTTTGGACATATTTTAAATTTCACGGATATCAATATTTGCTGGTCAAATCCTTGGACATTAAGAGTTATATTCTGTATTCTTAGTTTGTAAATTCAGATTAATAAAGAAATGCTGTAGCTTCACATTTCTGAAAATGATATGTTGACTGTGAATTGAGGACCAAGAGAACAGTCCTCAAATAATGTGATCAACTTGTAAATTCTAGTTTGCAAGTATATAAGTATTCTAGATTCATGTATTTTTTTAACCCTGCTTTATTTACCAAGCCAAAAAATAAATAAATAAGCCATATTATAACTTAGAGCAGAAAGATTATTCTTGCACATGGCCACTAATAAATTTATTGTTGCTTTATATTATGTATCAAATTATTTTCTTTACATCCTGTCAGCAACCAGCTGCATCCTTCCTGCCACCCAAGAAGCAGGTTTGCCTACATTTTTATAAGCATGCACCTAAGCATTACTTTGCAGTAATTAGGCTACTCCTAGAATAAAACTGTATGTCATAAACTAGAAAAAATCAGTCAATGACACACATTGCAGTTGTCATAATGGCTCAGACCCAACATACAGCGTGTTTGGTTATGGATTCATGTTTATTTTCTGCTTTTCTTATGGTAACAGACCATACTGTATAGAAAACCTATCCTAAAGATTAAGCAGAAGTAGTGGCTTCTGAATTTGGGGAGATAATCTTATGAAGCTTGCGGAAAGGGTGGCTCCTCGTTGCATGTTAAGTCTCTGGACACAGTTACAGAATTGATTTTTAGGATTGTTCTAGAGAAATAAAATTATAATGAATCTAGCTAGGATGGAGGCAATAGGGATAAGAGAAGCCTGATGATAAAGAAGAAGAGGACAACCACTTCTGAATGGATTTTGAAAGCAAATGGCTATAATGGGTGATTGTCTACTTATAAAATAATTACCATGGAGGTAGGGCCAATCAAAAAAATCATTTATTGGATGTTAGCACCCCACTATATTATCTGCCATCCCAGTTTTTCCACTGACATTTCTATAAATAAATATGGTGCTAGAATTATGAACTTGGCTCATATGCCAGATTTTTTTTTCAAAAAGTGATGGAGCAGAGAGCCTGGTTGGTATTAATGGAATTATCTTGGGTCAAAGTGGTGCCCAAGAGCATTATACCCTATATCAGTAGCAGTCATTATTGGATATAGTATCCTGTTAAACTGTCATGATGCTTTCTTAAAACAAGTTTAAGTTTGTCATATACATGTTTGGTTGCTCTTTGGTAATTATTAGAGTTGTAAGTAAAATATGATGCAATATTCTGATTTGATTAATTTTATTTACTTCATGATTTTATTCCCTAGTGTCAAATCTAGAGGTAATCTCCCACATGATATTGACTATAGCTCACAGTGCACGTATTGGTGGTTAGCTTGCCACCATTTACTTGATTAGCTTAATTTTCCTCTCATTTGTATGATACACTGAACAACAAATTAACCACTGGAGTTGGATGTCTATGGAGATTCTCAGTCATCTAGCTCATGGTTGTCCCAAATGTGCTTTTTTAAGAGGCAACTGGACTTTTTGGTTTTTCTTTGAAGACATTTTGCTTCTCATCCAAAAAGTTTCTTCAGCTCTGACTGGATGGTGAGGAATGGAAGGATTTATACTTCTTGCAGACAATTGGTCATTTATCATTATCAAATGACTAGCTATCTGTAAAGAGTATAAATCCTTCCATTCCCCACCATCCAGTCAGAGCTGAAGAAACTTTTTGGATGAGAAGCAAAATGTCTTCAAAGAAAAACCAGAAAGTCCAGTTGCCTCTTGAAAAAGCAAGAACATTGGAGCTGGATTTGCATGTCACAAGGAGATAGTGTTTCTTAAAACTATGATCCATAGAATATCAGGGATCCCAGAATAAGTTGAAGGGGTTCCATGAGTTTTTTATGCCACCAAATGCCTTGTAATGCCACTACTTCGAAGTGGACAGAAGCTCAAAAACAGCACTTTATAAAAGTAGCCTGTGCATTTTAACAGCTCAGGAAGAACTTTATCAGCTATAAGGGCTGAGTGAAAAATTATACCTGCACTTCTGTAATTATAGTTTAAATAGATATTTTAAAGAAAACAGAAAAACTTTGGTATTAACTATTTTGTTAGCTGTATTTATTTTTCCAATAATCACATTCCTGTAACATGGGACAATTTTCTTTAAAGCCATCACAAATTAACTCTACTTTTTTTCTTTAATCAAATCTTTTCCACCTCTTCATCTGAGTCAAATACATGCTTGTGAGGTTATTGCTTCGTTTTGGGAAAAGGTGGGAGTATATGGGCTAAATGGCAGATGGGATAAGACACCAAAAGTCAAATTTCACAGCTGCCTCTTGAGTGGCTTGCGAGGTGTGAGCCCTAATGTTTTCATAGTGTAGCAAAATTTCCTTCTGTGCTTCCAAGCTCTACTTAATCCTTGTTTCAAACTTTTGAACATTGAAATGAAGTGGTACTAGTTCAAGGAAATCCAGGGAATCCATCTGCCTTCCAAAAGCTGTAACCACTAGTTTTTCTGCTAGAGCCTGGGTTTTTTACCCCCCCACAGGTGAAACTTTTTGATAATATTTAATATACTGGCACTTCATTTCTGGATGATGAGTTCATATCACAATCCTGTGAAGAAATACCTCACTTTCTTAGCATAAATAAGAATTGCTAGCAAATATCAATTCTTGAAGATTTTATTTCTGCTCTTATCAATATGAAGCCTGATAGCAATTTCCCTTTCTTAGCTCATGAACCTTTCTCATGTGAAACGCATCAGTTGCTACCATGGATTATTACTTTGTTCTTGATCACGCAAATCAGCTTTGTGCTTGACTATTATTTTGGGGGGGGGCTGTTTGGCTCACAGTATTTCATCAACATAGTTACGCTATGCTGTGTCTCTACATTTCTTTTTCTTCTGGGACCATCCACTCAGTTTGAAAGAAAAAAAATCCCTTCTTTTATTTGACTTCTTTCTGTTTGCCAATGGCTGAAGAGCTTCCAAAAAAGACATCTACTCCATTCTGCTCCCACACCCATTTCAAAGTTTTATGTTTATTGACACTCCCCTCTTCTAAGCTGGGGAGAAAGCTCAAATAGGAGAGGAAGGTAGCAGAGATGCTTGCATTTCTAAGCAGCCTGTTTTTCCATACGTAACCAAATAATTGTATATACATTTTAAGAATTTAAGAATGCAGATATAAAACAATTGTCTGAGCCTTAAATCTTTGTATGAAGGCAGTCTTTTTGAGCTGGAATTCCTACTGCAGCTACACTTACACGTAGTTGCAGACTGTCAGGGAAACTGAGAAAGGGGAAGGGCTCCTTACTCTTATTCATGATTTTAATTCTGCATGCAAATATATCATCTGAATAAAGTTTAAGCAGTAGCCACTATGGCATGGGTGTCAGTCAAACTCACCACGTCATATTGATGTCATGTGACATATCATGACATTTTGCCTTTGTGAAGCTGGGATGGGCATGTCCTGCTCATGACACATCAGGCCCGCGGGCCACCAGTTTCACACTTCTGCATGGAATATCCAATAGCAGATCAAAACTTTAACCTAGATTACAAAATCAATTTGGGGATGGTGGGAGTCCTAGGATGCAAAATACTTGTATTATGCCTCCTGGATGCTTAGTTAAAAAAAACTTGGAAAGAGTAAAAAAAAAAGGTACAGTAGCACCAAAAATTCATGCTTCTAAAGTAGTTTCACTGCCAAACTTGCTTTTGTGATGGAGCCATTGGCACTGGGTTCTCTGCCATAATTCTTTTTTTCATTGATTGGTTGCTATACCTCTTCAGTCTCAGCATATGGGGCGGTTCTTTAATTTTATCCCCAAAATACAGAATATTACTGGCTAATTCAAGTCTCCCCAGCACAAGACCAGTGTCTTAACCACTATATACCATAGGTTCACTATAGGTACACTATAAGCCAAAAACAAACCACATTTAGCATGTTGTGTGAATTTAGCCAACATGTTCTAAAGCTTTTGCCTTTTTGTCTAGAGATTCCCAAAGAATGAAGTAACTACCAACTGATCCTTGGGATAATTTGCCTAACGTAACTATTAATTACAGCTGTATTGCACGATTAATCTAATACATTTTGCCGACTAAGGCAAGGCTGAAAAGCAATAGGTACTTATCACATGTAAACATGAGCATTTTCAAAACTTAAAGATCCTAAATACAAGAATTCAGTTATTTCAAACCCACACCAAAAAATAGCAGGTTTCTAACAAGTTGCAGCTTCCCAAAAGACCAAGAACCTGCTCCTTGAAGTGACACTTCTTTTAATGACCCATGTGAACAATGTTTTTCAAACTGTTCACTGATCATCCTCAAATGATGTATTAAAATCATGTTTGCATATGATAGTGTAACTTACTAGTTCAAAAGATAGTCTGTTGCTTTGTGGCTCAGTATATTGAGACTTTAACTAATTGTATTAATACATTAAGGGGTGATACAATTTATCCATGGATATCTGCTTTCTGACACAAAACAATACAAGTGATATAAATAAGTGTTGGACTTCAGGATAACTTCAAATTTCAAATGCTACTGAAATAGAATGGGGTTTAAGACAGATTTCACGTATTTGCTTAAACCAAAGGCAAGCAGCCTTTTGGTGATTGGAACCATATTTCCTAACCTTATTTAAGAGTTTTAAAGACTATGTAAGCTACAAAATGGAAAAGATGTATCAAATGCAGGGATTTGTTGGATGGATGGAGGATATAATTATTTTGATTCCAATGCAGTATTACCCTATTTCCAATTTGAAGCATTAGGAAATTGTACTATATTTTCAGCAATCATGCTTGGAGGGGTACCAAAAAACCCAAATACACTCCCTAATTTATATGATCCCTGAATCACGAATCATCTATCCTGTGCTGTGCACTAATGGCAGCTGTATTATTCTTGCACCAAATCTATGTTTCCAGGGGCAAGCACATAAAACATGCCTCCTGTAATTAGGTTTTGGAGTGAACAAAACCTATGCAGGGAATAAAGAAGAAATGGGACTGACAGGTTTCTCTCCCAGTCTCCGTTTTCAGGTCTTTTAATAGTCGCGTGACTGGTAGAAATAGGAACTGCAACACCCACCCACCCACCCGTTTCTTAATCTCTTCAGTTGCCTCAAAAAAATGGAGCGACAAGTATGGGAGCGGGAAGAGAAGAAATGGTAATCTTTGCCATTTTCGGCTTAGCAATAGATGTTCAGTGAACCACCGGGCATCAAAACTTCCCGAGAACAACGCTGCTTCTGCAAACAGCGCTGCACGCATGCGCCATATATCCCTACTTACTCGAACCCTTGCGCTTCACTCCCCCTGCCTCTTTTCCTGGCCTGGATTCCTGCGCATGCGTGAATCGACCCTGCTTTCCCCGCGAGTCTCGCGAGAAGCCGGGATTTATTCCTACGTGCTGTGCCGTGCTGCTCATGGCGGCGCTGGAGCGGGGGCGCTGAGCTGTTGGGGTAAGTGAGGTTCTCCGAGAGGAAGACTAATGGCCTTTCTTGTCCTGCGTGGCGGCTTCGTGGAGGACAGACGGGGAGCTTGGAGTGGCTTGGAACGTCTCCTGTCACAGTCCCTGGGACCAACGGTCTAGTGCGGGTGGGACCCCTCCCCCACCCACCGAGAGCCTTCCTATTTGACAGCAAAAGGGAGCGAGAGGGGGGAGAAAAGGAACGTTGCCGAGACAAGCTCGCTCTCTTCACCAACCCCTCGGTTTGCCCTTAGGCAGGGCCGAGACAGAGAGAGAGACGGAAAACCAATGGGCCCAAGGCTCGACATTACTACGCTTCCCAGTGTGCGCGACGCGTTTTGCCTTTTTTTTTCCCCGCAGGGGCCGATGGGGGATTGAGTTTAGGGGTGCGGCGGCAGCGGCGATAAAAAACTCTCCAATTCCCATCGTGATGCCTCTGAAAGATTAGGCTACTAGGCCTGCTGGGGGATGAAGTTCTTGGTATTTTACAGTCTACGGAGCGAAGCCAGCCGTGCAGACTACCTCTCCCAGCATGCAGCGTGCGGACGTGGGGAGGGGAAGGGGCGGTCAATCTTCCTTTGTGTGAGGGGGAGCTGCCGCCATTTTCCTTCTCTCTCTCTCTTCCCCTCCCCCCCCATATCTTGTTCGGGGAGGGGAGCAAATAGTGGACACGCCTCAGATACTTGAGGGAATTATCTCCGGTTGGTGTAGTAGCTACTATGTAGCTAGCAGCGGAGCGTGCATTTCTAGATTCCACTCTTACGTTTTTCAGTAGTAGTATAATTGCTGGAAGCAAGGCTTTTGCACTCTTCCTATTCGGATATAAAGCCTAGTCTTATCGCCCCTCAGTAGCAGGAGCCACCATCTTGCAGCCTAAGGACTGCATGCTGTGGCTGAACGTCTTTGTAAATCTACAGGAGGAAATGGGGTGGTAACTCACGTTTCCCTTATTTTCTTTAATGAAAATGTTGAAACTATTTTTTTTTCAAAGTCTTAGATTCTCATTTGAATACTACTGATACAATTGGACATTGG
This sequence comes from Ahaetulla prasina, assembly GCF_028640845.1. Taxonomy (NCBI): domain Eukaryota; kingdom Metazoa; phylum Chordata; class Lepidosauria; order Squamata; family Colubridae; genus Ahaetulla; species Ahaetulla prasina. Next base: position 186,835,195 of record NC_080541.1, on the reverse strand, counting down.
TCACTTACCGAAATGTGTAATCATTTGTTTTACTCAATTTGTGTCTGAGTGGCTCACGATGCAACAAACAGGATAAAAGCACTATAGTAAGAAACAACATAACGAAAACCAAACTATAAAAAGGGGGAAAAAAGATGACAAACCCAGCAGACGTTCAAATTTAACATCCAGCATTTTAACATTCAGAATAGGGAGCTTCAACTATCTTAATCCAAGGCCTGAGAGAAAACCAAAGCTTTATCCAGAACACCAGCAGGGTGGTAGCCACTGGATTTGGGGGTCTTGGAACCTCATTCCAAGTAGATTTTAATTTTAATTAAAAATTAATTTTAATTTTAGAGCAAATTATTGAGACTTCATTGCCATATACTTTTTTTCAAAAATGCCAAATATATTGCTAAGGACATTTTTTGTAGTCACAGAAAATTATTTTTAATACAAGTTGAAATTTGCTGCCATTTGAAAGAATAGATTTTTCTCCCGTTTTTGTTGAGTTAATTTGAGTTCACTTTGTTTTCAAGCCAGAGCCTCCAATTCCGCTGGTTTTTCCAGTGAGAAAAGAGTCTAATGCCCTGTTTTCAAAGTCATGTAATGTAATTACAGGTCATTCCTATGCAGCTATATTTAAAAGCAAACGCTGAATTCAATGGGCCCTGGTTACACCCTTATTGCACAACACCATGCGTGATTATTCCAATGTAATCCTTACTGAATTCTGTGGGAGTTAACTCCAAATAAGTATAGAATAGTCGTTACAGCATTTTACTTTTGCTGTCTTTAATAAAGTTATATTTAATTCCTAATTATTGTAGGTGAAACAGGCTTTTCTTCATATTAATTCATTTATATAAAGGAAAATTAAACAGTATGTGTTGACTACAAATGAAAAAAATATTTTGAAAAATATTTTAAAGTAATTTAAGCTAAATATATTTGTCATGAAGAATACTATTCCCAGAAAAACGTTTTCATATCAGCAATAAAAGCTACTACTATTTAACTCACTTATGCAGATAGGTTAAAAAAACAATATCCATGTGTCAGAATCAAATAATAAATATTCAGAAGGGGATAAGTCTGAACTTTCTCTTTCCTCTGACTGACTTGTGTTAATCCTTCAAGATCACATGTTGTATTAGAGACCACTGAATTGAATGAAAGCTTGGCAACTGCACTGGGTGTTTACCATCAGGAGGAATATTTATAGCTGCTGAGTTGAAAAGAATTTAAAATAGAGGCTCAAGCTAATTTCACAAAAGCTCTTCTAAGGTTTTGCAGCTTTGATAAAACATTGGATTTGATCATCGGATGTAGAAATTTTTGGAAATAATTTTATTTATATTGTCATATTTCTTTGAGGCAAACCCTGGTGAATTTAGGCATAGATAAACATTTATCTCTTAGTAAATATATAGGGGATTAGGGTTTTGTTTTTTGTATTCAGCAGAAATGATTTTCTGATTCTAGGAATACTTGTATTGAAATAACCACTTACTATAATTTTTCCCAAATAAGTGTGCATATTTAACTTCCTGAAAAAAGCATATTCGAGATTTCATCTTCTACATAGGCTAGGGCCACTAGGCAGATCTTTTTAATGAAACTTCAAAGTTCCTATTCCTCGTTTAAGCAATCTTGATGTAGTGGTTAAGATGCTGGCTTAAAAACCAGGAAACTGAGTTCTAGTCCCATATTAGGCATGGAAGCCCGCTGTGTGACTTTGGGCCAATCACTTTCAACCCAACCCACCTCACAGGGTTGTTGCTATGGGGAAAATAGGAGGTAGGAATATTATGTATGTTTTCCTACCTTGAGTTAGTTAAAAAGAAGTAAAGGTGGGATGAATAAAATATGAAGATGGGTACTTTTCAGTTTGAATTATTGGGATTGTTTTTAAAGCAATTTATACTGGCATTTCTTCAGTAATATATGAAAGCACTTCCAATTGGAAATGTTATCTTCCACCCAAAATAAAATGGACTAAGCAGAGCTGATAGAAAAAGATATAATGTTTTAAAACTGGAGGGTATCATTCCTTTTTCTTCTCTCCTGTTCCCTAGCATTTGTTTCTGGTTACTTCTGTCTCCAGATTATAATCTTAAATATTTTACCTTTTCCTTTGGCTAAATGACTCAGTTGTTCCTTTACAGCATTCTATATTACATGCCCAAAGATTGTTGGATGCTGAGAATACTCCTTCAACATTAAACATAATTGATCCTACCCTGTATCCTGTCTTTTACATACAGTATAAGAAAAAAATACTTGTCTGGAATAGAAAATTTGTAAACAGTTTCTGAAGGACTGCCTCTTTTAAATATTCTTTTTCTGGGACATAGAATTTGAGAATAAAATTATTTGTAACACCATTGCCCCCTGTTTGAATATAGAATCACAGCATAAAGACTATTTTAGGAAAACATTTTAACAGTTAAATGTATTGGTAATAAACTTTATTTAACTATATTAAATACAGGGATTAGGTTAAAAGATACTTGTATTTGGTTGCTACTTAGTTACCTTTTTTTGTAATATTTTATAGTATCTATTATAGCCAACAATAGTACATTGCAGACTGAACATCAGCATTTTCAAGTCATCTTTTTCTTAGAAGAAAATATATTTCTTTTTTAAAGAATTAGGTGTCTCTGGTCTTTCTGTGCAGTTGGAATTTAGAATATGTGAAGGATGCCACCAATAAAGGTCTTTATTTTTCACAAAACTACTATCACCGTACACATTTGAACAGAAGATACCCATTTCATAGAAAGAAAAGCTACGATAGCTGGAAGACCAATAACTTGTCCAGCTACCTAAACATGAAACACATATAAAGTTTTAATTAATTTTATAAGTACAGAAATGTATGCTATTATATGAATTAATTTTGTGAATACAAAAATGTATAAAAATAATTTAAGAAAAATACCAATCTTTTATTGTGATTAAGAAATAATTTATCTAAAAATGACTGAGATAGAAATGAAGCTAAAGTCACAAAACATTTCTAAGAAAGTAATTGAGTTTTGGTTTAAGAATGTAAATATAAGAAAACTAATATGTAAACCATGAGTCCCCCATGACTCTTCGTCTCTCATTCTATATATGCAGCAGCCCTTTGAGGTTGTAGGAAACAGATTCCACAAGGCTAGAGCTAATCTTTATTGGGATGTTCTATTATTAACCGTAATCTTCCAATTCTGACTTTTTTCTCCCCTTACTCTTATAACCAAGTGTCTTAGCGGGAAGCCAGCCTGAGTCTCTTCCTAATACTGGCTTCTTTTTAAGAGCTCAAGGAATACTTCTGCCCCAGCATCCCTTTTTTTGTAAACATTTCTAAATTTTCTCTGAAGACAATCTCAGTAGCTGTTTACAGTATTCAAAATGTATGTCTTGAATTAAATATACAAAACTTGAGGTTTCTTCATTAGTGCTATTACCTAAATTTCCCTAAAAATCCCAAGCCATTCCATGTTACAAGACAAGGGGGTTCAATTTCAATCTTTTCAGAAGTTTCATTTTATACTGATATTTCTAAGGTCTTGATGAACCAACCACAAGGTCCAAAATAAGACATTTTTTAAAAAGAAAATAAATCATAGCCAAATTGTAGATCATAGTTATTCGAGTGCATTATGAACACAGGATTAGGTATCTGCACTTACTGTGATGGTTATAGATACTATATTACTTGACTCTAGAAAATGTTTCAAATTTATAATTACTCTTGTTTTTACCTGCTATGTTGAAAAAATTGACATTTAAATTTCAAATATGAAAATTGTGAGCCATAAATAGTGAAATATTCTGAGTAGTGTGATAGATGAGAATTAGCAAGACATAAGTTAAATTCCAATTCGGTCATGAAACTTAGCATGTGACTTTGGATCAGTCATTTTATATTTGCCTAATCTGTTTGCATGAGTTTAAAATAAGACTTGAGAGAGCAGTATGCTTTTAGTTTCTTGGTGGAAATGTTCTGTAGGAATCAGTAAAATATGTTTTTGTTTAATTGGTTTTGTATTCAGTGCATTAGCAACACTTGTTTTTCATTGAATTTTTGAAGCTTGGTTAAACACTAGTAATGTCTGGAATTTCTTCTCAGAGGTGGGATCATATTTATGGGGTACAGAAATATCTAAAATGTATATCATAATAAATTTGTTTATCCTTTTTCCCCTCCAGTATGAAGTGTAACAGAATAGAATTTACCACCTGAAACTGCTGCTTCAAGTTCAGATCAGGAAAGGAACACATTACATCGTAACAACAAAACAAGACCAAAGAAGAGTAAACTTTACACTGAAGACACAACACTTGATCTGAAACAAGAAGTTTGTGCCTACTCAACAGCTTCAAAAGAGCACGTCCCAACGCTGCTAGTAGTCTTTGTTTTCTTCAGTACTGTGCTGAAATTGTCCAGTGCAGCACCAGTTATTCTTTATTAGCTTGATAGATCACTTGTCTCTTGCTATTTCTTTTTTTTTTTTAACAATAGCAATCTTCAAACTTTGAAACGTGTGCAGAAACGAAGAAACGGCAAATACTACTGAAAGTGCAATATTAGAATATCACTGCGAGGTTGGTCCATGTACTGTGTTGAACAGCAATATATTTATTTCAAATTAAAAGTACCATAAAATGAGTTAAATAATCATTTTGTTTAAATCTTGTCTTTATTGGTCAAAATATCAAAGCAGATCTAACATTTGGCTTGTCTTTAAATTACTGAAATTCTTTAGAACTGCCATTTCGTTCTATTTGTTGAGCTAACCATGGAATGCAGTCTTATTATTGTAACTTTCTTTAAGCTTTCTGCTACTATTTTCCAGTTTCTCGCTTTTGAAATCAGTTTATTCTAATGCTATAAATCTGGATCTCAAACTTTCTCCATATCCTTCTCCCAGTTACTGGTATCGGTCAGTGAGTCTCCATTTCATAAGCTGGTAGGCTAAATGTGAATTTTATGCTGTAAAGATAACTCATTAATAGTAATGAGTTCAATTAGCAACCAGCTTGTGTTCATTTCAGAACCCCTCAAAAAACAAAAACAAAAAAACAACAAAAAAAACCTAATGCTTTCTTAACTAGCACATCAATCCCTTCCTGTCTAATATTCTAGGAAGCTGCCACAATGGCAGCTTTTTTTATGACACTGGATAAGTGACAGATATACATTGACAAGGTTGTCTTGTTTGATTTTGTTATATGCAGCATTATAAAATTAAGTTGAAACAGGCGTAAAAATATGGCAAGCACCTGGAAAGAATTTGTTGAATTTTCCATGCCGTCTTCTCCCCCTACTGCATACGTTAGTGCCAACCTGGGCAATGCATCTCCAGTCGGACTGAATTTATCACCTTATGGCCAATCAGTAAGTTCTTTTGCCATACTAGCAATATTCTTAAGGGTAAAGCCAAATTAGCTCAGATGGTGTGATATAACAACCTTTGAGCAAAAGAAAAAGTGTGGCCAATTTGCAGATAGCAGAAAACACTGCTCATTTTGTGACCTCTGAGCCTTCTTTTAATCATGCCAGAGACATGAGCAGACTAAATATCCTTAGCTTCAGTTTGGAATCATTTCACACTCACTCCTCATTCCCAATCATTCTTTTCATTGGTCATTGTGCCAGGCCTAATTCCTGTTTGAGGGCAATTGGTTACCTCTCCAGCTGTTTAAAAGGCAAAGTTACCCTGGAACATAGATGTCCACATCCTATGCAGATTCAAAATTTGAAAGTATTCAGTTGAAAATAGGCAGTGCCCACACCTGTCAAATTTGCTTATATAAGAATTTTACCTCTTAACAAATATATTTGTTAATTATTTAATCCTTTTGTATCATGGTCCTTTACAAGTACAGAAATTGTGTGCTTCTCCAACAAGCTTTTAAAATTAGCCAGTAATCACTGGGGTGGTGTTTTAATTGATAGCCTTCATCTAAGAGGTGCATTTTGGTTCTTACGTTTGGTGTATCAAAACATTGGAGAGGGAGTTGTATTAACATTTCTGAAGGCTTGCTTTTTATTAAATAATAAAGTATAAGATAGTTATGATCCTGAAGTATATGAGACATCTTTATTAGTACCTTATTTACAAATAATTGAGAACTGTTGAAACTGAACTTTCAGAAGTGGGGAGGGAAATCTTAGCTCAGTGATAGAGCACATGAAAATGCCTTTGTTTAATCTCTTATATCTCCTGGTTAAAAACATATATAGCAGAAAGACTTGGAAAGACCTTTGCTCAGGACCATGGATGCTGCTATCAGTCAAAAGATATAGCACTGGGCTAGATAGATAGTTATGGGCAATGGTCTGACTTGGTGTATGGCAGCTTCATTGTTTTAATACAAAGATTATTCTAGGATATAGGCCTTTGCCTCATTTACTGACCTAAAATTTTTAAATGCATATGTATGTAGAAATGTCTAATATGGATTTTGGCATACAAACAGATGGCCAACAAATGTGTATGATTTAATATTAGTACTATAGTACATTCAATAATATGCAGGCCATAAATAAGTGATACAGCATTGTCACTTGAATTCATCTGTGTACAATTCAATTGATATTTGCTTAATATGTGTATATTTAAGCTGCTGAAGAACTGTGACTTTGTGTTAACTTGCCATTCTTCCTAAGACTAAATTCAATTAACCAAATTTTAAAGTGCTTGTACCTGATATTCAGGTTCGTCTATAATTTGTCCCCTAAATTAAGGATTGAGAAAATAGGAATGGCAGTCTCTCTAGTCATGTGAAAATAGGTTAGTATCTTAATTCTAATTAATAAATTATAACTCTTCAATTATACTGTTTATAACTTATGTCTTTGGGACTTTTATTGAGTTGAAAAATTTCAGCCACAAATGCAACTTGCATAATAAGTAGGTTTATTTTTTAGGGTTTTTTTGTAGCCCAGTAAAATTAATAACAGTTCTCAAATTCAGAGTTATGCTATCCCTTTGAAATAGAAAAGGAGAAAAATAATAGATAATGAGTATATTATCTGCCATAGTACAAGGATATTTGAAGTGGTACAGCTTTTAGCTCAATCCACTGCTTGCATATATTTCTTCCCAATGACACATGTTGGATTTTTGAAAATATAAAAAAACTAGAATATTGTTGGAAAGAAATTACTGACCTAGAAATAGAGCTTGGTCATACATTTAGACTAATTCCAGAACAATAAGGATATCTAAATTGACTGCTTTTGATTTGCAGCTAAGTCTCTTGAAACATGGATTTAATAGTTATTGGATATTGCTAAAGATGTGCTAATTATTGACTAGTTATACTGTGTACTATGTTATCACAGCTGTATGAGATGGAGAACCATTATACTGTGTCATCAGATCCTCTCCCCCCTCCTGCAGCTCCCCCTCCTTCTCATCCTTTACCTTTTTCTTCATCTACTTCATCCGGGTCTAAAAAACCGAAGAGGACCCCCCTTTATCAGAGATCTGTAAGTCAGGGCATCTATTGGCAGACATGCCATCTCAGCATGGGAATCCTTAGCATTTAACTCTTCTCTGCATATGTTCTCACTTCTAACCTCACTGGTATTAAATCTCCTCAACAGGTTAAGGAGTATAATTCATCTATACCAATGGGCAAACTTGCTGAGTTCTCAGATTTTGCTTTCCTGTATCTGTTTTAGAAACTTGATGAAAGCCTGGTTTTCTTATACATACGTTGATTGTATTTTCATTGTATGCATTCAAAGGTGTTAAAAATTATTTTATTGGCTTACAGATGTGAACAAAATGAACAGACTTCTGTCCTAAGCATATGCAAAAATTATTATTGTTTTTCTCCTCTAGATGATGTCAATCATGTCATTCTGGAGGTGGTATGGAGTTTAATCCAGCTCATGCTGTTCTGGATTAAATGGGACCATTTGTCAAATATCAGGTTTTTTTTCCCCCAATTCAGCAGATTAACCTCTACAAAAATCACACCATCTCTGAAATGGCCAAATGGCTTAAATCTGTTTAATTATATTTATATTAGGAAACAATAGGATGGTGCAAAAATTGTAAACACTTAATGACTTCCATTGGAAAAAGTTGCATCTTATGATGCTATTCTTGAATTGTGACATATACATTTGTGGTTTTTAATTTGATTAGTAATTTTATGTATATATGGGGGCTTTCTGTTCTTATTTTTTGACAATAGCATTTCACATCGCCAGCTCCTGCACTATTTGACTAAAAAAATTCTAATATTTGTTTCAACTCTCCAAGGTACACTTAAATCAGAAAGTTCTATGCTTTTGAAGGGATTTACTTTTAAATAATTCTGTTTAGTGGGACTTTTGTATCTGCAGCAGCTGCATACCAGATTAATTCATAACATTGTAAAGACAACCCTCTCCTTTAAAATGAAATACTTTTTAAAAACCTAAACAGTTTGCTCAGTCTCAGTTTAATGAGTAATTGACTATTCATCAAATGTAGATTTCAAAGTTGCTTATGTTTACAATTCTGAATTCTTAATAGCTCCTTATGGTTATAGGAATGTTAGTTTGTTTTCTTAAACAGATACACAGGAAACTGCATAAAATACAGAGGAACAGTATGCATGATTTTGGCATTGCTTTGCCTTGAACTCTGACTTGCATGAGATGGTTACTGTAAATATTTACAGGGAGCTTCTGATACTAACCTCTTTTTGGACTTAATTTAATTTGATAACTAAACAGATTGGAGTTTTTTTGAAAGTGTGACTTAAGAAAAAATAATATAACATGTTGATGAGAACTTAAAATTCCAATCTTTCCTTTATGTTCTTCTGTGGGTTTAAAAATCTCTATGGATGGAAAAGTATTTAAATTCAGTGGACATAGCAATTAGCTTTGAAATTTAATAAACATTAATCTGCTAGCTATGTTCAAAGAATAAATTATGAAAATTGCCATGACACTAATTTGATTTGGAAAATGTCTTAAAATTGTGTTAGTTTTTTTGTGGCTTTGCTTTCTTGGTTACCTCCATTAGCAAAGTCAAATGTTAATTGGTAACTTCAAATCTGTTTTAATATTATGGGTGTAAATGTGAAATAGAATAGCATAGTAACTTTTAGTACAAAGTTATTACTTCAGTGTGGTGTAAAAAAGTGTCACACAAAATCTGTTCAAATTGCTAGAAGCCTACATGCCTCTTTTATAATAAGCATTGGCTATTACATTATATTTATCCTGAATTAACAAATAACAGTATAAAAGAAAAAGAGAATATCCTTAGAGGAACTTACAAATTTATTTTTAATTCCAGATGAGCTTTGATCCAAACCTTCTCCATAACAATGGACACAACGGGTACCCCAATGGTACTTCTGCAGGATTGCGCGAAACTGGGGTTATTGAAAAACTGCTGGCCTCCTATGGATTCATTCAGTGTTCAGAACGGCAAGCTAGACTGTTCTTCCATAGTTCACAGTATAATGGTAATCTACAGGAGCTCAAAGTAGGAGGTAATTAACTAGTAGAGGATTGTTCTTGTATGCGAGAAGGCTAATTTCTTCTAGAGACGTATCTGCTACTGTAAACAGTAGTGGCTGAACCATCAGATAATGAGAAGTAAAATCAAATTCAGTTCAAATGTTAACGGGATCAGATTAATCATGAAATAACTTTTTTCTAAAAAGTTATTCTTCATACTGCATGTTGGAGAGAACATTCTAGAAAGTTTAGTTAGGATTCCTAAGTGAGAAGATGAGAAATGGCAATAATTTTGCATATTAGTATCTTTCACTGTGCACCTTCAAGAAACAGTTATGTATACACTACGATTGTGCAAAGATTCAAAGGATTCAGAGGACAAAGTATAATTCAGAGCAACTTGAAAGCACATTTCTTAGGAACAACTTAAATGTGCCTTGAACTTGTATTCATCTGGGGAGAATAGGGCACGTCATCTACGGTATATTGCAACACAGGTTTTAGCCTTTGATTCTGGATTTTGCACTGTATTAGAATGCATATTATAGGACATGTTGAGAATGGTGAAATTTGAGCTATGTGGTATCTGCTTTTTTTTAAATTATGCAACATTTTTTGGTACACAAGTTAATGTGAAATAAATTCCATGGAATCAGAAAATTAAAACAAATAGAGTATATGTTATTTCAAAATCACATTTGCTTTTCATATTAACTAAGTATAAATGAACCTATGAACCCTTATTTTATTATGTGATTTTAGTTCCTATTAAATATTCAAATTAGAGTAATATTTTATTGTTACATCTTTTTGAAATTGTATGAGCTTTATTGACTTAGAAGTTATCTTGACATGGTTTTACCACTAAATTGAAGCCTATAAATTAATAAATATCATTTGTTTACAGATGATGTTGAATTTGAAGTATCTTCTGACCGGCGAACTGGAAAACCGATTGCAATTAAACTGGTGAAGATAAAAACTGAGACCTTACCTGAAGAACGAATAAATGGACAAGTTAGTGCCTATTCTTAGGGGGGTTTTGTTTTTCTTTTCAATATGCATGCCATTTTCAGCTGCTGTGGTCAAACGAAAAAGGATAGAATTAAATGTAGCATGCCTCTCCTTAGTTGCATTAAAATATTTTTTTCAAATATACTTTTTTTCCTCCTTTTGGTAAGCACATAAAAATTAAGAAATTTACCTAACCAGGAACAATTCTTACAGTTAATAAAAGTACTGTAAGATAAAAGCTTTGCAGCATGGCATACTGTTATGGGTTACCTGTTAAATGCATCCCTGAGTGTGTTATAGAAGTCTGATGCATAATGGTGCCTGTAGAAATAATTAGCAATGGATTTTTTTTTTGACTGGTAGGTTGTGTGTGCTGTTCCTCACAACTTAGAGAGTAAGTCTCCAGCTGCCCCGGGTCAGAGTCCAACAGGGAGTGTATGCTACGAACGTAATGGGGTAAAAATTATGTATTTACTAAAAAATGTTTCACTGATCCTCCAGTGTAGTTTAAACTAAAATACTTACCAGAATAGACCGTTAAATATGTATTTGCTTTACAAAGTTTAAATTGCTTATTAATCTATTGATATATAAATGCATAAAGTTTAGCATACTGGTTATAATTATGAAGTATTTTTAAAATACAGATTAGAATAAAAGGTCAGTTAAAATATTATTAGCAAACAACTTCATTGTTGGAATTTATTTATTATAAAATTATATAATATTGTAAATTTCTGACCACTTCCTAAATTCCTAAATTCACATTTAAACTAACCTGGAGATTATATTTTGTCTCACTTTAAATCTGATAGCAAACTGTTCATGCAATCAAATTATAATTACAGGAAGTCTTCTACTTAACTTACACCCCAGAAGATGTTGAAGGAAATGTTCAATTGGAAACTGGTGACAAAATAAACTTTATTATTGATACAAATAAACAGTAAGTGGATATCTTGTATTGCACTAAATAATTTTTAGCTGGAAGTATCTTTAAAATGTATTTTTACTTGAAACATGGTTAATAAACTTTGAAACATTCTTTTGGGTATAGTACTGTGTATCTGGGAACAGTAATTGATAAAGCACATTTATTGTCTGTTTCAAGGGTAATCTGAGGTAATGTCAATCAAGGTCTATAGTTCTTGTTAGATGCAAACTAAGAATATATTTTTCAAACAAAGTTTTAGCAATATGACATCTAGTTTGTTCTAAGTTTTCCAATCATAGGAAATGACTGGTTTGTTCCAAGGCTCAGTTGTGAGAGAAAGTTTGTGAATCTTCTAGAACTATCTATAATTTTGCAGGATTTTATCTTAAAATGTGATTAGAGCTTCATGTATGCCTTATTTATGACTAAACAGAAGCTGAGTAAAGAAATAGTATCTCAAACTGTGTATTATATTATTTGTATTGAAAATACTGAACCAACATTTGTTGTTAGAAAAGGTATATGAAACCCTAGATAGCATCAGCAACTTAGCCCGCGGGCCAGATGTAACCTGCTCTCCAAAATCATGTAGCCCATAGTCCCAAAAGCAAATATATGCACCCAGCCTATAAGAGAACATTTGTCCATTTGGCTGTTCTTCTAAGCATTCATAATCTCTTTAGGCAGGCATTTGATAATGGTTTCATTAGCTGCCTAAGTGGATGGAACAAGTCCCCTGCCTGGTGCTGGCTAGAGCAAGCCATGAAGATAAGATTGCAGTGGCATGGCTTTGGGCTCCTATGCAGAAGATGATTGCTGATTCCTGCCCGAGGATAACTAACTCTTAATGGAGTAGGTTAAGTTAGAAATTCTAATCAATAAGATGATATTTATGTAGCAGTTTGGTCCTCTCCAATCATTAACATACATGCTCTTTGGCATCATTGAAGTCTGCTGTTCCTGACACAGGTTGCAGTCATCAGAGACTGCTCACCAGGCATATGTCCAGTCAGAAGAGACCTCTCAAGAAAAATGGGGAAAATCAGTGCTCATGAATCTGGAATGGATTACAGAATTATTATCGAACACTTTGTCTTCTATCAGACAGTGGTTAAGCAGTTATTAAAGAAGTGGAAAAAGTGCAATACTGTTATTACCCTTATAGGAGTGACTATCCAAGTCATTATAAGACCAGGGCGTACAGTGCTTTAGAAAAGCACAGAGAATCTCAAGGTAACAGCAAAAGAGTTGCAGGCCATTCAGATATCAAATGTTTATGAATCTTCTATAAGGAAAACATTGAACAAGAGTGGTGTGCGTAAGAATAAACCAAGAAGGAAATAATTTATCTTTAGAAGACACATTACTGTTCATCTCATATTTGCCAGCAATTATCAGGATGATCCTGCTATTTAAGGCTATTTAAACACTGAAACTTTTAACTATTAATGAGAAATATGTTTGGGGGGGGAAATGAAATACAGGTAGTCCTGCTTAACAATTGCCTTGTTTAGCAACTATTGAAAGTTACAAGAAGACTGAAAAAGTAACTTTACAACAGGCCTTGCCCAAAAAACTTTACAGTGTCCCTATGGTCATGTGATCTACATTCAGACCCTTTGCAGTTGACGGGCATTTCCTGTGTTCACATGATCATCTTGTGTGTGCTTCATAGCTGGCTTCCAACAAGCAGAGTCAAAGGAGGAGCTGGCAGAAAAATCACAAGGTGTTATCATGTGATGTCTCAAAGATAGAATTGCTAATTCAAATTGTGCTTGTTAAGCGAGGTCTACCTGTACTGCACTGTAACCAAAGAATTTTATCCTGACTGATAAACGATTTGCAGCATCAAGATTTAGACATTTCTCTGTCCTTGAAGGAACAATATGTTCTGGGTGGCACCAGCAAATTCTACAGGAGAATGTCTGAAGTATCCATCTGCAAAGTACTTGCCTGAGCTGTAGCTTAAACAAATGTGAGTCATGGCACCATAACAGCAATTATAGACACAAAAGCAAATACACAACAAAATGGCTAAAGCAGAAGCAATTTCATATTTTTAGAATGGTTAAGTCAAAGTCCTGACATTAACCCAGTTGAAGTATTGTCATACACCCTGTAGGAAGTAGTTCATAGAAGATAACCCTAAAATATCTGAGTTGAAGTGATATGGCCAAAATGTCTTCAAGACAAATGTGGAATTGATTTAACAGGTACAGCAATAATTTGGTTGAAAACTCTGCTGTTAGTACTGCAAAGTACATTGTATTGTATGTTGCTTGTTTAATCAGGATCTATTAGTGGGATATAGATGAAGTTCAGATCACATCATCTATATCACACAACAGTATTGCAGAATTTTTATTTATTTTAGTTATTTGCTGCCCATCTCATTTAGAAGTGACTGGGCGGCTTACAGCATTAAAAGCATTAAAATCATAAAAGATAAATATTTATAAATAAAAGCGGATTGTGGTTAGTTCTAATGGATTCACAAACTGAGAATAAAACAATATTTGTGCGATCCCCCCGAAACACAAAACAATATTTGTGCTTCCAAAACACAAGCATTTTATTTTAAATTTAGAATGCTTTTCTTAACCATACTATATAAGAGGTAATTTCATAATACATTTATTGATCTTTAAGATAAAGATTTCAATTAACAGCTGGATGTCCTTTTATAAATTATATTATAACGAGGTGTGTTTCTAAAAGTGGATTTTGCATACAAAATTAAATATTCTCTATAGTGGTAAGATACGTGAGTTGTATTCATCTTTATATAATCTTAATTTACTTTTTTCCTAGTACTGGTGCTGTGAGTGCTCGGAATATTATGCTTTTGAAAAAGAAACAAGCTCGATGTCAAGGAGTAGTTTGTGCCATGAAGGTAAGGAATGCTTTACTAAGTTTAGTTATATGTAATAGAATTAAATATGATGATTGTACTTTCAGTATAAAGCCATAGAAATTTGAAGGAAATATTTTTTTTATTTTATCTCTTCGAAAGCTGTAAATCAGGGGTAGGGGTATACCTACCGCCCACTTTTGTATCTCTGTTAGTAGTAAAATTTTCTAACCACACACCTCTCACGCATTGTGGATTGGGTTGGGGGGTGGGGCACCGGCTACCCGCTCTGCTTGTCTGTTATAGCTGGGTGGTGGTGGGGGAGATGCATGAGCTATTCTGGGACGAGGCTCTTTTGTTTGCGGTCGCACTATAGCGCCATTTAGTTTCACTTACCTAACGTGAACTAAATTTATGCGTAGATGATACAAATAGTATATTTTCAGAAATTTAAATTGTCACAGGGAATTTAATGAAAACCTAATGAAAATGTTTTTAAATAATGCTATGAAATTTTTTTAAAAAAGTCAATTAATTTTAAAAAAGGAAAGTGCTTCAGTATCGGACAAAACGCCCACCATGAAAGCTGGAACGCCCACTAGTGGGCGGTAGGGACTAGGTTGACTACCACTGCTGTAAATCCTATGTATTCTTGCTTGGGAATCAGCCATATTGTATCCAAGAAAGCTTCCTTTATGCCTTTTACCATGTACCATATAAAGAGTTACAAAGCAGGGGTTTCATACATGTAGCCCACTGGGTTCTTTTGTGGCAGCCCATGAAGACTCAAAGGGTTTATGGCATTTCCAGATCAGAGATTGCATCAATGCAGTATTTTACTTTTTTCATTGCATACATCATTTTAAATTAATTAGTTAATATTGATTTAATAGTTCTCACATTTGTGCATGTGCATGAATAGATAAAGGTAAAGGTTCTCCTCATACATATGTGCTAGTTATTCCCGACTCTAGGGGTGCTGGTGCTTATCTCCATTTCAAAGCTGAAGAGCCAGCACTGTCAGAAGATGTCTCCGTGGTCATGTGGCCAGCATGACTAAATGCCAAAGGCACATGGATCACTTACCTTCCCACCAAAGGTGGTCCCTATTTTTCTACTTGCATTTTTTACATGCTTTTGAACTGCTAGGTTGGCAGAAGCTGGGACAAGTAACGGGAGCTCACCCTGTTACATGGTACTAAGGATTTGAACCGCTGAACTGCTGACCTTTCAATTGACAAGCTCAGTGTCTTAGCCACTGAGCCACCGTGTCCCTTTTGTGCATGAATATCACCCACTGATTATTGCATTTTATGTAATGTAGCGCCAATGTTCATTGGAGTTTGAGACTCCAATGTTCTGTAGAACATGTACATGTTCTGTAGCTCTGGATCTTTCTAAAACTCGTTTTCTCTTTATTACAGTAACTAATGACTACAGTTGGGACCAGAATTGTCACTAAGTGATGTGGTTGTTAAGTGAATTGTGCCTGATTTTACAATCTTTTTTGCCATAGCCGTTAAGCAAATTTTTAACATAATCCCAGGGACATTGTGACAGTCATATATGCAAGGACTAAACATTACTCATTTTTTTCATCTCTGCCATAACTTTGAATGGTTGTTAAAGAATGGTCATAAGTTGAGGACTACCTGTAGTGCCTAGATCTGTCAAGTAACTTAATGAATGTTTGAAGGCATTTTGGCTAAATAACTGCAATCTTCCCTTAGGAAGCCTTTGGATTCATTGAGAGAGGTGATGTTGTAAAGGAGATATTCTTTCACTATAGTGAATTTAAAGGTGACCTAGAAGCCTTACAGCCTGGTGATGATGTGGAGTTCACAATCAAAGACAGAAATGTAAGAGTAAATTTCATACATTTCAATTATATTAAACTTAATACAATTAAAGATTAAACTTAATACAATTAATTGGTTTTATTTATTTACACACACACACGTGTGACTTATTGCTAGACTATGCTTTGCATGAGGTTTATAATTTTTTTTCAATGATCTCAGTGAGAGCCAGTTAAATATAATGGTTACGCCACCAGGCTAGAAACCAGGAGGCAGAGCAGAGGCTTTGAGTTTTAGTATTGCCTTAGGCATGAAAGCTGACTCTGCCTCTGAATTAATCCCTCTCAGCCCAACTCACTTCACAGGGTTGTTGTAGGGAAAATAGGAGGAAAGAGTATTAGGTATGTTCACCACTTTGAATTATTTATAAAAACAATAAAGGCAGGAAAATAAATAAATAAATAAATGTTCCTTTAATAGGGTAAAGAAGTTGCAACTGATGTAAGACTTTTGCCTCAAGGAACTGTTATTTTTGAAGATATTAGCATTGAACACTTTGAGGGAACTGTAACGAAAGTAATTCCAAAAGTACCCAACAAAAATCAGGTAACAAATGCTTTTTAAATTTTCCCATTTTTATTCAGAATGCTGTAGCTCTAAATGTCTGTCATAAGGGACTGATAAATGTGGTAAAAGTGACCTAGTGAATTATGCTTGCTATTTGGGAAAACATTTTTAAAAACGGAATAATTGAAAATGTAGGTTGAGTACAATCAGCATTATCTAAATTTCTTATGTGTTGTAATTAGAATGACCCATTACCTGGACGCATAAAAGTTGATTTTGTGATTCCTAAAGAACTTCCATTTGGAGACAAAGATACAAAATCAAAGGTGACACTTTTGGAAGGTGACCACGTTAAATTCAACATTTCAACAGATCGGCGTGACAAATTGGAACGAGCCACTAATATTGAAGTTCTTCCCAATACTTTTCAAGTTACTAATGAGGCTAGAGAAATGGTAAGCACTTAAGAAATATGGCAGAATGAAGCTGGAATTGTAATGCATAATACCTTTTAGTTATGTGGGTTTGTATTACTAGGATTGTATCATGGTGCCAAATTTCTTATAGTGATGAATGTAGTGATGGGTCAGCACCTTATCAGTTCAGAGTGCTTTTACTTTTAGGGAAATATCTTAGGAGGCAATGCTGTGCACTTAAGCAGAAGTTATAGAAAATTGAAGCATGGAGTTTATAAGTACCAATAAAGGAGAGTAGCTCATGGTTGAAATGAGGAGTCCATGTTGCTCTCTGAGCTTGCTTGTTTTCTTGCAGGCATTTCATTATACAAACTAGGTAACATCATCAGTAGCTGATCAGTAGCACTGATGATGTTACCTAATTTGGGTAATGAAACATCTGCAAGACAACAACCAAGCTCGGAGAGCACCATGGAGTTTATAAGTGTCTAAGTTGCAAATTAAAGCCTTGCTATAAAATTTGTGTTTTTCTTTGCATCCATTTAGAATAATAAGCATTCCATTACATGTCTTTGTCCTTTTTAATCGCTTTTCCTCCCTCCATAATGGTTTTCTGTAAGTGTGAGATGGATGTGTATTTTTTCTTTCTTATTTGCATGGGTGTATTCCTGCCTATTAAGTTCACTAGTCTTAACTGGGTTCTATAGGAGAAGCAGTGAAATTTAAAACAGCTGACCCTATATAGTTAGGGTTGAACATAGTATAAATGTGTGGCTACTGGAGAGTTGATATAGTGCACAGGTTAGGAGATTAGATTCAAATTGAGAAGTCTGCTTTGACACTTTTCTCTACCACATTCTGATTGTTATTAAGCAAAGTCCTTCTAGCTTCAGCTTAGATCTATTGTTGGGATAATAAAACTGGCTTTCATTGCAGGGTTTTTGAAATCATGATATATATAAACAGCACTGGTAAAAATCTTTGTATGCCTAGGGACAGACCTGGGCATTTTATGGTCCATGAGCCATATCTGGTTCTTTTTTGCTGTCACTGTCTGGTCTGTGGCAGTCGAGGATGGGAGGGTGGTGGCAGCCCTCCACAACTGTCCCAGGTTCTCATGTATTCCCTTGGGAAGATTAATTGTCCACCCCTGTCCTAGGGCCTGATCATCCTAATTTGTTCATTATCCTTCTTTCTAGTTAACTGCGTATGCTTCATAACAAAGAGCTAGGGTAGTCACCAATCATTTTTATTTCCTAAGAATGCCTCTAGGCTCCAGAGACATTCTTGGAAATAAATACAGTGTTAGCCGAGATAGCACAGTGGTTAGAGTGCTGTACAGCAGGCTACTTCAGCCGACTGCTAGCTGCAGTTCGGCAGTTCAAATCTCACCTGGTCAAGGTTGACTCAGCTTTCCATCTGTCTGAGATGGGTAAAATGAGGACCCAGATTGTTATTATTATTATTATTATTATTTATTAGATTTCTATACCGCCCTTCTCCCGAAGGACTCAGGGCGGTGTACAGCCAGAATAAAAACCCAAACAATACAATATACAATTAAAACAAAATTAAAAAACTTATTATACAATTGGCCGAAAAACTTTAAAACATTTAAAATTCTAAAAATCCATTGAAATTCATATAAAATTTAGAAATATAAAATATAAATTTAAAATACAACAAAATTTAAGCCAGCCCCGCGCGAATAAATAAATACGTTTTCAATTCGCGGCGAAAGGTCCAAAGGTCAGATATTTGGTGTAAACCAGGGGGAAGTTCGTTCCAGAGGGTAGGAGCCCCCACAGAGAAGGATCTTCCCCTGGGGGCCACCAGCCGACATTGTTTGGTGGACGGCACCCTGAGAAGTCCCTCTCTGTGTGGCGTACGGGTCGGTGGGAGGCATGAGGTAACAGTAGGCGGTCCCGTAAGTACCCAGGCCCTAAGCCATGGAGCGCTTTAAAGATAGTAACCAAAACCTTAAAGTGCACCTGAGAGACCACAGGCAGCCATTGCAGTCTGCGCAGGAGTGGTGTTATATGGGAGCTACGTGGAGCTCCCTCTATCACCCGCGCAGCTGCATTCTGGACTAACTGAAGCCTCCGAGTGCACTTCAAGGGGAGCCCCATGTAGAGAGCATTGCAATAATCCAAGCGCGAGGTGACAAGAGCATGAGTGACTGTGCATAAGGCATCCCGATCAAGGAAGGGGCGCAACTGGCAAAGCAGGCGAACCTGGTGAAAAGCCCTCCTGGAGACGGCCGTCAAATGATCTTCAAACGACAGCCGTTCATCCAGGAGAACACCCAAGTTGCGCACCCTTTCCTTTGGGGCCAATAACTCGCCTCCAACAGTCAGCCGCGGCATATTGACGCATATTGTTGGAGGCAATATGCTCACTCTGTAAACTGCTTAGAGAGGGCTGTAAAAGCACTATGAAGCAGTAAGTAAGTATAACTGCTATTGCTATTGGCGTTAGTCTATTAATAAGAATATTTTTTAATGTTTAAATTAGGAGCTAAATAAGGATACAAAAGATACTCTACAGTATCATAATTAATGTCATAAAGATGCTTCCCCCCCTTTTTTTTTTCCCTTTTCAGGAGGCAACTGTACTTGGGGACATAATAGTGTTCATAGGCCTTAAGCCTAAGCTTGCACAACTAAAAGTACAGGCTTGTTTTTGTCCCAGTTTTTATCCTAGCTGTTTAACTAAATTGTTTCTTTGTTTCACTTTCAGTATGAATTGATATTTTGCCAAACACCTTTATTGCTCCTGTATTAGATATATATCCTCTAAGAATTCTTCATTCTAGTGATAACCGATATATCTTGCTTTTATAGGGTGTGATCGCTGCAATGAGGGATGGCTTTGGTTTCATTAAATGTGTTGATAGAGATGCACGCATGTTCTTTCACTTCAGTGAAATTTTAGATGGTAACCAGCTCCACATTTCAGATGAAGTGGAATTTACTGTTGTTCCTGTAAGTAGAATCATAATTATGTAGAATTTGGGACACTAAATTTAGGAAGCTTAGGAAGCTTTGCTTCTTCGGGTAATAATTTGCTTCTTCCATTCAGGATATGCTGTCTGCTCAAAGAAATCATGCTATAAGGATTAAAAAACTACCGAAGGGTACAGTTTCATTCCACACCCAATCAGATCATCGTTTTATTGGCACTATAGAAAAAGAAGCCACTTCTGTTAAATCCACTAGTCCAAATAAAGGCAAAGAAAAGGTAGCTCTGTTTTATTCCTCCCCTTTTTCAAATCTGTATAATTGCCTTTCAGAAAAGATTTGATTGAGTTTTATCCTCTGTGCATGGAATTATGAATATTTGATGATATTGTCCCCACTATTACCACAAATCCAGGTAGCCTAATGCCTCTTGTTCGTTGTAGCTTTCTGGTATAGTCATAGAAATTATGCTCGTTATAAATGCATATTACATCTAGTGAATGGCTTAATTGGTGGTGGTGAATCTTCAAATCAGATCAGAAGTCTTCCCTCCTTCCAAATTAATAAATAAAATAAGTTTAAGAGCATAGCTTGGGTTGTACTATAAATAAATTACTCTGCAGTATCATAATTAATGTCCCAAAGATGCTTTCTCCCCCCCCCCTTTTTTTTTTTAGGAGGTAACTGGACTTTCTTGTTTTTTCTTTTGAAGACGTTTCACTTCTCATCCAAGAAGCTTCTTCAGCTCTGACCAGATAGTGGGGAATGGAAGCATTTATATTCCTTGAAGACAGCTGGACATTTGCATCCTTTTAGAGGGTCCTTGAAGTACTTGGTGGTTTATCTGTGTCCTCAGGTTCACCTGAGTGCTCCTGGTTCCTACTCTGGTGACCCTGAGGACACAGATAAACCTGTTTCAAGGACCCTCTAAAAGGATGCAAATGTCCAGCTGTCTGCAAGGAAGATAAACTGACTAGTTTAGAATTCTATACATAAAAATGTTTCAGTTCATCATTTGGAATAAGATTTTGTTTTCATTGCAATTGTTTATATAATGCTTTTGTTTTAATTTAGTAAGGTTCTATTTATCAAAGAAAACTAGTAACCTATTTTTCAGAAGCAGACTTTTTGAATGACCTGGATGATTAATTAAATGTACAATACATTTTCAATGTTAATGTATTCTTGTTAGCAGTAAAGATACTATACTTGTTACAAAATGAAGATCATATAAAATTGCATTTTTTGTCTTGGCACTGAATAGTTACGCCATTAAACCACATTTGTGTTATTAGACTCTGGCCAAGTGGATAAATTGAAGAACAATACTTCTGACATTCTTGCTTCTCTTTTTAGGAACCTGAAGAGGGAATAATTGCTTATGATGATTGTGGTGAAAAGCTAACTATTCCCTATCAGGCTAAAGATGTGGAAGGATCTACTACTCCTCAGATAGGAGATAAGGTGATATATTAATAAGTAATTATTGGAATATTTTCTTGTAATTTGTTCTTTACAACTATTGCTAATGACTAATCAAGGCTATTTTAGTTATATATATTTAAAATATTGGCAATCCTATCTTTCTTATGATTTTCACATAATAGTTGAAATTATAAGACAGAGGCCCATCTATAAGTGTATATTAATTGTATAAAATGTGTATAAAAATTAGATTTTACTAATATCTTCAAATTATATGAGACTCTTTAATAAAAAATTAAATTGTAAACATTGATCAGTATAAAAACACTTGTTTTGATAGCATTAAAGTAAGACAAGTAGCCTCCTTTAACTTTTCCTTGTTGATACTTTAATGATAAAATAAAAAGAAAGGTTAAGTGTGGGAATAGTCAGGAAAGATCTAATAGGAACATATGCCATTTTATTTAGAAGGCAGAAAATATATAGAGATAAATTACTCCTAAAGTACAGGTAGCCTGTCTTACCCTTCCAGAAAGCATTATTATTTTTAATAGGTACATTTTTTTGTACAGGTTGAATTTACAGTCTCTGAAGTAAAAAGAACTGGGTTGCAAACAGCTACTTCTGTTCGACTGCTTGGTAGAAACTATAGTTCAAAAAGACTTTTGGGATATGTTGCAACTCTTAAAGATAACTTTGGATTTATTGAAACAGCCAATCACGATAAGGAGATCTTCTTCCATTACAGGCAAGTGATACTAGTAAAGACTGACTACATTATGTGAAAATGGAGTCTTTGTGGCATCTCTTACATAACCACAAAGAATCTCTTTATAAGACTATTGTTTTTTTTCAAAAACTACAATATTTCTTTTGAAAAATATATATCACTTGAAAGGAAAATGCACATTTTAAGAAAACAATGCAGTAGGATTTGATGACAAAACTTTTGCCAGTTATATATAGGATGAATATTTAACATAATGCCTGTTGATTTATACTCATTGGGTTATTCATTGGATTATCCACAAATTTAGCCACAGATGATGTATCCAAAATTGTTGCTGCTTTATGCAGTAGTTTGTCTGTTCCTTTTTTAATTAAAATTCAAGGTGCTGGTTGCCACCTTTAAAGCCCCTCATGGCTTGGGACCAGGTTATCTGAGGGACGATTCCTGCCAGTCACATCTACCCAACCCACCAGAGTGGGGAGGCAAAGAATATTGTGGGTCCCATTCTCTAGGCAGAGGTCTCCAACCTTGGCAATTTTAAGCCTGGGAGTTGAAGTCCACAAGGCTTAAAGTTGCCAAAGTTGGATATCTCTGCTCTAGGGCAGGGGTTCCCAACTTTTTTTATACCTTGCACCCCTAGAACGCTTCTGATGTATTCTCGCATCCCTTACAAAAGTAAATACCTGTTTTGAATTATGCATATACACTATAATTTTTAAACTTCTAAACCCAAGTTTTCGCACCCCTGGTTGGGAACCCCTGCCCTAGGGAGATACACCTGGTGGGACCCAGAAGAAGGGCCTTCTCCATGGTGGCTCCCTCTCTCTGGAACATCTTTCCCCCAGAGATTAGAATGGCCCCCACACTAATACTCTTTCAGAAGGCGCTTAGGACCTGATTCTGCCAGCGGCCTAGGGAACGCAAAATGGGAAGGAGCCCATTAAATGGCTTGTCAGGGCAGGCGGTTGTGGGTTATTTTATTATTTTATTAATTTATTATATGATTCTCTTTTATTAGTTTTATTGTTTTTTATATGAGGCTTTTAAGCCTCTTTGAGTTGCCATGTGTGAATAGGCAGCAATATAATTTTCCTAAATTAAATTAAAATAAATAAAATAAAAAAACAACCCTCTATTTTGTTTTTCCTAATGCTAATATTGGATTAGAATATTGATTCAAAATAACTGCATATGTGCATTCTGCTGTGAAAAAGAAGCTTAAAACCAGGAGGTAATATTTGTGTCTGATTTCATCCCATATTAGGATTTTTCAAGTGTATATAACAGTTTAACATTGATGCGGCTGAGTCCTAATATAGACAAAAATCAGTTAGATACTCTTTCCTGGTAGTCTGTAAATTTAAAAAATCACACAGGATGTATATACCATGTAATGTATAGAAATCTGATGAATATCATGTAAAGCCTCATACATGGAGACATGATATTTATTTATTTACTTATTTATTTATCATTTATATATCCACCAATCTCACCAAAGGGTGGCTCTGGGTGGCAAACAACAACAATATAAAAGATATAAAAACTAAATATTGTTAATATATACAAACCCTAAGTGAAGATGGGATAATTGTAAAGAACTCAGCAATGGAGTCAGTCTCTTAATTCCCTGAAATCCTCGGGCCTGATAACATCACCAGATATTGGATCTTCCAGAATGTCAAAAGGGATGGAGTTAATCTAATTTCTGGGGAAACAGTACTCCATAATGTAGGTACTATGGCACAGAAAGCACATCTCAGGACTGACCAAATGCAGGTTCCTAGCTGATGGTACCCGCAGCATGCTTTTTTCTGCCATATCTAATGAGATATAGCCCTGTGTATTTTTTTATCCATATGTCTTTCTCTGAGAGCTTAAGGGAAAGTATGTTGTATATTGTATTATTCTGATAGAAGCTTAATACTAATTCATTGTGTGGAAGTCAGAATAAAAACATGAATTTGTTTTTGCCTCCTCCACTCTCAACAAACTACTCAGTAGCATTAACAAAGAATTTGTTTTTTTCTTGTGAAGCAATAAAAAAACCAAAGTACCAGTATTTTATTTAATAAAATTCCCATTAGTATAGTGAATATAGAGTACTATGTGGTGTGACTGTACGTACCTTTAGATTTGAAGGGATAGATATATTTTGGAATGTGCTCATGTAGCACCTGGCAACTCTTTGAACCAAACACATATTTCCACAGGATCTCGCTGCCTTGTGAAGGGCAGCTGCATAATCCTTAAAAAACATACAGCATTTTGGAGTTGCTGTTAGTTGCTTTATGAGCCTTTTATACTTTTAGGAATTGTTTCCCCTTCAAATCTGAAGCTTCGTAATATCCTAGTATTTGATGTATTAGCTTAGTTGAAGCTGAATTGATTAATGAAAACATTGTAGCAAGAGAAAATAATAAAGAAATTGCTTTCATGTTGAATTTGCATGTGACATGTATAATCATATGAAAAGGTACAACCCATTGATATTTGTGACTTTTTCAACTT
This sequence comes from Ahaetulla prasina, assembly GCF_028640845.1. Lineage (NCBI taxonomy): Eukaryota > Metazoa > Chordata > Lepidosauria > Squamata > Colubridae > Ahaetulla > Ahaetulla prasina. Next base: position 186,810,534 of record NC_080541.1, on the reverse strand, counting down.
ATTTTAACATACAAATACTTGCTCTTCATTTGAACAATATTAACAAAGAAGATATAATATAACTAATTTCTTGAACTCAGAGTTATCCTGAGGTAAGATGAGTGGCCAATAAATAAATACACAATTTACATTTTGTGATCCATTATATAATTTAAATAAACATAAATGCAAATTTCTCACGTGGGAAAAGTAAGTACACGCTAAATTTATCACTACCTCAAATACTTAAAATAAGAATCAGGTGCACCAAATTCTGTGCAGATGATTAGACCAAGTGCAGATGATTAGATCAGTGTTAGGGGATTTGGGAGGGACAACGTAACTTAAAACCTCAGATATTCAGTTAATTTGTTCTTTGTTATTGAAATGTGTGATATAACCATGCCTAGATTGAAAGAACTCTGAAGCCTTCAGAAATAAGGTTATAAATACCTATAAGTCTGGGAAGGGATTTAAACAGTGGTGAAATCCAATTTTTTTTATTACCGGTTCTGTGGGCATGGCTTGGTGGGCGTGGCAGGGGAAGGATACTGCAAAATCTCCATTCCCTCCCCACTCTGGGGCCAGCCAAAGGTGGTATTTGCCGGTTCTTTGAACTGCTCAAAATTTCCGTTATCGGTTCTGTAAACCTGCTGGATTTTACCCCTGCATATAAAGAAATCATCAAATAGTTGGACACCAATCATTCAAATGGAAAAGATTTCAAACAATTGTCAACTTGGCCTGGACATCCCAGAAAGTTCAACCCAAGAGCAGAATGCAAAATGCTGAAAAGAGTCCCTTTTATCACATGACCAATAGCCATTATTTATCCATTATTTATCCATTATTATTATTATTATCCATCATTTAGCCATTATTTATCACATGACCAATAGCCATTATTGCTATCTAAGTGCATGAGTTTACCATTAGAAAGAAGCTGCACAAATCAGATCTGCATGGGTGCTGTGTCAGCAACATCAAGGCAAGAGTAAAGATTTCTATGAAAACCTGGTCCTAGGCAAAGACCAGGGCTTCTGGAATAGTGTGCTTCTGGACTGATGAGGCAAAGAGTTATTTGGCCACTTTTGTTAAAGACAGCACTTCACCAGAAGAACCTGATACAAAATGTAAAGCATGGTGGTGGAAATGTTATGGTTTATGGATACTGCATTAGGTTTATGGTTTATGGATACTGCATTAGGACCCAAGCAGCTCACTATCACAGAATTCACTATGAATTCTTCATAGTATTCAGAGGATACTTGAGGATAATGTGAAACAATCAGTCACAAGATTGAAACTCAACTGAAAGTGGATCTTGTAATATGACAGTGACCCTGAATATTCCAGTAAATCCACCAAGGAATGACTGGGGGGAAAAAGACAAAAGAGGATCTAAATTCCACCAAGATGCTTGGGGGTGATTTAAAATGGGCCGTGCATGCAAGATCCCTTATACATTCCACAGCTGAAAAATTCTGCTTGAAGCAGTGGGAAGAAATTCCTTCCCGTCGATGTGAGAAACTGACAGACATTTATAAGATAAACCACCTTGAGGGGGCAAAATACCAAATATTGCAGTCAAGGGTGTACTTAACTTTTTTCATAAAAAGAAACAGCATTTCTGCTAAATTGAGTTTGCCATTATTTATTCAACATCATGTTTTCATTTTTGTGTTTATGTCATCTTTATTTTGATATACTGTTTTCAATGAAGGTAAAGTATTGATATGTCCATATAGGTTAAAAAAAGAAAAAAAAATATGGGGTATAATTACTTTTTCACATGATTGTATATGGTATATGTTAATATTTTTGAATAAGATACTGGAAATCTTCAAAGAAGAGGTTTTTTAAGGTACGTGTCTCTAAATTCTATTTCTCTAAAATGTAAATTTATGTAGCAGTTAAATATTGATGCTTTCTGGGGGAACCAAAATTTAATGTGGCTGATTTCCACATTATGCTTTATATGTTCAGCTGTTTTGCTGGAGGTAACATTTTAGATCATATTTATGCGTATTGAAGATTTTTGTGTGATTGTTTTCAGTGAATTCTGTGGTGATATCGATAGCTTGGAACTTGGAGACATGGTTGAATACAGCTTATCGAAAGGCAAAGGAAACAAAGTCAGTGCAGAGAAAGTGAACAAGACACATGCAGGTGAAGTTCCCTCTTTTTTTGCTTTTTGTTTTACTTTAATGTTTGTTTAAACAAACATTAGTCCTGGAGGGTTAAGGAGAAAATATACTTAATGACGATTTTATGGATGTCTTTTTCTGAGTGTAACTTTATTACATGCTAGTGACATAGATAATCCAGGAGCAGATAGAATCAATTAAACCATATTAATATTTCTCAATATAGCACTTTACATATTACAGCTCCAATAATCTAAAACAGGATGTAAAAAAATATTTGAATCCTTGTTGGATTTCAAATGCAGTCCTATGTTTTGAGGATGGTATCAAGTAGATGAAATCCAATGCCTAAGTAGATTCTTTACATAGTAAACTATTTTTCTTCTCAGTAGATCTAACCAGGTTCTTTCTGATAACGTTTCATCATGGGTCAAGGTGATGCATAAGAAACCAAAGTTTTAGGTTTTTCTTTCATTCAGATGCATTTGCTATTATATGAGCCTGAAGTAGAGGCAATCAAGCAACATCTTAAAGTCATGGATAGTCAGTCAGATCTGATGTCTCTTCTTAAAGATGTATTTTAAGTAGCTCTTGCACCTTTTCCACACCTGCCAGATACTTAAATTACTGTTCCCAAGCTTGGAGAGCCTAATCCTGACACATATCAGTACACTTATAGCAGCAGTTTTAGAGGGCACTCCATTTGAAACTAGAATATGCCCATGCAGAGAAGGAGTCCCTTGAAGGTTCAGACAACTCTTAATATACTTTGTTTTATAATAGTAGCCACTGTGAGTGAATAACTCATACTTAACAAGATTTCCCAGACATTCTGATCAGTTTTATTTACAATTAGTACTTTCAGACTCAAATGTTTCTATTTGACAAATTTTGACATGTGCTATATAAGATGTGTAGCAGTTTGATTGGCATGCACAATTAATTTCGTAACTAATATTAGTTTTATATATGCAGTGTGTTTTAAAGATTGGTCTTATCTATTATGTGAAGGGAAGCTGCATTTGACATACTACATACTTTGTGTAAATTTTTCAGAGAAGAAATTCTTGAAGGAGAAAAAACAAAATAGCTCCTAGTAAATCTCTTACAAGCTGGAAGTGGCCCTTGGCCTGAAATATGTGTACACAACTCACACAGCCTTAGGCTCCTGTATAGACTTGCTCCTATTTTCCTTGCAAGATTTATCCTTGTCATATTCAAGTCCAATGCAGTCTTTTTGTGTTCTTTCCTTTTGAATACATCTCCTTTTTCTACTTAGTCTTGCTCCTCAGGTCAATCCAGAGTGGTTTTATCAAAGCCAAACAGGTCTATTTTCTATAATCTTCCTTGTCTACCTCTTGGTTTAGGATGGATTATATAAGAAGACCTGTCTTTGTAGCTAATAGATATAGGATAATCTTACTTTGTCATATATTTCCAATAAGTCAGTAATACATTCTATTAACTTTTCTCCCCTTCTCCAATAATCATATCCTGTTCCCCCTTTAATTGCTATATGTTTAAAATTGTTGCAGAAATCCTATTACCCCTTTTCCCTTTTATTTTGGTTTTCTATCAGATCAGCCGCTTAAATATTTTTGTCACTTTTTCCAGCCGCAGTAACTTCAGTATCAAAGAGGCAATATTCTTCTTTCTAGAAACGAGGAAATGTCTGTCTGTCTGCTGCTACTTTTTCTTTTTTTCTTTTTGGACTGACATTAAAAAAAAGAAAACTTGCAAATTTATGATTATTAAGAGCTGCGGTGGTGCAGTGGTTAGAATGCAGTACTGCAGGCTACTTCTGCTGGCTGCCAGCTGCCTGCAGTTTAGCAGTTTGAATCTCATTAGGTTCAAGGTTGACTGCCTTCCATTCTTCGAAGGTCGGTAAAATGAGGACCCAGATTGTTGGAGCAATAGGCTGATTCTGTAAACCGCTTAGAAAGGGCTGTGAAGTTGTATATAAGTCTAAGTGCTATTGCTGTTATTAGGAGGATGAAGATTTCTGGATGAAATGGTTAACTATACCTTTCCCAGCTATTCTAGCTGCAGACTTCTGATTTTCCATCACAGTAAGCTAGACACCAACTCGCTTGGAGATTGGGAGGAACCTCTTTGCTTAGGATATATTCAGATAGATAGATAGATAGATAGATAGATAGATAGATAGATAGATAGATAGATAGATAGATAGATAGATAGTGTGTGTTTGTATATCTGTATATGAGAAAATGAAAACTAGAGATGTATTGCATTTCAGATCCAAAGTTAAAAGTTGCTTTGAAACAGTATGTACGTCATACCTGTTCTCTGCAGTAACTATATCTATGCAATTTAGTAAAAGTTAGTATGTTTTACTATAGTATGTCCTGTATCTTCCCTGAATTATTCAACTTTTTGGTATAACCCAAGGCTCTGGTATTGTAACAAAATTGAGTGTTTTTATCCCTTGAATTAAAAAGCAGTTTCTTCATAGTGAATTCTCTGTAGCGTAATATATTTGGTTATCAACCACAACTCGTTTTAGTGATTATATACATACATAGTATACAAGCCGGTCAGCCAGTCAATTTTTGTTGCAATAGAAAATCAAACAAACAAAAGCAGGCCCTACTCTTGAAGGAAAGTACTAATAAGCACATTCAACATAGATTTCAGTGGTTTTCTGAGTTACTTCATTATGTTAGTAAGTTAAAACAATATAGTTTTTGCAAATTATGCACATTGTTTTGCCAAACTTGGTAATTTTAATGCAGTAAATGGCATTATTGATCTTTTATTGCAGTAAATGGCATCACAGATGAAGCTGACCCAACTTGTTACACGGGTAAAGTTATTCGCCCTCTCAGGAGTGTAGATCCTGCCCAAACGGAATACCAAGGAATGATTGAAGTCATGGAGGATGGTAAGTAATACGTATCGTCACTGTACTTTTAATATGTTATTCTTGGTATGTATTAGGTAACTCTTTTAGTCTAGAATTCATTAGCTGTAATAGGATTTGCATGCTCTTCTGTAACAGTATAAATTCATAGAACAGTATTTATTTAGAATACAGGTGGTTCTCAACTTATAACAGTTCGTTTAGTGACCAAATTTACAACAGCTCTGAAAAGCGACATCACTTTTTCACACTTACAGCTGTTGCAGCATCTTCATGATCACATGATCAAAATTCAAAATTGCTTGGCAACTGACTTGTATTAATGACGGTTTCACTGTCCTGGGGTCGTATGATCCACCTTTTGCAACTTTCTGAAATGCAAAGTCAATGGGGAACCCAGATTCACTTAATAACTGTGTTACTAACTTAACAACTGCAGTGAATGACTTAACAACTGTAGCAAGAAAGGATGTAAAATGGAGCAAAATTCACTGAAAAATGTCTCACTTAGCAACAGAAATTTTGGGATCAATTGTGGTTGCAAATTGAGGATTCTCTGTATTAGCTACTTTTTTTAAAATGAAAGAACATTTCTGGTGTTGTGTGTTTTTCTAGGAGAAATGAAAGGTGAGGTCTATCCTTTTGGAATTGTTGGCATGGCGAATAAAGGGGACTGTCTGCAGAAAGGAGAGACCGTAAAATTCCAGCTTTGTGTCTTCGGTCAGAATGGACAAACAATGGCTTGCAACATAACAGCTTTCCGTAGAGCCACTGTAGAATGTGTGAAAGATCAGGTAAGAAGATAATTCTTTATGCATAGCTTGTGTTGCTTGTATATTAAAAAAATAAATTTCCAATTCGATGCATATATTCCAAAGAGAATATATGTAGCTCAGCATTGAACTATGGAGAGTCCTTGGTATTCTTTGAGCTTGATTGTTTGCTTGCAGATATTTCATTATCCAACTAGGTAACCTCAGTGCTAGTTGGTGTGGGTTTTGCTCCTTATAATTAAATTAAAGCCAAACATTATTCAAAAGTTACTTGTTTAAACGAATTATTTTTTTAGATATATTAGCCCTTGCTGAGGCCAGTGTTACCTAGCATATTTTGTGCTATCTGCTAGTAGTCATTTTAATTTTTAAAAATACTTATAGCTTACTTTGGCATCTAATTACCACAATTAGATGACATTGTCAGATGTATTTTCTCCTTTTATGAGGCTACTACTTGCCAAATTTTAGACAGGTACTTTAATATGAAAGTGGAATGCACCTTTTTATCTTCATCGTTAGTCTGAAAAGGGATATTCCCTCCTCCTTTTTTGCACAAGCACCATGAAGAAAGCAGATACCGTAAAGCATTGGTTCCCAACCTTTTTTTGGCCATGCCCCATCTAAGCCTCTCTAAAATCCTGATGCCCCCCTGACATATAATTCTTACTATTCAAAAAGTGAACTCCTACTCATGTGAAGAAAGCCTAAAAGGCCATTAACTTGGTTTAAACAAGGTTCCAAAGAACATGGCATCCATGAAAGAGAAAAATAAAAGAACGAAAGACAGTAGAAGTATGAGGAACTTAAAAAATAATAGTATGAAAAAACAGCAAATAACATTTCAAAACATACAATAGAGAACTAAAATGAATAAATATAAAATTATTTTAATGAAAGCTTTTTCTGTAATACTTTGATCATATTAATTACTATACATGTTAAAATAAAGGCACCTAACAAATTCAAAATACAATTTGAGCTCACCTAAAGATCATATTTGCAACGCAATCCTATTCATGTCTATTCAGAAGTAACTACCATTGTCTTCAATGGGGCTTACTCCTGGGAAAATGTAGGATTGCAGCTTTAATCTACTTAAGTTAGTGAGATCCTTGTACTTGATGCCTGCTTCAGAGAGATTTTATATTAGGCTCCAATTTTGTCAGCTTCATTCTCAAGTCTCCTTGTTCAGTGATATCCAGTCGATTTCTTCATTAGCAAATCATTTACAGCACTAAAGCCACATTCAGCTAAATATGAAGATGGGAATGGTAACAGCAATTTTCTTGCAAAGTAGGTTGAAATTGAGTATTTCTGTCTCATCACAAAGCCATGCCAGAAAGAGGGAAATTTAAAAACATTCTTAACTTATTTTTTTTTATTGAAAAGGTTTTACAACAACAATTAAATTTTTCCCCTCCCCCTCCTTCCCCCCTCCCTCCAAAAACCCCCTCCCCCCCGACTTCCCGGAGCAAACACAAGGTATAGCTCAATAAACAAACAGTCATACATTAAATTTTTAAAATCTAACACAATTATAATCCTTCTCTCTCACATAACCTGACTTCTTCCATTAAAATCAAAAACAACGTCCTTCATTCAAAGGCAATCTGAAATTTCTTAATCTGATATCTATTTTGAATATAATCAATCCAATTCTTCCATTCATTTAGATATTTTTCTTGAGTACTGTCTTTCAAGAAGGCTGAGATTTTAGCCATCTCAGCCAAATTGGAAACTTTCAATATCCATTCTTCTATTGTGGGTAATTCTTTTTTCTTCCAATATTGTCCAATCAACAGTCTTGCTGCTGTTATTAAGTTCAAAATCAATTTAGTCTCAATCACTGTACAGTCTGTTGTTATTCCCAAAAGGAAAAATTGTGGTAGGAACTTTATCTTCTTCTTCAGAACATTCTGCATAATCCACCAAATTCTTATCCAGAAAGACTTAATTTTCTTACAAGTCCACCATACATGAAAATATGTAGCATCATCACAATTACATCTCCAACATTTCGCTTGCATATCTGGATACATACATGATAATTTCTTAGGATCTAAATGTCATCTATAAAACATCTTATAAAATTTTTCCCTTAAATTCTGCGCTTGCGCAAATTTAACATTTCTAACCCAAATTTTTTCCCATGTTTCCAACATTATTGGTTCCTGAATATTCTGTGCCCATTTTATCATACAATCCTTTATTAAATCTCTTTCAGAATCTATTTCTATCAACACATTATACAATCTCTTTATATGCCCCTGGGTTTGATTTCTAATTTGTTTAACCAAATTTTCTTCATTTTGAATAACACCACTTTTCTATTCTTAACTTAATTTATGATAGTAAGATTGTCATGAACGAAAGGGGGGTTGTAGCCTATGACCCTCCTACTCGCTCACTCTGTTTGAACCTGCAGCTTTCTTACTTGAACCTGGGTCCTGGTTCTGTATCCTCACTGCTGGGCTTCCCCTAGCAGCCATCCATTCTCCCCACAGAGCAGCTCTCCCTGCAACCACGCAGCAGCAAAGCCCACAGGAAAGAGAGAGAGAGAGAGAGAGACTGCCAGTACCATGATCCTGAATGGAAACACATCTGATTGGCTGGCAGTTGCTTCCTCTTCCCCCCAGCTGGGATATCCTTTTCAGAACAGGCCCTAGGAAATGCACTTTAACAAAGACAATAATAGGTAAATGAAACACGGCTGTTTCATCACAAGTATATAAGAGTAATTAGCGGGGTTTCACAAATTCAGTTAATAGCTCATTTTTTAATTGCCCCCATTAAAAATTAAATTACCCTCCTTTGGGGTGTGGACCCCACGTTGGGAACTACTGCCGTAGAGTCATATGCCTTGGCCCATAGCCTGCCAGATTAGAGCACGGTAATTGGAAGGACTATGATTCACTTAACTGGACTGCAAATCTTCAGTGATTCATTTAACAACTGTGGCAAAAAAAGTTGTAAAATGGGGCAAAACTCTCTTAACTACTGCCTTAAGTTAAGAGCACTGCCTTTAATAAGAACTTTGAATTGATTTGTTCTATGATCCTTTTTTTTTTCCTTTTCCCCTTTTTTGGTTGTTCATGGTATTTTGAAAAGATTTCTGTGACCCCAAAGTTCAAACTAGGAAACCAATTTGCTTCTTCAAAATCCAACATTTATTTCAAAAGAGTATCGAAGGAAAACCATTACTCGTGTGATTCTGAACTTTTCCATGTATATTTAAGGCATAATCTGGTATCTGAGTGTTTTCCAAGGCTCCATTTCTACTTCATCAAATACTGTGGAACATTTCATGAGTACTGATTCCTTTACTGTTGATAGTTGATTCTAAAAAGCAGACACTATTTAACTCTTCCGTATTAATGCTGTCATTTGCATTTTTAGTTATCAGAATAGTGTAGTCAACTTAGTGCAGATTATTGATGTTTCTTCCTGCAGTTTTAAAGTCATACTTCTCTTCCTCCAATCCAGCTTCCCTCAGTATATTTTCAGGAATTAGATTGAATAAATATAGAGTATATAACCTAGCTTCACTCTTGTGCTGATGTATGCATAATATTGCATTCAAATTGTTGCTTTCTGTCCTGTATATAGATTTTGCATAAAGACAATGAATAATCCAGGATTCAATTTTTTTCTTTTTTTCCAGATAGTAATTTTATTAAAGATTGCAATTACAGCAATAAAAAATAATGCAAACTAAAGAAAGAAAGAAAAAGGTATAGAAAAGAAGAAAATAGAATATAGTAATGAAAAATAATTTTAATGTAACAAAGAAACAATTTCCCCTTTATCACAAGCATAAACAATTTTAGTAATTAACTCTTGTGGTTTACTCACAAGAAGCAGTTGCCTGGATCAATTGTGGGTAGTAATTCAAGTTATTATCAGAGAGCTGGACTGCTTGTTGCTCCTCCATTGTGCTGTTAATCGGCTCTGATTTTCACAGAGCCATCTTCAATATGCCATTTTTCTCCCAGAGTCCTAAAGACATTCACAACCAGTCATGCTCAATACAAACAAATACCTTTTTTTTAATCAATAAAGCACATATTGATTGGGGGGGTGTTCTTGGGGTATAGATTGTACATCAGCAATTAATGTCTCCCATTGCTAAGGTGTTTCTAAAACCATCTTGACCATCTAGCATATATCCCTTTCCATGTAGGCCCTAGGGCTCTAAATCTTTATTGGGTGATTCTAAGTAGTATTTTGTTAGCATGTTACATTAAGAATGTTGTACAACCTTTGAACACTTGTTAAGTCTCCTTTTTCTGATTTGGTATGTAGACCAACTTTCTCCAATGTGTTAGTCACCATGTTCTCCAGATTTGTTGGCATAATTTGGTTAGAAACGAATTATTCTTCTGTTGCTTTCCACATTTCTATAAATAATACTTTAATAATAGTATCAATAAAGCATCTCTTCATCAACCCAAACTATACTGTTGGATTTAAGAAACCTGTAACTAGGAAAATATGGTTTTATGTGTATGCAGAATGTTCTGTGTATGAAATGCGGTTTTTTTAGAGCACATGTTGGAACTGAACCACAGGTTCATTGGTGAAATGAGACTGTTATGTTGTGGGCTCAGATCCAAGTATGGTATTATGGCAAAAACTGGCTTAAAGGTGTGAGAAAAGCAAAGGTCATCAAATAATGAGGGAGGGAAAGGGAAGGTGCTGGTGGGTATTTCAGATTGATGTCATGCTGGTAGATACTTCATGCTGGGGAGATTGCTATGGTAGTAGCTGAGGAGAAGCACAAAAGGAGAGAAGAAAAATCATTTGGAAGATTGGGAATTAGGTTGGCCAGTCAGATTTGTTGTGCTGGAAACTAGAGAAGGAATTGGAGTAGCATACACCAGCTGTGTCCGAGTTGTCCTATAAAATCCATTTGGGACCCTTGTAGTTTAGAACCTCTAGGATAAGATAATTTGTTCTAAATGTGTTTTAATACAAGATTTCACTTGAATGATCTCCAGTTTCTGGAACATATCACCTAGAAACCTAAAAATTACTTCTATGATATTCACTTTAACGTTATTCTGAATATATAGAAGTGTGGAAAAATTTTAGAGGTCTTGTATTTGGCTTTGAACTAAATAAAGTAGCTAGATTTAAAATTTTTAATTTGGGTGGAAGTATGAAATTGTTATGATAGGAAGCCCTTTACTAAATGTCTTACTAAATTTACTAAATGTGTGGTGACAGGAAAACAAAATCGGCAATCTGATGGGTATGGAAAACATCTGTAGAAAACATTGCTTAATTGTTCAATTAACAAGATAATTTCCTTTCTTCCTTTCCTCTTTCAGTTTGGTTTCATAAACTATGAAGTGGGTGACAGCAAAAAACTCTTTTTTCATGTGAAAGAAGTTCAGGATGGAGTGGAATTGCAGGCTGGTGATGAAGTAGAGTTTTCAGTCATTCTCAATCAACGCACAGGGAAATGCAGTGCCTGTAACGTGTGGCGTGTTAGGTAAGAAACTGCTAATCATTAACAGTATTATTCTTTTCACAGAAATAAATTATGCAATTCTGATCTCGGGAATATTACAAAAACATTTCATTAGCTGTTCATTTCTTGCAGCATTATATCAGTTTGTGTGAATTAATCGGTACCAACATTGGTGCATGTTTTTTTGCTTACAAAAAGTATATTCTGTTTAATTCATTTATTCACTGATAAATAAATATAACTTGAAACCTTCACCGATTGTTATGTTGTTATGTTATTGTTATGTTGTTTCAAGAAAGCATCACTTCTTTTGAAAGCAAATATATAGGAAAGCATCCTGCCTTCTACTTAATTATAAATCTGTTTTGAGAAGTCTGCTAATACAACATTCTTTCAAAATTCCTAGTGCACCCATTGACAAAATTGTTACCTTGCAAAATAGTGTCATAAGTGACCACTCATTAGTTCCCACAGATGCTGTCAGATTTTTCTCCTTGGTATCAAGGCAGAAAGATATACAGAAATAGTTTATAATTCCCCACTTCTCATTACTTCAAATGACCAATTTAGATTACGCAATGTAATCATTTTTCAGTCATCGCTTTATTTATTTATATCAGATAAGCAATTTGTCTCCAGATCGAATTGAACTTTATTTGTGTGTGAATAGAGACACAAGGAATTTGTCTCTGGTACAGAAGCACTTCTAAATGTCATTTTAAATCATGTTTCTGAATTTGAATTTAATTTAGTTTTTTATTTCAGCGGTTCCCCCCCCCCCAAACCTTTATGATGGTGGGGACTGGTTTTGTGGAAGATAATTTTTCCACAGACTAGGATGGGGATGCTTTTGGTTTGGCTTGCTCCCCCGCCTCTCACCTCCAGCTGTGTGGCTAGTTCCTAACAGGCCATGGACCAGTACCAATCCATGGCCTGGAGGAGTTGGGGACCAGTTTTATTTACATTCTCAGCATTTTATTTACATTCTCAGAAATTAATAGCATAACACATTGATTGGAAACTATTTGGTGAGCCTCTTCCTTTTCAATTTGTGCAGAGGTTTATTTTGTTTTGTAAATGTTTTCTAAATATATGAATTATTGTTGTGGTTACTGTATATACCTTCTATGAATTCCCTGTTTTTCCATGTTAATTGTTGATGCGTCATAATCACCTGCAAAACAAGCTTTTTTACATTCATATATCTGAGTAGGTTACTCTTTGTAACTTTTAACTTTAACTTTTCTATTCCTAGTTTTGCCTGCACTTCTCCATACATTTTGTCTGAAATATAATTTTAGTGGCTGAAGTGTAAGAGGAATTCCAGAAATCAGGAGTTAGCAGATTTGATGTTTGGACTTACACTAAGAATGGGAGGGAAAGCTATATAGTACAGCTAGCATTATTATTATGTAACATTTGAACACAACACATTTTCTGATTAGTCTCTTTTTTAAAAATTAATATTTTTTTACGTATTTATTGGTCATTAAGGTTTTAAAAATGAAGGTGGCAGTAGAATTATGCTTATTGCAAAGGTGGTTCTGTTAGAATCACCAGAACAATTTGACATTTCTTTGATTTGCTCTGTACTAGAACTTACATTTGGAATTTTATTGTAGACATAAAATATTCTGATTTTCATTGTATTACTCAACTTAGTAATCATTTTGGATTTTATGGAAGAGGAAACCAAAAGCCATAGTATTTTTATATGTTAGTTCCCCCTCCTCCCATTGATTTGGTTTGTTTCTATTAACAGTGAAGGTGCTAAGGCTGTAGCTGCTCCACGCCCTGACAGACTTGTTAATCGTTTAAAGAGCATTAATTTGGATGATGCCAGTGCTCCTCGTCTAACTGTGATTCGTCAGCCAAGGGGACCGGATAATACAAAGGTACGTTACAGGAAATTTGCCCATATTTCATAATATTGGAATTTCAGCTTTTATGACAGAATGACATTATTTCTGATAGTCATATCATTGGAATGGTATAATGAATATATGAATTTCTTACATTTCCTATTTGAAATGGACCAGGGTATGCATTGTGTAGGAATAGACAACTTAGTATTGAAACATTTTAAACTACAATTCTTATAATCCCTTAATACTAGTTATTTTTCTGGAACAAATTGGTGTTATATAGTAGTCTAAATATTCTTGGCAAAATGATGTCCATCAGGCAATGAAGAATCATATGGGATTGAAAAATGATGTTGGAATAAAGCAGTAAATAAATAAACAGAACAGTTTGTGATGGTTGATTAATAAATGTTGATATAGCACCTTATTGGGCTTTGGTATCAGACAGATTAAATCTAGAATATCCAGAGATTAAACCCATAATGATATGATGATTGCTGTTTGGAAGGGAAGGAGGAAAAAGTCAAGGAAGTATGATCATGAACAGACAGAAGTTACTTAGCATAATTGAATAAAAGTTTTCAGACAAAGGAAGAAATGGTTTTGAGAAAGAATTTGAAGAAAAAGAAGTTGCACCATTTGTTTGAGGGATATGTTTCAGTGTAAGTTTCAGCAAGGGTTAGGATTTAAAATATTTGATTTGTTTTAAAAAACAATATCACAGAAGGTGGTAATTAACATAGTTGTAAGGTATCTTGTTCTTCAAAATAACAAAAGATAGATATAATAGCTAATATTAAGGATATAATCAGGATGTGAGGTTTATTTCTGAGATTCCCTGTTTCCACAATGGGACCTTTGAGACAGGACATGATCTCTGTGTCTCCTTTTCCACATCTGACAGGGAATAGAAACTGTTAAAGAGGACTATCAAAATTCACTTCAGGTGGACAGATTCTTTATGTTCACGGAAAACATTCCATTCCATTTTTTAAAAAAATTTTTTTTTTTTTGCTCGCTCTTGATACTTTTCACATTTCTGGAAATATTTTTTGTGTTAATAATCTGCAGTTATTTATTGTAGTCCCTTTGAGTAACATGTAAGAGTTGTGCAGCTGTGCAGAGTATGTTCAGAACCATCTAGAGCAGGGGTGTCAAACTGGCCGGATGTGTAACGTGTAGGGCACGCCTGTCCCAGCTCTGCAAATGGGAAAAATGTCACATGATGGCAACTTGATGCGGTGAGTTTGACACCCTTGTTCTAAAGCTTTATAGAATTATTTGCAGAGCACTATCTTCTACACCTACCATGTGACTAAGTCTGGTTCCCACCAAACTAATTTTGTTTCTATGTCTATCAAACATTAGTACATTTGAGCTTGAACTCTGATATTTCTTAAATACTGTTTTACTAAATTTTTATTTACGTTTTTTAATGTCACACTTTTTAAAAACAATTCTTGTCAGTCATACATGACTTCCTATCATAAGCCATCTTATCTTAAAACCCCATTTTTGCAAATGTCTGCATTGTAGGAACAGAATCCCCACCAAGTTTCTTCAGTTTATAATAGGTGAATCTATTTCCCAATTTTGTGTTTCACTATTTTGTTTCTCCACAGCTCTGAGAATTTATAAAGCTAAGTGGAAAACTTTTATAAACTTTATCTGAAAAGAACAATTTGATTTCCTCCCTCATATTTGGCATTTGTGTTTCATTTAAAACAGCAAATGTCGATTCTTCATTCCATAAAGGATATACTGTCTGATCATCTTGTTTTCTTTCAATGGAAGATACCTTCCTTTTTTTATAAATCATTGATAAAATGAAAGGCTTGGTATCTCTTATCTTTTTGCACATCTACCAATCCATCTTGGAACGTTTCTAATATTGAAATTCATTGAGCTTGTGGCTACTGTCCCATTTAATTGTTATGGAAGGGAGCATTTTTGGTAGCAATAATATCCACTCATCAAGCTGGAGAACTTTGTCCTATTAAAAATGCTCTCTTCCTTAGATTCCATCGGGCAAATTAGTTCTTCAGTCAGATACCTCTTTCCAAAATTGGTCCCAATTTTTTCAATGCTATACAGTCCACTGTAGCTCCTAACCTGACACAAATTCCTATTTGCAGGTCCTACTTAGGACCTACAAATAAAGTGAAATAATCATTTTATTCTCTTAATATTTATTTTGTACGTTATTTAGAATGGATGGTATGATTATGCAAAGACCAGTATAGATTTCTGACTTTCCATATCCCACTTAAAAGTTAGTTTTTCCCCTGACATTTTTCTAAATGGATACTGGCAACCATCATGCTTTGTTCCAAGTTGGCTAAACAAGAATGTCCCACTTTATGTTGGGCTCTTTATCCAGAATTAAGACTGGTCTTGTACTCCCAGAAAAGTGCAACTTTTGGAATGCTCACCTTTCTCCTGAGTAAGAAGCTGACTACTACTCATATAGGTGTGAATCACATGGCCTGTTCTCTTAATCCTCCCCTCCCCCTTAGTGTCAGATGACCTCAGTATTTCTTTGGGTCCCATGTTAGCCTGTTAGTCTTAGGAATTAAGGTCTGGTGTGAGCTACATTTAACTGGCATGGTATATTGGAAGAGGCTGTTCCTAGCAAAAAGTGCTCTAAGCTCTAGGTTTCAAATAAAGCTCAATACAATCTTTCTGTGTATAATCACAAATGACCATTCAAAGATTTTCAGTTAGAAATATAAGTTACTAGTTCTTTACCAGTACATATTTGCCCTGTATAGACAAATCAGGTTTTAGTCAGGGCTTTGCAATGGTTGGTTTTGGTTTGTTTTTGTTTTTTTTTTGGGGGGGGGGTTAGCTTTGTTTTTAGGAAAGAACTATAATTATTTTTTCCATGGAAGCAGAAATGTATATTTGGGCACTTCAGAGGCTATTAAAAAGGCAATTACTCATGACAATTTTAAGCAAAAAAGAATACACTAAGTAGGATCGGCAAACAGGAATGTGTGGAACATTCTATATTCATTTTTGGTTAATTGTAATAAATATCAGGTCCACAAATGCTTTGAGGCATTTTAAAAGATAGCATAAACACAAATAAGAGCAAAATGGGAAAAATGTAAGCTCAGAAGCAAAATGAATGTATGTGATGCGTATAGCTGTCTTTACTTTCACTGTTATTTCAACATCCAATTTAAACTCATGATTTATTTTGCCTTTTACAGGGATTTGGTACAGAGAGAAAGATTCGTCAAGCTGGTGTTATCGACTAACTGGTCTCAAAGCAACTAATATTGGAATAAGGGTGGGATCTGGTGAAGGGTACTGAATATCCTTGTATTCATCCCTGACAAAATCTAAGGAGCTATTACACCAGTTTTAACACCTTCCTCATGTTATGTTTAAAAATAAATTTATGAAACAGTTTTAAAATATGCACAGTTGCATCCTGGAGAACCTAAGGTGGCGCCTTATATTAACACATTTTAGAAGCTTTTTGAATGGTGCATTTAAAGCAACTGGTAACTGCAAATCTACTTTGCCTCTTTAAGTAAATATTATAGACAGTTCTATTCTGGAAGACCTTATGAAATTCTGCACTGAAAAGAAATATATATATATAGACACAACATGCATATATTTTCCTTAATTCAATTTTGTCAAGGTATTACTATGCCTTAGGTCTCAATTTTGTCCTCTCCAAGGCAGGGAAGGCTGATTTTCTCGTCATTTTTCATCCAGTTTTGAGGCTTATATGGGGATAGATATACTAACCGTATTATATAGAATCCTATATGAGTACTCAAACATTTATTTGATGGCCAAATGTTAGTTTTTTTAATGTCTCATTTAAATTCACATCCATTTAGCAAGCAAAACTATCTCTTAGATTTCATTGAACATATTTTCCAAAGTAAACTACTAGGTTTTTTTTCTAATTAACTGCAATTAGCATGCATAGTGCAGAATTTCATAAGGATAAAGTGTGCCATCAGTGTGGTAACTTAAAGATATTTAAAACAATGCACAATTTGCTGCTTACAACACTGCAGCTTCTAAACCCGGTTTATTTTACTGATTTAAAAATAAATTAAAAATTTGTGCCTGAAGTAAATACATTTTTTTTGCAGCCAACACCCAGTGTACTGTAAAAGAATACTTAGGCTTTCCATAGCTGTATTGAGACTTTCATCAAGGTGAAATAGTTGATGTCTGTGTGCTTTTTTTTTTCTCCCTTCCTTCCAGGCCCCCCCTCTTCCCATCCCTTCCCTCCCTCAGCCACACTTTATCAAGCAAGCAAACTGAATGATTGGTCTAAGTATTACTTTAACCAAAAAGATCAGGAGTTATTTACTTTGAATAGAGGGCAGTACTGTGTTTTTTCCATGTTACCTCTATTCTCAATTTAGGGTTTTTCTTCTCTGGGAGATGAATTATCTTTGTAAAACAAACATTGCTTTCTCCAATTTTTCTGTTAATGGCAAAGAATGGAAATAGAATAAAGTTTTACTGATTTTGAAAATTTGCCTCTGTCTTGTAACTTCTTCATAAACATCTCCTATCCACTTTCCTGCTTGGCCAATTTCTGTGTTTTCAGAAGACATTCTAGATCCTGAATAAAAACAAAATTTCCCCCATTTTTATGATCAGGCAATGTAACTCAAAAAAAACCCTCTTTTTTAAACTTGTAACATTTTCCTCAGATAGCCTTCCTTTTCTCCATTTTGCACACATAAAGATTAACATCTAAAATCCCAACCACATTTGCACATGCACTAGCATCCGATTAACTGAATAGTGGGTCACATTAAACATGTCTTGGTATCAATTTACAATTCGCACTAAACCAAATATGCATTATTTGAACTTCTGACCTATCTATAATCCAGATTTATGGCTTGATAATGTTAGCATTAAATATTGAATACAATAATTCAGTTTGAAGATGATGTTTATCCTGAATCAGAATAATTCTGGATCTGGCCTGAAGTCAATTTATTAGGATTATGCTTCGAATTCGGTTCCAGAAAGATACTTTCAAAGTATCTTTCAAAGGAATTTATTTTATACATCAAATTTAGAAACTGCCCATATCACAGAATGATCCTGGCAATGTACAATTAAAACAATATATATCACTAGGATGCAGCTAAAACAAAAACAGAAAAATTAAAGTTTAAAAGGTGAGGGGAAGACCTTCAAAGTGCTGACTCCAAGGTTGTGTGCTTCTCTGAGAAACCCAAGTGAGTTGGCAGAGTCAAGTCTTCAGATATTTCCAAAAGGCCAGGAGAATAGGCCCACGTCACCTCTTGGAGAAAATTCCAAAGGGCAGGGGAGAAAGCAGAATAGTTTCTTTTCCTGGACCCTACCAGTTCAAAGTCTTTAACTGAAAGAGTCTGTACCATACCCTCTCTGCCTAACCAGCTGAGACAGGCCAATGTAATAGGGAGAAGACAGTTCTGCCCGTAACCCATAAATATATATACAAAAGACAGTTCTGCCGGTAAACCATAAACTATATATATATACACAAAATATACACTCTTTGAGTTCTACGGTTTTATGTATCAGGACATAGTAAAAATCATCTGGGGCTTAGCAATTCTTAATAGGTAAATACAACCTCAGATGAAAAACAACACTTGACATATTACACCATGTCATTTATTTTACATCATAAAATCCATCAAGCATTTGGTGAAAATCATGCAGATTTTCAGTCAATATAATTAGTCCTTGTCTTACAACCATAATTGGCCCCCAAATTTCTGCTGGTAAGCAAGGCATTTGTTAAATGAATTTTGTCTGTTTTGCGACCTTTTTTGCCACAGTTGTTGGGTGAATCACTACAGTTGTTAGTAACATAGGTGTTAAATGAGCCTGGCTTCCCCATTGACTTGCTTGTCAGAAGGTCACGAAAGGTGGTCATATGATCCCTGCAACCATCATAAATACATACTGGCTGCTAAGCATCTGAATTTTGATCACGTGACCATGCTGCAACGGTCGTGTGAAAAACGGTCATAAGTCACTTTTTTCAGTGCTGTTGTAACTTTGAATGATTACTAAACCAACTGTTGTAAATCAAGGACTATTTGTACAGCACCGTCTATGTGTGAAAGTACATGCACATTTACATCTCCAACACATCTCTAATCTCAGTACAAGCATTTGTTACATATTAACTGATACATATATTAAAAGTAGTCCTTGGTTAACAACAGTTAATTGGAACCTCAAATTCTGTCAAGCAATGCAGTAATAAAACATGATGTCATGCGACCACACTGATTCCAGCAATTCTGGTAGTTCCAGTTGCTGACATTGACACATGGTTCTTAGTTGCAATATCACACAATCACCATTTGCAACCTCTTGCCAGCTTCCCTGTTGACCTTGTCAGAAACAGGCAAGTGAGGGTTGCAAATGGTGATCACATACCTGGAATGCTGCAATGTAATTGCAAGCAGGTTGCCAAGTACCTGGATCATGAACGTGCAACTGCAAGGATCCTGCGATGGTGGCAAGCATGAGGAACAATCATAAGTCTCATTCAGCACTACTTTAACTTCTTGCAAAATAAGTGGTCCTTGCACAAGGACTATCTGTACATAACCAACAACACACACCTTTGTCTTCCCTATTCACTGCTGAATTTCACAAAATGTTCCAAAATTCAAACCTAGTTAGTGTTATACACTGAGTCACACATTTCTCCATTACCTAAAGGAGAAAAAGCCCCTAAACTGCATACCACATGAAATAAAGCATCATTTGTCTTCCCAAATATTGATCATTGTCCTCTTGTCTCCTTTCAATGTAACTTATATTACAAACAAATCCAGCTATTATATATATCCTAATTGTGATGGAATGTAGTAGTATGGATACTACAAGACTAAGAGGGGGAAGGGCATGCAGTCCAGAGGAATAAGACGGCTCAGTCCATATATTTGGTGTGAAAGAGGATAAAGATGTAATAGTTCTCAGATATGCCTGATGTAAATAATGGAGTACTGCAGTTTGGTAAGATAATGTCTATAGGTGTGGAACAATGAAGGAATTGCTTGGAACAATCATGTCTTTCTTGGTTTGGGGCCCCGATACCATCTTTCTTTTAGTAAAAAGAAACACTTCAAATCACTGGGCATAGAACAAAGTTTTTACATTAAATAAACTACACGACTATTCCATTATCATCTTCAATTACAGTATCACAATTTTCAATATTTATGAGTTCCTTTTCATTATTGGTACAAGGAAGATTAGTATCGAAAGCATTGATTTCAATTCCATTTTCAACATTAGTATCATTCCCATTGATTTGATTTACTTAATGTGCCATCAAGTTGATGCTGATTCTTAGTAAACATACAGGTATTATTCAAAAGGATCTGTCAACAACCTGGTCCTTCAGAGGTCTTCAAATGGTGCACCCATTGCTACTTGTAACTGAGTCCATCTATCCTCCTGGTTGTCCTCTCTTTCTTGCCACCTTTCCGAATATTATGGATTTCCAATGTCTCTAAAGTTCTTAAAATTTTAACCCCATTTGTGCCTTAAGGGTTGATTTGTTTGATACTCCTTGATTTGTTTTCTTGGCTATCCATACTGTTCTCAGGAGTTTTTTCTACTGTTCAAAAGTATCAATAACTATTCTCTTGTTGAAAGCCCAACTTCCAGAGTGTCATAGGGAAACCATTCCCTGAACAATTCTGGTCTTTGTAGCTATAGACACATCAGGCCATTAGAGTATCTTTGCAAGAATCCATTGCTATGCTACCAAGGTATAATCTAGTGTATTTCATGACTGATAGATCCTTAACTGTTAATAGTTGATTCCAAAAAAGAGATGCTATCCACCATTTTAGTATACTCATTATTAATTCTAACGCTGGTTGCTGCAGACATTCCTTTTCTTGTATCTAGTCTTAGTCCCACTTTTCACTGTGCTCCTTGACTTTTATTATTCAAGCTTGCCCATCATTAGAATTTTTAGGGATCAGACCAGGGGTCAGCAACCTGCGACTCTGGAGCCACATGTGGCTCTTTCACCCCTTTGCTGTGGCTTCCTGTCACTCAAAATATGCTTCACAACCACCAATGTGCAACATCTACCAGCATGCAATTTATTGAGCTTTTCAACCCCTGGTAGGCCAACCATGGATAAATTCAATTCAGAAGAAAACAACTTTTAATTCAACTACATATGCTAGTTTTGTGGCCACTCAAGAAAGTCAGGCACGGGAAGGGTTTTGTGGCTCCCAGTGTTTTTTTTTCTGTGGGAAATTGGTCCAAATGGCTCTTTGGGTGTTTAAGGTTGCAGACCCATGAACCAGACCAGTACCATCAGAATATCACAGGTTACTGATGTTTCTCAAATTTTAAAACCACACTAATCTTTCAATCCAGATTCTCTCAATATATATTCTGCATATAGATTGAATAAATAGGGGAGGACTACAAGATCATAGTGATGCGATGGCTCAGGGGCTAAGACACTGAGCTTGTCGATCAAAAGGTTGGCAGTTCAGCGGTTCGAATCCCTAGTGCTGCCGTGTAACGGGGTGAGCTTCCCTTACTTGTCCCAGCTTCTGCCAGCCTAGCAGTTCAAAAGCACGTAAAAAATGCAAGTAGGAAAAATAGGGACCACCTTTGATGGGAAGGTAACAGCGTTCCATGCGCCTTTGGAGTTGAGTCATGCCGGCCACATGACCATGGAGATGTCTTCCGACAGCGCTGGCTCTTTGGCTTTGAAACGGAGATGAGCACTGCCCCCTAGAGTCAGGAACGACTAGCACATATGTGCGAGGGGAACCTTTACCTTTTACAAGATCATACCATACTCTTTTCTTTTAGTGTCCTAAGCACAGAATTGATCCATGTTTCATTTCATTTGCTCATTCTTCTCTACCATTTCATCTTCTCAGATTCCACAGTTCAGTTTTCCATATGTCATAATCTTCACCAGATGGGTTGCAACTAACCTTCATTGCATGGCACACTGTATAACCTACACTAATAGCCTTAGTTGTACGTCTCTTATTCGGTGCTAAAGAAAAGGAAATATTACCAGTCATTTTTGCCACCTTTCAGCCAGTATACTACAAGCACAAGCAATGCCTAATTTTAACTCAAGCATCCTCATACTGTCCTTTACAACCGAAGAACTGTAACACTACCCGGCAAGCCAACATGCTATTGCCCAAATCCCATGAGCTCCGACGTACGTGCGGTGCATTTACACACTCAGAACACACTCCTCGGACTTTATTGAATTCACAACATTGGGTTTCATGGGCAACGGACTGACCCACAGGATGCTGACTCCATAATCTTTCTTATTGTACCTCCCAATCGGATGTTCCGTGCTAGCTGGGCATTCTAAGTCAGGCATGTGGAGCAGCCTGGGGAACTTTGCCATAAATTCCTGGAAGTCAGCAGGGGAACCGTTAACCGGAGATCAGAAAAACTTTTTTTTCCAAGGCTGTTCTCAGGAATATACCCCTAATCTCTCCAATTTGGATAGCGGGTCCTAAGCCTTCGTATAGTGAATTGTCTCAGACCATAGGCGACGATGTTACCAATGCCAGACATCCAGCATCCTCCGGGCACAGCTCCATTCCGAGACGTTCGGCACCGGTTGATGACGTCAGCGCTGTGCTACGTCGGAAGGGCGTTCCGGCGACCGCGAAGCCTGGAAGTGAAGTAAGTGGAGGTTCATACTTAACTTGCCAGCCGTTGGGCAGGGAGGGTGGAGGGAGGGTGTCTCTCTTTGAAGTCCTTTCTCTCCGAGTCTGGGGTTGGGGGAGGCGTGGAAACGGCGCACCCCGGTCAAGAGAGACAGCGGTCTCTCTTCGATCCCCACCCGCTGTTGAAAGGCGCTGCCTTGGAAGGTATTTGCTATCCCCAGAGTTGGGTGTGTCCGTCGCTCCCGCTCGAATCCTGTCTCCCTATCCTCGACGGTGCCCGATGGGCTTCATGCCCCTCTAGGAGAGCCTTTCCTGCCTCTCAGGACAGGGCGTTCAATTCAGCTGCCTGGGAAGGGGGGGGGAGGCAAGCAGAAGGGGGTGGTGGTCCTGCGAGGCTCCTTATTCTCTGACTGGTATCTTGAGGGCTTAGTGCAGCCTTAGCAGCTACCAGGAGCTGCTCGGTAAGGCTGGCTTGTGCTCTGTTTAGTTCACACCACGCCATCAGGCTTTATTTAACTCCGGTTTATAGAGCAAACCGTAGCTGTCATGATTCTCAATAATAAGCAGTGGTTTACAGCCATTGTGGCTAGGTTGATAGACAGCCCTAAGGTAAAATACGGTTTGCTTTTTAAAGTTCTTATTAAGGAAACGGGATTTCCTGTCTCGGTAACAATCCTACAACATACATGAAATTGATAACTTACACAAGGCTGCCGAATAATTTTGTTTCTTCGCAGAATATGAATTGGAATCCTTTTGCCATCGGTGTAATCTGATATGTGTAAACTGCCCAGAGTTACTTTGGTGAGATGGGTGGTGTAGAAGTTACGTTATAATATAACTTCTACACCATCCATGATATCATGAACCTATGATATTATAGTAGTATTATAATATTATAATATCATAGGTTTGGTACTAAGTACACTACTCATTTACGTACTTATTTAGCAGGAAGGCTAACAATGTATTTGGTATCCCTTACCGTTAAGAATTGGATTCAGATTAATTGTTCATGTGTTATCTTTCTGTGTTTAGGTTACAACAAATGACAAAAATATTTTTTTCCTTGGGTGCTTATTAAAATTTTGCAAATGTAGTCTTGAAAAGCAAATTTGTTTCAGTTGAGAGTTTTATGTAAAAGTGACTTGATATAGTTACGCCAGTCTGAGTAGCTGGAGTAGAAAAAGGGATAATTTATTTTGCTGTACTTAGGATCTGAATTTAAGGCATTATATTAGTGCTAGGTCAGAGAGAGAGAGAGAAAAAATCTTCATAAGTGGTAGTACCTAGTCAGGGAAGATGGGATTGGCTGGATGGATTGGATAAATTGATGACTTTGATGAAGAGAGGAATTCCCAAAATCTTGAATAAGGTTGTTGTGTATACATGCTTAAACAAAAAGAAGCTGTTCCAGAAATTTAGGACAAGTGCTGCCCCCATTTGGAGAACTCTGGAAAATCTTGAGGAAATGGGATAAGATCACAGCCCTGGATTTACTGCTGAAATGGTTATCCTGATAGCAATTTAATTGCCAGGAGAGCTATAGAATAAGAATAGAATAGAATTTTATTGGCCAAGTGTGATTGGACACACAAGGAATTCGTTTTGGTAGGAAATATGTGTCCTAATATCAAAAGTAACTTTTGATATTAACCATCACTGGAATTGATTCAGGTTTGGGCATTTGGGACCCCATTTTTTTAAAAAAATCCTGCGTGCAGGATCTGCCCAGGAAGTGATAAAGTATTTCTAAACTCTTCATGAAACTTGTGCCATGTAGTCCTGAGGAATACTGTTCTGCATTCTACACTTTTAAACATCCACATTAGGAATGGACAATCTCTTAACAATGTGATCCTTATTTTTCTTTGTTTTTCTTTTGGGTTGAAGCTTTCTGCTTCCATTCTCATGCATAACTCTATAAAACAAAAATGTTGCATCCCTGTAAATAAATCATTTTGCATTGAATCTTGATGGGATAATTTTGGGGTGCTACAATACAGCTTGTAGACTGCGTATTTTCCATATCTGTCCTAAAAGAATGGAAGATCTGGATATGGAAATTAATCCCTTTTTAACTCCAGTCTATCCCAGAAATGTGCCAGGTGCCAATTAAGAGAAAGAGAGAGAATAATACAAACTGCAAAGATAAGAGATTAAGAAAATAAGAGATGAAATGAGATTTATGTTGTATTTTAAAAGAAGGTGATGAGTTGCTAAAATTGTTTAAATTTAAATTGTAAACTTGTGATAAAGTGGTCATTGTTACTAATATGTTTGGATAAGTGAATTGTGTTTTATTTTGTATTGTTCCTAATTACTTTTTTTAAAAAAATGTACATTGAAGTATATTTTATTAATCAAATTTATATATTACTCATCTCTGCCTCTTTTCAAGGCAGTATGCATTCTTGTTACATAGGATATTTTAATGGAGGGTGATTTGTACATAGCATAACATATATTTGTATTACCAACAGGGCCCTGAGGAAGGCAATGACTGAGTACAAACTGGTGGTAGTAGGAGCTGGGGGTGTTGGAAAAAGTGCCCTGACCATCCAGCTTATCCAGAATCACTTCGTAGATGAATATGATCCTACTATTGAGGTAAGGCTTTGAGAGTACTAACATTTTAGCATATTAAATATGTTTATGTCCTTTTCATTCTGTTTATGGAAGCTGTCCTTGATACTTAAACATTTTGTTTTATCACTTTTTGCTGTCAATCACTGGTCTCTGATATTTATTTTCACTGCCTTGAAAAATGAATTGGAAAAGACTTGTTAAGGAAGCATGCGGCAGAAGATGTTGTAGGACCGTGATAGCAAACCTATGGCACGCGTGCCACAGGTGGCACGCATAGCCATATCAGTGGGCACGCCAGCTCAGCTCCGGTGAGCATTTGCATACCAGCCAGCTGATATTCGGGCCTTCTGGGCCCACTAGAAGTAGAGAAACAGGCTATTTCCTGCCACCAGAGGGCCTGTGTTGGGTGGGGAAGGCCCGTTTTTTCTTTCTCACCTGGCTCCAGATCCTCTTTATGCATCTAGGGAGAGTGAAAACAGCCTTCCCCAGGCCCTCTGGAGGCCCAAAACGGCCCGTTTCCCAACTTTTGGTTGGACAGGAAGTGATTTTTTTGCTGTCCCCAGCCTTCAGAAACTCCTAGAGAGGCTCTAGAGGCTGGGAAACGGACTGTTTTGGGCCTCCGGAGGGCCTCCGAGAGGGTGGGGAAGGCTATTTTTGCCCTCCCCAAATGCATAGAGAGGATCTGCAGCCAGGTGAGAAAGAAAAACGGGCCTACCAGGCCATCATGTGCCAGGAGCGGGGGGGAAGAGGGGTTGCGCGTGCATGCGCAGGGCGGGACATATAGAATTATGGGTGTGGGCACATGCGCACGTGAACTTTCTTCCCCCCCCCCTCGTGGCACGCAATGGCAAAAAGGTTAGCCATCACTGTTGTAGGATAAAAGTAAGGATGAACAATAAAATAGAGAGCCATATTAAGTTTTGATGTTATAAGCCATGTCACAAAAGAAGCTGAGGTGATGTAAAAAAAATTGAAATGGGAAATTAAATATGAAAATGATGTTTAATTAGATTACTTAATTTTTAAAATTTAAGATATTATGATTACCCTTTCTCATCTTATCTCGATTATAATTTCAAAAATAGTTTTGTTCATTATCATTGAATGATTGCATATTTACTTTTGAAACTGCATTGATTTTCCATAGGATTCTTACCGCAAACAAGTTGTTATTGATGGAGAGACTTGTTTGCTAGACATCTTGGATACGGCAGGACAGGAGGAATATAGTGCCATGAGGGACCAATATATGAGAACTGGGGAAGGCTTTCTTTGTGTGTTTGCCATTAACAACAGCAAATCATTTGCAGATATAAATCTTTACAGGTAAATTCTCCTTATTAATGACAAGAGATAAGATCGAGTGGCACATTGTCTGCTAGCGAGATGATTAGTCAGGCAGTGATTAATAACTGCTGAGATATTTTAGTCAATATTGTATATTGGTGCCAAATGCAACTTTGAAAATGTACTGGACACTAGTTGTGGAAGATTAGGAACATCTGGTTACTAAATGGATTAGAACCGTGGTCCCCAACCTTTCCACTTCAGTGGCCTGGAACAGGTGGGGGCATGTGAGTGGCAGGTGCACACGCACGTGTACAGCTCCATTGGTAGAAGTGGGCCTGCACACGCTCCGCTTGTGTGAATGGAGCTTTGTGTGCAAGCTCCACACATAAAACTCCTCTTTGTGCTCACACATGAAACTCCATCGTGAGCAGCAAGCACTAGCACTCATGCACAAAATTCCACTCATGAGTGGAAGGTGCTTGAGTGAAGAGTGTTCACATACAAAGCTCTATTTCACTCTGAGTGTGCATGTAAACTACCCCGCCACTCTTGCAAGTAGAGCTTCATGTGCGCACTTGCCTATTGTTTGCGGGGCTCGGTTTAGAATAGGCCTCAGCCCAGGGGTTGCATTAGAAAATATATATATATGAAGTTAACCATAAAATAGACTTGAAGGATGTCTTTTCAACCTCAGTGTTTTACTAGCATTTGTTGTTGTTATTAGTTGCGAAGTCGTGTCCAACCCATTGCGACCCCATGGACAACATTTCTCCAGGCCTTCCTGTCCTCTACCATCCTCTGCTGTCCATTTAAACTCATGCCTACTGCTTCAGTGACTCCATCCAGCCACCTCGTTCTCTGTCGTCCCGTTCTTCTTTTGCCCTCAATCTTTCCCAGCATTAGGCTCTTCTCCAGTGAGTCTTTCCTTCTCATTAGGTCGCCAAAGTATTTCAGTTTCATCTTCAGGATCTGGCCTTCTAAAGAGCAGTCAGGGTTGCTAGTAGCAGGTAAATTTGATTTCATTTCTACCCTCTTTTATCTAGAAAATAATGCAACATAATATTGGATTTAATTCCCTCAATAGAGAATATTAATTTGGCAGAATAATTCCCTCAGGATTGTAAGTCAGAGGCAGGTATCAGTTTCATCTTGATTGGGCTGTTCATCAATGACAGCAGAAACCGTATCAGAAAAAAGCACAGAAAGTATGTGTTCACTCTCCCATTAACATATCCCATCATTCTGAGGAAAGATTCATTTTCTTTTTTCCTATCGTATCTTTCCCCAGAGAGCAAATTAAAAGAGTGAAAGATTCAGAAGATGTACCAATGGTATTAGTGGGAAACAAATGTGATTTACCAACAAGAACAGTAGATACCAAGCAGGCTCACGAAGTAGCAAAGAGTTATGGTATTCCATTCATTGAAACATCTGCCAAAACAAGACAGGTAATGAATTCTTGTATTCTGTTCATATCTTAAGAAAATAGCTAGAGTTATTGTTAGATATATGGACAAATCTGATTTATTATTTATTATTTATTTATTTGATTTTTATACCGCCCTTCTCCCGAAGGACTCAGAGTAGCTGAATTTTGAAGAAGTGCAGTCCACTTCCCTAAGTATTTTCTGTTACTTAATAAGTTCTTATGCATTTAGGTTTTCTTTACATTTAATTGTGAATTAAACTGTGTAAGAAACAGTTTATGTTTGGGATGCAAAAACCTAGTTCTTTAAGAATAGAGGAGGATTCTTAACATTAATGAAGAACATTAAATTCATCATAGAGTTTTTCAGGAGGAATGTGAGAAAATAAAGTATAGGAAATAATTTACTTACTTAAGACTGTATGTTTCTCAACTTTTCATTCAGGGTGTTGAAGATGCTTTTTATACACTGGTTAGAGAAATCCGTCAGTATCGAATGAAAAGGCTCAACAGTAATGAAGATGGGAATCAAGGCTGCATGGGGGTGTCGTGTCTTGTGATGTGATGAGGTAGGATTAAACTAGCTGATGGCTTATGTTTGACAAATATGGTAAAGCAGTGTTTCTCAACAATGGTGACTTTAAGATCTGCGGACTTCAACAGCATTCCACAGACAGCACATTCTGGGAGTTGAAGTCCGCAGATCTTAAAGTCACCAACATTGGGAAACACTGAGGTATGATATAACATTTTTGAACTATTAAGTATTTTGAAGACAATTTGAAATGTATAACCTTTTCTGTCATTGAGCTGATAAGACCCTGGATATGCCTCTAGAAAACTCATTTACGTTAAAGGATTTAGTGAAAAGTACCTGGTAGTGTCATAATTACTGGTAGAGAATGTTGCTTTATTATGTTGCAAATCAATTGAAGTTGATGCAGTTGGTACCAAGTCTCTGCATTATATTTTATAAAAATGAAAGTTCTAGCAGTTTGGATAGAATACTCCTGATGATAAGACATGTATGCTTGTAAGCCTACCAGCCTCTGGAATTTCAGTTGCCTGTACTTTATATTGTCATGCACTAGTTCATTGTCTAGAAATCAAAATTAAATGTGTAGGTCTTCTTGGATTTTGGAGAGACATTCTGAGACAAATCTGTGCTAATAATTTATGTCTAACAGAACAGAACTAACAAAACATATTTATCTATTTCAGCTGCCTTTGAATCATCCATCCAAGTTCAAAGTTGAATCTTAATTCCACTGTGTTGCATTTCATGACGATGCCTTGGCCAGTATCATGCAAGTTGCCAATTGATTAATACTAAAACATTCTATCAGCACCAGAAGATACTCTTTCTGAACATCTACCTCTTTGCTCAGTTGAGCATGCAAAGAAAGTCTCATATGTTATGTGTGCGATATTTCACTTTCCTTTCTTAGGTAGGTTCAAACAGAGAAACTGATTATATGGGAACTATAGAGGCCAAATGCCTTGAAAGAAATAACATCTCATTTTCTGGAAAGAAGGCTGGAATGAATTGTGATCATGCTATTCTGAAAAAGCCATTACATAGCATTGTACGGTAACATACTTGATTTCCTGTATACCATTTTAAACCAGGATAATATTTCTTATACTATGTACTTAAATATTCCTATTGTACATTAGGTTAATCACATCTAGTCTAACCTCTTTAATTCTAGCCTTTTTATAACAAAAGTAAAATTATTTGATTATCAAGTGCCTCTACAAAGGCAAGCTAGACCTTAAGCCTTATCATGCTGTTTGCAGCTCTGGTTCCTAGCTGACCCATCCTGAATGTTTTAAGCTGACTCAGTTCATTGGTCTGTGTTAACCCAGTATTATCTATGCTCAGCTTTATTGTCTTATCTTTCCCAATGAACTGTATGTGGGAACTTTTGCAGAAGATATTTACTAGCCCTGGGCTTTGTCATTAGAGTTTCTCGCATCATTGGCTGAAAAGCACTTTGAGATTAAGATTCTCCTGAGGAAATAGCAGTCAGTTGCTATTTTCCGGTTTTAAATATAATACATTCCATTTACCTTGTGCTTGAAGGTACTGATGTTTTCATCAGGACCACTTATTAGCTGTGGATACTGTCAACAGCTGCTACTCCATTATCGGTCGTAAAACATGGCTGTGTGAAGTTTGTGTAGAAAAAAAATCTGTTTTATCCCAGCTATTTCTGCACTTCTATTTTTAGTTAAACTTGTTTACTCATTTGATACCTTTGTCAAGCACAGTGTCTTTAGACTTACTAGTTAAGAAATGTATTTAGGGAATCAACTTCATTGGCATTATTCATTTTGAAAGCTCTCTCCAGGCTACTGCTGTGCAGTGAAACTAGAGGTGAAGAGCTAGGGTAAAATGGAACTAGAGGAGTAGAGGATGAATGTAATTTTCCTGCTGCTTAAAAGTAGGATTAAATCGATACTGTACATTTATCCTTACAAAATATGGAGCTGGATTCCTCAGTAGCCTCCATACCTCTATCATAAAAGAAAAGGAGCTGTGAGTTTTCCTTTCTCTAATGCTGAGGAGTAGTTGATTGGATTACTATTTATATGATGTATCCAAAATCTGGTCCTGAATCCCATGTATGTGTATCATCTCACTTTTAAGTAAGTGGGTGAGTGAACTGCCTTCACTGAAAGTAGATGCTTAAAATGATGTGAGGTGATATAAAAGCTGTCTGTGTGACTGTTTTACATATCTGATTAATGTGGTTATGTATAGAAGCACAGAAATGACTTCAATAGAAATTGAGTTTGTGGTCATTAAATGGTTTACTGGTTTACAATATTGCCATTTTACTGTATACATTCTAAATTGGATAGAAAACCACTATCCAACTTAATCCAAACTATCTAAGTACCAAGTAAGAAAGTTGGCATATTATTTCCTAAATATATACCGTATTTTTCAGAGTATAAGACACACTTTTTTCTCTCCTATAAGAGGCTGAAAATTTGGATGCGCCTTATATTCCGAATGTAGCTTTTTTTCAGTCCTAACGAGGCAGTAGCTAGTGAAGCGATCTTCATGGTTTGTCTGCTTTTCTCATTGTTTCTCTCTCCAAAGATTAATTGTGCTTTAGAAGCTGTTTTTTATTCCCCAAGCGGGATAAAAACGGACGCTAGCCAGATGAATACCTGATAGGCAGATTTTTTTTTCCTATTTTCCTCCCAAAAACTAAGCTGCGTCTTATAGTCCGAAAAATATGGTAACTTACCATAATGGATCATTTCAGGTATACTTGATCTGAAGCTAATTTCATACAGTATTACATAGGACCATACAATAATGTGTTCATATGCTTTACTGCTGGCTAATGTGTTAATTTTAAACCAAGCAAAACACTCATTTGCTCAAGAAATTGTGTCACCTGAGCAATAAATTGATACTGTTTAAAGTCCCTTTGCATGTTGCTTAATGCTACATAGCATTTAGTTTTTTCTTAGTGTGATTCGTTTGTTCTGTGGTAGATATGTGGCATATACACTGGTGAAGATAGTGAAATGTCCTTAATTTTGTAAGTCAGCCAGCTGTGTAAATTACAGGAGCATTACTGCAGAACATGGGACTGCCTAAATAGAAGTACAGCAGATTGTTGGGCTTAAAAGAATTATTGAGAAATCACATTTCTTGGTTAGCATTTGCAATTTGGAAATTGTAATTCCAGGAGCCTGAATATAAAATGTCATTTGTGGCTCAGTGTTCTGCATGTTTGTCAATGAATCTGAAAAGCACATAGTAATATATTTATGGTATATATTACTTATATATTACCAAATATATGGTAATTTTCCATCTGGGGTTCACTTGTATTAAATAATGTTTCATTACAAGTGAGACATAGGTTAATTAAGAAGCAGTTTGTAGAATGAAGTAGGTGAAATCAGCTAATTTGGGTGATGGAAGCAATTTTCAAACACCTGTTTGCTTCAGCATGTAAAACGTTTATCTAAAAGTTGGTAACATTTGCAATTCTCACCGTCTTTCAGTTCTTGAAATTTCCTCCACTTACATTTGTATTATATACAGAGGATGTTGTAGTGGCTAACCTGGGCCACAACAATATATTATTCATGAGTGGTATCTGCTATCTTCTTCAGATCACGATTTGTCTCTTTCTGTAACGCTAATTATAAAAGGGAGTCAGTGGAGACCATTTGAAAAAACATACAGAAGTGACAAATACGAAGCTAAATGTCATATACGCATAGTCCTTGACTTACAGCCACAATTGAGCCCAAAATTTCTATTGCTAAGCAAAGCAGTTAAGAGAGTCATAAAGTCACTTTTTTCAGTGCCGTTGTAACTTTGAACTGTCACTTACAACCAATCACTAAATGAATGGTTGTAAATTGAGGAATTTAGGAAAGCAAGCACATAGATTAATCTATAGATTATTTCTATAGCATTATTGCTCACAAATTATCATGAACAGATCTATAACTAAAATAAGTGCATAGTCTTGAATAAGAGTAAGGTACATGCTGATAGTGTCTGTTGGTTGCAGATTTAAAAAGTAGTGTCTTAAAATAACTTTTACAACCATATTCTTCAGCTGATCAGGGATATCTTTGTTATTTTAGAAAAGAATCTCACAGATTCATGTAAATCTGCAGAAGCCCTTGCCAAAACAAGTTGGATTTTTAGTTTACTCTGCTCATAACATTAGATATGGGAAAAAAATCTATTGCAAGCTGGGCTTCCACTTACAGGTCCTTGTTTTTCTTCTAACTGATTATAATAATGCTGTTAAAATTACACTAATAATTTGTTGCAGGTGCCATACATATTAATTTTACTGGACTATTGAACAGAAAACAAGATTACAGTGTTTAATATGCTTAATATTTTAAAACATTTTCCATTACTAAAAGGATATGCCTGATACAGCAGGATAGTACTATGCAAACTTAGACAAAATAGTGATCCTTTTTAAAGGAAATGGTTTCCTTTACAGGATGAATGGCTTCTGTAAGTTGCCTGCTGGGTCATGTGTGTATTGTCTTGTTTAATGTTTCAGAATGTTTAATATACTGTTTCAGAAATATTTGTGCCCATATGAAAATGTAATTGACCCACTGAATCTTATGGTCAGTTTCTTCTGTTACCTGTTATCTGTGATTTAAAAAAATACCTCTACTGATCTCTAAACTTTGATAAGATACATTTGGACTGTTTGAAAACAAAAGTGCCTTTGTTGCCTAATAAATTTGAATTCCTGGAAATATATGTACAATTAGAAATTCCCAATCACAGCAAGTGACAGCAATTTGCCAATTTTGGTTAATTTTGGAAAAGCTAAGCAGGGTTGAATGGAATTAGTATCACAAGACTATTTAGATAAAAAATTCAACAAACCCTTTTACCCACTTTCATACTATTGCCATATAGCCATCGGGAGTCAAACTTCACTAGAGAGACTTTAACAATTTCATCTTTTTAATGTGAGCATAAAATACCAGCTAGTCCCTTACTCATCTATTATAATATATGATAGAGCCTAGACATGGTTAGGCTCTATTTTCCATGGACAAAACAAGAATGAATGGCAAGATGCTGTGTATATTAGTGAAGGTCATCATTGATAAAACATTGGAGTCAAGATTCTGATCATAATTCAGAGGCAGCTAAAAATAATTCTTAACTTCTGGAGCTGATATTCTCTCAAGTTATGTTTGTTTGGATAACAAAGTGACTTATTTTAAGAATGCTGTAATATTTGCTGTAACACCTGATTTCACTTTTTAGTTATACTTATTTTTAGGTCTCATAACTGAATACCACAATTAATATAGGACAATAGATGCTATGTGGATTAAAAAAAAATGGGCCATGCTTCCATTGTATGGTATTTCATGAACTTACTCTGGATTTCCAGACCACTAAATGTTAAAGGTTGACATATTGTCAAAGCACTAAGTCTAATTCCATTGTAATGTAATCATTTTTGAATGTGTTTAAGCAAGCAGTGTTTTTTTTCCCTAAAATATACAAATATTTCTTTATTGTGTTTGTTCAGTAATTGGGTCAGAAACAAAATCCCCTACTTTGTATTGTGAAATGTGAGTAATTCATAATTACCAAAACCTGTAACTATTACAAGGTGAATCTTTCTCAAATGACTGGACCACCTTCAAAACATTGTCCTGGAGGTTTTTGAATAATTACAATACATTTTAGCCTGGTCAGTTCCTTAGATCAGGGGTCTCCAACCTTGGCAACTTTAAGCCTAGAGGACTTCAACACCCAGAATTCTGGGAGTTGAAGTCCTCCAGGCTTAAAGTTGCCAAGGTTGGAGACCCCTGCCTTAGATTGCCTTAGATTGTTCAAGTCTTGTGGTCAGTCACAGATTTTAGCTAAATGTTTGGCAACTTAGAAAATATTTTGTTGGTATTATAGAAGGGCAGAAATATATATTTCTGTCAAAAAAAGAAAACTTATGTTCCACCTACTCTATTTTTTTTCTTTTCCAAATTACATATTGTAGTGTAGGTGAATTTCAGATTCTTCTTCCTTAAAAAATAATGGAAATTCCAGAAAAACTCATTGACCACATGAGAAAGTTATATGCAGGGCAAGAAACCACAGCATGCTATTTAATACTCCTTCCTCCTCCTATTTTCTCCACAAAAATCACCCTGTGAAATGATTTGGGCTGAGACAGAGAGCGCGACTGGCCCAGGTTATCCATCCAGCTTTCATGTTGAAAAAAGTGGAAGGTATAAGATGACAGCCAACAGCAAAACAGATAGCTTCAGTTACAATAGGGATGAGTGTACCATTGGAAGATCTGAAAGATCAGCTTAGGGATTGTTAGTCATGGGGAAAATGTATGCGGTCACTAAGAAGTGAAAATGACTTGATGGCACATAATCACCTACAGTTTAAAAGATACAACTCGAAACCAAGGTTGGAAACAAATGGCCCCCATAACATCTTACTTAGCAGTCAGATATGCAGGAAGCAGCATCTAATAAGTCCTGGAAGGAACAATACCCTATCAAGGAAGAAACTATAATCCTAGCCAAGCTGTTATATATAAACAATCAGCAAGCTCCACCCTCCGGTGAACTGATGATACTATGTAGCATGGTAATGAAATGTTTGCAGGAAAATATGCTCAGAAGTCAAAACCCAACAGTTCAACCCAGTGCTATGTATATTTTCTACTACTGGTATTTCATTATGATTTTAGAAATATCTTACCAATTATTTCTATCTTGCAGACAAAAAATCCTGGCCTTGAAAGAAGCAGAAGTTTAAAATTTTCAATTTTGATATAATTAAAATATATTTTACTGTAATTTTTAAAAGAAATATAAAAAATAATAAAATACCATCATAAAGGAGCAACTGCAAAAGACATAATGAAACAATCAACATCTTCAAAATAATACAATTCACAAGAAAAAAACAATACGCTACCCTTCCTAAATATCTGAGGGAGATGGATGGTTAAGAAATATGAAATATAAATAAAAATATCAGCAGAGAAAATGGCAGCAAATTAGAAACACTAATATCAAAAACCTACTCACACTAACTAAAAACTACTCACAGTAACCAAGTGTTCCACTATTAAAGTAATGACCCAAACTCCCACAAAAGGAGCTTTATAAGAATATTATTCAGATGAGCAAAAACAACTGCAGCAACCAAGAACAGAAAAAGAAAACTAACTGCTATACATCTTCCAACATAATGGATACTTATACAACTTTATCAAAAAATGCCTGGTATTTTTTTTATTTATTTTCTGTAGGCAACTGGATTTCCTTGTTTTTTTCTTTGAAGACGTCTATATATATACACATCTATTTACATACAAACACACACACACACATGTGGAGGTTATCGTTCTCCTCAGGGTCAGATGAGTAGTGCTCCTGGTTCCTGTAGTCCCCGCAATTTTTTCTGCTGGAAATCCATTCCTACTCCCACACCATTCAAAGGGTATTCATCCCAAATTGTAAAAAGAAGTGAAATACCTTCAAAGAAAAAACAAAGTCCAGTTGCCCCCAACCATGACCTGGATGACTGACAATTTGGGATGAACACCCTTTGAATGATTTGGGAGTAGGAATGTATTTGCAAATATTTATTTACTTGTAAAACTACGGTAACTCTGGGCAGTTTACAATCGTAAAAGGTAAAATCTAAATTAAAAACATAAGTTAGTACAAAAAGTCAAACACTGCGGCAATTAAAAGATGGGGAGGGCAGGAGCAGGATGTGGAGAGGTGGGATCTGTTACTAATTGATTAATCACCTCCACTGTGGTTGATCAATTAACAAAAGTTTACTATGGTTTATAAATCACAGTATGATCTGAGTTCACAGAGCACCATGTGTGTTCTAATCTAGGCCATAGAGATGTAGATTGGAGAATTGTTGCTATCTAAGGCTCAAATAAATTCAATTTATAAGCTGTTTCAATCATTCAAGCGACTCTAAGCAACAAATATTAAAGCAGTGACAAAAAAACAGCAAAGATACTAAGCAATATATATTACAATGTTGGAGGGAAATACAGAATACAACCAAGAATAAAATATCCATGCCGGTGCAGAGTCCTAAATCAGCTAAAGCCTGCTGGAAGAGCCACATGCTTCCCTAAAATGACAATAAGGTTAGGGCTGTATAGATAAGAAGGGGAATGTTGTATCTTTGTAGTTCTCTATCACAAGGCCACAACCTCCAAAAGATTTCTCCATACATTTTCTGTTCTTTTTCTGATGACCCTACTCTACTTCATCTGACTTTTTGAATAAAAGAGGTCACAAGAGCTCAAAAGGGAATTGGTGTTACTGTAGAGTCTGAAGGTCATTCTTGGTTTCAGATGCAGTTTTAATACCTTTGACATTAACTGCAGAAATATTAGAAGCAAATGTACTTTTACCTCCAGCTATAGGCGGGGAGATAGTTTTCTGAAAACGAATTGAGAAAGCTGGGAAGGTCTTCCCAAAGATGACATGTGGGACTGGACTTCAGGGATTCAGTAAATTAACATATTGAGCTCGGCCTGAACACTAGGATTTAGAAAAGGTTCCAATTGCATTTCAAAATGGAAGAATATTTGAGGAAATTCCAACAAATAATTAGCATCTTTGAGAGAACAGTAACTTGTGATTCCTGTATTAAATTGTAGCTGATGTGAGTAAAAAGTAGTTCTGCAGATCATCTAAACCCTAAATCTTACCTGCATATATTGTGGTGAGACCCCTAAGGTAGCATTCTCGGTAGGAGATGCTGGGAGAGCACAGGTTGAGATCTTGATAAAGAGAACTATGTTTCCTATCTGACCTGACCTACAGCCCTTAAGTTAGATGTTGATGATGATGATGATGATTGGGCACAGTGGAGAATGCTGATCTGTAATCAACGCTAAAGTAAAATTTGGTTAACAAGTCAACAGAAATCCTTTGATGGGATCTTTATCCTCTACCAGACAAGCAATAAAATAAAACTATTGGGGGGAAAAAGTCTCCTAGACATATTCTGACAGGATATCCTTTCAGAGGAAAAAAAGTATCCCTTTTAGGTGACAGATTTAGTATTTAGATAATGCTTCTAATTTTTTCAGTTCCTTGAAAAAGTACTGCCTGAGGAATTCTGGGAGTTGGTGTCCAGACCTGTTAAGTTGTAAAGATTCAGAAACACTGCTCTGAATTGTGGGCAGTCACCGGCTAAGTCTATGCTCTTCCATCAGGGGCTAATAATACTTCTGTTCTTACTGCAAAAAAAGAAAAAGTAGCAATAGCAGATAAACCTAACATTTAGCTATTTGTCAGCTAAATTAATCTCAAATTGTGCAGGTCTCATTTATATGGCATAAGACCTATGGAACAGAAACCTTCCAGATATGTGTAGTGGCAGCTGAGCCATGGTCTATTGAATAAACTACAGTTGAATTGGTTCACAAAATATCTTAAATCAAAACCCACCAGACTTCATTACAGCTTAGAATGATGCATGAACCCAGTCTATTTTATAGCTTAGATTTTCTTTCATATGGGATGACTGTGGCTGGAAGCAGAACCTTTTTTATTGCAATGTCTAGTTGTTGAGCATCAATTCTTACTGATTATTTTTTGTTTGTTTGTTTATGAGGAAAGAAGGCTGTGGTTATTGATTATAGTTTTTAATACTGTAGTTCATACTGAACATTTGAGTAAGTATACTTTGTGAATCTGTCAAATGCATAATAAAAATAAAACAAGATGTCATATTTGGTATATGCAAAATGCAAAAATGCTTTCATAATAAATAATATATATATGTATTAATATATCATTAATATTTGTATAATATATATGTAGGGGGGGTTATAATAATATCTTATTGTTTTGGTTCAAAAATTGCTAAATGGGGTACATAGCCAACACAGTGAGACACACATTCAGATTAGTGCACTTCTCTAAAATGAGAGAGAGCTAAAAGTTGCTCAAGGAGAAAAGACAAGTGCCCATTGATACCAGCCAGAGCCTTACATAGGATGCTGCCCATAGTATTTCATTTGCGATGATTTCAACGGACATTTCAATTAACCCCAAATAAGTCCACGGCATCATTGGTTGCAGTGAAAAGTTAGTCTGACAGTCTGACTGCAGCTTTAAATAGTCCGTTGCTTACTTGTTCATTCCTTTTAGAGAAGAGGAGTTGGGTTACAAGAGCACAGATAAATAATAAAATGAACGCTGGCTGGCTATAAACCTTCACTCTTCCACTTGCCTATTCCAAAGTCAGTTCCTGAAAAATTTACCGAGGTGGGAGGAAAATGCCACAGGTGAAAATTCCAGGTAGGCCTATACCTAGTAGGTTGAGAGGTAGACTTAATCTCAATTTAACTATGGTGCCTTGTATCTATATAAGCTATTTTCTATTTATTTAAAACTAAGTATTGTACTGGGGTAAAAAGAATTTAAATGAGGAGTTGGTAAGCCTTTTAATTTTCCCCAAATGAGTCCTTTGGTAGAACAGGAAGCAAGTAGTTTTTATATCAAAAATGTGAAAAAAGATGGAAGAGACTGTGAACTCAGTTCAGCAAAACCCACTCCACTCCCATCCATGAGCAGAAATTAATAAGGTAGTGAGTGGATAAGGTGGTAAACGGAGGGCAAATTAAATGTGTCAACCGATGCCAACTAGAATTACAGGAGTTTACTCAGAAATTTGTTATGAATCTGGAACTCAGTGCAGCTAGGAAGCTGAGAAAAAGAGGGGCGGGGGGACCAGAGAGAGCGGGAGATATAATAAAGATACCATTATTTGTTAAGTACAACTGTTTTGTTTAGAGGTGACTATTGAAATATTAACATTCTCTCAAAAGAATTAATAGACATTGCAAATTTATTAACTTGTTTATGGAGCATGTAGTACAGGGGTATCAAACTCAAGGCCCGGGGCCCAGATCTGGCCCGTGGGGTGCTTAGATCTAGTTTGTGGGGCTACCCTAGAAATAGCAAAGGATTGGCTTGTGGTGCATCTGCCAGTGAAAATAGAGCTCAGGAGGGCTGCAGCCGGCCCTCCCGAGCTCCATTTTCACTAGCAGAGGGTTGCAGAATGCCATTTTCGCTGGCAGAGGGTTGCAGGAAGCTGTCACAGCCGAAAATGGAGCTCAGGAGCCCGTTTTTGCTGGCAGAGGGCTCAGGCCACCACATGCGCCCCCGACACGAGTGATGCCGAGCTGGTCATGCCCCCCTTGCCATGCCCCCCCTGCTCCCCCCCAAGCTCAAACACAATCCTGATGTGGCCCTCAATGAAATCGAGTTCAACACTCCTGATGTAGTATACAGAAATATATGTGAACTGTGCACATTTCTAATTTTACTAAGAAAATATTCATATCTAAGGTAAAGGTAAAGATTCCCCTCGCACATACGTGCTAGTCGTTGCCGACTCTAGGGGGCGGTGCTCATCTCCGTTTCAAAGCCGAAGAGCCAGCGCTGTCCAAAGACATATCCATGATCATGTGGCTGGCATGACTTAATGCCAAAGGTGCACGGAACGCTGTTACCTTCCTACCAAAGGTGGTCCCTATTTTTTCTACTTGCATTTTTACGTGCTTTCGAAACTGCTAGTTTGGCAGAAGCTGGGACAAGTAACGGGAGATCACCCTGTTACATGGCAGCACTAGGGATTCCAACTGCCGAGCTGCCGACCTTTCGATCGACAAGCTTCACATCTAAATTCATATCTAGTTCATTGCTTTTCTCTGCACAACACTTATCTTTGAAGGCAGGAAATTCAGCTTGTGTAAGAGCTTTGGATTGATGTTTTAGGATCTGTGCAGTTAATA
Organism: Ahaetulla prasina; assembly: GCF_028640845.1. Classification (NCBI taxonomy): domain Eukaryota; kingdom Metazoa; phylum Chordata; class Lepidosauria; order Squamata; family Colubridae; genus Ahaetulla; species Ahaetulla prasina. The sequence continues at coordinate 186,770,081 of NC_080541.1, read as the reverse complement.
TGTAAAGATTAAGGCCACACCTTTTTGATATATATTGGAAGTGCTGCTGGTGATGTGACTCTCAGATTTATGCTTGCCCAGGCTGACTCTTTGAGAAACATTTAAATTTCTCTTGTGGAGTCCATGATGTTCCCGATGCTTTGTTAATGCAGGATCCAATCTGAGGTTTAGTTTTCCAAGCTTTCAGACTCATGCTGCAGCCCATCCTTAGGGAACTGATATTCCCTCTCCCCAGAATATGCTAGATGGAATCTAGCATGAGTCCGAAAGCTTGAAAGACTAAACCATTGGTCCTGGTCAGCGACCCAGATTAGATCCTGCAACATTATCATGGGACACATTTAACTGCCTTCATTCACTTTGTTAATATTCTTTCTTTCTCCCTGTTGAACCATTGATAAAAAATATGCAGAAAGCTTAAGCCACAGCTTTTCGGACATTTGTCTATTGAAATTAACAACTGTATGTGTGAGAATGAAACATCTCTCAAATGTTCCATCATACAATTTATTGAAGAAACTTGAGTATTGTTAAGGAGTCAATATTTTGAAATACAGATAGTCCTTGACATATAATTACAATTAGGACTAGAACTTTCATCGCTAAACAATGAGGTTATTAAGTGAATCATATCCAATTTTACAACCTTTTAGCCATGGTTGTTAATAAAAATGAATCACATTTTTATTAAGCAAACACAGCTTCCCCCCATTGACTTTGCTTGTCAGAAGCCGACAGAGAAGGTTGCAAATGGGAATCCCATGACTCCAGAATGCTGCAACGATCTTAAATACATGCCGAAAGTGTGAGAATTGGTTATAAATCTCTTTTTTTTCAATTGCATCATTGGGACAATTTGCCCTGGAAAGAAAATTGTCTGGATACTTAGGTACTGCTGGGTACAGAGCTGAATACGAGTCACACTATTCAGCATCACGGTATACAAGGATCTGGCGCTGCTAGGAAAAAGAGGGCTTCCTCTGTCTTTGTAGAATGTGGCTGTGGCAACAACAAAATAGTTACCAGATGTTCGGACAAAGGAAGACTCCTTTTTGTCCTCACATCTTCTGTCTAGTGGGCAAAGGCTTAAAATAATTGTTGTTTGGCTTTTTTATTGTCTTGTTTGTTTGTGGGCTTTATGGACATTTTTCACAACAGTAGCCATTCAAACTTTTGTGGATTGTGACCACAAAAATTCTCTACTTCTTTCTTTTTCTCATCTGTCAGTAGTGTCAACAGCCCTCATTTACATTAATTTAATTTATTTCCTGATTCCAGCAATTACCTTCAGTTCAGTGCCTTTAAATCTATGATCCTGCAGTCTGTTGATCACATGATTCATCATATGTTTCTATTGTGAAATTTGAAAACTGCAGGGTGGATAATTCTATGTTATTACCATCATACATTATTGAGAATAATGATTGGTAGGGAAAAAATATGCAATTGAAAAAACAGTCTTTTGATGCTGGAAAAAGTAATTTCATATATATGTAGACCTAGGTACTCTGTTTTGCATTTTTTGCTGTAATTTTTGACATGGATCACAAGGAAGCTAAAAAGTTAGTGAGTCTTCTCCCATACCCACACATTTGTCCTCTTTTTCAACTCTCCATATCATCAGCTGGTAACTACACAGAAAGAGCACCTCAAAGCAGGAGAAAAGAATACAGAACAGGACTGTCCCTCTTACCATCTTCTGTTCCAGGGGTCTCCAACCTTGACAACTTTAAGACTTGTGGACTTAGTTCCTCAGCCAGCAAAGAATTCTGGGAGTTGAAGTCCACAAGTCTTAAAGTTGCCAAGGTTGGAGACCCCTGTTCTATTCTGTGTCCTCAAGTAGAGAGGGCTTCATTCTTTCTAGCCCATTCCCAATATACAGTGTCACTGGCATTACACACAGCTGTCACTAACCTCGTCTCTAGCATACCTCTTTAATCATCATGACATTTTATGCTTATCTTGCTTATTCCTCCTGCCCATCTCTTGCCGAATCATTATCACATCCTTGCTTCTTCCAATTCCTATCAACAGATCAGATACCCATCTGATTATTATTTCACCTCTATTATAAGACCACAGGCTATAATATTGTACATCTCCCTGTTATTGAGAGATGGCTTTATGAATGCACACAGTTCAGCAACTCCAGCCCTTCCATGTGCTGGTAGAATTTGGCAGGAGCCCATGGAGAGAGGCCTGTAAAAACACTTGTTGTTTCCCACCTCCCTTTCCCCATCTCATCCACTTCTAATGAATGAATTGCAGTTTTCAAAAATCTGGAGAAATCCAGGTAACTGGAAAAGGACAATTGTTTCAGGGTATGTCTATTTCCATAGTCATAAGAAAAATGTACAATCAGGAATTTGCATTAAGTACTTTATTTCAGAAGGCGTGGCCAACGTCACGACGGAACGGACACGAATCCCGGGAGCTCCGGGATAAGTGCTGAAATCTCCTTGAAAGGGGGCTCCGTTTTGAACCATAGCCGACTTGTAGGGTCAGCGAAGAATGAGGAAGCCGCCGGAATGGTCAGGGAAGTTGCAAATTCCCCATAGCTCCAGCCCTTTTCCCTCGATCCAGCGAGGAGGACTGCAGCCATCAACAGCTGCTTGAAGTCGGGGCGGCCACAAGAATGGGCAGGAGGAGTAAGCACAACTATTGAATAAGATATTGAAGCTGGGTGAATTTTCATCAGCTCACGGAGACGCATTGAAGGCAAGTTTGCCAATAAGCACTTTAAGAAAACCTGTGAACAGCGGCTAATTGAAACAGGAAATGAAAGTGGAAAGAAATAATTAAGGATACCCAAAATCTGGAAAAAGAGGGTTTGGAACCTATCTTAAGAATTCTAATTGAATTGGAGAAAATCAATATTTTAACTACAATTGACGTTGGAGAATTTAAAAAGTTTTAATTGACTTTTTACAGTTAAGAAGGGGGGGAGGGGAAAGAAGAGAGAGAGAGAGAAATGGAACTGATTAGGACTTTAAAAATGGATTTTAATTGACTTTATTTTAACCCCTCCCCTGCCTACAAATTTTGGCTATAAAGGATTATAATGTAATTAATTGTGGGATTGAAAGAAGGCTACAAAGTGAAATAATTTGAAAGAAAGGAACTTTGGTTCCAAAATGGATACTTTGCTAATTGTGGATTGTAACTATAGTATAAAGACTGACACCTAAAGGGAGAAGAAGGAATGCAGAAGCAACAAATTGAAACAAAGGATTTGACTCTAAAATGGATACTTTGTTAATTGTGGATTGTAAAGACTGTCACCTAAAGGCAGAAGAAGAAAAGCAGTTGGGAAATGTTCTTGTGATTTCAGAACATCTTCAAAGGAAGATTTCTACATCCAGATGGTTGACCTTTAAGATTGATAATATTTAAGAACAACACAGAAAATAATATTATGTAACTTCTAAAGACTGACACCTAAAGACATACAAGGGGAATGTTTCTCGTGATTTCAGGGCATTCCAAAGAAATATTTTTGTATCTAGATGGTTGACCTTTAGTAAGACAATGATTAATAAGTTAAAGAAAATATAGTTTTTGAGCACACTTAATGAAATTGAAGCATTTGGAGATAAAGCTTTAATAGAATATTTGAATATGAATATTGCATGAGAAATGGGATAATGTTTGTTCCTTTCGTAATGTTTTTTAAGATGGTTTTTATTTGGAATGGGGACTGTGAAGTAAGTGATGGGAGGCCTTTCAATTAAGGTGAGATTTAAGATAGAAGAGATTCTTATTTGGTTTTTATGTTTGTTCCTTTTTATTTTGTTTTTTATTTTTTTGAGATAGAAGTTCCAATAGAATATTGAATATGAATAGAATGTTTATTCCCTTTTATTTTGCTCTTTTGATTTATTTTATTGTTTTAAAGTTTTTTATTTGGAATGGGTTTTTGAAACAAATAAGTGATGGGAGATCTTTTAACTAAGGTGAGATTTAAGAAAGGAGAGATTTTTATTTTATTTTTATTATCTTGTCTTTTATTTAGAATGGGTTTTTGTAACAAATAAGTGATGGACGACCTTTTAATTAAGGTGAGACTTAAGATAGGAGAGATTTTGACCTTGCCTTTATTTTACTTCTTGGTTATTGGTCTTTGATAAATTTCAAGATAATTGAGTTGTACCTTTTTTTTTCTTAAGAAGGTTGGGGCAAGAAAGGGGGGAAAACGGGGGAACTAGATTTGATTAAATATTTTTCAGGATAAAGGGATTAAATAAAACTTTGGAAAGAAATGGTCTATTATAAAATTTGAAGAGGGGAAAACATTGGACAAATGATACAATGAGGGGGTGAAATTTGAAATATGTTTAATTATGTACCCGACTGATATCTTGTTCAACAAAGATTTGTATGTGGTTTGTTCTTTTTATAAAAATAAAAAAACTTGTTTTTTAAAAAAAGTACTTTATTTCAGTTTGATGTTATGTGCTATGCTAAAAAAATTTATGTATTTGTGCAAGATATGGAATGAGTTATTTAGTGTCAGCCTTCATTCAAATCTCAAGCTATGTTTATGAAGATGCAGTTTTCCTTTAGACCATACAGGCAGTCCTTGACTTACGACACAGTTAGCTCCACAATTTCAGTAATTAAGTGAAGAGCACATGACCACTTATCTCAATGACTGCAATCAATGACTCCTGGCTCACCAATTGCAGTTGTTAAGTGAAGCCTCAGGGGGAGGTCCAGGGCTCACTGGCACATGGAAACATGATGCAGGCCAGAAGGTATCAGCCTGTTCCCCACTCAGTCACAAATGGGAGCTCTCAGCCGGCTCCAGGGTCTACCAGCTGCACGAAGCTTCTGCGGGCTTGGATGCTTTCAGTGTGCTTTCCACTGAGTCACCCAGTCACACACAGTCTCAGAGCCTTTAGGAGGCTCTGTTTTAAGATTGCAAGAATAGTACCCACTTGCAGAATAGTCTGTGCGGGAAGGCCACACTTGTATTGGCTGTGCATGTCTCTCAGAAGCTACAGAAAAACAGAAAAGAAAATTGTATGCTGCTGGATTCTGGAACTGGCTAAGGTCTCCTGCTCATGGCCAAAGATGACCAAGGCCATGGCTGCTTTATGTGTGCTGGTAGGTCCTGGAACTATTTACAGGCTCTCATGCATGGCTAGGTGGGGAATAAGCTGAAAACTCCCAGGGCCATGGCAGCTTTAGGCATGCCAGTATCCTCTGGAGCTGGCTGAGGGCTCCTGAATATGGCTGAGAGGTGACTTTCCCTCTGTCCCCTCAGTTTACAACATTTCCTTCTGGGAAAGCTGGCAGTCAAGATTGCAAATGGTATTCACATGATTGTGGGGCACTTGACAACCAGTTGTAAGCATGAACAGGCTGTCAAGAGCCTAAAATGCAGTCATGTACCATGGGGCAGTGGTGGGATTCAGCCAGTTCGTACCACTTCGGGAGAACCGGTTGTTAACTTTCTGAGCAGTTTGGTGAACTGGTGTTGGAAGAAATCATTAAGGCAGAGAACCAGTTGTTAAATTATTTGAATCCTATCACTGCCATGGGGTAGTGGTGGTATGAACTGGAAGTGCTTTATGGGCAATTAAACATCTTTTTTGAGGCTGTCATAACTACCAATGGTCATTTAAGTACAAGTTGAAAATTGAAGACTTCCTATATAATAATTTGGCTGGGGATCTCTGAAAGTTGAATTCATACATCTGAAATTGCCAAGGTTGAGAAACATTATATGATATTTTCTTTTAGATGTTTCTTTTTTGACTAATTTCTCAAATCACACCAGGATAGATACGGGGAGGCCTGCTTACCCAGGAAAGCCAGCTGCGTGACTTTGGGCCAGTCACCCTCTTTCAGCCCAACTGAGAGAGGATTGTGGGGAAAATAGGAGGAAGGTGTGTTTGCCATCTTGAGTTATTTGTAAAAACAATAAAGGCAGGATATAAATAAATAAATATAAATAAATAATACAGGAAATTCTATAATTTATCTTCTATACTGAATATTCACATTTTAATCTTAAAAAAGAAAAAGGGAAGAGTTACAGTACATTTTATTTTTAAAAAAATAAGGTTTATTTTATTATCTCTTCTAAGAGTGGTTTATTTCCCAAAAAGAAGTACACCAGTCACTATGAATCTACCATACATAGCCAGGAGATGGCATTGTTGGAATTATTTCAATGTTTGCATTTGATCTTTTAATTCCCTCTTTTGTTTTTAGACCTTAATCACTATCTGTTTCAGCAGTTTTCTCTCCAGCTCCTCCCATATCACTCATCAACTATAATTAATAAAAGAGAAATGCAACTTTTCTTTGTAAAGCTTTATGTACAGGCAAATCTCACTTAACAACTGCCACATTTAGTGACTGTTCAAATCTACAATAAGGTTATATTAGCAGAATCTTGCAAGTCTGAAAATATCTCTCTCCCTCCTTGTCTTTACTTTCCAAGGAACTAAGAAGGGCCTCTTATGAAATGCTTTCTATACCCCCATTTCTGTAGTGAGGGTCAAGCAACATGGACTCCGTAATACTAGCAACATTATATTCCATAGATTATTGCAGCCTTCTTTTGCTGTGTTCTCCTTATAACCAATACATTTTTTCCAGATGGGTCACTACTTCCATACTTTTTTTTTAGCACTACAACTTGAGAGGTTGATCTCTTCTCAGGATATATACAAAGTTAATATGCACGTTTCTGTTGGATCTGGTGAATTAAGATGACCTGTTGATCGATTGCCTTTTCCCCACAGAAACAGACGATGACATGCGCTCCTTTGCAGAGATGGTCTTTGCCTCAGAGGTGAAGGATGAAGGAGAACGGCATGAAATCTCTCCTTTTGATGTGGCAGATATCTGCCCCATCTCACATCACGAAATGCAAGACCACATGATCAAACAGGAGAACACAGACGCTTCTGATAAACGGTGAGAATTGGGCATATACCCTGAAAGTTTGGATAAGTAACATTGTAAGGCTAAGGGCTCTGCTATGGTGCCAGTGCCAGCCTAGCCTCCTTTCTTCATACCTATCATGCTTTCAGCCCCATCTAATTATTTTAAGAGGAAACTGACATGAAACTATAGCAACTTTATATCTAACTCCATATAAAAACCATGTGCATTTTTACAAAAGAAAAATGAGAGGCCGAGTTTTGTTTGAAAGGATGGACATCTAATTAAGAAAAGGAACAAAGGAACACAAAAATCTACAGTATTAGGGAGTATCCTGCCAAGAAGGACTAGAGTGGAAGTGCAAAATGGCAAATAACAATCCATCGATCTCTTCCTGTACCCATTTTATCAATAGGGAAGTTCAACAACACATACTCACCATTCCAAATATTTCACCAGCCTAGAAATATTGGAAATCACCTGTCATAAGATGTGGCTGGAGAAGGAATTATGTGGGTTTTATGTTACCCATATTAATAAACACATGCTATAGATACACTTACATACTCTGATAAGCAAAATGGATTGGTTCTTTAACAATTGGACTATTTCAGTAGGTTTGAAGATATAAGAATACAGTTATTAAGTAGATATTGTTTTTATAGTGTTAATATTGTGAATTGCTTAGAGCCCTGCTGGATTGAGGCAGTATAAAAATCTTACATATGAATGAATGAATAAATGAATGAATGAATGAATGAATGAATATATAGGAAGAATGACTGAAGACACAAACAAAATCCAAAACATCCTAGAATCCTAGATCCATTTAAAATCATATATGGTCATATATGGTCAGTTGATCATATATGGAAAATATATGATCAACTGAACTGAACTGTTCCCAAAATATGAACAGAGTTTGAGCTTGTGTTCCATTCCTTTTTCCTGGCTCCTAGGAAGAAGAGGCTTTTGCGGCTGAAAACCATTGCGTTGGTTGTTCCTATTGCTGCACACTCTTCAACAAAACTGTCGACTTTAGATGAGGTCATCTCTACTACTGCTATGTATGAAGATGTACCCAAATTTCAGCGTGTGAAGATCACTGGGGATTATGCTGCAGGGGTCAGTAGCTAAAGATCCTGAGCTTTGTCTGTCTTAGCCTTCTTTTGTCACTTCTTCCCACCATTCAGATGGTTCAGATCTGACAGTATCATTAGTGACTTTTTAACTAGAATTATGTAAAATCTATTTTCCACCTGGTAACATTTCACTGTACTATCTTAGACAGCAAGTATAAGAGGACTATTATACTGTCTAGCAAAAATGACAAACAAAGGAAAAGTGAAGTGTTATAGGCCCCTATTGCAAAATAGATGTTGCAGATAAGAAATCTTGCTTATTACAAAGTATGTAGGGGGAAATACATATTTTCAAATATGCATTAAACACTTTGTCCTATGTCAGTACATGTAAGCCGGCAAGAGAGCTGCAGAATGGTATGGACAGAGCAGGAAGCTGTGACATGGGAACAACTGTATGAGGCCAATGTATATCCTGAGATAAAGTTTTGTCCTGATTATATAATATAGCTATAAAATCTTTGAAAGTATAATTGAAACCATACCATCTCTGACTAAATGGATAGACTGCACTCCACAATAACATAATAAAATCCTGTAAAAAAGTATCTTACTGCTGCTTGTTCCCAATCCTTATTCCACATTCTGAATCCCAAAGAATATAATCCAGAAATGGAGTGGGGAAGAAAATAATCTAAGTTTTTTTTAAAGATAAATTCTATTTACTTTAATTAGCAGCAGCAGCAGCAGCTGTATTATGAATGACATAATCTGAATCCAAGACAAATTTGTCATAAAAGAGATTTAGTGAATCAAAAAAAAAAAAAAAGAAAAATCATTCAGATGCTTAGAAGTGCTTGTTTTGGCATCTTATCACATCTTTTGATTTCCTTTAATTGCTGTCTCAGATGATGGTTCATTGGAGAATATGACTGCTGCTATAATATTTATTTAGAAGACATATTGCCCACTTTTCATTATGAATACAATCAGGGGAGAAATCTAAAAATTTTCCCTACCGGTTCTGTGGGCATGGCTTAATTGGTCTGCATGGCTTGGTGGTCAGATGACTGGGTGGGCATGGCCAATAACAATAAATAATAAAAATAATAAACAAAGTATACAAAACAATAAGAGGTACCAAAAACCAACTTTCACACTTTACACACAGACAACACAACACAACTGACTGTGAAGCAGGAACCTCACACAGCCACAAAAAGCTCAAAAATCAACTTTCACAGTTTACACACATACACAACACAACACAACTGACTCATACACACACACAAAATGCCACATATAGCATTGGGAGATTTTGTGTGTTTGTGTAGTTAGAGTGAAACACTACAGAAACACACCAAATCTCAGAAAGCTGCACAAATACTTTATTATTTTATTTTATTTATATTTGTAGATAAAAGCAGTTAAATTTAAAACTTCCTTTTAAATTTAGATGTAGCAATTTAAAGTTAATTGCTATGTCTAAAAAAAAATAAAACTCTTTTTAAAAAACCCCAATTAACTATTTTTTTAAAGCTCCCTCCCCCAGTTACTTACCGAATTCAACGGACAAGGCAGGGAGATTGAGTTGCTCACTGATGAGATGGATTGCAGGCAGGCAGATTCAGTTGCTAGCTGATGCAATTGATTGCAGCAGCTGAAGCAAAGCAAGGCAGGAGCAAGCCCGAAAGAAGCAGCAGGTAGGCAAGTGGGGATTGGGCAACTGGGTGGGCATGGGTAGGGGTGGGCGGGCAGGGATTTTTACTATCCGTTCTCCGAACTACCCACCCCCATCGCTAATGGATCGCGCGATCCGGTCTGAATCAGGAGCATTTCACCCCTGAATATAATGATCTCAAAGCAAAGCTACAAGATTAACAGCAAAACAATTCACCTTCTTAACACTTTTGTAAGACTCTTTCCTTCTCTTTAATACCTTATATTTTCTATGCTCCACCCATTGGGTGACTCGAAATTTGGCAGAGTGGTTGTCCCTATTAAGATTTGTAAAGACTTACAGGTTGTTAAGCAATGGGAAACGCACACAATCTCTCTCTCCAACTTTCTCTCTTTCTTTCTCTCCCTTTCTCTCTCTCTCTCTCTCTCTCTCCATGATAAGACTTACCAAGTGGTCTTATTGGATCTACTACTCCATCCTTACGGTTATTACTACTATAGCACAATGCACATAGATCCCATAATAGACTACTGTATTTTCCAGCCATTCTTGTGTTGTATGCTCTTATGATTATGAACTATCTGGAACTAGGAATCTTAACATATGTTACATTGTAGGTATCTGTGGAGGACTTTGAATTAGTCTGCCAGGGTCTGTACCGTGCCATATGCATCCGAGAAAAGAATATGATGAAATCTTTCCAGCGATTCCCTAAGACTCCTTCCCAGTTCTTACGTGCAATTGAAAATGAAGTATGGAAGCCCAATGAAGAGATGTGGCCAGGTAACTTATGAATAAACTTCTTATTGGCAAGCGTTGCTGGCAGTACATAGAAAATGTAGCTATGCTTGAAAGGAAGGCTACTTGGGCTGTTCATGCAGGATAAACTGAGTTGCCATTAGGGTGAACAATTCTTGAGGGAGCCCAGTCAGTTTCCCCTACAGGTGTTTTCCAAAGCAGAAAAACCAAGTGATTATGGAACCTGATCCTCAATAATAGTAAAAATCTGTTGGTGCAAAGATTGAGCACTAAAGATGAAGATACTTTGTGTCTTGTGTCACATCTCTTAGTGCAGGGGTCTCCAACCTTGGTCCCTTTAAGACTTGTGGATTTCAACTCCCAGCTTTGCTGGCTGAGGGACTCTGGGAGTTGAAGTCCACAAGTCTTAAAGGGACCAAGGTTGGAGAGCCCTGTCTTAGTGAGATATGCTTTCTGACAGGCCCTGTGAGACCAATCTATCAAATACAAAAGTGGAAGAGTTGACCTTTCCTGAGGGAATTACAGAAGTCTGATTCTCATGTTATCTTTGACTGAGCAAATATGTTGTGTCTTCTGTTAAAGCATTGCTAATTTTGGAATCTTAGGTAGGCAGATAGTCAGAGCCATTCTGCTAAGGTAGCTCTTGGTTTATAATTAATGCAAAAGGAAAATACTGATATCTCATTATCCTATATACCAATGATATGGGGGATTGAACCTATATCCTATAGAACATGAAAGAGAAGTGTATACCCCTGAACTGAAATATCCCCTACCAATTGCATGTAATTCAAACTTTAATTGTTTGGAAATTGTTACAAATTTCTTGTGCAAACAAACTGACAAAACCTTGAACATCCAACAGCACTAGGAAAATGTAAAAAGTTCCTGAATGATAACAGAGTTTAATCTCCTCCCTTTGCTTTTTAGAATAGCCACAATACAGGTATGGACAAACTTAGGCCCCAAAACCAAATGCAACCCTCAGCAAACCTATTCCAACTTCATTTGCTTACCAATGTATCTGGGGGGAGGGAGGAGTGAAAAAGAGGAGGGAATGAAGATTACATGGTGGAACAAATACACAGAAATCAAAATATGTGTTTCACTGACTTGGTGTTGTTAGCATGTGATAGATTTTTGGGTGTTTTTTTTCCCCTGCGGTAAGATAATTTAATAGGAACAAATTGTGAGCATGTGATATGGTAGTTCTGCAAGAAACAATAAAGAGAAAAGCAGGAGCAAAGTAAGGAAAAGTCTTTTGTTCAGATAATCAAAATGTAAGAAGTCACAAGAAAAAAATCTCAGCAAAACGTTCGTTGTTTGGCAACCAAGGAAAGCATCACTGGGGGAGGGGGGGGGAGGAATCTTTCCTCCCCAATATCTACTTATTTTCTAATGATTCCACAGATTTGTAGAATTTATTTATTTATTTATTTATTTTTATTTATTTATTTTGTCACAACAATATATGTAACTATCATACAGAAAGGTTATATAGTATATAAAGGTATAAGCATATATATATATATATATATATAGGAAGAAGAAAAGAAAAACAATAGGACAGGAACGGTAGGCACGTTTGTGCGCTTATGCACGCCCCTTATGGTCCTCTTAGGAATGGGGTGAGGTCAATAGTAGAAAGTTTTTGGTTAAAGCTTTTGGGATTATGGGAAGAGACCACAGAGTCAGGTAAAGTATTCCAAGCACTGATGATTCTGTTACAGAAGTCATATTTTCTGCAATCTAGATTAAAGCGGTTGACATTAAGTTTAAATCTATTGGTTGCTCTTGTATTATTGCAATTAAAGCTGAAGTAGTCTTTGACAGGAAGGGCATTACAATAGATGATTCTATGAGTTAAACTTAAGTCTTGTCGAAGGCGACAGAATTCCAAGTTTTCCAAGCCCAGGATTTCAAGTCTGGTGGGATAAGGTATTTTGTTGTTTACAGAGGAATGGAGAACTCTTCTTGTAAAATATTTGTGGACACGTTCAATTGTATTGATGTCAGAGATATGGTGAGGGTTCCAAACAGGTGAGCTGTATTCTAGAACTGGTCGAGCAAATGTTTTATATGCTCTGGTTAGTAGTGTAGTGTTTTTGGAAAAGAAGCTACGCAAGATTAGGTTTACAACTCTTAGAGCCTTTTTTGCTATGTATTTGCAGTGGGCTTTAGCACTGAGATCATTTGACATGAAAACTCCAAGGTCTTTAACGGGATGGGGGTCATCTGTGAGGTAATGCATAGGTCCTATAACGTTCCTTATCTTCACTTGAGTGTTTCTTTGCTTGATTTTAGTGTTCACTTCACCAGTGAAGGATGCTGCAGATCTTTGGAAAACTGACAATCTTCCCGAGAATCTGAACTACTATACAGAAATGAAGGAAGGGGTGGTATATGTCTATGCTGACAAAAAAGCTGCTGCCAGGAGTGAGCCCATGGACCTGTCCTACCCTAACCTGGAGGTCTTTATTGATGACATGAACTTCCTGCTTGCCCTTATAGCAAAGGGGCCTGTGTAAGTGTCTTAAAGCAGGAACTGGTGACGTTGAGGTGGAGAAAAGCAGCTTTTAACCTTCTTGGGGTACTGAGTATCGCAAAGTAGATGGAGCCATAGTACACATCAGAGAGAAAAGATAATTTGAGTAGGTTTTAAAGTGTTTTCAATAGAAATTTACTTGGCTTCCTTGTATTTCCCATCTGAAAAGACCAGGAAGCCGTGCTGTTAATTTTCAATAGTCATGGACTATTTTGTCGTTCAGAGAAAACTCTGACAAAAATGGTCTTCCCTAGAAATGCTTACTTGTGGTATGGATCATTGACATGAGCCAGCTTAAGAATGTTAATTGCATAACTGCAAAATTCCAGAAAAGTGATTTTATGCAATTAAAAGAAGTAATGGTAAACCAAACACCACCAATTTCCTATATCAGTGTTCAGTGTTTCTCAGCCTTGGCAGTTTTAAGACGTGTAGGCTTTAGTTCCCAGAATTCCACAGTCACAGCTCTATATTGATATTTGAGATCTATAGCTGAATGCAGCAGTTGTACAATAGAAGGGTGTTTCCTGTAGACACAGGAAGCAAGAGCCAAGTTGTCCTACTTGGTCACAAGTATGAGCCGGCTATCACTGTTCAATTTTGAATGTGAACTTCATTAAGCTGTCATTTATTAAGCTTACAATAGTAGGGACCGTCATGCCTGGCAGATAGTGGTGATATTGGCAAATGCTTTCTTACTCTTATGTCTATGCCTTTTTCCTAACTCTATGGGACACTTATGGGCAAATATGTGGTCTTTTTTGCGACTGTTGCAGTAAAACCTATGCCCACCGAAGGCTGCGATTCCTCTCCTTCAAGTTCAACGTACACGAGATGTTGAATGAGATGGAAGAATTGAAGGAGCTGAAGAACAATCCCCATCGGGACTTCTATAATTGTCGGAAGGTGAGGGATTTCGCTATACATTATTTCCTTATCAGAAACCATAATGACAAATAAAGAAGTTGGAGAGATTCCTCACAATGACTTATACATATACAGTATATGTGGTACCTTGCTCAATAGTAGTAATTGTGAGAGGGATCTTGGAGTCCTAGTGTACAATCATTTAAATATGAGCCAGCAGTGTGCTGCAGCTGCCAAAAAACTCAACATAATTCTAGGCCGCATAAACAGAGGGATAGAATTAAGATCACGTGAAGTGTTAATACCACTTTATAATGCCTTGGTAAGGCCACACTTGGAATACTGCATCCAGTTTTGATCACCACGATGTAAAAAATGTTGAAACTCTAGAAAGAGTGCAGAGAAGAGCAACAAAGATGATTAGGGGACTGGAGACTAAAACATATAAAGAACAGTTGGAATTGGGTATGTCTAGTTTGATGAAAAGAAGGACTAGGATGACATGATAGCAGTGTTCCAATATCTAAGGGGCTGCCAGAAAGAAGAGGGAGTCAAACTATTCTCCAAAGCACTTAAGGGCAGGAGAAGAAGTAATGGGTGGAAACTAATCAAGGAAAGTAACAACCTAGAACTAAGGAGAAATTTCCTGACAGTTAGAACAATTAATCAGTGGAACAACTTGCCTCCAGAAGTTGTAAATGCTCCAACACTGGAAGTTTTTAAGAAGAGATTGCATAACCATTTGTCTGAAATGGTATAGGTAGTGGTGGGATTCAAATAATTTAACAACCAGTTCTCTGCCCGAATGACCGGCTGGGTGGCCGTGGCCAGGGGGCCTGTCAGCACTCAGCCTTCTGCAGCACTCTGCCAGCCAAAATGGGGCACGGGGATTAATTACAAAATGTGGGCTTTGCTTTGTGACATCCAGATCCAGCGAACAAGGGGTGTGAACTGCACAGAAAATAGACTTTTGTTTGGTTATGAAGAAATATCCCCAAAATCAGATGTATACTAAACATAGACTGACTTTTAGCTACACACCTCTCCAGCAAACAGCAAATTTTAAAGCTCCATGTAAAGAGGATTCATTTTAGGATGAGTAACCACAGTTTGCATGTTGGAGGTTCCTAAAGGAATGCTGGGAAACTATATTTTAAAGAACATTTGAGGGAGGGGTGCAGAATACCGTTCTCTGCCTGAGGCTTTAGAGACCAATCAAAACACTTTTTGTGAAGCAACTGATCAACACTGACAGGGTAAGTCACTAGTATATGAAAATAAGAGCAAACTCCACTCCCTTCTTGTACTGATGATGTTACCTAGTTTGGTAATGAAACATCTGCAAGAAAACCATCAAGCTCAGAAAGCACTAAGAAACCTACAGTTCAATCCTGAGCTACAAATATTCTCTTCTATCAATAAACACTTTTTGGTTAGAGGGACTCAGAGCCTGCATTATATGAGATGGCTCCCAGTGGATTTCATTCTAAATTTTGATATGAATTCTGTAAAAAAGGAATGTAGAATTATAATGGCTGAGTGTTTGATCCTTCGTACATAAAATTTTTTACAAAGCTAAGGGATCAACAAATTAAAAACAGATTTGAAAAAAAAAAGACTCAGAAAATAGAAAGAAAGAAAGAAAGAAAGAAAGAGAAAGAAAGAAAGAAAGAAAGAAAGAAAGAAAGAAAGAAAGAAAGAAAGAAAGAAAAGGGAAAAGAAGGGAAACTGAAAAAGAATGACTTCTAACTTTCTTTGGTATAAGTAAAAAAAATATCAAACTCTTACTCTTAAGATTAACATTTGTCTACATTATTTCCATAGTCCCTTATGTAATAATCAAATCCCAGATCAACTTTTAATTTTAGTTTCTCACAAAAATCCAGTAATGGTTCATATCGCTTTAATCACTATTTGTTAATGAAACCACAACTGATTTATTTAATTGCACCAAATTCTAAATAAAACAGGAATGGAAAATCCTAAGATCTAGTGTAGACCCATGCTTCTCAATTTTGACAACTTTAAGGTGCATGGACTTCAGAATTCCCCAAGCAGCATGAAGTTTGCCCATCTTAAACTTGCCAAGGCTGAAAAACGCTGATCTACAGATAGGGATTTTTCCATTCCTCCTTTACTGGTTCCTAGTTACAATCATAATGCAAAATCCCCATTCCCAACTCACCCTAAAGTGGGGGTTTGGGGCTTGGAAGGCCTCCTGTACCACCCTGGAAGGCAAAATGGGATGTGGGTGGGGGCGTACAACATCCTCCGTGCCCCGTTTTGGGCCTGGAAGGCCTCCTGCACCATCCTAGAAGGTAAAATGGGGGGTGGGGGGTCGCATGATGCCCCTGCGCCCTGTTTTGGGTCTGGAAGGCCTCCTGCACCAACCTGTAACTTCAAAACGGGCTGTGTGGGGACTCCTGAGAGGGGAAGGGTGGTTTGGGCAGGGCCGGTCAGAGGTGGGATTAGTCAATTCTCCGAACTGGGCAAAAAGTTAACCAGTTCACCCGAACTGGTGTGAACTGGCTGAAGCCCACCTCTGGGTACAGGGTTTCCTGCCTAAGCAGGGGGTTGGACTAGAAGACCTCCAAGGTCCTTCAACTTTGTTATTCTATTCTATATATGTTCTCACTTTGACATTGTTACATTTGCACCTAAATATAGCAGATATAGAAATTATTTCAGACACATCAATCATCTCATTCTTGCATGATTTTTGGAAACATAGATGTGTGAACAAATAAGTAAAATGTTAACCCATCAAAGGCAGTATTGCTTATTCCTGCTTGATAAAATACAGATCAAAAGTTCTGATCCCCGAGATTCATTTCTTTCCTGCTTCTAAAAGTCTGCCTCTTCCTCTTTCATTCCTTTCAAAATCTTCTGACTTTCCAAAATAAGGAAGTTAGGATGTGCTAAACTAAGTGCCAAATTATTTCATTTGTTTCATTTATTCTATTTTTTAGACACCAAGTTTCTAAATGAGATTAGTGTGATTTTAATGCACAGAATTGAAAGGCTCCTTTATTATGGCTTACTAAGAATTCTGGGGGTTGTAGTTTTTATAACTTGGATGCAACAGAGATGAGTAGGCTGATCTAATCATATATCATTTTTATGATGGGTTCTGGGGGAGGGATTCCCAACAGTAACCAGCATATTCTTCTCAACTGACCTTTGGCTTCTCTAACAGGTAGATACACATATCCATGCTGCAGCTTGCATGAATCAAAAGCATCTATTACGATTTATTAAGAGGTCATACCGGATCGATGCTGATAGGGTGGTATACAAATCCAAGGATGAAACATTGACATTGAGGCAGCTCTTTGAGAAGCTCAATCTTCTCCCTTCTGATCTAACTGTGGATTCACTTGATGTGCACGCAGTAAGTCCTGTCTATTTCTGTTACTTGAATAAGGGTAAATCATACAAATAGTGCACCACTCTTAATATTAAACCAGAATTTATGGCTTTGTGTACTTGACTATTCCTTTATGCTGCAGGGCCGCCAGACTTTCCAACGCTTTGATAAGTTCAATGCCAAGTATAACCCAGTAGGGGCCAGTGAATTGCGTGACCTCTACCTGAAGACTGAAAATGCCATCAATGGCGAGTATTTTGCTACCATCATTAAGGTTAGATAGTATGATATATATATACATATGTTTTGAGTATGAATTTGAGCATGAAGTAATCTACTGGAAGCAGATTAATATAGATGTTAATTCTGATTTATCAGGAAGTTGGCTCTGATCTAGAGGATGCCAAATACCAATATGCAGAGCCCCGACTTTCCATCTATGGATGCTCACCAGATGAATGGTCCAAATTAGCTAAATGGTTCACCCAACATCGTGTATATTCACCCAATATGAGATGGATGATCCAGGTACCCAGAATTTAGTAAGTACAAAAGGATGAGGTTCAGTAGTGGGATTCAAATCCCGTCACTACTGGTTCGCTCGTGGGTGGGCGCTCGCTCGCATGCACAGAGACGTCTGGGTGGGTGGGCGGAGCCTCCTGCTGCTGCCGCTACCAGTTTGCCCAATCCGGGGTGAACCGGTAATAACCCACCACTGGTGAGGTTAATATTTACAAAAGACAGATTAAAACTTGGGCCAAATTGTTGGACTTTTTGTCAGTTTTGACTCTAGCTAGATTTTAATAGTTGCAAGTCATTATTGAGTTCCTGATTTGTATTTTAAAGCAATTCCAAAATACCTTAGAAGAAACAGAAAATGCAATACACACACACATACTGTACACATTCTTGTCCGATTTCTCCTGGGTTTAAGTCTGTTGTCTTTTTAGCTCACCCCTTTCTGTGGGCTTCTTCATACCCTTGCTGGTGGCATAAAGAATGAAACTGGTGAAGCAACATACCCAGCTAGATAGAACTATTATATATCAAGAATTTTTCATGACCATTAGTAGGTCAGTCAAGTATCTGTTGACTTAGAAGAGCAGGAGGGAAAAAAATAAAATTTGAATTCCGGCACATTTATATAGAATAGAATAGAATAGAATAGAATTTTTATTGGCCAAGTGTGATTGGACATACAAGGAATTTGTCTTGGTGCATATGCTCTCAGTGTACATAAAAGAAAAGATACGTTCATCAAGGTACAACATTTACAACACAATTGATGATCAATATATCAATATAAATCATAAGGATTGCCAGCAACAAGTTATAGTCATACAGTCATAAGTGGAAAGAGATGGGTGATGGGAACTACGAAACGATTAATAGTAGTGCAGATTCAGTAAATAGTCTGACAGTGTTGAGGGAATTATTTGTTTAGCAGAGTGATGGCCTTCGGGAAAAAACTGTTCTTGTGTCTAGTTGTTCTGGTGTGTAGTGCTCTATAGCGTCGTTTTGAGGGTAGGAGTTGAAACAGTTTATGTCCAGGATGCGAGGGATCTGCAAATATTTTCACGGCCCTCTTCTTGATTCGTGCAGTATACAGGTCCTCAATGGAAGGCAGGTTGGTAGCAATTATTTTTTCTGCAGTTCTAATTATCCTCTGAAGTCTGTGTTTTTCTTGTTGGGTTGCAGAACCGAACCAGACAGTTATAGAGGTGCAAATGACAGACTCAATAATTCCTCTGTAGAATTGGATCAGCAGCTCCTGATATATATATATAAGGTTTTTGGTTTCCATTTATACCTTGGAGAAATCTATGTATGTATGGCTTCATTCTTGTTTGAAATAACGAGACTAATCAAGAAGGATCAGATCTGAAAGACTTGCACCAAGTAAATCAGTTTCTGAATAAGGGCCTCAGTGTCTGGAGAGCAAAGATTTACTGCTCAGCTGTATGCGAAACCTGACAGCTGCTCGCTGGTTTTTGCCATTCTCAGGATGCCAAGGAAACTCTAGCTCCTAATATATTTCTCATAACTAAGGGAAAGTGTGAGATGGAAAATCCTGACTGCAGCCATAGTATAGCCTTGAATCTAATTTATTCTTTTTTTAGTTTTCTAGGGCTATTACCAATATCTTTTAATAGTCACCTTCTAATAGTCACGTAGGAGAGGTAAAAGAGGCTGGGATTTGCAAGCAATTGTTTTCTGTTGCAACCTTCATGTTGTGGGACACTCTCCATCTTCAAAGTAGATGGATTGTGGTGACGATTATGACAACAATGGAGAAGGAGGAAGACGGTTACATTTAGAGGTTGCTTAACTTCAGAACAACTCTGGCAGCTTTGCAGTTTTAAAAAAGAAAAAAAATAGAGCAATAATTTGAAGTGTTCAGACGACCATATCCCATAATCCAACCTCCCTCCAAAAACTAAGCCTAAACCCCCATACCCCAATTCTCACAACCCTCATCACTGACACCCTAGTCCCTTCTGGGGAGCCATTGAGGAATGAATGGTCACTGTTATAGTGTTTGCCATTTTTACATTGCTTGTGTTTATTACTTGTTTTTATGTTTTTATTGTAAACTGCTGAGTATAATTTCTGTTGAATATGGTGGCATCTAAACATAATCTGTAATAAAAACAATGACTTTTGGAGAAGCTTGTGGGGGCAGGGATACATCCAAGACTTTTGTGAGGCAGCAGGTTTTTACATCCTCACTGTACACTGTCTTTGAGCCCATTTGTTTCTGCTGTACTGTAGGAACTGAGCTGAATTGGTTTTTATCTCTTCCCTCAGTGATGTCTTTAAGGCAAAGAACTTTCTACCACACTTTGGGAAGATGCTGGAGAACATTTTCCTGCCTGTGTTTGAAGCAACAATCAATCCCCAGGACAATAAGGAACTGAGTGTTTTCCTACGTCATGTGAGTACTTATTAACAGATTAACAGAATTGGAAGGGACCTTGTAGGTCATCTAGTCCAACCCCCTGCCCAAGCAGGAGACCCTACACCATTTCTGACAAATGGTAGTCCAATCTCTCTCAAAAGTTTCAAGTGATGAAGCTCCCACAACTTTCGAAGGCAAGTTGTTCCATTGGTTGATTGTTCTCATGGTCAGAAAAATTCTCCTTATTTCCAGGTTACATCTCTCCTTGTTCAGTTTCCATCCATTATTCCTTGTCTGGCCTACAGGTGCTTTGGAAAATAGTTTGACCCCCTCTTCTCTGTGGCAGCCCTTCAAATATTGGAACACTGCTATCGTGTCTCCCCTGGTCCTTCTCTTCACTAGACTAGCCATGCCCAGTTCCTGGATCTGTTCTTCATGTTTTAGTCTCCAGTCTCCTAATCATCCTGGTTGCTCTTCTCTGAACTTTTTCTAGAGTCTCAACATCTTTTTTTATAGTGTGGTGACCAAAACTGGGTGCAGTACTCTAGGTGTGGTCTTACTAAGGCTTTATAGAGTGGTATTAGTACCTCACTTGATCTTGATTGTATCCCTCTGTTAATGCAATTTAGGATTGCATTGGCTTTTTTGGCTGCCGCTGAACACTGCTAGCTCATATTTAGCTGGTTGTCCACTACGACTCCAAGATCCCATTCACAGTCACCGCTATTAAGCCTGGTTTCACCCTGTTTATATGTGTACTTTTGGTTTTTCTTACCTAAGGTTAGGACTTTACTTTTTTCTATGTTGAATTTCATTTTGTTAGATAGGGCCCAGTGTTCAAGTCTGTCAAGATCCATCTGGATCTTGAGCCTATCTTCTAGGGTGTTAGCTATTCCTGCCAGCTTAGTATCATCTGCAAATTTGGTAAGTTCCCCTTCTATTCCCTCATCTAAGTCGTTTATGAAGATATTGAAGAGTACGGGGCCTAAGATGGAAACTTGTGGTACCCCACTCCTTACTTTCCTCCATGTAGACTTAGACCCATTAAGGACTACTTGTTGAGTACGGTTTGCCAGCCAGTTGTGAATCCATCTGGTGCTGATGCTATCTATCCCACTTTTTTCTAGCTTACTGAGAATTAGGTTGGGGTCTACTTTGTTGAATGCCCTGCTGAAGTCTAAGTCCACAGTATTATGTCAACAGTATTTTGCTGGCCTACTAATTTAGTCATTATGTTGAAGATTGAAATAAGATTGGTTTGGCATGATCTGTTTTTAACAAACCTGTGCTGACTGCTAGTTATTACTTTACTTGTTTCTAGATGTTGGCAGATCTGTTTTTTATTATCTTTTCCAGTATCTTCCTGATTATTGATGTTAGGCTGATTGGTCTGTAGTTTCCTGGGTCTGTTTTATTTTCCTTTTTTGAAGGTGGGAACCACATCAGCTCTTTTCCAGTCTTCTGATAGTTCCCCGATGCTCCAGGATTTTTGAAAGATGTGGTGCAATGGTTCTGAGATGACCTCTGCCAGCTCCTTTAGAACTCTGGGATGTAATACTTCAGGTCCCGGTGATTTGTATTCATCAACTTCCTGCTATGGAAAGCCCAGAACAAAGAACATGGTCCTAATTCCATTGTTGGAAACTGGGCATGCTCTTTGAAACTGCATGCCAGAGATCAGGGCTAGTGCTATATCAAAAGTCTGCATCTAAGGCAGCACATCCTTAACTAAAGCAAGTTAACAACTCATCAAATTGGGGGTCTTGACCCAAAGAATAACAAGCAATAAAATATTACACCACTATGAGATTTTAGCATCTTGGATGAAGTTGGACATCTTGTACAACGTTTTCTTATTATTTGCAGGTTACTGGTTTTGATAGTGTAGATGATGAGTCCAAACATAGTGGGCACATGTTTTCTACCAAGAGTCCCAAGCCTGAGGAGTGGAACCATGAAAAAAATCCATCCTATACATATTATTTGTATTATATGTATGCCAACATCCTTGTGCTGAATCATCTTCGACGGTGAGTTCTGGCTTAAGCTTGCAAAGGATTATGCTTTGACACTATGCTTTGATACTCAAATTCCCTTTACTAACTCTTTAGTCAAGCAATGTTCTTAAGTTTGATGATTCTGATAACCGCCCACTAATTCTGTTAAGTGTATTGTTGCTTAATGTCTTTCAAGAATGCATTTGCATCGATCAGATCCCTCCATCAAATCCAGTTCTTAGAGTCTTCATTCCAAATCCACTACAGAAGAAAGAACAAACAAATGTAGATAAGGTGAAGACTGTTGAATTTAGATGTCCTGAAATTTAGATGCATTCTGCTCCCCTCTCACTATGCCTTTGAAATGGAAGGACATCAGTATGTGTGTGTGTGTGTGTGTGTGTGTGTGTGTGTGTGTGTGTGTATGATGGTATCCAATAAAGTCTTAGCTGGATCCTCCTATCCTAATTAACCTAACATGTACAGCATGCATAAAGGCTGCCTTATTATTTCCAGGAAGCGTGGTATGAACACCTTCCTATTCCGTCCTCACTGTGGAGAAGCTGGTTCTCTTACCCACCTCTTGGCTGCCTTCATGACTGCAGATAATATTTCTCATGGCTTGAACCTGATGAAGGTGAGTTGTAGCATTCAGAAGAAGAAAGCAGATATAAACCACCCTTTTTAGATGCTTATATGATTTTCCTGCATAGTAATACACCACCTAATGAGAAAGAAGGACTCACTGGAGAAGAGCCTAATGCTGGGAAAGATTGAGGGCAAAAGAAGAAATGGACGACAGAGAATGAGGTGGCTGGATGGAGTCACTGAAGCAGTAGGCATGAGTTTAAATGGACTCCAGAGGATGGTAGAGGACAGGAAGGCCTGGAGAAACATTGTCCATGGGATCGCGATGGGTTGGGCACGACTTCGCAACTAACAACAACAACAAATACACCAAAATTGTATCTTCAGTTGGAAAACTTGGTCTAGTTGGCTTCCTTAGATGTTTAGTATTCAGATCCCATCTTAGATTTCTAAGAGATTTCTAATATAACTGAAATGATTGGAACTTGTATGTTTCCAAATGCTGAACAAGTAATGACTAACATAGGCAGATTCAATATTACTCAACATTATTCAACTTTCTCTTAGAACAAACCTGAAACCTATATCCTCTCAGACGAGAAATGAGAAATCTTGCTTCATGACTGTGCTAACTCAGTTCTACTGTCTTTTTCCCCAGAGTCCTGTGCTGCAATATCTCTACTTCTTAGCCCAAATCCCAATTGCCATGTCCCCACTCAGCAACAACAGCCTCTTCCTAGAGTATGCCAAAAACCCATTCCTTGATTTCCATCAGAAGGGATTGATGGTATCTCTCTCCACTGATGATCCCATGCAATTCCACTACACCAAGGTAGGAAGGCGGCTCCTTTCCATGGATATTTGTTTATAAAAATAGATGGGGTGTGGGCAAGAGGGATGGCTGCATCTTTGGCATTTGTCCTTTCAGCACTTTATTTATTTCTCAGGAGCCCCTCATGGAAGAATATGCAATTGCTGCTCAAGTCTTCAAGCTGAGCACCTGCGATATGTGTGAGATTGCACGCAACAGTGTCCTGCAGTGTGGCCTATCTCATGAGGTATGATGCTTCTTCCATTCAGTTGTACCTGATCCTTGGAGACTGCCTGGGAAAGTCCTGCTGTTTTCTTGGCAAGGTTTTCAGAAGTGGTTTGATATTGCCTCTTTCCTAGGCAAGAGAAAGTGACTGGCCCAAGGTCATCCAGCTGGCTTTGGGACCAAGCCAGGACTAGAATGCATGGTCTCCCAGTTTTTGGCAGATACCTTAACCACTACACCAAGCTGGCTTTCCATGAGGCTTACTAGAAAATCTTAAAGGACTATATAAGGTTGCTGTATATCTGAGAATATGACTAGGTTGATCAAAGGGAGGAAAAAAGATACAGAGAAGGAAGACGAGCAAAAAGAAACTCCTTTTTTTAATTGGAGGAATTAGGGGAAAAGTGATTGGAATGCATGTGTGACTCATTGCATCCCTTTGACAGGAAAAGCTCCATATTTTGGGCAAGAACTATCATGAAGATGGCCCACAGGGTAATAACATCTCCAAGACCAACGTGGCGCAGATCCGGATGGCCTACCGCTACGAAACATTGTGCTATGAGCTTGATCTTATGGCTGAGGGGCTGAAATCACCTGACTAGATTGGAGCATCTTGTGTATCAACTGTTGGAACCGTGGAGCTGGCTGGAGCCAGAAAAATAGCATTACTATTTAGCATTAGTCAGTTATGGGAGGAAAGATAGCTCTGACCATATTGTTTCAGCTTAAATTATATTTTCAAAACAAGTAAAGAAATACAGCATGTTTCCTAAGCCTTTTTGTACTGTTGCACTTCTTTGTTCTACAAACATCTGTTTTTCTAACATCCTGGATGAAAAATCATATTACAACTGAGTTCAAACATTTTGTTAAGCCATTTTTGTTGTTAGTTGCGAAGTCATGTTGGACCCATCATGACCCCATGGACAACGTTCCTCCAGGCCTTCCTGTCCTTTACCATCCTCTGGAGTCCAGTTAAACTCATGCCTACTGCTTCAGTGACTTCATCCAGCCACCTCGTTCTCTGTCGTCTCTTTCTTCTTTTGCCCTCAATCTTTCCCAGAATTAGGTATACTGAAGTATATACTAAAGTAAAGAATAAAAACAATATAACAAGAACAATAACAGCCTGGGAATGCCATTTTCATCCTCCTGGAGGCTTGAGGAAAGCCTCCAGAGCCCAGGGGGGGCAAAAAGCACCCCCCCATGGTGCAGAAGGCCAACTAGGCCACGCCCACCCTGCCCACGCCCATCCAGCAACCGGGCAGAGAACCCCTTGCTAAAATTCCTGAAGCTCACCCCTGTGTGTGTGTGTGTGTGTGTGTGTGTGTGTGTATACACAGACACATACACATATATTCCAAGCCTCAACATTTTTGTTTTATGTATTCAGTCATACGATTTTGTTATCTTTTGTAAAAACTGGCAATTACCAAGCAGAATATAATCTTGAATGAAAATGTTCAACAAAGATTATTTTATTGCAAAAACCCTCTGTCTAGAGAAGGAAGATCATGCAACTTCCAGCTCTAATCAGACAGTTAGATCTTTCTTTTGTTCAGCTGCCTTCTGCATATTTGTCATCAACACCAGCAGGCACACTGCCCTGAATTCCTGGGTCTATATTCACAGCTCTCCTAATAGAAAGTTGTTCTTTGGATACAAGGGTTAAAGAATATAGTAGTTACTTGAAACCATGCTAGTGGCCTTTTGGGTTTAGAACCGGCATAGGAAAAGCGTGTAAATATAGATGCAAAGTACAACCCTGACTCTTAAAAAAAGAACAGGAAACCTTTGGCCTTGCAGTTGTTTTGGACCTCCAACACAGCCTTTTCATGCCGCCGAGAAGATTTAGTATTAAAGTCATTTTAATTCATCCAAATCTATTCCTAACCAGATATCCTTGTGAAAGATTCTTTCCACAATTAGATTCTCCCACAGATTTTTTTCCCTTTCCAGATCACAAATCTCTCCATTTAGATCAAGTTACAGAAAGATCTTGACAGACTTGAACATTGGGCGCTATCTGTCGTGTCCCACTCCTCCGCTGACGGCCGGGTCAGGGAAATCCGAATCAGGTGTGCCTCTGCAGCTCTGCCAAAGTCCTAGCAAAGTCCTCAGGGCAGGCAGGAGACCAGAAAGTGACTTCAGCAAGATATGTTTAGACTTTGCCTGACTCAGAGAATGCCAGAAAGCAGATCCTTTATATAGGCCATGGGGTGTGGCTCCATGACTCAGCACTTATCCAGGCCTGCCCCTCCCTTCCTTCTGTTGCCTCCGCCTATCAAGTCTTCTGACGCGAGGGTCACTCCAGTCGGCAGCTGTTGGTAATTGACCTCCCTCAGGCTCACATGCTGTGGAGGAGGGGGAGGGGTCTAGTTGCTCCGTTTGCCTGGGCATGGAGCCAGAGCTGGGGGCTGGAGGTATTTCTTCCTCTTCAGCCTGTCTGGGCATGGAGCCAGGGCTGGGGCCAGGAGGCATACTAGAACATTCCTCCGTGTTCGGAAGCAGATAAGAAGACCCCGGCTGAGGTGAGATTGGACGAGACACAACACTATCTAACAAAATGAAATTCAACAATGAAAAAAGTAAGGTTCTACATTTAGGCAAAAAAACCCAAATTGCACAGGTACCGTATATGTGGTACCTTGCTCAATAGTAGTACCTGTGAGAGGGATCTTGGAGTCCTAGTGGACAACCATTTAGATATGAGCCAGCAGTGTGCAGCAGCTGCTAAAAAAGCCAACACAGTTCTGGGCTGCATAAACAGAGGGATAGAATCAAGATCATGTGAAGTGTTAGTGCCACTTTATAATGCCTTGGTAAGGCCACACTTGGAATACTGCATTCAGTTTTGGTTGCCGCGATGTAAAAAAGATGCTGAGACTCTAGAAAGAGCGCAGAGAAGAGCAACAAAGATGATTAGGGGACTGGAGGCTAAAACATATGAAGAACAGTTGCAGGAACTCGGTATGTCAAGTTTAATAAAAAGAAGGACTGGAGAGACATGATAGCTGTGTTCCAATATCTCAGGGGTTGCCACAAAGAAGAGGGAGTCGGGCTGTTCTCCAAAGCATCTGAGGGTAGAACAAGAAGCAATGGGTGGAAACTGATCAAGGAAAGAAGCAACTTAGAACTAAGGAGAAATTTCCTGACAGTTAGAACAATTAATAAGTGAAACGACTTGCCTGCAGAAGTTGTGAATGCTCCAACACTGGAAATTTTTAAAAAAATGTTGGATAACCATCTGTCTGAGATGGTGTAGGGTTTCCTGCCTGAGGGGGTTGGACTAGAAGGCCTCCAAGGTCTCTTCCAACTCTGTTGTTGTTGTTGTTGTTGTTGTTGTTGTTGTTGTTGTTGTTGTTGTTGTTGTTGTTATTATTATTATTATTATTATTATTATTATTATTATTATTATTATTATTATTTCTATTAATCGTGATACACCTAGCATCATTTGCAAGGCTACTTCCTGGGAAGTAAAAATCTGGACGACCAAGAGATGTCAGCAACAAAGAGCTGGAAGTCTTTCATTTTAAACTCAGACTTAATTTCTCCCAACAATTCTATGCAGCTTTCTAGGCAAACTTTTGTAGAAGTAGCTTGCCTTCTTCCTAGGGCCAAGAGAGAATAAACAGATGTAAGAGCAGCTATATAACTAAGATATTTAGCCTGTTGGGAAATAGAAATTTTGAAGCAGGTATCAACAGTCTGTTCTTTTGTATCAATTCATTTCAATTTCTGGTTTTAATTTTCCGATAGCTGGTCTCTTTCATATGATATTCTAATCTGCAAAATTCAATTCAAAAGTTCAATGCAAAGTTCAATGCAAAAATAAAATCAGTCAAGTACCACAACCTCAGATAGACAGACTTTTTCCGTTTTGCTTGAAATTTTTGAAGTTAATTCAGTTGAAACTGAAGCAACTCGGACCACATCAACATAACTGCTGATATTCATAAACACGGAAGACATCTGGCATTATGGAGATTAACTACCGTATATACTCGAATATAAGCCGATCCGAGTATAAGCCGAGGTCCCCAATTTTACCCCAAAAAACTGGGGTAAACTGGGGACTCGAGTATAAGCCGAGGGAGGGAAATGAGGCAGCTACCGGTTGGGGAAAGCCTCCTCCTCGGCCGAGAAGGCTGGCGGCTCCCCGCCCGCCCTCTCACTGCACCGCAGGGCTTCCGCAAAGCAAAAGCCAAGTATAGCCGGTATAATGTGGAAAAAGAAAAAAAAAAAAACTCGAGTATAAGCCGTATATACTCGAGTATAAGCCGAGGGGACGTTTTTCAGCACAAAAAACGTGCTGAAAAACTCGGCTTATACTCGAGTATATACGGTAATTTAATAAGACAGAAAACTGTACCTGATTTGGATAATCATTCATAAAGATTACCATACAATGTCATGCATACGGAGATGTTTAATATAGCAATTGCTATGTTAGGCATTAAGATAACAAAAGTCTTGAATGCTTTTCACCACCAAAGTTACATTTTATCATTAATATTGCTTCATTATACTACAGTAGGTCTGTCGCCATCTACTGACTATGTTTTTTTTCCCCTTTGCTCAACTGTGTACAATTCTCAGTGAGTGTCTAGACAAGTTCCTGTAGTTTTCCAAGCAAGGTTTTTCAGAAATGGTGTGCCATTGCCTTTCTAGGGTTGAGAGACTAGCTAGCCCAAGGTCACCCAGCTGATTTTGTGCCTAAAGTGGGACTCGAACTTATGATTTCCTGACTACTAGCCTGACGCCTTAACCACTATACCAAACTAGCTCTCAACAGAATCCTGTTACAAAGATTCAAAAGACTTGTTGATGTTGGATGATACCTGGGCTTTGGGAGATATCCACTGTAATTGAGTGACCACTAAATTTAAATAAATAAAATACAAATTATAATATTTACACATATACACCCAATAAACCCCAATAATATTGATAGATTTTAAAAACCTATATGGTACTGATAAATGTACAACAAGACAACTTCAGGAAAGGAAACTTTTAATCCCCTGGATTTCAAGTAGGAAGAGATTTTATGTTTCCATCACTAGCGTTGCGATTTCATAAGTTTGGTTGTAATTAGTCTCATTATTTTGAGTTTTGAAAAACAACTTGAGCCCCTGGTATATAATAAAGCAAGTTTCATTTTAATATAGAGTCCAAGGGCAAAACAATTCAACATTAGCTGTATGCTAATCCTGCATAGCTCATGATCACCATACAGAATCTAGACCCTTACCTATATATTGTGTCACAGTGAGATCTTGACTATTCCTCAAGTTTCATCCAGGGTAGGGGTGGAGGGGTGGCGGTTGTGATTAAAGAGAGTCTAGAGCCGAGGGAGACCACTGTACCTCAGATAGCCGGGTGTGAATCCCTCTTTGTGAGGTGGGGTCATAGATGTCAGATGGGCTTGCTGGTCGCGTACCTGGCTCCTTGCTGCGTGACAGCTGCCCTGCCCGAGCTCCTAGAGGTGCTTGCCGGGGTGGCGGTGGAGACCCCCAGACTTTTAGTCATGGGGGACTTTAACCTGCCATCTGCCGGCTCGTCATCGACGGTAGCTCGGGAGTTCTTGGCTTCCATGACGGCCTTGGACCTGACTCAAGTAGTGGATGGCCCCACTCACATCGGGGGTGGCACACTGGACCTGATTTTTGTCTCTGGTCAGTGGTTGAGAGATCTGGACTTAAAGGAAATAGTCATTGAACCTTTGTCATGGTCAGATCACTCTCTCCTTCGCCTGGACTTTCTGACCGCTACCCAACACCGCAGGGAGGCGGAACCATCACGTTGGTACCGTCCCAGGCGCCTGATGGACCCAGGGAGGTTCCGGACGGAGCTTGGGCCATTTCCTGAGGGTCTGGCTCACGGCACGGCAGAGGAACTGGCTGCAGCCTGGGAGCGGGCTGCGGCGGGGCCTTAGACCGTTTTGTCCCTTTGCGCCCTCTGACCCGGCGTAGACCCCAACCGGCCCCTTGGTCCTCCGAGGAGCTGAGGGGGATGAAACGCCGGAGAAGACGCCTAGAGAGTTCCTGGAGGTCCAGCCGTTCAGAGGCTGATCGGACACTAGTTAGATCCTATACTAGGACCTACCTAGTGGCACTGAGGGAAGCGGCGTTGCTCGCCTCCTCCCTCATTGCGTCGGCAGATAACCGCCCAGCTGCCCTGTTTCGGGTGACCCACTCCCTCCTTCACCAGGGGGAGCGGGATGACCCGGTGCAGGGGCGTGCTGAGGAGTTTAACGGTTATCTATACGATAAAATCGTTCAGCTGGAGGACGGTCTGGACCAAGATTGCAGCGATTCGGACGGGGCGTCTGAGGCGGTCTTGGTGATGTTGTGTGGGATGAGTTTGACCCGGTGACTCCCGAGGACATGGACAGGTTGCTGGGTAGATTGAATGCCACCACATGTTTACTGGACCCGTGCCCCTCCTGGCTGGTGCTGGCCACTCAGGAGGTGACACGAGGCTGGCTCAGGGATTCTGAGTGCTTCTTTGTTGGAGGAGTCTTTCCGGCCGCCTTGAAAGAGGCGGTGGTGAGGCCCTCCTCAAGAAGCCTTCCTGGACCCGGCTGTTTTAGGTAATTATCGTCCAGTCTCCAACCCGCTGCGCGAAGGTTGTAGAGAGTATGGTGGCATATCAGTTTCCCCTTCACCTGGAGGAAACTGTCTATCTGGACCCGTTCAGTCCGGCTTCCGGCCGGTTACAGCACTGAGACGGCTTTGGTCGCGTTGGTGGATGATCTCTGGAGGGCCAGGGATGAGGTTATTCCTCTGCCCTGGTCCTATTAGACCTCTCAGCGGCTTTCGATACCATCGACCATGGTATCCTGCTGCGCGGTTGGGGATTGGGAGTGGGAGGCACCGTTTATCGGTGGTTCTCCTCCTATCTCTCCGACCGTCGCAGACGGTGTTGACGGGGGCAGAGGTCGACCCGGCGCCTCACTTGTGGGTGCCGCAGGGCCGATTCTCTCGCCCTTTGTTCAACATCTATATGAAGCCGCTGGGTGAGATCATCAGTGGCTTGTGTGAGGTACCAGCTGTACGCTGATGACACCCAGCTGTACTTTTCACACGGGCCACCCCAATGAAGCCATCGAAGTGCTGTCCCGGTGTCTGGAAGCCGTACGGGTCTGGATGGGGAGGAACAGGCTCAAGCTCAATCCCTCCAAGACGGAGTGGCTGTGGATGCCGGCATCCCGGTACAGTCAGCTGAGGCCGCGGCTGGCTGGCGGGGGGGAGGCATTGGCCCCGATGGAAGGTGCGCAATTTGGGCGTTCTCCTGGATGAGCGGCTGTCTTTTGAAGACCATTTGACGGCCGCTCCAGGAGAGCTTTCCACCAGGTTCGCCTGGTGCGCCAGTGCGCCCTTTCTGAACCGGGATGCCTTGTGCACAGTCACTCACGCCCTTGTGACGTCTCGTCTGGACTACTGCAATGCTCTCTACATGGGGCTCCCTTGAGGGGCATCCGGAGGCTACAGTTAGTCAGAATGCAGCTGCGGGTGATTGAGGAGCCCTCGTGGCTCCCGAGTGACACCTATCCTCGCGGCTGCACTGGCTACCTGTGGCCTTCGGGTGCGCTTCAAGGTGTTGGTGAATGTCTTTAAAGCGCTCCATGGCATAGGGCCGGGATATTTACGGGACCGCCTGCTGCTACGAATACCTCTCACCGACCCGTGCGCTCTCACAGAGGGGCTCCTCAGGGTGCCGTCGGTAGCGACAGTGTCGTCTGGCGACGCCCAGGGAAGGGCCTTCTCTGTGGGGCTCCGCCCTCTGGAGCGAACTCCCCAGGACTTCGTCAACTTCCGGACCTCCGAACCTTTACCTGAGCTTAAAACCTACTTATTCATCTGCGCTGGACTGGATTAGTGTTTTAATGGGTTTTAATGGGTTTTTAGCTCCAAATTTTAATCCTGGCCAATTTTAATAAGTTTTTTAATTGTATTTTAATTTGTATTTATTGTATTGTATTTTTACCTGGCTGTGAACCGCCCTGAGTCCTTCGGGAGAAGGGCGGTATACAAATTTAAATAATAATAATAATAATAATAATAATAATAATAATAATAATAATAATAATAATTACACAGATGGGTTTTCAAGTTTATGAGAAATGCAATCCAGGAATCTAGGAAGGCAGCAAAGTCCTGCAAGCATGATCATCCGCAATCAAGTCCATTCTACCTGAATATTCTATTCATACTTTACTATCTGGATAATGACAAGAGTTTGCCTCAAGCTAAAACAAAACTGGCAAAAAAGTTCAACTGTTGGGGGGGGAAAAGACTAAAAACATTGGGACTATTCAGAAACTTTATTAGTTTGTATCAGTAGTGGGATTCAAATCCCGGCACTACCGGTTCACAATCGGTAGCGCGCAGGTGCACACACTTGGTTTGTGAGTGTGCAGCACTTCTGTGCACGCGCAGAGCATTTTTTATTATGACTGGGTGGGTGGGCGGCGCCTCCCACCACCACCACTACTGGTTTGTATACCTGGGGAAAAACATTAGCACTTATTCATTTGAAATATATCTCTATGATGATATAGGATATTCTCTAGGACAGGGGTCTCCAACCTTGGCAACTTTAAGACTTGTGGACTTCAACTCCCAGAAGCAAAGCTGGCTGAGGAACTCTGGAAGTTGAAGTCCACATGTCTTAAAGTCTTAAAGTTGCCAAGGTTGGAGACCCCTGTCCTAGAGAATATCATCATTATCAGTATTACCAATTTGTATATGTCTCTCCCTTTCAATAGAATAGAATAGAATTTTTTATTGGCCAAGTGTGATTGGACACACAAGAAATTTGTCTTTGTCTTGCAATCACTTTCTTTCCGATTTAGCCTGATTATTGAACAGAATAGCCCCACCAACCAACCCCTGACCTGAAGTTTGTGTTTCTGTCCCCAGAGCTTTGTAATTTGTCATTTTGCAGAATTCTATTGAAATTTAACCATAGCTCAGGAAGATCCTGTAAACTAGTGATGTGTTTTGCACTGTGCCGCAACATCTCACATCCTTGCTCTAAATAGCCATTCTCCTTTCTTAATGTTCAAGTGTAAACAACAGCTTGCAGCCATTTGTTTTAACTGTTTCTCCTATTTGTTGATCTGAATGAAATGACACTACATTGCTACAGTTCTAAGGTGTGAATTTGAGAAGGTGTGAAAGGATTTGCCAGACCCCAGTCTCTCACAGCTGTTCAGCTGCAATGGTGAAGTGCTTGATTCTCCTAAGTTGCAGAGAGTGGGTGGGTGGGTGGGTGGGCACTGTGCAGTGGTGGGATTCAGCCAGTTCGCACCACTTCAGGAGAACCAGTTGTTAACTTTCTGAGCAGTTTGATGAACTGGTTGTTGGAAGAAATCATTAAGGCAGAGAACCGGTTGTTAAATTATTTGAATCTCACCACTGGCACTGTGCCATTACAGCACCTGAGGATAAGTGCTCAGTGGGTGATTCTGCAGGGTGTGTCTTCTATGGGTATAAGGAAAAAACTCCAGTGACAGCATTACATAAAGAAATTCAGCTTTGGCAACAAATGCAAATATTCATTTTGCCTTCCATCTTAAGAGTTGCATCCGGTCTGGGATAAAGTAAAATTCTGAAGAACCATAAACAGCTTAGCATTGTTGTCTTTTGTCCCTGATACAAACACGACTTGGAAAAAAATCCCAGTTTTGTTCCTTTTTAAAAGAAAACTTGGGATGTTACAGGGTCTTTCTTCATTGCATTTATCTACCATCTCACTGGTGTCCAGCCTTCAGGGATCCTCTCTAGCTGTGAAAGCTGTCATCAGACAGGGAGATATATCAGTAAGAAAGGCAATTTGAGTATCTCCTGAAAACACCAGGAAAGGAAAATATTTAGGCTGGATTAGGCCAAAGGTCTCTCAAAAAGACTTTGATCCCCATAGTGGGCAATCATTGAGAGCGCTACAGGGCTGACATGGAGGAAGAAAGACTCTCTCGCTTGTGATCCAGCAACTAGTATTCCAAGGCGATTGATCCTAGAAACAGTACAGCTTATCTCTCCAAGAATTGCCCAAATTCTTGATTTTATGTTTGTTCTAGTAATATACAACACCCTGACCTCACAATTGAAAGCTGTGACACATTTTGGCTGTTACGGAATCTACATAATCACAATTATCCAGGAGTTGTGTAAAGTGGGATTCAGATTGGATCCTTGAGGTGTTAAAAAAATACTTACACCAAATACAATTTCATACTGCTTCACATCTTAATATCCCCTTTGATCCAGTTTTTACACCCATCGGTGAATGCAGGTCTGAACCAGCCCGTGGTATCCAAGTTAATTTCAAAGTAATTGACATAGGCCCCGCTGCTGCAAACTAGGGGTTGCTCACTTGTTCATAAAGAAAAATGGCAACATCTGCATGAGGTGAAGGTGCAACGGTCTGAACATTTGTGTTAGCCGCGTGAGGCGACGCGCGCGCACATCCAAGATGGCGAGCAAGGAGGTTATAGGCCAGGGGTCTCCAACCTGGGCAACTTTCAGCCTGGCGGACTTCAACTCCCAGAATCCCCCAGCCAGCAAAGCCTATAACAGAGGTCTCCAACCTGGGCAACTTTCAGCCTGGCGGACTTCAACTCCCAGAATCCCCCAGCCAGCAAAGCCTATAACAGAGGTCTCCAACCTGGGCAACTTTCAGCCTGGCGGACTTCAACTTCCAGAATCCCCCAGCCAGCAAAGCCTTTAACAGAAGTCTCCAACCTGGGCAACTTTCAGCCTGGCAGACTTCAACTCCCAGAATCCCCCAGCTGGAGTTGAAGTCCGCCAGACTGAAAGTTGCCCAGGTTGGAAACCTCTGTTATAGACGGATCCTATAGTTGTAGAAGTCAGACGGGATTCTGAAGACCAGCCGAAGCTTGCGGCACTACAACAAGCCTCACTTATTTGGCTTGGGAAGGCGCCTCGAGTTTCGTTGGTTCTCTCGCTTTTGTTTTTTTGCCGAAGGGCGCTCTGACGGCATAGTTCAGCCATCTCTTGCCAGACGTTCTTCCTTCCCGGCCGCCCGTGGGTGAACGGCTGGGCGTAGCACATGGCCAAAAGCGCTCGGCAAAACCAGCCACAACGATCCAAAGGAGCGCCCACATGTACTTGGGGGTGGGGGGTGGGGAGTGGGGTGGAGGGAGGAGAGAAGAGGGGGAGGAGTTGTATATTAGGCGGAGAAGGGCAGGGCTTGGACGGCGGAGGCCCTGCCCAAATGTGTCAACTTCGGAGAGCGGCTCTACTAGGTTCTTGCATAGTTGCCAGCGGCGGCGGTGGCAGGAGCCCGAGAAGCATTTCAGTGGGAGCAGGGGAGCGATGGAAGCCGGTGAGTGGGGAAACACGGAGATTGTCTTGCCATCGAGTTTCCTGTTTAATTTGTGGGGTTTTTTTGCCTAACTCGGAGGGGGACGACGACACTTTCTGGCTTTTCTTCTGAGCTTGGCGGGGCATTTGAGCGATGCTTCTTGTGGAGCAGGGGTCTCCAATCTTGGCAACTTTAAGCCTGTCGGACTTCAACTCCCAGAATTCAAAGCTGGCTGGGGAATTCTGGGAGTTGAAGTCCGACAGGCTTAAAGTTGCCAAGGTTGGAGACCCCTGTTGTGGAAAGCGGGCTTGAGAATCAAGGCTGTGCTTTCTTTGGAGGATGGTGCTGCGCTCGCTCCTGCGACGCTCAAGCTCGAGTGACTCTCGGAGAGAGTTTATTTGACCCCCCTCCTTTTCCCGTGGGGATCTTGCATTAGGAGAAACTCGTCTCGACCCTCAATCCTGAAGGCGGCCGAGGAACGGCAAATCCCCGCTTGAGCACGCGTGACTTCTCCAAAATGCGAAAAACGGCATGGGAAACTAGTGCCCATAGAATAGGTGGTGGGGTGGTTGGAATATTCTTGAAGGTTGAGGCAGATCCTCCTTTTTGAGTTCGTTTTTCCTGTACTTCCTCTTAAATAATAACCTGCGTGATAGGATGCCTTGGTTGATGCTTTATAATAAGACAAGTTGCTAATTAGTCTGCCTGAGAAAGTAGTTCCCAGAACTCATAGTTAAATGAATGAATTCCATCCACAAGATGGGGATGATGCCCACTCGTGTACATGTCAAATGAAAAGGTTAAGATAATTCAGCCAAAAGAAAGCTTCTAATCACCAATAGTGATTAAAAGTGGTATTTATCCTCCATGAGGTGGCAAAGCCAATTTCTCAAGGAAAGCAGTGGGCAGCTATTCTCAGTTCTAGTTGTTGATTTTCAACTGGCTTCTAGTTGCTACTAGAATGAGTGATTTTTGGTCCCATAGGCTTGGTCTGATTCAACAGGACTCTTTTTATCCTGTTGTAATGACAATTAATAGCATTGGCTCAGGCTTCAAGTATTACCTGTTCTGGTGTCAAATAAGAAAATGATGTTGAATGATTGCTCTGACTATCCATCACAGCCAAGAGCAATTTTGGAGTTTTGTGCTTATTTGTTTTTTGTTGAGTCTTGTATGGGAAGCTTGCTGATCCTAAACAATCTCTATTTATGTGAAGAATAATTTGGTGAGGTGGTAGTGGTGTGAATTCAAGAAATACTTAAATTCATAATGTGTGCCTTCTTACTTCTAATACAGCCTTGAACTAGGAAGGCAGCTGCTTCACACATGCTGTCAATGAAATAAGAATCAGTGACCACAACATCTTGTTGCTGTCAAAGCAATCTGTTCTTCAAACCTGTTTCTGAGTTTGCCAAAATACTGCAATTAAAAAAAAACCTGGATCTGTATTGTTATTTGAATTTTGACGGTTAGGATTTCAAATACATATCTGGATTTAAATGGTGAGTAGGAAATCTAGTGCACAAAGCTAAAACTCAGAATAGAAGTGTTCAGGTCCCAAAAATACTCCCTGAATTAAACATGTTGATAACTTTGGGAAATATATACCACTCTGGATTAACAGAAGGTGAGTGGCAACTTTCTGTAAAAAGGTAAGGACAGCATTGTATGCTTTTAAGAACTGTGTTTGCAAACTCCAAAGGTTTGTGTTGGAGAAGAGTCAAAGGGTCTGCTTAGTTGAATTTTCCCCCTGCAATGTTTTGAAGCAGTTTCACAGCACTACCAGGAAATGGTGTAATGGTGTTCTGTGACCTTTTATTATATTTAGGAGAGAAGGACAATGCTGCTTTTCCTACTAGAGAAACAAAGGGAAAATGTTGGCTAAGGAATTTTGAATAATGCCATAACAGCCTCTGTGGGATCAAAAGGGACTGTAATTGTATTGAATTGTCAGATTTCTGAAGAGAGTTAAGAACCTAAATTTTGGCTTTATATCCTAATGCAAGCATTAGCAGACTTAAAAGTATACGGGATATAACTTATGTTGTATTTCATATAACACTAATATTCACCAACTAGAACCTGTTATAAATTTATATGACTGTACAGCACTTGACAGACTTCTCAATCTTTTCCTATAACATAAAATTTGATTAGTTGATGTAAAAATTATGGGAATAAGTAATAGTTTACTATTTTCTTTGCTTAGTAAACAAGAGCCAGAAATCATTGCTCATTTACTGCAAATTGTTCAAAAATTATGAGTAGATCCCAATCTACCTTCTGTTTATGCTGCAGTTTGAAAAAAATAAATAAATACAAATTCCTTTCCCTATTGTCCTGTTAAAAAGGGACGCTCAAATAACAGAAGAAGCACTTTCTTAGGCTTGATGTCTGTCAAAAAAATAAAGTTTTTTCTACTATATGTGGCTATTAAAGTAATAATAATAAAATTTGGATTAGGGAAATAAAATTTCTTCAGCTTTGGTGGCATTGAAATGGTTTGGATTGTTGCATTTTTTCCCAGAAAAATATTTTTAATAAAGTTCTGTGTATAACATCTAATCATGTTGTAAGAATCAGGTGCTCTAAGCCATCACAGATTTTAATCCTTACTTCTACCTGTTGTATCTATTATTTTGCATGAGAATCAAAATAAGCCAAACTTTGGGGTTAAATTG
Organism: Ahaetulla prasina; assembly: GCF_028640845.1. Taxonomy (NCBI): domain Eukaryota; kingdom Metazoa; phylum Chordata; class Lepidosauria; order Squamata; family Colubridae; genus Ahaetulla; species Ahaetulla prasina. Next base: position 186,732,342 of record NC_080541.1, on the reverse strand, counting down.
TAACTGTTTTGGGGGAATTAGTGAGATTCTGTCCCTCTTTGAGGGAGTCAGTGCATAGTGAAGCAGTTCTCTGTGGATGCCTGAAACTAATACATCTTGTCATCCTAACCTGATGATTTGATAGTATGTGTGAAATCTTTTTGTCTCTGCATGCTTCTGAAATAGCCTTTGAAACATCCTTCACTTTAGCAATATGTGTTTGTGTGGTGGGTGATACCTGTATAGCTGGTTTGCCACTCTCACTGGGTTATAATTTTTTTATCATCCAAGGAGATGAATCGCAAAGCTGTTTTTTCTATAAAACATGCCTGAACAGCCACTTGGTTTCACTTTTACAATTAACTGCATTTTCTAGTTGAGTGGCTGTAGTTTCTCCTTTTTAAGTTCCTTAAGAACAGAGAAATGTTATAGTTCTTTAAATAGAGGAGTTTTAAGAATGGGACTCCAAGCAAGAGTAAGAGTGGTCCTTGGTGCTCTCTGAGCACGGTTGTTTCCTTGAAGCTGTTTCATTACCCAAAATAGGTAATATCATCAGTGCTAAAAAAATAAGAGTAAGAGTTTTTTAAGGAATCAATCACTTCAGTCACTGACAAAGTGTAAGTCACATTTAGTGAATAGCACTGAATTCTGAATTTTCAAAGGATTTGATATTTCATAGATATTACATAATAATATGCTAGATAGTAGATTTTTAAGATTAATCTGTTTAATGTATGTATACTGACCAGATTCATATACCTTGTGCAGCCCTTCCTTTAGGAATCCTGCTAAGAAGTTGTACTGATTTTTTTAAAATCAAGAATTAGAAAGGGCACTGTAGCATGTTGGAATCCTTTCCATAGTAGGGCAGTAGGTTGGTGAAGAATGGAGTGTAGCCAAGAGGAAAAACAGTAAGAGCCTTGTTGTGAAACTATTACAACTGGAGAACAAAGTTAAATATTCTAATGTATGTATATGGACCAAATTCCCACATTGTATGAAGTCATAATCTTGTTTGCTGATTTAGATATTGTGTGAGCCCAGACAGTGATGACTTATAAGTTGTTGCTGATTAATTTCTGCATTAATATTCAGTGACCTTCTAGTTATCATGGATTATAATTAAATGCAGAATTTAGAAAGCCAGTTTGGTGTAGAGGTTAAAGCAGTGATGGCTAACCTTTTTGCCATCACGTGCCAAAAGCGGGGGGAGCGCAGGGGGGTTGCACACATGCATGCCCACACCCATAATTCAATCCACCCCTCCCCCCGCGCATTGTTGGTCCGTTTCCGGCCTCCAGGGAGGTGGGGAATGGCATTTTCGCCCTTCCCAGGCTTCTAGAAAGCCTCTGGAGCCTGGGAAGAGTGAAAAATGTGCCTTCCCCACCCCCCTGGAGGCCCTCCAGAGGCCAGAAACTGCCTGTTTCTCGACTTCTGGTGGGCCCAGAAGGCCCGAAAATCAGTTGGTCGGCATGTGCCTATGCGCGCTGCAGCTGAACTAGAGCAATGCTCAAGTGCCCATCAATATGGCTCCGTGTGCCACCTGTGGCACCCATGCCATAGGTTTGCTATCACGGGGTTAAAGCATCCACTAGAAACTGGGAAACTGAGTTTTAGTACTGCCTTAGGCACAAAACCAACCTGGGGATCTTCGGTTCGTCCCTCTCACTCAGCCCTAGGAAGGAGGCAATGGCAAACCACGTCTGAAAAACATTGCCAAGAAAACTGCAGGGTATTGTACAGGCAATCTCCAAGAACTGGACATGATTGAATAGAGGAAAAAGGGATTAATTGTGTAACCATTTATTTGGTATGTTAAAAGAATATTTAAGATAAGTTATCTATTTGATATGTATGTGAAAAGATTTACCCTAGACATTCTTTATGTATGTTTTCACAGTGCGGTATATCAGGTTTGCCAGTTGCTCCCATGAACTGTGCTTCACTTCTTGACTATCTGTGATACTGCAATGAAAGAACTTGTAATCTTGCATTTTCTCTATTTTTTCCACTTTGGCAAATCCTTCTGAGAAGTGTGGCCTTTTCAGTCCTGTTTCCTGCACTGTATCCTGTATACCAATTTGAAAGATTTAGATGGAGAACTCCGGAAACTTTTTCAATAGGGCTGCAGTGGTTGAAATGGTGTTTGAGAATGGTCTTGGGAGACAGGAGGAAGAGCCACAAACTGGACAACTGGCATGCAAAGATGTCTCAGCTCATAGAAGAGGAGGCATGGGAAGCATTTCAGAAGGGAACTTCCCTAGTTTTTCAGAGAGTAAAAGGAGACAATGGGGAAAATCTTGTTTTGCAAGATTCTGTTAATGTAACTATACAATAAAGATAGAGTATTCGTAGTTACATTCTAGTTTAGTCTACCTCATGGAGCTAAATTGGTATTTTGGCTTTGATGGTCTTTCTGTAAAGTGATACAACACATATAGAGCAATTGATGACAAAATCTTAACTGGGTAATAGGATACAGGTAGAATTCGTAGGGATGAACTTTTTGTAATCCCACCTTTCTGAACAATGTGGAAGGGCTGTCTGAGGTTTGATGGCACTCCTTTTCTAGAAGCACCAGTTCTTGGGAACATCTTCCTGATGATGGAGATCAGATTGGCTCCTCCTTTTGGATTTCTGAAAGCTGAGTTGCTTTGGAGGGCCTTTCCTTCAGTTTATGCCTGATGCCATCTTGCTTTCTATTTTTTGTTCTCTTTGTTGTTGTTGTTTTTGTATCATTATGTTTTTATGTTCTTAGTGGTTATCCACACAATTGTTACAATTAGATTGATTGGTTTTAACTGTATTGTATATGTTTTAATTTTTGTTTAGATAGCTTGTAAGGTGTTAAGAGTTTTTAGAGTGTGGCAGAAGTAAAATAAATATTTTCGTTTACAATTTAACATGTGCATCCATGGGTGAATGCAGTAAATGCAAAGCCTTACCTCCAGAAAATTCTGAACCATGAGAGCTTGTCCATATATCCTCCTTCCAGAACCTATCACCACCTCCAGGTAGCCCTTGACTTATGACCACAATTGACCAGGTCATGGATAAAGCGATCAGTAAGTAACTGTTTTGATCTACAATTGCAATCCCAGCTCTCCCATTTGTGGTCATTAAGTGATTGCATAGTTCATTAAGCAGAGCACAGGGGTGCTTTGGTGCCAGCTAGTCTCCTGAACAATTTCATTTGTTTTCATTTGTTCTAGAAAGCTAGTGAACACAATCATTCAGAAGGCTAGAAAGAGGTCCTTTATAGCCTTCCAAATAATCATGAGAGCTGGTGCTATTCTTGGGAGGCTCCTTCTTAAAATTGTGCAATTTGGAAAAGGAGCTTTCTAATCGATCATGAAAATGGTGCTTCCTTGCAGAATGGCACAATTTGACCTTTATAAGAAAGGCATGCTGCACATTGAGTGGATGTGCCCATCATCAGCTGCAGAAAAACGCAGGTAGGTGGAGCAATTTACTTGCACTGCTGGGCCCTGTAACCGGTTGAGGGAGGCCTTCCAAGTTTGGTGGAGAGAGAATTTGTTCAGTGATAGAAGGATGAGAATAGTTGTGGTCAGTTATGATGGGGGAGAAAACTGCCAAGTGCCCAAATTTTCATCATGTGACCATGGGGGCCCCTCAGTGGCCATAACTTTGGGTATAGGTTTAAGTCTCTTCGTTCAGCAATGTAATTTTGAACAGTAGCTGAACAAATCATTGTTAAGCAAGGACTACCTGTAGATGGTTGACTTGCATTCTCCCTTTCTGGCCAAACAGCTGATATTTCTTAAAAGTGTACTGTGTTTCCCTGAAAATAAGACCCTGTCTTATATTTTTTTTAACCCTGAAATAAGCGCTTGGCCTTATTGCCATGTGCTGAAAAGCTCGATTGGGCTTATTATCAGGGGATGTCTTATTTTGGGGGAAACAGGGTAACATATGTGGTGGCCCTCACCTTTTAATGGAAGCTAATGTTTGCCTTTCACCTTTATGTGTGTACAAAGAAATAAGCAAAAACCCTAGTTTTTATTTTATGAAATAAATATTATTGCATTGTGTACAGTACTTACAGATTGCATCAAAAAAGTTTCGGATTGTATTCTTTGGTAAAATCAAAATTATATTCAGTTACAAACTGTTATATTTACAAATAGACATCGACGTATAACCACTTGTAGAGCAACCATTCATAATTATGTCACTGAAAAAACAACTGTCCTCGCACTTACCACTATCATACCATACCCACAGTCATGTGATCAAAATTCGGACACTTGGCAAACAATGTGTATTTATGACATTGCATGACCTGGGGTCATGTAATTGCCACTGTGACCTTCTCAGCCAGCTTGTGACAAGCAAAGACAATGGGGGAAGGATTTGCTTAACAGCTGCGTAACTCACTTAAGTGCAGTGATGCACTTAACCATAGCAAAAAAGGTCATAAAATACTTAACCACCTTACTTAGTACTGGAAATTTGGTCCCAATTGTGATCATAATTTAAGACTACCGTGTTTCTTCGAAAATACAACTGGGTCTTCTTTTCGAGGGGTGTCTTAATTTCCCCCCTACCGGGCCGCTTCTTTCGCAGCTGAAAAGAGCGAGCAACATGATCCAGGTACCTGGCCTGGCCACCAGGCCGCTTCTTTCGCGGCCAAAAAGAGCAAGCAATGCAATCCACCTGCCTGGCCTGGCCACTGGGCTGCTTCTTTTGTGGTCCACGCACCTCGCGCACCCTTGCCTATCTGTAATGGTCACTCCAGCTACCATTAGCCATCCCCTCGAAAAAGCCTGCCGTTGTCCATTCCGGCAAGCATGGCCGTGCATGCGCTTAAATAGGGCCAAATTTTGGGGGTAGGGCTTAATTTTAACGCATGCACACAAACGGTGCTGGGCCTTCTTTTTGGGGGTGGGTCGTGTTTTAGGAGAAATACGATACCTGTAGGTATTTATAACACATAGGCTACACATGAACTTGTGTATAGTTTTTAAGAAAGGCTCTTTTCAGTTTTGTGGGAGACTGCTGTAATCTTACATTCTAGTGCTTAGAGAAATGACAGGCAAGAGCATGTACAACTGACACTCAAAGCTGTGTAAGATGCAAGATGTGTAAACTGCTTCCATTGTACCAGATGTGTAAAATGCTCCGATGCCTTCCAGTTATTTTGGCCCACGAAAGGCTCTAATCAGAAGATCTTGTGGTCAGGAGTTGTGGGGATCCAAAGCATTTAGAGGGCACCGGTTGTCTACCCCAAATCTATTGTGCTGTGTGCTCCCCAGGAAACCCAGCCCTACCAGTCTATATTTATGTAGATTGCAAGAAATTGTTTCCCCAGTGCTTCCCCTCTGCTGCTTTGTGTCAGCTGTGAATCTCTGGGCTCTTTGCCAGAATTTTAGCCTGTATTTGCCCTGGCCTCCAGATAGGAGGGAAAGGGTGTTGGCTACCAGGGTTGCTGGATAGTCTTGTTCACATCACAGTGCAGAAAAGCAGGGAAATCGCCTGTCATGGTCATCCTCTTCCTGGACACACATTGCAGAATGCCCACGGAAAACACAATTGCACTCTGTTACATCTTTGGCTGCTGGTTAGAAACAAGGTTTTCTGTGGGTATTTATTTGAATAGCAGTGGGGGAGACTAGCTTTGTAGTAATTTGGTTTACACATTGTGCTTAGTTATGTTGCTTGTTTGATTTTATCTGATGTGTTGTAGGCCCAGGGATTGTTGTGTGTCAGCAGTGAATCATTCCTCACATGCTGTGCATCCTCAGGCATTGTGGTTTGTTCAATAAAATATGGTTCTATGCAGTGTGTAAATGCAGTCTATGTTTGCATGGAGCCCTTCAGCTGATGACATGGGTGGGTTCCTAGAGCAGTCTAGCTGAACTGCAGTTGACTAGTTAGTGATGCACTCTGCTGTATAAACATAACCATGGACTGATTTTTCAGGGCTCTGCTTCTCTGCAGCACTTTTAGATTGCTTCCTGAATTAGCATTTTCTGCATCTCACTTTTTTTGCCTGATTGTGCTATTTCTCTGCTTGCTATGAGGCGGAAGCACATTTTTCAGAAAGCTTTATATTACAGATATAGTACCCATCACTAAGTTTATTTTTGTTGCCGGCTCTGTTATAGAGCCAACTGCTGCGGTGAAGCTATGTGGGCTCTCTATCTCACAATTGGTGCCATGGTTACCCATGAGGCATACTATTTTCTAACAAAAGCCCTTGGCTTTGTCCTGCAATTGAGGAAATGTTAGAATGCCCCCAGTGAGCTGGTGCTAAGGGCACTTAGGTCTCTTTTCCGCTCCCCTTAGTAGTTGCAGGCAAATGTCCATCCTGTTCTAGGCTTAGCCAGAGAAAGGTTCAGTTGGCTACTCCTGCCTCTAAGCTAGTGATTTACTTTTAAGAAGGGAGAGTCATGTTTGGTTTTAGTTCCTGTAGAAGAGAGAAGTGAGCCAGTAAGCACGTAGACCTTACTGCTGATAGCAAATTAATGGTATCTAAGTTGTTGTTTTCTCAGCGGGAAGTGGTGCATTGTACCCAAGGTTTTGTATTAGAATCCTGATCAGGTATGGTGTGCTGCTACTGACGTGCAGTTGTTCTGTGAACTCTGAAGGGAAGTTAATTTTATTTTGGTTACAACTGGTTTCAATTTTCTCACATAGGAGTGTTTGTCTCTCTCACAATGGCCTTAAATTTGCAACTCTTTTCCTAACAGTCAGTTTTTTCTTATTGCTGCATTTCCATTCTATCCTAAGAAAACCTTAGTCACTTTGCTGACAGCATTCAAGTGTTGAAGGTACCATATTTTGGGGAGAAAGGAGAAGATGATAATGCTGTCTGAAGCACATGGATCAAGTTTTTGGAAGATTTTTTGCCAACTCAGATCTCCTCTCCTCTCTCCTTGCCTGCCACAGTTCCTAGATGAATTGCCATGAACAGTAAATTATTTTACATAATCATAATTGTTTTGTCCTCTGTTGCATAAAGTTGTATGGCCAGAGAATGAATGAATGAATGAATGAATGAATGAATGAAATGAACAAACTCCTCTACCTGATAATTGTGCAGAAAAGTTTCAAATAGTTTCTATTGTGACTGATTCTGTGGCTGAGTTTGTACAATACGTAGGGTTGAAGTGTGGTTGGCTAGTTGCAGTTCAGTGTAATATGCAAACAAATGTAATTAGTTTTTGAGGTCCAGGCGCTGACTCAGGCAACTACATTAATTCAGTGATCATGGCTTACAGTATTACATGAACACAATCACTACACCATGGTATGACTCAAAGCATTTGTTGAAATCCAGTTCTGTACAGTATTCAGCATACAGCATACTTACCCATGGTCTATTTAGTTCAGTTTCTGGATTCACATGATGCATGATAATCATTACAGATTGATATAACACAATAGATTAAAAATAATTAGCTAATATTTGTTTCTCTGTGTTGTATGAATATAGTCTATACCTCATTAGACTTGTTTTCAGGGTCAGTGAATTCACTATGCAATGTCTCTTTGAATGCAGTTGAAACTCCATAGTTCTTTTCTTTCATTTCCTTTTGGCTGCCACCAAAGAAACCCTGTGCAGCCCTTCCTTTAGGAATCCTGCTAAGAAGTTGTACTGATTTTTTTAAAAAAAATCAAGAATTAGAAAGGGCATTGTAGCATGTTGAATCCTTTCCATAGTAGGGCAATAGGTTGGTGAAGAATGGAGAGTAGCCAAGAGGAAAAACAGTAAGAGCCTTGTTGTGAAACTATTACAACTGGAGATCAAAGTTAAGTACTTATTTCATTGGTTTTCTCAGGATGCCGGTACAATTGATTTTTCTTCTTTCAACGTGTTCGGAGCAAGGAGGAAAACATGGGAGGAAAATGAATGTGAGATGTACTGTCTATTTTCTTCAGGGAAAATATTGCAGCATTTCAGGCAAAATAGTGTTCCTGGGACAATTTTGTGCCTCCGAAAACAGCCAAATCCTTGGTTATGAGTTGATAGTAGTTGATGTCTACATGACAGAATAGGGGTTTGAAGGGTGATGAATTCTGGGGGAGGAACAGCAGGATTGAAGCCGAAACCAGCTCCTGCCTAATGTTGTGTCCTAGATGAATCACTTTTCCTGCTCCACACCTTTTCTGGAGATGAGTGAAACAGGGTGTTTCTAAGGGACTGTGTATTTACTTATAGTAAATGATATTTTAGATAAACTTCTTATTCCCTCTGGCATATTATCTACATAAAGGAGTCATCACTAGCTAGCCTATAGCTAGTTTGGCATTATGATGAAGTTGCTATTGAAATGTCTCCTAGTTTTCCTTGCTTTAAGTCTCAAGATAATATAGATTAGAGAACCCTTGACATGCTCTGCCTTCTTTCCCACACTGAATATGCTGAAAATATAATTATGGTATATCCACCCTTTCAATGCAGTATATCAACAGACTGGTAGTATCCACCACTGAAAATTTTCTGAGTGAATTAGAGAGAGAAGAAAGATTGTCACTGTGTTCTTATCTAAGCCTTAGTTATCTCAATTTTTTTCAATTTGCATGATAGTTACTACAACTGTTGTTTATAGTTCACCGAATTTATACAACAGTTGGAACAAGCTAGCCAGCTTCATTTTAGTCTCACATGTGAAAATGCAAGAGTTTTCATATACTTTCCTATTTTGGGAGGACATTTCAGATCTTTATGGGAAGCAGTTGATGTGGAATTGTTGCATCTTTTATTAAAAACTTGTTTTATTAAAAGTATCACTTTCCTTCCTCATTGCTATTTTGAGGACCTACATATTTGCGTAATGGAGCAGTTAACTGGTGGGCCAGATTTACACTTAGAAAATGGCATGTGAAGAGGTTACCACTTGCCATGATTTGATACCTGTTATCTCCTCATGTCGGATAGTTTCGAAGTATGTCTAGAGATTTGACTTCTAATAATAGATCTTCATTTCATCATCTGATTTCCTTGCTGTGTTTTTCCCCCCCAAAATTATGCAAGTAATTGTTGCCTTGACTATTCCTTTTTGGTACAGTGCAGAAAGCATACATGTAACCAGGGAGGACATAACAGAATCAGAGTTAAAAGGGGCTATTAAGTATAACTCCCAGCTTGGTGCAGGAATATAAATTAAACATCCTTAAGAAATGTGTATCCAGTCTCTGCTTCAATACAACCAGCAAAGAAAAACCAGCCTTAAGTCATTGGCACTGTTAGGCTACTGTTAGAATTAGGACATTTCTGCTAACATTTAATTGGAATATGCCTTCTTGCAACTTAAATCCCTTATTTTGTATCTGGAATAATAGAAAAACTGACCAGTCTTTTCTTAACGTATGAGTACTACATAGAGAAACCCCAAATTAACCAGCATTTATGGAGGGTGGGGTGAATGGCAAATAATCCACTTTGTTCAAAACTACAATAACTATATCATTCTCAACTCTTAATGTTAGCCAGAGTTGACAATGAGGAGCAATTTCACTTTCCCAGATTTTTCTCTGTCACAGATTTTTCTTTAAATCCTTTCCTATTCATATTACCAGAGGGAAAATATGTTTATCCTAATCTGAGGGAGGTTAAGGCACAAAACCCAATCCTGGACCCTCATGGGAAAGCAGAAAGACATCCAAGGGTTAGTTCTGCCTCAAGTGAGGACATTCTATTGGGGCGCTTACTATTGGCTAAAAATCTATGTCCACTTAATTTTCTCTAGGCATACTGGGGGCCCTCAATGCTGGATGGATCTCCTGCTGTACTCTCAAGTTTCTTCTCTGCTGTGAAGAAGCGCCACCTAATCTAATTGCCCAAGAAGTTTGAGTTGGCTCTCCAAGCCCCAAAGAACATACTGTCTGGAATATTTTCTTTGACATTTAGTAACCCAAGGAAAATACTCCTGAACTATTATTAAGTGGAATGCTTTGTAACATAAATACAATAGATTCACCATTTTCAAGTTAGAATAAATTTAAATCAGACAAAATAAAGATATCCCACGTTTTTGTACATAGTTGTATTAAGTTGGGATGTTATTTTGGTTTGGTTTGATTTTTTTTTTTAAAGCCCAGCTCTCTTTATTGAAAACAGAGGAAAGGGGTGCTGTGTTTCCCCAACAATCACAGATTGTCTGGTGTTAGAAAGCTTAAGAAATAGCAACATGGATGTGTTTTTGCTTGCATTGCTACAAAGCCAAGTTTTATACCTGATTGCTTCTTTGGTTTTCTTAGCACAACAGTCTTCATTCAGCCAGTTTCTTGTTCTGAAACAATACTAGTGCCATGTCAGCATATACCTTCAGCTGGGCAATCCTTCAGAAGAACTATTTCAGAACATGTAGGGGCCTGTGCAAAGTATTTTTTAAACTGGTGCACTCCGGTATTTCTGCATGCACGTGTGTGTACACAATTACTTTACGTCGTTTCCAGCAGACTGAAAAGAACGTGCAAGCAGAGACAGTAAGGAATAACATCCGAAGCAGCTTCACAAGTCTGGAAAAAATGTGGTTAATTTAACAATTCAGAAAGATGTGCCTTTACCCATTTCTGTGCACTCTGAAGTGCCTCGTAAAGGCATTTGCACAGTCCTATTTTAAAAGATAACTTGGTCAGGTGATCTTCTGGGCACAGCATGACATTTGTGTGTATAGATTTGGTTTTTGGGGATTCAAATGGAGAACTAAAACATCAGATGGATTAATAGCTGAGATTTCCAAATGATGAATTCTGTTTGAACAAGTTTCATTGTCTCTTTCTTCCCTTTTACTATAAGCTAATATGCTCCCTCGTGTGTCTGAGAGGAACCTTCTGCAGAAAAATAGATCACAACCACAAGAAATCTATTCCAATTCATATCCCATTAATTGAAGGGGTGCCAACATTATATCCTTCTAGCTATCAGATTATAGTAAGTATAGCCCAAGATGAATTGAGGCACAATTTTCAAGAATGAGTGTTTAATCTAACTTGCAATTTAGGCAATTTATTTGTTTAGCAATTCTTGACACTTGAAGTTTTTAAGAATCGTTTCAGAAAATCTGTTTGGTTCTCATTCTTGCCTGTGCTGGCAGAATTGTTTCATGATTTGGAAACAGCTGGAGCCAACATTTTTGTTTTTTGACTCATCCATCTTTTGGATAGGATTCCACATTGGCAGCATATGTTTCAGCAGAATGCTCTTCTTGATTGATACCCCCCCTCCCCCCACTTTGAGAATTTTTCAGTGAGTCACACTAGAATTGAGTATTTATTTCTTTATAAATTATACAAATAAGTTTGTAGTTATGAAGTTATGTGCGGCTATACAAACTAATAAAACTATGTAAAATTATTTTTAAAAACCCTAGACTAATAAGGGAAAACCACACTAAATAGCAGCATTTAATACAAAGCCTGAGTAGATATGGGGGTCTCAAATTAACATCAAAAGTTAGTAAGACTTGGCATCAGCCATCTCTAAACAGGAAAGCTATTGCTTTGCTAGAGGATTTGTTTCTTGAATGCCCTCTAATGAATGGCCTTGGAGCAAATATCAATCAGAATAGAGCTAGAAGGGACCTTGGAGGTCTTCTAGTCTAGGGGTCACCAACCTTTCGGACCTCAGGGACCACTAAATTCATAATTTTAAATCCTGCGGACCACTAATATGAATTTTTTAAAAAGATAAATAGTATTTAGTGCAATATAAAAATGCAAGTAATTTTTCTGCAGACCATCAAAATTTTCTCATGGACCACCAGTTGGTGACCACTGTTCTAGTCCATCCACTGCTCAATCAGGAGACCCTATTCCATTCCATTTCAGACAGATGATTATCCAGTCTTTTCCTAAAAACCTACAGTGATGAAGCGCCACAAGTTCTGAAGGCAAAGCTGTTCCACTGTCTCGGCTAGCTCAGCCACAGTTGTGTCAGACGCCGTGAGAACAATGGTTAATTGTCTGCACTGTTAAGAAGTTTCTCCTTAATTCCAGGTTGCTTCTCTCCTTGATTAGTTTCCATCCATTATTTCTTCTCTTGCCTTCTGGTGCTTTGCAAAATAAGTTGACCCTCTCTTCTTTGTGGCAGCCCCTCAATACTGGAATATCATGTCATCCCTAGTCTTTCTTTTCTCTAGACTGGCCATATCCAATTCCTGCAACTGTTTTTGATATGTTTTTGTCTCCAGGCCCTAAATCATCTTAGTTGCTCTTCTTTGTGCTTCTTCCAAAGTCTGGCAAAAATGGCCTGATTTAAATCACAAATAGAGTTTGATGTTCCGGGCTAGCCAGATCTATAAGGTAAATAGATCGGAAGTTCCCAAACTAGAGGTCAAGGAAGGGTTTGTGGAAACCCCATCATGCTTTAGAAGGCAAAGAAGGAATACTGTCAAAATTCTCTTCAGGTTTTACTCTCTATTTTGCCTACACCAGCCCAGGCAGTAATGGATAGTTTTGGTACATCAACATTGAAGAACCACAGTGGACATAACTTAAAATTATTACAAATTGATAGAATGTTTCCTGCTCATATCTGATTCTAATGAAACATTCATTTTATAATGGGAAGAGGTTTTAGGGATATGTGGTGAACCCCTGAATTTATATAAATTGTTCTGATTACTCTATATTTTGCTATTTTATAGTACATATATTTGTGTAATTGTTCTATTACTATCAAGACAGAGGTATTCACTTGCACTACATATATTATGAATAATGTTTCTGTTATAAAAGACTATGGTTAGGAAAAGAATAAGAAGGCCCCCAGGGGAAGAGCGTTCTCTGTGGGGGGCCTGGCTCTGTGGAACGAGCTGCCGGTGGGACTCCGTCTTCTCCCTGATCTTAGGACATTTAAACGCGAGCTCAAGACTTTCTTTTTTCACCAAGCGGGGCTGGCCTGATTGATTGATTTTAATATTTGGGGATTTTAGCGGGTTTCTTAACAGGGTTTTTTATCTTTTCTATTTTTACCTAATAGTTTTAAGTATACAGCAGTCTAATTAGATTTTTAACTTTGTTATGATATTTTAAATGGTTTTGGATTATTGTCGTTTTATTTGCTGTACACCGCCCTGAGTCTTCGGAGAAGGGCGGTATAAAAATGTGAATAAATAATAATAATAATAATAATAATAATAATAATAATAATAATAAAAGATAGACACATGCCTTTGGAAAGCCCTTCAAATTCAGAATTACTTTATATAAAACTGTTTTTCAACTTTAGCAACTTTAAGACATGTGGACTACAACTCCCAGAATTCCCCAGCCAGCTAAGCTGACTGGTTGATATAAATAATTTGAAATTAGTATATAGGGTCTCCCTGTGGAACCGAACTTCTGAAGGAGGTATCAAAACATTTAACTTTGTTTTTATTGATGTGTCTCAAATAGTAGGAAAAAATTTCTTATCTCAAATATTTAAGAAGACCCCAGGCAGTACTTAGATGGGGAATATCACCAGTGATTTAGGAATCTCACCTGGTCACAAGAAAACAATCTATTAAATCAGCAGGCTTCTTCAGATACGATCAAATCCCATGAGGCAATTTGTACTGTGATGGTTGATGCCGTTGTATTGCAGCAGTCCTAGTTTACGCAGGCAAAAATACTTTCTCTGGGTGGGCTTGACCTAGCAATGAGGGGAGCAGTGATATTGAATCATCTGGCAATTCTATAGTTTTGGAACTCCTGGCTTCAGGAAATTAAATTAATCCCTGTTGGGAATTTGGAATGGAAAACATTTAAAATGTGTTTTGGCTTGCAGTGTTGGAAAGAGGTTAGAAAAAATGCCTGTCACGTGGTATTAACACTTTCCAGCAGCCCTCTCTTCGCAAAGAGATCAGGAAAGGTGCTTTCTTTTTTAATCCTAGCAATGCTGCAAGGGGAATTTTTAAAAATAAATAGAAATCCATCTCTGGAACAGTCTCAGAAGATTTTTTTAAAAAAAGCATGTCTTTTTTTATTTATTTTATTTATTTTTTATTTATTTATTTATTTATTTATTTGATTTTTATACCGCCCTTCTCCCGAAGGACTCAGGGCGGTGTACAGGCAAAAATAAAACAGATAGTACAATATACAATTTAAAATGAAATTAAAAACTTATTTTAAAATTGGCCTGAAAAGTATACAATGAACTAAAAACCCCATTTAAAATTAGTTAATAAAATTTAAAATTTAATAAAATTCAATTTAAGCCAGCCCCGCGCGAATAAAAAGATGTGTCTTCAGTTCACGACGGAATGTCCGAAAGTCAGGTATTTGGCGTAAACCCGGGGGAAGTTCGTTCCAGAGTGTGGGAGCCCCCACAGAGAAGGACCTTCCCCTGGGGGCCGCCAGCCGACATTGCTTGGCGGACGGCACCCTGAGAAGTCCCTCTCTGTGAGAGCGTACGGGTCGGTGGGAGGCATGTGGTAACAGCAGGCGGTCCTGTAAGTACCCAGGCCCTAAGCCATGGAGCGCTTTAAAGGTAGTAACCAAAACCTTAAAGTGCACTCGAAAGGCCACAGGTAGCCAGTGCAGTCTGCGCAGGAGCGGTGTTATATGGGAGCTACGCGGAGCTCCCTCTATCACCCGCGCAGCTGCATTCTGGACTAACTGAAGCCTCCGAGTGCACTTCAAGGGGAGCCCCATGTAGAGAGCATTACAATAATCCAAGCGAGAGGTAACGAGTGCATGAGTGACCGTGCACAAGGCATCCCGATCAGGAAGGGGCGCAACTGCCGAACCAGGCGAACCTGGTGGAAGGCCCCCCTGGAGACGGCCGTCAAATGATCTTCAAATGACAGCCGTTCATCCAGGAGGACACCTAAGTTGCGCACCCTATCCTTTGGGGCCAATAACTCGCCTCCAACAGTCAGCCGCGGCTGCAGCTGACTGAATCGGGGTGCCGGCATCCACAGCCACTCCGTCTTGGAGGGATTAAGCTTGAGCCTGTTTCTCCCCATCCAGACCCGTACGGCTTCCACGCATCGGGACAGCACTTCAACAGCTTCATTGGGGTGGCCTGGGGTGGAAAAGTACAGCTGGGTGTCATCAGCGTACAGCTGGTATCTCACCCCAAAGCCACTGATGATCTCACCCAACGGCTTCATATAGATGTTGAACAGAAGGGGCGAGAGAATCGACCCCTGTGGCACCCCACAAGTGAGGTCCCTCGTGGTCGACCTCTGCCCCCCTGTCAACACCGTCTGTGACCGGTCAGAGAGATAGGAGGAGAACCACCAATACACGGTGCCTCCCACTCCCAATCCCCCCAACCGGCGCAGCAAGATACCATGGTCGATGGTATCAAAAGCCGCTGAGAGACTAATAGGACCAGGGCAGAGGAGTACCCCCTGTCCCTGGCCCGCCAGAGATCATCCACCAATGCGACCAAAGCTGTTTCCGTGCTGTATCCGGGTTGGAAGCCGGACTGGAACGGGTCTAGATAGACGGCTTCATCCAGGTATTGGGGTAGCTGTCGCGCCACAGCACTCTCTACAACCTTCACAACAAAGCGAAGGTTGGAGACTGGACGATAATTACCCAAAATAGCTGGGTCCAGGGAAGGCTTCTTGAGGAGGGGTCTCACCACCGCCTCTTTCAAGGCGGCAGGGAAAACCCCTTCCAACAAAGAAGCGTTGATAATCCCCTGGAGCCAGCCTCGTGTCACCTCCTGAGTGGCCAGTACCAACCAGGAAGGACACGGGTCCAGTAAACATGTAGTGGCGTGAAGCCTCCCCAACAACCTGTCCACGTCCTCGGGAGCCACAGGGTCAAACTCATCCCAAATGGACTCAACAAGACGTGTCTCCTCTCCCTCGCCTGGATCGTCCCAATTTCGGTCCAGACCATCCCGGAGCTGAGCGATTTTATCGTATAGATAACCACTAAACTCCTTGGCACGTCCCTGCAACGGGTCATCCCGCACCTCCTGATGAAGGAGGGAGCGGGTCACCCGAAACAGGGCGGCCGGGCAGTTATCTGCCGACGCAATGAGGGTGGAGGCGTATGAGTGCCTCACCTCCCTCATTGCCACTAGGTAGGTCCTAGAATAGGACCTAACTAGTGTCCGATCAGCTTCGGAACGACTGGACCTCCAGGTGCTCTCTAGACGTCTTCTCCGGCGTTTCATCTCCCTCAGCCCCTCGGAGAACCAAGGGGCCAGACGAGATCTGCGCCGGGTCAGAGATCGCAAAGGCACGACACGGTCCAAGGCCCCAGCCGCGGCCCGCTCCCAGGCCGCGACTAGTTCCTCAGTCGTGCCGTGGGCCAGATCCTCAGGGAATGGCCCAAGCTCCGTCAGGAACCTCTCAGGGTCCATCAGGCGCCTGGGACGGAACCACCGTATAGGTTCCGTCTCCCTGCGATGGTGGATGGCGGTTCGGAAGTCTAGTCGAAGGAGAAAATGATCGGACCATGACATCGGTTCTGTTACTAAATCATCTAGTTCCAGATCATTTAACCACTGTCCAGAGATATAAATCAGGTCCAGTGTGCCTCCCCCCATGTGCGTGGGGCCATCATTTACCCGAATCAGGTCCAAGGCCGTCATGGAAACCTGGAACTCCCGAGCTGCAGTCGATAGCAAGCCAGCCGATGGCAAGTTGAAATCCCCCATGACTATAAGTCTGGGGTTCTCACGCGCCACAGAGGCAAGTACCTCCAACAGCTCGGGCAGGGCTGTGGTCACGCAGCAAGGAGCCAGGTACGCGATCAACAAGCCCAACTGATTCCTAAGGCCCCACCTCACATAGAGGGATTCACAACCGCAATCTGAGGAACAGTGGCCTCCTCAGCTCTAGATCTTCCTTAATGACAACCGCCACCCCCACCCCTACCTTGGGCCTCGGCTGATGAAATGCTCGGAAACCTGAGGGCACAGCTCAACGAGGGGAACCCCCTCCGGACCCAACAGGTCTCCGTAATGCCCATAAGGTCCGCGGACTCCCCTGAATAAGATCGCAAATCAGGGGCTTTATTAGCCACGGACCGGGCATTACATAACATCAATCGAAGATCCAGGCTCTGAGGATCATGGCCGCGTGAGGAATGGGTAGGGACTGAGGGGGCGGAGCACGTGATCACGTTCAAACATCGGGCACGGGCTCCCAACACTCGACACGCCCTCCGCCATATCTGCCTCTCCCACTTACCGTACCGATTGAACAGCCCTCTAGTCCTGGAACAGAACCCTCCCCCCCTGCCTTCAGACCAGATGTAATAATGTCGCGAACAAGCACAGGGGCTGGATCCCTCCCCGACGGGTTCTCTCCCCTACCCGTCAAATCCCTCCTCCCCTCCCAACCCTTAAAATCCCCTCTAAAACTCCCCTTAAAAAATCTGCTAAAACAACTAATTAAAAAACCCCTAAGCCTCCTATTTTTCGCATGCCAAATTACTGATGTTCAATAGTCAACCAAATTTCAAAGAGTAGGAAATTTGCTTGTTGTAACACCATAGAATAAATGTGTGTTTAATGTATTTAGACCGTGTTTCTCAACCATGGCAGCTTGAAGATGTGTGGACTTCAATTCCCAGAATTCCCCAGACAGCTTTGCTTGGAATTCTGGGAGTTGAAGTCCACTATATTTATGCTTATATACCGTATAGTTATTTCATGCTTATGTTATATATACTGTTGTGACAAATAAACTAACTAAATAAATAAATAAATGTTGCCCAGGTTGGGAAACATGGTATTTAGAGATATCAAGACTGGAAGCCAATGGTCTTTTTAAAAAAAATTCAGAGGGAGGGAAGGAGGGAGAGGCTGGGCTCACATACCATGCATAGAAATAAACAAAGTTTGTTATAATATGTTATGTGAATCCAGCAAATGTGATTTATTTGTTAATGTGTGGGAAGAAACCAGATGTTTGTTAATGTGTGGGAAGAAGCCAGATGTTTTTTTATTTGGTAAAACCATAGTTAAACGAGGCTTATTTAAGGATGTTGTGGGAGCACAGCAAGAAGAGGTGAGAAAGTTTATAATGAATGTGGTTGAGACAATTTTAATCATCAGATAATGTGACATGGAGTCTGTGTGCATAATAATATGTTAGGGACAAATGTGACTCGCTCACTTGTTGCTCAGTGTGTTGAGCAATTTCAGCAATTGCAGTTTACTGTTTAGTGTATTATATAAATTCATGTAAACTAAATGAGTTCAGTTAACAAATGATTACCATATTACAGGTAGTCCTCCACTTACAACAGTTCATCTAGTGACCATTCAAAGTTCCAATGGCAGTGAAAAATATGACTTATGACCCTTTTTCACATTTATGACAGTTGCAGCATCTCCATGGTCATATGACCCAAATTAAAATGCTTGGCAACTGACTTATATTTATTATGGTTGCAGTCACCTGATCACCTTTTGTGACCTTCTGACAAGCAAAGTCAGTGGGGACAGCAGATTCACTTAACAGCTGAATTACTAATTTTACAACTGCAGTGATTCCTTAACAAGAGTGGCAAGAAAGGTCATAAAATGGGACAAAACTCACTTAACGAATGTTCCACTTACCAGCATAAATTTTGGCCTCAGTTGTGATCATAAGTTGAGGACTACCTGTATTCTTTAGTAGCAACTATTGATTACTTTTTAAAAATGAAATTGGGAGGACATAAAGACAATTTAAGAAATTGTAAATAGGTAAAATGCATTAAATTATTTCTAAAGTCTGAGATTTAATTCACATTGTGATCTAGCTATTCTTGCAAAAAATGCTACTTACTGGTAGCCAAAGGGAGGTTCAATATGTGTCTTCATGTGTTTTATTTTGCTGTCTTCAGACATCATCAATTAACCACAGTGGAAGAATTGTCTTTTTTCCACTGGTTTTCTGCATGGAATATATATATATTCCATGGAGAAAAAACAGTGGATTGAACATTTCTTTGCAGCCAGGATCAATACTATTTGATTTGTAAATACTTTGGGTCTCTATATTAGATACTGAATCAGGGGTTAAATTCTGCGGGGTAAATAACTATGGGATAACTCAGTTCCATGGAACATGGTGGCTCAGTAGCTAAGATGCCGAGCTTGTCAATCAAAAGGTTGGCAGTTCAGTGGTTTGAATCCCTAGTGCCGCGTAACGGGGTAAGCTCCCGTTACTTGTCCCAGCTTCTGCCAACCTAGCAGTTCAAAAGCACGTAAAAAATGCAAGTAGAAAAATAGGGACCATCTTTGGTGGGGAAGGTAACAGCATTCCATGCACTTTTGGCATTTAGTCATGCTGGCCACATGACCACGGAGACGTCTTCAGACAGCGCTGGCTCTTTGGCTTTGAAACGGAGATGAGCATCACCCCCTAGAGTCAGGAACGACTAGCACATATGTGCAAGGGGAATCTTTACCTTTACCTTAACTCAGTTCCAAGGAGCATAGGAAAGTGTAGGTCATCATACTATCACTAGGAATCAAATCAAATCAAACTGTTTTGTCTGGTTTTGGAAGTTTTCATGTTGCCCATGAAAAGTTTTTTTAAAAAATGATTTCAACAGATTAATGGAGGAAATAAGTGCCAGCTTTGCCCCTTAAACTTTTTTGCACTTACAAAACTCGATTAAAACCACTTTTGCCCTGCTTGTTTTGAGACAGTCACACTTAGGTTTGTGGATTGCTCATTCTATTTTATAAGGTCACTGAATGTTAAAGGTTTCCTAAAACTTTCATAAGACTATTTCTGTTTGTAATTGTTAAGTCAGTTCTGTTGAGGGTGGCTTCAGTTAGAACTTCTGTCTCTCTAATTGGAGAACTTAAATGCTGTCAGAGACCCTGACATTCTGGAGTTCTGAATGTGGCCATGTTCAGCTGGTATCCTGTAACTCTTTAATCCAGTTTCCAGTTACAGCATCTAGGTTAGAGGAGGATGGCCTTTGATTCTGTTTTTGATAATAATAAAAAAGTTGTGGATGAGGCAATTAAACAGGGGTCTATGATAACTGTCATTCTGTAGGGCTTTTCTGTCAGTGTTTTGGGCAGACAACAGCTTGCTAGTCATAGCCACAACTCTCCATTGAAGACTGGGAGATATTCTGTCCACCAGGCGCCTTACCGGAACAGGATAGTAGACCTTATCAGGACAAAATTCACCTCTTTTGATGATAGACACAGTTACCTGGTTTGCAAGCCTATGCAAGTTCAAATAGTAGTATTCTATTCTTTCCATTGGGTGTGGAGGCTCATGAAGGGTTGTGCCTTGAACAAGAATAGCCAGTATTTCTCCTGAGATAGATTGGGATATGATCAGATTTGAAAATTTTATCAGATTTCAGGAGCAACATACTAAAGAAATATAGAGAATTTTGCTTTGAAAAATAAAGAAATAGCTTTTTGGGAGGCAGTGAATATCTAGGCAGAGTCACTGCTACCCTGTTGTAGTAAAAATAGTAGATTTGGTCTTCCTTTAAAAACAAGACATGCCATTAGACTGATTTGGGCTAATATTGCCTGTATCCAATGTTGTCATTGGTCAGAAGAAAATGTGGAAGGGATCCACTGAAAAGGCGATGAGAACCAAAAGCTGACCTTTGGCACTTTACAAAGATACTGTATATAATAAAGCTTTATTTTTGTTTAGAGCTGTCTTAAATTTGGGTGCATGCTATTTCATCATGTTAAAACAAAAACTTCAGCAGTAATTTAATTTTTCCAATGTAGAAGATTCTACAATAGTTCTTTTTTAAATACCAGTGTTCAAAAAGTTCGACCTTCCATGATTTTGTTTCATGAAAAAGTCCTGTTCATATCATTTCTTTAAAAAAAAAATATTGACTGGAAGATTCTCAGAGACCACCTTGACAAGTTTTTTGGCAAGGTTTTTCAGCAGTGGTTTGCCATCATCTTCTTCTACTTTATGTGGTTATTTCTACCACCCACAGGTATTGAATTAACCTGATTGCCTGGGTTTATATTTACATACTATTGAAGTGGCCACAATGGATGGATTTTACAACAAACAGAGCCATTTATTTAGTCTAATGTGATTAATTTGTAGTTCAGTATGCTGTACTAGTCCAGAAACAGAGTTGATTAAACCATAAGTTGTGTGAGCGGAATCAGTCTCTTAGTGGATGTAACAATCATATGACACCTGCTGTGCAAGGTAGATCAAAAAAGCCTCAAAAAAGATTCCCACAATTAGCTAAATATGTGGGTTGAAGTAGGAGTTAGTCTGCCGTTGAAAATAGAAATGACAGGGAAGCATTGAGGGAAAGAATCACCATAAAGATCTGAATCATACAGGCAGCACTACTTTCTTTTCCTCTTTGTATGAGAATCTTGCATTGTGAGTTAGGAATTTTTCACATTTTGTGAGATGATTTCTACCCCTGGACGTTAGACTACTGTATCCTTCTTTGATTTCCAAAATTTCCATGGATTTTTTGAAAATCATTAGCCCTTGATACCAGTCTCCTACTCGGAAGAATGGCCTTGTTGCTGCTCTATATCAAGACAGGAGGAATATAGACAAAAGGAATGTAGAACAGGGTAGATTAGATTCATATCCATGTTGTTTCCAGACAGGTTTCGTTATACTTAATTCTTATTCCAGTTCTTAATGCTAGAGAAGAGAGTCTGAACTGTTCATAGGAAATTGTGTGGGACCTCTATGGATTATGGCAGTGATATTTGGGGCAGGCCTGGGGTGTCTTTAGGGGCTAGAGGTCAAGAAGTTCTTTACTAATTTGACAGTATTTTCTATCACCGAGGACCCATATGTCAGATAAGGGTTAGATTAATGCCATCCATACAGGATTTTTCTATTTGGAAACCTCATCTCAGTATCCAACTATATCTGGTGTTCGCAAGTTTTTGCATGCAAGGGCTAGCTTCAGCACATTTTTGGCCCTCTAAAGCAGGGGTCTCTAACCTTGGTCCCTTTAAGACTTGTGGACTTCAGCTCCCAGAGTTCCTCAGCCAGCTTTGCTGGCTGAGGGACTCTGGGAGTTGAAGTTCACAAGTCTTAAAGGGACCAAGGTTGGAGACCCCTGCTTTAAAGACCGCAGAGGATGTATGCAGTGATGTCATCAAAAGCCAAAATAAGTAGGGCACTTTTTATCTATTTGGAAGGGAGCATCAAGGAACAAAATAAGTATGTTAAGATTCACAGGGATTAAAATAATCCTTTTTTTTCTTAAAAGGAAAAAAAATAAGTGTAATTTGGGATGAAGCTGTCACAGAGCTGGACTTTGTCAGAGAAAACTGTGGCCATCTTTTATCTTCTGGAAACTTCAAGAGTGAAGTTCCCTCTTCAGTTATAGCAGCTTAGGATCTCAGCAAGTAGAAAGAGTGGTGGCAATGACTTTTGTCAGCTGCTGGTTAGCTCATGTAGCAAACCATAAAATGGGTAAATTTTGAAACTGAGCAGTGCTTCAGATATAATTCCAAAATGGTGCTTTGGAATGTGTCAGAATGTAAGGGCACTGTGTGATTATACTTATTGTGCCAATATCTCATATTGGTTTTGTGAACAAAGGGCTTCTGCTGCATAAAAAACTATCAAACAGCCTATGACAAGCAGCAGAAAACATATCAGCATAACATCTGCTGCTTTTATTTCAAATTCCTATTCTGCTTATTCTGCTCTGCCATCAAATGGTGGAGTCTTCATTTGAAGGGTTCAGGGCATTTTAAGGGAAGGCATTTCCCTGATTTTATTTCCTTTCCTGCCTGCATAGCATTACTGACTGAGCACCCATCAATCATTTTCCTTCACGTAGAATAGGGCTGGAGTAGGGCAAGAGACAAGTTCTGGCAGATAGGTAGGCTGATGGGTTTAGCCATCTGTCAGTCTCACTCCTCACTTTGTATAAATGTTTTGTGTGGGTGAATTCAAAGAGAGCCAGTCTAACAGCTGATCAGCATAGGTGGTAGAAATTGCACAGTGAAGCAGTAAAGCCTTTCCTCTGTACTTGTATTATTCTTTATTCAGAGTCATACCTTGAGGCCATAAATTAGCTTGGAGATCTGGTTGATACTGGGAAGAGCCCAGTTTGCAAGACCTAGACATCACCCTGAGATTAATTCAGGTCTCTATCAGCTTCAAATCTAATAGCTATGAGCTTCCAATCCTATGACTTGTGCTTTTGAAGCGTTTTGATTTTAACTGGGTAATCTTTCTGCAGCTACTGTTCGAATGTCCAAGACAGTAGTACGTAGTAGTAACTGAGGTTCTACCTTTTATTTTGTTCTCAAATTTGATGCTCAACTCTACAAGGTGAGGAACTTTCAGTGTATGGGCTAAATGAGCCATTCAGCTATAGCTGAGCTTGTCTAGATCAGATTTTCTTATCTATATTCTTGACTTCATCCAGGTGCAAAATTTCAAGATTTGGGAGAGAGGTTGTAGGTTGATATAAAGCCAATTCTCACACAGACATGACGGCATTGGGCTTCTTTTTCTTTTAGCACTGTTTTAATAGTATCACAAATACAGAACGTGTTAAGAATATCTAATGAGGTATTCTTAAAAATGTATCTTTGTGAATCAGTTGACTGTGCATCATACAAATTCAGTTGCTAAAATGCTTGTATTACTTGCAACTTGCAACTACGGGAACTGAAAACTTATTTATTTATACAAGCAGGACTGGCCTGACTTTTTAAATTCTAAATTTAAATTTTAAACTTTTAATGGTAATTTTATTGGGTATTTTTATGGTCAATCGACGGTTTTAATTTGGCCTTTTATTGAATAAGTTTTTTAATGGTTATTTTAATATGTATATTAATTGTTTTAAATGAAGGCTGTACACCGCCCTGAGTCCTTCGGGAGAAGGGCGGTATAGAAGTTTGATAAATAAAAATAAATAAATAAAATAAACTTCTGTCAAGTGTGTGTGTGTGTGTGTGTGTGTGTGTGTGTGTGTGTATTTATTTATTTTCGTAGGTTTTCACGAGTATAGGTATGTAGGTCTTGGTGTATTCGGGTCTTTTCCTGTGTAAGGTTGAGAGTATCTTGGCGACGTTTTGACGAGGTCTCACTCATCATCTTCAGGCTGGTGTTTTCGGCTTTGTGCTTGTGCGAGCAAAGCATGGTCGGAGCTGCCGTCTCTGTAAATACTGGTGGGGAAGTGGGGAGTGTTGACTTGGTTGCTGTAAGCGGGTTGGTTGGCTGTGTGGTGCATCTTGATTGGTAGATGGAGTGGGTGTTTACAGATTAGTCAGCTGTTTCATAGCATCCTGTGTGGGTGTGGTCCTAGTTGTGTGCCCATTAGTCTTTTCTGTTGTAACGACCTGGGTAATGGGCTGTATGGAAACGTCCTGAGTTCTGGGAATGTGACCTCCTATAGTGGTAATGGGCTGTGTGGAAACGTCCTGAGTTCTGGGAATATGACCTCCTGTGGTGGTAATGGGTTGTGTGGAAACATCCTGAGTTCTGGGAATGTGACCTCCTGAGTCTTGTGCTGTAACATCCTGGATGGTAGGTTGTGCTGTAACGTCCTGAGCTTTGGTGTTGTGGCCTGTTGGTTCTGTGATGTAATGTCCTGAGCAGATGGCTGTGATGCAGCATCCCGGGTTTAGGTTTGGCTCTGAGTTTGAGCTCTTGTCATGTGTTCATGGCATATGTCAGTTTGCTTTTTGTGGGGATCGGAAGGGGGCGCAGCATCCGGTGGTGCCAGCATGATCTGGCTTCTGGATGGTGGTTGTGTTTCGTCTGTGGGATGGGTTTGGGTTTTATTCTGGTGAGGGTGATTGGTGGTGGCGTTGTGTGTTATCCTGGGTCCGGTGTCAATTTTCATGGCTGGGACTTGTTTGTTGACTAGGACTTTTATAAATATTATAAATATATAAGTGTTTTTCTGTTGAAGCACCTGGTCTGCCCCAATGCGGGAGGGAGCATACTGCTTCCCTTTCGCCTTTCTGCTCCAATCCAGGAGCCCTCAAGCAGTCACATTCACGACAAACCATTTTATACCAAATATATATTGCTGATAAAGAAATAAAGGGAAACTAGTATAGATATATTTTAAGCTACAGGTAAGACCAACACCCCTTTTAGCTTTCATCATCTAGCCATACCCTTACTCGGATTCAAACTTGGGCTGCCTGCATATTAGGCAGTTGTATTAATCTCTGAGCCACAAGTTTTGCTCCTTTTATCAGCTGAGTCACGAGAGAGATTAAGTGTTTTTCTGTCAAAAACATATATATTTCCATTCCATTGTGTTCAATTCTCAGAGACTACCTGGACAAGTTCCTGCAGTTTTCTTGGCAAGGTTTTCAAAAAGTAATTTGCTATTACCTCTTTTGTAGGGCTGAGAGTTGATCTCCCAAGGTCACTCAGCTGGCTTTGTGCCTAGGGTAGGACCAGAACTCACGATCTCCTAGTTTCTGGTCTGATGCTCTAACCACTACACCAAACTAGCTCTCACTGAGAGTAGTGAAAAGTAATGAAAAGGTCACACATTTTTTATCAGTGAATAAGTTGCAAATCTAAGTCTGTTGCTCTGGGGTATAAGGAGAAAAGATCAGAATAATTTTTAGTTTGTTTTTAATAAGCGAGTCTTGTGGAAAATAATTTATTGTGACATTATCTAATTGGGCCTTCTAGTACTTTTGATAAATGTCCTTTGTCTCTTTTTCTACAGAATAGCATCAGGATACCCTTCTTCTTTCTGCAAAAGTTGGATCATTCCACAAACTGGATATAATTAACCAAAAGGAGTTTGTGTTTTGGAAATTCTCTAACCTCTAATATATATATATCCAAAGGCAGCATGCTGTGATGGGGCTTTTGTGAGTTTAGCTTGCCTGCCATGCACCCTACAGGGAGTGTAGATTCCAGTTTTTCCCGTACGGCTGTGCAAACACTGTCCCGTAGCCACTGCCGGAACATAAAGCAAAAGATTTCTCAGTGGGAAGGTCGGACAAAAGGGGTCTGCCAGGAAGAAAGGCAGAAACTGAAGGATTTTGGGGTCAGATATGGCCTGGACAGCAGGGAAAAGCCATCAACTCTTGCACCGGACAAGAGTATAGAAGCAAATGTTCAGCGTTTAGGCTTAGATTTGTGGGAAAACTCTAATCTTGGCTCTGTGACCGAGGAGGAAGAGGAGGAGGATGACCACCATTTCCAAGAGATTTCCAGAAACCATTCAGTGGAGCAACTTTCTAGTGACACTTTATCTGAAGCAGCAGATACTACAGAATGGCCACGGGAGAAACTGCCCCCTGGGAATTTCTACACCTCACGAGGCCTATGGAAACAGATGGAAATTCTTCCTTTTGATGGAGAAGCTTCTGTTGCACTGGACTTAAAAAGGAAACGGGAAAGCTGTGGTTCGACCGAGAAGGAGCTGAATGTAGCTCCAGCAAAGAGCCTGGAGACAATATATTATGATGTGGAAGGTCAGGAAAGGCAGCCAGCCATCAACCCAGTGCCCAAACCGCAGAGGACTTTCCGTTACCATTCTGAGAAGGACCAGGCAAACTTCGCTAATGGATACCACAGCAATAAGAAGCCACTGGAACAGCTGTGTAATGGGAGCTATCCTGCAACTGCTTCCTGTGAGTCTGGCCGCAGAACAGGCAGCAGAGGAATCCGAGGCAGATCTAAGAGGTGGGTTGCAGCTTGACCTCTTCTGTAGGGGATGAATCTAATTTGCTTTGTTTGTACAAATTAATTACTAAGACTGCAACTTTCTGGAGCAGTAAGTCATTTACATGGAGAAAATCTATGTATGTATGCATGTGGTGCTCTATATGGGGTTGCCCTTGAAATAATCAGAATACAGCAGTGTGGACAGCCTTGGTATGTATGTATGTATGTATGTATGTATGTATGTATGTATGTATGTATTTATTTATTTATCAAACATGCACAAGATAGCAAGGACGGTAGGCACGCTGGTGCGCTTATGCACGCCCCCTTTACAGACCTCTTAGGAATAGGGTGAGGTCCATGGTAGACAGTTTAAAGTTGAAGCTGTGGGGGTTTGAGGATGTAACAATGGAGTCAGGTAGAGCATTCCAGGTGTTGAGCACTCTGTTGCTGAAGTCGTATTTTCTGCAATCGAGTTTGGAGCAATTTACCTTGAGTTTGTATCGATCATTTGCTCATGTATTATTATGGTTGAAGCTGAAGAAGTCATTGACAGGTAAGACGTTGTAGCGACAATTTTGTATACTATGCTCATGTAACACTTCTGCTTCATGAGCTGCACTGGTTGCCAATTTGCTTCCAGGTATGATTGAAGGTGCTGGTCGCTACCTATAAGGGCTACATGGCAAACATCCTAATTACTTCAGGAACCACTCATTGTATCTATCCAGCTGGTTTGATCTGGCTGGGTTGAGATATTGTGGGTTCTGTTGATTAAACAATG
The DNA here is from genome assembly GCF_028640845.1 of Ahaetulla prasina. NCBI lineage: Eukaryota > Metazoa > Chordata > Lepidosauria > Squamata > Colubridae > Ahaetulla > Ahaetulla prasina. The sequence continues at coordinate 186,705,063 of NC_080541.1, read as the reverse complement.
TCATCTTTCAGGGCCCCAGAAGTCTGCCTTCTCTATTGCCATGCCTGCTCTCTGGAATCAGCCCTCCCCAAAGAGTTTTGACTGCTCCCCTCACTCTATTGCCATTTTGAAGGGCCCTTAAGAAGTGGCTTTTTGCTCAGAACTTTGGCAAGATGATGGACACCATTTTTCTTTCTTTTCCTTGTTCCCATATAGTTTGTTTTTCTTTGCCATGTTTGATTATTTGTTTTGTGTTTCTTGTATTTTTACTTGTTTTTAAATGTTTTCAACAATTTACAAACTGTCTAGTGTCACTGAATTATTATCATCATCATTATTTTATTGCTAAGAATCAACACTGGCTTGATAGCACACATAATCAGTCAATCAGTAAGTCTTCTACTTGGGGTCATTTTTCCTCATATAAACATTAATGTGGAAGTTTGGATAATTCTTGAGAAAACAAAACATTTTTCCATTTAGAAAATTGCTTCCATTTAATTACATAATTTCGTTCATTGGAGTGGAGCACATGAATGAAGAAAATGTTTGTTTGTTTTTTGAGTAGTTGCAAAACTGTGTCCTAGCATTCATCCTTGTAGTATGTGCCTTTATTTTTTGACCTTTGGCATGCAAAGTGTTACATTAAAATAGAATTTCAGCCTTGAAAATGAAAACATTGCATTTGTTGCTATGTAAGAGGAAGCTATGTGATCATAAAATTAGACTAAAAATGGGTAGGCAGTCCCTGATATGACTGTCTTTGAAAGATAAAGACATTTACATACAGTATGTCATATTCAGCATTAATGCATGATGTGGATTATCCTGGTGCAGAAATTTATTTTAAAGTGGAATATTTATAGTTTATTAGTGTGTCTGGAAGTTGGCATGAAAAGCCAACATCCTGCAGAAATTGCAGATGTATTTCACATTTTTGATCATGTGAAATGAAGGATGATAGCAACACTATCACTGATACGGTTTGTATCATGCACTAAGAGCTATTCCCCTCTGTTGAATTAAAGTGCTGTCTGTTGTTCCTGTAAATTGGCAGAAAATTATACTGACATGATATTTTCTGCCCCTATTGCCAATCCGTATCCTGTCTCTGTTGCCCACGGTGCTGTCTTGGTTATGCATATGCAGTGTGTGATAGGCAAAAAGATTGACTGATTCCTCTGACTTTCCTCTCTTTCCTTTTTTTTTCTTGCATGTCATCAACCAGCCAAAAAAAAAAAAAAGACAAACACAAACCAGCCAGTTACAAGTACTGCAATGAGAATGACTCTAGGCTCATCCATGTCCTCCTTCTTCTTTACCTTAATTTGTCATAATCTGAATAAAATTAAATCAATTCAATTAATATTGTATTAAATATAAAAACAGGTAGCCCTCAGTTTATAATGAAATTGGGACTGGAAATCTGGTTGTAAATCATTTTGGTCATAAGTCCAGATGCACATATGACTAAACACAGGTTTTTGACATTTTTCACAGGGATTGTCTTCTGAATGGACCTTTTTTGGCAGAAACCAACAAAACCCACCACAAACTGGCAGAAATTGTTACGAATTGCAGTCATGTGACTACAGGGTGCTGCAGCCGGTCATAGTGGCAATTCAGTTACCAAGCACCCAAAATGCAGTCACTTTATCATGGGGAGCACCATTTTACAATAGCTGGAAGTACTTTACAGGCCATAAAGCACAGGTGTCAAGATCATCATAACTCTAACCCAGGGGTCTCCAACCTTGGTCCCTTTAAGACTTGTGGACTTCAACTCCCAGAGTTGAGCTTTGCTGGCTGAGGGACTCTGGGAGTTGAAGTCCACAAGTCTTAAAGGGACCAAGGTTGGAGACCTCTGCTCTAAACTGTTATAAAACAACCAGTTGAGAACTACCCTATAGACACATGGAGACATAAAGTAGCTGAGTATAACCAATGGTTTTACATAGAATATATCTCCCAGTCATTATTTATTTACAGGCAACAAATTCTGATTTTCAGATTCCCTCATGTGTTGTCTTGGAGTTGTACTGTGGGGTTGGTCCTATCATTTCAGTTTTGCTGTTTCAGTCCTGCATTAAAATGATACAGAATATAGACAATATTGCTGGTGGTACTATTATTTGATTGACAATCTAGGGGACATCAGATTCAAGAGAGCTACTTTAGTATCTAAGTTCTCTTCTTTTTCCTTAGAAGAATAAATATAAAACCAAATAAAAATTTGGTGTGTTTTAAAGCAGGGAGTCTCCAACCTTGTCAACTTTAAGACTTGTGGACTTCAACTCCCAGAGTACCTCAGCCAGCTTTGCTGGCTGAGGAACTCTGGGAGTTGAAGTCCACAAGTCTTAAAGTTTGGAGTTGAAGTCCACAAGTCTTAAAGTTGACAAGATTGGAGACCCCTGTTTTAAAGTATTGTGAGTCTCCCATTTTTGTGGTTTGCAAACTATATTTCATGGCTTATATTATGTAACTTAAAGCACTTTCAAGTGTGGCTATGTTAAATAAACTGCTTTAGTATCAAGTCAAATTATCTTCAATGGCTCCTTCGCCTCTTTCATTCTACATTGCTGGTGGAAGATTGAGAAAGACAGATTTTCCAAAATTGCGCACATGATTTTATTTTCTAAAACATTCCAAGAACAATTTTGTAAATACATATTATTTATTATATAGATAAATATATTATTTATGTATATTTTAAAAATTCATCCATTTCTAGGTAGCTTGCTTTAAAAAAAGCTAGGAGGTAAATAGGTGCGCTTGGGTCTGCACCTAAGATGTGTGATAACATATCCTATTCTTATTTATAGAAAGTCCTTTGAATTTGAGGACATCCAAAGTTATCGAAACAGACTAGCAGCCATCGAGTACCAAAAGCTTCATGAAGAGCTAAATGGCACCACACGTGTCTGTCTCTATTGCACGCAGTCAGAGGACAACCTCTATGAGGATATTATTGGTAAGATTCCAGATCCATCTAAAGGAAACAAGAAACAGCCTTCTGAATGAAAAGTAACTGCTACGGTTCAGTTCTAGAGAATTCCAGAATACATTCTGATCTTTTGTATTGATATATTCAAGGATATCTGATATATATACACAGTTCCTCCACTGGGAAGCTAGAAATTAAAGATAGTCATTTGGGGATTTGCTTTGATTTCTCTATTTGTCACTCGCTGGGTAATAACTTGATGCCAGTTTGTGCATATGGAAAAATAGTAATTGGCAAATATATGTGGTTGGTTTGTCTACCCATGTTCTGCTTCAAAATAATTCTTTTTTCTAGATCCTGCAAAAGAGAATCCCTATGAGGATATTAAAGTGAAACCTTTGTGGAGGATCCCATCTAATTGGAAACTGCCTCCTCCCCGAAATACCTTCAAGCCACCCAAGGTGAATGAACGTTTAGTGATTGTCCTCTCTAGTTAAATATTGGGCTTTGTGCTGGTGCTACACAGGGTTTAGGCATTATCGTGCAGAAATCTGAATAAAATGAAGTTATTTGTCTACATTGCTCTGTGATTATAAATAAATAGGTGCCTCGTTGTTATGCCTTGTCTTTATTCCCATGTGAATCATCACATTGCAGTTGTTCACTGAAGAACATAGAGATATGTAAACCCACTTTTAAGAGAATGGATGCCCATTAAACTGATTTAACTTTGTTTGGTCTCTATTTAATCTGAAGAGGATACTTTGCCCTCCCATGCACAGAACCAAACCAAAACAACAGCAGCAAAAAGGACTAAAAAGAGAAAATTGTATAGTATTTGTACAGTTGTGTTTGGGCATAGGTTTTCCTTTTCAGGAATGGATTCATATGGATGTGATCCAAACCTAATACTAGTGTAGCTTGCCATTTGCTCAACCAACCAACCATTTCTTTTCTCTTCCCTACTTACAGTATATCACAGAAGTGAGAACACCCTCTCACATTTTGTAAATATTTAAGTATATCTTTTCATGTGACAACACTGAAGAAATGACACTTGGCTACAATGTAAAGTAGTGAGCATGCAGCTTGTATAACAGTGTCAATGTGCTGTCCCCTCAAAATAATGCAACACACAGTCATTAATGTCTAAACTGCTGGCAAACAAAAGTGAGTACACCCCTAAGTGATAATGTCCAAATGGGGCCCAAAGTGTCAATATTTTGTGTGGCCACCATTATTTTCCAGCACTGCCTTAACCCTCTTGGGCATAGAGTTCATCAGAGCTTCAAAGGTTGCCACTGGAGTCCTCTTCCACTCCTCCTTGACGATGTCACAGAGCTGGTGGATGTTAGAGACCTTGTGCATCTTCACCTTCCATTTCAGGATGCCCCACAGAAGCTCAATAAGGATTAGGTCTGGAGACATGCTTGGCCAGGCCATCACCTTTACCCTCAGCTTCTTTAACAAGGCAGTGGTCATTATGGAGGTGTGTTTGAGGTCGTTATCATGTTGGAATACTGCCCTGCGGCCCAGTGTCTTGACGGGAGGAGATCATGCTCTGCTTCAGTATGTCACAATACATGTTGGCATTCATGGTTCCCTCAATGAACTATAGCTCCCCAGTGCCGGCAGCACTCATGCAGCCCCAGACCATAACATTCCCACCACCATGCTTGACTGTAGGCAAGACACACTTGTCTTTGTAATCCTCACCTGGTTGCTGCCACATATGCTTGACACTATCTGAACCAAATAAGTTTATCTTGGTCTCGTCAGACCATAGGACACGGTTCCAGAAATCCATGTCCTTAGTCTGCTTGTCTGTACCAAACCGATTGCGGGCTTTCTTGTGCATCATCTTTAGAAGAGGTTTCCTACTGGGATGACAGCCCTGCAGACCAATTTGATGCAGCGTGCAGCGTATGGTCTGAGCACTGACAGGCTGACTCCCACCCCTTCAATCTCTGCAACAATGCTGGCGGCACTAGTATGTCTATTTCCCAAAGTCAACACACAATAAAGCAACACACACTTCTTTGGTCACTCAACTTCTTTGGTCAACCATGGCAAGGCCTGTTAAACTGCTGTATGGTCTTGGGCACCATGTTGCAGCTCAGTTTCAGGATCTTGGCAATCTTCTTATAGCCTAGGCCAGTGATGGCTAATCTTTTTTTCCTCGGGTGCCAAAAGCATGCACACAAGATAGCACTTGTGCTTGTGCCCACACCCATAATGCAATGCCCCTGCACATGCGCGCACAACCCCCCTGCACATGCATGCCCGACCCCCCTCTGTGTCCCATTTTGGGTCTAGCAGGCCTCACTGAAGCCTCTGGAGGCCGGAAATGGCCTTTTTCTGGACTTCCGGAGACCTGTTTTTCACTCTCCCAGATCCTCTGTGTGAGCCCTGTACTTACCTGGCATCCAAAACAGACTGCATGGAGACTCCTGGGAGGGGTGGGATGGCATGGGCATGTGCGTGCGTCTCCTGCATGCACGACAGAGACCTGAAAATCAGCTGGCCGGTGGGAGGCACACGTGCATGCACAGTGGAGCTGACCTAGGGCGACGGCTCGCATGCCCGCAGAAATGGCTCTGCATGCCACAGGTGGCATGCATGCCATAGGTTCGCCATCACGGGCCTAGGCCATCTTTATGTAGAGCAACAATTCTTTTTTTTCAATCCTCAGAGAGTTCATTGCCATGAGATGCCACGTTGAACTTCCAGTGACCAGTATGAGAGAGTGAGAGTGATATCACTGAATTTAACACACCTGTTCCCCCTTCGCACCTGGGACCTTGTACCACTAACAAGTCACATAACACCAGGGAGGGAAAATGGCTACTTGGGCCTCATTTGGACATTATCATTTAGGTTGTACTCAATTTTGTTGCAGCAGTTTAGACATTAATGGCTGTGTGTTGCTTTATTTTGAGGGGACAGCACATTGACACTGTTATACAAGCTGCATGCTCATCACTATACATTGTAGCCAAGTGTCATTTCTTCAGTGTTGTCATGTGAAAAAATATACTTAAATATTTACAAAATGTGAAGGGGTATACACACTTCAGTGATGCTTATGTAGCTGTTGTTGCTTAATTAAATCTTCCAATATTTCTTACTATTAGCCATACTGACTGGGTGTTAAGATTTTAGTAACCTTTAGGGAATTAGATGTTATGTGCTTTTTTATATGGCTGCCAAAAGCAGGTTAATATCTCTTACCTACCTACTACTTACCAAAGGTACATATAATAATAGCTGAAAAGATGAAAATGTTCCATCCCAATTAACTTTTCGTACTTAGTACAGGTAGTCCTCGACTTACAATGATTCATTTGGTGACCGTTCAAAATTATAACATTATTGAAAAAAGTGACATGACCATTTCTCACACGAGTGTGGTAGCATCCCCATGGTCATGTGATCATAATTCAGACTGTTGGCAACTGTCTCACATTTATGACGGTTGCAATGTCCCAGATCATGTGATCACCTTTTGTGACCTTCTGACAAGCAAAGTCAATGGATAAACCAGATTCGTTTAACAACAATTGTTAAGTGAGTTATTGCAGTTGTTAAGTTAGTAACTTAACAACTGCAATAACTCACTTAACAATTGTGGCAAGAAAGGTAGTAAAATGGGGCAAATGTCTCACTTAGCAACATAAATTCTGGGCTTAATTGTGGTCGTAAGTCGAGGACTACCTGTAGTGAATTGGAGGATAGGAGTAGATTGCATATCTTTGATGGTTTGGGGAAAAGGAGATGTTTCCCTGGCAGATGAAATTATAATAGCTACTATTGTTAGTGTCTATTTTTCTATACCAGGCCGGTTAAACTGGCGACCCCTGGGCCAGATGCATCACGCGCAGGCCACGCCCACCCTGGCTCTGCAAAGACAAAAAACGTCACGATACATCACATGACACGATCAAATTTTACACCCCTGTTGTATACTGTTCTAAAAAAGGAATGAGCATGTGTTATTTTATAGGAGTTTAATGAAGTACTGACAGCTACCATTTAAAAGGAAGAACTATTTTAAGGCAAAAACCATTTTGCACGAAGAAGGGCGACATGGGGGTATAAATTGTTCTTCTGCAACTAACACCAATACTAATCCATTTTTCTTCATGTAATTTAAATCAAGGTTTTTTGAGTATTTATTTATTTATTTTAAAAACTTACATGGCCGCCTAACTCACTCTTGGCAACTCCAGGCAGCTTACAAGGTTTAACCCCAAAGTTGATTGTTGTTTGGTTTCTTTGTGTGATTTAGTTATTTTTAGGCGTAATCAAGATGGTTTTAATTCGGAGTGACTGCATGAACCATCCTGCCCTATCTGCAATAATAACGTGTAATTCTCCCTGGGACATTCCTGTAGCTTGTTTGATCTTGTCCATCAATCTAGCCTGTTGTCTTCTTCTTTTAACCTGCCAAGCATTAAAAACTTTTTAAATCCATCCTTCACTTGCCTCACATGTCCAATGTTCTTTAGTTTTTGCTTTCTGCCTAAAGAGTGCACTCTGCACTACATCCTACAACATCTTGAGTCTCCAAAGACCTATGCAAGGGTCCTTTTTGTAGACTTTAGTTCAGCATTCAATACCATCATTCCAGACATTCTCCTAACTAAGCTAAACCAGCTACAGGTACCGGAACAGGCTTGTAAGTGGATCACAAGCTTCCTAACAAACAGGAAGCAGCAGGTGAAGCTAAGCAAGATCACATCAAATACCTGTACAATTAGCACAGGGGCCCCCCAAGGCTGTGTGCTCTCCCCACTTCTCTTCTCTCTGTATACCAATGACTGCATCTCCAATGATCCATCTGTTAAGCTACTGAAGTTCGCAGATGACACAACAGTGATTGGTCTCATTCGAGACAATGACGAATCCGCATATAGACGAGAGGTCGAACGACTACCTTGTGGTGCAACCAAAACAATCTGGAACTGAACACACTCAAAACCGTAGAAATGGTGGTAGACTTTAGGAAAAACCCTTCCATACTTCCACCTCTCACAATACTTGACAACACAGTATCAACAGTAGAAACCTTCAAATTTCTAGGTTCTATCATATCGCAAGATCTCAAATGGACAGCTAACATCAAAAACATCATTAAAAAAGGACAACAAAGAATGTTCTTTCTGCGCCAACTCAGTAAGCTCAAACTGCCCAAGGAGCTGCTGATCCAATTCTACAGAGGAATTATTGAGTCTGTCATTTGCACCTCTATAACTGTCTGGTTCGGTTCTGCAACCCAACAAGAAAAACACAGACTTCAGAGGATAATTAGAACTGCAGAAAAAATAATTGCTACCAACCTGCCTTCCATTGAGGACCTGTATACTGCACGAATCAAGAAGAGGGCCGTGAAAATATTTGCAGATCCCTCGCATCCTGGACATAAACTGTTTCAACTCCTACCCTCAAAACGACGCTATAGAGCACTGCACACCAGAACAACTAGACACAAGAACAGTTTTTTCCCGAAGGCCATCACTCTGCTAAACAAATAATTCCCTCAACACTGTCAGACTATTTACTGAATCTGCACTACTATTAATCATTTCATAGTTCCCATCACCAATCTCTTTCCACTTATGACTGTATGACTATAACTTGTTGCTGGCAATCCTTATGATTTATATTGATATATTGATCATCAATTGTGTTGTAAATGTTGTACCTTGATGAACGTATCTTTTCTTTTATGTACACTGAGAGCATATGCACCAAGACAAATTCCTTGTGTGTCCAATCACACTTGGCCAATAAAAATTCTATTCTATTCTATTCTATTCTATTCTATTCTATTCTATTCTATTCTATTCTATTCTATTCTATTCTATTCTATTCTATTCTAAGAGAGCAATCAGCCTTTATTTAATCCAAGACAGATTGACTATAGTCTATGGTACTTTTAATTAGCAGTCTAATACAATTGTCCTATTTTTACAGGACAGATTAGCAATGGAAAAACTGCTGCAGAAGAAAAAAGCCTTGAATTTAAACTCTAGCATAAACCTATATAAAGACTTAACTGGCTATGCTCCTCAGTGGGATTACACCATTTATTCCATCGTCTTAAATCATTTGTAACATTCACTAGTTCTTCCCTTGTAAGAAACTCCAATCTTTTTAAACATATTTTCCCTTCTAACCATTGGTAAAATAAATCCCATATCTTGTAATATTGCTTATCTTCCTGTTCTCTAATTTCAAATGTCAGTTTACTCATTCTGCACATTCCATTATTTTCTTAATAATATCATCTTGCAATGGTAATTTCTCATTTTTCCAGTTCTTAGCAAATACAATCCTAGCTGCTGTTACTACATTCACAATCAAGTATCTCAATTCTCTATTATAAATTTCAGATATAATCCCCAATAAAAAAACTTCTGGTTTAAAGTCTATATGCTTTTTTATCATTTTCTCCAACCATGTGTAGATTTTAGTCCAGTATCTTTTAGCTTCTACGCATGTCCACCACATATGGTAATAAGAACCAAGTATCTGATAACATTTCCAGCATTTTTCTGATTTGTTCTTGAACATTCTGGCTATTCTTGTTGGGGGTAGATGCCACCTGTAAAACATCTTATACAAATTCTCTTTATATGCAGTAGACATTATCATCTTATAGTTTTGTATCCACAATTTTTGCCATGTCTCTAAATCAATCTCATGTCCAAAGTTTTTCCCCCAAGCAATCATAGTCTCTTTAACTTGTTCTTCTAGTTTAACCTCTAATAAGTATCCATATAATTTTCTAATTAAATTATCATCCGTACCTGTTAAAATTTTATCTAGATTACTCAATGGGTAGAGGTATTGTACATGCAAACATACATACATACATACATATATACATACATACATACATACATGTTTCACCCAGCCATTCCTAATGTGTGCTTTCTGAGTAAATTATACAGATACGGGAAAATACATAAATTTATCGCACTGTTTTGCTTATTCTGAACTACTGTGTTTTCCTCTAAATTAATTCTTAGACCAGCTTCTCGCTCATCAGGAAGTTCCTTCTGATTATTATTTCTGTTAATTCTTCTATATTTTCTGAAAGAAAAACTGGTATGATTGGGCAGAGTGGGCATCCCCCAGGTTCACCTTATTAAGCAGTGCCATCTGGTGGGACCTAGGAAGTGTGCCTTGTCTGTAACAGCACCTGTTGTTTGGAATCACCTCAGCCATCTCAAGACGCAATTGACCTCCCAACTTGCCTGAATTTAAAACTTAGTCTTCCCCCTGGCCTTGGTTGAATGAAGGGGTGGGTCTTGTTTGTTTTTGGCTAAGAAGGGTCGTCGTTCCCTCAGACTTTCTATCTGTGTCATCTGTATTTTGTGGGCAGTTTTATTGTGCACTGCCCAGAATTATGTTACAAAAACATAAAATAATTCATTCTCTATTTAAATGTTTACCTATTAATGTTAACATATTCTACATTCTGGCATTATCTCCATAAGATCTCTCTCCATATATTTTAATGGTGAAATCTTAAGCAAAATGTGGTGAAAATTGGCTCAGTAATTTGTTACTATTACTATTACTGCTGCTTTCTAATCTGCACTTTGTGTTGTTCCATATTTGTTGACATGGATTTATTTGGACTTCAACTGTCTCTTTGTCTTTAGCTTTAAACGGTTCAATAGATATTTCATCTGCACCTGGTACTTTCTTATTAACAGCAGATCTGTTGCCTGTCGTATCTCATTCTCTTGTAGAATTAGTTCCTGAATGTATTTTGTTTTTACAGATATTCCTGTCAATCTATAATATTACTTGTAAAAGATTTTGATATTTAAGTATTTAAAATATTTCTATACTACTTTGTTTTGAAGTGAAATCTATGAAATCTCTTTTTTCACTATTCTTGAATAGTGAATAAATTTTCTGATGATTTTTTTGGATCTTCTTAAATGGATTCCTCATTTCCTTTTCTTATTATCTTGTCCTCTTTGTTGACATTTTTGATTAATATATCGTTCCATGCCCTTTCTTACCTGACGTTGAAATTTGTTGACATATGTCCTCCTTGTTGTTTAAGGCAATATCATCCTCCTTCTTTTGATGATTGCTTGTGCTAAAATTAGCCCGTATTTTCCTCTGTTGAAATTTTGGATCTTTTTTCTGTGAAATTTTGGATTTTTTTCCAGTTTACTTTTTCTTCAGTCTCTTATATCTTCCTATAGAATAGATCTTCATGTGCAGTACTGTATAGATTATGTCTTCCTATAGACATACCATATACAGTATGTTGCTTATATTAAAATCTGTTTGTGTATTCTTAATTTGCTCTTTTTAATTTAATTTTTTATGTTTTGCCTATGTAAAAGATACCTTTTCAAGTCCACCCCTTGATGATTTTATCTATGCAAGATTTTTTTACCTTTTTAATCTAGTCAACAGAACTGGGATTTATGATAATTTCCCATCCAAATACTAATCAGGCCCCATCATGCTTAGCTTATGGGGTCAGCTACATACCTCTATCTGCCGAGGTTGAAACTGATACATCTGAGTCACAATTTCCTATGTTCTACAGTAATATCTCTAGAAAGCTAGAAAAAAGAAACTGCAAGGAATGATGACCTCTGTGGGATATTTTATCTTGAACAATCCTAAATTTCTCTGTGATTTATAATCTGGTCCAGTGGTTGATGGCCATGATGGATATAATAATTAATTCATTTCTGGAAGCTACATCTCTCGTTTCTGTCTCTCTTTTAATTCTAAGTAGAATTCATGGGGAAAGGGAAGATTGGGACTGTGGTTTACAAGGGCACGGACGGGGGGAGGATTTCATTTTTTCCTTCATTGCACAGTTCAAACGAAGAGCTCTCATATCTATTAGTCTCATTGTTACCAAACATTGATTCCTAGAGCAGGGGTGTCAAATTCAGGCCTGGGGGGTGCTTAGATTTGGCCCACAGGGCTGCCCTGGAAACAAAGAAGGACCGGCCTGCGGTGCCTCTGCCAGGAAAAACGGAGCTCGGGAAGGCCACATGTTTTCCCTGGCAGAGGGTTGCAGGCAGGGGTGAAATGTAAAATTTGTTACTACTGGGTTCTGTGGGCGTGGTTTGGTGACTGGTGGGCGTGGCCAACTTTTTTTTTTTTTTTACTTTTAAAAGCATTTTTTCTACAACCTCTTCGGCCGAAGAGGTTGTAAAAATGCTTTGAAAAGCCTGTGATGATCAGGCAACTCAGCAGGATCTCCTGAGGAAAAAAAGCTTCTAAAGGGTTCTGACGATCCCAGCTGAGTTGCCTGATCGCCAGAACCTTTTAAAAACATTTTTTTTACAACCTCTTCAGCTGAAGAGGTTGTAGAAAAAATGCTTTTAAAGGGTTCTGATGATCCCAGCTGAGCCGTGTGACCATCAGAGGCTTTTTTTTTACTTTTAAAAGCATTTTTTCAGCCAAAGAAAAATGCTTTTAAAAGTAAAAAAAAACCCTCTGATGATCACTCGGCTCAGCTGGGGTGGGGGTGGGGACAGGGATTTTTGCTACCAGTTCTCCGATCCACCCGCGATCTGGTCCGAACTGGGAGCATTTTGCAGGCCATCACAACTGAAAATAGAGTTCATGAGTGCTGCGTGTGGCCCTCCTGGGCTCCGTTTTCGCTGGCAGAGGGTTGCAAGAGGCCATCGCTACCGGAAAAAGAGCTCGGGAGCCCATTTTCGCTGGCAGAGCACTTGGGCCACCAAACTTTTAGACCTTCCTGCTTTCACTCTTCTAAAAACCAAGCCACTGTTTTGCATGGTGGGATATATTGTTTTTGAGTCTGCATCTGTTTGTATCAAGTTCAGTGGGAATTGCTTTCTTTGTAAAACATTAGCATTCTTTTATCCTTCTTTCACATTTCTTCAGCTTCTCCACAAGCCGCACTTCTTTCACCGTAAAACCTTGGAGCTAAAGAACACACGGATCTGTTTGCGCGGGAAGTTGCCGAAAGATTCAACGCTACCTGTTACGTTAACCGAATGGAAGTTCTTCAAAGCAGGAGATGTTGGAAGCAGGAAGAGAAAAAATCTTCCCCGGGTAAGGACTGAGCCAAAATATTAATAATTAGTTGCTAGACAAATACCAGCTTCTGTTGCCATTTCCTCTCCCTATCTCCTCTGTACCACAGCATTTGGATGGGTCATTCCTATCATTTTTAATGATTGGGGTGGCAATTCTGTCTGGCCATCATTCAAGCTAGCTGAATTTTGGGAGTTGCCATCAGATTACATGAGAGCTTAGGAACTGCTGTCACACTATATCCAGAAGGTCTTGCAATAACAGTGGATTGTTATTTCATATGTTTTCAATCTGAATTCAAAATAATCCTAATAAAATAAATATTCAGTATACAATATTACATAAAAAGACCCTAGTAGGAAAATAACTGAAATTATATCTTTACCAAGTTATCTTGATATCCTGTCCTGATTACCATGCAGATTTGCTAAGATGTCACTGGCAATATTGGGCAATATGTAGTTAATACACAGTTAAGTTCCCACTTACACCAGGAGTAACTCAGGAACACACCCTCCTGTTAAAAACAGGAGATGAGTTCCTGACTTAGATTGCATAAAGTGACCTTGAGTTCATTTTATTTTGCCTGGACTTCTTTCCCTGAGGTTGCTTATTACTGATTCAGGGTTTAATTTTCAACTGTTCTGTACTTTAAAAGCTTTTGAGCAGATAATAAAGAAGATTGGAGTTCTTTACAAGGGGAGAATTACTGAATGATACAAATGATTTAAGATGATGGAATAAATGGTGTAATAAGATAAAATATTGATCTAGAATAATTTATATCAAATGAGAGAATAAATATTATAAGGGTTAATTGATTAAAATATTTGGATATATATTGGACGATAAAATGTAAGATCAGATAAATTAATGATATGTATATGTTAAAATTGCACAAAAGATTTGTAACTGACCCACCGACACATTGTATTTGGATGGAAGATGCTTTTATGTTTGTTTGTTTTAAAAATAATTTTTTTTCAAAAAAAAAAAAGCTTTTGAGCAGCTCATTAAAGATGAGGCTGTTATATAAAATTTCAGTGTAATTTCCTGATGTGCTTCTGAATGAATGATTAGCAGAGATGTGCAAGTAAGGTGAACCTAGAAAAACTGAGAAGCATCAGTTATCATCTAGAGTTGTATAGATTTGGATCAGTCTCTAGCTACTGGAAAGGAAAAAAGAAAGAAAGAAAGAAAGAAGGAAAGAAAGAAAGAAAGAAAGAAAGAAGGAAAGAAAGAAAGAAAGAAAGAAAGAAAGAAAGAAAGAAAGACTCCCTGTTCATTGAAGAAATTGGAATCTTTTACAATTAGTATTTTTTATCAATTTTAGTAATTTAGTAATTTTTAATAATCTACATATGCATTGTCGTCTAATGAATCTACAATCATGAAATATTGCAAAGGAAAAGAACTGCAGATCAGACATCATGTTTACTTAAGAATTTGAGCAAAAGAAGGTCCCATTTCTGGTTACTCAAAGCCAGAAGGCAAAAAGAGTCACATTGTTAGTTAGAATTTATTTCCATTATGATAGAGGGAATAGGTGGACAGAAGGAAAGCCAGCACATATGCAGGTCAAATTTGCTCTCTTTCTAAGTATTGCATATCAATATTGTGTGGAGCATACACAGATGATTAATTGAGCCACAAAGGATGATTAATAAGCCCCATATGAGCATTATGCCTCAGACAAAAATGATCACCCCAACCACTTTCAGAAATGTGAGAGTAATTTACTGAGAGAGGAAGTGCATGTTATTCTCTCATCCTGAACTCATAGAACTTGGCCATGATTGCTGGAAGAATGCCCGAGTAAGCCAAACATTCTTATTCAATTCCAGCATGGAAAATAATGTATTCTCCAGCATCTTGACATCATGCATTCAGCTCTCAGCATTTTCTAGTCATTCTTGAAGCCATTACAAATATTGTAGGCACCAGACTTTGCAGGAGTCACCTTGAAACTTGTGCATTGGGAATGCACATTTCCAAAGTCTCTGTGATGTACCTGTATTCCAGAAAGCATCAGTCGCAGCTCCCTGATATTCTTTTACATGGTACCATACATTTCTGAGTCCATTTCATTTTTTCATGTTTAACATCCAAGATCTGAAGAAGCTCTTAAACCAATCATTTAAATCAAATTTGGGGAAATTTGGGAGGAATGGAAAAGAAGCAGAAGGAAAGAGTGGAAGACCTACAGAATTTCTTGCATAGGTACAGACTTTTCCTGAGGTCAAATTGTATCACCTTTGCTCTGAGTAGCAGACTGGATCTCTAAAATTCTTTTTTTTCCTTTTTACTCTACTTAGGTTGCTATAGTTAAGACTAAGAACGGTTCACCTGCTAACTGCCTTCTGTCTCTCTATATGACTTGCAGTGAAGGGAATAACTGGACCCCACCCTGTTGCCTTTGCTTTGGAATGCTGAATGCATTCTTGAAGCCGGGCAAGAGTGAACTTGGCCTACATGCCATTGTCTAAAATAGCAAGTAGTTGAGCAGGAGCTGAGATCGTCAGCAAGTTTTGACTAGACATGCTAGACATGCATGTGGTGTAGATCTTTCTGTTTTCTGCCTATGGCCTGAGATACTTGACACCATATGATGCTTGATGGGTTGGGCAGCTACCACCACCACAGTTGAACATGTGGCTGTTTCTATGGAAATGGTAGAAACCAACTATTCAAGAAAAAGTGTATTTAAGAATTATACAATTATGCTCTAACAATTTGTTTTTTACCAACTGCAAATGGCAGTATCTAGCTAATCTTGGCTGATCACAGAAGCTAAGCAGGATTGGTCCTGGTTGGTAAATGGGAGAATACCTGGCAGTTCTAGGCTGTTATCTAGATAAGAAGTTAACAAAAATCCTGGAAAAACTAGTGGCAAATCACTTTCATAATGTTTGCAAGAAACTGATGTAGATGCAAGACCAAGCTGAGCACAATGGCATCTTTACTTCAAACTATGCCTGCACCAAAAAAACAAAACAAAACAAAACAAAACAAAACCCTGTAATGCTTGGAGACAGAGCATTCACCGCATAGAACCAGCGAACCTATTTACATCCATGTTTTGTTCAATTTAGCTTTCATCATGGATTAGAATATTTTTGGTATCCAGATTAAAGATCATTCTACATTATTAGCACTATGCAGATGAAAGTAATCTGTTCTGTTTGGGGCATTTGTGTTCCCGTCAGTTCTTCTATTATAGCTCTGCTAAATTTTGTAGTGTTTTCTTATATTAGCCTGTGTATAAAAATGTAGTTTTTCTTTCTCTGAAACTTATCATCCCTCTTGATGATTTCTTTCTTAATTGGGTTTCAGCTTGTATTGAAGATACAAGAGATCTTTGATTCCAGACGAGGAAAGAAACGTGTGAAGTTGGTGGTACAAACTGGAAAAGAACTTTCTCCAGCCAGAGGTATAAATCCTGGGCTAAATGCAATTCTTCTGGTCAATTCATTATTTGTTTGTTTATTTTTATTTGATTTTCTTGGTTTTATTTAATTTTATTATTTAATTTTATATATTATTTATTTTTTGGCCATCCATCTTACCACAAGATAATTCTGGGTGTCTTACAATATCAAAAAATAAAACTATATAAAACCTATACAGAATAAAATACTATGAAAATATAAAAATTACACCCTAACTAAAAGATGGGAAGGGCAGGAGCAGGATGGGGTGGGGAGTGAAATTCCTATTGATCAATCAACCACCTTCACTGTGATGCTCTCCCACTAGAGTCCCAAGCCAACTGGCAGAGCCAGGTCTTAAATTCTTGCAGAAGGTCAGAGGGTTGGAGCCGACCTCACTACAGGGGACAAGTGGTTTCAAAGGGCAAGAGCGACAGCAGAGAAAGTTCTTTTTCTGGACCCTGCCAGCCGGAACACCCTGGCTGATTGGGCCCACAGCATCCCTCCTTTGCTAGCATGGGTGGGACGGACCAGTCCCATTGGAATGAGACCTTTCAGTAACCTGGATTTAATTATGTTAATTCTGAGAATTCCCTTGGGAAATATTGTGATCTGTGATTTCTCTTTTTTTATGCTGTTGCCCCTTTAGGACAGTATAGAATTTTTGTTGCTAAAATGAGAAGAGCAAGATTGTATTATTTTGTGTGGGTGTATATATCTTATCAATAGTCCTTCCTGTTTTAGATGACTTTCCTCTTCCACATGTGCTGAAATACAAGCTAGAGCCAAGGGCTGTTTGTGTAATCTACATTTTGCAAATCAATGATGCCTACTTGCCTAGTAATGTTAAACAGTTGATGGTGATGCATCTTCTCAGTCCTTTGCATTGCATAATGGAGAAGGTGCCACCACAGAATTGTATAATGAGCTTGACTTGCTTTATTTAACACCTGACACATATGTAGATATGTTTTTGAATAGATGCCTTTACTGTTCATACAATTTTTCCCAAATTTCAGGAACATAATTGATTGTTATTCTGTCAGATTGCTTCCAACATTTCCAGTTCTACTAAGTTGGCAAAATCTGAGGGAAACTTTTTGTCATTTCAGGTGAAACCAGTGGATATGAGAGTGAACCAGAGAATCTCCCGAAAAGTGAGTGAGTGAATCACTGGGCCTAAGACAGGTCAAGTGGCATAATTATACCTTGCAGATAACTATTGAGAGTGTCTATGTTCTATGCAAATTCTACTTACCGTATATACTCGAGTATAAGCCGAGTTTTTCAGCACATTTTTTGTGCTGAAAAACGTCCCCTCGGCTTATACTCGGGTCTATACGGCTTATACTCAAGTTTTTTTTTTTTAAGCCCCTCGGCTTATACTCGAGTATATACGGCTTATACTCGAGTTTTTTTTTTTTTTTCACATTTTACGGACTGAAGCCCTGCGGTGCAGTGAGAGGCGGGCGGGGAGCCGCCAGCCTTCTCAGCTGAGGGAGGGAGGGTTTCCCCAACCGGTAGGTGCCTCATTTCCCACCCTCGGCTTATACTCGAGTCCCCAGTTTACCCCAGTTTTTGGGGTAAAATTGGGGACCTCGGCTTATACTCGGATCGGCTTATATTCGAGTATATACGGTAGTCAATGAAGTACTTTGGGACTGAGATCTATTTGAATAATTGAATAATTGGAATGGTCACTATTTGCTGGACAGAATGGATGCATTATGATCATTTAAAGGCTTGTAAGGCTCCATTTTAGAAATCCATTAAGAACTGGGTTGATTGAGAGAAGGAATAGATGGGTTTAGAACTTAGGATAATAGCAATAACACTTAGACTTATATACCACTTCACACTGCTTTACAGCCCTCTCTAAGCAGTTTACAGTGTCAGCATATTGCTCCCAGCAATCTGGGTCCTCATTTTACCAGCCTTGGAAGGATGGAAGGCTGAGTCAACCTTGAATCTGGTGAGTTTCGAATTGCCAAATTGCAAGCAGGCGGCAGTCAGCAGAAGTAGCCTGCAGTACTGCATTCTAACATCTGCGCCACCACGGCACTTTTAATCACTTTTAAGCTATGATCTCCTGGGGCCCCTCAGGAATTTAATGACAGTTGCTTTGAGAAGGAAATTTATTTATATTATTTATTTATTTTATTATTTGAATTTATATACCGCCCTATCTCCCAGAGGACTTAGGGCGGTTCACAGGCACATAAAACATCAATATACAAATTAAAATAATCATTAAAAAACTTATTCTAATGCCCAATTATTAAAATAGAAATATAAATATTAAAACCAGTTTAAAACCCCTATAAATCAGTTGGGGAAAGGCTTTCTTGAAAGACAGCCTGTTTATCATTCTTAATTTTAGCTGCAATGTAACAGCAGATTATTATTGAGAGTGTCTATGTTCTATGCAAATTCTACTTACCGTATATACTCGAGTATAAGCCGAGTTTTCAGCACATTTTTGTGCTGAAAACGTCCTCGCTTATACTCGGGTCTATACGGCTTATACTCAAGTTTTTTTTTTTAAGCCCCTCGGCTTATACTCGAGTATATACGGCTTATACTCGAGTTTTTTTTTTTTTTTTTTTTCACATTTTACCGGACTGAAGCCCTGCCGGTGCAGTGAGGGGGGGGGGGGGGGGAGCCGCCAGCCTTCTCAGCTGAGGGAGGGAGGGTTTCCCCAACCGGTAGGTGCCTCATTTCCCACCCTCGGCTTATACTCGAGTCCCCAGTTTACCCCAGTTTTTGGGGTAAAATTGGGGACCTCGGCTTATACTCGGATCGGCTTATATTCGAGTATATACGGTAGTCAATGAAGTACTTTGGGACTGAGATCTATTTGAATAATTGAATAATTGGAATGGTCACTATTTGCTGGACAGAATGGATGCATTATGATCATTTAAAGGCTTGTAAGGCTCCATTTTAGAAATCCATTAAGAACTGGGTTGATTGAGAGAAGGAATAGATGGGTTTAGAACTTAGGATAATAGCAATAACACTTAGACTTATATACCACTTCACACTGCTTTACAGCCCTCTCTAAGCAGTTTACAGTGTCAGCATATTGCTCCCAGCAATCTGGGTCCTCATTTTACCAGCCTTGGAAGGATGGAAGGCTGAGTCAACCTTGAATCTGGTGAGTTTCGAATTGCCAAATTGCAAGCAGACGGCAGTCAGCAGAAGTAGCCTGCAGTACTGCATTCTAACATCTGCGCCACCACGGCACTTTTAATCACTTTTAAGCTATGATCTCCTGGGGCCCCTCAGGAATTTAATGACAGTTGCTTTGAGAAGGAAATTTATTTATATTATTTATTTATTTATTATTTGAATTTATATACCGCCCTATCTCCCAAAGGACTTAGGGCGGTTCACAGGCACATAAAACATCAATATACAAATTAAAATAATCATTAAAAAACTTATTCTAATGCCCAATTATTAAAATAGAAATATAAATATTAAAACCAGTTTAAAACCCCTATAAATCAGTTGGGGAAAGGCTTTCTTGAAAGACAGCCTGTTTATCATTCTTAATTTTAGCTGCAATGTAACAGCAGATTATTATTATGTAAGTCAGTAACAAAGGCTTATGGTTGCTTTGCATATATCTATTAGCACTTGTAGTAGTGTAGTAATATTTTCATTTAGAACACATTTGAACCCCTGAAAGGCTTATGTAGTGTAGTAATAAAGGAGTTGAACTAGGAGTGGTGCATCCTGGTTCTACAAACTTTCTGGTGGCCTTGGGCCAGTCACTATCTCTCAACCCAATTTACCTCACAACATTCGTTGTGGAAAAATAGGATGAAGGAGTATTATATGGACTGCCTTGAGCTTCTGTAGAACATTGGCAGAGTATAATTCTATTAAATAAATAATTAAATGGTACTAAGAAAACAAGAAAATGCCAAGAGATCTTCTTTGATGGGAAACTTTTTAAAGCCATTCTTCAGTTCCCTAAGAGAAGGGGCACATGGTTATCTCAAAGTCTGAAAGGTGGTTTTCAGAAAAGGAGAGCATGTTGCAGCGCTTATCTGGTTCTGCCAAGAAGTGGATATATGTAGGTGGTAAGTGTGATTTGATTCTACCAAAGCCCGCAACAGTGACACAAAATGTAACATCACTTTGTTAAGACTACTGTGATTCTTGGTGATGGCCCGTGTAATGGTATGTGGTAATGACCCTGGGAGACAAGGCAGAGAGCTGCAGACTAGACATCTTTTATGCAAAAGGTATCAGAATCCACGGAAGCAGAGGAGGTGTGGGAAGTGTTTCAGAAGAGATCCTCCCTACTTTTCCAGAGAGTAAAAAGGAGACGAGCGGAGAAATGCTTCCGCTCTTGCAAAATTTTGTTAATATAACCTTACGGTAACGGTAAAGCCAGGCTTCTTTGTTGTACTTCTTGTGTGGACTACCTCAAAAGTCTTAACAGCACAGCACAACTGTACCTGCTGCTTCCCTTAACTGTTCTCACCACTTCCCTTAAGTCACAGGTGTCAAACTCGCCACGTCACATTGGCGTCATGTGACGTTTCGTGATATTTGTCCCCTTTGCGGAGCTGGGCTGGGCGTGGCCTGTGCGTGACGCATCCGACCTACGGGCCACCAGTTTGACACCTCTGCCTTAAGTGTTTCAGACAGCTTGCAACTGCTTGTGACCCCCACCTCTGATGCGCCATAGCTTGGCAGCAGTGGCTAGTTTCTGCAAAGAGCATGGGAACAAGCAACTGCATGGCCACAGTGCTGAAGGAAAGTTAAACAAGGATGATTCTCCAGTGCAGATTTTGGACTTAGCATTTAAAAGAGAAACCATGTAAAAATGGATAGGCAACAAGTTCTCAGGATAGTTGTGTCTTTTGTCAAGGTGAAGGAAAATAAACTGCCCAGGAAGGAAAATTACCTTGCAAGAACCATGCTGTTTTATTGGGCTGTAATTAGAGGCCCTCTTTATTTTATAATGCCATAAACATAATAATAATGAGCTGAAAACAACTTGGCACATAATAATCATCTGCTTCCGGGTCAAGTGTTTTCCCTTTTGATCGTTTCCAGTGCTGCCTCTTTAGAACTTTTTTTTCCCCTTTCACTGAAGCTAAAGAAGCCCAGTCATGCCTCTGTCTGTCTCTTGCAATATTATGAAACGCCCTTCGCTGGGAAAAAGGAGTAACTGGAGTGAAATTATATATAACGCTTGGCCCTTGCATGTAAACACTGGAGGAAGAACAACTAGAGCAGCAGGCTCCAAACTGGCTCTGCATCGTGACTCATCTGTCCTAATTGGCACCAATGGCCCTGGACACACCAGCATTTCCTGTTCACCATGCCTGGAAATCATCAGAATTAAGCTTTGCATATAGCTTAACACAGCAATTCCCTGCTAATAATAAAGGCATAGTGCCAAGCAAGCCGTGATTATTTTCCTCACTTCCTTCCTTCAACAGTTTCATGAAGGTGGTCAGATCAGCATTTTCTCTAGTGAGAGGGAGACACTTAACATGTAGCTATTTAGTTCGTGTCCATGTAGTCTGCGCCACTGCAATTTTCATCACTTTCGCAGTACTTCGTAAAGCATTATGTGCATTTAGAATGAATGGCTTTCTGTTAGTGTACCACGATATTGCTCAAGAGGCCTGTTTGGAAGTTAGGCTTTGTGGCTTGTTAATTTAGTATAAGTTTATTTGTATGGTTTTTTATTGGACGATTAAGGTATTATTGCTACCCACGTTTTCTTTTGCTTATGGGAATACTGTTATTCCAGCAACACAGCTATTACTTTTAGTTATGCTGTGGACGCAGCTCTAAAATCTGACCTGCTGTTGAGCCATAGCAGAGCCATTTTTGCAGTCCCTCTACCTGATGAATGGAAGCCATACCATTTCCCCAATACAAGATGCAAGATTGGGCAACTGAAGAACTGCTTCTTTTCTCTAGGTCGCCATAAGCGCCTTCTGCAGGTCCAGGCTCAGTCCAAACGGAATCCACATTACCAGACATTGGAGCGAGATCTCATTGAGTTCCAGGAGCAGCAGCTCTTTGAGCTGTTCGTTGTGGTATCTCTGCAGAAGAAACCATCAGAGGCAACATATACCCCACAGGTTATACAACAGTTTCCATGTAAGGTTGGTGTCTGTTTACTTCTATCCATGCTCCACAAAACTAAATTTAGGTGCTTTTGGGTGGCCAGGTGGAAATGGAACCTTCACTCCTGTTAAAATTGAACCTAAGTACTGACAGAGGAAACACAAGATGAGCACTGTGCCTTTGCTGAGCTGTGCTTTCATTGATTCAGAGTCTGTTTCTGGATGCTCAAAATCCCACGTTGCAGGAGAATATGTTATGGATTTAGTTGTTCACGGATTCCCAATGAGAAGTCCCTCAGTCTTTCTTGATTCAAACTCTAAGAAATAAGTAAATTAGTGCTCTATTTGCCTTGACTGTATATAAGTATAGATCAGTGTTTCCCAACCTGGCCATCTTCCAGATCTGTAGATTTCAATTCCCATGACTATTGCTGTGAACTGTGGGAAGCGAAATCTGCACATCTGGAAGCTGGGAAACCTAGGTGAGGTAGAATGTTTATACAGTGGTTGGGTTTTTGTCCACAGCAATATTATCTGTGCTACGATCAGCAGAAAAATAACATACTGTCTTATGCATTAACCACATTTCATTGCATGTTTTCACCATCTGCACCTATATGATCTCAACCTCATGCAAAAGAGTATGTCATAGAATAGTTTTCCGGGGCTTAGTGTCTTGCGGAGGTGCAGTTTTTTCTGAGCCTAAATGGTGAATTTGTCCTTTGAATAGGATGCTAGCAGCTAGATTCCAAAGAGTAATGGTTAGTCTTGGGGAAAAAAACACTTTCATTTACATTTAAAATTATCTGAATCCATATAGAGTTAACTTGATAATTCTCTAGTGATACAAGTAATTATCTCTGTCTTCTATTACCTTCTGAATTACAATTTGTTAACAATTTCTGAGGGCATCATTCTAAAATCTGATAACAATCAAAGGTCTTGGACAGATTTAAACCTTCTACATGCACATTTGCATCTTTGGATATATATTTGGAATCCAGTGAATTGGGGGAAGAAGTTTGAGGGAGGAATTATTTGGAAAAAAGGAACAATGGTTCGAGGACAGAATTTCCTGTATTTGTTTCCTCTTCTCCAACCACCATTTCTTTTGAAAAAAAGCAGCTATCAAATATACATATGACACTAATGTGATTGTGGGGGGGGGGGGCGGGGGGGGCTCATTCCCTCTGCAGATTCTGGTGGACTGCAAAATGATTTGCACCTTGGTTTCTTGGGGGGAAACATGCACTAGTTTCTTGTGTGGCTAGTAGTAGACTCAGATGAGGAATGAAATACAATTGAACAACAAACAATTCCAAAATTGTGCTGATTTAATTCAAACTGCTACTGATACGAAAACAGCACTGCTACATTGCTCAAAAATGTAGTGAGCAATGATTCACAAGGTCACATGGTTGTTACACTCTTTATGACACTGTTGACAAAATGGATGATGGCATTTTGCCAGCCCATTTGTCTTCTTCTGCCTAGGAAATGCTTTGTAGTTTGTTAACAAG
Source organism: Ahaetulla prasina (assembly GCF_028640845.1). Lineage (NCBI taxonomy): Eukaryota > Metazoa > Chordata > Lepidosauria > Squamata > Colubridae > Ahaetulla > Ahaetulla prasina. Next base: position 186,681,029 of record NC_080541.1, on the reverse strand, counting down.
ATTTGCACAGAAGGGTCTTTCAGACTGGGATCTAGTAAGAAACTTTACTCTAGTAATTATGGGGCAGTGATTATATAACATGAGCACCATTATTACAGACTTCCACCAGCTCCCAAAATAATTCTGTTTCCAAACAGTCTGCCAGTCACTTGCTTCAATAGACTATGTAGTGAAGGAAAACGTCCAAAGGAATAATGCTGTAAAACTAAGAACTATCTGAAACTTGTTACTCTTTAGAAAGTTCTGCTTTAAAGAAAACACATACACCCACAGTGAAAGTTATTCTCAAAGGTGCTTTTTTCAAAAGGCAACTGGACTATTTTTTTTTGTCTCCCTTGAGGAAGAAGAAGATGTTTCACTTCTCATTCAAGAAGCTTCATCTGTTCTGGCTGAAGGGTGGTGATGATGCTGGTGGAGGAAATGAAAGGAATTCTAACAGGAGATCCTTCCATTCCCCTCCCACCACCATCCCAGCCTAAGGACAGACGAAAAAAACACATTTGAGACAGCCATGACCTAGATGACTGGTGGGTCATTGAGAACTGGAATGAATAATCAGGAGGCAAAACAAGTCTTGATATTGTTTAAGAATCAGAATGTATTGATAGTTGACAGTGAATTGTGAATAGATTCACAAAATGGCAGCCTCAGGTGGTTGCCCATTCATAAAATGATAGTCTCAATAGATCTGGCACATCAGAAAAATTTCCAAACTGAATTGCAACAGCTGCCACCTCCCTTCCCCCCAAACGCATGTAGGGCCTGTGTGATTCACAGAAACCTTTTTCAAAATAAATTCTAGAGGCAGATGGTTTGCCTAGCAGATGGCAGCATTCCATTTTTATTATTTAAATCATATGTTTAATTTAAAAACTTGGTGGGTGTCTTGAAAGATTCTTGGATAAATTGCTGCCCACAGCTTCCAGATACCGTTGAAACACAGTCACTGTCTCTGCATCTAATTTAAGTCAATCTGCACAGAGAAAAATATTAGCCTGGTTTTATTTGTTTGACAGCCTGGCAATTTTTTTGTTCTATTTGCAGTCTGACCATCCTTTTCGTCAATCTAAGGACACTGAAGACAGACTAAAGGTCATTCCCAGATTTTGTTTCCCTGATCCCAAAGATTGGTGTCCAACCTCAGAAACAAAGAGGTAAGTGGTGATGCCTAATGCCTTACTCATTTTGGCCAGAGTTTTGAGGCATATAGGAGAATCACTTACCATTTTTTGGTGATTAATCATATTGTTGGTTTAGTGATCATACTTTACAAAACTTAGAAACTGTTGCAGTATTAAACACAATTTAATTTTAATCTGGTCTCCATTACTTCACTATATTAACGAAATTTTTCCTGATGCTTTCATCAAAATGTTTTACACCACAGCCTTAAATATGAATTTCCAAAATGTCTGAGTTTCTTCATAAACATTGTATTAGTGTTTATATGGCTGTTGTTTTTCTTTTCTTTCCTTCTTTCCTTTCTTCCTTCCTTCCCTCCCTCCCTCCCTCCCTCCCGCTTCTTTCTCCTTCCTTCCTTCCTTCCTTCCTTCCTTCCTTCCTTCCTTCCTTCCTTCCTTCCTCCCTCCCTTCCTTCCTTCATCACTCATTCCCTCCCTCCCTCCCTCCCTCCCTCCCTCCCTTCTTTCCTTTCTCCTTGATTCTATGATTGTCATGTTTTTCCCTCTGCAGATCAATTTGCTTTATTTTGTTTTGTTTGAATTACAGTTGTTTTATTGAAATACATTTATTGTTTCAATAAAAGTAAAGTCAAGAACATGACACATGGTAACATTCATTTTTATTGTAGCTATTCTCCCTATTATTTTTGGCCCATTTTTGAGGTTTTTTTCGGCCCGTGTGCTTGTTATTTTCCACCTTCTAATACAGTGCTACAATGGCCTAGATGTTGCTGGCCCTAGAATTCTCATTATACTTACACTGTGGTGAAGTGATCATTTCTAAACTGCCAATTATGGTTATTTGCGGCAGGGTGGAGAACTTGGGAAGTCAACATACGATAAAAGATCTCTTGTAAACTTTCTGGAGGTCTGAAAAAAAACCATATATAGAAGTTGATTGGAGAAATATGATTTATATACAGTTGTGATATAATAGCTCTTTGCACTTGTTTCCTTAATAAAACTAACAATCATTTTTGTATATGTGTATTGTTCAGTGAAACCTTTTCCTTTGTGCTAACTGGTGAGGATGGCAGCCGCTGGTTTGGATATTGCAAAAGGCTCTTGGTGAGTATATTAATTAAGTATATATTAATAAGAATAATAATATTGACCTCCTCCCCAGTGAGGCACTACTTTGATGTGATTGTGGGGTTTGTGTGCTCTGAGGGATATGAGAGCTATGCCAGGGGTTCAACCATACTGGATAGGTCTCAGCAGAGGAGCAGGATGAAGAATGTTGCTCCCATAATATGGTGAGATGTAAATTACAGAAATCCATATTATTTCACTCATTGCCTGGGTCAACAGATAATTCCTGGACATCTGGTGAAAAATGTGCTATAGGATTCAGGACTGTTGGCTGAGTAACGAGGGCCAGTAGTTGCAGACCTACTGGAAAAAAGGTGTTTACCCATTGCAAACAAACAGAGATATATTTGTAGAATATAAGAAAAAATGCTCTGTTATTACAGTTCAAGTCTAGCAAGAAGAACTAATGCACTAATGCACTGGAAAGAACAACATCCAGAATCAGAAACAACAGAACAGAGGCTAGCAGATTGATTTTGATTTATAATACAAAATAAAGTATTCACAGAGGCAGAATTGGACCATAAAATAAAAGAATATAATAATAGAAAATGAAAAAGCTAAAGTGCTCTGGGACTTAAGAATTAAAACAGACAGGCACCTGCCACATAACATTGTTGATAAGAAAGACAAGAGAGTCTGGATGGTGGATGTGACAATACCTGGAGATAGCAGAATAAAAGAGAAAGAACTGAAAAAGATAACAAATACAAAGACCTGCAAATAGAAATAGAATGACGATGGCAAAAGCAAGCAAAGGTGGTACCAATAGTAATAGGTGCCTTGGGTACAATCCCAAAACAATTGGAGCATCCCTTGAATACCATCGACAATAAAAAAACCAACACCATTAATCAATTAAAAAAGAGTTGTTCTCAAAACAGCTGGTACGATACCTTTAACACTATCAAACACCAACATCTGCCTTGCTAGATAGATAAACATGCCAAATATAGTCTGAACATCTGTTTGACTATGATAATAATAATAATAATAATAATAATAATAATAATAATAATAATAATAATAATAATAATAATAAAAAAAAAAATCAGTCATCAGATATCAAGATTTGAGAATCGAATTGCAGAGACTCTGGCATAAACCAGTTGTCGTGTCCCACTCCTCCGCTGACGGCCGGGTCAGGGAAATCTGAATCAGGCGTGCCTCTGCAGCTCTGCCAAAGTCCTAGCAAAGTTCTTAAGGCAGGCAGGAGACCAGAAAGTGACTTCAGCAAGATAAGGTAGACTTTGCCTGACTCAGAGAATGCCAGAAAGCAGATCTTTTATTTAGGCCATGGGGTGTGGCTCCATGACTCAGCACTTATCCAGGCTGCCCCTCCCTTCCTTCTGTTGACGCCGCCTATCAATTCTCCTGAAGTGAGGGTCATTCCAGTCTGCAGCTGTTGGTAATTGACCTTCCTCAGGCTCACATGCTGTGGGGGAGGGGGAGGGGGCTAGTTGCTCCGTTTGCCTGGGCATGGAGCCAGGGCTGGGGGCTGGAGGCGCTTCTTCTTCCTCGGCCTCTCTGGGCATGGAGCCAGGGCTGGGGCCGGGAGGCATGCTAGGACATTCGGAAGCATTCGGAAGCAGATAAGACGGGCCCGGCTGCGGGGAAAGCGGACGAGGCACAACACCAGTGCAGGTGATTCCAGTGGTACTCGGTACACTGGGAGCTGTGCCTAAAGACCTAGGCAAGCACTTAAAAGCAATTGGCGCTGACAAGATCACCATTGGTCAGCTGCAGAAGGCCACCTTACTGGGGTCGCATAATTCACCGATACATCACGCAGTCCTAAACGCTTGGGAAGTGTTCGACTAGTGATCTGTGATACGAAATCCAGCATAGTTATCTCGTTTGCTGTGTATACTGTCATTTTGTGTAAATAAAATAATCATAATCATAATCATAATCTACATCTCTACAGAATCATAATCATAATCATACATCTCTACAGAAATAGAGCACAACAATGATGAAAATCATCTTGAATGTATTTGGGTCAATATAAAAGGAGTGAAAAACGATATTGCCATAGGTCTATACTATAGGCCACCCAACCAAACAGAGGAAGTAGATGAACTTTTTGCTAGTCAGCTAACTAAGGTATGTAGGAAGCACATCACAGTAGTAATGGGGGATTTTAACTACCCTGACATCAACTGGGAAACAAACTCTGCACCAAGTGGAAGATCCAACAGGTTCCTAACAAACCTAGCAGACAACTTTGTTTCCCAAAAAATAGAGAAGGCGACAAGGGGATCGGCCATACTGGACTTAATTCTCACTAACAGAGATGAAATGATAGAAGGTGTTGAAGCTACAGGAACCTTGGGGGCAAGTGACCACGCAATATTGGAATTCGACATTAAGCAAATACAAGTAGTAGAACAAAGACAAACTAGAGTCTTGGACTTTAAGAGAGCTAATTTCAATAAACTTAGAGAGAGCTTGAGAAGGATTCAATGGATGAGAATCCTCAGAGGGAAAACAACTCAAGAAGCTTGGGAAATTTTGAAAAGTGAGATTATAAAAGCGTAGTCTAGCACAATACCAATGAAGAAGAAAAATAATAGATCTCAAAAGAAACCAGCATGGATGCATAAAGAACTATCTGACAAATTGAAAGACAAAAAGGACAAATATAAAAAGTGGAAAGAGGGGCAAATAACTAAGGCAGAATATCAGCAAATAGCCCGAGCCTGTAAAGATGAAGTGAGGAAAGCTAAGGCTCACAATGAACAAAGGCTAGCGACAAAAGTAAAAAATAACAAAAAAAGCTTCTTCCAACATGTTAAAAACAAGAAAAAAGTCAAGGAAACAATTGGCCCATTGCTGGGAGAAAGTGGCAAGAAGATGACAAAAGCAGATCTACTTAACTCATATTTTGCATCTGTCTTTACACAAAAGGAAAAAACAATCCAACCTATCAAAAACAGCACTACAAAAAACAGATTAGAAACACAAGTTAAAATAGGGAAGAAAATGGTAAGTGAACACCTGTCTACCCTAGATGAGTTCAAATCACCAGGACCGGATGGATTACACCCCAAGGTTCTGAAGGAACTGGCAGACGTGATCTCAGAACCACTGAACTATATCTTTCAAAGATCCTGGAGCACAGGGGAGCTGCCAGAGGACTGGAAAAGAGCTGATGTAGTTCCCATCTTCAAAAAAGGAAAAAAAACAGATCCAGGAAACTACAGACCTATCAGCCTGACCTCAATACCGGGGAAGATTCTGGAAAAGATAATCAAGCAACGAATCACCAAACACCTAGAAGCAAACAAAGTAATAACCAAAAGCCAACATGGGTTTGTCAAAAACAGATCATGCCAGACTAATCTTATCGCATTCTTTGACAAAATGACAAAATTAGTAGACCAGAGGAATGCTGTCGATATAATTTACTTGGACTTCAGTAAAGCATTTGATAAAGTAGACCATAACCTACTACTAGATAAAGTAGAAAAATGTGGGTTAGACAGCACCACCACCAGATGGATTCGTAACTGGCTGACCAACCGCACTCAATGTGTAGTCCTCAACGGAACTACATCCACATGGAGGGAAGTATGCAGTGGAGTACCCCAAGGCTCTGTTTTAGGCCCAGTACTCTTCAACATCTTCATCAATGACTTGGACGAGGGATAGATGGGGAACTCATCAAATTTGCAGATGACACCAAGCTGGCAGGAATAGCCAACACTCCAGAAGATAGGCTCAAGTTACAGAAAGATCTTGACAGACTTGAACATTGGGCGCTATCTAACAAAATGAAATTCAACAGTGAAAAAAGTAAGGTTCTACATTTAGGCCAAAAAACAAAATGCACCAGTACCGTATATGTGGTACCTTGCTCAATAGTAGTACCTGTGAGAGGGATCTTGGAGTCCTAGTGGATAACCATTTAGATATGAGCCAGCAGTGTGCAGCAGCTGCTAAAAAGCCAACACAGTTCTGGGCTGCATAAACAGAGGATAGAATCAAGATCACGTGAAGTGTTAGTGCCACTTTATAATGCCTTGGTAAGGCCACACTTGGAATATTGCATCCAGTTTTGGTCTCCACGATGTAAAAAGATGTTGAGACTCTAGAAAGAGTGCAGAGAAGAGCAACAAGGATGATTAGGGGACTGGAGGCTAAAACATATGAAGAACGGTTGCAGGAACTGGGTATGTCTAGTTTAATAAAAAGAAGGACTAGGGGAGACATGATAGCTGTGTTCCAATATCTCAGGGGTTGCCACAAAGAAGAGGGAGTCGGGCTGTTCTACAAAGCACCTGAGGGTAGAACAAGAAGCAATGGGTGGAAACTGATCAAAGAAAGAAGCAACTTAGAACTAAGGAGAAATTTCCTGACAGTTAGAACAATTAATAAGTGGAACGACTTGCCTGCAGAAGTTGTGAATGCTCCAACACTGGAAATTTTTAAGAAAATGTTGGATAACCATCTGACTGAGATGGTGTAGGGTTCCTGCCTAGGCAGGGGGTTGGACTAGAAGGCCTCCAAGGTCCCTTCCAACTCTGTTGTTATGTTATGTTATGTTATAATCAGCCATCTGACTCCTAGCAACTCTTTAGTGTAAAAACGGAATGAAAGAATTTGTCAAGTGTTGCTTTAGGAATAAATGTAGGTATCCTGCTGTCCCAAAATTTTGCAGTGGAGCAACATCAAAATCTGCCAACATTTGTCTTTTCCACAGTCAAAAATTTCTAAAAGGAATCAGAAGAAAAAACACTCTAATGCAAATTGAATACAACCAGTGGTAGTTGTTATTTGAAGAAGAGCTTATATTGAGGAAAAATGCATTTTGAAAACCTGCAATGCAGAACCATCAGAGAAAGTCAAGCATCTATGGAAGGTGCTAGTCTAAAGCCTCCATATGCTTAGCAGTTTGCTCTCCATATGCTTAGCAGTTTGCTGGTGCGAGGGTTAAAACTGTCCCTGAGTCTAGTGTTTTGGCCTGCAGTGTAGTGCCATCCTGAGGGGAAGAGTTGAAACAGTTTATGTGCAGGACATGAGGGGTCTTGCAAATATCTTCTAAGTCCTCCTTCTGACCCCACACAATATACAGGTCTTCTATGGAAGGCAAGCTGGTTGCAATTATTTTTTCTGCAGTCTTAACTATCAGTTGGAATAGCTGAAGGAATCTGGATCCAGATGTTTTCTTGCTAAGGATGATAATAAAACAGATAGAAATGTTCAGCAATTTGTATTTATCTCTGTTGTGCAGGAGCTGGTAAAGAGCAATCATTTGCAAGCAATCTTATTAATAGATAGTTTGCAATGTGCTCAGGTGCTTTGTACTATAGCTAAATGGGCCACTTAGATGAAAAGACATAAATAGCAAAGGGTCACTCAAACAGTTAATGAGACTGGTGTGTCAAGTAGAAAAAAGAAGATGGGGAAAGCCCCACTGGGAGACTTGAGTAACTCTTTCTTTCTATTGCTTTTTAGCCAGAAGGAAAAGGAAAGCTGCTACCTGAGGTCTACTGCATGGTTAGCCGTCTAGGCTGCTTCAACCTTTTTTCTAAGGTGAGGAACTTTACATTCATATTGCTGCTTGCTTTGCAATAGCAAATATCTATGGGAATTACACTTCTTTTTAGTACAAAACTGGTTGGGTAGAAAAGGCATGGCAATTATTTCTCTGCAGAGGATTCAATGTTCTTGCAAGTAATTTGGCCCAGGGGCAGGATGCAAACAGAGCCCAAACCTGGAAGTGATATAACTACCCACTAAGTTCTGTTCTGGTGTGCTCCTTTTTATTTCTGCCCATTGAAGCTACGAAGAGGAAGGGCAGCTTTTTAACTTGTTTTTGCCAAATGCCTGAACTGATTACTTGCAGGAGACAGAAATACATTGTCTACTTCAAGGCTGTCTTAGAGCCAAGCAAACTGGGCAGTTGCTTAGGACACCAAATTTTAGGGGGCACCAAAATTGAAAAGAATCCCAAAATACCGTGCACAACTTGAGTATAAAATCTGGTGGGGACTTTTTATTGTTGCTTTGGAACTATTTTTTTTTTTGGTATATTTTTCAAAAAAGACTTACAAACTCAATTTGTAAGAGCGGTAGTTTGTTGCATACTAACCAAATGTTGAAAGACACCAAAAAGAAATTATGGACCTCAGGAAGCTGACATACTCCTGAAACAAGACAAAAGTCTGATGGAAAGGTACAGGTAGTCCACGACTTACAACAGTTCGTTTGGGGACCATTCAAAGTTACAATGGCACTGAGAAAAGTGACTTATGATCATTGTTCACACTTATGACCATTGCATATCTCCATGGTCACACGATCAAAATCCAGATGCTTGGCAGCTGACTCATATTTATGACAGTTGCAGGGTCCTAAGGTCATACGATCCCCTTTTGCAACCTTCTGACAAGCAAAATCAATGGGCTTTGTGTCCGAGGCTGAAGGCCTCTGAAATGTCAAGTTCAAAAACTCAGAAGAAAAATAAAACAAGAAGTCACCTTTCTGAAATAACGAACAAATTCAGAAGATGAGCCAAACCGTAAGGAATGTCAGAATATGACTTTGCCAAAACTGCTGTAATGCTTTGGTGCCAAGATAAATCGTGTCCTGCTGCAGAATTTAATGCTTCTGTATCAAAAATTCAGAGTGTCCATTGTCCACCAAAATGCTGAGGATACATTCTGAAAATAGTGGACATGACTTAAAATTAAAAGAATAATGAACAGAAAAGAAAAAAAATTGAAGACGGCCTGGGAAACCCTTCGGGGTCTGGACTACTAGTTTGCAGGATTAATAATCAGGAAAATTGGTTTCCATGAAGGTTTGAAAAGCAAAATATTTTGCAAATTATAAATAAACTATTGAGAACAAGTTTGATGCAATGGTTAAAGGCATCAGCCTAGAAATCAGGAGACCATGAGTCTAGACCTGCCAGCTGAATGACATTGGACCAGCCACTACCGGTATCTCTCAGTCTTGGGAAGAAAGGATTGGCTAGCCACTTCCAAAAATGTTGCTAAACAGCCTGCACTGACTTGAAGGCACACATGCACATCTACCTGCACACAACCTGATATACATTAAAGATATAAAATATTATTTCAGTCCTCTTTCCACTGTCTTAAAAGGAACCGGACAGGTAACAGAAAATTCTTTTTATGCAGATATTAGATGAAGTGGAGAAGAGGCGTGAGATGTCTCCTGCCCTAGTTCACCCATTCATGCGCAGCGTTATGGAAGCACCATTCCCTGCTCCTGGGCGTACCATCACTGTGAAGAGCTTCCTGCCCGGAGCTGGCAATGAGGTAAAAGCTGAGATATAATTTTCATTCAATGAAAGCCCCTGTAGTTGTGACGATCTAATAGGCTTATTTCATCATCAAGTACAAGTAATTAATTCCATTACTTCTATTCCCATAGAAGTAATGAAATTAATTACTTCTATTGAATGATGAAATAAGCCTATTTCATAGGCTTATACTTCTTATTACTTGTCCCATAGAAGTAATGGAATTAATTTGACTAAAGAAATCTGAAGGCTTTCGATCTTTATATTGGATTCTATTTGTGTGGTTTGTGTATCTCTTCCAGCCATTCACCAAAGCAAGTACAATAAAATACTGCATTTCTCATCCATGGTTCTTTTTTATTTCTTTGCTTTTAGGTGATTGAGCTTTGCCGTCCACTGGATTCCCGATTAGAACACGTAGATTTTGAATGTCTCTTAAAGTGCCTCAGTGTCTCTAATTTGATCCAAGTTTGTGCTTCTCTTCTGCTAGAAAGAAGGGTGATCTTTGTTGCTGACAATCTAAGGTGACTCTTTCATGCTACTGTAAACTTGTGATTTTTGTTATGCAATGTATATGTAGGCTGGACAAAAATATACAAGGAAACAAACTTCAGACCAAAAGCAAGCTAATACATTTCATTTGAGTGGGGAGAGTGTACATAGAAGGTGAGGTATCTGTTCTTCAAGAGGAAAAAAATATGTCAATCTACCCTAACATATATTTGGATAGAATATTTAATGCACATGGAGCCAGAATTAAATGCTGATCTGGAAAACTGTATAGACTTCACTTTTGGGAGAAGTGCATAGAACTCTCCCTTCCAAGAACTGTTATAATTCCTAATGCTGGTGACACCTATGTGACTGCTCTTCTATTTAAAATAGTTTGCCTTGGGAGCAGTAGCATGATTAGGAGAATTCCAGGCCTTCTCTAGTATCATTCAAAACATCTTTAATGTAGGACAACATTCAATTTTGCACTTCACTTGTTTGGAATGAGCCATTTCTGTTTCTTTTTCTTATGTAGAACCACTTCGTACATTACTGTTTAGCTTCTTCATATGACCATCTCCTGAGGGGTTCAGACACTGATGTTTTGTTTACTGATACAATTTTCATTTCATGTTCTTTCCATCTAGTACCTTGTCCAAATGTGGCCATGCTGTGGTTGCAACCCTCTACCCATTTACCTGGCAACACACTTACATCCCTGTCCTGCCAGCCTCCATGATAGATATTGTTTGTTCACCTACTCCTTTTCTCATTGGCATCCTCTCCTGCTCCTTAACACATCTCCAGGACCTGCCTATAGAAGAGGTGAGATCAGTGAAACCAGAATGCAGAGCTGTGCTATGCTGTACAGCTGCTAAAGGCTATGGTAATGACTGTGTAACTTACTTTTAAAAACATGGTAATTCATCTTTGAGGTCAAAGACACACATTGATATTATGCTTCTTTTGTCTTTTTAAATGTGACAACTGGTAATTGTCCAAAGGCTATTCCCATAACTAATTAAAGCAGAATTCTGAAAGACTTGCTTCCTCTGTTGAGTGTTCAGGTAGCTGTATCTGGCCAGTTATTAAGCCTGTAAGAGCTTTCCCTTATTTCCTCAGAGGGACTGAATTTAAATTAATGCTATGAAATAGTAAACTTGTTGCATTCCAAATTGTTAATAGTTAATGAGAATTGCAGAAATTTAATACAAAAGAGAAGCCCCGTGGTCAGCTCTGAACATTTCATTCAATTGAAAAGGGGGCAAGAGGTTGCTTGAAGCAATTGAAGATTTGCATTAATTGTATGACTCTTTCTTTTCTTAGGTACTGATCGTTGATCTGTGTGCCGATAAATTTCTGCAAAAGGTGAATAAAACAATAGGTTCTACTAGTCTCTGCTTTGGCATAGGAAACAACAGCACCAAGCTGCTGTGACAGTATTTGCTCAACCCAAAAAAACTAAGAATGATCTGACCTGGTTAATATTTGGATGAGAAATTGGTAGAGCTGTAAATTACACTGGAAAATTAGAGGTGAAAAAAATCCCAGAAGAAGGAAATGGCAAATCTCCGTTGCCTAGAAAACTATATAGATGTGTCGTTGAGCTCAGCTCCAAGAAAGTCTCCACATTTTATCACTTTATCATTTCTACATTACAAAAAGCAAATATGTTGCAGTTTGAATTACAAGAAAAGTTTAAGTAAATCAAGCTGGCTAGGTTCTGTCTTGAACTGTGGTTTATTTTTAAATATGGATAGTTTAGAATACAGTTGAGAAGAATTACAGTACATCCTGTTTTGATTGATGTAAAACCACCATGCAGATCTTCTAGGTTTCTGCTACTGGTGGTAGGGGTGGGTGGCAATGTATAAACTCATTCCCACAACAGTAAACTGTCTGAACATGTCATTATGATAAATGCCAGCCTTGACTTTTCATTTTTATTTTAACTTACTGTATATAACAATAGAAGGGCTGAATTAGAGTCATAACACAAGTGTAAATTTATTTAAGCTTTTCATTCACATTATACTGTTATCAACTCCAACCCTATGCTGCTATATGCAACAATAAATAACAAGGTTCATTCCAAAAGTACCTTTTCAAAAGGCAACTGGGCTTTGTTTTGTAAAGTACAGAAAGGAAGGTTCCTCCTAATTGGGTCAGCTGCTGTTTAGAAATAATCATATCATTCAGAAGGCCAAATCACACATGCTGTATATCATAGAGGATGGCACTTAGGAAAACCTTCAATGGACTTCTTCTCCTCTACTTCCCTTCATTGTCTAGACACATGTGGGCTTTTTGTTTACTTTCGGGTTTTTTGTTCCTTAAAATAATCTGTCATGATGTTATACTTGCTGGTGACCATTGTCTGCTGTTGACCAAATTGCTGCTTTTGCAAGACAAACAAGCACAGACTGACTAATTGCTCATTGTCTTATTCTGCAAAGCAAAAGTTAAAAAGATGTTGAGTTTTGTTGTTTTAGCTGATTGTCTGAACCCTTTGTTAATTTTAGCATCGGGGTGCTTGCAAAAAATCCCTCCCTATGCAATTTCTAATACAGAAAATATTTTTTTTTATTTTATTTTGTCACAACAGTATACACAAACATCGTCATAAATAAAAACAACACATCATTTATTTATTTATTTATTTATTTATTTTATCACATTTATATACCGCCCTATTTCCCTAGGGACTCAGGGCGGTTCACAGGCAAGTAAAAAAGTACATATAAATACAAACTAAAATAACAGTTAAAAAACTTATTCTACATGGCCGAATTATTAAAAAGCAATATAAATAATAAAACCCATTAAAACCAGTATAAATTTAAAACCTAATCCAGTCCTGCGCAGATAAATAAATGTGTTTTAAGCTCGCGACGGAAGGTTCGGAGGTCCGGAAGTTGACGAAGTCCTGGGGGGAGTTCGTTCCAGAGGGTGGGAGCCCCCACAGAGAAGGCCCTTCCCCTGGGTGTCGCCAGACGGCACTGCCTAGCTGACGGCACCCTGAGGAGTCCCTCTCTGTGAGAGCGCACGGGTCGGTGAGAGGTATTCGGTAGCAGTAGGCAGAAATATATATATATATATAAGTAAAAGTATGCAACAGCTATGTTAATTTGATATAATGAAGGGAACAATAGGACAGGAACGGTAGGCACTTTTGTGCTCTTATGCACGCCCCTTATAGTCCTCTTAGGAATGGGGTGAGGTCAATAGTAGACAGTTTTTGGTTGAAGATTTTGGTTGTCACATTTTATACCCACAATTTATATTATAGACCCTGTTGTAAATCAATTTATATGTGGCTAATTTTGTTTGCACTTTATAATATGTGGCCTAATCATGCATCCGTACACTGACACTGAAGACATTTCATAGAGTTGTAGGTACTGATGCTTAATACAGCATTTTGTTTAGTTCTGAAGACACCAAGTTCACCCCATTATTTTTTCTCTGTCTCCTCCACTATTTTATTTCAAAGGTTTCAGATGAGAATGAAATTCTACCTCACAAGCTTCAGGCTGCACTTGTACAGATCTTGGAAGAAAGGAATGAAATCTTGTCTCAGGAACGCTATTACACACAAGGTGACGTTGATTGAAAAATAATTCTGCCTCTAACCTAGCTCAAATAGATGTATTTCTTGCTCTGAGTGAATCCATGATGGGGTGAAAAATAACAAGAATGAAGTCCAGCTAATGTTTGCCTTTTCCCCCAAAACACTGTAACTTTTAAACATATGCTTACATCTTCAATTTGAAAAAAAAAAAAAACTAACACTAATAGCTTCTTCTCCATCACATTACTTCCTGGACTGACTGTGTAATATGGCATTTCTTTTTCTGCAGGTGATGTGACACTGGACTCTCTAGTATCAGAGGCTTTTGTGCGCTTTTTTGTGGAAATTGTGGGACACTATTCTTTGCACATGCATGTCACTGAGAAAGGAGAGAGAGTATTCCAGCGGGAGCCCTTCCGGAAGTCCCATACGTCCCGCAGTGTGCGCCATTTCCTAGATATCTTCATGGAGACACAAATGTTTGCTGGTTTCATCCAGGACCGAGAGCTACGGAAGAGTGGGGTAAAAGGTGAGCTGTTGGTGTAGAACAAAAATAGTACAAATTCAGGATGACGTTCTCTCTACAGGTAACTGCTGCCTTTCTGCTGGGAAGTTAAAGATATTGATGTCCTCAAATCATTTGTTGTTTTGAATTTTAGTTAGTTTTTAGCCTGGAAACTGAATGTTTATTGCTGCCATAAACCAAAGCATTTTAATAACTAGACATAGAAGACAAGAATGATTTAATAGTTTAATAAGGACAAATACCTCTTGCTTTTAAAAGATTTTTCTAGTTGCACTAGAAATATCTGTTTTCAAAGTTCCAGCTCTTGCCACAACTTAAAAAATATTTGGAAGGTAAAGTCATACTTAACTTGCGCTTGATTCTTGGTGATTACATCAACACATCCATGTTGTTTTGGAAGTGGATTGCTATTGCCTTCTGGGATTCCCCCCACCCATTTTTTTTCTAGTCTAGATGACAGCCTTGGGATTTTCCTAGGGTTATCGTACTGCTACCTAGCTTTGACCCTATGTAGCTTTTTTGAAATTAGTCAGGTATTGTCATGTGCTTTTTGTTACACTGAAAAGGAATAAAATTTAAACATATTCCGAAATAAATCTATATATCTTTAAATATCTTAATTAGTTTATTAATGAATAAGAAAAAAATTTGCAAGTTCAATGAACAGATGGAACTCTTTCCCTTCATTTTTGAAAGGTGTGGGAACAATGATCATCCAGATACTGCTGAACTAAAATTCTTTCCAGATGGTGCTGAACAAGCAGCTTTTGGCCCTGTTGCATGAGAGTTGCAGTTCAACATCTGGAAGGTTTCAGGTTGCTATCCTTGACTTATAACAATTTCAGAATCTGAGAGACAGAACCCATAAGAAATAGTGCCTTCCATGAGGTCTGCCCTGTCTTCAACATTTACTTTCATAGTTGAGCAAAGGGAGGGGAAAAATTACCCTTGCTTTTCTTTGAGAAATAATTGTAAAACTCCATCTCCAAACATGGAGAGTGGTGTGCATCTATCCATTAATCCATGCAAATTGTATAATTTTTGTGTGTGTGCGCGCGCATGCCTGTACACATACATATTTCTGTAGTGAGTTATACGTTGCATATTTCACCTGATTTTGATGCTAGAGAATTGAGAGATTTTCTACTTGAGTTTTAAACATCCTCTACATAGCTTTCTGATTTTCTAAATATATTTTTGCTTCTTCAGAGCTCAACTTTTAAAATATAGAAATAAAAAATAAGGGTGTTTTCCATAGCAAAATCATCTATTGAAATGTTGCTTTCTTTTTCAAGGCTTGTTTGAAGTTCGTGCCTTGGAATACTTGGAGACTATTCCAGAGACTGAGCCAAGTGGAATGAACAAAATCCTTCGCAGTCTGGGTGAGTCATCCTCAGATTTGTTCTTATTTTGTCTAGTTGTTTGTGATCCACTCTGACCTTACTTTGATTCCTAAAAAGGTACTGACAGCTGGAATTATTTATATGGTGTGACTTTCTAACTTTGATTAGTTGAGGGTTAGAATCCTTATCTTGATGTCCAAACAGAAATTTAATAAAGTAGTTGAGGAAGAACGTTTGCCTTTTATGCTTTAACTTTTGCTTCTTATGTTTTAATTAAAGCTTATACTTCAGCTGAGCTATGTTATTTATTATTTACCCTTATAATCTACTTTTCCTCAGGAGGTCAAGGTAGTACATGGCATGCCCACCCATTGTGCTTGCAACAGTTCTGTGGTAGATTGAGTTGAGAGATGACCCAAGTCATCCAGTGAGTTTCTGTGGCTGAAGGTGGACTTGAACCTGGATCTTCCTGATGTCAGTCCAATACCTTAACCTTTAAGCCACACTACTCTCATGATCATGACCCTTAACTGGGCTCATGTTGCCAGGTAATCTATAAACCACTCAGGTTGCTCAGTTCCCAAAATCTTTTAAGTCAAAATTTGTAATCCTTCTTGTGGCTTAGCACAATATATTAACCTCATCTTTGATTTTGAAATCTTAGGTTCCCCAGTGCACTTTTTGCCACTAACAGTATTAAGCAATTGATTTTGCAATATGATGTCAATGGATCAGTGAACCTTCGTGTTAACTGCTTCTGTTAACAGTTATTCAGTTAACAGTTACATATTCAGTTATCTGAACTCATAGGTGGATATTTTTGCCTAGTGAAAATGTAGAGCATTGCACTAGAAATTAACACTGGGTCCTAAACAAACAGAATTTAAAGCAGCTTCTAATAGCAGTCCTCCTGTTCAAAGTCTGAGTCATATTCATCTCTAAGCACCGCAAGTGGTGAGAAGGCTCAAGCAGAGCAGCTTCACTCCCCCTTCCTGTTGCTCTTATCTTGTACTTCTGCAAGTCTTTGGCATTTCTCTAATCATCCTTCTCTCTTGTGTCTTGGGTCCCCCAGCCCTCATTTGACTATAATCTAGGCAGCAGTGTTTGTTAAGTAGGTAATTTGTCTGAACTTGCTCCAATTAATTTAATTCTAAAAATTATATGCATGAATGCACTGTATTTAGAATGTTAAGACCAAGGCTGAAAGAGCTGTTTTTGGCATATTGAAATGTACCGTAAATTGTAAATTACAGTCATCATCCCTTGCTCACTATCACTCAAAACAGAACACTGCAGTTATATACTAAAGAAGCTTAAGGTTTCAGGAGCTGACAACCATTTGCATTTGATCAGGCAAGTTTCTTGTAGAAAACTTCATATATTCTCTTCTCTTCTATCGATAAACATTGTATAATTGGGGTGTTGCTACTAAAAGCCTACTTAGCACTCTCTGCATCTCATTTATAGGGGGATCTGGAGACCCCCCAAAATATATTTAAATTTTGAGATACTTTTAAAATATTATATTCCCTTTACCATTCCCTGAGAGAAATATTTTCTGTTCTGAAAAATCCAATACTAAAATTCCACAAGTCAAAATTAGCCACTGTGGATTTTGATTCAGACAGACAAACCTATTCTTTTTATTTTTATTTTTTGTAATTGTCTCCCACATGGTAATATATCAGCCTTTCTTTTTATCTCCTGTTGTATTTTAGGTAATAAAATGAAGTTTCTACAAAAGAAGTGAAAAGCCAAATGCAGAATCACTAAGCTTTATTTTACAATCCTGGCAAGCCATAATGAGATGGCTGTGCTGTTGTGGTATTCTGTTAGATTCTTCAGGTCCCACGTGAAGAACGTCAGATGACTGGAAAAATGAGCACCAAATATGAACAGCATGCTTGGTCTCTGTTCTGCTTGATCCGGTTGGAGAATCACTGAGCAAAAAATGAACTTCTGTTTACAGAGATGATTCATAAAGCAGAAATAACAGCACAAACTATATCCTTATTTATATTGCATGGCCGGAAAAGATTCTCCCTTTTTCCTCGTGTTATTAAAAGTATGCTCAAAGCAATCTCAAGGATTCAGCTGGTACGTTTTAAAAAGAGGAAGAAACCAGGAAAGAACCAGGAATCCAGCCAAGTGGCTCTGCCAATATTTTCTTGAGTAGATTCTTTGCACAAGAAAGCCTTTCCTAAAGCTGGTTGGAGGTTATAATCTCTCCTTGACTCTAACACCATTGCATCAGATATTCTATTGGCTTGATCATTCATGTTAACTATTGTTTGGACATATTACTGCAGTGTAAAGCTTTTTTTCTCACTTTTGAAAGCAAAACAAGAAAACTGTTTGCTATGTTAGTCTTAATTGTTGTGAATGTACACACTGTCTAATTACAAGTCCATCTCATATATGACAGAGGAAATACCTCATGCTAAAATATTGTTTACTTTTCAGGAGAAAACTGTTTTCCCAAATGGAGTATGAATATTTTTCAAAGTCAAGATGTTGACATTGAAATAGATTAATTTGCTGCAGAACTGATGTAAAGGGACAGACGATAACTGCATGCAGTCTATTTTGCAGTAAAAGCTGGAATAACAAAATATTCTTCTCTTGAAGCATCATTCTACTCTTTTCCCATAGCTGAATATCATCAACAATATGCTTCTTCATCTAATGTTAAATCTGTCAACTGCTTTCAATAAATACTGAATTTTCTTATTAGCTACTCCTGGAGATGCCTAGCATTTGATATAATCTTCTAAGGATTTATTACCTAAATATTGGATTTACGTAACACATTAGTCAAATATGACAGAAAGTCTAGGACCACACATTGACCTAAGCCAAAATGCAGAATCACTAAGCTTTATTTTACAATCCTGGCAAGCCATAATGAGATGGCTGTGCTGTTGTGGTATTCTGTTAGATTCTTCAGGTCCCACGTGAAGAACGTCAGATGACTGGAAAAATGAGCACCAAATATGAACAGCATGCTTGGTCTCTGTTCTGCTTGATCCGGTTGGAGAATCACTGAGCAAAAAATGAACTTCTGTTTACAGAGATGATTCATAAAGCAGAAATAACAGCACAAACTATATCCTTATTTATATTGCATGGCCGGAAAAGATTCTCCCTTTTTCCTCGTGTTATTAAAAGTATGCTCAAAGCAATCTCAAGGATTCAGCTGGTACGTTTTAAAAAGAGGAAGAAACCAGGAAAGAACCAGGAATCCAGCCAAGTGGCTATGCCAATATTTTCTTGAGTAGATTCTTTGCACAAGAAAGCCTTTCCTAAAGCTGGTTGGAGGTTATAATCTCTCCTTGACTCTAACACCATTGCATCAGATATTCTATTGGCTTGATCATTCATGTTAACTATTGTTTGGACATATTACTGCAGTGTAAAGCTTTTTTTCTCACTTTTGAAAGCAAAACAAGAAAACTGTTTGCTATGTTAGTCTTAATTGTTGTGAATGTACACACTGTCTAATTACAAGTCCATCTCATATATGACAGAGGAAATACCTCATGCTAAAATATTGTTTACTTTTCAGGAGAAAACTGTTTTCCCAAATGGAGTATGAATATTTTTCAAAGTCAAGATGTTGACATTGAAATAGATTAATTTGCTGCAGAACTGATGTAAAGGGACAGACGATAACTGCATGCAGTCTATTTTGCAGTAAAAGCTGGAATAACAAAATATTCTTCTCTTGAAGCATCATTCTACTCTTTTCCCATAGCTGAATATCATCAACAATATGCTTCTTCATCTAATGTTAAATCTGTCAACTGCTTTCAATAAATACTGAATTTTCTTATTAGCTACTCCTGGAGATGCCTAGCATTTGATATAATCTTCTTAGGATTTATTACCTAAATATTGGATTTACGTAACACATTAATCAAATATGACAGAAAGTCTAGGACCACACATTGACCTAAGCCAAAATGCAGTTTGTGTTGGGTGAAACCAGTTACTGTGGTTTTTTAGACCATGGTTATTGGCTTGTTGTAATGAATACTCGGCCAAATATCATTTATGTAATAAATCATGGTTAAATCATGGTTTACTATGATATAGACTTGCAGGTATTTCATGATCCATTCACCTCTGCAGCTCTCTTGCACAACATATAGCTAATGGCTCCTGTCTAGTAAAATGTTGCCACATGTTTACAATAACGAAAGGTTTTAGACTATGTTATGTTGCCTGTGAGCAAAAATGTTCCAAGTGAAAGGGGATTTTTCTTTGAAGTGCATAATGCTGAAGTATTGGGCTGTTTCTCTGCTATGTGGTTAAATTGACCTTTGGATGAAACAAGTTTGTGGCTTGCCTGTTATCCAAAAAAAATGCTGCTTTTAATGGGGAACAGTTACCCTTTTGTCCCCTTGCAGCATGTAAGGTAGATCTGTCTAAGAAGAAGGAAGTTCAGTAAATAATATCAAAGATAGTAAATAATATCAAAGAATATAATATCAAAAAACTGGTGAAATTTTATCATGAACTCAAGCTCTACTCAGAGAATATGAACACTATCCACCTCTGAAACAGAAAGAATAGGCAGAAGTTTGACTTGCTGATTCTCTATGAGGAGTCAGACAATTTGTCGAAAGGCCTAGGAAATGTCCTTATTTTAATTTGGCCAGTCAGTAGTCAATGTAAGTAAATTCAGAACAACATTTTTTGGAATCTAGTGAGATTGCAGGTTGATACTCACGTGGTTCGTACTGAGGGCTTTTCTGCAGTCGTCAGCTGCTTGTCTCCCAAAATAAACAGCCTGAAAATGAAGCCGTTTAAAAAATCTGTTTCTGGATTTCAATCTGTTTCTTTATTATGGTCATAGTGATAATCAGGTATTCTACTTGGACTGTGATTAACATGAACTATGATTGATAATTCCCCTTCTGCTTTTACTCTCTGCCTATGCCGTGAAAGTGGGTGCTAGTTGCTTTCCATTCTATTTTGAGGACTGGGAGGAAAAAAAAGCAAAAAGATTGCAGTTCTTCTTATCATTGATCTAAAAAGGAAAACTTGGCAGAACTTTTGTCAGTTTCACCCAATTAAAAAAAACACCAAAAAAAAACACACCAAGAAGTGTCGAGCGTTTCACCATCCAATGGCTGAACATGCATCACCACGGTTCCTGTCTCTTGGGTTAGAAGGGAAAACTGCTGAATCTGTTAAAATAAAAAGAGAAAAATGTCCAGCATTTACTATTGCACTACAGGGCTGCTGTAGAAAAAGATCCTGTCATGGCATGGACGCCAATATAAAGTGGTCTCTTAAGACGCTATAAGGGGGGAGGCATATTTGTCACAGCAACTGGAACAGAAACTTGTGTAAGATGAAATAAAGTGCAATTGGTGGACTGTCTTGCTTGTGCCAGGAGAGGGTGAAATACCACTTTTTACGTCAGATGGTGGTTGCCTTCCCAAAAGCCTAGAGGTGAACTGAGGATGATGCTTTCCATTCCTCCACAGACACACAGAAAAAAAAATTATATGCAGCCCATCTTTGTACTGGACAGGGAAGAAATGTGGATCAGTCTCTGGAATGGGATCAACCTTCCTCCTCCACAGTATCTTCTACATATGGTGGGATTCAGAATTCAGTCACTATGATCAATCTTGCAGTCCTATTTATACGGAAGGCAACAGTTGGAGAAAAGTATATCAGGAGCACAATATACATATAACAGTGACACAAGCAAGTCCCAAACACAAAGAACAGAATCTGAATTAGTTGCTTTGCTTTGAAGGTTTCAGAATCTGGCTTCAGAATATGTAGCACCCTCCCTGTTTCTTGAATAGCAGCAGTTAAGAATTGCTTTTTGGAATATACTTCAGCGCTTGAACTATGCTCTTAACAGTATTCAGAAGAACAGGAAGAAAACTTTGAGCCATGCCCACTTTTGAGAAATAATTGAGTTAATCTAGCCCCAGACATGTTTGAGACTCTGGGTACTTCTCAGTAGCCATCCTTCTTCTTTGTCTCATATGTATGGCTGTTTGTTTTGCTCATTCTTTATAAAGCCTTAATTTATGCTGTATAGAAAAAACCAAAACTGTATGTACAAAGATGAAGCTATAAGAAATCAAAATCTTTTGGGAATAAAGTGTACTATTTTTGTGTTTTGATGAATCTTTGTTTTATCTGTTGGAGTTGTATGGGCACTATCCAGTATACGTCTAGTTTTTCTTCACTTTTTGCTCAACACATAAAACCTGGCAGAACACAACAATGGCTTCACTACAAGTTGAATATATATATTTTAAAGTTTTTAATGAGCTTTGATAGCTACAGATTGTGCAGAATACTATTGCTTGTTAGAAATGCATTAAATGAACATAGTTACAACTTGCTGTAAATTTATAAACATAATTCAAGAGCAAGGAAGGTGATCCTGATGGAGATATGCAGGTGCATAGTAGTGCTGCCGGTGATTGAAGACAATTATGCCATCAAGTCAGAGTTGACTCTTAGTGACCTCGTACATAAGATTTTCTCCAGGAGGATCTGTCTTTAGTTTGGTCTTTTGAGTCTTTCAGTGGTACACCCATTGTTAGCGTACATCCAGTTTGCTACTGCTGTTTTTGATACAGACTTTCCAGCATATTGAATATCCTTTCCAAGGCTTCATGACTACTCTACCAAATGCTAATCTATGGTATACTTACTGACGGAATGTTCCTTTATTATTGATACTTTCTACTAACTATCTACCACTTCAATATCTTTGCTGTGTATTGTAAGGCTGATTGCTGTACCTATTGTCATTATTTCTTTATTTAATTTTAGTTCCATTTTTTCACTGTGCTCTTTGACTTTTTTTAGCAGATTAGAGTAGTATTTATTTATTTATTTATTTATTTATTATTTATTTATTCAAATTTATATACCGCCCTATCTCCCGAAGGACTCAGGGCGGTGTACAGGCATTTAAAAGACATATAAATACAATATAAAACAATTAAAAAACTGATTCTAACAAGCCCGTAAATTTAGAATTAAAATATCAAATAAAACCCAATTTAAAACCAATAATTTAAAATCTAGCTCAGCCCTGCACAATTAAATAAATCGTTTTAAGCCCAGCGGAAGGTCCGAGGTCCGAAGCTGACGAAGTCCGGGGTAGTTCATTCCAGAGGTGGGGCCCCACAGAGAAGGCCCTTCCTGGGTGTCGCCAGACGACATTGCCGCTGACGGCACCCTGAGGAGACCCTCTGTGAGAGCGCACGGTCGGTGAGAGATATTCGGTAGCAGTAGGCGGTCCCGTAAGTAGCCCGGCCCAATGCCATGGAGCGCTTTAAAGGTGGTCACCAAAACCTTGAAGCGCACCCGGAAAGCCACAGGTAGCCAGTGCAGCCTGCGCAGGATGGGTGTTATACGGGAGCCACGAGGGGCTCCATCTATCACCCGCAGCCGCATTCTGACTAACTGCAGCCTCCGGATGCCCTTCAAGGGAGCCCCATGTAGAGAGCATTGCAGTAATCCAGGCGAGACGTCACGAGTGCGTGGTGACCGTGCATAGGGCATCCCGTCCAGAAAGGCGCAACTGACGTACCAGGCGAACCTGGTAGAACGCTCTCCTGGAGAGGGCCGTCAAATGGTCTTCTAGAGACAGCCGTTCATCCAGGAGGACGCCTAAGTTGCGGACCCTTTCCATCGGGGCCAATGACTCGCCACCGATGGTCAGCCGCGGATTTAGCTGACTGTACCGGGATGCCGCATCCACAGCCACTCTGTCTTGGAGGGATTGAGCTTGAGCCTATTTCTCCCCATCCAGACCCGTCGGCCTCCAGGCACCGGGACAGCACTTGATAACCGTTGGGGTGGTCCGTGTGAAAAGTACAGCTGGGTGTCATCCGCATACAGCTGGTACTTCACACCGAAACCACTGATGATCTCACCCAGCGGCTTCATGTAGATGTTAAACAGAAGGCGAGAGGATCGACCCCGCGGCACCCCACAAGTGAGGCGCCTGGGGCGACCTCTGCCCCTGTCAACACCGACTGCGACCGGTCGGAGAGATAGGAGGAGAACCACCGATAAACGGTGCCTCCCACTCCCAATCCTCCAACCGCGCAGCAGGATACCATGGTCGATGGTATCGAAAGCCGCTGAGAGGTCTAATAGGACCAGGGCAGAGGAGCAACCCCTGTCCCTGGCCCTCCAGAGATCATCCACCAACGCGACCAAAGCCGTCTCCGTGCTGTAACCGGGCCGAAACCGGACTGGAACGGGTCTAGATAGACAGTTTCATCCAGGTGCAAGGGAAATTGATATGCCACCATATTTCTACAACCTTCGCCAAGCGAAGGTTGGAGACCGGACGATAATTACCTAAAACAGCCGGGTCCAGGAAGGCTTCTTGAGGAGGGCCTCACCACCGCCTCTTTCAAGGCGGCCGGAAGACACCTCCACCAAAGAAGCGGTCGTAATTGCCTGGAGCCAGCCTCGTGTCACCTCCTGAGTGGCCAGCACCAGCCAAGAGGGGCACGGGTCCAGTAAACACGTGGTGGCATTCAACCTACCCAACAACCTGTCCATGTCCTCGGAGCCACAGGGTCAAACTCATCCCACACAATGTCACCAAGACCACCCTCACGCATCTCACCCGATCACTGCAATCTTGGTCCAGACCATCCCGAAGCTGAACGATTTTATCGTATAGATAACGTTAAACTCCTCAGCACGTCCCTGCAACGGGTCATCCCGCTCCCCTGGTGTAAGGAGGGAGCGAGTCACCCAAACAGGGCGGCTGGGCGGTTATCTGCCGATGCAATGAGGGAGGAGGCGTAGCTCGCCTCGCTTCCTCAATGCCACTAGGTAAGTCCTAGTATAGGACTTCACTAGTGTCCGATCAGCTTCGAACAGCTGACCTCCAGGAACTCTAGGCGTCTTCTCCGGCGCTTCATCCTCTCAGCTCCTCGGAGAACCAAGGAGCCGGTTGGGACCTGCGCCGGGTCAGAGGCCGCAAAGGCACGACACGGTCCAAGCCTGCCGGCCCGTTCCCAGGCCGCAACAAGTTCCTCAGTCGAGCCGTGAGCCAGACCCTCAGGAAATGGCCCAAGCTCCGTCCGGAACCCATCCGGGTCCATCAGGCGCCTGGGACGGAACCAACGTATCGGCTCCGTCTCCCTGCGGCGGTGAATGGCGGTCAGAAAGTCCAGGCGAAGAAGAGAGTGATCTGACCATGACAAAGGTTCAATGACTAATTCCTTTAAGTCCAGATCTCTCAACCACTGACCAGAGAGAAAAATCAGGTCCAATTGTGAGTAGGGCCATCAACTACTTGGGTCATGTCCAAGGCCGTCATGGAAGCCATGAACTCCCGAGCTGCCGTCGATGACGAGCCGGACGATGGCAAGTTAAAGTCCCCCATGACTAAAAGTCTGGGGGTCTCAACTGCCACCCCGGCCAGCACCTCCAGGAGCTCGGGCAGGGCAGCTGTCACGCAGCAAGGAGCCAGGTACGTGATCAGCATACCCATCTGACACCTATGACCCCATCTCACAAGAGGATTCGCACCCGGCAATCTGAGGTACAGTGGTCTCCGCCCAACCAGGTCTCCGTAATGCCCATATGTTGTGACCCAGGTTCCTGGACCCAGACTCCTGGACTCGGATGATTCAGAAAATGAGGGAGAAGACCTGGCAAGCCCTGCTTCTCTTGAGCCCTCTCCCTCCCTGGCACCCACTCAAAGGGAGGGGCCGGCAAGGCCTGATTCTCCCGGGCCTTCTTCTGATTTGGCAACGCCCCAAGAACAGTTTTGGAGGGACGCAAGATTACGAAGGCTTGATCGGCGTGCGCAGCAGCGGAAGAGTTGGGACAAAGCCAAGTCATAATTGTCATGCAGTGACATCTGCAGAGACTATAAATAGGAGGCGGACTTCCTGGTTTTTGTCTTGGACAAAGCAATGAATTTGGCGCAAGCTAATTCATGGAGGAAGAATATATTCGTGAGTAATTCTGGCCTTATCTATAATTTCCTCGTTATCTCCAGAAACTTGGCAGGCCCGTGGGTAGACGTGGCCAGGACATGTATCTATGTAAATAAAAGGAAAAAAGGAAGGCCTCTGACGGACTCTTTGCTGGGAGTATTGGGGAAGGAAACAGAACATTTTGTCCAAGACCTGACTAAAACATCTTCCACCAAAGATGGATCAGCAGCAGGTACAGCAGCAGTTAGAGCAGCTACACGGCTAATCAACAGCTCCAGCAGCAAGTGGCTCACTTGGCAGGCCAACTTGCTGCCAGGAATGTGCCTGCAGCCCCCCATCCTCCCACCTCCTCCTCGCCGCAAGTGCCCGATAACCGTGCGGATAAGTTTTCTGGGCAGCCTGAGATGTTCCCGACCTTCTTGGGACAGTGCCAGCTCTACATGGCTATGAGGCCAGAGGATTTCCCAGACGACCGGGCTAAGGTGGCCTTCGTGATTAACCTTCTTCCGGCTCGGCTGCTCGATGGGCCACGCCCTCTTGCTCCAGGACAGCCCCTGCTGGCGGACCAACAGCGTTTTGGCAGCACCTCGCACCATGTATGAGGACCCGTTCGAATGCTGGCGGCAACCAGGCGCCTTAAGGAACTCCGTCAAGGAAACGCCCCTGCAGGAGTACATCGCGAATTTCGTCTTTTGTGCCAGGACTCTGACTGGAATGATGCAGCGCTGGTGGACGCGTTCAGGAGGGACTCTCAGAGGAATTGCAAGACGAGCTGGCCCGCGTGGAGGCGCCGCGGACCCTCGACAACTTGGTGCCCTTGTCTCCGCCTCGATGCCCGTCTGCAACGGCGACCGTCCCGTCGCACCCCGGGACCCTCCGTCGACATCTGCACCCCACTTCCTGCACCACCAGCACCCAGGGTCGCCCCGTTTTGTAACCGCTGCGGAAGAGCCCATGGAGTTGGGAGCGGCCAGACCTCGCCTAACAGCCCAGGAGCGGAACCGGGCGCCAAGGGGATTGTGCCTGTACTGTGGGGAGCCCGCCACTTCGCGCTTCTTGCCCCAGAAAGCGGTGGGGCACGCGCCGGTCCCGAATCACAGCGTGACCAATCGGAAGCGGAGCAGGCCCGACCTGGGAAACCCTAGGTCGGGCACGTACTAAGCCCCACTGGACGCGTTGCGGAAGTAGACTCTGGGCCCCCTCGGCATCTGATTCTGGACACACGGATATGGTTGGGGAACCAGTCGGACGGGCTCCAGGCGCATGCGCTGGTGGACTCAGGGGCCACAACAAACTTTATGGACCAGGCCTTTGTGACCCAGTTTGCGGTCCCCGTGGTTCCGGTGGACCCTCCGATGCGGGTAGAGACAATTGATGGACGAGAACTGGTGTCCGGCCCCATTAAATTCGCCACCCAGCCTTTGCGCCTGGCTATTGGGGACCATGAGGAGGCGATCCAGTTTTATGTCACGGCGGACCTTCATTTTCCCTTGGTCCTTGGGTTGGCCTGGCGCACCCACGATCCTCAGGTGGCCTGGTCGCGGAACGCCATCTCTTTCCCGAGTCTGCAGTGCGTCGATCACATCCGCCACACCTGTGCCGGCCAGAACGTCCCCACCGCTGCCATCACCTTGCCTCCTGAGCTGACGGACTTCGCCGACGTGTTCAGCGAGAAGGAGGCGGACCGACTACCCCCGCATCGGCCCTACGATTGCCCCGTGGACCTTCTGCCCAACGCACCACTGCCTGTGGGACGCCTGTATTCCATGTCGGAGCCCGAGTTGGCCGCCTCAGGGACTTCCTGGACAAAACCTGGCCCGAGGGTTCATCCGCCTTCAAAGTCCTCTCTCGGCCCCGGTCCTCTTGTGAAGAAGAAGACTAGGGACTTGCGCCTATGCTGTGATTACCGCCGGCTAAACGCCATTACGGTGCGGAATCGCTACCCCCTGCCGCTCATCCCGGAGCTACTGGAAAGGTTGCGGGAGGCCACGATCTTCACCAAGCTCGATCTCCGGGGGGCCTACAACCTGGTGCGGATACGAGAAGGAGACGAATGGAAGACGGCATTCGGCACCGATACGGACACTACGAATACACTGTCATGCCATTTGGGTTGACCAATGCTCCCGCCGTTTTCAGCACTTCATGAGCAGCGTGTTCCGAGACATGTTGGATCGGTTCGTGGTTATCTACCTGACGACATCCTGATTTACTCCCGGTCCAGGGAAAGCCACCTTCGACACGTCAGTCTGGTTCTGCAACGCTATGGAGCAACAACTCAATGCGGCTGGAGAAATCGTCTTCTTCCGGACTTCCATAGAATTCCTCGGGCATATCATCTCGCCCGAGGCATAGCCATGGACCCATGTAAAGTAGAAGCTTTGTGTAGCTGGGAAGCCCTCGTCGGGTGAAGGATGTTCAGCGCCTGCTGGGCCGCCAACTACTACCGGACCTTCATCCCGGCTTCGCCACACTGACAGCTCCACTTACCCAGCTCCTCAGGAAGAAGGTTGCATTCGGTGGGGTCCCCGCAGCAAGAAGCATTCACAGCCCTCAAGAAAGCCTTCGTCACGGAACCCGTCCTGAGGCATCCCGACCCGCTCCGGCCTTTTGTGGTGGAAACGGACGCGTCAATGTGGCTCTGGGAGCGGTGCTGCTACAGGCTCCGGCGAATGGTGGCACACTTTTCCCTGCGCTTACTACTCCCGGAAACTCAACCTTCCGAGCGCAACTACACTATCTGGGAAAAGAGTTGCTGGCTATCAAGGCTGCATTCGAGGCTTGGCGACACCATCTGGAGGGCCCGACATCAGGTGGAGGTCGAGCGGACCATCGGAATCTCGAGCACCTCACCACAGCTCGGAAGTTGAACCAGCGGCAGATCCGGTGGTCGTTGTTTTGCCGGTTCAACTTCGCGTGACCTACATTCCCAGCGGTCACAACCGGAGGGCGGATGCCCTGTCCATAAGCCAGAGTACCTCTGCGCCAAGGACCCCTTCCTCCACGGACAGTGCTGCGGCAGAAGCCTTGGCCGCAGCACGGAGCCAGTGGACTTGCGGGCCCAGGTGCGAGGCGCAGCGCCAGGGCGCCTGGTCGCAGCAAAGGAGGCGGAGGTGGGCCCCACGTCTCCTTGGACTTTGGAGGAGGACTTACTCAAGTTTCGGGGGCGATTATATGTGCCCACAGGACCACTCCGAGCCCTCGTCATGACCCAGTGCCACGACAACCCTGCAGCAGGACATTTTGGGTTCTTCAAGACCCTCCACCTGGTGACACGGACCTTTTGGTGGCCCCGAGTGCGGCATGATATACATGCCTACGTGACATCCTGCGTACCGTGCCGGCAAGCCAAGACCGCCACGGGGCCCCTCCGGGGCTCCTCCAGCCCTTGCCGACACCCGACAGACCCTGGGGGGCGATCTCTATGGATTTCCTGACAGACCTGCCGCCGTCCTCTGGGTTCACCACGGTGCTGGTGGTGGTGGACATGCTCACCAAGATGGCACACTTCATCCCATGCCGCGGACTGCCCACAGCCGCAAAACGCCCGTCTCTTTCTGCAGCACATCTTCCGCCTCCATGGTCTACCGGACAGGGTGGTTTCGGACCGCTGGAGTTCAGTTCACAGCCCGCTTCTGGAAGAGCCTGATGGCGCGTTGGAGGTGCAGGTATGTCTGTCGTCATCGCACCATCCGGAGACCGACGGGGTACAGAGAAGGTCATCGGTATACTGGAACAGTATCTCCGTTGCTTCATCAACCAGCAACAGGACAACTGGGCGACTACCTGTCTCTGGCGGAGTTTGCTTTTAACAACTCTCAGCACACCTCTACTCAGATGACCCCGTTCTTTGCCAATGTGGGGTACCATCCGCGGCTCTTCCTCTGGCACCACGGACTCTCCTGTTCCCGAACGCAGACCTTCCTGACGGAATTGCATGCGGTCCAACAGTTGACGTCAGCAGCTGAATCGGGCAAAGGAGGACTACAAACGGTCCGCTGACCGCTCCCGACGGGCAACGCCCCGCTGGCAGTTGGAGACCGGTGTGGCTCTCCACCAAACACCTCCCGTCCGACCGCCCGGTAAAGAAGTTGGACCACCGATTCATCGGCCCGTTCCTGTCGAGGCAGTCATCAACCCGGTAGCCTACCGACTGACCCTGCCACGATCCATGCGGATCCACCCGTTTTCACGGTCCCTTCTGGTTCCTGAGGCCACACCGAGTCCCCTTCGGTGCCCAACAGCACCCGTCACTGTCGCCGAGGACGGATCGGAGGAATCTGAAGTCCACAGCGTCACGAGACTCCCGCTGGCTAAAGGGTCGTTTCCAATATTTGATCGCGTGGAAGGGATACGGGACTGATTTCTCCTGGGTAGATGCCTCCGGCGTTCATGCCCTGACCTGGTGCAGGCCTTCCATGAGCAGAACCCAGCCCGACCGCATCCCGATCGTCAGCCCGGGGAAGGGCCCTGCGGTGAGGATAGTGTTGTGACCCAGGTTCCTGGACCCAGACTCCTGGACTCGGATGATTCAGAAAATGAGGAGAAGACCTGGCAAGCCCTGCTTCTCTTGAGCCCTCTCCTCCCTGGCACCCACTCAAAGGGAGGAGGCCGGCAAGGCCTGATTCTCCCGGGCCTTCTTCTGATTTGGCAACGCCCCAAGAACAGTTTTGGAGGGACGCAAGATTACGAAGGCTTGATCGGCGTGCGCAGCAGCGGAAGAGTTGGGACAAAGCCAAGTCATAATTGTCATGCAGTGACATCTGCAGAGACTATAAATAGGAGGCGGGACTTCCTGGTTTTTTGTCTCGGACAAAGCAATGAATTTGGCGCAAGCTAATTCATGGAGGGAAGAATATATTCGTGAGTAATTCTGGCCTTATCTATAATTTCCTCGTTATCTCCAGAAACTTGGCAGGCCCGTGGGTAGACGTGGCCAGGACATGTATCTATGTAAATAAAAGGAAAAAAAAAGGAAGGCCTCTGACGGACTCTTTGCTGGGAGTATTGGGGGAAGGGAAACAGAACACCATAAGGTCCGCGGAACCCCCCTGTATAAGGTCACAAACGAGGGGGGCTTTATTCACCACGGACCGAGCATTGCATAACATCAGCCGGAGGCCCAAGCTCTGAGGATCCTGACCATCCGGGAAACGGGTGAAGTCCAAGGGGTCGGAGCGCGTGATCGCTTTCAAACATCGAGCACGCGCTCCCGGAACTTGATATGACCCCTCGCTTCCGCCATATCTGCCTCTCCCACTTACCGTGTCAATAGAACCACCCTCACAGATAGGAACACACTCTCCCCCCATAACCTCTGGACCTAATAAAGAAAAACCGCCGCGAGCATGTGCAGGAACTGGCCCCCTACCCGACGGGTTACCCCCATTACCCGCCCTTACCCTCCCACCCCTTAAAAATTCCCTTTCTAAAAAACCCCATAAACCCTTCTTTTTAGCATGCCACCTCTGTGGGTCCCAAGACCCGTCATAGAGGCCGGCCCTCGATAGTGTGGTGGGCCATTCCTGCGAGGCGGGGGCACCTCGCAGGCGCAAGAGTTCCTGTTGCGAATAACGCATAGAATCAACCATCAGCTGACTATGTCCCATTTGGCAGCCGAGATGTTATACTGGGATGTCATTCTGGAGTACAGCACAAATTATTGATGTTTCCTCCAGTTTTAAAGTCATGTCCTTTTCCAATCCTGTTTCCCTTTATATAGTTAAATAAATAGTTAATATAGTTAAATAAATAATGAGAGTGTCTACAACTTTATCTCACATCCTTGCCAACCTGGAATCAATCTGCTTCACCATGTTCTGTCCATACTGTAACTTCCTGATCTGCAGTAGTTTCAGAAAAGAACAATATGATATTCTGGGATTCCCATTTTTCTAGGTGCATTCCACAACCTGATATGGTCAACTCAAATACTTTGTTGTGGGTAAAATAGGAGAAGGAAGGAGTATTAGGTATGTTTACCTTCTTGAGTTATTTATAAAATAATAAAGATGGATATAATGGATATAATCAATGAAGCATGCTCTTTTTTCTTATTCCTCAGCTTTTCCTTAGTAACATGCTGAGTGTCATCTAATCTGAAGGGACCATCATCTGTATTGTCAATCATTTTATATTTTCTATCCATGTGGGTTTCTTGATAAAAAATACAGGAATAGTATTCCCGCACAGTATGTATTGCTGCATTTGCTGTTGTCACTAAAGTGATAATCTGCCTCCAGCATTTTCATATATCGCTGCCGTTTCATAATATGAGCTGCGGTGATGCAGTGGTTAGAGTGCAGTACTGCGGTCTACTGCTGATCACCAGCTGCCAGCAGTTTGGCAGATCGAATCTCACCAGGCTCAAGGTTGACTCAGCCTTCCATCCTTCCGAGGTTGATAAATTGACCCAGATTGTTGGGGCAATATGCTGACTCTGTAAACCGTTTAGAGAGGGCTATAAAGCACTATGAAGCGGTATATAAATCTAAGCGCTATTGCTACGTACCTGCTTGCTTTAGATGGGCACCTTCACATCTTGGGTGATGCTGCTAGGACATACACTCTTGGCATATACTGCTGATTTTCTTTACTCATTTCTATGAAGAACATTTCCTTCATATGATGATGCAGTGCAATAAGAGTCGGGAGGAATAATTTAAGCTATTATAAAATTAATATTTTAAATTCTCAATATTAAAAAGGCAAGATCATACAGGGGGTTCCTACCATAGTGTTATTTTATAACCAATTTTGTTGTATATATGATGTACAATGACCAGAAAGGCTATACTAATACTATAGTATTAGTTTACATTAATATTGTAACATTGTTTATATTATTCTACAGTAGTAATATGATGGCAAGTTTCTAAATGTGAAGCAGACTTTTGATTTGTAAAACAGCAAGCAGGGGGACAGCTTGGAGGCTTTTGGGACTTTAATAATTTAAGACAGAGCAAAACGTTCTTATTTAAGTACAGGCCACGCCATAAACAGAATCCAAATCTGTTAAGCCAATTTAATACCCATTATCTTTGCCCCACCTCCCAGTTTTCTTTTAAAACACTATTGTTTTAAGTGGGGTTTTATCATGGTTTTTTGAATAATTTTTAATAGGTATTAGCCAAATTGAATTAGATTTTTATATTGTCTTTTAATCCTGTTTATAAATATTGTTTTTATGTTGGCTGTAAACTGCCCTGAGTCCTTCGGGAGAAAGGCGGTATAGAAATTTAATAAATACTAATACTTCTAATACTAATACTAATACTTCCAAGATGGCTTGGGAATCCTGGGTGTTGAAGTCCACATATCTTAAAAGTTGCCAAGTTTGAAAAACATTGCTATAGATGGCAAGGGATATGATTATTTTGACATTAGTTCAGTAAGGAATATCTTATCTTTTTTTTAGCAGTGGACTACATAATTTACTTTTTGTCTACATTTGTGACGAATCCAGGATCTATAGCCCATCCTGGAAGTGTGCAAAGTAAGATACGTGCTTCGTCAAGCGCCTTATTGAAGTCCAATGTTTTTCAGACCTGTTGGACAACAACAGCCCGAATATTTTTGAAAGCTACATTAG
This sequence comes from Ahaetulla prasina, assembly GCF_028640845.1. Lineage (NCBI taxonomy): Eukaryota > Metazoa > Chordata > Lepidosauria > Squamata > Colubridae > Ahaetulla > Ahaetulla prasina. Next base: position 186,647,998 of record NC_080541.1, on the reverse strand, counting down.
TGCGCAAGTGCAGGACCTGGAGTCCAATCATCTGAAAAGCATGAGCTAAGGGAGGGGCGATCGAGCAGCTCCGTGATGTCCGTAATGATGCGAAGGTTCCGATTGGCCGGAGAATTTCCAAGGCCTCCAAACTTGGCAAGTTGAAGACTTCAACTCCCAGAATTCTTCAGCCAGCCGCGCCGAGGGTAAAATTTAGGCCGAGTCGCCAAGTGTACATCCGCGCAGACGCGGTAAGAGGAGGCAAGGCCTAAGCGGAGCTTTGTAGCGGGGCAACTGAGAAGCGGAAAGGGCTCGTGAGCGTTCCAGTATGGCCGGCCCGGGCTTAGTGGCGGGCGAAGTCGCTGTAGATGCGCTGCCCTACTTCGACCAAGGCTATGAAGCGCCGGGCATCCGGGAAGCGGTAAGAGTGGCGCGTCGGGAAGGGCGAGAGGCGGGCTGGGGTCCCGTTGTGCCTGTCGGAGGAGCTAAACTAGTCCCTGTCCGCTTTTCTCTCAGGCCGCGGCGCTGGTGGAAGAGGAGACGCGACGCTACAGACCCACCAAGAACTACCTAAGCTACCTGGCTACGCCGGACTACAGCACTTTCGAGGTGAGCGCGACCCGTGTTTCGCATGAGATCCGGCCCCGGTCGAAGCCGGGACGCCCCTTCTGTCACCGTGTTGCTCCCGCCGTTCAGGAAGTTTAACGACGGCTCCCTAGTTCGATCCAACGTAGTTACGCGTGAATTATGGGAGTGGGAGTCCACCCCATCACGGGAACACTACATTGTGGAAAGGCCTCTTCTTGAAACCATTTAAGAGTTTACATTTTAGACACTCCGGAACATGAGCGCACAGAAGATACTGGCGGAGGGTGAAATATGCTTGATTGACTTGTGCTTACTGACACTTTCCCTGATGCAGGTTTGCTATTTATAAATAGGAGTAGTTTTGACCTTATCCATAATTCTTGTTTTCTTTCCTTCCTTCCCTCCTTCCTTTTGTTCCTTGCATGAATTTTTGATAAAAACAGATTTTGTAGGCATGGTGAGTGGGTAGGAAAGGGACAGTAGTACTTCCCAGGGGTGAAATCCAGCAGGTTCTGACAGGTTCTGGAGAACCGGTAGCAGAAATTTTTGAGTAGTTGGGAGAACTAAGCAAATACCACTTCTGGCTGGTCCCAGAGTGGGGTGGGAATGGAGATTTTGCAATATCCTTCCTCTGGAGTAGGGAGGAAATGGAAATTTTGAAGTATCCTTCCCCTGCCACACCCACTAAACCACACCATGCCCACCAAGCCACACCCACAGAACCGGTAGTAAAAAAAATTGAATTTGACCACTGGTACTTCCCCCAAATGTAATGTACTCTGCAGAAATGGTTGCGAGTAGAAGAACTGTAATATTACCTTTCTTCCGTTGCAAATACAAAGGGCAGTTTTCAAAGTTTCTCCTTATATGTATGGGTGTGTTCTGTCTGCAACATCTGTAGTGCTTTAAAAAGAAAAATTCCTTTAGCAATAGAATGGACCAGATGGAATGGGATGAATAACCCTGTCAACATCATCAAGATTGTGCTGCAGAAATTGCATGCTTCTAATTTCTAAATATCTTACCCAAAAAATCCCCATAATAGATCCATTTGCAATGTTAAACTGTAATCTAGAATATGTGGAGGGACTCTGAATCAGTTTAGACATTTCAGAAAATTGTAAAAAAAGACTTTGTAACTGCCACATTTTTTTTCAAATTCAGTATCACTTTCATAGACTAGAATAAGTATGTTTCATATATCTGAAATGAACTTTTGGCTCACAAAAACTGATAGTAATGGCGTAAATTCTACTTTATCCCATAAAACGTATCTGCAACTTGGTTGCTGAGATAAGTGTATGAATGACATCATCCAATTCTAATTAAGGAAAAATAATTCCACAAATCTATATTTCTGAATATGATGATCAATGTACTGCCCAAGAAGTGGTAAAGCTTATAATCCAAAACCTCTAAAAGGTATTCAAATGAGATAAGACTGCTTTACATGTATGTCTGTTGCATAATGTGTTGATTATAATCTTTCGCTGCCTGGTTTTTGGGATATAACTAATTTATCCTTAATTTGATTCATAGACTGAAATAATGAGAAATGAGTTTGAACGCCTAGCAGCTCGTCAACCCATAGAATTACTGAGCATGAAAAGGTAAGGCTAGCTATATGTAGGTACAATGTCTGCATCTATGCTAGGGCAAAGTGTAGAACTAAAATTTGGGGGTATGTTTTGAATTTTTAAAAACTAACATTTTACTTCTTGCTTCATTATGACAAGCAAGAACTAGGTGGTAGTCAATAATTCTTTTCATCTTAAAAAAATAACATAATTGCTTTGGGAGTTACAAATCATTAATATATGAAAAAAAATGGACATGTATTTTACAAATATTGACCTTTGGAAAAAAAACAGTGGGTCATTACTTCTGCTGGTATAAGCCCTGGAATCTTCAGGTATTTAAATTATGTTTAACCAAGGTTTCCTGCCTGAGCAGGGGGTTAGATTGGAAGACTTCCAAGGTCCCTTCTAATTCTGTTTATTCTATTCTGTTTATTCTATTCTATTCTATTCTATTCTATTCTATTCTATTCTATTCTATTCTATTCTATTCTATTCTATTCTATTCTATTCTATTCTATTCTATTCTATTCTACTCTACTCTCTACACTCTACTCTCCCCTTACAAAACCGATACATTTATAAGTTTAAATCTTAAAAATAATCGGTTATCTGACAGTTATACTCTAATGAGATAACAATGGTTTTTCCTCTTATTTTCATTGCAGATATGAGCTACCTGCACCTTCCTCTGGGCAGAAGAATGATATTACAGCATGGCAGGAATGTGTTAATAACTCAATGGCTCAACTGGAACACCAAGCAGTTCGAATTGAAAATTTGGAGTTGATGTCTCAATATGGCTGCAATGGCTGGAAAGTATATAATGAGTAAGCTGTTTGTTATAGCCTTAGTCTTTCTTTGAAAAGGGTTATCTGCAAGACTTGGTATTTCATTTCCATTTGGGGGAGGCTTCATTTTTTTTTGGTAGTAAATGAATTCTGTCAAGAGACTTAATTGGTAAATTAAGATTGATATGCAGCCACCTCATAGCTACAGGTACTTCTTGTTTAGAGACTGCCTCTTTTAGTTACCTTGTGCAGTTAACAGGGGCAATGAAAAAGTAACTTTATGATCAGAACTTGCATTTTTGACCTTTTCAGATCAGTAAAGCAAAGGTAAAATAATATAAGGTCATAATGTCTGATTCCAATTTTGGTCACCAAATGAGGATTATCTATTCTGCTATTCGCTTTCTGATGGAATGGGAAACACAAATTTTCTGTTAAGGCTGAAACTTAATACAAGTTGTCCTTGACTTATGACCACAATTGAGCCAAGAATTTATGTTGCTAAGGGAGACATTTGATAAGTGAGTTTTGCCCCATTTTACAACCTTTCTTGCCATACTTGTTAAGTGAATCACTGCAGTTGTTAAGTTAGTAACATGGTTGAATCTAGTTTCCTCATTGACTATGCTTGTCAGAAGGTCGCAGAAGGGGATCACATGATCCCAGGAAATTCCAGCCGTCATAAACATGAGTCAGTTGCCATGGGGATGTTGCAATGGTGCTAAGTGTGAAAAGCAGTCAGAAGTCACTTTTTTCAGTGCCATTATAATTTCCAATAGTGACTAAATGAACTGCTGTAAATTTATGACTGACTGTACTCATTTCTTTGTATCACACACTGCAGATATATGCAAAATATGTTTTGTAGGTCAGGTGTTTTTACCACTTTAATATTTTTAGTGTCAGGTTTAAAGGATGGCAACATTAACAGTAGTAAGTATAAAAGAGATTTGGGAGCTAAATTAACATAAGCTCTGTTTGTTTATTTTATCCAGGTAAAATACTTTAAAACATAAATATTGAATGTTCAGTTTTAATAAAAATGATTCCCCAGTTTGGCACTAAGGCTTCCAATGTACCCATAGACACCTTTGTTGGAGCTGCGATCTTCTTGATAAGCATTTGTACCACTGCAATGTAGCAAAACCTACTACTTTACTTAAACACCATAAGTTTGTATTTGCAAAAGGGCCTATGCTGTTCCATATAGCAGGGGCTATAAACCTTACCATAATACTACTATTCCATAGTAGATCCTTTTCCTGTTGGCTTCATCTTCAGATGACCAAGTCTGGTATTTGGAATTATTGTGAAATAATACTTGGAATATTTGAAATTATTGTGAAATAATACTTCATTATTTTCCTTTTATATTTGAATAATATAATGAACTTGTATTTTTGTCTGCTAATTAGGCATTTAGTCCACATGATTGAACAGGCACAGAAAGAGCTGCAAAGTTTAAGGTAAGAGCTGCTTTTGCTTTCAGTCAGACAAAATAAGGTTGTGGAGTTTGTTTGCTTTATTTTTATCCTCATTGGTAAATTAGTTTAAGTTGAGCAAACATTTTCTTGGCCACAGATTCCACCAGATTCCTATTTCTATAAGGAATACACATTTATATGAAAACAATTTATTTACTTATTTTCTATAGCTGCCCCATATCATCCTACTGATTCTGGGCAATAAAACAATTAAAAATACAAAAATGTATACAGCATCTGAGAAAATTGTCATAATAGTTATCAGTATAATCAAGAAACAGCACCCATAACACATTAGGAGTCCCGGGATGGGCACATAGTCAAGTTTTTAAAAACAGAGTAAGGGCCATTTTAGCTTTGAAGAAGGATGTTCCAAAGGATAGGAACCAGAGCCGACAAAGCATGTCTTCTGGTCCCTGCCAGCCATCATTTCTTGGCTGGCAGGACTCACACCATTGCCCAACCTGCTATATTGATTTGGATGGATAGAAAGTATTGGAAAAGATGGTCCCTTAGATAACCTAGTCCCAAGCTATTTAGGGCTTTAAAGGAAACAACTAGAACCTTGAATTGCACCTGGGAATGCCAGTAACCAATGCAGCTCACACAGTAGTGCTGTTACACGTGTTGCATATCCAATATTATTTACTATCCATATCAATTGAAGCTTCAAATGTTCTTCAAGGATAGCCTTTTGTAAAGCATGTTGCAATGAGAGGTTATAGGCGCATGGGTGACTGTGAGTGGAGCCTCCTGGTCCAGGAATGGGTACAACTAGTGTACCATCCAAAGGTGTGCAAAGGACCTCCTAGTTACAGCTGTCACCTGCTCTTCAAGCATGAGAACTCCTTTTTTGTACATTGGGTCTATCCTGGGCAATAATACTGCCACCCATTAAATCTTGCTTGAGTTAAGTCAAAGCCCATTTGACTGAGAGTCTCCAGATACTGGGGTAGGATATTCACCACATCACTCGGAGATATAAAGCTGGAACTCATCCTTATATTGAGGATACCTTACCCCAAACCAGCAGATTGCCTCACTCAGTGGCCTCATGTAGATGTTGAATAGAGGAGCAGAACCGAGTCCTGAGGCAGCTCATAAAGTAGAGGCCGTGAATTCTATCTCTCTCTTATCAGTCTCTCTCTTAGCAACACCAAAGCAACACCAAAGGAAGAAGGAAAACTAACACAACACAGTGCCACCCTTCCCCAGCTTCCAAAGTCAGTCCAGAAAAATACTAATACTAAATACTATGGTTATTAAATGCCACTGAGGTATTTCAAGAAAAGCCAAAATGGATGCACTACCCATTCTGTTCCCACCAGGGGTCATCCATGAGCACTATCAATAAAGTGTCAGTCCTAAGCACTACCCTGAATCCTGACTGAAAAAGGTCCAGATAATTATTTTCATCCATAGTCCTTTGAAGTTGTCCTGCAACCAATCTCCACAACCTTCCCTAAAAAGGGAAGGTTGGAAACTGGATGAAAGATGTCCATATTGGTTGGATTCAGTGAAGGCCTCTTTGAGGATGGGGTGCGCCACTGTCTACTTAAAAAGCAGCAGAACCACTCCCTCTCTAATTAATCATCCAATCATGTGTCCTATCATGCACAGTCTTAGCAATCCAGGAGAGACACAGATCTAACACTGAAGTGACCGAACTAGGATCTGCAAGGCTCATTTGGTTCAAAGTCCCCCTAGATAACCATACAAAACCTGGCCCCTGCAGCCACAGATTCTGTCTGTGTCCCCAAATCTATTAACACTGTCACTGCTGTGACAGAAAAAAACAAATCAGGTGCATTATAAGGCTGTACACCACCCTGAGTCCTTCGGGAGAAGGGCGGTATAAAAATTTAATAAATAAATAAATAAATTATCACTATTACGGTGTTAGGCTCCAGATAACTTGGGTTAGACCCATGGCTGCCATGGTGACCATAAACTCCTGAACTGTCTCTGACCCCACTCCCGAGGAAGGCAAATTAAAGTCCCCCCAGACCATAAGGAGAAACTTTATCACCACCCAACTATAGTGTCAAGAAGCTCAAGCAGGGAGGTTGGTACCCAGCAGGGTGCTGGTACAACTGATCTCTCTTTGGTACCCAACTTAATAAACTGTGTTTCCTGCCCAGCAATCTGAATAAGGGACCCAATATCTTAGATGATCTCTCTCTCTTTCTCTCCCTCTCTCTCTTTCTCTCCCTCTCTCTCTCTTTTTCTCACCCATTCACACTCACACACTGGAGTCTTGGCTGGTACAATATCTGGAAATAGGCAGACATATCTCAGGGGACACATACATACCTCCTCTCCCAGCTAGATTTTGGTAATGCATGCCACATTAGCCCTTTCATGCACAAGTAAGTTGTGAGTAAAGGTGGCTTTATAACAGACTAATCTGTTGTTCGCTAGCATCAGCTGACAACCCAGAGCCTTGAAAGTCTGCCATCTGCTCAAGAGTGAGCTCGGGGCTGGAGTGTGCCATAATATAATATACCTGTGGCTTGGATCCATGAGCGGCCCACCTCCCGTCTTCCATCATATTTTCTCCTCCCATCATTACTGGAATCTTATAACCTGTCCTGATCAATAAATAGTCCTCATCCATTCTCTGATAGTCCCATCTATTTCATTCCACAGGCCATTCCGCTAATAGAGCTACTACATCTTCATTGGTGCCAGCTCCTTTCCACTGCTGCATCAACAGTCTGCCAAATACCTGGAATGTTTCCCTTGCAAAGCAATCATTCTGTAGACTTGGCAGTCAGCAATCCACTTGCCAGCAACACCTGCTCCAATTGCTGCTGGCTCCAATCCCCTATCATCAGCTTTCCAACTCCAAACAAAGCAAATGGCCTTCTGTTCCTCCAAACAACTTTGTTTCAGGCTGCATAAGATATAAGTCGTACGGGTCAGACAGTAAACAAGACCTGTTCTCTGCTTGGATGACGATCTCAAAAGGCTCTACCACAACTCAAATAAAAACAGCAAACCTTTATAACATCCTAAAAATCATCTAGCAACAGCATCCATTCAGTCCATATATATGACTCTGCCATGATGTTATAAAAATATTAGATTTTTGAAACTTTTTTCCTAATGGGTATAAGTTTGCTTGCAATGTATTTAAAATTGATGGGAAATTCTTTCATTTATTATGATATATATAATAAATAGAAAATAGAATTTATAAACATTTAAAATAATTTATATAAAATAAAAATAAATATTAGGTGTTCTGCATCGGGGTTGATACAATAGGGATCTTCATTTTGTTGCAATTCAGAGGCATATCTACACAATGATGGTCAAGAATTAGTGCCATGCCCTGCTGGTTAACACATCTAGAATCTAAAACTATCCTGCTTTTCTCACTGAGCATTGTGAGATGCTCCAAGTGTATCCAGTGAGCTGTTTCATTTTTATGAGGTCATTTTAAACACCTGTGTTATGAGTGTTTGTAATTCTAAGGATTATTATCTTAAAGTATTGGGCTGCCGAATAAATTACTATATAATTCATTATTCCATTTTCTTTCTTCCAGAAAACACATCCAAGACCTTAATTGGCAGCGGAAGAACATGCAACTCACAGCTGGTGCTAAACTTCGTGAAATGGAATCCACGTGAGTAGTTTTTCTCACTAGTATTTCACCTACTTTTAAAACAATTTCTGCAGGACTACTGAATTAATCTGTTAAAATGTAACTGGGTTTTATAAAACATTTCCATATGTAGAAATAGAAGTTAGGAATGGCGAGATTTTTTATTTCTCAATAGTCACTTCCTCATATTGGAAAAAAAAGAAATAAATAAGAATTTTTTGAAATTCAATATGGAGCAGATTATTGGAGCTTAAATGTTACAAAACAATTTCCAAATTACCTGATGTATAGCATGCCATGACATAGGGTAAGTTTATTTCGTTCTATTGGTTATCCAGCCATTATAATTTGTTAAACATGGCTTATGGCTTAGTATAACTTGTAAATCTTGGCAATTGTGACTTGGTCACAATTAGTCAACATAATTAAACAAACATGAGTTATTATAAAAACTTGTAAATCCCTGTTTCTATGTATTAACAATTCTTTGCAGTATTAAGGCTGTTGTCTTTTCACATTGTCCCTTATTATCTATATTTTCCTCCCATCAACAGCCATGTTATTTCTATCATCTCAGGTGAAGTTCTGTTTGTGTTAAGCACATTCTACTAACTAATATGCTATTTTGCACTCCTTTGCTATCTTTCTATTTTATTGACAATATGGTATTGCACATCCCAAGAGGAATATTCATTCATTCTTTTAATAAAACTAGCACATTCATTTATAATATTTTTTTCTTTTTTCTAGATGGGTGTCCCTTGTCAGTAAAAATTATGAGATTGAACGAACTATTGTGCAGTTGGAAAATGAAATTTCTCAAATTAAGCAGCAACATGGAGAGGCAAATAAAGAAAACATCCAGCAAGACTTCTGAGGCAGGCTAATACAACATTGCCTGAAGCTTGTGCATAAGTGAAGATGATTTCTCTATGTATATAATGATATAGAAGCCATCACCTGTGTTAAAAGATTCATGAACTTTAGCTTAATAACCTGATTGCAAAGTCCAAACCTCTTCAGAAGATTTATTAATTTTCCAGATTTTTAGCATGGAGGGATTTATTTTTATGAAGGATTGTATCTTTTTTTAAAGGAATACAAAATAAAAAAATACCAGTGTAAATTGTCTAGCAAGAATAAAGCATTGTAGTTGAAAAATCCTGCAGTAAAATTTATGTTGCCAGTGAATGTCAAAATATTTTCAAATGTCACAAGATGGTTAGCAAGATCTAAAAGATGGAATAATTTACTTATATTTTATATTTGCTCTTAGGCAAAAAATAGATTGTCTGTAATAAATACAAATATGTGTAGTGGTAGCAAATACCTTTGTTCTAAGTGTCAAGACAATATATTGGATTAGTGCAAATGGTATAATGGGATTTTTAATGCACGATTACTTAGGAGATGTGGGACATTGGTTATTTAATTTGAAATACAGTTTCATATTTGAAATAAAAATAAAACTTGGTTTAATTGGTTTTGCAAACTTCAGATGCAATGAACACATTTTGTGTTTGGACTGTATTTAATGGACTAATGAAAACAAAAGTTTGGGTTTCACTGCAAATGATATTATTCATATCAGTTATATATTTAAATAACTATATGTAATGTATAACAATATACATTAAATTATCAGATGACTAGTCTTTTAAATTAACATTTTGTTGCAATTAACTTCGTGTTATTTATGCAATTATGGAAATGATGCAAATTGACATAAAGAATTTAAATTTAGTAAATATTCACAACAATACTTAAAAATTGAGACATTTCCTAGTATAGTAACATTAATGATGAATTAGTGATAACCATAATATGCTCTCAAGTAATTTTAGGACTGAGAAATGTAGTAATGGTGCCAGAAGGTGAAATTTTCAGAAGATTGTGTTCAGTTGTATTGTGCTTAATGAATGCAGGTGAACCTTGTGGCAAATCAGGATTTCCCTCTCATAACATGTTATCTGTAGGAAAAACTATCCAAGATGACTACATATGTGTGTGGTGGTTTCTTGCTTTAGAGTCATAATATATTGTATATAATATATTGTCCCCAGTCTTTCTTTGCCTGATTACAAAATTTGTAGTTTCCTTTCAGAGTAATGGCCAGTTGGGATTCATTTGCAGCTTCTCCAGCAGTACAGTATCTGTTTGTTTACTAAATATGAGTAGTAATATTGTTTTCAAACTGGAAGTGGAATGAACTCTATGTCAAAGCACTTATTTCTCTTATGGCAGTTTTTTTTATCTTTATGAATTTTCTTTATTCCCTTCATTCTTCTGACTAAGAGATGGAACATAGGGTACTACAGAAGGAATTATTTCTTCAGAGTTTTATATAGAAGCATTTCTAACTATAATTAAGAAGCAATCAGAATTTAGGCATGAAAAAAGAAAGAAGTGGAATAAAAAAAAGGGTATTGATTGATGAAAAATATTCCCAATTACAGTGGTCAATTAAAAAGTAGGAAAATCTTGAGAGATGGAGAAAGCAAAGTAGGGGAATAAAAAAAATGGTGGCTGGGAATGTTCATTCTAGTTCATTTTTGTCCTTGCTTCTAGGATCTTGCTGATGTTGTATTTTTTCATCTATTAAAATCCACTTAGCTACATTAGTAGCTTAATCACCTAACCAGTGACAAGCCATCTTTTCACAGTTCCTTTTCCAGGGCTTTCTTAAGAGCTTGAGGAATTTTAATTCTCCATCAGCACTGCCTGCGTCAGCAGGAGATCTGGATTTCACTTTCTTAAGGCTAATGCTTCCACAATCCAAACCTCAGCCACGCTTCTGCAAGCAGAGGCATAAGTTGCAGATGTTTGTGCACGTGCCATTTAGCACAAAATTGGAAAATCAGGATTAAATTAGGAAAGAAATGCTACCATACTGCATAGTGAGGTGTGACAATATTGGTTTATTTCCAATTACGTCCCTGGATCCCAAATGTGTCTTAAGCTTTGTTAGAAAATATGAATGGTGAATAAATGCAGTATAATTAGGAAGTGCGCATACCTGCCCAGAAAAAAAAAATAAGGTAATGGAAGCATTCTGTAGAACTGATAAAAAAAGTAGCAAGTGGGCTTCTCATAAGGTGTGCTTTGCAATTGGTCATGATTTGTGAACTGAGAAGAACAGAAATAGGGCTGTTGGTTTGAGCGCCGAGCTTGGCAATTTGGTTGCAAATGTTTTGTCCACCATTTGAGGAAATATCGTCAGTGCGCTTTGAATTGTGCTTATCGATCAGAACACTGGCCTCTACATACCTTTTTATGTTATGCAAATTAGCATTGGTGTTGTTTGTTTGAATACTTCTGATGGTATGGTTTCAGACTGTTTGATTAGTTGGCTGTTGACAATTCAAGAACAGAAACACCACAGCCATTTTGCAAGAATGCAACAGATCAATTTAAAATGTTACACTATTTGCTCTACAACATGTAATAAATAAATTGCTTCAAGTAATATAATATAACAACAGAATTGGAAGGGACCTTGGAGGCCTTCTAGTCCAACCCCCTGCCCAGGCAGGAAACCCTACACCATCTCAGTCAGATGGTTATCCAACATTTTCTTAAAAATTTCCAGTGTTGGAGCATTCACAACTTCTGCAGGAAAGTTGTTCCACTTATTAATTGTTCTGACTGTCAGGAAATTTCTCCTTAGTTCTAAGTTGCTTTTTTCTTTGATCAGTTTCCACCCATTGCTTCTTGTTCTACCCTCAGGAGCTTTGTAGAACAGCCCGACTCCCTCTTCTTTGTGGCAACCCCTGAGGTATTGGAACACTGCTATTATGTCTCCCCTAGTCCTTCTTTTTATTAAACTAGACATACCGAGTTCCTGCAACCGTTCTTCATATGTTTTAGCCTCCAGTCCCCTAATCATCTTTGTTGCTCTTCTCTGCACTCTTTCTAGGGTATCAACATCTTTTTTACATCGTGGCAACCAAAACTGGTAGCAATATTCCAAGTATGGCCTTACCAAGGCATTATAAAGTGGCACTCTCACTTCACATGATCTTGATTCTATCCCTCTGTTTATGATTGATTCTATCCCTGTTTGATTCTATCCCTTGATTCTACCCCTCTTAAGTACAATAGGAAAAATAAGACACCATTGCTAGGCTTTGAACTGGGTAATTATAATACTGCTTTGCCATGAGATTTATTTTGTTCTTCACAGTGCAACCTTCCAGATCCCTGACAAGTACTCTCTCTTTAATGTTATGAAGGATGAACAGTCCACAAAGCCAAATGCCATAGCCACTGATATATAACAAGTGAAATAAAAGCTGTTCATGCATTATTATTTTTTTAATTTAAAATAAATATGCTCTAGGTATTTCCACTAAAATATAGTAACTGAAATGTTCAAGTAAAAAGCTGGAGGATACTTGCATTGATACTAGACGTGTATTTGTAATGATTTCAGTTCTACTATCTTAGGCATATTCCAATATCTATAAGGTTGTCTAAGATCAGATACAAGATCCTCACAAGGGCGAGGATTATCTATTTTGGAGAATGAGATTAGAAAATTAATCTACCTAATAATTATTTTCCCTACACCATTCACTGTCAAGCAGGGATGCTCAGTCATAGGTTCAGCCTGCTACCATTTTAATGCTGTGGAATTTTGTCTCTGACATGCAAGACTTTCATTCTTCACCTACTTTCTATCGCTCTTCTCAGTCCTGACAAAAGCCCCAAATAGGGTTGTAAAGGAACCTTTCCAATCTTACAAAGCCAGAGATAACTATTATCAGTGTTTATTTTGTTGAGATGGGCTTGAATTGAAAGCACTATGCAATGCTCTTTGTTGCACGGAGGTACCATGCTTGGTTGAAGCCTTTCAGTTTCATTCTGGAGTTCAAGGTGAGGATCAAAGTGCTTCCATTTGAGGGTAATGTTCAAAATCTATGTTCTATAGCTAATATTGCAAAGCTGAAGTTTCTAATTGACTAATTTAATAAAAGGAATAATTTATTTATTTTTATTTATTTATTTATTTAAATTTTTATACCGCCCTTCTCCCGAAGGACTCAGGGCGGTGTACAGCCAGGATAAAAAACAGTAAATATACAAAGTTAAAAATATCAATTTAAAATACCTATTCAATAGTGGCCGAATTAAAACCATCAATTTGAAGGCAACCCTTCAATACCAGATCAAGAAATGGCTACTACAAGAAATGCTGGAACTATACTTTATTTATTTGGCCCATAGCATTAAAATCTTGAAAAAGTTATTTCCTTTTGTTTCTTTAAAACATTTGTATGGCTCCCCATTTTATCCTTGAGTTGTGGTTCACAACTTGAAGTTTGTCTGCTTTATCTTCTTAGGAAAAAAAGAATTAGTACCTGTTTTTGGTGAGAATGGAGAATGGAGGGAGGAAGTGGTGCAGAGGGTTATGACTGGCCAACTGACTGCTGGAAGATTGCAGTACCAGGGCCGTCTTAACAGCATTAAGTTGACTTTGTATATAAATATACAAATAGGATGAAGACTATTGCTAACATAGTGTAAGCCGCCCTAAGTCTTCGGAGAAGGGCGGGATATAAATGCAAATAAAAAAAAAATTATGGGCCCCGGGCAAAGCAGTGTACTGGGGCCCCTATGACAACTACTCACAGGAATAAAAATGTAAATGGTTGATAAAACTAAACATATATTTGCATGTTAGTATTAAAAATGCAGTAAAATGTAATAAATATGTTGCTGTATTTATAGGATACAAGGTGCACTGAAGGTTAACATACGCAGATTATTATGGGACCCCTATGCTTGTGGGGCCCATGGGCAAGTGCCCATCAGGCTCCTGGGTTAAGACAGCCCTATGCAGTATACCACTTTGTGGATCTACAAAGACCATCAGAGGTCTACAAAACATTTGAGAATCACTGCTGCATTAAAAGACATAGTGAAAAAAGGTATATATTGAGGACAAGTGAAGTTTTAAAATGGTTACAAGCATTTGTTTAGTGGCTGTTTGAAGTTACAATGACACTAAAAAAGGTTACAACTGGTCTTGGCATTTACAACCGTAGATCAAAGTGCTCAACAACTGACATATATTTACAATAGTTGCAACATCCTGGGTCATGTGAATGCAATCTGCAAATTTCTAGCCAGCTTCTGAAAAACAAAGTCAATGTGGAAAGCCAGATTGCTTAACGACCATATGATTTATTTAACAACTGTGTGATTTCGCTTAACCACCATGGCAAAGAAGTCAAAAAATCAGGTGTGAATCACTTAATAACCACCTTGCTTAGCAACAGAAATTCTGATCCCAACTGTGTAAATTGAGGACTCTGTATTAAAGTGAGGTAGGTAAGAGAAGATAGTGCAAAATAATCTATTATAATGGTTATGCGGCAAGGAAAAAAAATATCTTTGAACTGTAGTAGTAGTCTTTCGATGAAGTCCATTTTTTTTGTCAATTGTATAAGAATCCACCCTTTAGTCAGTTTGTGAATATAAGCTTGTGCGGAGAGTCAATCAGAAGGAAATAGCTGAACTTTGGGAAATGAACAAAGAAGGTGGAGTATTAACCATAGGAAACTAATTCTGCTTAGTGTTATTAGGGACAGAAATCTGATTTGAATTTTAAGTAAGGATCAGTAACACTTCTAAGCAACTTCTCTTTCTTCTCACTTACCTCACCAGATTACACAGAGTTTATAAATTAACAACGTTATTTACATATTTTCATTGCATTATTTTGTTACTAATAAATTTTGGACCTCTTAAAATCTGTCTCTGATTATGCCAACCTTACTCTGATGGCTAGAATTTACACACCAGCGTAACCATTGTGTTTCTGGAGTCATTTTCAAGCAAAAAGAAGCATCGAGTGAGTTTTAAAACTTTGAGAGTTTATAAAAGAGAATTTTGTCTAGAGAGAAAGTAAAAATGACATTCTCTTTGCTCTTTCCATATTCCCATTTTAAGCATAGCATGTCATGTGATTTTTAAAGATTCTTTTAATTTTTTGTAATTTTAATCTGTTTTTAAACTTTACATCCATATGCTTTATTATGTTGTATGCTGCTCTGAATTGCCTTGAACCACAAAACGAGTGGCATATAAATTTGATAAATAAGTTTTTTTTTAAAAAATGAGCATAGCCAAAAATTGGTTTTATACAATGTACAAAACTATATTGTGTTGAATAACTCATAGTTTGTTGAGCGTACAAAATATTCTAAATCACAAACTGTTGTTGCTGGAGGCTCAATAATCTGAGACTGAGAAATCAGAATCCAAAATACTTTAATTTCTCCAGACCTAATGAAGTTATTTTTGATTTTCAGAATTAGTTGACACCTTTATCCCAAACCATCACATTATTTCTATGTAAGAATATAAAGAAAATTTGATACTAGATTGTTATAAATTCATCATAGATTTGAATTGTACCTGGTCTCTTCTCTAACAGGGGAAATATCATTTTCAATCTCAGTTTAAGTAATGCATTATCAAAGCAATTATGAGGATTGGATGAGGTAATACCTGAAATCACATATTTGTGAGTATGAAAACAATTCCAACAATTAACTATGTATCTTAGATAAAAATTAAATTTCTCCAGCTTATCTCTCAACTAATTTTCATATTAAGAATCTACATATTCTCCTAGACAGATGTACAACTGCAAAATATCACCATTTTAAGCAGCCTCTCTCCAATTACTGTTTTCTTCCTAACACCCACATTAATTCCACTGTGTTCTACAACTGATTTTGAAAATTTCTGGAAACAGGGAGAAACATGTTGACTAGATCATCATGTTTTTGCTTGCGCTTTTCATGATAGTGGATGCTATAAATAGCTATGGAAGTTTATTGTTTCATTATGCTGCTTCTTGTTTTCAATTGGATTGATGTTTTAATCTTGAAAGTTGTTTGTGAATCTTCTGTTCAGTTCCAAGATATTATATGCATAGATTAAATTAATGGAATAGCTGACATCTGCATGCTTAACTTTATTACACACGGTTCCAGAAAACAGTATATATGTATGATTTTTAGTACTTAAAGAGGTCCCACATATAGCAACGGTTTATTATTTAGAAATATATTTATATACTTTCATATTTCTTCCTATGCTGAAACATAAAAATAATATTCAATAAAATATACTCATTTAAAAAATGGCACATTCTTCTAATAGTCATATTATAGAATAGAATAGAATAGAATTTTTATTGGCCAAGTGTGATTGGACACACAAGGAATTTGTCTTGGTGCATATGCTCTCAGTGTACATAAAAGAAAAGATACCTTCATCAAAGTACAACATTTACAACACAATAGATGGTCAATATATCAATAAAAATCATAAGGATTGCCAGTAACAAGTTATAGTCATACAGTCATAAATGGAAAGAGATTGGTGAGGGGAACTATGAGAAGATTAATAGTAGTGCAGATTCAGTAAATAGTTTGACAGTGTTGAGGGAATTATTTGTTTAGCAGAGTGATGGCCTTCGGGAAAAAACTGTTCTTGTGTCTAGTTGTTCTGGTGTGCAGTGCTCTATAGCGTCGTTTTGAGGGTAGGAGTTGAAACAGTTTATGTCCAGGATGCGAGGGATCTGCAAATATTTTCACGGCCCTCTTCTTGATTCGTGCAGTATACAGGTCCTCAATGGAAGGCAGGTTGGTAGCAATTATTTTTTCTGCAGTTCTAATTATCCTCTGAAGTCTGTGTTTTTCTTGTTGGGTTGCAGAACCGAACCAGACAGTTATAGAGGTGCAAATGACAGATCTGACCAAAGAGAAGTTTACAACAGGCACTAGATTTCAGGGACAGAGCATTCTAGGGTATGGGTGCTACCAAAAAGATTTATCTCTCTATGAACATTTGCCAGGTGGCATTCAGCAATCCTCAGTATAGTATATGCAGCAGAACCTGCCCTGATGATATCAGTGATGGATCAGATCTAATATGGCAAAAGTGATCTGACAGGTATCCAGTGCTTAGGCTGTTTACAGACTTTTGTGTCGAAACCAAAACTCTGAATCTGGTTTGGTAACTAATTGGCAACCAGTGCATTTCCTTCAACAAAGGTGTTTCATTTGTGAAATACCTCATTTAGCACATATACACTGCTTCACTGTGAATTTACCTGGTATTTTCAGGCAATATCACAAGAGAAATAATAGGATCATGTCTCTAGATACTTGATATAGCAATAGCACTGTTGGAAGAAATATCCATCTGGGTTCAGTTCCAAGTGGGGACAAAGACACTGGAAACATGGAGACTGCTTGGAAAGATGGTTTAATGGTGGCCAGGATCACATGGCTTGAGATCCTGAACAGAAAAGGGCTGAGATCCTGTGTGCTCCCTGGTTTTATGCTTTTTCTGAGCTTTGAACTTTCTGGGGCACAGGAAGAGTATCCTGATTGGTTGTCAGACTCCCAGGGGGTGGGGGTCTTAGCTAACATTGTAGGTTGTCCCTCAAGCTTGCCTGAGCCTTGCTGGCTGATGTAATCTTCCCAGGTGCCATGTGGTGAGATGGGTAGAGGCTAATCCTATCATGTCCTGAGGACCATGTCTTAATCCCATCACCCTGGAGCTGAAGGTCTTCTGTGTTGTAGATAAGATGTCTTTTGTCTTTCTGGGGCTATTAACAAAGGTGGGGGCCGCTTTCCAAGAGCATGTTTCTCCTTTTCTCATCCAGGAAGGTATAATATTCTGCTTTTTAAAATATTTCCTAGAATATTTCATTCTTCTAGGAGGGGGGTGGGTGCTAAATTCCTACAGCACTTAGACTTGTATACTTCTTCACAGTGCTTTACAGCCCTCTCTAAGTGGTTTACACAGTCAGCATATTGCCCCCAACAATCTGGGTCCTCATTTTACCAACCTCAGAAGGGTGGAAGGCTGAGTCAACCTTGAGCTGGTGAGACTCAAACTCCTGGTCAGCAGAATTAGCCTGCAATATTTATTTTATTTATTTATTTATTTATTTTGTCACAACTTCATATAAAAAGATTATATAGTATATAAACATATATATGAGTAAATATTAGGAGGTATAAGCATCAATATATATATAGGAAGAAGAAAAGAAAAACAATAGGACAGGAACGGTAGGCACGTTTGTGCGCTTATGCATGCCCTTATGCTCCTCTTAGGAATGGGGTGAGGTCAATAGTAGAAAGTTTTTGGTTAAAGCTTTTAGGATTATGGGAAGAGACCACAGAGTCAAGTAAAGTATTCCAAGCACTGATGATTCTGTTACAAAAGTCATATTTTCTGCAATCTAGATTAAAGCAGTTAACATTAAGTTTAAATCTGTTGGTTGCTTTTGTATTATTGCAATTAAAGCTGAAGTAGTCTTTAACAGGAAGGGCATTACAATAGATGATTCTATGAGTTAAACTTAGGTCTTGTCGAAGGCGACGGAGTTCCAAGTTTTCTAAGCCTAGGATTTCAAGTCTGGTGGGATAAGGTATTTTGTTGTTTTCAAAGGAATGGAGAACTCTTCTTGTAAAATATTTCTGGACTCGTTCAATTGTATTGATGTCAGAGATGTGGTGAGGGTTCCAAACAGGGGAGCTATATTCTATATTCTAGAATACTGCAATCATCATGAAGATGGTGCCTTAAATTTATTTATTTATTTTAATTTGCTTAGATGCCACTTCAACTAAATACAACCACATGATTTATATTCTTAAATGCAGTAGTAAAATTAAAAGAGCAAACAACAAGAAAGAATAATTGATTACTTTCAACCAAGGAACAAGCAAGTAATGACATTTTCCTGTAGGTGGGATCAGTACATCACATCAGAATATTTGATCTGAAGAGGAATGATGTTGCAATCTGGGAGAAAGGCGCTGGAAATAAAATGGAGGTTGACTGGCTGCAAGGAAAGGAGGTTTATTTATGAGCAGAACCAACAACAGCATGTTGTTCTGGGACAGCTAAGAAAGTGGTTTGATGAGTACTTGGCTTTTTATAGGGTTCTGAAATTTGTGATTGAGATGCTGTAGGAGTTGTGCAATGTAGTGAGCCTTCTGTCTTTTGCTATTCTAATGGTGGCGGGTTAATCCTATTATATACTAAAGGTTCTTAGTATAGTTAGTTCTTCCTGTTCTTAGAATTTGGGTGGGGGAATGTAAATTCTTAATTCCATCAGCTGGAACTGAAAATGTTTTGTTTTGTTCCTGAAAAGGCTGGCCTGGATTTCTTAATGGACACAAAATATCCATCTCTAAAGACTTCAGGGATCTGCTGGAGGCTCTTTTACTATGCAGGAAGTTCCATTTTTTTGGGGGGGAAATATAATATTCTGCCTCTTTTAATATTTCAGTCTCTGGGGAGAGGGGGTTCCAGCAGTTGTGAACAATGCATGTATAAATGTTTTTGCTGGAAGTCAACTCAAGTGTGCAAAACTGTTACATAACCCTTTTAGATATATTACTCCTTTAATGGTTCAAGAAAGGGCTTGATTCACATTAACATGATATCTGAAGTTTCTGTTTAAAACAAGCTCTTTGTTGCTCAGATAATATTCCCTAATCTGGTACAAAATTCAAACCTTATTTCAGAATTCATTATGCCAGCTCAAATGTGCAATACACCAACTTTTACAGTGTGGCCAGACAGGATGCTGCAGCAGCAAATTCCTTTTGAAAGTTGTGCAAATTCACATGCACAGAAGTTGCCATGCAAATACTCCTGCTCAAATTATTAAACAATTAACATTAACAATTAATAAACTATTATTAAAAGTGCAGCATCACAGTCACTGCTTGCACTTAGTCTGTCATTAGATGTCTCTGAAAATCAAGTCCTTTAGAAGTAAATTATTGTTTTTTCATGGTACCATCTGCGATTTAGCCCATTTGGTTTCAGTTGGGATGTCCCAAAGGTGCTTTTCCAAAAGGTAACTGGATTTACTTGGTTTTGCAGGATCCAAGGGTTTTTTCCTTGAACGCGTTTCACTTCTCATCTAAGCAGCTTCTTGGATGAGAAGCGAAACGCATTCAAGGAAAAAAACCCAAGAAAGTCCTGTTGCTTTTCGGAAGAGCATTTTTGGGACAATTCTGATTTGGATGATTGAGAATCCGCACAGACGTTCAGCTCGGATTCTTCAAACAATATCACATGACTCTAATTTCCTTCCAGTCCCCAGCCGCCAAAAATCATTTAGACATCCACGTATAAGACAACGATGCGCATGCGCTGTTCCCTTAAATATCCCCCAGCGTTGCGTGCCTGCGCTCCCCTCTACATTCACTCCGTTCGCTTTATTACATTGTAAAGGTTGCTAACCACCTCCACCTCTTCCCCCCTCTTAGAACGCGCACGCTCGCACGTTCGCTCTCCCCTCGCTCCCCCCCACTCAATCTCTGCAGTCCCAGCTCCAGAAGAGTGTCGGAGGCGCGCGCGCAACCTAATGGCGTGCGTGCGGACGCATGCGCTATCCGATGCGTGAGCAAAGCGGGGAGTCGGGTTCAAAGGAGGAAATATGGCGGAAAACAAAGGAGGAGGAGGAGGCGGCGGCGGCGGTGGTGGCGGGGAGGGGGCTGGAGAGGCCGGGCCGGCGGGGGGTGGTCCCGAACCTGCCGCTGCGGCGTCGGCGGCTGTTGTCACCTCTGCGGCGGCAATTGCATCCCCGTCTTCTCCGACCGCTACCCAGTCCGAAGAAAGGGAAAGCCCCGCCGCGGCGATCCTGGCTGCGGCGGCGGACAAGGGCCCAGGGGAGGCGGAGGCCGCGGTGCCGGTTGTGGTAAGCGTAGGCCCGAGCTCCACCTCTATCCCGGCACCTCTGGGCCCCAGCCCTGCTCCCCCCGCCCTGTCCACCGCTGCGCCGGGCCCGCTGTCGCTTCTAGACACCTGCGCAGTGTGCGCGCAAAGCCTGCAGAGCCGGGAGGCCGAACCGAAGCTGTTGCCTTGCCTTCATTCCTTTTGCCGCCGCTGCCTGCCGGAGCCTGAACGCCAACTCAGCGTGCCGGTGCCCGGCGGTGCCAACGGGGATATCCAGCAGGGTGAGTGAGTGCCAAGGCTGTGGGCATAAGGTGCTGGGTGCAGGTGACAGAAGTCTGGCTGGGGAGGCAGCCCTGCTAAAGGTGTGCGCCTGCCTAAGGGGACCAGGTGAATGAATGGAGGAGAGTAGGATGTTGAGAGTGCTTGTGACTTAAACTGGCATCATTTTGACCAGATCAATAACCCCGTATGATGCAGCGATATAGGATGGGTTAGAAAAGGAATTTCAGGACTGACTTGCTTGATCGGAAGTTTGTGTCAAGGGCAGCATAGATGCCGTACATAAAGATTGAACAGTGATAACCGTAGGATGGAATTGGTCCGGAGCAGATCTTTTGTGTACAATTTGGTACATTTGTTGCTATATACAGCATCAACCCTGACCTTGGAGAATCTCTTGTGTGTGTCTAAGTGGTCAAGTGCAGAAAGGCCATATTAGATTACATTGCTTTGAGGTAGGTATTTTAACCATATGGCTTTCTACAGATGACTGTCAGTAATACTTAATACATTTTACTAATTGGTAAGTATAAAACAAAGGCCCAAACTTTACGGTAGGTGGTCCAAATCTGATAAGATTTATTTTCTTCTCTTCAGTCACCTTCAAAACACAGAGTAGTATGTCAGTAGACACTGGGCTTTGAAGAACTTGTTTTTGTTAGTTCATTTGCATTTAATTATGTTAATTTGAAGTGTTAATTTGCACCTGTTGCAAAAGAGGTTATGCTTAGAATTAAATCATTCCGAACTCAGAATTGTATGTTTATTTGAATGCTTCTACACATTCTTCTAGTACTTTGTATGAATAATACTGTATTGTTGGGAGTGTGATAATTGTTTTGTATGATAAAGAGTAAACATTTAGGTATCAATACAGGGTCTTTTCTTCTTAATTTAAGAATCCCATCATGCCTAATCCTAACTGACAAATTATAACTGTTTCCAACATTCCACTCTTAACAGACTCCTCCCTGCTTCATTATTCTCCAGTTCAGGTCTATGCAGTGCCTTTCCTGAGATTGCTTGGCTTTTCTTTGCAATTGCTTTGTGATCCTGGGTGAAAAATTTAGTTACTCTAAAGTGTTCCATGGACACTCATAGCATCTTTTGGAGATCAAATTCAAATATTCTCTCTCCTGCCCTCCCTCTTTCCTGTCTCAGATCTTTGCATTTTACTGGCTAGCAGTATTTAGGAAAAACAAAATAAATTTTAAGGATTGTCCAGCACTTCTTGTCTGTCTTTTAGTAGCTACTATCTATATTACAGATACTGGAAGCCTTTAGGAAATCAATGATGTTCACCTTGGCCTGAAAATAATAATGGATAAGTGTTTTGTTCTAGACAGTATTATTAAGAATAAATGAAATGCATGTCAAGTGCTTCTAGACTTTCTCTAATACTGCTGGCTTTTTCTGTTTTGAAATTTCACTCTAGGATACTTTTTTCTCAATCCAGATTTTTTTTTTTAATTTACATTTATATCCCGCCCTTCTCCGAAGACTCAGGGCGGCTTACATGTGTAAGGCAATAGTCTCATTCTATTTGTATATTTATATACAAAGTCAACTTATTGCCCCCCCAACAATCTGGGTCCTCATTTTACCTACCTTATAAAGGATGGAATGGCTGAGTCAACCTTGGGTCTGGTGGGACTTGAGCCTGCAGTAATTGCAAGCAGCTGTGTTTAATAACAGGCTTCTTACAGCCTGAGCCACCCACTCCTCTGAAGTGTGTTTTACATGAGCATTTTTTGCAACTTTGGAAGATTAAATAGATTAAATTAAATAGATTTTCAGAGAATTGTGCATAATATTCTTAAATTGGATGAGTATCAAGTATCAGACACCACATTAAATGTGGTGATACCTCTCCTGCCCAGAATTTTCTAAAATCTTCTTTATGAAAGCAGTATCATTTGGGAAAATGTTTTAAATCATCATGTAGGTCAAAAGAAGTGATTGTGAATTTTTTATGACTCGAATTTCTTTCTTTCAAATAAGTCATTGATTGAGATGGGCAGCCACAAAAATTGAACAAATAAATAAACATCACTTGTGATGAGATGTGTGCACATGTGTACATACATACACAAATTTAATAAATATGTAGTTTCCATTAATTGCTATACATTTTTTAAAAAAAATCTACCTGAGAAAACCTCATTGCACTAGCACCCATGAAACTGCCTATGATGCTCAGTTAATCCAAACTTTTAAGCTATACCTCTGGTTTTTCTAATTTCATCTTTACAATTTTCCCTCAGAAAATAAAAATTTACAAAAATTAATTTTGAGCTTTCTGAGATGATTCAAAATCTCTGTTTTTCTCTGTCAGAATAATAATGGTACAAGTTCTTAAAATAACTAATTATATGATATATAATATTAACTTATAAATAATCAAATAAATTAATTCAATAATCTGTATTATCTCTACATTGTAGCTGGAAGATAGAGTGACTTAATAAGGCTGTTACCTGTCCTAATGAGAGGTAGTAGGTAAACTTTTGAGGGATGGACTTTTGAGGGATGGAAATGGCAGTCTTAGTGGCAACTCAGAGCCCTCCAATGATCCAAGCTGGAAAGGGGAAGTGATCACTATCCTTATATTTTGCCTTATTTGCTTTTCTCCTTTTCCTTATCTGATAGTTGTTCTTCAATCGAATCATATTAATATTTGTCTATTAATTGAAAATTGATGGAAATTCCTAGAACTATTTAGACAGATTTCAATAGTGAGACAAGGATTCATTGCACATTAGATTGATGACCATGTTTGCATGTTTTGTGAAGAATATATAGCTAATCCTCTTTACATGAAGCATTTGGGTGTGTTGTACTTACATGCTGAAAATGTTGAGATTTGATAAGCTGTTTTTGACATAGTATTAGAACATACGGTATTTTTTGGAATATAAGACACACCTTTCCCCCGCTAAAAGAGGGTGAAAATTTGGGTGCGTCTTATACATCAAATGTAGCCCCACCCAGCTTCTCAAATGGAGATTTCAGAAGCTGAAAAAAAAGTCTCTGAAATGCAGGTTTCAGAGGCTGAAAAAAAAAGCAAGGTGCAGAGCTCACAACTTGTTGCTAAAGTTCATCTCTGGGAACAGCTGGTTGGGGGTATTCCAAAAGGCCAATCCACCTGCCAATTTTTTTCTTATTTTCCTTCCCAAAAGCTAAGGTGCGTCTTATACTCTGGTGCATCTTTTAGTCCAAAAAATACGGTAGGTTAATAATACATAATTATTTTGTATGTAATCCAGTTTCTCTCTTCAATGAAGTAAGAATATTGTCTTTTATTTGTCATTATGTTCAAATGTAATTATATTTTTCAGTATGAGAAAGTTGTATAAAGCTGCAGTTAGTCATAGGAGTAAATATAGAGGAAAAACTGCTGTTTGAAAATTGTTATAATATACATTACCAAAAAGTGAGTTTTAATCTATTTTTCATCTTCCTGACAAAATATTTGTATTATCTGTAAGTATCAAACAGATAGATTGAAAGTTTATTATGGTTTTTGCCTCAGTGGAGCCTTTTTTTAGAAAAAAATAACATTTGGAAATATAAAAATCCTATGTATTCATAACTTACAAAAGACTAATTTATAAGAATTAGAGAGAAAGGGCTGAGGTTGGGTCTAAAATAAAGAACTCTAATAAAGTGGACTATATTTGATTTTTAATCAAACCATTGGTCCATATAACTTTGTATTGTCAGAACTAGCCATTCTCATTTTGATGATCTCCAGTTGTGTTGGATTTCTATTATTTTTATTTTGAGACATTATAATCAAAGGCCATAATGGCCTGAAATCAGTCCAATACATCAGGAAAACCTGCAGCTGAGAAAGGCTGTTTTAGGTGATATAATTTTTTAGTAGTTTTTCCCATATCTGTTTGCATATGCTTAATGTTTAACGATTAGGATTGTTCGGTGAGCAAGTTTATAAATTGTTCAATAATATATGACAATATCTACCTTCAATCTTGAAATCAGTAGTATTTTAAGGATGAAAATGTCTACCAATTTGTCTAGGTTTCTGAAGTTCAAGTCCATTTTCTTCTATTAAAATCCACTGAATGATAATTGGCCAGCCATTATTTCTCAATCCAGAATATACTGTTGTTCTTGGGAAGAATGCAAGATGAATTATATATGTTATACTGAGCTCCTGTGGAAATATCAGGACTAAATAAAAATGCCAGGTCTCTTGTATTACCCTTTCCTATGCAAAAGTTATAGAGGATTTTTCTTCGAAGTAAAAAATTTAAAAATGAAACTTAGTATAGTTGAGGTTTTTCTATAACTTAAATAATGTAATTTAAAATTGCAGATTAGTTTGAGACAACTATTTATGAATCAAAACAAATACATTACTGTTGTTCAATCTTACAAGTAGCAAAGCAGTTTGTATGATTTGTTCAGATAGACCATATATTTGAGGTATTTTGTAGACGTTACTCATTAAAGTTTTTTTTAAATTATAATTTTGTAAAGTCAGTTGGTTTAAGAATTGTATTCCCATTAGGTATTAAGACCAATTTAGCAGCACCAACAACTAGTTTAAATCTCATTTAGAATGTAAATTACTTGATTGAAATAATGAGCAATTAGAATACAGTGATTTATTTAAGATCAGCAAAATGGTTATGTGAAATAGGACAAGGAGGTTGCGTGCAGGATATCAATAATATTGATGTAGCCATTTGCTCCTAAAGGATTTGGTTCTATGTTCTATAATACCTTTATTTAGGCACATCAACCTGTAATATTCATACTAATATTGAAAAATCGATCTATAAATCAGGGTATTCTTCTGGCCTAACTCTGGGAGTTGTGGGTTCTCTTCCCTCTCCAGCGTTGGTTCCAGTAGATATTGATGGGGGAGAGAAGTCCAGCCTGCAGTTCTTTGCAAGATGCCTTAGGGCTTGGTACTTTCTCCTTCCCTGTTTAACATCTACACAAAGCCATTGGGTGAAGCTGTCTAGTGATTTGGGATGAATATTATCTATATGCTGATAATTCTCAGCTTTATATTTCCATCCCTAATGCCTGAATGATGCCATGGAGGTTCTGTTTTGGTGCCTGGATGCTGTGGGCCTGGATAGGATACGACAAGCTTCAGCTCAATCCGAGCAAGACTGGATGTCTCTGTGTATTTGGGCCTCCTGGGTCTGTAGATCTTCTATTTTTGGCTCTAAGTAGGTAGCACTGCCCTAGATACTGCACTATCGGGGTGAGGTGAGGGACTTCTGGGACTTGTATAGGGGTGAAATGCTTCCGGTTTGGACTGGATCGCCTGATCTGATGGTGGCGGGTGGTTCGGAGAACTGGTAGCAAAAATCCCTGCCCCCCCATGCCCAGCTGAGCTGCGCGATCTTCAGAGGTTTGTTTTTTTTAACTTTTAAAAACATTTTTTCTTCGGCCAAAAAAATGCTTTCAAAAGTAAAAAACAAAGCCTCTGATGATTGCGCAGCTCAGCTGAGATCCTCAGAACCTTTTAAAAGCATTTTTTCTACAACCTCTTCAGCTGAAGAAGTTGTAAAAAATGCTTTTAAAGGGTTCTGGCAATCAGGCAACTCAGCTGGGATCATCAGAACCCTTTAAAAGCATTTTTTTACAACCTCTTCGGCCGATGAGGTTATAGAGAAAATGTTTTTAAAAGGCTTCTCTGACGATCCCAGCTGAGTTGCCTGATCATCAGAGGCTTTTAAAAGCATTTTTTACAACCTCTTCGGCCGAAAAAATGCTTTTAAAAGAAAAAAAAAGTTGGCCACGCCCATCCAGTCACATTAACACCCCCCCCCCCAAGCCATACCACAGAACCAGTAGTAACAAATTTTACATTTCACCCCTGGACTCGTACCTATTCCTTGACTGGGGGGCTCTGTTCATTGTCACTCATGTCTGTACTATTGCAACATGTTTTTCATGTTTCATGCTTTAAATGGTGCAGAATGTGATGACATAGATAGTTAATGGTATTGGCTATCTGACACATGTAACACCACTGTTTTTTGAACTGCATTGGCTTCCAATGTGCTTTTGGGTGAAATTCAAGGTGTTGGTATTCACTTTAAAGGCCTTAATGGCTTGGGACTGCACTACTTATAGGACTGTCTCTCCCAAATTGTTTCTGCTCAGCCTACCTGGTCTGGCAGGAAGGGCATGGTCCAGTGCTACTGGCAAAGGAATGTTGGCCAGCAGGGGCCAAGAGAAGAGGTTTTTCTACTATGGTGCATACCCTTGGAAACATTATTTCCTCTAAGATTAGGTTAGCTCTCATCCTGCTGGTCTTTTGCATGGCCCTGAAAGCCCTGATATTCTGCTGCTTTTATTTTTATATTATTGTATATTATTGTATATTATATCATATTTTATTATGTATTTTACCTGTTTATCTTTATATTGTAAGCTGCTTTGAGTCATGTATTTCACATGGGCACCCATATGAATGAATAAATAATTTGTAACATGGAAAGGGAAACAGGCTAGTATGGAAGATGTTTTGGACTGTTGATTAAATAATGTACATAAGATAAAATTGGAAATTTTTCTGATATTCTAGAGGATGTTTATTTTCTTATTAGATTTATTTGCCAACTCTCTCACCTGAAGGTGACTCTAGGCAGCTTACAACAATAAAACTAATATTCAATAAAACTAAAACGAATATTATTGTTATTCTGATAACAATAAAAATTACAATTAAAAGATGGGAATCGGGATGCGCAGGGAAGTAGGTGGGATCTCTTCTTAAACTAGCGACTGCCTCTAGTGATACTCTCCCTTTGGTGCCCAAAGCCAACTGGCAGAGCCAGGTCTTGAGGCCTTTACAGACGATCAGAAGGGTGTGAGCAGATCTCAGCTGGAGAGAGGGGCAGGAGTCACCACAGGAAAGACTCTTCCTGAACCTGCCAGCTAGTATTCCTTGACTGACACGGCACACAGCATGCCTCTTCTGCTGGCATAGGTGTGATGGGTTTGCTTCCTTTGGAGTGAGATGATTCCTCAAATAACCTGGACCCATACCATGTAGGATTTTAAAGTTGATAGTCAACACCTTGAATTGCACCTGGAAACAAAAAGGAGCCAGTGCAGCTCATTGAACAGTAGTGTAACGTGGGCCACTCTAGGACATACAAGAACTCTGTGTGCCACAATTGCACTACCATGTTTCTCCAAAAAGATGACCCACCTTGAAAAGAAGCCCTATAATGTTTTTGAGCGCATGCAATCAAATTAAGCCGCACCCACAAAATTATCCCTAATTAAGACCCCGCCCACCCTGGGGTACAGGGGGTGGGGCGAGGCACACAGGTAAAAAATAAACTAGGGTGGGGGATGGGGTGGTGGAGCTGTTCTACTTACCAGGCCTTGCACACCTTGACACCTGCCTTGACTTCTTCTGTAGCTGCTTGCTGCCACTCACGCACATTGCCCTGGCCTTTGTTTTGCTTTCAGATACCTGCCGGAAGGCATCTGCAGCCTTCTATTATTTCTATTATTGGCTGCATGCATCTAAAGTCAAAACGTAGGCTGGGGTGATGCGTGCGGGTGGCAAAAAGTGGCCACAGAAGTGGGCTAGTAGCGGCCTCTGTTGTGACCCAGGCCCAAGTAGGTAGTAGGAAACTCAGTCTGTGAAAAAACAAACAAACTTTATTCGAACAGCTGAGAATTACTTCATTCCCAGCATCTTTAAACACAAATTAAAACAAATTCCTCCCAAGACAGATTCCTCAGTCCTATCGCAAACCTTGGTCCAATTAGGCAAACTGCCAAAGGCCTTTCTTGGCAAATGTTCAGACGTCACAAAAATAAATGCAAGACGTAGATGAAGCAGAAGACGAAACTACCAACGTTGTTTTCCGGCAAAGCCCCAAACGCCATTACTTGTCTGTTTTAAGCCTTATGGGACGGGCCAATCATCTCTTGGCCCTACTCCCAAGTTGTCCTTTTTGCTTGAGCTGCTCTTGCCTTCTGGCAGCTTTTCTGATGTGTGCATTAGGAACAGGCTCCTCCTGTTCCTCTGCCTCACTACTATTAGTCTCTGGAGTCTCTGGAGTCTGCACCTTACTCCCCGATGGCCCTGGCCTCACCTCAGCCTTATTGCTGTCCGACTCCGTTTTCAGCTCTGCAGGCTGCTGGTGGACCACAACAAGCTCCTTCTGGGTGGGGCTTTTGGTGCCACCGCCATGAGGTGAGTCAATAATTAGAACCCTCAAGAAGAAGGCCTACCTGTTTTTTCAGGGATCAAAAAAAAATAAGACTCTGCCTTCTTTTTGAAGAAACATGGTATTTGTTGCTTCTGAATGCTCTTCAAGAGTAGCCTCATTGTAGTATAGTCCCAAGTATGAAATGGCCAGGGCCTGAGTTACTGGGCACAAGATATGATTTCAAATATTGATTTTACTTATATTAAGTGAACAAAATTGAAAAGATAATCATATGTTAGTTTTAACCCCAGTGTGACAAGTATTTGACACAAAATATTTCGAGATTTTCACTGAAAAAAACTAAGGTATATTTCATATAATTTTTATATAGATTTTTTTAAAATTAGAAGGTTTGAAGGTAATAAGTTGTCTTACATTATTTAAATGTTACTTCCCCCCAAATAAAAGCGAAAACCACTCACACTGTAATCACGAAATCTCCAGAACCGTAAAGCTACAAACTTGAAATTTGCCACGTATGTTCTTCTTGGCTTCTAGGTGCTCACTAAGAAAGGATTTTTCAAAATGACCATCAGAGCATTAGTATTTTCTATATTATGATTAACAGGCTCCGATGCTAAGGAGTTCTACTCGCTCTCCCCACCTGAAAAGAAATCTGTTCCAAATGCAAAACAAGCAGAGGAGAGGAGTTTCACTTTCAGTTTTACTTTCACAGCAGCAAGCAGATTTATTACAGAACAGTTGAGCTAAGCCACGGCCAGACTCTTTCCTGTCTGCTTCTTGCTCACACAGCAAATACTGTTTCACTTTCCAAACAGCCCTCTGATGCTAAGGAGTTCTATCCATCCCCTCCTGAAAAGAAATCTGTTTCAAATGCAAAACAAAAGCAGAGGAGAGGTGTTCCAGTTTCAGTTTTACTTAAACAGCAGCAACCAGGAGATAGGATAGGGGAGGCTTTTGTGGGGCAAGCCTGAGGGAGAGAAGGAGATAGGATAGGGGAGGCTTCTGTGGGGCAAGCCTGAGGGAGAGAAGGTAAGAGGAGAGGCCGATCATAACTACTCATTAATTTTCAAGCTGTAAGTGTCGATTTTTGAATCCCATCACGTAGTTTAGTAGTGAAGCACGGGTATCCAGCTAATTAATAATAAATTCTAAGAACCAAAGAAAATATGCTGATAAACATTCATGGATTTTAGAGAATTCTTTAAAAATTAGCAAATGCAGACAGAGCAAAAGGCACCATTACTTTTATTTTAAATTCCAGAATTGGGACATGCACAATTCAAGGACATCTTTCTTGCCTTTTGCAACTCCCTTCCTCTTCATAGTATTTTGATGACAGTTTTAATGAGTTTCTTGTACATCTGTCAGCTTTAAAAAGTCAGTAGGAACATGCAAACAAGGGGAGGAAATATAGAAATAATGGAAGAGGGAACATCTTGATGGACTTTAATAATCAAGAACTTAAGCTATTACCAGCAATTAAGGACAGTGCTTTTTTTTAAATTTGAATTTATATCCCGCCCTTCTCCGAAGACTCAGGGCGGCTTACACTGTGTTAAGCAATAGTCTTCATCCATTTGTATATTATATACAAAGTCAACTTTTATTGGCCCCAACAATCTGGGTCCTCATTTTACCTACCTTATAAAGGATGGAAGGCTGAGTCAACCTTGGGCCTGGTGGGACTTGAACTTGCAGTAATTGCAAGCAGCTGTGTTAATAACAGACAGACTTAGTCTGCTGAGCCACCAGAGGCCCCTTAAATACTTGCTTGATACAAGTATTTAAAATACTATTTGCGATATAGGCATTTAACAGGTCTTGAGGACGGTGAAAGTGAACAAGAAATTCAGCAATGCATGTTTCTAATCAAGTAAAAGTGAATCTTAATTGGGCTCATTTGAGAGACTTAATCAGTTAAGTATCTTAAGTGATACGGGAATGTTGCAGCATTGAGAATTTATTAGAATAACAATGGAAAAACCAGAGAAGAAAATTCTAAGATACAGGAACAAAAAGGAAGAAAAAAAATAAAGGTATATTATTTACCCTTTTCTGAAACCTAATAATACAGTGAGTAGGTAACATTATAAATAGAACTGGAAGGTAAGGAAAGGGTAAAGCAAGGGAAAATAAAAAAGGGTTTTATTGTTAAAACTATAATAACAGGAAGAAAATTTAACAAAATACAAGGATATAATCCTATGTAGATAATAATAATAATAATAATAATAATAATAATAATAATAATAATAATAATAATAATAATAATAATAATAATAATAATAATAATAATAATAATAATAATAGTAATTTAATTTTTATACCATCCTACTCCTGAAGGACTCAGGGCGGTGAACAGGCAAAATAAAAACAACAATCAAATACATACAGTAGAATAAAATATTAATTAAAAAACTTATTTAAATTAGCCCAATCTAAAAGTACTTTTAAAATCCCAAAACCTAATTTAAAAATTTAAAACCCTAAAAACAACTAAAATTCTATGCCAGTCCCGCACGGATAAATAAATAGGTCTTAAGCTGGCGGCGAAAGGTCCGAAGGTCTGGAAGTTGGCGAAGTCCAGGGGGAAGCTCGTTCCATAGGGTAGGGGCCCCCACAGAGAAGGCCCTTCCCCTGGGGGCCGCTAGCCGACATTTTATTTATTTATTTATTTATTTATTTATTTATTTATTATTCGAATTTATATACCGCCCTATCTCCCAAAGGACTCAGGGCGGTTCACAGGCATATAAAACATCAATATACAAATTAAAATAATCCTTAAAAAACTTATTCTAGCGCCCGAATTATTAAAAATAGAAATATAAATATAAAATATAAATATTAAAATCAATTTAAAACCCCTCTAAATTTAAAATCTAAGCCAGTCCTGCACAGATGAATAAATGTGTCTTGAGCTCGCGACGGAAGGTTCGAAGGTCAGGAAGTTGGCGAAGTCCAGGGGAAGCTCGTTCCATAGGGTAGGGGCCCCACAGAGAAGTCCCCTCCCTTGGGCACCCCCAAACGACACTGCCTAGCTGACGGCACCCTGAGGAGTCCCTCTCTGTGAGAGCGCACGGGTCGGTGAGAGGTATCTGGTCGCAGTAGGCGGTCCCGTAGATAACCCGGCCCTATGCCATGGAGCGCTTTAAAGGTGGTCACCAAAACCTTGAAGCGCACCCGGAAGGCCACAGGTAGCCAGTGCAGCCTGCGCAGGGTGGGTGTTATGTGGGGGCCACGAGGGCTCCTCTATCACCCGCAGCCGCATTCTGGACTAACTGCAGCCTCCGGATGCCCTTCAAGGGAAGCCCCATGTAGAGAGCGTTGCAGTAATCCAGGCGAGACGTCACAAGAGCGTGAGTGACCGTGCATAGGGCCTCCCGGTCCAGAAAGGGGCGCAACTGGCGCACCAGGCGAACTTGGTAGAACGCTCTCCTGGAGACGGCCGTCAAATGATCTTCTAGAGACAGCCGTTCATCCAGGAGGACGCCTAAGTTGCGCACCCTCTCCATCGGGGCCAATGACTCGCCACCGATGGTCAGCCGCGGATTTAGCTGACTGTACCGGGATGCCGGCATCCACAGCCACTCTGTCTTGGAGGGATTGTGCTTGAGCCTGTTTCTCCCCATCCAGACCCGTACGGCCTCCAGGCACCGGGACAGCACTTCGATAGCTTCGTTGGGGTGGTCCGGTGTGGAAAAGTACAGCTGGGTGTCATCCGCGTACAGCTGGTACCTCACACCGAACCCACTGATGATCTCACCCAGCGGCTTCATGTAGACATTGCTTGGCTGACGGCACCCTAAGGAGTCCCTCTCTGTGAGAGTGCATGGGTTGGTGGGAGGCAAACGGTGGCAGTAGGCGGTCCCGTAAGTAACCCGGTACTTGATTTTGGGAAACAGGAACTAAGTGGCAGCTGAGTCTGCAGCAGGAATGGGGGCCTGGCAAATGCTACAGAAGAATTCTCCTTAGTTGCTTGAACTGTAAAGGTACTTTCAGACTTGCAAGATTCGGTTAATGTAACCTTGAGGGTGGAGGTTTGTTCTCTGAGCATGTGGGTTGGTTTCCGAACGTTTTGTTACCAGACTAGGTAACATCTTCAGTGGAATTTAGGGGATGTCAGTGTTGGTGTTTTTCTGCTTATAAGGGCTTCATGTAGTCAATAGGTCTTGTGATGGTGAAGTCATGCCTGACCACATGAAACCCTCACCTGATGTGTCTTACACCCGAACTACAGATATTCGCCACTAATGTAACCTTGCAATAAGATTAGAGCTAGTACTTCTGGATATGCTTTTTCTCTACCTCATATTTGTAACCTAATGTGAGTCAGTGTCATTGCAATCAATTCTTTTCAGTACAGTGAGCCTAAATAGACCTTAATCTAGTCCAGGCCATTTTAAAGGAATTTTTTTGTAAAGGGTTGGCTTCTGAGACAGGACAATTTTAAATTTCTTGTGAATAAATTGCTCCCAAGAATAAATTATTTTATTTATTGCTTTAGAATAGAATAGAATAGAATTTTTTATTGGCCAAGTGTGATTGGACACACAAGGAATTTGTCTTGGTGTATATGCTCTCAGTGTACATAAAAGATACGTTCATCAAGAATCATAAGGTACAACATTTAATGATAGTCATAGGGTACAAATAAGCAATCAAAAGGAAAAAACAATCCAACCTATCAAAAACAGCACTACAAAAAACAGATTAGAAACACAAGTTAAAATAGGGAAGAAAATGGTAAGTGAACACCTGTCTACCCTAGACGAGTTCAAATCACCAGGACCGGATGGATTACACCCCAAGGTTCTGAAGGAACTGGCAGATATGATCTCAGAACCACTGAACTATATCTTTCAAAGATCCTGGAGCACAAGGGAGCTGCCAGAGGACTGGAAAAGAGCTGATGTAGTTCCCATCTTCAAAAAAGGAGGAAAAAAAAACAGATCCAGGAAACTACAGACCTATCAGTCTGACCTCAATACCGGGGAAGATTCTGGAAAAGATAATCAAGCAATGAATCACCGAACACCTAGAAGCAAACAAAGTAATAACCAAAAGCCAACATGGGTTTGTCAAAAACAGATCATGCCAGACTAATCTTATCGCATTCTTTGACAAAATGACAAAATTAGTAGACCAGAGGAATGCTGTCGATATAATTTACTTGGACTTCAGTAAAGCATTTGATAAAGTAGACCATAACCTACTACTAGATAAAGTAGAAAAATGTGGGTTAGACAGCACCACCACCAGATGGATTCGTAACTGGCTGACCAACCGCACTCAACGTGTAGTCCTCAACGGAACTACATCCACATGGAGGAAGTATGCAGTGGAGTACCCCAAGGCTCTGTTTTAGGCCCAGTACTCTTCAACATCTTCATCAATGACTTGGACGAGGGATAGATGGGAACTCATCAAATTTGCAGATGACACCAAGCTGGCAGGAATAGCCAACACTCCAGAAGATAGGCTCAAGTTACAGAAAGATCTTGACAGACTTGAACATTGGGCGCTATCTAACAAAATGAAATTCAACAGTGAAAAAGTAAGGTTCTACATTTAGGCCAAAAACAAAATGCACCAGTACCGTATATGTGGTACCTTGCTCAATAGTAGTACCTGTGAGAGGGATCTTGGAGTCCTAGTGGATAACCATTTAGATATGAGCCAGCAGTGTGCAGCAGCTGTTAAAAAAGCCAACACAGTTCTGGGCTGCATAAACAGAAGGATAGAATCAAGATCACGTGAAGTGTTAGTACCACTTTATAATGCCTTGGTAAGGCCACACTTGGAATATTGCATCCAGTTTTGGTCGCCACGATGTAAAAAAGATGTTGAGACTCTAGAAAGAGTGCAGAGAAGAGCAACAAAGATGATTAGGGGACTGGAGGATAAAACATATGAAGAACGGTTGCAGGAACTGGGGATGTCTAGTTTAACAAAAGAAGGACTAGGGGAGACATGATAGCTGTGTTCCAATATCTCAGGGGCTGCCACAAAGAAGAGGGAGTCGGGCTGTTCTCCAAAGCACCTGAGGGTAGAACAAGAAGCAATGGGTGGAAACTGATCAAAGAAAGAAGCAACTTAGAACTAAGGAGAAATTTCCTGACAGTTAGAACAATTAATAAGTGGAACGACTTGCCTTCAGAAGTTGTGAATGCTCCAACACTGGAAATTTTTAAGAAAATGTTGGATAACCATCTGACTGAGATGGTGTAGAGTTTCCTGCCTGGGCAGGGGGTTGGACTAGAAGGCCTCCAAGGTCCCTTCCAACTCTGATGTTATGTTATGTTATGTAATCAGGAAACAATATCAATATAAATCATAAGGATGCAAGCAACAAAGTTACAGTTGCTATTTATAGTTATATAATATATATTATATAATACAGTTGACTAGATATAGATTAATAGGAAGTGGAATTCATGCTGTCTTCATATTGTTTAATTTGCTATGTTTAATATAAATTAATTTACAACATAACCAACTTTTAGCATCTATGTTGTTTATGTGTACCTTCTGGGAGATTTATTTCATTGAATAGCACGCTAGCACATTTATTTCTTTTTAAAATAGAGATAGGATGATTTTACTAACTTTTTTCATAAGGGTAATACATAATTATGTTTCACTATTACTAAATATTTTAATATTAAACACAATATTTAAAATTAAAGTTATTTACTTTCTGTTGCAATATAAGTTATTGTTTCTGGACAACTGCTAGATTGTTGCATAATATTTTGATAAATATAAGATGGTAGAAGTTGCTTGATATTTGTTGTTTGTCTTAGTCTTATGAAAAGAACAATCTACTTGAAAAGTGCTCATAAAGTCATTTGTGAAAGGTGATGTGAGCTGGCATGTAGGTTGAAGCAAATGAAAATATTTAATACCTTCTGTGACCGGCAGTGCATATGATAAAACATAAGATTCCCTGTTAAATGTTGCTACGTTTCTATAACACCTAATCATTTAACTATCAATAAGTGAACATGATACTTACGCATTTAAAAATATGCAGCTAATAAGAATATGGTTACAACATTCTTGGAGGGATATGTGGTTTAACTGCATTTAAACTTGATAGCTGTTTAAATGTCTTAAGTACTCTGCCACACTGAATCTCTAATGAGTTATAATTTAAAAATAATTTGTACTTTAGTATAAATTTGTTTCAAAAATCTACATATTGATGGTTGACCATTAAGAAAATCAGATTCGTTGGCCAGACTGGGAACTAAAAAAAAATCCCACAAGACAATGGTAATCCCTCCCAGGTTGCTATCAGGATTTTCATGAATGCAGTAACCCAGAATTGAGTCAGGAGTTTATGAATTAACAATATAAATGAAACATTTGTTTTTTTCATTCCCATTATTTCACTTCTTAAATTGTGGAAGACAGTAGAAATAGGTTTTTCATGACCTGAACAAATTTAACACACAAAATTTAGAGACAGATTAGGTTTCTGACAGAACCTAGTCACATTCTGTTTCTGAAAGTACTTTGTCAAGATTGTGGGTTCATACTTGCCTGTGTAGGTAGTGCGTGCTTAACATCCATTGTTCAGTGATAGTTTGATTTCACAATGATGCTGAATGATGGGACTTATGGCCAATTCAAGTTCTACCCATTGAAACATCTTTGCAATCATGTGAACAAAATTTGGCCCAATTGGGACCACTTACATTTGTGATACCCTTTTGGCTTCCTGCTTATTCACTGCTGCCATTTGCTCGTAGGCAGCCAAAAGGTAGAGATAGTAGGGTAGGGATAATAGAGTAGTACGCAGGGGTAGCTAGGCAGGTGGGGGAAATTGAAGTGGACACAGTCCCTAATTGAGGTTTAGGAATGCGGAGGAACCAAGCTGGGAATGGCTTAGATTAGGTTGGGTCCTTACCTAATGACCCGTGGGATGGGTGGAATTCAGTTAATGTTGGTAACAGAGATTGCTGGGATTGCTAAGTGATGTGGTCACATGACATTGTGCTTTATGACTGCATTGCTTATCAGTAGAAATTCTACTCCCATTTATTGTTGTTAACCAAGGACTACTTGTATAGCAGAAAACTTTTCAGTTCTGAAGCTACCCTTAATTAACCTAATGCAAAAATTTGAAACGTGCATCCCTGAGGAAGCAAGAATTTTATGTATTACATTTTGCAGGAGATAGCTTTTGAAATGTTTTCAATGACTGAACTGAATTCAATTTTAACATCTTCAATTGCTGTAAATTTTCCTCCCTAGGCCTTTTTGAAATACACACATATAACCTTTTGTTAACTGTACTGTTTTGAGTACTGTATATTGTACGTAATTTTACTGAATCTCCTGTAACTAAGCTAAATCACAACTGTGTCATATATTTTCTGGATAAATTATTTTTGATCCCTTTTCTTCAATTTTCTCTAATTAGTGGTATTGGATAATAGACTGTTATGGAAGATCTGGGTAGATGTTAAGATTTCTACTTTAGATCAGCTAGTGATGATAATATTGAGTTGTTATTTGCTGTAGTGAAAGATAACTATATTTGTCAGTTGCAATCCATTTGTATTATTTATAATTACAACTCTGAAAATATTTCTGAAAAATAACATATAGATTGGTTAATTAAATCCACAGGAGCTTGGCAAACATTTTCAGACAATAGTCTGTCTTCTAGCCCTTCTGCTTCTGTTTCTGTTTCAACCTTTCTGATATTTTTTTTTGTTTCTTGTTAGCAGTTTGTGCATTTAGTCATGGTGTGAATAAAATATTTAGGCTCTCAGTACTAGCATCTCATTAAAAGATGAACATTTCATACTATGCAATTAACATTTAATATTTGCTGCTGCAAGATATGATAATGTCCTGTATCTTGGATTTATATGGCCAAATTCATGAAAAGATCAGGCAATTAATATGTGAAATTTTCATATTGAATTGCAATGTAAGTCCTGTTGCAGGTGTTTACAGTAAGTGACCTTGTCTCTTAAAATTCATACATTCTATGATTTTTATGAATATCACTTGTTCTAATGCAAAAAGATGAGAGTCCTGTTTT
This sequence comes from Ahaetulla prasina, assembly GCF_028640845.1. Lineage (NCBI taxonomy): Eukaryota > Metazoa > Chordata > Lepidosauria > Squamata > Colubridae > Ahaetulla > Ahaetulla prasina. The sequence goes on along the minus strand of NC_080541.1, from coordinate 186,609,711 downwards.
GTTTTTATATTCTTGTGAAGCTTTATGAAGGCACCTACATGTTTCTTTTAGAAAGCAGAATTCTGATCTAACCTACTCTGATCCAGTATTTTTAAATGTTCCCAATCTGGGAAATTCTCCATCATTTCCTTTTTTCCTTTTTAATTGGAAGAATTTTCTTACACTCAATAATTTTTTTTGTTTTGTTTACATTTATATCCCGCCCTTCTCCGAAGACTCAGGGCGGCTTACAGTGTATAAGGCAATAGTCTCATTCTATTTGTATATTTTTTACAAAGTCAACTTATTGCCCCCCCAACAATCTGGGTCCTCATTTTACCTACCTTATAAAGGATGGAAGGCTGAGTCAACCTTGGGCCGGGCTTGAACCTGCAGTAATTGCAGGCTACTGTGTTCTAATAACAGGCTTCTTAACAGCCTGAGCTATCCCGGCCCCTGAAAATAAATTTATTAAATCCATATATTCTGAGAAATTATTTTAATTTTTTTATTTACCAATAAAATGATTGTTTTTTTCCTATTTCAAAATAGTTAATGTGATTGTTCTTTGTATAATTTTATTTTTTAATTCACGGGGCAGTTTTATAGTGAGAACAATGTTTTGTTTCTAGCATTGAAATTAATTAGATGATTTATTATAAAATATTTTTAATTGTCCCTCAACTTTTTCTCAACTCTGTATGAACTTCCACTGGGGTTAATTATGTGGGTACTGTAAGGTGTATAGTGTGAAGTATAAGGTGACAGTCAATGTATTTCAGCCTTAGTTGTTTTTAAAAGAGACTCAGTTCCTTAAAAAAAAAAAATGAAATTAAGGAAGCTGTGTGCTCAAGATCATGCAGTAACATACTATCTCATCTTTCATTCTTACACAGTTATAAAATATTTTATTTCATTGTTCTTCTGGATCAAACTCTTTCCTTAATTCTATCATTTTAGAAAAGTTCCAAATTCTATATCCTGCTGTGAAAGCTTTTAATCCTCATGGAATTCTATGTTGATCTTATTTATCAAAAAGAAACTAATACAGCCCATCAGATTTTATTATTTCCCTTCTGCTGTTTAACATTTGTATGAAGACACTAGGAGAATAATTTATAAGTTTAGTGTGCTGATGAAGCGAACTGATGGTAATATTATGATTGCCCTGAATCACAAACCAGACAAAGTATGACCTTTGCTATCTTTGGCGCCCCCAGTTATTGGATCATGTCATAGTGGATGAAATCCTGAACTTCACCATGCCTCACATCACCCAAGGGCAGTGAAATTGAAATTGCCAAGAACCATCAGCCTTGCTGATTCCACTATTGATTCAGTACAAAGTCAACATTTCTGGCAGAGATGTTACTGCCCAGCAAGGCGGCTTTTATGGTAACAACCTAACTCTGTCTAGACTGCAGCCTCAGACAGACAATCTCACATCTGGTTGACAGTGGAATAGAGTCTTTGGAAGCCATCAAACTTTTGAAATTGCCATCCCCCCCTATCCTGGGTTTATGGCTGATATGCAACCCAGGTGGGTAGAGAAGGAATTATCCCCCTCTGGGTCTATCCAAGACTTGGTCAACTACAAAATCATGGATGAGATTGGTCTTATTACATTCCTGGTAATCAATAGTAACAACTGGATTCTAGGGATACCTGGTGACCTGACATTAGGGTGAATACTGAGGGTTGGATCAGTCTCAACCATTGACTCCCACTAGCTCTGTGAATGGCCCACTCTCAGATTCCTGTCGTATTTTCTTTTGCCTGCCAGGATTGTGATCTTAGTGCCTGTTTTCCCACACACTCTGAGAACATTCAAGAACCTTCTCAATCCATAAATTCCCTGACTATGTATCTGGGTACTCAGTTTACTATTTTTGGTTCTGGATGGTTGCACTTCCATAAACAAAATTAGTTTATTATCTGGAGAGTCAGCTTCTATATTCAAAGCTATGGATAGAAGACCTTTTTCTCAATTATGTATTGCCTGCGGGTATGATCTTACATACCCAGAGGCCCTATTTAGCAGTAACATACTTAATCACCACTCATTTAGACTAGAATAGTGCCAAATGGGATTTTATTTATTTATTAAACTTTTATGTCCCCTCATCTCTGCCAGAGGGTTGACTCTACAACAGAAATGGTTATTCCTTTTGTACAATAAGGTTGAGTTACTGTATTTTTCGGAGTATAAGACGCTCCGGAGTATAAGAGGCACCTACCTTTTTGGAGGAGAAAAACAAGAAAAAAAACCCCTGCCTTGCAGCAATTTGCCTGATTGTGGCAAACAGCAAACAGCCTGCTTTAGTTTCAGTTTCAGTTTCAGCACAAGAAAAAAAAATCTGCTTCCCAGCAATTTCCCTCCTTGCAGCAAGCAGCAGAGGCCTGTGCGGCAATAGTCAATGGCAATTGCTGCAGCCTGAAACAGCTAACGGTAGGGAGGCCGATCCAACCTACCTACAATCAATTGCTTGTGCTAATCAGGCTGTGCTGAAGCTGGGCGGGGCTACATTCGTTGTATAAGATGCACCCAAATTTTCACCATCTTTTAGAGGGGGAAAAAGTGCGTCTTATACTCCAAAAAATACGGTACTTGTGGCTATCTAGGTGATGCTGTTCAGATTCAAGTCAGTATGGTCATTGTCTAGAAATGTTGAGAGCCAAATCCCATAAAATTCAGAAATTGCAGATTACCTATCTGTGTCTTATAATATGGGTTACCTTATGAAAATCATTATGAGCTAATTGGAGAATACTTGATCTAAGTTTGCAAAAACTTAGTTTTAAAGTACACACATACTTTAAAAGACATTCTTGTCAGGGAGTTTGAAATATTTTTTGTTGGCTTTTATTAACATAGAAGACTATTGAAAGTATTCTGATATTTTTATCATTGGGCACACTTTGCTAATAGATTTAGAAAAAATATTAAAGAAAAATATGATCAAACATCAGTTTAATAAAAAAATCTAGAAAAGTAAAAGAAATATCCTCTTTTGGTTGCAGTTGGTGTGATCAGATGCCCAATATGTCGCCAAGAATGCAGACAAATAGATTTGGTAGATAACTATTTTGTCAAAGATACATCTGAAGTACCAAGCAGCTCTGATGAGAAAACTGAACAGGTATGTCACTTCCAGCTTTTCCTCTTTACAACATAATTTGATTTACATTCTGTGTAGAGTAATACGTTGTGCATTTGGTAATTTCCAGAATATGTAAACATTTGAAGATAACATTTTTCTTGATTCTAGGTATGCACCAGTTGTGATGACAATTCTAGTGCTGTTGGGTTCTGTGTGGAATGTGGAGAATGGCTTTGCAAAACCTGTATAGAAGCTCATCAACGTGTAAAATTTACAAAGGACCATATGATCAGAAAAAAAGAAGATGTCTCTTCAGGTGAAAATATTGATTGAGTAGTTATGGTGAATACTGAGACATGTCATTTGCCTAAAATAATGAAAATCCATGATATCATTTTCGTAAAAAGGTTGAGGAACTTGGACTCAACTTAAAAATTGAATGTTTATATTGTAGATGGTTTTATTCAGCTGGAATGTTTAGAAAGCATAGTGCAAATTGCCATTACTAACTTGAAACTGTAATTTCATTTATATCAATATTTCATGCCAATTTTTCAATGTTGTGCTTGAGAGGTATTTTAAGTTTCAAATAACATCTCTCTCTTATATTTAAACATCCCATTTTGCAACATCTATAAAATATTTCAAACTCCTATGTCAGAAATATTCTGACAAATAAAGCTAAAACCAGTAATATTAAAACAGTTTAAAACAGATTAACATATAAGGCCAACATAGGTGTTCATTTTGAAAAGTGTTGAAACTCCTCCTTCTCTGGTCTAAAAAAGAAGCACACTGAGAGGATTTCTGCACTAACCACTTTCTGCCTTTTTCAGCCCCAGTGTGGTCTCTCTGCTCTGGGGCTGAAAATTCTGCTGGGAGTTTGGTATGAACCTCTCAGCAGATGGCTGCAGTTTGACTTTCTAAAGAAGCTCACAGGAAACATTGCAAATGGCAATCAAATGATGGTGGGATACTTGCTTGTAAGTGCAGTCATCTTTTCTGACTCAATGTTATTAAAGAGTATAAGCTATTGTGAGGTGCAGCTTTCTTCATCAGATGCATGGAGCCCCTTGACTGATGGGGGATTTAAATCAGGATGAGGTGGATGAAAAAGGGAGCAGAAGACAGAGTAGTTGTACAGATTCAGGGTACACGTGAGACAGATTAAAAATGTGTTATCAGTTATTATGTGTCAAAACCTATTGACCCAACAGACTTTGTGGGGAAAAAAACTGTTTAGCTTTTACTTCAGCACTGAAATCCAAGAGTGACTTATGAAGCAAAAACTACATGAAATGTGTGTTGTCCCTCCCTCCCTCCCAGATAGAGTAGTTTAAAATGTTTGAATTTTGTCAGTGTCTTTAAGATACAGTGGTGAAAGGTAGTTTTCTTACAAGTGATGCTTCTGACAAGCAGAGTCAGTTGGGCTTTGTTCAACAATCATGTATATCACTTAATGACCACAATGATTCACTTAATCACAGTAAAAATGGTCATAAAATTGGATCTGGTCTTATGATGATGCTACAACTACTGCATTGCTTAGTGACCAAAGTTGTCATAAATTGAGGACTATCTCAAAAAGTGAAAAAAGTTGTGGTAAGATGAGACAAGGTTGGTTAGTTTTGTAAATGTGAATAATGCTGGCCTATTTATAGCAAAAAATTATTACCATATCTTTTTCTTAGGTATACGAATAAATGTGAAGACTCCTTTTGTCCCTTTGGCTAGCTAAGTAATTAACTCGCTAGCCATGGGTTATTGCAACTAATCTGCCCCTTAATCTAGGTAGTGATTTCCTGAAGATATATTAGTTATGTAATGTCCTTCCTGTCAAAGACTACTTCAGCTTTAATTGCAATAATACAAGGGCAACCAATAGATTTAAACTTAATGTAAACCGCTTTAATCTAGATTGCAGAAAATATGACTTCTGCAACAGAATCATCAGTGCTTGGAATACTTTACCTGACTCTGTGGTCTCTTCCCATAATCCTAATAGCTTTAACCAAAAACTTTCTACTATTGACCTCACCCCATTCCTAAGAGGACCATAAGGGGCGTGCATAAGCGCACAAACGTGCCTACCGTTCCTGTCCTATTGTTTTTCTTTTCTTCTTCCTATATATGTTTATATGTGTATATACTATATAATCTTTTTGTATGATGTTGTGACAAAAATAAATAAATAAATAAATAAATAAATAAAATAGTTAGTGCTAGTATATTTCCTGAGAGAAGCAAACAGCTTAACAAGATGGTTTGTGTAATATTATTTGGAGGTCATTATTTGAAGCATTTCAGTCAGGATAAAGAAAAATAATGATAAAACAAAGTCTTCAGCTAGCTTTCATTGTCTGCATTACCAATTATATTAGATTCCTTGGAATTTCGGTTTGTGACTTGGACAGTCTGTCTCTTTCAATACAGAAGCTGTTGGAGCATCTGGTCAACGTCCTGTTTTTTGTCCTGTGCATAAACAAGAACAGCTAAAGCTTTTCTGTGAAACCTGTGACAGGCTAACGTGCAGAGATTGTCAGCTACTGGAACACAAAGAACATAGGTATAGTTGTGTCTTTCTAATACACCTTTTCTTATATAGATAACTTTGAAAAACAATCCTCAAATAATTACTATATTTAAAGTCTTCTTTCCTTTTGCTTTTGTGTCAAATAGGCCTTTTGTTTCTAATCCTGATAAAGTTAGATCATGTGACAATTAAAAATAAGTAGACATCTAAATAAAAAATAATCTTTGTCAATGTAATCATGACTTTTAATTGTTAACTTTATATATGTTTGTACATTAGTAAAGCAATGTTCTTTGATTTTAGATGATACCTGAAGCAGGTGCCATTTTAGAAAGAAACATTCCCTCCAGTATGGTGGTGGTGGGTGGGAGGAAGGAAGGAAATGTCTCTTCTAAGTTAGTACCAGTGCTTTTGGTTCTTGTAAGTACACTTGTCTAAAAAAATATTTTTTGTAAACTATATTGCCTAATTAACCAGAAGTATTTTTAACATATCAGGATTTCATAAATAGTTTAAAGTTGCACCACTGAAATAGCAGCACTAAACTTCAGAGATGTTTGTAGTTTTCTTTTGTGTTGTTGTTTTTTTAGATCAGCATTGATAAATTGAGTAAAAGAAGGATAACAACAAATTTTAATGGTAGTTTAGCTACAAAATTTTCATTATATGATTTAGGTCTGTGGAGCACATTGGATCCTGAGGGTAAAATGTATTTTGGTGTATGTATAGGTATGCATCTGTAGTAACTTTTTAAACCAAATATGTATTTTCCCGGATTCACTCTGAACTTTGGAGGTTAGCAGCACTATGCCAGGAATAGACACAGATGTTTTAATTGTTGATGACAGATGCTTTTTCCATATCCCCTGAGGCACCTTCCTCATTCAAAACAGAAATGCAACTCCAGTATGATCCTTGAATTGATTAAGAAAATTGCTGAAAGATGTTATATTTCATAAATGCTGAATTATTACTTGTTACGATGCTATTGGAATCAGCAATGTTACTGCTGATATTTTAACTACAGTTGAACTTATCTTTGAATTCAGTACATAGAGTATAGCATAAGGTTACACTTTAATTGTTTTTTTAAAACAGTTTTTAAGAGAAATATAGTGGGAAATAGTTCTAGCAAGTTCAGTTTTGTTGAATGGACAAAGTATAACTTCTGTATAGAAACTGTGTTCATATCTTGTGCAAAACCAAGGCAAATTCTGTTCTAATTCTAACAGATTTGGAAGTCTGTATCAGTTTTATCAGTTTACTTAGTTTATGTCATTTTTGTCTCTGATGTCTGTATAAATGAACAGAAGGCATAAAAATATGGGAAGCATTCTTCTCTCTCCTCCTTTCTAAATTCTCATTAGGAATCTTAATTTGTGTTAGGTAGTTACTAGCACTAAAGATATAAATAGCAATATGTTCTTATATGTTTATATATGAAAATATTTTTAATGTTTTACATCCTTGCTATATCTTTCTATTTCCCCCCTTTATTACTTAACATGGTTAAAGACATTAAATTACTTCAGTTCCCATCTGTTTTTAAAATAATGCATTGTATTAATGTATGTATTAAGATACTTTGGCAATCTGGGTTTAGCATAGTATAAATAATAAATATGTACTATATTATGTAATCTGTCTTATTATTTGTTTTTAATTTAGTTTATCTAGAATATTTAAGTAAGAATAGTAAATTTGAAGTAGCAATAGGGAAAATGTTTTTGAATCGACTACTGGCAATAGAGTCCTGATGCTTATCATATACCAATTGTAATCTGGATGAGCACAATAGACAGATTTGCATGGTGTGTATTCTGGTGATAAAAGGAGACAATTTGTCTTCTTCAGAGTTCATATCTATCTTTCCCAATTAAATGTGTATTGGAAGCAGGCAAGATTACCATCAGTTTGCAAAAAGAACTATTTTCGTAGGTCTGCCTCTGGATTTCATATCTGAGTAGCTGTTTTGACAAAATGCCATAATACAATAAAGCTCTTATGTTATTTAGAATCTTAATCTCTTGGCGATAATTATTTTGAGACACAAGACAAGTTATGGCAGGGTGTCAAACTTGTGTCGTCATGTTGTCGTCACGCTCGTGATGCATTTGGCCCACAGGATGAAAGTTTGACAGCTCTGAGCTAGGGTATGGTGTTTTTTTTTTAATTTGCATTTATATCCCGCCCTTCTCTGAAGACTCAGGGCGGCTTACACTATGTTAGCAATAGTCTTCATCCATTTGTAACTTATTGCCCCCAACAATCTGGGTCCTCATTTTACCTACCTTATAAAGAATGGAAGGCTGAGTCAACCTTGGGCCTGGTGGGACTTGAACCTGCAGTAATTGCAAGCAGCTGTGTTAATAACAGACTGTCTTGGCAGTCTGGCCACCAGAGACTCAGTTCTGATAACATAGAGATGCATCTGTTCATACGCAATAAACATTTGTTGGTAATGTCTAAATTCAGAAGAACCTGGGTTTATTATAATACCTCTAAAGTATGTGATTGTTTACCATCTTATTAATAAAAAGTAATAGTACTCTGACTTTTCATAGCATGTGTGTTTTGTTTTCTGGTTTGGAAGATATCAGTTTTTGGAAGAGGCATTTCAGAATCAAAAAGGTGCTATTGAGAATCTCTTAGCCAAACTCCTTGAAAAGAAGAATTATGTTAACTTTGCAGCTACTCAAGTACAAAATAGGTAAGTAACAGTTTCATTGAAAGAACTGATATTTTATTTAAATTGAGTGAATTGTTAAAATTTCAATATCAAATGGCTTTCCTTAAACAATTTGGTAACAGTGATAACCAAGTTTCTATAAAAAAAACAAAACACTTCTATATACCAGCTGCATGAAAAAGCACAGATGGCCATGTAGAAACATTGTACAAATGTTTATTTTTAGGGATATTTAACTACTTCGATGTTTCGGTCTCAGGTGAAATAATTTAGTGCTTTTTTTCTCATTTTAAAAGTCATTGTAAGGCATTGCCAAGAGAAGTCAAGAAATGTTAGCTCACTAAACCAACCATTTAACATTCTACTTATCAGAGCTTCTTGAGACAAAGAAAATATGGTGCATCTGCTTGCAGTGATTTATATAGCAGATCGAGAGATCCATAAATGGCATTAAAATATTAAAATCGTATTAAAAACATAGTAGACTAAATACAAATTCTCCTACATTGTTTGACCTGTAGTTTGTTATAATTGGCTGTCAGTGACCTTCTTTTGATCAAAGTCTTCAATAGAAAGTCCATCTAGATTTTCTTCAGCCTGTGGGAAAGAATAAACCAATGTATAAGCATTGTGGTCCGTGAGATTCTTATAGCAGTGATTTCAAGATGCTCTGCCAGGGTGAGGCTATTTGCAATTTGCACAAAGCACAGTGTGCTTTTTCCAAAAGGCAACTAGACTTTTTTTTTTCTTTGAAAACATTTCACTTTTCATCCAAGAAGATTCTTCAGTTCTTCAAAATGTTTTCAAAGAAAAAAGTCCAATTGTCTTTTGGAAAAATTACCTTTAGGGAAACCATGATTTGAATGATTGAGAATCTCCATAGATAGTCATCGTGCATCTTTGTTTGTATTTGATTCCTATTTTACACAATCTGATTCAACAATCTAATTTTACCTCACTATGATACACATCAATTAATTTCCAGATATAATTGAATACAACTCTGTTCTGATAGAACTCCTCTATAATTCTGCTCCAAATGGTGGGAAGGAACAGACAGAGAAAGGAATAATAAGATAATGGAATCCAAAATTGTTTTTTTAATTTTATCAATCTCAAAATCAGCTAGCTGATGTTTATTGCAAGATGAAGATTGTGGAAGAAAACCAATCACATAATGGCAGCTTTATTTTCTGATGTTCTAACTTCATGGATACGTAATTCACATTTAAGTTACTACAGTTTAGGGAAACTATAACATAGAACTATCTGTTACAGTACTGACATTTTTGTTACTGATTTGTGCACTTGAGATTCATACAGTTTGAATCCTCTGTGTGCTAGAAACCTGTATTTACTGATCAGAATTTTGTTTACCAAATAAAAGGAACGCTTTGTTCTTTATGACATTTCTTCTAGAAGTAGAACATTTCTTCTGTTTTCAATTTATTTAATTTGTGGATTACTTTTGAAACTTTCCTGCTGTTTCCCTCGGGAACCTGATGGCGTCGCTGGAACTCTGGGACCTCAGCTAAGTCTTGCGCCTCCCGGGTCATTGTCAGCTGTGGATTCAAATTGGTATTGGTCATGATTTGTTTCATTTGGTTCGGTTTGATCAGTTATTCGCTTCTTAACTGATCTATGTGGCGCCCACACTCGGTTGTCTGGTAGCTCTACCACGTACGATTTTGGCCCGGTTATCTTTATTATTTGGCTCAGAACCAACTAGGGCCGTCCCCATAGTTTCGGCCCACACCCGGTCGCCTATGCTCATTTCCTTGTCTTTTCTAGTTCCCCTTGTAACCCTCTGGTGTGTAATGGGGATTCAAACGGTCAAGTGGGCACCGGAGTTTCCGTCCCATTAGTAATTCGCTGGGCTTTTCCGGTGGCGTGCTTGGGGTTCTGTGCTGGACGGCTAGGAAAAAGTCTATCTTTGTTTGCCAGTCACCTGGCTTGAGCCTGACAATGCCTCCTTAGCGCCCGGACGGAACGCCTGCAAGGCCATTCGACGAGGGTGGAAAGGCGCAGAGAGGGCATGTCGGATGCCTCCTCTGCCAGGTATTCTTCAAACTGGGCTGCCGTGAATTGGGGCCCATTGTCGGACACCAGAGTGTCCGCAACCCGTGAGTTGCGAATAGGTGGCGAGGGCTGCGATTACTGCTCGGCCGTAGTGGATTTCATGAGTATGATCTCCAACCATTTAGAGAATGCATCAACAACCACTAGGAACGTTTGGCCGTGAAAGGGCCAGCAAAATCAATGTGGATTCTTGACCAGGGCCCTTGGGGCTTTTCCCATTCTCTGACTGGGGCCGTTGGGGTAGAGGTCTGGACTCTTGGCAAGCCTGGCATTTCCCTACCCTCTCAGCAATCTCTGCCCATGAGTGGCCACCACACATAGCTTCTAGCTAACCCTTCATCCTTACGATCCCTGGGTGACCTCGTGGAGGAGGTCCAATACCTTTCCCTTAATTTATCAGGAATTATTACACGATCACCCCATAACAGGCACCCCTTGAGCCGAGAGCTCATCTCGCTTTTAACAAATTCTTTGAACCGGTCGCCCGGCGCAGCGGGCCACCCTCTCTGTACCCAACCGAGTACAGTTCTTAACACAATGTCCCGGTATGATGCCCGAGCCACTTCCTTAGATGTGACTGGGCCAGAGTCCAAAGAGTCAATAAGTAGGATGGGCGTCCCCGGGGTGGGGTCTTCGGTCGCCCCTGGTAGTGGGCATCGGCTTAACGCGTCTGCATGCCCCACTTCTTTTCCTGGTCGATGCTGCAGCTTGTACGAATAAGCGGCTAAGAATATAGTCCATCGGGTCAAGCGTGGCGAAAGTGCCACAGGCGTTGGGCGGTCGCCAGCCAGTATTCCTAGTAACGGTCTGTGGTCAGTCACGATTTCAAAATTCCGCCCAAAGACATATTCGTGGAATTTTTTAACCCCTGACACAATGGCTAGTGCTTCTTTGTCTAATTGGCTGTAGTTTCTCTCTGGGGAGGACATCGTTCTAGAGTAAAAAGCTATAGGGGCTTCTGTGCCGTTTGAAGTCTATGGCTGAGTACAGCCCCACCCCATAAGGGAGGCATCGCAAACCAGCACTAGGGGTAATGAGTTGTGATATTGGATGAGCAGGCTATCACTTGAGAGCAGGTTCTTTACTGCTTCAAAAGCCCTATTTTCTGACTTTCCCAAGACCAAACAGTATTTTTCCTAAGAGCCTATGCAGCGGTTCCATAGCAGTTGCTTTGTTCTTTAAAAGACCGCATAGAAATTCACCAACCCCAGGAATGCCTGCAGCTCTGCTTTGTTTTTGGGCGCTGGAGCCTTCCTAATTGCCTTGACCTTGCTCTCAGTAGGGTGAATTCCTTTCTTGTCTATCCGGTAGCCCAAGAAATCGACGGATTCGACCCCTATCTGGCATTTGTTTGCCTTGACTTTTAATCCGGCTGTCCGGAAAATCCCCAAAACCTTTCTTAAACGCTCCCCCAATTCCTCCATGTTTTCCCCTGAAATTAGGACGTCATCAAAGTAGGGAACTACCCCTGGGAGCCCCTGCAGTAGTCGTTCCATTAGGTTTTGGAACAACCCTGGTGCCACACTGACCCCAAATTGCAATCGGGTGCACTTGAATGCCCCCCTGTGCGTTACAATTGTTTGGGCTTCGGCTGTGCGGGCGTCTACGGCAGTTGCTGGTAGGCTTGGGCCAAGTCTAACTGCAAAGACTTGCCCTTGCCCCAAAGAGTGCATTAAGTGTTCCACCAGCGGAACCGGGTTAGCGCTTTTCTGTAAGGCTTTGTTAAGCGTCGCCTTGTAGTCAGCGCAAATTCTAATTGACCCGTCCGACTTTATTGGGGTGACGATTGGCGTCTCCCACTTTGCGTGATCGACTGGCACCAAAATCCCCTGATTTATGAGCTTGTCCAGCTCCTTATCGATTTTTGGTTTTAGGGCAAAGGACTCTCCTCGCCTTAAGCCTAATGGGGCTACCTGGGGTCTAAGTTGAAGGAAATAGGGGTCCCTTGTACTTGCCCAGGCAGTCCTTGAAGACATCTTGAACTCGTTAAAGAGAATGTCTTTCAGGTTACAGTCACTTCTGTAGATGCCAGTCACTCCCATGCCCAGGGCACGAAACCAGTCTAGTCCCAACAGACTGGGCAGAGTTCCTTCGACGATCGTGATGGGCAGGGTCTTCTTGTGTGGACCGTACTCGACTCGGACGGAGGTGGTCCCTCGAACAGGGATGCGATTCCCCTGGTAGTCGTGGACTCGTAGCCGTTGTGCTTGCAGGTGGCGCTCCGCGACGGACGGCAGCGACTTCGCCAAAGTGTCCCAGGACATGATGGTGATCGCTGATCCCGTGTCTACTTCAAGCCGGCACCGTACTCCCTCTATTTTTGGCTTGGTGAAGATCTTCTTCTCCACTTTGGTCGAGGCGGCCTATGACCACAGTTGTTTGGTTGGAATCCAGCGCCTTTTTGTTTGAGCCAATCGGGTCGCCTTGCCGATTCCGCTCTGATTGGCGATTTGAATTTTCGGCGGGAAGGTTGGGCGCTCGACAAACTTGAGCTAGGTGCCCTTTCTTCCCACACCGCCGACATATCGCGTCTTTAAACTTGCAGCGTTGGCGCTGGTGTTGACCCCGCAGCTTCCGCATTCGTCTCGGTCCCCTTTGTCGCGTTTCTCGGTCGGCAGACCCTTCCTCATCTTCACCGTCGGATTCGGTCTGAACCTCCTCCTGGTGCACGGAGTTGCCTTCGCCGCCTTCTGTGGGACCGGCTTCTGCAGTGTCTCTGCCACTTGGGAGGACATTTCATGTGCTCTGGCCGTCCAGGCGTTGGCCAGCGTCAGGTTGCTCTTTGCTAGCAGCCGTCGCCGCAACGGATGTCTTTGACCTCGGATGAGTTGCTCGAGGAGCACCTCGTCTAGGTCACGGTATCCGCAGTCCTTGGACACTTTTCTTAGGGCGGCCATGTAGTCACCGATGGATTCGCCTCCATCTGCCTTCGCTCTCAATTCAAACCGCCGCACGTATTTGGACGGCGTTGGTGCGTGGTTTTTAGTAAAGTCTGTAAAGTTGGCCACGACACCGACTGCAACGGCGTTGGCTCTGCCAGGGCTTCCGCGATATCAATGACCTCCGGACCACAATGGCTTAAGAAGTAAGCCCTTTTTCGGTTATCTGGAACTCCTTGCAGTTCGTTGGCTTCTAAAGCTTTGAACGGGTCATACGTTCCCCATTTCTCTTTAGCCGGGTCAAACGGTGCGGGCGGAGTGTAACTGGCCATCTCCGCTTTTCTGCCCTGGGTTTGCTGGGTTCGGGTCTATCGTGCTTCAGCTCGGTTCTGGTTCTCCTTAGCCTCGAGATCCCACCTTCGTCGCCAATGTTATATTCGGGAAGTAACGAGGCTGGAGACCAGGGTAGTGACAACAGCTCTTTAATATAGGGTGAACCCAGCAACAGGCTGGGGGAAAAACCTCTCCTTTTATACAGTTCTGCTGGAGGCTTCGTCCAATCAGCAACGTGCTGATTTCCCGCTCAAATATTTAAAGGTACAAACATGAATACATAACACTTTTCATCCAAGAAGATTCTTCAGTTCTTCAAAATGTTTTCAAAGAAAAAAGTCCAATTGTCTTTTGGAAAAATTACCTTTAGGGAAACCATGATTTGAATGATTGAGAATCTCCATAGATAGTCATCGTGCATCTTTGTTTGTATTTGATTCCTATTTTACACAATCTGATTCAACAATCTAATTTTACCTCACTATGATACACATCAATTAATTTCCAGATATAATTGAATACAACTCTGTTCTGATAGAACTCCTCTATAATTCTGCTCCAAATGGTGGGAAGGAACAGACAGAGAAAGGAATAATAAGATAATGGAATCCAAAATTGTTTTTTTAATTTTATCAATCTCAAAATCAGCTAGCTGATGTTTATTGCAAGATGAAGATTGTGGAAGAAAACCAATCACATAATGGCAGCTTTATTTTCTGATGTTCTAACTTCATGGATACGTAATTCACATTTAAGTTACTACAGTTTAGGGAAACTATAACATAGAACTATCTGTTACAGTACTGACATTTTTGTTACTGATTTGTGCACTTGAGATTCATACAGTTTGAATCCTCTGTGTGCTAGAAACCTGTATTTACTGATCAGAATTTTGTTTACCAAATAAAAGGAACGCTTTGTTCTTTATGACATTTCTTCTAGAAGTAGAACATTTCTTCTGTTTTCAATTTATTTAATTTGTGGATTACTTTTAATAAAACGCAATCATATCAATTCTCATTCTTGGCTTCTGTTTTTTGATTTAGACCTTTAGGTTTGTCACACTGTTTCCTTCGTTTTAATATATTTTTTTCCAAAGTAAACCAGACATGAGACCATCAGCAGGTAGATGCTATTCCTACATTGGATTATATTTCAGGAAATAATCCCCTGCAAGGGATTTGTATTCCTTGCCATTCTTTCAAATCAAATCTTTATGTTGCTTCCCAGTACTCTTCAACAATTCCTATGCACATGCAACAATTCTTTATGACTAAATACCCAGTTAGGGTCCTGAAGTTAAGCATGAGAGAATCAGTTCTAACAACAGCAGAGAATGAAATGCTGGCCAGGATTGAGGGAGATAGATTATGAGAACCTATGATCATGATCATGTGAAATAAAGAATGAATAGTAAAAAGCGGTTTGAAAGAAGTGTTGTAAATATTTTTAATAGATAGTGTGAATTCTCCCTTTTGATCGTTTCTGTTCTCTTTGTACATATTGTTTCTTAGTTTGGGAATAGATTATGGGGTCCTTCATGCTCTCTGAGGTTAATGGTTTGCTTGCAGATGTTTCATTATCAAACTAATATCAGTGCATGATAGATGCACTGATAGATGCAGTGCAAATAGAATAGATGCTCTGTTCTGATTATAGTTTTACCATACTGCTTTTTTATGACTGCTTTTTGTACTTTATGTCACTGTAACGTAAGAAGGGCGGTCACAACAGTATTCTATATTGTAATTTCTATCAGATTGCTATGGCAAGAATAGAATAGAAATAGGAATAGAATAGAATAAAATAGAACAGAACAGAACAGAATAGAATTTTTTATTGACCAAGTGTGATTGGACACACAAGGAATTTGTCTTGGTGCATACGCTCTCAGTGTACATAAAAGAAAAGATAGATTCATCAAGAATCATAAGGTACAACACTTAATGATAGTCATAGGGTACAAATAAGCAATCAATAATAGGATAGGCAACTATAGTTATTTATTATGAAAGGAAAGTAAGAACAGCTAGCTGGGTGAAATAGCTGTGGATTTTTTAGTTGTGATAAATGATTTTTAGTTAAGTTTTACTGGTTTTTTTTAATAATGTAGAAAATCAACAGAAAAGCGACTATCATTTATAGCATGTAAAATACTTTTTAAAAAAAACCCAGGAGCAGATTTAAATGTGTAACAATGTTTTACAGTGTAGTAAAAAGAACCTTAAAAATTATAAATAATAGTTGGGATTTTTAATGCTATCTTTACTTAAGATAATGATATTTTGTATGAATCTGCATCAATTTCTATGTTGAATTTTCATTTGCGGATGTGGGTGGGTGGGGATGCTGAAGATGTTGTAATGTGCCTGCTGACAGATTTCTCTCTTTTCAGGGTAAAAGAAGTAAATGAAACTAACAAACGAGTAGAACAGGAAATCAAAGTGGCTATTTTTACCCTCATTAATGAAATCAATAAAAAGGGAAAATCTCTCTTACAACAGCTTGAGGTACAATTAAATTTAACAGTGAACATAATGTGGGTATCGATGTGTATTATTCTTTTGATTTAAATGACCTTTTAATAGCTCTTTTCTTGATATACCTTGTTGTCAGTGGCAACAAACTCAGTTTATATTTCTTTCCAGTTTAATCTGGTCATAGGAAGATTAGAAGCATCCATTTTCCCTTGGAAGCAAAAGTCTGGAGAATTTTGTTGATTTAATTTATAGTTTCTCCAAAGAAGTTTAGAATCGGATTAGTTTATAAGTGTAGCGTATAAACATACAGCAGTTTAATTCAGTCTATACAAGGTTTAAGATATTTGTTTTTCCCCTTAAGATTCAGTCTCCACCCCAAAATTGAAAATGCTAGCCTCTCTAGTGGAATAGGTGCTCTGAAATCCAGAAAAAGTGTTCTGACAAATGACCTCTCTTTATCGAAATGATAGCTTGATTTCGTTGGTTTTGGCTTAGCACCATTAGGGTGTAGTTAGTAGCCAGAAAAGTCCAGGCTAACTTGGTGAACTAAACTGAATATGAGAGTAGGAATGCAAAAAAATATAAACATGTATCTATTGTCAGTAAAATACTAAAAGGGCTAGAGACGGGAGGAATCCAATTCCCTTCTTTAAAGAGGGTGGAATTGGAAAACATTGGAAAGAGTTTGAGATCTGCCCAGATAAAAATTCTAAACTACCATTCCCACTTACTCAGAAACTGCTGTTGGTTGTGATTCTCACAGTCTTTGTGGGAATCTGACAAGAACATTATATGAACTCATCCAGTTGTAACATTTAAAAAAAAATATATAGTTAAATGTAGTAGTATGATATATAAAATAAAACATAATATTAACCTCTTCTTTAGTGTTGTTTGGAGATCTCCCTTTCTCAATATGGAAATGGTCTTCTTTCATTAGCTATCCTGTTTCTATGTCTGCAGAGCCTTATTCAGGAGCAGGTTAGCTAAAACTATTGGTTGCCACTCTACATTAATGCAAGTGCTGAAGAGTTACACCACTAGTCACTTTGTTTTACTACTACAGCAATTTTGCTCTACCCACTACAGCAGTTGCCTTATTCTTATTTTCTCTTTTTGAGTGTGGTTGAGCTGAGTTCTTTTTCATTTAATTTTTACTCAGACTTAACATAAAATTTTATTTCTTCTTCATTATGGTCCGTGTATTTATGCTACATTTTATTTTTTTTTATCTTCTATGTATATCCTTAGTCTTGACTGTGACTTCAGGGGCCACACTTAGAAAATCTGCTGTTGTGAGAATACATTGCCCTTACAAGGCAAGGATTGTTATAAAGGTGATTCCTGTTGTAAGGGTTTTTGTGAGGGGTTTTTTGAATAGGCTAATAATAATAAATCATCTAGACTTCATATGTTTGAGAATACTTTCAGAAATGAATGTGATAGTTGTCAGTGCAGGCATTTAATACCTTTACTATCTTTTACTAAATGTTAAATAAATAAACTTATAGAGGACCCGGTCTGGTCTGGTCTGGTTTAGTTGTTTCACTAATTGCCAGATCTTTTTTTTGTCACTATACTATTAATAAATGAATCAAGATTAAGGGTGCTGCTGATCTTAATATAAGAAATGACTCCAGACTGCCACTATCATAAAATGTTGTCGTAAACACTATTATCCGTATCTTTGATTTCCAAGAACCGGGTAACCATTTCTGTATTCACAGAAATAGTTATAAAGCATATTTTTTCATCATTCGATCTCCACTCCTTTATTATCCAATTTGCTCAGTTAAAAAAAAAGATGGAAAAAAAAAAGCAGGAATTAAATTCAAGAGATGTTGATTGCTACATCCGTACTGATTCATTTATATTTCTAGTACTATCAGCATTTCCTATTAGAGAAAATGAACCGGGAGTGAGCATTCCCAGAAAACAAAGTGTTATATCAAAGTGTTTGTACAGAAAGGCCATGACGTCTGTTAATCCAGAGCAGGCAACATATAAATTTAATCAATAAATAATAATTTGGGTTCTGGAACAGATACTGCTATAGTATGCTAACTTCTTGATACTGTTCCTTCTGACATCTCTTTTTGAACTTTAAGGCATTTTGTGGACTAGGACTGCTATTGGCCTATGAAAGGCATATCAGAAACAACATTCTGGGGAAAAAAGGGCAAAGCCAGAACAATTACTACATTAGATTTAGCTAATTTAATTTGTTTACTGATTTAAATTTAAAATATGATTTCTTCCTATGTGTTTAATAATTTTCCTATTCTTCCAGTTTAAATACTACAATTTAATAGCAACATTTGGAATTCAAAGGAGCTTCATGTCATTTTTTTTTCTCTTACCAGTGTCTTAGCCTGCTTTACCTCTTCGATGTAATACTTAAAATACTTCTGTTGATTCTTGGATTTTTGAAGTTGTCTGGCAACTTTTCTTAGACAATTGGACCTTTCTTCCTCTTTTGGAAGACAGCTCTGTCCCACTGTGCAAAGGAGTGATAGAAGAGGGTTATTATGATTGGCTAGTACAGTTTGAGATTTCACTCTTCTCCAAAAAGTGATGTGTTATGTTAAGTTTTCGGGATGTCAGCGTTTTTATTATATTGAAAAGAATTCTTAAAGCAAATGTTCTCTCATCATGAACGCTGAAGTCTTGTTTACTTCTGAGAAATAAAGTTACTTTTAAGTCACTTTCAGCTCCTGGTGACTTCAGGGCCACACATTCATTCAATTCTCTTGGCAATAAGATGCTTTCCACTGCTTGCTTCCGGAATATCTTTTTAGCTTCCTAGTCTGGTATGTAGCTTTGAAATTCTTGGCAGTGTCCCATCTAGGAACTAACTGAGTCCAGACCTATTTAGGTTTCAAGTCAAAATCGGCCAAGTGTTGCCACCTGCTAAAACATTTATTATAACATATTTTTAAATTTGTTTATCTTCAGTTAAATAGCAATCATACCAAACCACACTTCTCATTGGTAGGATTTTTACATTCTTATGCATGTTAACATAAAAGCTAAATGAAGATTCTTCGGAAACTTCCCCCATCAATTCAGGTTCTGAAACTTAGTTGAAATTTATCAATGATTATTGCAGAATTTTCATTACTACTTGAACTTTTAAATGTAGCAATCAACTGCTGACTTTTAAACTATCTTTCTTAGTGACAATCACATTGGTATAACAGCCCGACAAACTATATCTTGTGTATTGATCTTATATAAAATTCCACAAAACAGTTCTTTGACCTGATTTAAATTTTACAAAAAACACTTTTAAAAAATTCCATCTCCTCATTAAATCAGCTTGCTGACCACTCACGTATGTAATGCAGAAATCGTTGGGAAGATCAGGTTACTTACTTGCAGCTGCAGTTGTAGTAATCTGTTCTTTTCTTGTTGTCAGTGTCAGTTGGCACAGTTGCTAACCTTTCTCAATGAGGGCCTGCCAATATACTCAACTATACAATGTTTCTTCTTGCGGTTTGATGTAGAACCCTAACTGAATAAACAAATGTGTAATAAAAAACCTGTAGTTATAGGGAAGCAACCTGATTTTCCTATTTAAAACTGTTTAAATAATCATAAACATTCATTCTAGAGTAAAGTAAAGGAACCAGTTGCAGAAGCCACTTGACTGTAATTCTAAGTATTCTTCTTTCTCGTGAAGTCTTATTAAAATCTTTGCCTGTGTTGAGTGCAATATGATGTATTTCAGATCTCTTACTAGTAATATTTTGCTTTTTTGGATCTACCAGTATGTGTTTTGATTATATCTTCTTTTATTTTTAAGTTTAGGACAGACTGCAGGATGGGACTTAAAAGAATATTAATAAAATTGCTCAGGCAACACCTCCCCCCCCTTGTCTAGTTGAAACATCTTCTACAATATTGAGTAGATAGATCAGAGCAGTGTTAGAAATGTTGTGCTAAGTGTTACAGTAGTTTATTTTATATCCACATTCTGTCAGTTGAATTTTTTAACTTGAAACTAGAAGGCCATCAATCAGTATATTAATCTTTGTACTTCGTACTAGATTTCTTTCCCTCAATTTAATACCCTAATTTTGCAATACAAATATTACAAACCAAAATATCTGGACAGGATCAGAAACTAGACTAGTTCATTTTGAATAAAATCTCTTTCAGTATCATTGATATGAATACAATATTAGTAAAATTATAGAAAACAAATATTCAGCAGAAGATAAATGAGAAAGAAAGCATGATTAATATTATGCTGAATGATAAATACTTTTTGAGACAGAGGTAGAGTAACAGTCACTTACCATAACGGGTTTGAGTTTCATCAGAAAATGTTGAGATTTATTTAGTTTAGATCCAACAGTGGAAAGCATTACTTATCCTATATTGTAAAGTTGCAGATTCTGAAGAATGACTTGAAATACTCTAGGATTTTGATGTTGCAAAAATAACTTATACTTTCCACTGAGAAATCATAATTCTGTCCATGGTATCGACCATTGCATTTCTTAGAAACGTGGTGTACTTCACTCTTCCTTTAATTTTAACATGATTTTCTGTTTTAATTAAGAAACATCATTATAAAGTCTATTCTATAAAATAATTGCTGAACTTATTTTTAAATAAGATATTGTAACCACTTGAGGATGCTTGTTTTATTCATTGCTTAGCAATTGACACATACAGAATTTATTCATATTCTGTCAAAATACAGGTGAAGGGCTAGATTTAGCACTGAAAAACCATTTTTCTAAAACAGAATAAGTGTAATGAAATTCATGGTGTAATAATGATGGTATGTTTTAGTACTGATCTTCAATGTACTTTACTTTGAACATTTATTAGCTGCCAGAACTATACAAATTTCAAATATAAAACAGTAAAGGTGTAAGTAGATGGTATTATTAAATAATGAGACTGATGAGAAAGATTGGGTATTTGTAACTAAAATTAAAAGAACAGATGTATTTTGTTACACAAAACTTTAATATTGTTATTTCCAGATTTTAGAGTTGGGGCTTAATTGTTTCACTCATGTCACTGTATCTGTGGGAGTTTGCCTAATGAACTTGATTTGTTAGTGATCTCTATCAAAATATCATTTTGAAGTGACATAACAATGAGATTTGCTGTTTAAAGAAAGTTAAAATTTCTGAGGCCCACAATAATGTTTGGATAACATTATTTTTGATAATAAGTGGTATCATTTTAAAATCGAAATCTTAAAAAACAACACTGAAAACTGCATGATCAGAAGACAGATGAAGTTGAGCTTGTCTAAATTAGACTAGTGCAGTGTTGGCGAACCTTTGGTGTTCTCGCGTGCCGGCCTGCATGGCGGAAGTGGCACGCAAAACTGGCCTGCAACAAATGCACGCTGGTCAGCTGGCCGTCGCACACGTGGTGCCGGCGACCCCGGAAGAACGGCGGTCCATCGTGCATGCACGTGACGTCAACCCGGAAGGTTGGGTGCTGGCTCATGCATGTGCGATGGACCGCTGCTCTTCTGGGATTTGCCGGCACCATGTGCGTGACGGCCAGCTGACTGGCACGTGTTTAAGCACAGGAAGGCAAAGAGGAGCCGGCGAGGCCACGCATTCGTCGCAGGATGGTTTTACGTGCCACTTCCAGCACGCGTGCCATAGGTTCGCCAACACTGGACAAGTGTTCAGTTTGAGTTTCGTTTTAAATGAAAGTGGATATAACATTAAGGCACACAAAGCCACATTTTAACTGAATTACAATTACACCTGGTCTTGCAGGTGAATCTGATTTAGGAATATTTAGGAAAGCATAATTGTTATGCATATAACATAAATTTCCATGCTGCAATTTTTTAAAAAAAGCTTTGTATTATTAGAACACTTACAATCTCTCAGTACCTGCTAGGTCTCAACATTGCAATAAAAGGCTTTATTGCTGTTACGTATTTTTAAGTGATTCAATATGTGTGTATTCTCTCTGTTCAGACTGTGACAAAGGAGAGACAGATGAAATTATTACAACAACAGAAT
Organism: Ahaetulla prasina; assembly: GCF_028640845.1. Lineage (NCBI taxonomy): Eukaryota > Metazoa > Chordata > Lepidosauria > Squamata > Colubridae > Ahaetulla > Ahaetulla prasina. The sequence goes on along the minus strand of NC_080541.1, from coordinate 186,587,627 downwards.
GATATCAGTGGCTTATCAAGGCAGGTGAAGCATGTGATGAACTTCACTAATTGGGCCATTGCAAGTGGCAGCAGCACTGCATTGCTCTATAGCAAGCGACTGGTAAGAAAAATCAGATTTTATTGTTGCAGTTTGGCTATAAATTCTATTCTTGCAATAAAACCATATTATTATGAAAATCTGTATTTTTCTTATTCTGCAGTCTTGAAGGTAAGTTCCTCTAAATGAAATTTTGTTTTTTCAACATAATACTTTGTATTTCAATTGTTGATATATTTGGTTCATTAAAGCTAAGGTGTAAAATCATAATCCAGGATTTTAAGAGGTTTTAAATGCTGAAATAGGATGATATTCTTTTTCTAGCAATTTTGTTTTCTCATCCGTAATCTATACCCAAAGCAATTCAAGTATTACTATCATCAAGCTCAAGGTTCCATCCTTCTGAGGTCGGTAAAATGAGGACCCAGATTGTTGGGGACAATATGGTTACTCTGTAAATCGCTTAGAGAGGGCTGTAAAGCACTGTGAAATGGTATATAAGTCTAAGTGTTATTGCTAGTATGCAGGGGTAGCCAAAACGTATCAGATTATATGTTTTATTTTAACATTTATTTTGTAGTGGAACTTTTAATAAAGGTAAAGAAACTGATTAAAAACTAACATACATAAAACGTCAGTATTAGTTGTTTTCAGAGCAGAAGAAAAAATCTTGCTAGTTCATTATTCTCAGAGTTATACGCACTTGCACAACAAATTTTGTTTCTCTCCGTTCATTATCTGAATTAGATTTGAAGATGCATAGAGAGCTACAGAACGGAGAGAAATTTATCAGTAGTATCTCCTGATAGATAGGTCTGTGAATCTAGAATGGGAGGGGTCCTTGGTGCTCTTTAAATTTGTTGTCTTGCAGTTTCATTATCCAAACTAAGTAACATCATCAGTGCTAGTCATTATCAGCTCTGATGATGTTACCTAGTTTGGGTAATGAATGGTTTGCAAGAAAACAACCAAGCTCAGAGAGCAGCAAGGACCCCTCGTGTTAACCCTGAACTACAGGTAGTCTCCTTTATTAATCTAGAATGTGTTGGTATTTTGATTGAAGATTCTGCTCAGTGATATGTGGGCAGCAGGGTGATGGTTTACAAGGTATTCTTAGAGATCCTAGTTTGCAAAGGGTATGTTAAAATAATTGGAGTAAAATTGAACCTTGATTAAGCTTGTGGCTCCCTAGCCAAAATGAGCCCATGTGATTGGTATTGTTAAGAAATGGCGCATGTAGCATAGGTCTGGCAAAGGCAAAACCTATTTTGCTCATTTTTTATCCTTCTAAAATGTGTTTTATGAATGCCTCAGCTGACTAAAGCCATATGGGCCATGAGAGTCGCTATCTCTAGGCTGTATGTTGACTACCATGGTGTATGGAATATGGCACCTCTCAGGGCCAGGCCTCGCCATGGTGCACTCCCCAGGTATGGCGAGCCCTTGGACTGGGCTCGACAGCACATATGAATATAAAAAGAATATATGATAATTAGGATGAATTAATTATTGAAAAGAAATAAAAATAGATATATGTTACATCTTTGTAAAACTAGGAGCATGTAGTGGGATTGAATGGCAATTTGAGTTTATGGGATGAAGTTGATAATTACACACATGGAATTGAAGACGTTTCATTCTGAATGATCTGGAGGAAAGTCTTCTTGTAATATGGTTGAATGAAGATGGAATTACAGTATATACAAAAAATGCTTAGACTACCCAAAAACCCAAAATGGAAATGGTGATTATTTCATATCTGCTTAGGAAGATATGTATTAAATTCAATACATGATTGAAGTTTAAATCTGGTTGTGCATAATGTGTCAAAGAAATAAATCAAAAAGCATTATTTGGTTGGTTAGGATGAAAGATTATAAAGGATAGAAGGTTGTGGAAACCTTCTGAATGTGGGAAGGCTATTTTTATCAGTGTATTGGGAAAAGGGTGAGAAAATAGAGTATAAGGAAAGTCAAATCAATCAATCAGTATAGAGCTGGAAGGAACCTTGGAGGTCTTTTAGTCCAACCCCCTGCTCAAGCAGGAAATCCTATATCCTGTCCAGTCTTTTCTTAAAAATGTCTAGTGAAGAAGCACCCACAACTTCTGATGGCAAGCTGTTCCACTGGTTAATTGTCCTCACAGTTAGGAAGTTTCTTCTTAATTCCAGGTTGCTTCTCTTCTTCATTAGTTTCCATCCATTGTTTCTTGTCTTGCTTTCTGGTGCTTTGGAAAATAAGTTGACCCCCCCCCCCCCACTCTTCTTTGTGGAAGTCCCTCAAATACTGGAATATTGCTACCATGTCACTCCTAATCTTTATTTTCTCTAGACTAGCCATACCCAGTTCCTGCAGAAGAGGACTAGAGAAAGAGGAATCAGGCTCAGACATACATAACCAACTGTTCAAGAAATTAGTATCACAAATGTCAGGATTAAATGAAAAGTTCCAACTACCACACAAGAAAGTATTATATAAAATACAGGGAATAAATGCAGAATTAAAAAGTGAAATTATGATAGAGTAACACACACGAGATATCAAAGTTAAAAGAAAACTATATGAAAGAATTATCTTTTTTTCTAATGTCTAATTATTCCAGTTTCTAATAAGAGTTTCATTACTAAGATCTTAAATTGCGTTAAGGCTTCAGAGGTATACTTTATAATTGGAAAAAAGCTTATGGAACAGTTGTCTGAATTGTGTAGCAAGTGTGAGAAAATTCATCTGTGTATGACACCTGAAAGGATGCTGTTATTCCCTTACAGAAAGGGAGAGGTAGCAACAGTGAATGCAAACAGTGTTTATGGATTATTTTTTTTAACCTTGACTGATAAAAAATGAGAGCAAATAATTGAAATTGGTAGAATGTTTACTAAGGATAAGAAAATGGATGGAGAAGTTTTTACGATGTGCAAATGAAGGTAGATAGGTGGCTTGGGTTCTTTTAATAAGTGAAAATATCTGTGTGCAGGAGTGTGCATTCATCTACTTTATGCAAAGGAAAAATTGGGTATGTCAGAGTTATTTACAGTAAGAGGCATATGTGGTAGAACAACAAGAAAAAGGAATGTATGATTGAAGAATAAACATTGACTACAAAAATGAGCAGAATGGTTTGTTTCTTGTACAAGAGGAGGAGGATTGAATCTCAGAACAAATATAAGAACAAAAAAATGAATTGATTGGGAGGGAAGGAAAAATGGAGAAACAGGTAGTTGTCTAGAATTGATGAGAGCCTTAAAAAAAAGAAAGGTAAGAAGTGGAAAGAAAAATATATATAAAAACAGTATATGGAAGCAAATTGGTTTACAAGGACAGACAAACGGCAAATAGTGTTGTTTAATTAGATTCAGTTTTTTTTAAAAAATCTTTTGCCTTTAATTTCTTTTTATTTATTATTTATTTTATTTAATCAAATTTTTATACTGCCCTATCTCCCGAAGGACTCAGCCCGATAAAAATACAAATATAATACAAGATAAAACACTAATTAAAAAACTTATTTAAATAGGCCAAAATTTAAAATTACAATTAAAATGATAAAACCCCATTAAATTAAATTTAAGATTAAAATTCTAGTCCAGTCCTGCACAAATAAATAGATGTGTTTTAAGCTCGTGGCGGAAGGTTCGAAGGTCAGGAAGTTGACGAAGTCCTGGGGGGAGTTCATTCCAGAGGGTGGGAGCCCCCACAGAGAAGGCCCTTTTTCTAATCACTGCTTATTTTTTTTCTACACTTCATATAATGTTGCTTATCCAAGAAGGGAATAATAGCGTTGATGATGAATGGCGCTAACTTATTGCAATGAAAGGGAGGCTTTTCATAAAAGTACTGCCCTTTTTAAAAATCATATGTCTCACTGTTATTAATTAAAAATAAGAGTAAAGTGTAGCATGTACTGACCATATTTTTGTTGCTAACCCATTGGGGGGGAGGATTTTTTTTGGGATAATCTTCTATTCAAAATTACCTGGTTTCTTTTGAGACAAAGTAGTTTAATTTCATTGATTATCTGGTTTTGAACATGGGTTCAATTCACGTTTTACAAAATATTAAGAAAATTATTCAATTTATTTAAAAAGCATATGGTATTTATTATTTAAAATTAAATCCTCTTATATCATTCTTTAACATTATTGATATGAATATGAATATATTGATATGATATGAATTTTCTTGTGATGAATCAAGAAATCCTTTCATCAAAGTATATAAAGTGGAAATTTTAGCTTATCTTACAATATAGATAAAAAAACTGAATTTTTTCAATGTCACTTGTTTGCAAATAGCTTATTTTTAATTTTTTTATGCTTTGTATAACAGTAATGTGAGATTATTTGCTTTGCAGATCACTTTCCAGCTGCGACATATTTTAAAAGCACGGTGTGATCCTGTTCCAGCTGCTAATGGAGCAATTCGCTTCCATTGTGATCCTACATTTTGGGCGAAGAACGTAGTCAACCTAGGTAGAGCTTTTCATATTTCTGACAGATTTAATGTGTAAAAATTTGTAAGTGTAAATGGCATGTTCTCTATAGTATTCCTTATAAGTGTAAGAGACTTCCAGTAAAATAAGGTTTGTTACTGGAGCTGTTCATATGGGGACCTTTAAGATTGAAGCTATCCTTCAGGAGAATGTGCAGATGTTCTGTGCATCATGACAGTTAATATAGACATGATGAAGTGTAACTTACTTACGTAGGTCTGGATTTAAACCAGTGATACAAAAGCAATCACAACCCCGATATGTTTCTTTTTCTACCCTGTTTGCTTGCCTTTTTTCATGCATTTCTTGTAACAGGAATATTTTCCTTTAGAATAAATCTTCATTCATATGGTAATTGACCCATCTTAATAATAGGTAGCAATGTTTTTCACAGAAAAGCAGTGTGAAATGAGATATATATATAGTAGTAGCAAGAGGCATGACAATTGTGGAAGAAGAGAGTGTTATTTGAAAAAAAATTGAAAAAAAATTATGGAGGTATGGTGTATTACATAATTATATGTTCACTACCTTCTACTTCTAAGAATATTAAAAAGACAAATATTTAATTATAGGAAAGTAATTTGGACTTAATTTCTAGCATATCAATTATTGTTGGGAAACTCAGAAGTGTTAACTATGAGGCCACCTACAAGTGTATCAAAATCTTCATATTCTAAAAAATAATCAAAAATAAGATTCAAAATAACTCTTTTACTTGCCACAGGCAGAAACTTTGTCTTCCTTTATGTCTTCCCTCCCACCAAACAAGATATAAAATATAAGGTTTACAGGAGCAGATGTTCTCTTTCAAAAAGAATTTTCTTTATTGTTCCTTTCTTTGCAACCCTTGTATTTGCAATATAAACTCTGAAGTAATGGAGTGGAGACTCTTAAAGGTAAAATTCTTTCAACAAATTGGGGGTTGAGCCAAAAGTATGAGGCTGTTGGCATAGAGACATTGTCGTTTCCAGTGAAACTACAGTGAAAAGAAAAGTCCAGGGGAAATCAGGCTGGCCTTCTATTATAGCCCTTGCTTTTTTCTATATATAAAACAAAACCAAAAACACATTGGTCCATGTATGCCATTTATATCTTCTCAACATATATCAGATAACGTATTTTAAGTGATTCAATATGTGTATTATTCTCTGTTCAGACTGTGACAAAGGAGAGACAGATGAAATTATTACAACAACAGAATGATATCAGTGGCTTATCAAGGCAGGTGAAGCATGTGATGAACTTCACTAATTGGGCCATTGCAAGTGGCAGCAGCACTGCATTGCTCTATAGCAAGCGACTGGTAAGAAAAATCAGATTTTATTGTTGCAGTTTGGCTATAAATTCTATTCTTGCAATAAAACCATATTTATTATGAAAATCTGTATTTTTCTTATTCTGCAGTCTTGAAGGTAAGTTCCTCTAAATGAAATTTTGTTTTTTCAACATAATACTTTGTATTTCAATTGTTGATATATTTGGTTCATTAAAGCTAAGCTGTAAAATCATAATCCAGGATTTTAAGAGGTTTTAAATGCTGAAATAGGATGATATTCTTTTTCTAGCAATTTTGTTTTCTCATCCGTAATCTATACCCAAAGCAATTCAAGTATTACTATCACCAAGCTCAAGGTTCCATCCTTCTGAGGTCGGTAAAATGAGGACCCAGATTGTTGGGGACAATATGGTTACTCTGTAAATCGCTTAGAGAGGGCTGTAAAGCACTGTGAAATGGTATATAAGTCTAAGTGTTATTGCTAGTATGCAGGGGTAGCCAAAACGTATCAGATTATATGTTTTATTTTAACATTTATTTTGTAGTGGAACTTTTAATAAAGGTAAAGAAACTGATTAAAATCCATGTCTTATATATTCATTAATAAAAAATATGACTTTGAATCTTTTAATATAAACAATACAGAGTCCTTTTTGCTCTCTGAGCTTGGTGGTTCTCTTGTAGACATTTCATTACTCAACTAGGTAACATTGATAATATTACTTAGTTGGGTAATGAAATACCTGAAAGCAAATAGCCTGTTCTGTTTCCCTTCCCCCAATACTCCCAGCAAAGAGTCCGTCAGAGGCCTTCCTTTTTTTTTTCCTTTTATTTACATAGATACATGTCCTGGCCACGTCTACCCACGGGCCTGCCAAGTTTCTGGAGATAACGAGGAAATTATAGATAAGGCCAGAATTACTCACGAATATATTCTTCCCTCCATGAATTAGCTTGCCCCAAATTCATTGCTTTGTCCGAGACAAAAAACCAGGAAGTCCCGCCTCCTATTTATAGTCTCTGCAGATGTCACTGCATGACAATTATGACTTGGCTTTGTCCCAACTCTTCCGCTGCTGCGCACGCCGATCAAGCCTTCGTAACCTTGCGTCCCTCCAAAACTGTTCTTGGGGCGTTGCCAAATCAGAAGAAGGCCCGGGAGAATCAGGCCTTGCCGACCCCTCCCTTTGAGTGGGTGCCAGGGAGGGAGAGGGCTCAAGAGAAGCAGGGCTTGCCAGGTCTTCTCCCTCATTTTCTGAATCATCCGAGTCCAGGAGTCTGGGTCCAGGAACCTGGGTCACAACACTACCCTCACCGCAGGGCCCTTCCCCCGGGGCTGACGATCGGGATGCGGTCGGGCTGGGTTCTGCTCATGGAAGGCCTGCACCAGGTCAGGGGCATGAACGTCGGAGGCATCTACCCAGGAGAAATCAGTCCCGTATCCCTTCCACGCGATCAAATATTGGAAACGACCCTTTAGCCAGCGAGAGTCTCGTACGCTGTGGACTTCGTATTCCTCAGATCCGTCCTCAGCGACAGTGACGGGTGCTGTTGGGCACCGAAGGGGACTCGGTGTGGCCTCAGGAACCAGAAGGGACCGGTGAAAAACGGGGTGGATCCGCATGGATCGTGGCAGGGTCAGTCGGTAGGCTACCGGGTTGATGACTGCCTCGACAGGGAACGGGCCGATGAATCGGTGGTCCAACTTCTTTACCGGGCGGTCGGACGGGAGGTGTTTGGTGGAGAGCCACACCGGTCTCCAACTGCCAGCGGGGGCGTTGCCCGTCGGGAGCTGGTCCAGGGACGTTTGTAGTCCTCCTTTGCCCGATTCAGCTGCTGACGTACCAACTGTTGGACCGCATGCAATTCCGTCAGGAAGGTCTGCGTTTCGGGAACAGGAGAGTCCGGTGGTGCCAGAGGGAAGAGCCGCGGATGGTACCCCACATTGGCAAAGAACAGGGTCATCTGAGTAGAGGTGTGCTGAGAGTTGTTAAAAGCAAACTCCGCCAGGGACAGGTAGTCGGCCCAGTTGTCCTGTTGCTGGTTGATGAAGCAACGGAGATACTGTTCCAGTATACCGATGACCTTCTCTGTACCCCCGTCGGTCTCCGGATGGTGCGATGACGACAGACATACCTGCACCTCCAACGCGGCCATCAGGCTCTTCCAGAAGCGGGCTGTGAACTGAACTCCACGGTCCGAAACCACCCTGTCCGGTAGACCATGGAGGCGGAAGATGTGCTGCAGAAAGAGACGGGCCGTTTTTGCGGCTGTGGGCAGTCCGCGGCATGGGATGAAGTGTGCCATCTTGGTGAGCATGTCCACCACCACCAGCACCGTGGTGAACCCAGAGGACGGCGGCAGGTCTGTCAGGAAATCCATAGAGATCGCCCCCCAGGGTCTGTCGGGTGTCGGCAAGGGCTGGAGGAGCCCGGGAGGGGCCCCCGTGGCGGTCTTGGCTTGCCGGCACGGTACGCAGGATGTCACGTAGGCATGTATATCATGCCGCACTCGGGGCCACCAAAAGGTCCGTGTCACCAGGTGGAGGGTCTTGAAGAACCCAAAATGTCCTGCTGCAGGGTTGTCGTGGCACTGGGTCATGACGAGGGCTCGGAGTGGTCCTGTGGGCACATATAATCACCCCCGAAACTTGAGTAAGTCCTCCTCCAAGGTCCAAGGAGACGCGGGCCCCACCTCCGCTCTCCTTTGCTGCGACCAGGCGTCCTGGCGCTGCGCCTCTCGCACCTGGGCCCGCAAGTCCACTGGCTCCGTGCGCGCCAAGGCTTCTGCCGCAGCACTGTCCGTGGAGGAAGGGGTCCTTGGCGCAGAGGTACTCTGGCTTGCGGGACAGGGCATCCGCCTCCGGTTGTGACCGGGGGGAATGTGGGTCATGCGGAAGTTGAACCGGCCAAAAAACAACGACCACCGGATCTGCCGCTGGTTCAACTTCCGAGCTGTGGTGAGGTGCTCGAGATTCCGATGGTCCGTTCGGACCTCCACCTGATGTCGGGCCCTCCAGATGGTGTCGCCAAGCCTCGAATGCAGCCTTGATAGCCAGCAACTCTTTTCCCAGATAGTGTAGTTGCGCTCGGAAGGTTGAGTTTCCGGGAGTAGTAAGCGCGGGAAAAAGTGTGCCGCCATTCGTCGGAGCCTGTAGCAGCACCGCTCCCAGAGCCACATTGGACGCGTCCGTTTCCACCACAAAAGGCCGGAGCGGGTCGGGATGCCTCAGGACGGGTTCCGTGTGAAGGCTTTCTTGAGGGCTGTGAATGCTTCTTGCTGCGGGGACCCCACGGAATGCAACCTTCTTCCTGAGGAGCTGGGTAAGTGGAGCTGTCAGTGTGGCGAAGCCGGGATGAAGGTCCGGTAGTAGTTGGCGAAGCCCAGTAGGCGCTGAACATCCTTCACCCGACGAGGGCTTCCCAGCTACACAAAGCTTCTACTTTACATGGGTCCATGGCTATGCCCTCGGGCGAGATGATATGCCCGAGGAATTCTATGGAAGTCCGGAAGAAGACGCATTTCTCCAGTTTCGCATTGAGTTGTTGCTCCATAGCGTTGCAGAACCAGACTGACGTGTCGAAGGTGGCTTTCCTGGACCGGGAGTAAATCAGGATGTCGTCGAGGTAGATAACCACGAACCGATCCAACATGTCTCGGAACACGTCGTTCATGAAGTGCTGAAAACGGCGGGAGCATTGGTCAACCCAAATGGCATGACAGTGTATTCGTAGTGTCCGTGATCGGGTGCCGAATGCCGTCTTCCATTCGCCTCCTTCTCGTATCCGCACCAGGTTGTAGGCCCCGGAGATCGAGCTTGGTGAAGATCGTGGCCTCCCGCAACCTTTCCAGTAGCTCCGGGATGAGCGGCAGGGGTAGCGATTCCGCACCGTAATGGCGTTTAGCCGCGGTAATCACAGCATAGCGCAAGTCCCTGTCTTCTTCTTCACAAAGAGGACCGGGCCGAGAGGGGACTTTGAAGGCGGATGAACCCTCGGGCCAGGTTTTTGTCCAGGAAGTCCCTGAGGCGGCCAACTCGGGCTCCGACATGGAATACAGGCGTCCCACAGGCAGTGGTGCGTTGGGCAGAAGGTCCACGGGCAATCGTCGAGGGCCGATGCGGGGTAGTCGGTCCGCCTCCTTCTCGCTGAACACGCCGGGCGAAGTCCGTCAGCTCAGGAGGCAAGGTGATGGCAGCGGTGGGGACGTTCTGGCCGGCACAGGTGTGGCGGATGTGATCGACGCACTGCAGACTCGGGAAAGAGATGGCGTTCCGCGACCAGGCCACCTGAGGATCGTGGGTCCGAAGCCAGGCCAACCCAAGGACCAAGGGAAAATGAAGGTCCGCCGTGACATAAAACTGGATCGCCTCCTCATGGTCCCCAATAGCCAGGCGCAAAGGCTGGGTGGCGAATTTAATGGGGCCGGACACCAGTTCTCGTCCATCAATTGTCTCTACCCGCATCGGAGGGCCCACGGGAACCACGGGGACCGCAAACTGGGTCACAAAGGCCTGGTCCATAAAGTTTGTTGTGGCCCCTGAGTCCACCAGCGCATGCGCCTGGAGCCCGTCCGACTGGTTCCCCAACCATATCCGTGTGTCCAGAATCAGATGCCGAGGGGGCCCAGAGTCTACTTCTGCAACGTCCAGTGGGGGCTTAGTATGTGCCCGACCTAGGGTTTCCCCGAGGTTGGGCCTGCTCCGCTTCGATTGGTCACGCTGTGATTCGGGGACGGCGTCGTGCCCCACTTCGCTTTCTGGGGCAAGAAGCGGCGGTGGCGGGCTCCCCACAGTACAGGCACAATCCCCTTGGCGCCTCGGTTCCGCTCCTGGGCTGTTAGGCGAGGTCTGGCCGCTCCCAACTCCATGGGCTCTTCCGCAGCGGTTACAAAACGTGGGCGACCCTGGGTGCTGGTGGTGCAGGAAGTGGGGTGCAGATGTCGACGGAGGGTCCCGGGGTGCGACGGGACGGTCGCCCGTTGCAGACGGGCATCGAGGCGGAGACAAAGGGCACCAAGTTGTCGAGGTCGCGGGCGCCTCCACGCGGGCCAGCTCGTCTTGCAATTCCTCTGAGAGTCCCTCCTGGAACGCGTCCACCAGCGCTGCATCATTCCAGTCAGAGTCCTGGCACAAAAGGCGAAATTCGGCGATGTACTCCTGCAGGGGCGTTTCCTTGACGGAGTTCCTTAAGGCGCCTGGTTGCCGTCAGCATTCGAACGGGTCCTCATACATGGTGCGAGGTGCTGCCAAAACGCTGTTGGTCCGCCAGCAGGGGCTGTCCTGGAGCAAGAGGGCGTGGCCCATCGAGCAGCCGAGCCGGAAAGAAGGTTAATCACGAAGGCCACCTTAGCCCGGTCGCCTGGGAAATCCTCTGGCCTCATAGCCATGTAGAGCTGGCACTGTCCCAAGAAGGTCGGGAACATCTCAGGCTGCCCAGAAAACTTATCCGCACGGTTATCGGGCACTGCGGCGAGGAGGAGGAGTGGGAGGATGGGGGGGGGCTGCAGGCACATTCCTGGCAGCAAGTTGGCCTGCCAAGTGAGCCACTTGCTGCTGGAGCTGTTGATTAGCCGCGTGTAGCTGCTCTAACTGCTGCTGTACCTGCTGCTGATCCATCTTTGGTGGAAGATGTTTTAGTCAGGTCTCGGACAAAATGTTCTGTTTCCCTTCCCCCAATACTCCCAGCAAAGAGTCCGTCAGAGGCCTTCCTTTTTTTTTTCCTTTTATTTACATAGATACATGTCCTGGCCACGTCTACCCACGGCCTGCCAAGTTTCTGGAGATAACGAGGAAATTATAGATAAGGCCAGAATTACTCACGAATATATTCTTCCCTCCATGAATTAGCTTGCCCCAAATTCATTGCTTTGTCCGAGACAAAAAACCAGGAAGTCCCGCCTCCTATTTATAGTCTCTGCAGATGTCACTGCATGACAATTATGACTTGGCTTTGTCCCAACTCTTCCGCTGCTGCGCACGCCGATCAAGCCTTCGTAACCTTGCGTCCCTCCAAAACTGTTCTTGGGGCGTTGCCAAATCAGAAGAAGGCCCGGGAGAATCAGGCCTTGCCGACCCCTCCCTTTGAGTGGGTGCCAGGGAGGGAGAGGGCTCAAGAGAAGCAGGGCTTGCCAGGTCTTCTCCCTCATTTTCTGAATCATCCGAGTCCAGGAGTCTGGGTCCAGGAACCTGGGTCACAACATAGCCAGGTTCAGAAAGCATCAGGGACTCCATAGTTCAACCCCAAGCTACATGTATTATTTTCTATTGAAAAAAATATATACTAATTATGTATTTTTAAAGCTTCATCCCTTAATGTGAAGTAATGTATACTAATCACAAACATTTCACTATTAACTTTATTTAAAGTACAAGCTTTGTAGTTAATAATACTTTCTCCTATTGTCTAGGTAATCTTGTTATTGAAAATAAACCAACACAAGGTTACACTCCTAATGTAGTAGTGGGACAAGTTCCTCCAGGAACAAATCATATCAGCAAACCTCCAGGGCAAATTAATCTTGCACAGCTTCGGCTCCAGCACATGCAACAGCAGGTGTTTGCGCAACAAAAACACCAGCAGTTACAGCAGATGAGGATGGGGCAGCCTGCAGGGCAAATCACACGCCAGGCAGGTCCACAGATGCTTCAGCAACAGGCAAGTCTTCAGACTCTTTAAATTAAGATACTCATATAAACTCAAAAGATCATTTTCAGGCATAGCATTTACATACATTTAAAGTTTATATAGGGCTACATTTTGTTAATTCTAATATTAGTGCAATGCAGTTTGTTCCCTTATGCAGAAGAGGAAAAACATGGGAAAAGAAGCTAGTGTTTTTCCTCATTCACAGAGCCAGGATTTTATGAAATTCATTATATTTTGTAGCCTCCACGGTTGATAAGTATGCAGACCATGCAGAGGAGTATGAATTGCGGTGCTTTCCAAGCTCATCAAATGAGAATGGCTCAGAATGCAGCTCGTCTCCCAGGGATACCACGCCACAACGGGCCCCAGTATTCTATGATGCAGCCACACTTACAGAGACAAGTATATGCTGTGTGCACATTTTGTTTTCCACCTTTCATTTTAGAAAAGTGAATCGGTTTGTTTTTTTTAAATAGTATAATTTAGCTACAAAAATGCTTTTCAAAATTAAAAGGATCATTTCTATTTAAGGGAGCAGATTGAAATTTTGTTATAAGAAATCTGAAATTAGACCCAAACATAGATTTCAAACATAAGGCATGCAATATTCATGGTTATAAGTTTACCATAATTTTTTATTGCTTTGATTGTTGGCTCTTACAGATTTGTTGATCCATAAGAGTTTGTTCTCTGATAAAGGAAAATTTGTATCTAAAAGCATCAGCATTAAATTACGAATGAGAAAATGTTGCTATTATTTTGACTTATTAAAAGTAACAGGTGAAAAAATGAATATTGCCCTTCTGTGTAACTAACTTAATGATAATTTCTATTTTTTTCTCTCCCCCCTCTTTTTAGCATTCAAATCCAGGACATGCAGGTCCCTTCCCAGTTGTTTCAGTACATAACAATACTATCAATCCAACAAGCCCTACAACAGCCACCATGGCAAATGCTAATCGTGGTCCAACAAGCCCATCTGTAGCAGCAATAGAGCTTATTCCATCTGTAACCAACCCAGAAAATCTACCTTCCTTGCCAGATATTCCTCCCATACAGGTAAGCATATTATATCAAAAAAAAAAGAAAGTTAATTGTTGCTGAAATTAACATTTTACAGCTTACACTGGAGTAAAATGATTTATGATTTGTATACAAAAGATAAAATCCAATCTGTAGGATGTCTTTATTAGAATGTCTTTTTTTGCACTGGAGACTGTAAGAATGACAAGATTTGTGTTTCAGTCTTCACTCAATCTTGAAATTTATTGCACAAATTAAACAATCCAAAGTTCATATCTCTCATGATCAAAGTTGTCTACAGATTTTATGTGTGTGTGTGTGTACCAAAATGTATGTACCAAAATCCAAAATGGCAAATGCAAATGCTGCTGAGATTCACCTTGTAGGGAAATAGATGGCATAAAAATTTAATAAACAAATAAATAAAATAAGCTATGTGTTCTCTATATTTTGACCTCTTTGGTATCAATGATTTTAAAATATACCTAAGGTCTTTTGACACTGATTTACATTTCCATCAAAACGGGGAATGAAATCCCCCCCCCCAAAACTCCTTTAAACGCCTTAAAAATATCTCCAGAATGTGAATGCATATCTGCTTGCACAGCATTGGGTTCCAGTCTTAGTTGCTCCATTAATTTTGGATTGACACTAACTACTATGCTGTTTCCTGAATATTTTAAAATAGAGACTTGATTGTAAATTACATATTTGCAAATTATTTCTATTTGCCAATTGTGCTAATTTGTTCTGGGACTTGGGGAAGCATTTCAATTTCTTGAAATTGGGTGTTCCCAATAGGGTGTTCCTATTGATGAGGGTGGTTCTATTGACACGGTAAGTGGGAGAGGCAGATATGGCGGAAGCGAGGGGTCATACCAAGTTTCGGGAGCGCGTGCTCGATGTCTGAAAGCGATCACGCTCCGACCCTTGGACTTCTCCGTTCCCGGATGGTCAGGACCCCCAGAGCCCGGGCCTCCGGTTGATGTTGTGCAATGGTCGGTCCGTGGTGAACAAAGCCCCCCTTGTTTGTGATCTTATTCAGGGGGGTTCCGCGGACCTTATAGGCATTACGGAGACCTGGTTGGGCACGGAAGGGGTGCCTCGTGGAGATGTGCCTGCGGGTTTCCGTGCATCCCATCACCCGGGCGCCCAGGGTAGGGGTGGTGGGGTGGCGGTTGTGATTAGAGAGAGTCTAGAGCCGAGGGAGACCACTGTGCCTCAGATTGCCGGGTGCGAATCCCTCTTTGTGAGATGGGGTCATAGGTGTCAGATGGTTTTGCTGATCGCGTACCTGGCTGCTTGCTACGTGACAGCTGCCCTGCCCGAGCTCCTGGAGGTGCTGGCCGGGGTGGCAGTTGAGACCCCCAGACTTTTAGTCATGGGGGACTTTAACTTGCCATCTTCCGGCCCGTCATCGACAGCGGCTCGGGAGTTCACGGCTTCCATGACCTTGGACCTGACCCAGGTAATTGATGGCCCTACTCCCATTGGGGGTGGCACTCTGGACCTGATTTTTCTCTCTGGTCAGTGGTTGAGAGATCTGGACTTAAAGGAAATAGTCACTGAACCTTTGTCATGGTCAGATCACTCTCTTCTTCGCCTGGACTTTCTGACCGCCATTCACCACCGCAGGGAGACGGAGCCGATCGTTGGTTCCGTCCCAGGCGCCTGATGGACCCGGATGGGTTCGGACGGAGCTTGGGCCATTTCCTGAGGGTCTGGCTCACGGCTCGGCCGAGGAACTTGTTGCGGCCTGGGAGCGGGCGCGGCGGGCCTTAGACCGAGTCGTGCCTTTGCGGCCTCTGACCCGGCGCAGGGCCCAACCGGCTCCTTGGTTCTCCGAGGAGCTGAGGGGATGAAGCGCGGAGAAGGCGCCTAGAGAGTTCCTGGAGGTCTAGCCGTTGAAGCTGATCGGACACTAGTGAAGTCCTATACTAGGACTTACCTAGTGGCATTGAGGAAGCGAGGCGTAGCTACGCCTCCTCCTCATTGCATCGGCAGATAACCGCCAGGCCGCCCTGTTTGGTGACTCGCTCCCTCCTTCATCAGGGGAGCGGGATGACCCGTTGCAGGGACGGGCTGAGGAGTTTAACGTTATCTATACGATAAAATCGTTCAGCCGGGATGGTCTGGACCAAGATTGCGGTGATGCGGGTGAGACGCTCGAGGGTGGTCTTGGCGACATTATTTGGGATGAGTTTGACCCTGTGGCTCCCGAGGACATGGACAGGTTGCTGGGTAGGTTGAATGCCACCACGTGTTTACTGGACCCGTGCCCCTCCTGGCTGGTGCTGGCCACTCGGGAGGTGACACGAGGCTGGCTCAGGCGATTCGATCGCTTCTTTGGTGGAGGGTGTCTTCCCGGCCGCCTTGAAAGAGGCGGTGGTGAGGCCCCTCCTTAAGAAGCCTTCCCTGGACCCGGCTGTTTTAGGTAATTATCGTCCGGTCTCCAACCTTCGCTTTGCGGCGAAGGTTGTAGAGAGTATGGTGGCATATCAGCTTCCCTTGCACCTGGATGAAACTGTCTATCTAGACCCGTTCCAGTCCGGTTTCCGACCCGGTTACAGCACGGAGACGGCTTTGGTCGCGTTGGTAGATGATCTCTGGAGGGCCAGGGATAGGGGTTGTTCCTCTGCCCTGGTCCTATTAGACCTCTCAGCGGCTTTCGATACCATCGACCATGGTATCCTGCTGCGCGGGTGGGGGGGATTGGGAGGGGGAGCCCCCGTTTCCCGGTGGTCCCCCCCCTACCCCCCCGCCCGGCCGCAGTCGGTGTTGACAGGGGGGCAGAGGTCGTCCCCGAGGCGCCTCACTTGTGGGGTGCCGCAGGGGTCGATTCTCTCGCCCCTTCTGTTCTTTATCTACATGAAACCGCTGGGTGAGATCATCAGTGGTTTCGTGTGAAGTATCAGCTGTATGCGGATGATACTCAGCTGTACTTTCTACACGAACCACCCCAACGAAGCTATCGAAGTGCTGTCCCGGTGTCTGGAGGCCGTCTGGTCTGGATGGGAGAAACAGGCTCAAGCTCAATCCCGCCAAGACAGAGTGGCTGTGGATGCGGCATCCCGGTACAGTCAGCTAAATCCGGCTGAACATCGGTGGCGAGTCATTGGCCCCGATGGAGAGGGTCCAACTTAGGCGTCCTCCTGGATGAGCGGCTGTCTCTAGAAGAGCATTTGACGGCCGTCTCCAGGAGAGCGTTCTACCAGGTTCGCCTGGTACGCCAGTTGCGCCTTTCTGGACGGGATGCCCTATCACGGTTACTCACGCACTCGTGACGTCTCGCCTGGATTACTGCAATGCTCTCTACATGGGGCTCCCTTGAGGGGCATCCGGAGGCTACAGTTAGTCAGAATGCAGCTGCGCGGGTGATAGATGGAGCCCTCGTGGCTCCCATATGACACCTATCCTGCGCAGACTGCACTGGCTTCCTGTGGCCTTCGGGTGCGCTTCAAGGTTTTGGTGACCACCTTTAAAGCGCTCCATGGCATTGGGCGGGTTATTCTGGGATCGCCTCCTGCGACCGAATACCTCCCACCGTCCCGTGCGCCCTCACAGAGAGGGTCTCCTCAGGGTGCCGTCAGCGAGGCAATGTCGTCTGGCGACGCCCAGGGGAAGGGCCTTCTCTGTGGGGGCTCCCACCTTCTGGAACGATCTACCCCCCGGACTTCGTCAGCTTTCGGACCTTCGGACCTTCCGCCGCGGGCTTAAAACATACTTATTTAATTGTGCAGGACTGAGCTAGATTTTAAATTTTGGGTTTTAAATTGGGTTTTATTTCTATTTTTAATTGGACGGGCTTTAGAATAAGTTTTTTAAATGTTTTATATTGTATTTATATTCTATTTATCTGTTTTTAGTGCCTGTAAACCGCCCTGAGTCCCTTGGGAGATAGGGCGGTATATAAATATGATTAAATAAATAAATAAATAAATAAATAAATAAATTTTTAACAGTTTGGAAATATATGGTTCTTTGTCTTCTATAACATTTATCTGGTCTCCCCGTGGAATTTATCAATTAGAGGTACAGATTGACCTAATGTCTCTGTAAAATTTACAACCTACTAATGTGTGTGAGATGATTTCAATTTTCTTGTCCCTGCATGGAGAAATAGACTCAGCTATAGAAAGTTTATTGTATCTGCCTTGAAGCGCAGATGGAAGAATGTTAAATCTAACTTTAAAGAATGTGATTCTCAGTTTAGGGAAAATTAGATTTAACAAATAAGTTGCTGGTTGCCATGTACCTTTGGTAATTCAAATTCTGGCATGTTGTGAAAGCCTGTTAACTTAAATCTGGAACTTGACATTCCTTATTTTTTTAATAATTAATTGCTGTAACCTAATGATTTTAAGAATAGTGTAAAGAGGCTATATGAAGTCACCCTATGTTCTACTGCCTGTTTCTAGGACATTGTCCTATCATAAGGTTGGCTTTATTTTTTTTTAATATCCTTCAGAAAAAAATACAGATAGTTTCAAGAGGTCATTTCTAACATACTGCATTTAGACTTGGCAAATTCACTGTATGAATGTTTTTTTATTTCAGCTAGAAGATGCTGGTTCCAGTAACTTAGATAATTTACTAAGTAGATATATCGCAGGTAGCCATCTACCCCCTCAACCCATAAGCAGTATGAATCCCTCTCCTGGACCCTCAGCACTATCTCCAGGTTCATCAGGTAAGCTGAGAAAGACATGCTAGACATTTTAATTTCTGTGTATAAAACAACCAATACTTATTTTGGAATTTTACCTATCTTTTTCTAGTAACTTGCACAGTAAAGAGGCTGAATGTTTTTTGCTTCAATGTATGGACTTTATATTATGACTGTTTAGTTAAATTTAATCAAAGTAGGTTTTTTCCATGAGTAGGAAATTTCTCCCCTCATATAATAGCATATATATGAAAAGATTAAAATAATTTTATAATTTCGTTCTCAATAGAATGAAGCTGAATTAGATTTAGAAGGCTATAGGGTTTGAATGCTGGCAAGCTTCATAATAGCTGGGATTAAAAAATGTAACACTGTTTTTTAAAGTATGAACTGTTGAAACTGTGCATTGCCAGAAATGTTCCCTGTGATATGCTGTTGTTATAAACTCATCTTTCCTTCCTTAGGTTTATCCAATTCTCATACTCCTGTGAGGCCACCTAGTACATCTAGTACAGGCAGTAGAGGCAGGTGAGTTAATTGGCTTCAGAAACAGGATCTTCTCAATTCTAAATGTGTGTTGAAGTTTCCAGAGAATTGAGTATGTAACTAGGAACATAAATTCCAGTTTAAGACAAAGGTTGGGGCTGTACCATTTATTTATGAATTAAAAGACACGGAAGAGAACTAGACATTTTTAATTTCTGCATTGTATAAGAAGTAACATCATTCTCTAATGTTTTTATTGTGCTCACTTGCAAATTGAATATATACTTATAATGGAAGAGAGAACTCTGAAAATAGGGTTGTTGCCTTTGCTCTAACAGGCAGAGCTAAAATAAAAAGTATTGCCACAGTTCTTTGAATGAGAAGAGGTCTCTTCCCTTCCATTTATGTTTCCACTTAACTTCATATGCCAGATATTTCTCTTCCCCTTGCATACATGTATAAATTCCTCCCTTTCCTAGCAGAAACACAAAAAGGAATTTGGTAAAGAGATGGAGATGAGCTAAGAGGAATTGTATGGGAAAGTAAACAAGAAATGGAAGAAGCGAAAAAAGTGGATGGAGTTGAGGTGAAGGGAACAGGTAACTAAATAGAGACAGGAAGGAAAGGAGAGAAAATGTATACTCTATTTAGGAATAATTAAATAGGATCTCTTTACTTAGATTAAATACTTCGGGTAGAAATGTGATGAATAAAATAAATAGATAAATCTCCCAAGTGATAGCTGTTCTAGAAAGGCATCCATATTTTACAGCAACCTGGTCTGCAGCTGGGTTTTTTTAACCTCTGTACATATCTTTATTTTCAACAGCTTCTATTCTTAACATGGAACATATAACTGCTTCTAAAGCAGTCTGGTGTATTTCAGTCAGATCCATAATAATGGTTGTAAATTCTTTCAAATTTTTTTCCTTGCTTTGGAAAATGGGAGCACACTTGCCAACTAGACTGTAATTATTTTTTATCTGTGATAGCAATAAACATATTGGCCTATTCCATTGAGTACATCAGCATAATGGACAGCGAAAGGTGTTTTTCCCCAGTATTCAGTCAATATCCAGTTGGACTGGCATATCTTTTAGGCTTTAGACTCAGAATTGACTATAAGTGTTCATAATTCTCTGAGTCATATTGAAACAATCTGGATGAAGGAAATATTTACACACACAGAAACAGACACACACACAGACACACAGACACACACACACACCGTTATAAGAGGAATACAGTTGTGATAAATGCATATTGTCATTTCTGTAATAATTTATGTAGCTTGAAAGATTCCAAAAATAACATTTGTGTTGCAGACCTTTTATATATACCTGTATCTTCTTTATACTATTGTTCTGCTTTATACTATCAATCCTGGGGGCCTCAACAACTGGTCCGTGGACTGGCACCGGTCCGCAGTATGCCAGTAACTGGCTGTGCAAACAAGCAAAGCCCCATCCTGCAGGATGCTGGCAGCATGTGAAACCATGGCCCTTCCGGACCGTGGAAAATCCTTTCTCCATGGAACCAGCCCCTGGAGCCCCAAAGGTTGGGGACCACTACTATAACCCACTGTTGGAGTTCCTTTAGTTCTGTGTTCTATAGTTGCATTTTGACATCTTGGTTTTGGTGTCACTATCCCATCACTGTTAATAGGTGACAGTCTTTTCATGAAGAAGATAATTATTGCTTCTGAAGACTAGAAGACTATTGCTTCTGTGGCGATTGTTTCTTCATTTTTGCCTCTGATTTACCGAGAACTAAAAGATCAAGATAAAATAAGAGATATATATTTTCTAAATTGGAAACTAGCAGAATACTGTATGTGAAATTATATTGTATTTTTACTGTGGAAAAAATTGCTTAGGGCCCCCAATGGTTATTGCTGCTTATATAATTTTGAATTTTTTTTAATTAATTACATAAACAAATGCCTTCATAAAGAAGAGCTAAACAACTTTTTCAAATAAACCTGACTTTAAAACACAAACTAGTGAAAAGAATGATTCAGTGATAAAATTTACTTTTGAAAATTTCTATTGCTAAAACAAACATTTAAAGTTATTTGCAGAAAAAAATTGAAAATAAATGTTACTCTTCCAGGCAGAATGCTTAAAGTATGGATTTTTTTTTCACAATAGTTGTTTTAGATACCATTTTTTAGGATTCTACAGGCCTGTTTCATATTAAGTAGACTTCATGACTTCATAAATTTAAAAAAATGAAAATATATACGTATATTAAAAATGAAGAATTTAACAAAAATATTAATTGTAGAGTTACTTCTGTTGATTTTACTATTGAATAATTATGTTCCTTACACACTTTTTGGGGGAAGGATTTTATTAGGTTAGGGGATGTTTATTTCTCAGAATTTTTAGCAGAGGGGTGTTTAATTTGAATAACTTGTGTACTTTTCAGTTGTGGGTCATCAGGCAGAACCGTTGAGAAGAACAATATTAGCTTTAAATCTGACCATGTAAAAGTTAAGCAGGAACCTGGCACAGAGGAAGAGGTGTGCGGTTTTTCAGGATCTGTGAAGCAAGAAAAAACAGAAGATGGCAGGAGAAGTGCCTGCATGGTAAAATTCTATATTTGTGTTATACCATTTTGACATAGGATTTCATAAGCAGTGGGAAGAATTGAAGACATTTGTTACTTTCTACAGAGTAGCTGCTATTTCCACAGAGATTATTATAGTGCTAGAAATATTTAACAATTCTATTTTAGTACCATGTTTTGTTTTCCTGTCCTTGATTAGAAAACTAGATAACCAAGTTGCTTTGGTTCATAAATCAAACTAAGACAAAGGGCAAACTAAGGTGCTTGGCTCAGTATGAGCCAACTGTTGTTAATTTAATTATTTTTATTAATAATAATAATTTAATAATATAACAATATAATAATAATTAGTAATAATTATTATTAATAATATAATTATTTAATAAACCATAATAAAATTTGGCAGCATGATGTGTATCCTAGAACATTGAACTGGATCCATATTTATTCATTTATTCAACCAAGCTCAGAGAGCAGTAAGGGCCCCTCATATCAAACCTGAGCTACAAATATTCTTCTTTATTGGTGTTCATATTTAGAATAGCTTGCTAAAATAAATGGGGAAGAAAGGGAATACCTAAGGGAAAGTTTCCTAATCTTTTAATTTGTGCCTTCATTTTAGCTTAGCAGTCCTGAAAGTAGTTTGACGCCACCACTTTCTACAAGCTTACATCTGGAAAGTGAGTTAGAAGCACTGGGAAGTATAGACAACCATGTAAAAACTGAACCAACAGAATTGAATGAAAGTTGTAAACAGTCTGGACATGGTCTTGTAAATGGCAAATCTCCAGTACGTAGCCTCATGCATCGGTCTGCCAGGGCTGGAGGAGGAGAAGGCAACAATAAAGATGATGACCCGAATGAAGACTGGTGTGCTGTGTGCCAAAATGGGGGAGACCTATTATGTTGTGAAAAGTGTCCTAAAGTTTTCCATCTGACATGTCATGTACCTACTCTCCTCAGCTTTCCAAGGTATGAAAATACTATTATGTTACATCCCGCAAGAGCTTGGTGTGATTATTTGTAGTAAGGTAATAATACTACTTAAAGGGACGTGGTGGCTTAGCGGCTAAAACACTGAGCTTGTCGATCGAAAGGTCGGCAGTTGAGCGGTTCAAATCCCTAGTGCTGCCGTGTAACGGGGTGAACTCCCGTTACTTGTCCCAGCTTCTGCCAACCTAGCAGTTTGAAAGGACGTAAAAAATGCAAGTAGAAAAAATAGGGACCACCTTTGGTGGGAAGGTAACAGTGTTCCATGTGCCTTTGGCGTTGAGTCATGCCAGCCACATGACCACGGAGACGTCTTCAGACAGCGCTGGCTCTTCGGCTTTGAAACGAAGATGAGCACCGCCCCCTAGAGTCGGGAAAGACTAGCACGTATGTGCACGGGGAACCTTTACCTTTTAATAATAATACTTATAATAATATATAATAATAATATAACTTATTATAATTATAATAAGTGATAATAATAATACTGAACATTAAAAATAAAATATTGAGGTGAAAGTGGTCCCTCTGCAGACTGTTACTATATTGGAATTATGTGTTCTTGGAGATTAGGACTTTTGATTATTAGTATTGGTAGGTTTTTTAAATATTATTTTAAAGTGGCCTAAATGTGTAATAAATACTAAATACAGAAATACAGCCACTTATATTTTAGCAGTTACTTATTTAACATGAAATTTTGCTACTGGCCAATAGCCATGATCTATATGAAGCAATTATGCTTTGCTTCATACTAAACAGTGCACAATAAAAAGTATTCCATCACTTCTTATATGCTTTGAGGAGAGTTAGTCCTCATAATTACACATATGCAAGGCATGGTTAAAAAAAAAGTAGGTTGTGGTATGTTAGGCAACCTCTTATGGCAGTACAGTAACTAAAAATCCTGTGACAAGTGAATTTGTGTTTGTTATTCTAGTGAAAAATATTAAACATAATTTTATTTCTATAATTTTTCTACTAAATCCTCAATTTTTTGTGAGGCTATTACTGATTATAATACAGGTAATCCTTGCTTAGCAAATACAACTGGGACCATTAACTCCATAGCTAAGCAAAACATCATGTGACTCTCGGACATACAACATCAGTTTCCACATTGAGTCACTGTGGATTATTAAATGAGACATTACAGGACATCAACCTGCAATTGTACTGTCAGCTTTTGTTTGTTGGAAGCTAGTTATGAAATGCTTAAATGACAATTATGACTGTGGGATGCTGTGACAGTTGTAAACACACACCCGTGTGAAGTGGCTGAATGTTGATTGTATGATTGCAGAGATTCTGTGATGGTTGTAAATGTAAGAATTAGTTGTAAAGTTACTTTTCCAGCCGTTTGAACAACCACTTTTTCTGCAGGTGCAGGGTCCATTATTTTCAGATCAACCAATTGTTGATCTGTTGGTTGTGACAGGAATGGACTGACCATGCATGAATGCACACACATACATGCACACACACGCACACTCATATTCACATATATGCATGATTTGATTAATTAGAGATTTGGATTTGGATTTATATATTTAGAAGATTTATGATATGCTATCTAGATTTCTGGATGATTTTTTCTTTTCTAGTGGAGAATGGATATGTACATTTTGTCGGGATCTTCTCAAACCTGAGGTAGAATATGACTGTGATAATTTGCAGCACACCAAGAAGGGGAAAACAGCACAAGGATTGAGTCCTGTGGACCAAAGGGTAGGTGTCTCATACTTTAGGTATCTTGTTCTCAAATCAATTCAACCCAATTATTGTGGCTTTTTTTTGTATTATATGTATTTTTTTAAAAAACATGAATTAGACTTGTCAGTGACTCTCACCTTGAAATGATACCTTGACATTTAGAAGTAACACATAACATTTAGAAACATGCCAGATCCTAAGTAGCTTTTGAAATACTTTACAATCTTGAAAGTTACTTCCTTATTATTATTATTACTATTATTACTATCACATTTGTAATATTATTATTACTATTATTACTATATGACTTTGTTCGGATCCAAAGCTTTGAAGGCAAAAGGAATTACCGTATTTTTTGGAATATAAGGCATACTTCCCCTAAAAGAGGTTGAAAATTTGGGTACATCTTATACTCTGAATGTTGAAAAACTTTTTTGAAGCTTTTTTTCAGCTCTAAAAAGGTGCTAGCAAGTGAAGGATCTTCTTGTTTTGCCTGCTCTCTCCAACTCTCAGCAGTGCTTTAGAAGCTTTTTTTCAGCTCTAACGAGGTGCTAGCAAGTGAAGTGATCTCCAAGCTTCACCTGCTTTTCTCATTGCTTCTTTCTCCAAAGATCAGCTGTGCTTTAGAAGCTGTCTTTTATCCTCAAGCAGGGGATAAAAAGTGTGTGCAGGCTCAAAACCAGAAAACTAATGTGCTAAAGCTGACCAGACTAAGGATGCTAGCCAGATGAATACCTGGTAGGCAGATTCCCCCCCCCCACCCTTTTCCTCCCCAAAAACTAAGCTGTGTTTTATACTCCAGTGTATCTTATACTCTGAAAAATACGGTAGTTGCATGGATATTAAAAGATATATATAACTAATCTCTGTTGATTCCAGGTAATCTAGATACTGGTAGTTTTTTTGCAGACTGAATTAGGCTTTGAGAATCTTAGTCTTCTGAAAATTGTAGGATAAGCACATAACTAATTAACAAAAATTCAGTCTTTTAAAAATGAAACAATTTTAATTGAATTTGTTTTTCCTCTATAAGAAATGTGAACGCCTCCTACTTTATCTATATTGCCATGAGCTGAGTATTGAATTTCAAGAGCCAGTTCCAGCCTCGGTGAGTGACATCATTTAAATTACCTGGAGATGATAAAATGTAAATTTTTACTTTTAGGAGTCTGAAATTGGTGATCAACATTTGACAGTTGTAGTTGCTATTATATTATGAATAGTATTTTGCAGTATGTACTTTTAAAAAGTTATCTATTTACAAAATTGTTGGATCAGCAGTGTTGAAGGAGCTATGAAGCAGAATTTCCACATTTAAAAACAATATCACAATTTTGCATTTTATAGTGTATGTTTTCAAAATGTTTGAGTTTAGTTTTAAAAATGAAAATGCTTCACATAGAAAAATATTGTACCATAAAAGTATGTTTTTTAAATTTTCTCTCTTCTAATGTGACTGCATTTTTTTCTGAACAGATACCAAACTACTATAAAATAATAAAGAAACCAATGGATCTATCCACAGTAAAGAAGAAACTGCAGAAGAAACATTCACAACATTATCAGACGCCTGAAGATTTTGTGGCAGATGTTCGGCTGATCTTCAAGAACTGTGAAAGGTTTAATGAAGTATGTTAACTTCCAACCTGTAGAATTGCTTTGACGGATGAAAAAAAACACTTCTGTGTCTTTACATAGACTTTAATTACAACTGTTTCCAAATTCTGAGTGTGGGATGGAAATAGTGTCCCATTTGTAAACTGTACAAAGATATGGCTGGGCACAGATTGAGCCTCAGACTTAGTCACTTGTTATATACAGAGATGATAATGTAAATTGGATCCTGAGGACATGCTTGCTCTTCTGGTTTCTTTACTGATTTTAATAGTGAACCAATTAAATGCTGGGTTGCATGCACAAGCTTCTTTCATGCCTCCTTTTTATGGAGACATTGTCTTTTCAATAGCACATTGTTACCTAGCCCAAGCAGCAGAAAAGCTGCTTGTGTGAATGATTTAGTTGATATGTAAAAGCATTGAAAGTAATAGAAAACAAGAGAGATCATTAATAAATAATTTTACAATTAAATACATGGTGTATTCATAGATTATCTTTAAATCAAGAGCATTTTGTGAACGATAAATAGTTTTGAAAAGTTGTAATCTTAAATCAAGATTACATGAAGATTTTCATGAAATAAAATAAACAGTAAGCAGGATTTAAACGAATGGAGGCATGGGCTATCAGTCTCTAAAGGACTTATAATAGAGCAGGATTTGTGATGGAAATAGCTGTAGAATACCTGGCCTTCTGATGATAACTGAATAGCTGTTGTTTAAAAATGGACACTGAAGTAGATAGACCCTGTGACTGCTTAAATAGCATCTTTTAAAAGTTTGGAAACCATTCTGTAAGGCAGTCTCTTAGTTAGGTTCCTTATTAATTGAAAGTTACCTTGCTAGTTTAGGCAATTCAGATAACGAAGTCTTCTTAAAATAAAACAAATAATTAATGGTAATTTCAAATATGTAGAAAAAATGCTGAAATAATATGGTGTTTTTGAAACATCAAAAATATGGCATGTGAACCTAATACACAATGTTTATGGGAAAAGAAATAATCAATAGGCACCTAAGATATTTTTTGATTCCAGGAAAATTGGCCACATTTAATCATACTTAAATAAGAGTTGTTAACATCTATAGAAAGGACTTGGATCCAGTCTTTATTATCTATATTACGGTACCAAACCATTATTCTATCTCCCATTGATTAGAAGGTTTTATTTAAATATGCTCAGAGACTCTTGAAAAAGAATCCTGAATTTTCTATAGGACAGAATTTGAAAACCTCAGTTTCATTTAAAGTGGGTTATAATCTTTGTCCTGGTTTTATATTAATACCTGCATATAAAATTCTAATACTAAAATCTCAGAAATGTAAACGTTTTTAAAGTATTGAGTTACCCTAAGCAGTTGTAACTTTAATTTAAACCTGGATTGTAATAGGTGAGGCTGAAGTATTTTTCAAATTAAATTAATTTTAAGAAAAATGAATGCACTCACAGTGAAAGGAAATTTTCATGGACAGATAAATGCAGTTAGAACAGACTAAAAAAGAAACTTGCCCTTTTTTCTTACTGCAGTTATCACATTTGTATCATGACAAGAAGAACTGAACTGGAAGGTAGTGGGATAGCACTTTCTTGAGAAGAAATGGCAAAGGAATCCTGATGGAAGAAATTACTGCTGACCAATTATAACATAATTATTCTATTTACTGTACAGCTCAATTTTGGATTTCTGTGCTTAGTATCAGTTTGATAAAACTGATCATTTGTTAATGGATCACATATCCAAATTTAGCAATGGGACCTTATGAAGTGTCACCTCTGTGTCACAGTTTTTAGAAATAAATTGCCATCATGGCTGAGTTTCATCATCCATTCCTGTACAGTCTCATAACTTTAGAA
Organism: Ahaetulla prasina; assembly: GCF_028640845.1. Taxonomy (NCBI): domain Eukaryota; kingdom Metazoa; phylum Chordata; class Lepidosauria; order Squamata; family Colubridae; genus Ahaetulla; species Ahaetulla prasina. Next base: position 186,560,253 of record NC_080541.1, on the reverse strand, counting down.
GGGATTATAATTTCCTTTGTTTTGACTCTGGTATCCTTTTTAGATGATGAAAGTTGTTCAAGTTTATGCAGAAACACAAGAGATTAATTTGAAGGTAAGCTTTTCAGACCATGCACACTTGCTGAAGAGATGTTTATTACCAATTGGTGAACATTACTATCTTTTTTTACTTTGCAGGTTGATTCAGAAGTAGCACAGGCAGGGAAAGCAGTTGCATTATACTTTGAAGATAAACTTACAGAAATATACCCAGGCAGGATCTTCCAGCCTTTACCTGAATTTGAGCAAGAAGAAGATGATGCTGAAATAACTGATGATTCAGATGAAGATTTTATACAACCACGTAGAAAACGTCTAAAATCAGATGAAAGGCCGGTGCATATAAAGTAAACTGTTTAAATGGACCCAAGCTATTGTAAAAAAACATATTTAAATGTTCCTGGGATATTATCGTGGCTTTAGTGGCCATTTTCTTGATAGTGTTCAGACAGTATTAGATTACAAACAACGTTTGTACAGAAACATTCTTGTCTAAGGGGGAAAAGCTTTCAACTTTTGTTACTGCTCTTGTGTTTTGTGTTTTTTTTCTAGTGCTGGATTTTTATTTTACTTTTTCACTCCTTCATTTACAGAAGATTGAGATTATTAACATTCATATCAGAAAAAAGTTTTTATATGATGACATTTGTATGAACAATACATTTTTGTCACTACCTAATAACTATTTCTGTAGGATTGGACCAAGAGAAGTCATATTTAACTTTCATACAGGGTTATGGTTTAAATTCTAAGCAACCTTTCTCTTCATGTAACCAGAATTGCTGGTTGTGTGATTTTCTTTCTTTCTTTCTTTCTTTCTTTTTTTTTGAGATTCAACATCTTACCCAAATGATAATGCAAGCATCATACTTCGTTGGGTCAAGTAACCAGGCTTTGCAGTCTTTTATTATGTATAAAAGTATCATAACATCATTAAATCATCTTGAATTTGTGAATGCAGGAGTGCGAGTTCTTCATATGTGCTTTATTGACTTTGGTTGCAATTCATGTTTTTAAATAGGATTCATGGTATTAAATGGAAATCCCATGCACAGTACACCTCAGTATCATTTTCTTTTTGTATTATGTCTATTTCTCTCCCCTTTTAAGGCAGGATGTTGGCTACAAAACCAACTAAAATATAGATTTTAGTACTTTCAGAACTAGCCTATGATGTTAATAACTGGTGACTGTCCAGTCTTCCCTACTAACAGTTTCTGATAGACTATCAGCAAACTAGTAACTTTGTCAACTACCAAATGTGTAAACTTTCCTGTATTCACTCTGTCTTATTTGTAAATAATGGTACTGTAAATTCTTTCAGGCAGCAACATTTGCTGGACTGTTTTTAAGCTAATACGTATTCTTACTAATGTTCCTAATCAAGAACAGATTTGTAATATGCTTTTTATTTCTTAAGCAGTTCATAATTTGAAGTTCTATATTATTTTGTTAGATCTATTCAGTCTTCTTCAGAAGCAGCTTAAATTGAAGAGAATAATGTGCCCTTTCAGGCTAAGTTACTTGTCTATTCTTAAATCTAGAAAATGGACCAGCATATCAGACAAGTAACTAGTTGAATAATAATATGCAGTTGTCCATGCATAACAAAGCTCTTCGAAGACAAGAAAAATCTGCATTATTGTAATTCAATGTCGAACAGGTAAAAATCCTTATATGCTTGGCTTAGGTCTGTATTAAACTATTTCAAACCCTTATATAAAATATTTTTATGCCTGTTTCAAAAAGGCAAACTATACCGAGGTAACCAAAACATAAGCTTTACTGTGACATTAAGTGTATTCATTATGGCCAATAGTTCACAATATATGAAGAATTGATCTTACAGTAGAGTTGAATAGTTTATTATACAATGTATTTCCAGTGATTCCCTAAAGAGTTTTGATTCAAATGCCTGATTTCATTTTCCCTGAAAGAGGCAGGGAACATGAAAGTAATTAAAGATATTTATGACTTTAATTCACTTTCTTAGATAAACAGTATATTAAAAATGAAATGAGTCCAGGGATTTATTTTCACAAAAGATTTTATTTAACAAATCAATTCTAAATTGTCTGTTTTATGAATATATATTAGTCTACATTGTGACCAAATTAAATTTAGAGAAGTCAATTTAGAGAGATTGGAAGAAAGTTTCATGATCATAGCTGTTGTTTCCACATATAAAAGGCAACATTCTAACTGGACTGTGTGATGTTTTCTATATATAGTGTTATTGATTATCCTTTTTTCCAAATGTAGAGATGAAATTACTTAGCTTGAGAGATCTAACATACAGGTAATGAGCATAGCCTAGTTTGAATGTCACTTTTTATTTGCAATTAAAAATATGAGGGTGAATGGGAGGGTTCCCTCTCAGTGTGCTCACTCTCCAACAAGTTCCCACAAAATATTCACTTATGTGCTTATTGCAAGCATCAAATGCAAGAACAAAATGCTAAATAACTGTTGGATGAAATAGTAGTTCTTATGTATACTGAAATTCTTTGTATCTCAATTTATAATGAATGAAACTATTTCTTACTTAAATTAAATGTATGCAGATTTCTTTCTGCAAAAGAGAACTGGTATTGAGCTAATTTAATTTCTTTTCCATTCTGAAACTGCAATGGAAAAATAATAGATTTTAGTGTATTAAATTTTATGAATATCTTTTTACTTTTTTGCAAAAACATAATTTGAGACATTAAATTGATTATCTGCTACCTGAAACATAGTGGATAATAACATTCTGCATAAACGATATATAAATTGCTAGAGTCATTTCTTGAAGAATATAGTCATAGATGGAAATGATTTGCAGTCTTGATGAGCTTTTCCCAGTGATGGTAAGAAGTATATCACAAAAGAACTTCTGCCACCTGTACAGCTGAAAAGAAGCCTGTGTTTGACATATTGCAGGCACTTGTGCAATTATTGAGCTACACTGGGTTTGAAAACATAGTTTATTTTGGAGTATGTTCTTCATATATCTACTTTCTAGTGGATAATGGGGCTTTCCTTGCATGTGAAATGGATTTACCTGGGCTTCATAAATTACAATGTAACTTATATCTGATATAGTCCCAAAATATTTTGTCCTATAATTTGACTCTTAAAGTATGACATCAAATACTCTTACTAAAAAAGAAAACAAAAAACTCTTTCCCTGGTTGTATAGATTCCAAACATTTAAGTTAATCCAAAGAAGAAAAAGGCAGCTTACTTTGAAACAGGAAGGATAACAAATGTACAGCGTGCTGATTGTGGACTTCTCAATTACCTCAGCAGGTCCCCTGCCTTGTACTTACTAGTGATTAGTGTTAGTTTAACCAGCTAAGTATGTTCAGGTCTTACTTAACTGTGCCCTGCAAATAAGTGTCCTATCATATACTATTAAGGCTGATTTACTATCCAAAAAAGGTGGCTTTGCCTCTAGCTTTTAAAGTAGATACTGTATGCTGTAAAATGTAGATAGCCTTTTTCATGAGAAAAATTCCCATTAATAATATTTGAGGTGGCATTGACTGTCGGCGTACTCAACACTGGATAGAAGAGCAGAATGTTTTATAAACATTTCTGCAAGCCACTGCATCAAAGTAGTATTTTTTAACAAATCACCCCAATTTGCAATTCTGTTGTATAATGTAGTTTTATTAGACAGTCCCATTTACGTGAAAGTTATGGCAACACTATCTTGAAGTTGAAAATGTTACGTACTGGATGTAGGCTTTCTTTCTTTTTTTTCCCACTTCTCCTTAGCAAAAAAGCAATAAAACTGCTTTGTCTGTTGCCTGTTTAGCATGGCAGGAGTCCATTTCCTTTGAGTAGTGGTTTTATAGGAAAGTTTTTGTATGTGTATCACCCAAGTCTAGCTTTTAACAAATAAAGTGTGCAGTTATAGTGTGGCATTTTATTTTAAAAATTGGGGAAAGTTAACATATTTTTTTAAGAAATAGGTGTTTCAGTAAATAATGGAGGTACTTTTTTAAAAACTTTATATGCCACAATTTACATAGACCTATTTCAAAGTAATTCATAAAATTGTGATTTTCGATATGGCCACCACTTCTTTGCTTCAGTGATGCATGTGCAGTAACTTCACTTATTTGTTGGTTTTTGTGTCCGCCTATTTGCTAGTCTACTTTTAAAATGCATCCTAATCAAAATTGTTTTGAAAAATTGCAGTTATTTTGATTTCTTAATTCAGTAGCTGATTGACAATGATAACACACAACTTTCTCTTTTCTATTCAATTCTTTTTCAAGTAGGGAGCTGCTCTTTTCTTTTAAAATGATCCGTGACTTTGTATAAATAAATTCAAATAATTTTATAGATTTCTCACACGTTTCAGCATTCCCGTAGCGTGAACATAAATTTTGAAATGGAAAATGATGCATGTTAAAGGCCTGCCAATGTAGGCGTTTGTTAATTCAAAATGCCATTAAACATGTATATATGAGGTCGATAAAGATTTGTGCAATTGAAAGCCTGTTTTAATTTTATATGTAAACATACAAATCAAAGGGTTCAATTCCCAGTATTCTTTCTTTCTGGTAATTAAAACTGGTACTTTTTGCACATAGTTAACTTTACTGATTCTTTTTAAAAAGTGCTGTTTCTGTGGTGTTGTATTCTCTGAATAATATTTAATTTTTTTTAACAAGTTAACGTTTCTAATTGTTCAGTTCCTGTGTTTTTTGGCTGATGTGTAATAAAAGCATTTTTCTTTACATGATTATTTAATACATTTAGCAACCTGTAAATATTTCTTGTTAAGTGCTCTGGAATGTGGTGTAGCAATTGTATTAGAACAGTTTTAAAAAACATTGTTTTGAAAACCACTTTGTTTTGGTTATTTCTATTAAATTAGAAAAGGAAGAACTTTTCAAATGAGTATTGTTTTGTAAATTCAAGGCCTCTCTAGACCTATTTATACTATTTTATTTGATAAATTATTAGCATGGGAAAATTATGAAAATTTGGATAGCATCTACACAGTGTCTTAAGACTAAGGATTATGATTTAACATTATTGAATACACACACAAGCCTTTTACAATATCTCTATATGATGGATATAATTCATCTAAACATCAGTTTAAACATGCATACAGAAATAAATCCTCAATGTACATACTATGATGTTTAACTTTGGAAAAGGAATGAGATTGAAGAGGTAACATTATCTCAGTTATTAAGAAAAAACATATTTTCCATCTTTCTGTTCAGGGTACCCTTTCACTTTGAATATTGTATTCTACAATATTAACTGTCCTTGTTTTATTCACCAGTTTTGTACCTGAGTGTAAATAGATGAACTGATGTCGAAGGTTATTTGTGTATTTCGTTTAATTATGATTGATACAGAGACTATGGATGATAAGAATGGAAACCTTTATAGAAGCTAAGTAATGTTGTCGCACTGCTTAATGAAATGTGAAGAGCTTGACTTGCAAATTAGCTTTGCTCCTTGCTTATCACATAGATTTTTGCTTGTGTGTGTGTGTAAGGTCTGTTTTCACAAATGAATATATGCTTAGCAACTGTGAAGTGCAAACAATATTGGTTTTGCATAGTTAACTCCTATCTGGAATTCATAAATCCAAGATCCAAACTTCACTATCAAACTGACTACCATGCTGAATTTGTTATCCTTGAAGAAGTTTCTGGGACAAATAGGTAGTATTATGAGTTGCTTTAGATGGGAAGTGCAATCCATTTTTCTCTTTAAGAATCAAGAACTGGTATTCCTTACCAGCCCATCTGCTCTCTGCTCTGGTATTTGGTTTAGCTAACTTGGTGTATTGGATTTAGTGATTCCATCCTCTTGTATTGTCTCAGTTTAACCTCTGGAAAAGAAATGCACCTCTTGTAATTTTTTATGGAGAAGTTGGAATGTTACTCTTTGGAATGTATAGTCTTTTTTTATTTATAAACTCTCCACCTAGTCTCTTTACTGCTAGCGAGTTGTATGTATTGTATTCCACAAATGGGCAAGATACATACCAGCAAACAGTAGATCTTTTTGGTTGTGGCTTACCATATTATGAGCCCTGCAAGTGGAAAGAGGATAGGATAGAAATAATATAACATTCTTTATTAGGATGTTACTTCAGCTTTGGCATTGTTGTGGTGAAAGAAGATAGTTATGTTCATGAAAAGAAGAATTTTCTGAGAAAAGGTATTTCCATTTAAACTATGATTGGGAAATAAAGTTTGAATTACTGCCATATACTATAAGCAAAGAAGATGGCTGGAGGCCATTCTCCCTATCGTTATGTTTGTTAAAACATCAATAATTGCATATCTGGACAAATTAGAAGGGTTTACTGGAGTATACAAATATCTTTATAAGGTTGCCTTTTTCAAACAAAATACTTTTGTACTAGCTGCATTTAAAGTCTGTATACCCCCTAACAAACATATAATGGAATAAACACATTGCCAAACATTAGAGAAGAGGTAAGAGTGGTAGCTAGTGAGATTAAAAAAATCATTAGAGCCAAGTCTCTAAGTATTCTGCCAACAATAAGGATACTATAACGTAATAGGCCTTTCTCAACTTTCTGAAACAAATGTACAGCCTATAAAGTTGTTTAAACATTAGGAGGGAGGTGGAAAATTACATTGCATAATCAGTTCCATAGCTATTCTGCATTGAAGACCACGGAAAGGATCTTTGGACAATATTGGTCCCCTCGGCTAAGTAAATTATACTAGATTACAACAGAGTGTTGCAATGACTCAGCAGTTAAGACACTGGCCTTATTGGCTGGAAAGCCGACAGCTTGGGTTTGAGACCAAAGCATCGCGTGATGGGTTGAACTCCTGACCTTGCTCTAGCTCCTGCCAATCTAGCAGTTTGAAAGCATGCATATGTGAGTAGATAAATAGTTACCACTATGGTGGGAAAGTAACAGTGCTCTGTGACATCATGCTAGCCACAAAACCACGAAAATGTCCTCAGACAGGCTGGCCCTTGAAACAGATTAGCATCACCCCCTATAATCGGCAACTAGTAGCAGAGTAAAACCACAAGGACTCCTTTAATTTACAACAATAGTACTGCTATGTGGATCACTTAGGAAGAGTGGTATATACGAATGCTTTATATTTTGTTAGATCTTTCAAGACACAAGATAATTCTGAAAATGAGCAATAGTTTTCTATTATGAATACTATAGTATTTAAGCTTTGGCTGTATGCAGGATTCCTGTTTAGGTGGTTCCTGATAATAAGATGCCTAACAATGTGCAATATAGTTGTATGATGATAAGTTGTTCTGTTGTTCTAAAGCAAAGCGAATGGGAGAAATATGAAGCAATTATAAACTTCCCTAAATAACCATTTTAAAATATGGAAATGAAGTGGGATGATTAATCTTTATTTATTTATTTATTTATTTGTTCACACTTTTATACCGCCCTATCTCCCCAGGGACTCAGGGCGGTTTACAGCCATATAAAACACATATATAAAACACCAATTTAAAAAACTTATTACATAAGGCCGAATATTTAAAATAGGAATATAAATAATAAAACCCCATTAAAACACGATTTAAAATTTAAAACATTTAAAAATTCTAGTCCAGTCCTGCGCAAATAAATAGATGTGTCTTAAGTTCGCGGCGGAAGGTTCGACGGTCAGGAAGTTGGCGAAGACCTGGGGGAAGCTCGTTCCAGAGGGTGGGGGCCCCCACAGAAAAGGCCCTTCCCCTGGGTGTCGCCAGTCGGCACTGCCTGGCCGACGGCACCCTGAGGAGTCCCTCTCTGTTAGAGCGCACGGGTCGGTGAGAGGCAATCGGTGGCAGCAGACGGTCCCGTAAGTAGCCCGGCCCTATGCCATGGAGCGCTTTGAAGATCATTACCAAAACCTTGAAGCGCACCCGGAAGGCCACAGGCAGCCAGTGCAGTCTGCGCAGGAGTGGTGTTACGTGGGAGCCACGAGAGGCTCCCTCTATCACCCGCGCAGCCGCATTCTGAACTACCTGGAGTCTCCGGGTGCTCCTCAAGGGGAGCCCCATGTAGAGAGCATTGCAGTAATCCAGACGGGATGTCACGAGAGCATGAGTGACCGTGCATAGGGCATCCCGGTCTAGAAAGGGGCGCAACTGGCGAACTAGGCGAACCTGGTAAAAAGCTCTCCTGGAGACGGCCGTCAAATGGTCTTCAAAAGACAGCCGTCCATCCAGGAGGATGCCCAAGTTGCGCACCCTCTCCATTGGGGACAAGGACTCGCCCCCAACAGTCAGCCGTGGCTGCAGCTGACTGTACCGGGATGCCAGCATCCACAGCCACTCCGTCTTGGAGGGATTGAGCTTGAGCCTGTTTCTCCCCATCCAGACCCGTACGGCTTCCAGACACCGGGACAGCACTTCGATAGCTTCGTTGGGGTGGTCCGGTGTGGAAAAGTACAGCTGAGTATTGTCAGCGTACAGCTGGTACCTCACACCGAAACCACTGATGATCTCACCCAGCGGCTTCATATAGATGTTGAACAAGAGGGGCGAGAGAATCGACCCCTGAGGCACCCCACAAGTGAGGCGTCTCGGGGCCGACCTCCGCCCCCCCGTCAACACCGTCTGCGACCGATCAGAGAGATAGGAGGAGAACCACCGATAGACGGTGCCTCCCACCCCCAATCCCTCCAACCGGTGCAGCAGGATACCATGGTCGATGGTATCGAAGGCCGCTGAGAGATCTAATAGGACCAAGGCAGAGGAATAACCCCTATCCCTGGCCCTCCAGAGATCATCCACCAATGCGACCAAAGCTGTCTCAGTGCTGTATCCGGGCCGAAAGCCAGACTGAAACGGGTCTAGATAGACGGTTTCCTCCAGGTACCGGGGTAGTTGACATGCCACCACACTCTCTACAACCTTCGCCGCGAAGACTATTTGTCTTCTTCCAATTGTTTTTTCTGAACAATTCATAATTACCTACTTATTAAGTTTTGTTATAGCAATGATTTAAGAAAATGAGGATGAAGAATAAATGCCATAAATTGCTATCATTTCCCCTCAACTACTGAGCAACACCTCAGTTGCTCTTGAACTTAAAAATATTAAAAATGTATAGTAATGTATAATTAAATCCAAACTATGGCATCTATTGTGGGAAATTACAGTAAGTGAAAACACACTGAATATTAATATCATTCAACTGTTAGTTAATATGTGTACTTCACAACTGTTAATATTATGGGGTTAACTATATGCTGCTGAATATAAACAGACTACAGACATGAATTAAGAGAGACAATTAATGTATGTGATACATGCATTTGTTTCATCTAATATAAGTGAGGGACCTGTGGCCTTTGCTGAGTTGCATCTCGAAGTAACCCCAACAAGAAGTATGGCCAATGGTGAGGGATCATGGAACTATACTTCCACAAGATGTGGAGAACACAAGTTTCAGCCAGATCCAAGAAAGCAAATAGCTTTACAATATTTTTGGTGAGTAAAGACAAATAGGGTTGCGAAATGGGAACTCTCTTTTGTATCCCTCTAGAAAAAATATCAAATGCAACTGCCTCATCTTTAATAAGCTTACAAAGGCACATAAATTTATCTCTCGCTCTACATACATAAGGCATATACATGCCTTTTATAATTGCCTTTTATAATTTAAAAATGGACCTGGCAAAAATACTTATGGTAGATAGGCCCATTATATCTTGTAATGAAATCAAGACTGAACTCAAGAATATGCACAGAGAGCAATAATAATATAAACTCCACAACTAACCAATCAAAAAGCATGGGGGGCATTTTTAAACATTTAAACAAGCAGACCAATCTAATACATAGAATACAATGATAGGAACAAAAGTAACACCAAGCTTTCCAACCAAACCAAGAAGTTGTTTTTTGCATTTGTAAATGGTGACAGACCAAGAACATAATAATAATGCCTTTCATCTCCCCTGTCTCAGTGACTGGGTCCCTGCAACAACTTATGCAGATGGAAGCCTTGTGAAGAAAGTTATAAAGGGACACATGAGGAAGATGCTGATTTTTGACCCTCATAGAAGTCATCATGGCATTTTTCTCTTGGCATATGCCAGTTTTGAATTTCCCTAAATTGGCCCATGGCCCCAATAACAAAAACAATATTTTATAAACTTTTGTCTTTATTTCAATCTATCTTAAAGAAAATATTTTGATTGTTCCTTTTTTCATGAGCATATATAAGTAAGATTTCCTCCTCAACCTATAGCAAACTGTAAGTTATCAAAACACTTGAAATTTCAAATCCCTTTTCAAAGTTTGCAATTGTGGCTGTCTCAGATCATGTTTTTGCTATTTTGTCTTTAGTTCTTATCTGAGGTATGTGATACAAACTTAGGAAATTGATGTGACACGTCATGGGTTCTTTTGGACCTGAAGCAAGATGCTGACCTTTTCTTCGCCTCCTTTCTATTTCTTTTGGCAGACCTGAAGATAAAAAAAATGGAACTGTTTTCTGAGAAACAGTTTCTTGTTTGTAGTGTTCTTATTTTACTTCTTTATTCTGTAGTGAATCATGCAGTTTGTCTTGTGTTCGTCTGGTTTATAACACATTTGACAATAAATGCTGAACACTGGTTTTTTTAATCAAAATATTGTTTCCTGGCAGTCACATTTTATTTATTAGACAACCAGTGAAAGTGTTTAAGAGAGGGGAAGAATGAAGATATTTCTTCACTGTGGCAAGATTGAGACACAGAAATGTTTGCTTCTTGGAAGTAGTTAAAAAGGTAAATTCAAGGAGGAGACAATGTGAATAACCAGAAATAAGAGGTTTCCCTCACTTTATAGGAATTCACTAATATGTGAATTTGCTATTATGAATGTGATTGTTTTTGTCCAGGAATTAACTTTATTATGAAAAAAAATCTCATTTGGGATTTGTGCCAGCAAAGCTATTTTGCTGGTCCAGAAACATGCCAAGATTGCTTCCCATCAAAATTATTTGAATATTTTCCCACTAAAATCCCTCACTCATGCATTTACTGTCATGTTGTACAGTTGTTTTGACTATGTCTCCTCTCAGTTACTTCTATACCTGGAATACTTACTACATTTACTGTGGAGTCAAAATGTCCATTCATGTCTTTTGCAACCCCTTTACCCAAAATGAAAAGGGGAAAAAAACCTTGCTAAGATTAGAAACAAAGTTGGATATGTTACATTGCATCGAAGCTGATGAAGAAGCCTCAATCCTGGGATAAGTTTTTAACCTGGGTGAATTTATTGTTTGCAACATATCAAATGGTGCCAATAAAATTTGTAGTGCTGTGACACATTGTGCCTCTTTATTTGCCCTTAGATATGAGAAATTAAGCTATAGAAAAAGAGAAAATACTTTCATTGTACACAGAACACGAGGCAAGGACAAAAATACATTTGAGCAATGTAGTGCTTAAGACTAAGGTTTTAAAATGTATTAGTAAATTTGTCAATTCATTGGGGTTACAAAATTTGATACCAAATGCCTGCAAGCCTTTTTTTTCCACTGGTTCAGTGCATCACTTTATGCATTTTTTAAATGTAAGGCCTTGAAGAATGAGAATGCAAACCTAGCATGAAGGGTGGGAAACTTGTAGGCATATGAGATGTTACATGATTGCTCTTGGAAGTTCCTTAATTAAAACATAAAAGGTTCCAAAGGTTCATTTTCTTGGTTTTCTTCCTTTGAAAATGTTTTCATTTCTCATCCAAGAAGAATCTATCCTCATATCTAATTGAAAAGAGAATGATTCACTTGGAAACATAGGAAAAGTGAAATTAAACCTGTTATGAAACAAGTATTCATGATCTTCAAACATATGCAGACAAATTTCTGCATGTAGAGTTGCTAGAAGAGGAAGATGCTGCTCTGATGTAGGGAAATTTCCTATTGAATAATAGGAGAATGCTGGTCAAGCAAAGTCACTGGTTTTTTCTTAATGAGTGAAAAAATATTAAGTTACCACCCATGCTGGTGGAGAGTTCAAGTCTGTATATCTTAGTTGCCAAGACTGAGAAACCCTGGTTTAGTGACTTCAAAACTACAAAGATTAAGAATAGTCTACAAGAACATGGTGGTAAACAAAGCTTGTTAATGCTTGCTTCCAAAGCAAACCTCAATTTGTATAGAATCCACAAAGCTAATTAAAGATTGTGTCATCCTTTATGTGGATTGCAACATTTAAATTGCTGGTAGGCAGCCTAGACTCTGCAAACCACGGTTCCGACACTTCCAATGTGGCCACTAATCTTTGGCAGGGAAATGACCCAGAAACAGTGGATAGTGTCACGTGCTAGATCACCCCAAGTCCATATGGGACACACCACAAAGGTTATGAAGGATAACAGGGTTAAGATATTGTGGATTTCCAGATCCAGACACTACTGGCCAGTCAATTAGATATTGTGGTGGTAGAAAAGGACAAGAAGACAAGCAGTGGTGACAGATGTAGCAGTGCCAAATGACAGCAATGTCAGGAAGAAGTATGACCCTTTGAAGAAGAACAAGGGCCTGAAAGAGGAGATATCTATTCTGTTTACTTTTATGGGAAGTATCAATTGTCCTTTGCATTCATTTGAATTTGAAAAAAAGAAAAACAAAACCAGATTCTTAGCCACAGAGACTTTGTGCATGTTTGTGTATGTATGTGGACTTACATTGTAAATGTGTTAGCATAACATTTATTTCTACCTAAATAATAATTGAAAAATAATGCTTCCTGTCTTTTTGGGGGGTTTAAAGATCCGGTGCAACTTTTCTACCTTATCAATTTAGTGATGCCAATAATAGCTGAAACTTTTCCTGAAAATTGCACTCTCAGATAAATATGTGCACATGACATGTTTGTTCATAGGTGTGCATACACGTACTTGTCTGTCCACAAGTGAAAGATAGTCTGGATCAGGAAACAAATATCACAAGAAACATTGGATCTTTATTGCTATAGGGCTGTGATGGTGAACAGAGTCGTCTCTGCTGGCACACATGCCATCGCTCCAGGTCAGACCTCCGTGGCATTTCTTTCATGAGCTTCTGTTTCCCTGCAAATGACGAAACAGAAGCTCATGAAAGAAAAAGATCTTACCTCTTGCTGCACTGCCGGTGTTGGGATGCCCCGCCTCCTGCTGGCCAGGTTTTGTCTTCGGGTCTCTGCTGCCCATGCACGCATGTCCGTGCATGTGCATGTCCATGTGTGAGGGCGCATCTTTCAGTTTGGGAGTGCATGCAATTTGAGCACTCTTTATTTTTAAATAAAGTGACTCAAAAAGATACCGATCACTAGAGATTAGGTAACAATTGGCATTTTCAAGGGGCATCCAACAGAAATATTGATTTAGCAGTTGGGAGTTTTGAATATTTGTTTGCTTGTATTAGTATAAATTAAATTAAAAAAAATAGAGCTTTTCTAATAATCACCAGTTAGTAGTTAGGGGTTTAAATATCTCTGATTTTATTTAGAGATCATTGGATTTTTGCATACCAAATCAGTAGTTCTAAGAAGACAGGCATACAGCACCTAGTTAATAATGGGAGTTTAATAACATTGACAGTAGAAACTATCACATCTGGACCGCAAAAATACTGATGCCCAGTGCATGGCAGAAAAATGAGTTCTTCAAGTCTCTTTGCTGCAAAGATTTATTCATGTGAAAGTTAGAAGTTTGATGGCTCGTATAAGCCTTGGCTCAATTATTAGGCTCCAGGAATAATGAATGCTGTCTTCATCTCCTCTATTTTGTTTCTCTTTCCTAGCATTTTTTCCATCCCAACAATTCACATGCATAATCACGGATGTAGATCTACACATTTTTCAACACTCCGAGCCAAATACCTCTTTTTGGCAAGATTTCTTGGATTTTCACCCTTCCCTTCAATTATAATAAAAAACTGTCAACATTAAAGTTTGTTGAAGCATTTGTTGCAAATATTAATTGTACAGCAATTGTTTCCTGCATGTCCGCAATTGTTTCTGACTTGTAGATGCCCAGAGGCTTTTCATCAGAAAGATATGGAGGGATTTCAGTTTAAACAGCCTAATTGTACTGAGTATTTCAGAAAAAGTGAAAACTGGCAACTGCCAGTTTTGTTTAGTTTTGTTTAGATATATGGTGGATCCAACAGGCATCTCTTGATATGGTGTGCATGGGATTGTGTGGTGAATCAGTCACTCTCATTGGCCTCAGCAGTTGGCAAAGAAATAATTACCATGCTGATTCAGAATGTGAATAATCTTAGAAGTGATACTGATATCCTAATCACTCTGGACAATGAAACAAATCCCAATCAGTCAATCAAACTACTTCTGGAAGTTTGGCTTCTCATAGCTGACTGTTGGGCATTATGAGGACAAAATCTTGGGGAAGGCAGGTCTTTGATACGATTAGATAGTGTTTATCTGAGTTGCTAAGAGTTGTCCATAGTAGTTGTAAAGATTTATTTTCTCAGTGCAAGAATCCAATCATACTTTTGTTTGTATTTTATTTCTGTTTCATATTCTACCCCCAGAAGGGCTCCTGAGACCAGAAAAATCCATTAAGAATGGTCATAAAAAGAAACTAAGACAGCCATTGTCAGCCAGCCATATTTCTTTGTAATGCCTGAATCAAGAGAAGCCAAAAGCAGCCTAAATTGGTGCTTGAATGCAGTGATGGGCTGGATGAGACCAATAACCTGAACCTGAACCCAGAAGGTGGAAGTACTGAGCGAATTGCTGACTTTAGGGACTCGACTCCTCTTGTCACATTATCTCTTTATGTTGATAACTTCAGCCATTAATTCTTCCTATTTTTGGTTTCAGTGTTTCTTCCTTCCTGTTTTACCAAGTTTTCTTCTGTTTTGTATTCTGTTTTACTCTTTCTTTCTGAAAAATGTTTCAATATTTTAATGGAAAACAGAATGAAAAAAGAGCTGACTTTAGCTGCAAGCTCTGCTGTTGCTACCTCTTGTAGTAAATGGAGGTTGCTGTACAGTGAAGGATGTTCCACATAAATCTCTATCTGTTGTAAGTTTGTGATGGATGAGACTGAATCACTTCAATCTCTCCTTATTTCTTCTCTTCCATCACTGCTTTGTAGAAGGTATTGTAGTTTTCTTTTCCTTAACTGTATCTCTGTCTGGAAAGAAAATGAATCCAGGAAAGTTTCTGACTTGGAAATGTCACAGACTTTTCCTACTTCCAGATTCTCTTTTAGTTAGAAAAATCCTTAATGAATCACTATGTAGGATAAGGCCTGGCAGAGCCTTATCAGTTTAGAGTTGTTACATAGCCACAAACAAACGAAGTCCAGCCCTCCCTTGACTGGTGTTAAACCTTATTTAACTCTAGTTGAGAAGATTCCTGTTCATAGATCATGTAGCAATAAATCAGTTAAATTGGACATCCATGTGTGGATCTGGTCTTTAGCACCTGACACATTAGGTAGAAGGTATTTTTCTGTTCTAATAAATATTTTGATTAAGCTTTTCATTAACTTTATTTAATAGATAAATGTTTTAGCAAATTTTACTCTTTGTTTACAGCAATATTTCCAAGTCTGGTCAACTTCAACATGACTCGACTTCGTTCCTAGAGTTCTCAGCAATAATCATGCTAACTGAGGAATTTTGAGAGTCAAAATCTACACATCTAGAAGCTGACAAGCTTAAAAAATATTGGTTTAGATCATGAAGCTTAAGGCCTTCTGTTATTTAAAGGTTAAGGATGAGAACTTTTTTTTCTGTGAAAGCATAGGTTCTAAGCACATTTATCTACAATATCAAGAGCTGAGATCAGTGCCTTTATTTCTAACTATTTATAGATTGCTTCAACTTTCTTCCAATAAAAATGGAGGGTTGCGTTTTTACTTAATTAGGAAAAACAATTTGGTATCATGTATGGGTTTCTTATTCAAGAATTAAAATAGTTTTAAAAGGTTTGTAAAATTGAAAAAAGATTCTGGAGAATTAGCTTATAGTGCTTAATGTGATCTCCTTTTCTCATGGTTTAACTATTTATTAGGTATTATTAGGCCAACACAAATGTTATAAAATAATTTGTAATTCTTTGTGTTCACTAATATACATTATCAGCAAAACATTTCATTTCATTTTACTTGGAATACAATTCAGCCACTGTCATTTCATTTCATTTCATTTCCACCTAGAAACAAACAACCTACTCTCTAATAAGCAATTTGGTTTCAGAAAAAAATTATCATGTAACTTACAACTTCTCCACTGCAAAAACATATGGACTACTAATCTTGATCAAGGCAAAGCAATAGATGCAATCTACATAAACTTCTGCAAAGCTTTTGACTCAGTAGTACATGATAAACTTCTCCTAAAACTAAAATCCTACAGCATTTCAGGATCTCTTCACAATTGGATAACTGATTTCCTGTCAAACAGACAACAAGTGGTCAAAATTGGCAATGCTCTATCAAATCCTGTTCCTGTCAAGAGTGGTGTTCCTCAAGGCAGCATTCTTGGACCAACGCTCTTCATACTATACATAAATGATCTCTGTGACCATATCTCAAGGTATTGTGTTCTCTTTGCTGACGATGTCAAACTATTTAACACCACCAACAATACTACTACCCTTCAAAAAGACCTTGACTTTGTATCCGATTCGTCTAAAACTTGGCAACTCCAAATCTCAACCAGCAAATGCTCAGTCTTACATATTGGAAAATAACCTAAACACTAAGTACAAGCTTGATGGACATTACCTTACAGATGGCCCCCACCCTGTTAAAGACCTTGGAGTTTTCATATCAAATGATCTAAGTGCCATAGCCCACTGCAATTACATAGCAAAAAAGGGTCTAAGAGTTGTAAACCTAATTTTGCGTAGCTTCTTTTCCAAAACCTCTACACTACTAACCAGAGCATACAAAATATTTGCTAGACCTATTCTTTAATACAGCTCACCTGTCTGGAACCCATACCACATTTCTGACATCAACACAATTGAACGTGTCCAGAAATATTTTACTAGAAGAGTTCTTCACTCCTCTGAAAACAACAAAATACCTTATACCTCCAGACTTGAAATCCTGGGTTTAGAAAATTTAGAACTCCGCCGACTCCAACAAGACCTGTGCTTAACTCATAGAATCATCTATTGCAATATTCTTCCTGTTGAAGACTGCTTCAGCTTCAATTGCAATAATACAACAGCAAACAATAGATTTAAACTTAATGTTAACCGCTTCAATCTTGATTGCAGAAAATATGACTTCTGCAACAGAGTTATTAACACTTGGAACACATTACCTGACTCTGTGGTCTCTTCTCAAAATCCCAAAAGCTTTAACCAAAAACTGTCTACTATTGTCCTCACCCCATTCCTAAGAGGACTATAAGGGGCGTGCATAAGAGCACAAAAGTGCCTACCATTCCTGTCTTATTGTTTCCTTTCATTATATCAAATTAATATAGTTATTACATACTTTTGCTCATATATATGCTTGTATGATATGTAGCTATTTTATGTTGATGCTTGTGTATATTGTGACAAAATAAAATAAAAAAATTCTGTTAGCCTAACTTGATACACAAAGAAACATTTAAATAATATATAAAGAAGGAAAAACTATTTAACAATGTAGGTTGTAATATAACTATATCTTACGTACAGTATGTGGCTACTTCTGGAAAATATCACTGAATGGGTTTTCTGATTTTGTAATCTGTTGAACTTTAAGTGCCAATACAGGTAATTCTGTTTCCTCAGAAGTCTTATCTCCTACTAATCAAAATGCAGACTGTATTGGTGATAATACACACCAGATGGTGCTATATGCTATAGTTTTCTCTGAATGGAGATTATGTGTGAATTTATGTATATATCATGTGAGGGACAATAGATGGAATTTCTACATAATAATTTTTTATCTTTCAGCATCATCTGTGAACAGGTTCTATTTAGCATTTTTCATTTTATGTAAAAAAGGAAGAAAAAGAAAGCGCACAAACATATTTGATATACTAAACCAAAGCAGACTTTAAATCAGATTGTTTATTAAAAAGGGGTTTCATTTCATAAATGAATTCATGCAGTCCAAATTTACAAACAGTTCTTCAAATGAGATTCTCAACGGCAAAATGCTTGTTCATATAAGTGACAGAAATGAATTCTTCACATCATTGTGTAATTGACTGGGAATGGATCGCAGTTTTATTTTGCTTTCTCTTATGCAATCATAAAAGCCTGCAATATCTAATCTAGTGCATTCAAATAATTACTTCTAAATAACTTTTATGAGCTTATTTATTTTAAAAATGAGGAAATACAAAACTGTACCAACATTTAATGGGTACAGATTTATTAAAATCATCATTAAAATTGCCTCTAGTAAGTGCTGCAAAGTTAAAAGAATAATTTCACAGGATATGTTACCACTAGAAATTTTTAAGGCGTTGCCTGTCAGCTATGCTAACCTCCATGTTTGTTTATATCAATGCCATTGGGCCAAATTCTGTGGGTTGGAAAAACAGTGTGGTAATCCCAATATTTAAAAAGAGTGATTTCAGAAACCTAACTTTTGTCCTATAATTGACATAAGGTGCAAGGTATGTTTTAAACAGGCTGATTCATTGAGAGGATACTAGGCAGATTGAGAGGATACTAGGCAAATTAGCAGAAGAAGAAAAAGGCATCAGAAAGGACATTGTACTGAAGATCAATGTTTCCCTTTACAGTATCTGATTTACAGATCAATAAATGGACCCTCAAAATGGCTTCAAATGGATCTTCAAAATCAATGCAGAACGAATTACTTTAACTAATATATATGGAAGTACAAATAAACCAAAGCAGCTCCCTAACAAAGCTGATAAAATTTTCAGAAAGTGTCTGCTGTATACTGGCCTCTTTTCTGTTCAATTTTTATATAAGTGATGTTGTAGAAGACCTTAATAATCCATTTATATCCCATCAACTGGAAGAAGAAAAGTCCTGTAATATTGTATGCAAATGACATGGTACTCATGTCGACAATATTAACTGGAATGGAAATAATCTATTCAAATGTCAGAATTTGGCACTTTTTCTAGGAAAGAATACTTACAGATAAATTGTTCTGAAACTATAGTATACTATAGATAGTAGTATTTGCTAAAAGACCCAAGAGAACTAGATGGACCCTAGATGGTAAGGAGTTTGCATAAGTGAGGTCATTTCAAAGGTGCTTTTTCTAAAAGGCAACTGGGCTTTCTTGGATTTTTTCTTTGAAAACATTTTGCTTCTCATCCCAGAAGCCTCTTTGGCCTGGCAGATACTTTTTGTAATTTTTATCTGCTCTGTTAAGGAGCTGCTTTGGTTTATCTGTACTTGCATGGAAGTCCAGTTGACTGTTGGAAAAAGCACTTCAGGACAACCGTGACCCAGATGATTGAGAATCTCGTTGGCAGCAAATGAAGTCATTTAAGTATTTGGGCATCCAGTTTACTAAAACACTACCATGGAAAGAACATATATCATCAACAAGAACAATGGCCATGAGATCAATGAAAGTTGTTTGATCTTTCTACCAAAAGGAGGACAATTATTACTGCCTGTGCTTAAGATCTTTCTGGAGAAAACAATATCTTAGTTGAAATATGGGGCTTTGAGGTTTCAGTAATCTGGAAGAATCAGAAATGGTCCAGAAAAAATTCATAAGATCAATCTTAGCCTTACCCTCAGGTATACTAACAGCAATGTTGAGATTAGAAGTGGGCTTTCCATCAATAAATATAAGAGTAAAGAGAGTAATAATGTTATATTATAGGAGTCAAGTTCTCATGCCCAATACATATTTGGCAAAACAATGCCTCCACAAACAATTTAACAGTAATAGATGGATGAATTTGTGTTTAAAATTACTCTCATAATTCTCCCTAGATCAGGAACCATTGAGTGACATAAATCATCACTACTCAGGGACTACTTATTTTTTAAAGATTTTAAAGAAGATGGAGAGCAACTTCAGTTTAAGTTGGCTAAGTGGTATCAATATTTTAAAGAAGGACCAGGAGTGTCATTTTTTACAGTATCTTACATCCCATTCCCTGAGACAAGCTTTTATAGAACTTCTCTTTCAAACAATGCCAACAGGCTATTTGGTGGGAAGATATAAATGATTATTAACTATAGCACCATTTATGCATTTGTAATAATTTATAGGTGGAAGATTGGGCTCATTACTTATTACATTGCAAATGTTATCGAGAAACTATAGCTAGATTCATTACGCCCTTGTTAAACCAACTGGGGGAGTCTAGCTTAGAAAGCAAAAAATAGTTTCTGCTGTCTGATGAAGATGAACATGTAATGAAACAAGTTGCACTGTTTGCAATGGCTTCACAGGATATACTAAAGCACTTGCTGACAAATAGTACTGCAAATATTAGAAGGGATGTATTGAACTAATTATTGTAATTTTATATGAATTTAGCTAAAACCGATGGTTGCAAATAAATGTTTAATGCAGGGGTGAAATGTGAAATTTGTTACTACTGGTTTTGTGGACGAGCCTTGGTTGGGGGGGGGGTAATGTGACTGGGTGGGCGTGGCCCACTTTTTTTTTTACTTTTAAAAGCATTTTTTCTACCACCTCTTCGGCCGAAGAGATTGCAAAAAAGATGCTTTTAAAGGGCTTCTGACGATGCCAGCTGAGCCGCATGGTCATCAGAAGATTTTTTTTTTTACTTTTAAAAGCATTTTTTTGGCCAAAGAAAAAATGCTTTTAAAAGTAAAAAAAAAAAACCCTCTGATGATCACATGGCTCAGCTGGGCATGGGCGGGGGGGGGGGGCGCAGGGATTTTTGCTACCAGTTCTCCAAACCACCTGCCGCCATTACTATCGGATCAGGCGATCTGGTCCAAACTGGGAGCATTTCACACTTGGTTTAATGTCAATGTCAGTTACCTCATTACAGTCTTGGTTCATACCTAATGAGCATAGCCCAAATATACCATAAGGATAAAAGTGAAACCACATCCCTTCCTAATCTCCAGTGATGAGTTCAGCAGGTAGAAACAGGAAAGATTTCATTAAAAAAAAAAAATCATGATTTTTTTTGGAGTGAGTTCTCTTTTTCTTATAATGACTCTCACCCCCACCAGCCTCCAATACATTCAAAGTGCTTGAACTTTTGCTTCAGCAGTGATCAACATCTGACTCTAAGAGCTGAAAAAGCGGATATCTATCATATCAGCATGCTGGTTCTAAGCCATGAAAGTGCTCTGATTATTGAACAAAATAGTGTCCCTGATCTGAGTCTAAAGTCCCAGAAATTGAAGCAGACTCCCAGAAATATCGCTAAATTTGATAAAGAGTTTTTCCGGTGAAACATGTCTATCAGGGCAACCTGGTCTACTCAAATATGGGCAAATTTTCACTTTTGCCTTTCAGACCCAATCCAGGAGCCTTTGCAGGAAGTCGCTTTCACAACAAACTATTTTTGTGTTGAATTTAGCTGACGAGAACTAAATAGCTTGAAATAGATTTATACTAGTCTCCCTTTATTTCTTTGTCAGTAAAATATAAATTCAGCATTAAACTTGGTACTCCAGACGATCTTTTTATACAGTGTCCAGTTTTACATCCTTAATAGGCAAAAGATGGAAGCAATAGGTGGAGCTTAGAGCTTGGTGTGAATTTGCTGCTCCCATTTATTCCCATCTTCCTTATTATACACTCTGTGACAGGAATCCTGTCCTGCAAATAATTCCATTGGGTTATACAAATACATTGTTGAATTTCTAAAGAATGACACATGAATGATGGATTGGAAAGTTATATGCTTTGCTCATTGCTAGAACCTCAGCATATGCCTGGCATTTACTTCTGTTTCACTGCTCCCTTAGCTGCTAAAATTAAAATTTAATAGCAATATTTTTATAATTCCTTATACATCCCTGCTCATTAAAAAAAAAAGTTGGATCCTTCTTTTCAGCAAAAAGAAAAAAAGCAAAAAGTTGGCAGGAATAGCCAACACTCCAGAAGATACAGAAGGATCTTGACAGACTTGAACATTGGGCGCTAACTAAATTCAACAGTGAAAAAAGTAAGGTTCTACATTTAGGCAAAAACCACAAAATGCACAGGTATTGTATATGTGGTACCTTGCTCAATAGTACTAACTGTGAGAGGGATCTTGGAGTCCTAGTGGACAACCATTTAGATATGAACCAGCAGTGTGCAGCAGATGCCAAAAAAGCCAACACAGTTCTGGGCTGCATAAACAGAGGGATAGAATCAAGATCATGTGAAGTGTTAATACCCCTTTATAATGCCTTGGTAAGGCCGCACTTGGAATATTGCATTCAGTTTTGGTTGCCACGATGTGAAAAAAATGTTGAGATTCTAGAAAGAGTACAGAGAAGAGCAACAAACATAATTAGGGGACTGGAGGCTAAAATATATGAAAACTTGGTATGCAGGAACTTGGTATGTCTAGTTTAACAAAAAGAAGGATTAAGGGAGACATGATAGCTGTGTTCCAATATCTCAGGGGTTGCCACAAAGAAGAGGGAATCAAACTATTCTCCAAAGCACCTGAGGGTAGAACAAGAAGCAATGGGTGGAAACTGATCAAAGAAAGAAGCAATCTAGAACTAAGGAGAAATTTCCTGACAGTTAGAACAATTAATCAGTGGAACAACTTGCCTGCCGAAGTAATAAATGGTCCAACACTGGAAATTTTAAAGAAAATGTTGGATAGCCCTTTGTCTGAAATGGTGTAGGGTTTCCTGCCTGGGCAGGGGGTTGGACTAGAAGACCTCCAAGGTCCCTTCCAACTCTATTATTATGTTATGTTAAATAACCAGCACATCTTCTGTTCCCTGTTGGCCTTCTAGTACACATGTTACTTGCTCTAGAGTTACTGTTGATACATCATTGATGGGGAAAATCAGCAATATTTTTCTGACAGAGTCTCTTTATAGTTAACTGGTATATACAAAGCAGAAATTCAATAGGTACAGATCAGAGGTGGGTTTCAGCAGGTTCTGATCAGTTCTGGAGAACCGGTAGTGGAAATTTTGAGTAGTTCGGAGAACCGGTAGTAAAAATTATGACTGTCCCCACTCCATCTATTCTCTGTCTCCCAAGTCCCAGCTGATCTGGAGGAAATGGGCATTTTTTTTTAATAAAAAAGTTTTATTTCCATTTTCCAACAACCTATTCAATATACAGTCTCTTATTCAACATTAGTCATTATTCATTAACTTTCATTTGTTACTTATTCGGACCTGCCCAGCTACCACTTCCTTCCTTAACACAACTTTTCCTCCTCCTTTCTCTACTTTCTTCTACTTTCTTCATCCTTCCTCTCCTTCGCTTTTCTACTTCCTCTCCTCCTTCCCCACTCTTCTCTTCCACCCTTTCTAACCCTCTCTCTTTCCCCTTTCTTCTTCGTCCCCTTTCCCCCTCTTCTACCTCTCTCTTTCCTATCTACTTTCTTCCTTCACTCTCTCCTCTCCCTTTCCATTCCCTTCTGAAATGGCAGCTGAGCAGCCCCGATTTCATTTCAAATTATTTCTATTTCTTAATTACATATCTTCAATCATTCCTTTATATTGATCCTTCATCTCCCCTTCCCCTCCCTCCCCCCTCCTGCCCCCGGACACTTCCCAGAACAAAGTACAGGTTATAAAATTAACAATCATAAATTAAAATACAACATAAGTCATAGTCACTCCTCTCTCTAAAACCTTAACTCCCCTTCCAGAAACAAAAAAGTACATTCTTCTTCCAGTCCATTCCACTCCTAAAATCTTCAGAATCTTCCAGTTAAATTGGTATTTCCAGTTCATCAATAAAATACATAGTTTTTAATATCCAATCTTCATCGATTAACACCAAATATATATCAATCCATTCCACTCCTGAAGTCTTCAGAATCTTATAGTTTTTAATATCCAATCTTCATTGATCAAGACCAAGACGATATTCCATCTTCCAGTATTCATCAGAAATTCTTTTATAATATACCTTTCTTCCTTAAATAGTCTCCCAAATATAATTCATATTTCCAGCTTAATTCTTAAATTTTTATCCAATCTCCAAAAATAAACAATATTCTATCTTCTCGTATCTTTAATATCACTTACATAAATCAAATAACATTGCTAATATTAATATTTCTTCAATTTACCTTACATATGTCAAATAACATTATTAAAATTATATCTATAATTTTGGATATATTTTATATCCAAAATATATCAATTATAACAATTAAATTCTATTTAACCAAATACCAACATTACATCCATAATCCAAATTCATAAATTTTTCTATCTGTCCTCCAAAATTAAATGATATTCCATCTTCCCATTCCTTTATACCTCACATATACCAAATAGTAACACCTTATACCCAAAATAGATCAGTTATAAAAATTAAACCCTATATATATATATTAAAAAAAAACACCATCAAAATCACACCTTAAGCATTCTCCTTCCCTTTGTCTTCTATCTTACACATTTTCCACCATCTGCTCACCAATCAGCTTAACATCTAACAATAAAGAATTTCCAATCTTTAATATATTGGTGTAAAAATCTCTTGTTTAAAAACTTATTAAGAAAAGATAAGCCTCCAAAAGTTCCTATAAATTTTTTTTTCCATATTTGAACTGAAGAAGTTTCCAAGATTTTAGTAGTTAGTTCTGTTTACTTAAGAGCCATTTTTAAACTGTGAAATCTACCAAAAAGAGAAAAAACAATCAATAAACTTTTCTTCTTAAACATTGTGATAAAGAAAAAAGTAAAAAGAAAAAAAATCATTAACAGTTCTTATTCATTCCATTTAAAAATTAGCTTGTTATGTTCTTCTTATAGGTTCCACGCCAGCAGTTATAATAAGCATTTCCTTAACTTTCACTTCCAATACACAAAACGCCATTTGCTAAAATATTTTTACAAGCAAATGCCAGCACACTCCAACACTTTTAAAAGCAGTTGTTTTTAATTGCTTAATTGCCATCTTCTTTTAAACTTTATTTCTTAAAATTAAAATCTGCAACCACAGTCTTAAAATTTCTTCCTTTATCCTTTTTTTTTTGTTTACATTTATACCCCGCCCTTCTCCGAAGACTCAGGGCGGCTTACAGTGTAGTTATAATTTTCACTTTCCTTTGTATATTACAAACGCCATTTTAAATCCACTCAGGTTGAAAGTTAATTCAAAGGAAAGCTATTTAAGAGCCGAAGTTAAGATTTATTACTTGCAAATTCTTGCTAGTCCTCCTGCTTCATTCTGTCTGTGTTAAGTTCTCTTTAAAAATAAACCTCGGCACAGAGATGGTTGCGGCTTCTCGTTCTATAAAAACAGAAGCACCCTGGGCACGGAGCTTCGTCAGGCTGAAGGGGAGCTCTCACCCTTCGATCCCCTGGTTAAATTCCAGGGGCTCCCAGAGAGCTCTACCCAAACCTGACCACTCTTCTCTCCCCCTTCTCCCGGGGGAGAGAATTCCAAACCGTTTGACAGCCCATTTACGCTGTCAGGGACGGTTTGACGAAACCCAGGGCAGACGATCCCAAAGGGACGTCCACGAAGCCTGCGTTGCCAATGGAAGTTCCAGGAAATGGGCATTTTGAAGTATCCTTCCACCGGATTGGGGAGGGAATGGAGATTTTACACTATCCTTCTCCTGCCACTCCCACAAGCTACAACCACCATGCCATGCCCACCAAGCCATTCCCACCAAGCCACAGAACCGATAGTAACATTTTTAAAAACCCACCATTGGTACAGATTGTTTTTAGGGGACAGCCCAAAGTTCTTTTACAGTTGCTTAAATGGAATTCTATTTGCCTTTTGGATTCCACCAGAATTACTCTTTGCTATAACCATTTTGATGCCATTGGCTAATTTAACTATTTTACATCTCTAATTCCAGATTTTTCAGGCTCTCTGGCAAGGGAAAGAGAGAAACCTGCTTCCTTTTTATTTAATTGGAGATGCTCAGGGTTGGAATTGGAACATTTTTATGACTGGGATTGTGCAGATCAGTAGTATTCTGTGCCATTTCACCATTTTTCTCCCCAGAGAAGATACTGTAAGTGGGAAATATTTGTAAGGTTTTTAAAATTAAACATTTAGGGGGAAATGCATTTAATTATAGTATCCTTATTGTCAGGTTCTTTTGTATTCATTTTTTAATTTTTAGTAACCACAGTTGGGATTAGGAATGATTGTTTAATGTTTAATTTTAAACATCTCCCAGTAAATGGAGAGTTTCTAGGACTATCACGTAATAGAACATCGGCCATCTCCTTCATTTTAACATATCATCCATGAATTTTTAAAAAGAAAAACATAAACGTTTTAGACTTTTATTTTTTGCTCCATTATTTTGTCACAGATGTTATCTGAGAAGAATGGTGAATGGACTGAACTGTGGAAGATCATGAAGTTTTCATAAACTGAATATATATCATTCTTCCTAGAGAAGCTGCAGAACTCTAGGAATTTGTGGTCAACTCTTATTTCTTTCCACAGCAAACAGAAAATTGATTAGAATTCAGATAGATTTTGTTCATATTTATAGTGTGTATCACATAGTAGCACAGCTAAGTATAATCATATTTGTTATATGTTTATAGTGCCCTGGAAAGCCAGTTTGGTGTAGTGTAAATGATCATTCCATCCTCAGCAAAAAAAAAATTAGTAGGTGCTTTACAGAGATTGATTGGTTCTGTTTTGCAGACTTGAAGTGTAGTGGATATTTTTCTCCATCTTCCAGTTTTGCCTTGACTTTAACAATTCCTCAAACCTTCTATTTCTCAATTTGTCTCATATTTGAAATTTCTGGATGAAAAGATTAAGATACTGTTTAATAGCCTGACCTTTGTGAGTGTGAATTATCTTCTTTTTTAAATCCTTGGGCAACTGATTAACGATTCCTTGATTGTTAAAAGTAGACAAAGGAACAATCAGAACCTGAGTCACAGTACTTCTTCACTGGTAGATTTGTCTTCACTTTTGCTAACTCCTTTTGTCTTCACCCCTCCTTTGATTTCCTACAAATATGTGGTCCCTGGCAAGTCAACCAACACTGTGGAGTAACTCATGGGAGCATACCTTTCTTGTGATATTACTTCAAGGTATCTGTTCTAAATGATTGGACATCTTAGATGGCTGCAGAAAGTCCACAGACAGAGTTTGAAGGGAACATCATCTATTTTAGAGAGAGATGCCATAAAGTTTCCCTCAAGAATTTGGGATACAGCTGCAGACAGCAGTTACACATATATCTTAGTTACAGCTTGTGCTTATACCATTATAGTTTTGTTTTTGAACATTGCTGATTATGTACCACATAATCAGTTCACAATGCCATAAACATTTCTCTTTTTCTTTCCTTCTGTTTTAAAGTTGGTTTAATTAAAAAAAACATGTTACAGGTAATCCTTAATTTACTACCATTCGTTTAATGGTTCAAAGTATTGATGGCCTTAAAATAGAGGTGGCAATCTGGGGGCCTGTGGGTCGGATGTGTCACATGCAGGCCACGCCCACGCTCATCCCAGCTCCACGAAGGGAAAAAACATCGTGAAAATTCAGGTGACACCAACGTGACGCTGCGAGTTTGACACCTGTGCATTAGAACAAGTGACTAATGACCTGTACTTGCACTTATGATGTCATACCATCCCTGTGATCACTTGAGGAGTTTGATAATCATGACTAGTAGTATCCTGCAGTCACATGATTTCTGGCAAAGAATGCCTATTGGGGAAGCTGGATTTCTTTAATGACTTTGTGGTTCACTTAACAATTGCATGATTCACTTAATAACTACCCTGAAACTGTTGTAAAATTGAGTCTGACTTGACTTAGGACCCCAATGACTTACAACAGAAATTCCGATCTCACTTAAGATTGTAAGTCAAGAACTATTATTAGAAAACTTACAATTCCGTCGACTTCGACATGACCCGTGTTTAACACACAAAATCATCTATTGCAATATCCTTCCTGTAAATGACTACTTCAGCTTCAATCGCAATATTACAAGAGCAAAAAATAGATTCAAGCTTAATGTCAACCGCTTCAAACTTGATTGCAGAAAATATGAATTCTGTAACAGAGTTGTTAATGCTGGAACTCATTACCTGACTCCATAGTCTCTACTCAAAATCCCAAAATCTACAACCAAAAACTGTCTACTATTGACCTCATCCCATTCCTAAGAGGACTATAAGGGGCGTGCATAAGAGCACAAAAGTGCCTACCATTCCTGTCCTATTGTTCCCTTTATTATACCAAATTAATATAGCTAATGCATATTCTTTACTTATATATATATATTTTCTTCATGCTATATTTTTTTACTTATGACAATGTTTATGTATACTGTTGTGACAAAATTAAATTAAAAAAAAAACTACCTGATATTTCTTCCAGAATGACAGGGACCCTGTTGTGTAACTCAAGTACAAGTGTAGTCATGCAACACCTAAAAATATAAAATAAAATAAAAAAGAGTGGGGAAAATAAATGTTAGAGCAGCATAATACATGAATTGATCTATGTGGCAATGACATTTTTTAAACCTTTAATTTCTTACATTATCCTGACTTGGAAATACTACACCCCCATTCTCCAGATTCTGTTTTCCATTCCCACATATTGGGGTGTGTGTCTGTGTGTGAGTGTGTGTGTGTGTGTGTGTGTGTGTGAACAAGCAGTGAACTGGGGATTCATACAGCTATAGCTATAAACTGCCCAGAGTCACTTAGATCAGGGGTCTCCAACCTTGGTAACTTTAAGCCTGGAGGACTTCAACTCCCAGAATGCCCCAGCCAGCTTTGCTGGTTGGGGAATCCTGGGAGTTGAAGTCCGCCGGCTTAAAGTTGCCAAGGTTAGAGACCCCTGACTTAGATAGTGAGGGGCGGTGTATAAATACAATAAAATAAAATTTTTGGATGCATATATGTAAATGTACTTATATACATTTATGTATATGGGGTAAATGTACTTATATACATTTGTATATGGGGTAAATGTACTTATTACTTATTACTTACATTTGTATATGGGGTAAATGTAGTTATATACATTTATGTATATGGGGATTCTTCCGAAAATTCTTCTAACTAACACATACTTATCATATACTGTGTTTATAATTTTATTGATATTATTTGGTAACACTTTTCAATTCTTCCAATTATGAATGCCATCTATATTATTTTATCTTTGAGAGCATAGTTGAATGTTGAATTTGACTCTAGTTATTTAAACGAACAGATGAATTTTCATCCAACTTATATATTCTATAGTTTTTTATTATACATGAAATTGTTACTTAGCTTTGTTAGAACAAAGATAGTTTGCCATTTAAAAATGCATGAAAAGCAATGGAATAAAAAATTAGAATCTGCATGCTATGTTAGACACTTGCCACAGATATGATGTTTTCAAATCTACTTGTCTATTTGTCTATCTTTCCTCAGTTTTATAATACCCCCATCCTCTTAATATATCTATGATGAAAATGGAATTACTGCAGTAAACATCCAGGCTCTACCTCCCTTGAAGATCTGGTGAGCCTGGAACTATTACTAAATGCAGAAAGGTTAAATATCTATAATTTATAAGACACCCTCCAGATAATCCCATAAAATTAATTGCTGAACCTTTGATGTTGAAAAATACACCTATGGTAGCCAGGTGATTTCTTCTCAATAGACCCAAATATCAGTAGGGTTATCATTAAATGTCACTTAATGACCCTCTATTTGCATTAGGCAAGTAGGTGGAAAGGAAAAAAGGTAAATAAACAGCTACCTCATGTGAATCTGAATAACAATTGGATTTAAAAATCTGAATAAATATACCTGATATTATAGAATGAGACATATAGCTATATAATTTCCTTGGCATAATTTCAGTGATTGTATCTAAGGAGGAAATATGAACACATGAGACAGTGGAAGAAATAACAGCTTGTAAGCTTTGAAATGTACTTTGCAGTTATGTTTTATTCCTTTGACTCCAGACACCAGTCCAGAGCTGCTAGTTTTATAGACGAACCCAAGAGAAAAGACGAATGTAGCTCAAGTGCATCTGCCATCACTTATATTCTATATTTGTCACTAGTCAGTCCACCAGTATGTACAGAATACTGTCCACATTTTATACTGTTGGATAACTTAATGTGGGAGTCTTGAGAATATAGATAAAGTCTTAATAGTATTTATGTTATCAGGCACTTACTTGCTCCTTGCTCCTCATGCCTTGCTATCTCTAGCAGGGAAGGCAATCTTTAGCAGGATGTGGGAGTAAATTAATTCCAGAAATTAAAAAATGAATGACTCTAAGCTTTTAAAAAGGGCAGGGAATGCTATTATTTCTGAAGAAACCTATTTTGTTTTCAGACTTTACCATCTATAGTTGGATACCAGTCACTGAAGCCTGCTTTTGATAACAAGATTATTCTAAATGCTCTATTATGGGGTGATCTCAGTTGGAACTGATATAAGGGAAGTTGATTTTCTTTGCAATGCCATGAATTGTGCCATGAAAGCCAGTCTGAGTTTCATTTAGATGGTATTGTGTTATGGTGGTTCTGTTTAATAATGGATGGGCATATTTAGAAGATAATGCTGTATGGCTTTTCAATTCAATCCCTCCTATTTCCATCTAGAGATTTGAAGAAGTGTATGAGAGAGGAAGAGATGTGAGCAACCAGAGCTGTCTGGTTTTTTGGCATCTGGAAAATTTAAGATTATGGCTTGTCTCTCTGAGTTGTAAACAGATAGAAATCATATAGAAGCAGCTGAAATAAGTGCTTCAACATTGAAAGCTGGGACCACGGTGAGATCCTTGTATAGATTCACCCTTTGGCACTGGAAGCAAATGTGGCTTAAAATATCTGAAGTTTGGTAAATGTTCAAATATTCTTCTTCTATATTTTCAAGCCATTTTAATTTGCATTTTAAATGGAATTTTTAAATTCAATATTCAAACAATCCAAAATTACTCATTATCTTATTTTTAACTTTAAAAAAAGCAACAATTGAGAGAAAATACCAGTACAAAGTAAAGGAACTCAAAATTTACTTAAGAGCTAATTGAAAACAAAACAAAATTAAACCCTTCATTTGGAGTACATAGCTATTGATGTTTTCCTAAGGAGAGCTGCAAACATTTAAACATCAATTATATCTAAAACATGATTTGTGCAGATAAAGGTAACCTATTAAACATTATAAATAATTATTCAGTAGTAACTCAATGGGTTGAATGGATCTAGCATGATAAAATTTTCCAATGTTCTTTGTATTAATGTTTGAACCAAAGCATTTTCTCATAATTTTGTTTTATTCCTTTGACTCAGACACCAGTCCAGAGCTGCTAGTTTTATAGACGAACCCAAGAGAAAAGACGAATGTAGCTCAAGTGCATCTGCCATCACTTATATTCTATATTTGTCACTAGTCAGTCCACCAGTATGTACAGAATACTGTCCACATTTTATACTGTTGGATAACTTAATGTGGGAGTCTTGAGAATATAGATAAAGTCTTAATAGTATTTATGTTATCAGGCACTTACTTGCTCCTTGCTCCTCATGCCTTGCTATCTCTAGCAGGGAAGGCAATCTTTAGCAGGATGTGGGAGTAAATTAATTCCAGAAATTAAAAAATGAATGACTCTAAGCTTTTAAAAAGGGCAGGGAGTGCTATTATTTCTGAAGAAACCTATTTTGTTTTCAGACTTTACCATCTATAGTTGGATACCAGTCACTGAAGCCTGCTTTTGATAACAAGATTATTCTAAATGCTCTATTATGGGGTGATCTCAGTTGGAACTGATATAAGGGAAGTTGATTTTCTTTGCAATGCCATGAATTGTGCCATGAAAGCCAGTCTGAGTTTCATTTAGATGGTATTGTGTTATGGTGGTTCTGTTTAATAATGGATGGGCATATTTAGAAGATAATGCTGTATGGCTTTTCAATTCAATCCCTCCTATTTCCATCTAGAGATTTGTAGAAGTGAATGAGAGGAAGAGATGTGAGAAACCAGAGCTGTCTGGTTTTTTGGCATCTGGAAAATTTAAGATTATGGCTTGTCTCTCTGAGTTGTAAACAGATAGAAATCATATAGAAGCAGCTGAAATAAGTGCTTCAACATTGAAAGCTGGGACCACGGTGAGATCCTTGTATAGATTCACCCTTTGGCACTGGAAGCAAATGTGGCTTAAAATATCTGAAGTTTGGTAAATGTTCAAATATTCTTCTTCTATATTTTCAAGCCATTTTAATTTGCATTTTAAATGGAATTTTTAAATTCAACATTCAAACAATCCAAAATTACTCATTATCTTATTTTTAACTTTAAAAAAAGCAACAATTGAGAGAAAATACCAGTACAAAGTAAAGGAACTCAAAATTTACTTAAGAGCTAATTGAAAAGAAAACAAAATTAAACCCTTCATTTGGAGTACATAGCTATTGATGTTTTCCTAAGGAGAGCTGCAAACATTTAAACATCAATTATATCTAAAACATGATTTGTGCAGATAAAGGTAACCTATTAAACATTATAAATAATTATTCAGTAGTAACTCAATGGGTTGAATGGATCTAGCATGATAAAATTTTCCAATGTTCTTTGTATTAATGTTTGAACCAAAGCATTTTCTCATAATTTTGTTTTCCACTGCTTTACAGTAATAAGTCTAGCTGCTGGTAATAAGATAGAATAATACCTTAAGCTGCATTAAGAAATGCTTCAATAAATGCAGTAGGCAAATAACTCTATGATTCATTTGAAGAGATTATTTTATGATTTCTTCAGTTTCTTTAAAAATATTTGACTTATTGGCCTTTACCACTACAGATTTTCTGTACACATCTGTTTGCATATCCATACATTCTAGAAAAGTTATAACTGTCAACAGTATAATTTCAGTAGAAATTCTTGATGACATTCTGAATTCTCTCTGTGTCAGGAAAAACCCCCAATGAGATTTATCAAGCTCACTGTTCAAAGTATATTGAGAGTATCAAGAGAACTTGCTGTCTTTAATATAACACATTTATATGATATTGATGTCTTACTAATAAATAAAATAGATGCATACCATATTCTTTAAATATTCTTAATTGACTTGAGTGATACAAGCAATGTATTTTGTTAAAGAAATGATCTACCTGACTTATTTGAAACCACATTGGTAAAACATATTCAAACATTACAAGCTTGCAAGTTTTATAACCAATTATCTGATTAATTATAATACTGAACATTTCCAACCCCCTTTTCAATAACATTTTTCTACAAACAAAATTATTTTTCACTCAACCAAATGCTTTACAGTTTTCTGAGGATAGTAAAGCTACTGGAGTTTACAGTATTTAGCATTACATTTAGCATGTTATATTTAATCTTCCTCTAATTAAATTTGTCATCTCTCTTCAAAGAAGAAATTTGGATTGATCTGGAGAAATATATTTGCCTAATGTAGCTTACACCACTATGTTGACTTTTCAGCTAAAAAATTATTAAAATATGTTTTGGTGCCAAGTATTTTATGTTCTTGTGAGTGTATTATTACAATGTGTTTATTTACTAAATATAGATCCCAAACAATTTATACCTGTGATTTTAAAATCTGTCATGATAGCACATACTGTATCTCACTGTAGATAGAGAGCCATCAAAGTCTATGAAAACCAAAAATTAGAAGGAATCAGAAAGCACATGTTCAGACTAACAAATTTTATTTTAAAACATCCGCTTTAGTGAACTATAGCTCAGTGAGTGAAAGTTTGTCTTTTAACAACTTACAACTGTAGGAATTTAGCACCCACCCTCCTCCTAGAAGAATGAATGAGGAAATATTTTAAAAAGCAGAATATTATACCTTCCTGGATGAGAAAAGGAGAAACATGCTCTTGGAAAGCGGCCCCCACCTTTGTTAATAGCCCCAGAAAGACAAAAGACATCTTATCTACAACACAGAAGACCTTCAGCTCCAGGGTGATGGGATTAAGACATGGTCCTCAGGACATGATAGGATTAGCCTCTACCCATCTCACCACATGGCACCTGGGAAGATTACATCAGCCAGCAAGGCTCAGGCAAGCTTGAGGGACAACCTACAATGTTAGCTAAGACTCCCACCCCCTGGGAGTCTGACAACCAATCAGGATACTCTTCCTGTGCCCCAGAAAGTTCAAAGCTCAGAAAAAGCATAAAACCAGGGAGCACACAGGATCTCAGCCCCCTTTTCTGTTCAGGATCTCAAGCCATGTGATCCTGACCACCATTAAACCATCTTTCCAAGCAGTCTCCATGTTTCCAGTGTCTTTGTCCCCACTTGGAACTGAACCCAGATGGATATTTCTTCCAACACAACAATAAAATAAAATACAACAAAGCAGAAAACCCTAATAATATCGCAAATGGAGTATTTCAGGAATAGAAGAAAGGTTATCCCCATGCACTGAGGATGACCCCTAATTCCCTACAGGGAGATTCCTCTAGTAGAGGCAGGAGGGACATGATTAGGTGATTTTGTATGTGAGATCTCACAAACCTGGTTTGTAAGAGCAAGTATTCAAGAAGTGATAGTTCAGGGTTCTCTCCAGGATGCAATTAATGTGTCCCTGATTGTGACTTTCTTTTTGCAGTTTCCTTCTCCCACCCCCTTCCCCCCCCACTATTCTGCTGGCATGTTTTTTGAGAATATTTAAGGGGAAACAGACTATAATTTCATAGTTCCCTTTTTTTAGTTGGACTAGAAAGGGAAAGTTGGGAGAACTCCATTACCCAGCTAAAAATCAAGCCACTGTTTCATCTTTCTTTACTGATGAATCTTAGCTACTTCCTTTAAGCATCTCTCCCAATTCTATCCTATCCCACTTTTTAATTCATTCCCCTTTAAAGTTAAAGTAACATTTTCCCCCTCTTCCAAATTTCCCAGCACCAACTTAAAGTGATGCCTGCATGCTTACTTGGGGAAAAAACACTAATAAATTAATGGTAAGCTACAGATGGACATGAACAGAACTCTTTTTACTTTAAATCAAAACTGGACTTTACCACTTCTCTGCTCAGGTAACACTCACCTTTTCCACCTTGTAAAAGTCCAGATTCAGAGTCCATGACTGGGAAGGGGCAATTGATTTAGTCAGAGAGAGGGCTAGGACAAGATCTATGATGCGGGGAAGGGATGGCTGATATGATGAGGAGACTCAACATTGATAATATGTGGACTTCTCAGCTTATGTCATGTGGCTGATAAAGTTGAGGCAGAGACAATTGTTGGACAAAAGCTGCTTTTCTAACACAAGCAAAAGAATGAGAGTGCTTGCCCAGTCACTTTAGAGTTAGTAACACTCTAATGGTTTCTTCTCTTGAATCTGAGTCCTTAGCTAATGATGGTGACCCAGAGTCAACAGAAAACTGAATCCCACCAAACCATGTAAGTTCCATTGCTTGCTATGGCCATAAGAACACTTTGATATTTGTTCTACTGCTACACTAATTATTTCAACAGCCTCAAGTTTTATTCTGCTGGAATGCAACCAACCTGGAATGTTCTAAAATGGTGCTATTTTGTTCTGACCCTGAAACACAGAATGTTCTAACTTTGTGCCTAAATCATCATCAGGAGGGAAGCATTCACATGATAGAAACCCCTCCAGAGCTAATATCTATTTAGGACATAGGTAAGGAGTTGGGGGTTTGGAATAACAAGCTGAGAGCTGGTTTATCAAATTGCCTTTAAAACCATACAATAACTGCCTAATTCAAATAACTTACCTTGAATTAGTATGAATTTTTATCAGGTTAGGAAATGCTCTGACACTCATTCAACTTTAGTGAGTGTACAGGTAGCCCTCGACTTACAACAGTTCATTTAGTGACCGTTTAAAGTTACAACATCACCAAAAAACTGACTTTTGCCCATTTTTCACACTTATAAGCATTGCAGCATCCTCAGAGTTATGTGATCAAAATTCAGATGTTTGGCAACTGACTCATATTTGTGACCTTTGCAGCCTCCTGTGATCTCCTTTTACAACCTTCTGACAAGAAAAGTCAATGGGGAAACCAGATTCACTTAACAACCATACTACTAACTTAACAACTGTAGTGATTCACTTAACAACTTTGGCAAGAAAGGTCGTAAAATGAGGCAAAACTCACTTAACAAATGTCTCACTTAGCAACATAAATTTTGGTGTCAATTGTGGTCATAAATTGAGGACTACCTGTATTGAATTAAATTATACTAAATTGTCTTTCTTTGGGAATTACATCTCTTGCTGCAGTTGTGACTTTGAGGCCAACTTAGTTGTATTGTAGGGAGCCTTTGAGGGGAGGGATAAATGTTTATGATTAATGAAATGGATTTATCTTAGAATTTTATGTACATAATTAACCATTGGTAGAAGACTAGATTTCAGAATCCAGTTTCTTTTGCATCTTCTCTGTTTGAACTAACTCTAATTTGTTAGGTCTGAATTGGATCGACTTGGATTTGGTTTTAAACAGCGTTTTACAGAAATAGCTCAACAAATCAATATTTTAATAATCACAGTTTTAAATAATAAGTGAAATGATTTGTGCTTACTGATTTGTACATAACAAGCTAAGATTTAAGCCAGGAAGGATGTTTAATAATCTCCTTGTGGATGACTATAAATAAGAAATATTACCTAGGTACAATGCTTGAACCCTAATGCTATTATCTTAATAGGGTCATTGTGATGTGTTTTCATTGTTGTATATAATTAAAAAGTCACTTTTTGTTTTAGTTTGAAGGGCTTCCTTTGTAGAAAAGATGGGAAAAATGATTACGATCAAATGACTATTTTGGACATATATGTATTTGTATATGTGTAGGCAAAACAATTACAGCTAAGGATAATTTGAGAATTCAGTGATGAGGCTGATTTGAGAAAATATTGTTAGTTTCATTTCCTTCTTTTTTTTCTTTCTTTCTTCTACTGGACTTCTTTTGATTCCCTAGTCACACTTAAATTTATAGCTCTTAGGAATATGGTTTCCATATGTTGATATTTCTTTTTCTCTTGTACTACTATCTCATGTTGTAATGCCGCATATATCAGAGTAGCAAACACCTTTTCTTGTTATTTATGTTGTCTATAATTTGTTTTTTTCATGCTATATTTTGGCATTAGTATGAATCATTTTTATGTGGCAGTATAAATTTTATAAGCCTCGGCTGGCATTTTTATTTTTTCAGGCTTTTAAATTAACCATTTTGGCTTTGAACTATTACGGGAAATCTTTAATAAAGAAATTAAACAAAAATGACGTACTTGGCATGATAAATTATGGAACTTATC
This sequence comes from Ahaetulla prasina, assembly GCF_028640845.1. Classification (NCBI taxonomy): domain Eukaryota; kingdom Metazoa; phylum Chordata; class Lepidosauria; order Squamata; family Colubridae; genus Ahaetulla; species Ahaetulla prasina. The sequence continues at coordinate 186,522,896 of NC_080541.1, read as the reverse complement.
TAAGGCCATTTTAAATGTCACAAAATCATCCCACATTATTTCTTCCCAGTGTATGTGTGTACATACACACAGTATATCTATATACAGAGTCAGTCTATCTATCTGTCTATCTATCTATCTATCTATCTATCTATCTATCTATCTATCTATCTATCTATCTATCTATCTATCTATCTATCTATCTATCTATCTATCTATCTATCTATCTATCTGTCTATCTGTCTATCTGTCTATCTGCCTATCTGCCTATCTGTCTATCTGTCTGTCTGTCTGTCTATCTATCATCTGTCTGTCTGTCTGTGTTCAAAAAATATAAGACAGGATCTTATTTTTGGTACCATTCCCAGTTACTGCTCCCTCTAGGTTTCCTGCAACTTGGGAATGAAAGCAAAAGTATAACAAGCACAGGTGATTTTGGCGTAGTAAAATGCACTTCTTCAAACATAAAACTTTACCCAAATCAGAAGCCATCACTTCACTTTTAATTATAAGCTGCCCAGAGCTTACAAGCTTTTCAGAGTGAGTGGATGATACATACATTTAATAAACTACAAATGTAGGAAAAGGAGGACTGAATATATCCATTTTCCTGTAATTTCTCTGAGTTTTTCATTTTTTATTAATCTGCCATGTTCAAGAATGTTTGAATTTACTAAGGTTCTTTTCTCCCTCTTGTTATTTAATAGTTACATGAAACAGAGGCTACATCTCCAATCCAGGAAATGTCTGAATACCGTCAGGTATTCAATGGGGAGAAACAAAACTAAGCTTAGCAAAATCTGGATACGATTTGTTCATAAACATCCCAACCTCTCTGAAATACCTGTTCTACGTATAGTTCTAGACAGGATCCTACTTCCCCTGAAGGAGAAAATTCATGACTTGGAGATTCTTCTGTATAAGCAGATGGGACAGAGTTCAGGTTTTTTTTTTAATGACTCATGCTTGCAGCTGGATGATTTGAAAGCCACAACTGATACAGAATGCAATCTCCAGATTGTTGGCAAGGAGACTCTACCATTAAATAGCGTTTATAGTCACTATATTCTTCCAGGCCCAATTTAGATTTAAGGTTAGTTAGTACTTTTAAAGTCCCACAGTACTACATCTTGTCCAGAATAATTCTGGAGAAAGTCCACCTTGATGTCCCAACTGCATGGGAAATGACTGGAATAAAAGACCTATCTTTTCTACGACAGCCCCAAGGCCTTGAAATATGGTGACCCCAGATATACATTTGACTCCCTCCCTCAATCTTGAGTTTTAAGAAATTTATAAAGATCTTCCCTTGTAGATAAGTTTATGGATAGTTTTGATGCCTATTCAAGATGAGATGTGACCATTTGATTTTAGTTACCACTACATTGTACTGTATATTTTGAAGATTGTTGTTATGTTCTTCTTTACACATGCCAAGAATCATTGGTATATAAATATTAATTTTTTAAAAAAAAAATCGCACAAAGATGTCCATTTTAGTTGCAAAAGCTGTGCATTTTCATGATTCAAGCCTGCTTTATTGTCCTCTTTACTTAATTAATAATTTGTTATATTATTAATTCTATTTATCTTAATAAGGACTATTTTTCTCTAATAACTTCATAACTTGTCATTGAAATGGGAGAATGATTTTATATTTGCTTGCAAGCTGACACTGACAAGCTATATCCATCCAGTCTTATTTTGGAGGTAGAATTCCATGCTATACCTTTCAGATAAGCATGGTATTTACTGCTTTTAAAAAGGTTTTGAAAATCAAATTGTAAGTCTGAGAAAAATATTATTTTAGAGCAGATTTTCTCAGTCTGGTCTGGTATCTTCCAATTGGAAGTAGATGATAATTTGACATATTCAGGTTTGGAATTCTAATATATCTTAAAATGTTGAGACACGTTATTCTGGAATTTAAAGCATTTTATGCTAGGAAAGATCGGGGCTCTTTTACTCTTTTAGGGCCAAGTAAGCACCTTTAGATACAGTAGAATTTATGCTGAGGAAACTTTCATAAGATATTTTAAATTCATGCAGACATGGTAAATCTTTGGAGTGGACATAAGCCCCAAAGAGCAGGTATTAATATATTTTTATCACTGCATTTAAGGAACTACAGTTAAATCTTGTCCTAGTGAAGAATATTATAGATTTTTAAGATATATTTTCAAGACATGGATGATCCCAGGTAAGTATTTTTTTTCATGGTGAAAATTGCATTTTCCCTCCTAATATCCCCCATTGACAAGTGGTAGGAAGAGAAATGGGGCTCTTTATAAACTTACCTAAGAACGAAAGTAAGAATTCTGGCAGCATGCAAATCCAAAAATGGATCCGTTTTTGTCTCTTCATGTCTAAAGAAATGGAATAAGAAATTCTATATGAAGAAATTATCACTCAATATAAGGTTTAGCTTATTGGAATAGGAATGGATGGATATCATTTAATAAACTACAATCTGATTCACATTGAACAGGAGTTTAGGAATTTTGGAAGCTATACAGTAGTATCAACACTTCTGGAGAATTAGGACTTCTCCCTGCTTTATATGGATAGGCCATACTCATGCACAAATAAACTTAACCAGAGAATTAAAAAAAGGAGATCTGCCTCTTTTCTTTTATAGCATGGACCAAATGATTAATCTTACTTGATTAATACTAGAAGTCTTCGCTCAACCATCCAGCGGGTGGTGAGACTCCTGGCACAGACCCAATTTTAAGTTGTGGCTATTATTTTGACAAAGAGATTGAAATGGAAAATCAGCTAAATAAATGTGAAGCCATGGAAATTGAAGTCACAGAAAAGCAAATTTCACTTATGCTCAAACGGAGAACTGAAGTAGTTATCCTACCAAGTCTTATATTAAATTGTATAACCTATTACTAACCATCTAGATATGTAATAGGAGGCAATTGCTTTGGACCACAGATGTTAAGGTTGGGCTGATTCTTTCTCCTTCTCCCTTTCTTCCTCATCTGTTTGGAGGTCAGTGCCGTGTACTCACTAACTATGCTAACAATGTGTTACTGGAATTGCAATGCTGTGTTTTGGGTCTCACCGTGTTGGGAAGAGTGGGCTAGCCTAATGGGAATTCTCTGTATAGCCTCTGTGAAGGAGACATTTGTGCCAAGTCTGCTTGTCCACTAGATGCTGCTTGTGTTCTCTTTAAGCTTCTTTCTGTGATTCTTTGAGAAAGATTTCCAGTATGCTAATAAAGATGGTTAGAAATTTATTTGAGTTATTTACTGTGGTTAATTGCCGATGCAAAATGTCTATAGAATAGAATAGAATAGAATAGAATTTTATTGGCCAAGTGTGATTGGACACACAAGGAATTTGTCTTGGTACATATGCTCTCAGTGTACATAAAAGAAAAGATACGTTCATCAAGGTACAACATTTACAACACAATTGATGATCAATATATCAATATAAATCATAAGGATTGCCAGCAACAAGTTATAGTCATACAGTCATAAGTGGAAAGAGATTGGTGATGGGAACTACGAAACGATTAATAGTAGTACAGATTCAGTAAATAGTCTGACAGTGTTGAGGGAATTATTTGTTTAGCAGAGTGATGGCCTTCGGGAAAAAACTGTTCTTGTGTCTAGTTGTTCTGGTGTGCAGTGCTCTATAGCGTCATTTTGAGGGTAGGAGTTGAAACAGTTTATGTCCAGGATGCGAGGGATCTGCAAATATTTTCACGGCCCTCTTCTTGATTCGTGCAGTATACAGGTCCTCAATGGAAGGCAGGTTGGTAGCAATTATTTTTCTGCAGTTCTAATTATCCTCTGAAGTCTGTGTTTTCTTGTTGGGTTGCAGAGCCGAACCAGACAGTTATAGAGGTGCAAATGACAGACACAATAATTCCTCTGTAGAATTGGATCAGCAGCTCCTTGGGCAGTTTGAGCTTACTGAGTTGGCGCAGAAAGAACATTCTTTATTGTCCTTTTTAATGATGTTTTGATGTTAGCTGTCCATTTGAGATCTTGCGATATGATAGAACCCAGAAATTTGAAGGTTTCTACTGTTGATACTGTGTTGTCAAGTATTGTGAGAGGTGGAAGTATGGAAGGGTTTTCCTAAAGTCTACCACCATTTCTACGGTTTTGAGTGTGTTCAGTTCCAGATTGTTTTGGTTGCACCACAAGGCTAGTCGTTCGACCTCTCGTCTATATGCGGATTCGTCATTGTCTCGAATGAGACCAATCACTGTTGTGTCATCTGCGAACTTCAGTAGCTTAACAGATGGATCATTGGAGATGCAGTCATTGGTATACAGAGAGAAGAGAAGTGGGGAGAGCACACAGCCTTGGGGGGGCCCTGTGCTAATTGTACAGGTATTTGATGTGATCTTGCTTAGCTTCACCTGCTGCTTCCTGTTTGTTAGGAAGCTTGTGATCCACTTACAAGTCTGTTCCGGTACCTGTAGCTGGTTTAGCTTAGTTAGAAGAATGTCTGGAATGATGGTATTGAATGCTGAACTAAAGTCTACAAAAAGGACCCTTGCATAGGTCTTTGGAGACTCAAGATGTTGTAGGATGTAGTGCAGAGCCATATTAACAGCATCATCTGTTGATCTATTTGCTCGGTATGCAAATTGCAAGGGGTCTAACAGCGGATCCGTGATGGTTTTCAGGTAGGAAAGCACTAGCCTTTCAAAGGTTTTCATGACTACAGATGTTAAAGCAACTGGTCTGTAGTCATTCAGTTCCTTGATGGTGGGCTTCTTCGGCACTGGGATGATGGTAGAGCATTTGAAGCAAGAAGGAACATAACACATCTCTAGTGATTTATTGAAAATATGGGTGAAGATGGGGGCCAATTGGTCAGCACAGACTTTTAAGCAAGATATGGAATGTCTGCACAGGACTGTACCTTATCTTTGGCTTGGCATATAGCAATTGATGGAAATATGGTGTAATATGATATCATCACCATTATCATTCTACAATTAGCGTTATTGAGATAAAGATAGCCAATGTCACTATTCAATTTCTTAATTATGCTGCCAAAATGAAGACGGAATATGTGCTATGTGAACTTGTGTTTAAAAATAGTTTAGATGATGTCTTTTTATTCATTTCTAGCTAACTTTAATGTGCTGATTTTATGATGTTTATTCAATTTGTAGGTCAGCCACCTCAAATACATGAATCTAAGCAGCTACCAATTATTAAAAACAAAATAAAAACATAACAAATCAGTAAATAAACATTTAGCCATTAAAAGTAGAATAACTTGGGATCAAGTTTTTATCTGGCACATATATTAATTTGTCTGACATACTTGGTGATTGTTTTTAAATTATTGTGTGTATTTATATTTTATTTGCCTGTTCACCGCCCTGAGTCCTTCGGGAGAAGGGCGGTATACAAATTAAAATATTATTATTATTATTATTATTATTGTTGATGTTTAACTACAGGTAGTCTCTGTTTAATAACTGCGTCATTTATGACTGTTCAAAGTTACAATGGTAATGAAAAAGTAACTTACAACCAATCCTCATGTTTATGACCTTGCAGATCTGTAAAGCAAAGGTCTACTTTGCTTAATGACCAAGTTGCAAGTCCCAGTTGTAGCTACTAAATGAGTACTTGTATTTGTAATAGGCATTTTAAACTGTAGTTTGAATTAGATAATTAACTTATTCTGGATATGGAAACTGGGATTATCAACATGTCTCAGCTTCAAAAAGTGAATGGTATTTGGCTGGCTGGCTGGCTATTTATTTATTTATTGTCTGTTTGTTTGCATTAAATGTCCTCACAAGGGAAAAAAAAGTACAAAAGAAGCAGACTTAATTCTACCTGGTAATATCAAACTGCAGAAAATGAATGAAGCCTGATTCCTAGGTGCACAATAATATCCATCATATTTTTTGCCCTGACCTTTGTATGCAGCATGCTGAACTTATAGTACAGGCTTTAACTCTTCATGCTACAAGTTAGGGAGAGTTCAACTATACAATAAGCTTTGTAAAATGCTCTTAAATAAAAACAGCAGGGAACAATGAAAGGGAATATTTTCCAAAATGCTGTCTAAAGTAGCACCCATTTTGTCGACAACCTAGATCCTTGTATACAATAGGATGAAATAATATTTATTTCTATTATTTTACAATACAAGATTCTGTGTGGTTGCTAGAAAATATGATACAATGCACATATGGAAGATTGGATTGAGAATGTAACACTTTATCATGTGTTCAGATATTTGATTTCATAAATTACTTCTATGGAAATAAAATATCATATGTACAAGTGGTATGAAAAAGTATGTCCTAATTTTTGCATAGTGTTCCTTTGAAAGTCATCATGTGAGGCTGACAAAATAGAATGGAAGTCTGAATAAATAGGCAACAAAGTCTGTTCCTAATATCATTTATTTTATAACAAAATCATCTAATATGGGATGATCCGGTTTGAAAAATGATTGCCTCCTTAGATTCAGTAATTGGTTGTACCATCTTTAGTTTCAATGACTGGATCTAAATGACTCCTGTAATTGATCTCTCACATTGCAGTGTAGGAAAATTATACTGTTGTCCCAAATCTTCTCTCATCAGATTACCTTGACATGAAGGTGCTCTGTTAACTGAATGCTGAGAGGGGCATGCCTTCTCAATGGAACCTCTGTGTTGCTCCAACCCAATCTTTGCTTGCAAGTACTTTCCCCCCTTGTTATTCAGGGAAAGACTTCTCATGGGAATATTTGCCAGCAGACCTGATGTCAGGGTTCCAAGTATCACCTCCAGCGAAAGAAAACTCGGAGGCTTGATTTTCCTCAAAGTTCCATTTTATTAGAGATGTCATATTGGCACATCTGGGAAAACCTGAATCTGAAAGCTTCCAGGTTTTCCCCACTCAAAGAAAAATTCAAGTCCCTGCCCAATACCCACATGTCCATCACATGGTCCAATCCAAGCTCCATCCCAACTGGAGATGCCTCCCAGTTCCAGCCATCCAGGTGCAGAACAAGATGTCCTTGACTTTCTGAGAAAGGAATGTTATTATGATATATATATTACCCTGGTTCCATACAATCCCCACTCCCAGTTTCCCACAGTAGAAAATGTGGCAGGCCTGAAGATCCAACAAAATGATGGCTTCCAGGCCTGACACCTAAAGATGAAAGCCTTCAAAGCAGGAGGGTTAACAATCAGCTGGGCTCCAATTTGCCTGCTGTTGGATTGCTCTGTGACTTCATGGCCATTTGTCCTGCAGCTACCAAACAGAATTGACACTTGTCTTGTGTTATTTTTGTTTTCTTATATTGATCTCATGTAAAATCAAATGCAGATCTACTACCAGATCAACGTTCCCACTGTTAAGCAAAAATAAACCTAGCTACGCACTATGATGCTTGGTACCAATTAGTTTCCTCAGCTAATGCAACATATACAGGAAAGAACTTAATGTACCAGTGATTATTTTCATTGCAGCAGCACTGCTCTTCTTACAGATGCTGGAAATTGGGCCAAGGTTAATCACAATGTGATTTCTGGCACTCAAACAGAATTAAGTGCTTTCCCAGTGAACTCTATTAAACACAGAACTGCATTCCCCCCCTCCACCCCAACTTTGGAAAATTCACTTGCCTGAAGAGAACTTACCCATTTTGTTGCTGGGTCATGGGAAATTGTTGGTTTGGAGGACAGCCCTTTCCTCTCCAGGATGGGAAGAAAGCCCATCACCATTGCTGTGTGGATGAGTCCCATGCTTCTGATTGTGGATTAACACAGTCTCAGAGTTTAAGATAAGACTTTTCCAAACTGGTAAGCATCAATGATATTTTAACAGAATTTTTGAGCATGCATTAGGTTCCTCTAGAACCTAAGTGCTGAGACCTTTGCTATGGTGAGGGGAGCCTCTGTTTATAAAATGTACATATGGACCCAGATGAACTAAAGCAGCCCTGATGAATTTTCCACACAACTGGCCCTAGTTATGCTAAACTGATTGAATTTGGGAGATGGCTACTTTTTTACATGAAACAAAGAAATCAAATACCAAACAATAACTTTGGTATTTGTTTATTTGGACTCTTTATATATCACTAAGACCCATATAAGGCTCTGGTCACATTTTATGAAAAGGTATTCAAAAAATCCAGAAAGCCAAATAGAGATTTTCACTAAGTGTATAGAATGATTCTTAAAGCTTGTTGGATCTAGTTGCCTGTTGGTGCAGGACATCTACTGCTATAGCATCTATGAAAGATAGTTATCTAACTAGCTATACCTAGTATGTTGTGTTCAACCCTTTTTGTACCTGTTGCAAAGCTGAAGTATTCGAGTGCAGTTGAGTTGCTTTTGAATGCCTGTTGGGATATTGTCACCCTATATTTAGGTTCATTTGTGCCCCTCAGTTGCCAAGGAAGCAGTTGCAAAAGATGGCACTCTATCAAACTAAACCAAGCTGCTGGAGAGTGTATTTTGTGTTCAGTGGACATCCTTCCTGCCATGCTGGGCAGATGCTTTGCCTTCTTTTATTTGTTGTTCCACTAAAAACTGCAATTAAAATTCCAAAGCCCAGATGGGGCCTGTTGAATTTGCTCTTGTATTCCAATTGATGTTGGGACTTGAGGCTCTTACCTTTTCATTGGCTAGTGAGCATAAAATCTTAACTGTTTATGCATTTCAGGCAGAGCAAGAAACTGGTGATCCTGGCGGCACAAAGAGACAGTAAATGATAGTGATAAATGTGGTTGTTGTGAGCCCTTTGCATTTTTCTAACCATGGCTCCAGTAATCTGTGTTTCTTGCGGAACCTAGTAAAGTAGATGAGAATTTAAGTTGATGAATTTAAAAAATCAGACATAGGCAGTATGTTTACTTATTATATCCAAGTCCAGGAAGAGCTTATTATCTATAATTTCTTTATGCAGACTTGATCCACATTTATAATACTTCGAAATGACAGGTTCATGATGATATCACACTCAAATGTCTATGCCTGACTAAGTTTGGTTCAGATCCAAATCACTACTTTAGTATATTTAAGAATTGCCTTATGATCTGGTTTTATAATGAAAAAAATTAAGAAGAGTAAGATACTTAACAGGAATGCAAAATACCTCATTTGTATAATTTAGTTAAACCTACAGTATATTTGGGAATTTTCTAAAACTACATTTATGCACATATGGCTTTAATTTTTTTTACAGTAACATGTCTCTTGTATTATAATTTGTATCCCATTGAGAGCGGTTGATATTATATACATGACATCAAAATAAAAAAGACTAAAGGAGAACCATTGTATTGCTTAATACAGGAACTATTGTAATAACAAGGTTGGGCATTTTTTGACAAATATGACATCTTGGTCTAATGTCTAAAACTCATTAGACGTAAACCAATATTCAATATTTCTGTCTAGCGTGACATTTGTACACATGAAAGCACTCTAATAAGAAAAATGTTGCTGGTAAATGGTGACCTGATATGAGCAAATTTAGCTTTCACTGAAGATTTTTTTAAGGTTCTTTTTATTGCATCAAATATACAATGAGAACAATTTTCCATACTTTTTAATACAAATGATGCAAACACAATTGTATTTTAATTTTTCATGTTTTTGTGATAACAAACATGGCAACTAACAAGAGAAGCTGAATCAATGTGGCATCGACTTACAAGTCTTAGAAAATATGGGCAATTAATCAACAGCAAAGATTCATTATAAAATACAGTTGGGTGATTCTCTTAAACTTTCAGTGAAAAGGATTGGCTAATTGGGACCTTCGATCAGAGATTGTGAGAAATGTCAATTTGTTTATATCTAGAAAGATCACAATTTCTATTAGTATTTTTAGCAACATGCAATTTCTCTTAGCAGTTTTACCAAACTATGACTTAATTTTTGGATCTGAATCCTGAAAAGTTACTGAAATTGGTTTAAAAGGAATTCTGTACCATAAAAAGTTCTAATGAGATCCATGGAGTTGAAATTTCAAATCATTCTCCCAGAGTTTTCAAAAACTTTAAAGGGATTCTGTCATGCGTCGTATAAAGTTTTATTTAACGCCAACAAGATTTCTTTGTTATAATAATGAAACATATAAACTCCAGTCTCACTGGGAAGAATAACAATATCGATCCACATTACATTTTCTTCCATGAAGGTTTAATTAATTAAATGTATTTATTCAGTTTCAGTGTTGCCTGACTCCAGCTGACTCTATGCACAAAAATAAAAAGCAATGTAAAAAAAGATAAAAATACAATAAATTAGACCAAAACAAATGAAAAAAAAATCTGGCTCCAAAGAAATTGCCAAAGAATAATCCAGGCAACATATTAAAATATAGAACATCACTAAGAAGAGAATTTTGCCCATTCTACCATGGAGCATATCTAGGTTTTCAAGAAAACTTCCAGAATGTCATGGGAACTGCATGGATCTCTGGGGGTGGGAGAACCTCATTCCAGAGGGCAAGTGCTGCTTCAGAAAAAGCATGCTTCCAGGATCCCTGTTTAATTAAGGGGATCTGGATCACACTCATCCTGCTGGCTCGTATCAGGAATTGAAGAAGGCAGACTGGTGGTTTATGGACTGGACTAGAATTTTAAATTTTAAATTTGGTTTTAACGGGGTTTTATTATCTTATTGTAGTTTTAATATTCGGCCTTATTTAATAAGTTTTTTAACTGGTGTTTTATTTTAGTATTTATATGTATTTTTTATTAGGCTGTAAACCGCCCTGAGTCCCTTGGGAGATAGGGCGGTATAAAAATGCGATTAAATAAATAAATAAATAAATAAATAAATATGGGTTGGCTCAGCCTTCAACATTAAAATAAATGTCTGTAGAGATTCTTAGTCATCCAGGTCATGGTTGTCCCAAAGGTGCTATTTTTCAGGAGGCAACTGGACTTTCTTGTTTTCTCTTTTGAAGATGTTTTGCTTCTCATCCAAGAAGCTTCTTCAGCTCTGACAGGATAGTGGGAATATAAATCCTTCCATTCCCCACTATCCTGTCAGAGCTGAAGAAGCTTCTTGGATGAGAAGCAAAACGTCTTCAAAAGAAAAAACAAGAAAGTCCAGTTGCCTCCTGAAAAAAAGCACCTTTGGGTTAAAATAAATGTTAATAATCTGTAATATTTATTGTTTTATAAGGAAAACATTTATAAAGAAGTTGATATCTGAATATACACTCTATATTACAATGGTAATTCTTAGGATAAGCTTTAACTTTTTGTCACTGGAAATCAATTTTCTTGCTGTCTTTGCTGGTGCCCTAAATAGTATAAATTTGTTTCTGCTGGCTTTCTTATCATTTCCTTTATCCCCAAATTTAATTATAAGGAGTTAGCTTGCCCATAAGGTTATTGGACTATCTTCTGCATAATAGCTTAATCAACTTAATCAGCTGCCTAATAATAATCAGGCCTCTTTTCAGGTGGAAGCAAATTTCATGGTCAGATAAAGGAAGAGAGAGAAGGAAATCTATGGATGAAAACTCACTTCCCTTTTAAGTGGCCATAACAATGCCCTTATTGAAGTTCTAATTTAGGGATGAACCTCCTTTTAATTTTGGGTAATGTGACTTTGTTTTAGTAAGATGTGAAATGTTGGTGTTTCTGAAAAGCAATAGCAATAAGGATCCAAAGAAAAATAGGAAGATCTTTCTATAGAGCTTTCTCTTCTTTGTCATTCAGATGGCCTTTTCCAACAGTCCTCACAGAAGGAGTGTTTTTATATTCAAATTCAACAAGGCCTTGGGAAACCTCAGATTCATGCCTCAGACTCATATAATGTTGGGATTGATTGTATATATATATTTAAAATGGAAGAGAACATAAAACCCAGTACAATGTCTTTGGCCTTCCCACAAACTATGTCAAGTGCCTCTGGTTTAATATGACAGGATTTGGTGAGAGAGAGTTGTGGGATTTTTTTAAAACAGTACTTAAGGTAAAATCCAATCGGAGATCTTCAAGATGTTGAAAATGTGGCTATACTTCCAAGCCTTCAGGTTAGGTTGGCTTCTGAACCCTTGGTGGGTTTTCATAACACAATATATGCTTTGTTGGAATGTTTTTTTCTTTTTCTTTTTTAAAATTTGTAAGCAGCCAGGAGCCATTCAAGACCTGGGTAGCTTTCTAAATTTGGTCAAATATTAAATATATGAGAAGTGATATGGGGATCTGGTATCAGAAATCCCAATTAAAAAAAAACAGCCACGGGGTGATTATATGTTTTTCTTTAGTCCTCAGTGAACAAATGTAGATATGGATTTTTCTAGTTATTAGATAGTAGACTTTTTTTTTTAAAGCAAGTAAGGCTGGTATTGTTTTGTTCAGCAAGATAGTTCATCAGTGGCCTCATCCTGATTTTTGACCATATCAAAAGCAGAATGTTAAAGAATTCAACATTCCACAATAAATAACTTCATATACAGAAAAGATCTGTATATAGCCACGGTCATCCCTGTTGTCAAAAAAGGAGACCCCAACCTAATTGAAAATTACAGACCAATTTCCTTATGCTGCATCACCTGCAAAGCAATGGAATCAATCATCAACCAATCCATCACCCTCCACCTAGAAACAAACAATCTACTCTCTAATAAACAATTTGGTTTCAGAAAAAAATTATCCTGTAATTTACAACTTCTTCACTGCAAAAACATATGGACTTCAAATCTTGATCATGGCAAAGCAATAGATGCAATTTACATAGACTTTTGTAAAGCTTTTGATTCTGTGGTACATGACAAACTTCTTCTAAAACTAAAATCCTACAGCATCTCCGGACCCCTCGATAATTGGATAACAGCATTCCTATCAAACAGACAACAAGTGGTCAAAATAGGCAGTGCCTTATCAAATCCTGCTCCTGTCAATAGTGGTGTCCCCCAAGGCAGCATTCTAGGACCAACACTCTTCATATTATACATTAACGACCTCTGTGACCATATTATAAGTAATTGTGTTCTCTTTGCTGATGATGTTAAACTATTTAACACTACCAACAATACGGCTACCCTTCAAAAAGACCTTGACTTTGTGTTGGAATGGTCAAAAACTTGGCAACTCCAAATCTCAACCAGCAAATGCTCTGTCTTACACATTGGAAAAAAGAATCAGAACACTAAATACAAGCTCGATGGACGTTACCTTATAGATGAACCTCACCCTGTCAAAGACCTTGGAGTTTTCATATTAAACGATCTAAGTGCCAAAGCCCACTGCAACTACATTGCCAAAAAGGCTTTAAGAGTTGTAAACTTAATCTTGCGTAGCTTCTTCTCCAGAAAGATTACACTACTAACCAGAGCGTACAAAACATCTGCTAGACCAATTCTCGAATACAGCTTGCCTGTCTGGAACCCACACCTCATTTCGGACATTAATACAATTGAGCATGTCCAGAAATATTTTACAAGAAGAGTTCTCCACTCCTCTGGTCACAACAAAATACCTTATGCCACCAGACTTGAAATCCTGGGTTTAGAAAATTTAGAACTCCGCCCCCTTTGGCATGACCTGAGTTTAACCCATAGAATCATCTGCTACAATGTCCTTCCTGTTGAAGACTACTTCAACTTCAATCGCAACAATAGATGAGCACACAATAGATTTAAACTTAAAGTGAACCGCTCCAATCTTGATTGTAGAAAATATGACTTCAGTAACAGAATTATTAATGCCTGGAATGCACTACCTGACTCTGTGGTCTCTTCCCCAAATCCCCAAATCTTTAACCAAAGACTATCTACTATTGACCTCACCCCATTCCTAAGAGGTCTATAAGGGGCATGAATAAGAGCACTAGCGTACCTACCGTTCCTGTCCTAATGTTCCCTTTGATTGTATCCAATTCGTATAGTTACTGTATTTCATGCTTATACCTATATATACTGTTGTGACAAATAAAATAAAAATAAATAAATAAATAAATTACTTGTTACTATTTCTGATGATTTCATTTTATATCTGATTCAGTTTAGTAGTTTTTTAAAAAATGACTTTTGAATCATAGCTCTATAGAACATGCAAAAGATGAGGTCAAATATTGGTTGGAATGTTTTTTGATGCATCTATACTGAACTAAACAGAAGAATTTTGAAAAATACAGTATCTTTCTCTAGGTTGCTAGCCATGAAGAAATCCATTGTATTGCAGCCAGGTCACTAAAAGCCCTGCGAAAGCTGGTTAAATTAATCTGTCATCATAAAGCATCACTTAATGCTATAGAAAACACATGCAAGAAGGCACCAACACTTTCATAACTGAGCCTGCAGTTGAAATTTATCAGTGAGTACTTTTTGTGGAGTTTTTGGTGCTCTGTGAGTTTGGTTCTTGCAGACATTCATTCCCAAACTTGGTAACATCATCAGTGCTAGGAGGCAGTGAGGTTTTCTCTCATTTTATGTACTAGTGGCTTGCCTTTGCAGTGTGGGTGAGAGTGGTCTTAGCGGTTCCTTGACTGGGCTGTTGTTTACTGTTGTTATTGTTTACTGTTAGCTTATTTGGTAGTTCCTTGATTGGGATATTGTTTGCCTCTTGATTGTTAGTCTAATCTTAAGTGAGTATATTTTGGATATGTTGTCCCTAGTCACCACAATGATGGTTTGTAATGGAAATAGGGAACCTTTCAACTGGTAATCAATCCTATCCTACAGTCATTTTCATGGCAAATAAAATACAAAGCCAGCAAGATAGCCAACAAAGGCCAAGTGTGATGTTTATGTCAGCTAACAATTTGGCACAGTGGTACCAAGAATTTAAGAATGTAGCCTGCATGTCTTCTAGAAGCTTGCCTATAAAATAATGACATATAGCTTGATTTGAAAAAGGAAATTAAAAAAAGAATGTATATCAATGCTTATTGATCATTATGGTAAATAAAATAATTTCTGGATGTAATGTTGCTTATAGTCTTTTCAATCCTAAACCAGTGGGGGGTTTCAAATTTTTTACTACTGGTTCTGTGGGTGTGGCTTGGTGAGTGTGGCATGGCTTGGTGGGTGTGGCTTGGTGGGTGTGGCATGGCTTGGTGGGTGTGGCTTGGTGGGCGTGGCATGGCTTGGTGGGTGTGGCTTGGTGGGTGTGGCAGGGGAAGGATACTGTAAAATCTCCATTCTCACCCCACTCCAGGGGAAGGTTACTGCAAAATCCCCATTTCCTCCCGATCAGCTGGGACTCGGGAGGCAGAGAATAGATGGGGACCGGGCCAGAGGTGGCATTTGCCTGTTCTCCGAACTACTCAAAATTTCTCTCACCGGTTCTCCAGAACTGGTCAGAACATGCTGAAACCCACCTCTGTCCTAAACATCTTGGAATTAAAGTATCTAAAAGAGCACCTACCGCTACATAAATCTTCTTGATGAATGAATGAATTCTTGATGAAGGTATCTTTTCTTTTATGTACACTGAGAGCATATGCACCAAGACAAATTCCTTGTGTGCCCAATCACATTTGGCCAATAAAAAAATTCAATTCAATTCAATTCAATTCAATTCAATTCAATTCTACTCTACTCTACTCTACTCTACTCTACTCTACTCTACTCTACTCTACTCTACTCTATTCTATTCTTGGTCTGTAGAAGAATCCAACAAGAGAATCCCCTCTGTGTCACCATCCTGCCTGAAGCGACTTTCTTCTGGCATATTTTTTGTAGTCAGGAAATAGTAAGAGTGTATATGGAAGTTAATGAACAGAGAGAGGTGAAGTCCCATGGAATTATTTGCAAGAACTGAAAGAAAGCTGAAGCCAAGATGTAAATTAGTATTGCAAGCCAAACGAAGCAGACTGAGGAAATCAGATAACGGAGCAACAGAAACAAAAGAATGATGATGATTCAGCCCTCTGTTTGCTTTATATAAAAATATTTATACTTTGGTGTTCAATAGTTTCTCCTCTGCCTTAAATATTATTAATTATTTTTCTTAAACTGGATGCTAAGGTTTTGTTTCTTACTGTCAACATGCATATTCTTATGTACTTGGAAGTGTTCCAGATTCTTCTAGCTACAGGACAGAGAGGATGGCTGGAATCCTTATCAGTGACTCTCAGGGTAGATAGAGGGATGCTCCTTGAGCTTCCTCTGTGATTCAGCCATTTCCCATACAGAGCTGGAAGCCACTAACATCCAGCTGTTATTTGAACAATGTCATTTCCCAAATAATCTCCTCACCCAATTTGTCAGAATCAGTTGGTATATGACATTCTGAATAAAGCCAGAATAATATTGTGACAAAAGCACAATATTTTAAGTGTCTGCTTTCATTTTGTGAAATTCTTTATTACCTAACATTCGTCTAATTCTATTTCTCTCTGTTTGAGGCATAAGTGCAAATCATTTTCCCTAGTTTTAGTTTTATTTATTTATTTATTTATTTATTTATTTATTTATTTAATCATATTTGTATACCGCCCTATCTCCCGAAGGACTCAGGGCGGTTCACAGGCATATAAAAAAGAACATATAAATACAGATTAAGAACACAAGTAAAAAACTTATTCTAACAGCCGAATTATTAAAACTAATATAAATACTAAGACCAATTAAAATCGATATAAATTTAAAATTGAAAAATTGAAAAATTGAAAAAATCTAGTCCAGTCCTGCGCACATAAATAAGTGTGTTTTAAGCTCCCGACGGAAGGTTCGAAGGTCCGAGAGTTGACGAAGTTTTCAGGTTTATTTAGTTTCATTTCAGTGTTCTAGACTCATATTTTAATCAGCTTGTCCAAATAATATCACAGCTTAAAACTGAATCTAAGTCTGCACGCCTTGGCCTGGGTCGTTAAGAACAAAGACTTCTATTTATTAATCATGTAGAATTACATATTATCCTCCCTCATTTAATCCATACTATAAAAGAAAGGAGGCAGACCATTAGAAGTTTTTATATTTCCAATTAAAGCTTCATAAGTCACAGTTTCCCCCCCAAGTTTTTAAAATAATTTTGAATGGTTTTTTTGGGTGGGGGATAACAACTATACAATATTTATTAATATTTGATCAGTGGAATATCCATGCTATGGCAAAGGATGATCAACTGGTCACTGAGAAGTTAAAGCATGGGTGATTTATAAGAGCTGTGTGGGTGCAGTGGTTAGAATGCAGTGTTGCAGACTAATTCTGTCGACTGCCAGGAGTTCGATTCTGCATGGCTCAAGGTTGACTCAGCTTTCCATCCTTCTGAGGTCGGCAAAAGAAGAACTCAGATTGTTGGGGACACTACGCTGACTCTGTAAATTGCTTAGAGAGGGCTGTAAAGCATTGTGAAGGAATATATAAGTTTAAGTGCTATTGCTACGGCTATGGATCGTGGTATTAAAATCTTCAAGATGGGAGATGTGGCAATGCAATCAAAGTCTTGCCCCTTTGGGATGTGTGTGCAATATCATGGCTGCTCTCTTGCAGACTTTGAGACTTGCCTGTGGATGCTTTTAAGTTGAATGATGGTAAATAATAGTCATCACATGAAAGAAATCACTAGGTGGTATCCATTCCCATTGTAATAAGTTACTGCAACATAAAATTGGAACATAATTCATTGACAGAAGGTGTGAGATTAACTCCAGGTAAAGCTGGAAAAGAATCTGTACCGAATTAGTTGTCCAACTCTGCATATAGTGCTTTGCTGTAATCTTAAGACTACTATTCCTAAACAAGATTTATTGTTTGGAATAAAATGAATGATCTGGAAGAACTGTTTGTGGTGATTTACTGTATAATAACTGTAAATAAAAGTTTGAAATTTTAATTTATCCTGAGTCTGAATGAGTGATGCAAAGGCACAAAACATAGATTTTGCTTATTTAAGCATGACATTCCATATGTCATTCCTCTATGCTACAAAGAGGTTTGAGTTATACTGAAATATGGAAATCTTATGTGCTATTTTTAAAATATTCTAAACTTGGTAAGTAATGGTTTAGATTAGAAACATTTATAAGTAAGGTCTTGACACTGATGAAGCTCATGGTGTATTAACATTTTTATTGTATGCTGTGAAATCATTTTCTCCTATTTTTAGTTAATAAATATTCATTAAAAATATAGTCTTGAGTCATTGAAGACATAAGCTTTTCATTTTTTTCCTGGACAACTAATAGCTTAGTTTGCTAGTGAAGAGAAGACAATATATGCCTTAGTACAAGAAGGGCAATCAGATAAAATTAAAGTATGATGGACCGCAGGGTTGGCGCAATGTGTAACATGTCCACACTGGTGCAAAAGGACCAGGTGTTTTGTTAATAAGATTTATTGGGTTAGGGATTTTCTGTCTTCACTGTGAGTTGTATTGTGTTGTGTTGGGTGGGTACACTGAGGGAAGCACAACCAATCTCACTGTACATATGTTGTGCACTGACAATAAAGATTTGAATTTGAATTTAAAGCCATTTTTAATATTTTTTTTAAAAAAATACTGACGGGGACAAGATTCTTTCCTCAAAAATATGAGCTTGAAACAATATAAAAATGATATTTTACACATGTTTTAATTATTGGTTCAGCAGCCGTTGTGCATCCTGTCCCACGAAGAGCAGATGATCAGAATTGTGTTCCTCTCTAAACAAAACATTGCTGTTTGGATGACACTATTCTCCACCTTCCTGCAGTACTGAGTTTTCCTCAAATCTGCACAAGGAGGTCCTTTAGAACAGGGGTCTCCAACCTTGGCAACTTTAAGACTTTGGACTTCAACTCCCAGAGTTCCTCAGCCAGCAAATTCTGGGAGCTGAAGTCCACAAGTCTTAAAGTTGCCAAGGTTGGAGACCCCTGCTCTAGAGCAGTTAATTGGATGAATTCAGGGCCCAAAATATGAAAAAGCAAGTCCCCATTTCAAAAAATAGAAGTCAATTTATGTAATGTTGGGTTTTATATCAAACCTTGTTTATTACCTTTTCAAAGTGCAGAACTGTCTAAGAGCTAACTCTGCAATAAAAACAAAGGGATAATTCTAAACCATATAAATTACTGCACAAATGAGACCATTCCAATATTGGGTGCCAACCGAAAGTGCATGAAGCACTACAATAAAACTACACCCCAAAACCTTCCTTAACAAGGCTACAAATAATGAGAGAGTAAACCACGTCATCTTTGGAAAGAAAGATCTAATGAGGAAAAAAAAGAACATTGAGATTAAGTGCTAATAAAAGCAAACTAGTATTATTGTTAATATTATTGCCTAAAACGTTTACTTTGTCATCTCTGGACAAGTGATTCTTATTTTCAGCATAAAAGTCTCTTTAGCAATTATTTGGCTGGATCTAGCATATACACACTGCTTTATTATTCCTAATTTTACAATTTGAAAAGTTGTTATCATATAGCATTTGACAGGTGGTAAGAGATGAATTAAATATGTTTATGAAACAGAAATAGAGTCACCTATCTGAACTTGAGGGCACTTGTTCATGTAATTAGTAAGTTTGTATTTCTTGGTCTAAAATAATCCCTTGTTGCTGTTGTTGTTAGTTGTGAAGTTGTGTTCAGCCCATTGCGACCCCATGGACAACGTTCCTCCAGGTCTTCCTGTCCTCTACCATCCTCTGGAGTCCATTTAAACTCATGCCTACTGCTTCAGTGACTCCATCCAGCCACCTCATTCTCTGTTGTCCCCTTCTTCTTTTGTCCTCAATTGTTCCCAGGATTAGGGTCTTCTCCAATGAGTCCTTCCTTTTCATTAGGTGGCCAAGTATTTGAGTTTCATCTTCAGGATCTGGTCTTGAGGTTGATCTTCTCCAGGACTGACCGGTTTGATCACCTTGCAGTCCAAGGGACTCGCAGGAGTCTTCTCCAGCACCATGATCTTAATTTTCTTAATATTGAGTTTCAAGCCAACTTTTGCACTTTTCTCCTTCACCCGCATCAAGAGGCTCTTTAGTTCCTCTTTGCTTTCTGCCATTCGTGGTGTATCATCTGCATATCTGACATTGTTGATACTTCCCCCGGCAATCTTCCTTCCAATTTTTGATTCATCTATCCCCACCTTTCCCATTTAATTTAATTAATTTTATGTAAATATTTCTTGGTATAAAATTGTTAGATTCGGGCAATAACGAGACAGGAGACCAGATGAGTAACAACAGCTCTTTAGTTTATAGTGAACCCAGCAAAAGCAAACGGTAAAAAACCCCTCCTTATATACAGTTCAGCTGGAGGCTTCAGCCAATTAGCAACGTGCTATTTCCCGCTCTATTTTCCCTCCAAAACCCTTAAAGATACATTACACTCCTCCCCTCCCAGAAAACTTTTTACTCCTATTTACATAAAATGAATAATTATTTTTCTACGTAGTCACGTAAGTACGCAGGGCGTCTCCTAACTCTTTCGGACCTGCGCAGTTCATTATCTGGGAGTGAGTCGAGCTGGCCGGAGGAACTATTCGTTCCTCTCAGCTCCTCCTCCAGGCCATCCGGCCTTGAATTACTTGCAGAGTCGTTCCTGCTTTCCTTCGGAGGGACCGGTTGGTGTCGCTGGAACTCAGATAAGTCCTGCGGCTTTCTCGGGTTTGAGTTAGCTGTGGATTCAATCATTGGATAGTCAGGGCCTGTTTCGTCTGTTTCTAGACTGGTGGCTATTCTTTTTCTTAACTGGTCTTCCAAACCCGGCCATCCTCTATTTCTACGAGATATGATTTGGGCCCGGTTGTTTCTAGGATTGTTCCCTTTTGCCAGTTTGGGCCTTCACCATAATTGTGTGCCCATACGGAACTCCCTACTGTCAATTCTCTTGTTTTGCCCGGTGTTGTTTTGTACCCGTCTGGTGTGTAGTTCGGGTTTAACCGGTCTAACGGGCATCTAAGCTTTCTCCTCATCAGTAGCTCTGCTGGGCTGCGGCCAGTCGCTACACAAAGGGTTC
Source organism: Ahaetulla prasina (assembly GCF_028640845.1). Lineage (NCBI taxonomy): Eukaryota > Metazoa > Chordata > Lepidosauria > Squamata > Colubridae > Ahaetulla > Ahaetulla prasina. Next base: position 186,502,059 of record NC_080541.1, on the reverse strand, counting down.
TGTGTTGTACCGCTAAGAAGGTGTCAATTTTTAATTGCCAATCCCCGGGTCTGATTCTGGACAATGCCTCTTTTGCACTCCGGACGAAACGCTCTGCAAGGCCGTTCGTCGCAGGGTGGAAAGGCGCCGAGAGGACATGCCGGATGCCCTCTTCCGCCAAGTACCCCTCAAAAAGGGTCGCCGTGAACTGTGGCCCGTTGTCTGAAACGAGTGTGTCTGGTAACCCGTGTGTTACAAAAAGGTGCCGGACTGAAATTACAGCCTCTGCGGTCATGGATTTCATTAGAATGATTTCCAGCCATTTGGAAAATGCGTCTACCACCACTAAGAATGTTTGGCCGTGGAAAGGGCCGGCAAAGTCGATATGGATTCGGGACCATGGGCCCTGGGGTTTCTCCCACTCTCGGATTGGGGCCGTTGGTGGTAGTGGTCTGGATTCCTGGCATGCTTGGCATTTCCCAACCCTATCGCTAATCTCCATGTCCATCAAGGGCCACCACACATAGCTCCTGGCTAAACCCTTCATTCTCACGATTCCAGGATGGCCTTCGCAGAAGTTCCAGAACTTTTTCCGCAATTTCTCTGGGACCACCACTCTATCCCCCAGAGCAAACACCCCTTGCACCGACAATTCCCGCGCTTTTTACATATTCCTAAAATGCTCGCCCGCGCAGCGGGCCATCCTCTTGCACCCAACCTATTACAGTCCTTATTGTAATGTCCTTGTAAGAAGCCCGAGCCACCTCCTTGGAAGTGACTGGACCAGAGTCCAAAGAGTCAATTAACAAGACGGGTGTGCCCAGAGTGGGGTCTTCGATAGTCGCTGGTAAAGGGCATCTGCTCAAGGCGTCTGCATGCCCTAACTCCTTTCCTGGCCGATGTAGCAGTTTGTAAGAATATGCAGCCAGAAAGATAGTCCATCGGGTCAATCTGGGCGAAAGTGCCACGGGCGTTGGTCGCCCGCCAGCAACCCTAGTAAGGGTCTATGGTCTGTGACGATTTCAAGTCGCGACCGAAAACATATTCATGGAACTTCTTTACCCGGAGACTATGGCCAAGGCTTCCTATCCAACTGACTATAGTTCCTTTCAGCTGAGGACATTGTTCGGGAGTAAACGCTATAGGGGCTTCTGTGCCATTTGGCAGCCTGTGGCTGAGCACAGCCCCACCCGTAGGGGATGCATCACAAACTAGCACCAATGGTAGTGTGCTATTGTATTGTATCAATAGGCTATCGCTAGACAGGAGGTTTTTATTGCTTGAATGCTCTAGCTTCCGCCTTTCCCCAAGACCATGCAGCATTTTTTCCTAGTAATTTGTGTAGCGGCTCGGCTATGGTAGCCTTATTTTTTAAAAAAACCGCGTAAAAAATTACCAGACCCCAAAACGCCTGCAACACTGTGTTGTTTTGGGGTGCTGGGGCCCATCTGATTGCCCTAACCTTGCTCTCAGTGGGTGGATCCTCCTGTCTATCCGTAGCCCAGGAATTCTACGGATCCTACCCCGATCTGGCACTTGTTTAATTTGACTTTTAAACCGCGGACCGGAAAATACTCAAAACTTTTCTCAGTCGCACCCTAGTTCTTCCATATTATCGGCGGATACCAGTACGTCATCAAAGCACGGTACCACCGGGAGCCCTGCAGAAGCCGCTCCATTAAATTTTGAAATAATCCTGGTGCCACACTGACCCCAAATTGTAACCTGGTGCATTTGAAAGCACCCTGTGCGTTACGATTGTTTGTGCCTCGGCCGTGCTGCTATCTACGGGCAACTGTTGATAGGCTTGGGCCAAATCTAGTTTGGCAAAAACCTGCCCTTGCCCTAGCGAGTGCAGCAAGTGTTGCACCACTGGGACGGGGTAAGCGCTTTTTTGCAAAGCTTTGTTTAGCGTCGCCTTGTAATCGGCGCAAATCCTGACTGACCCGTCTGGTTTCACTGGGGTGACTATCGGCGTCTCCCACTTCGCATGGTCGACTGGCACTAGTATCCCCTGGCTTACTAGTTTGTCCAGTTCCCGGTCAATCTTGGGCTTCAGGACGAAGGGAACCCTCCTAGCCTTTAAACGGATAGGGGCAACTTGAGGGTCTAGGTTGAAGGAGATAGGGGTCCCCTTGTACTTGCCCAGGCAGTCTTTGAAAACATCCTCGAACTCCTTCATGAGTTCGTCCTTGAGGTCGACTTCATTTCGGAAGACTCCGGTCACTCCCATGCCCAATGCCCGGAACCAGTCTAGTCCCAACAAACTCGGCAGAGTCCCATCGACGATGGTGATGGGCAGAGTTTTTTCGAACTGTCCATACTTGACGTGGACGGTCGTCGCCCCTCGGACAGGGATCCTGTTCCCTTGATAGTCCTGCACTCGTAGCTTCTGTGGCCGCAGTTTGCGTTTTGCGATAGCCGGCAAGTTTTTTTCTAAGTTGCTCCAGGACATGATCGTAATTGAAGATCCAGTGTCCACTTCCATTCGGCACGGCACTCCTTCGATGAGTGTTTTAATAAAGATTTTTTTTTCTAGGCGTGTTGATGCCTGGCCCACTCTCACGGCGGTCTGATTCAACTTCGCGCCTTTTTTCCCTTGACCAATCCCGGGCCGTTTCGCGGTTCCCGCGCTTTGATTGGTCGGTTTGAATTTTTGGCGGGAAGGTTGGGGCGCTCGGCAGGCTTTCGCGATGTGCCCTTTTTTTTCACATCGCCGACACGTGGCATCCTTAAATTTGCAATGTTGCCGTTGGTGTTGGCCCCCGCAACTCGCGCATTCGCCCCGGTCTTCCCTCTCCGGCCTCCCGGTGTGGAAGACTTCTTCCTCTTCCTCCTCTTCCGACTCGGCCTGGACTTCCTCGTTGTGGACCGGGGTTGTTTTCGCTGCCGCCCCTGGCGCGACCGGCTTTTGTAGTGTTTCTGCCGCTTGGGTAGACATCTCGTGAGCCCTTGCCTCGTCCAGGGCGATTGCGAGCGTTAGGTTGCTTCTGGACAGCAGTCGCCGCAAACGGATGTCCCTGACCCGCAAATTAGCTGGTCGAGCAACGCGTCTTCCAAGTCTCGGTACTCACAATGGTTCGCGGCTTTCCTCAGTGCTGCCATGTACACACTGATGGACTCGCCTCTTGCTGCATGCGCTGCCTTAATTCGAACCGTTGAATGAACTTGGAAGGCGTTGGTGCATAGTGGGCTTTCAAAACAGTCTGCAGAGTTTGCCACGGTACCGCCTGTACCGGCGTTGGCTCAGAAAGCGATTCCGCGGTGTCGAAAACCTCGGGACCGCAGTGACTCAGGAAGTACGCCCGTTTCCTGTTGTCCGAGACTCCTTGGAGCTCGTTGGCTTCGAGGAAACACTCGAAGCGAGCCATGTATGACCCCCATTTTTCTTTGGCTGGGTCGAATGGCGCTGGCGGTGTATAGCTGGACATCGTTGCTAACCGCCCCTATTTTGCTGGGTTCGTTCCTGGTGCTCTTTTGCCTCGAGATCCCACCTTCGTCGCCAGTGTTAGATTCGGGCAATAACGAGACAGGAGACCAGATGAGTAACAACAGCTCTTTAGTTTATAGTGAACCCAGCAAAAGCAAACGGTAAAAAACCCCTCCTTATATACAGTTCAGCTGGAGGCTTCAGCCAATTAGCAACGTGCTATTTCCCGCTCTATTTTCCCTCCAAAACCCTTAAAGATACATTACAAAAATAATCCCTAGTTTTAAGATTTTGTATGTGAATGATGATAATTCTATACCATCAACTTTGATCCATTCCATTTTTCTTTTTATAAATAGGAAACTATCACAAGACATCACATTAACATACTTTAACTAGCTAGCTGCTCAGTCAATATCAGTTCCTGCCTGAAGCTCCAAAGGATTTACTTATTTAATGAGATTTATACAGCTGCCCATTTTGCAAAACAAGGTAGTGAATATGTTAAGAACTTTTATGAGTACCTTCATAGAGGAATTTCTGAAACCTTCAAGGTGCTATTTCAAGAACACTCCACTGACAAGCTGTGTCAGTGTCAATTGTCTATTACTACAATGATTGTTTTACTATTTTTAAATGATTACTTATATAGTCACCATCAGTGGTGGGTTGCTACTGGTTCGCCCTGGATCGGGAAAACCAGTAGTGGCGGCAGCAGAAGGCTCCACCCACCTGCCTGGACGTCTTTGCGCATGCGCAGAAGCGTCACATGTGTGTGTGTGAGTGCACCCGTGAGTGAACCAGTAGCGACCAAAATTGAAACCCACTACTGGTCACTATTCTACCAAAAGCCCCATCTCTTGGCAGCAAATAAAATAAAAATTCACTATAATACAATAAAACAATAATTTCAAACTAACTTATGTTGATAAAAGTTCATATCACTCCATGCCAGTTCTTTCAACATCCTTTTTTAAAAATTAATTTTACTGAAATAATAATAGTATAAAATACAAATGAAAGTTAAGATAATCGGGAAAAGGGAAAGGATAAGAAAGAGAGAGAAGTACAGGATAAAAGGGGAAAGAAAAAAAAGCATTGACATCTAACTTTTTTCAATTAAGTAAGATACAAAATAAAATTACAACCTCAACTTTTTATTTTTAGATCATTACTAGCCATTTCTCTAGCAACAAACTAGTCTAATCAGCAAAAATGAAAGTCAAAAGTTCATTTTTTTAGCACAAATTCCAGAAGGATTTCCAAGTAGAATTAAAACTGGAAATGTTTTTTATCTAATTAAAGCAGTTGGTCTTGCCATTTCTGCTAGTTCCATCACTTTTAAAGCATCCATAGAAAACAAACTCTGAGGCACTGAAATTCCTCAAAGAACAGTTTATTGAATATATCATATTGGCACAAACTGGTGAAAGCCAACTCTGAGGTTTCTGGCAGCTTTCACCTGATTAAAAGTTTTCCTACCCCCCTCCCCAAGTCACTGGTCATGCTGTCCAAACCAGGTACTGGCCAGTTGCTGGGTTACTTGCTCTTCCTCTGGCCAGCTACCTGTGAGAATGTCCTTTGTTCTCACAGGAAAACTTTATTGTTTTGGCTACAAAACCCCATCTAACTATTTCCCCCCTCCCACTGTTGTGTGAGAACCCTAAAGCCTCCAAGATGGCTTCAGCCAGGCTCACTTCAGGGTTGTCACTCTTGATTTAAGGAATGCTATCCTAACCAGAAATAAAGATGTCATGTTGCTACATACAAGGAACTCTAAAATCTAGAGTTATTCAATCTGATCAGGATTGTGCCAAAGTCCATTCTTCTGCATTCATTCCATTCCAGTATCCAGGCATTGGGAAAGCATCTCTATTGTTATGTTTATGTCTGTGAATATTTATGTTTTATACTGGTATGGATTACATGATGCACCATTAGGCTAACAATATGATTTTCCTCAATCTATTGAAGTGCCTCAGATGAGCTAGGAAGATGAAAAGCAATAATATGAATAATAACAGAAAAGTTCTTGTTGTAACTATCCTTTAGGGATCATATGTGGCTCTCTCAAAAACAGCTCTGAGAGTCTCTGATAAGCCAAAATGGTTAAGTAAAAAATTAATCTTGAACTTTGATGAATCACTTGATCACATAGGACACTTTCCTAAAGTAAAAACTGGCTTAACTGCGGCCTTTACCTATATCCTCATACTAGACAGGGAAGTATAAGGTTCCCTTGCAGTAATGAATTGAATGATTTTGCGTTGATTATCTTCAGTAGCCATATTTATTTTGCTTTCTGTTTTTTAAAAAAATTCTTGCATTTTATTTTTGCATTGGTATTTTTATTCAGTTAACCACTCCGAGTTGCTTTATGTGAGATGGGTGGCTAAATAAATAAATATCTTTCTTTGACATGAGAACATATATTTTGGCATGGGAGATCATCTTCCTATTGATAATGAATTCCCAATGTGAAGCAGACAAATGGAAGAAGAGCTGTCATTTGGGTTTGGCTTTCTTACACACTATAACCCTAGGGAAATAGATGAGAAAATGATTACACTAGATTACAACTAATCATATTATTACAGATTTTTCCCGGAGCTTATGTAAAATATCTTGACAGATAAGATAACCTTTCGTTATATCAGGGGCAAGTACTTTATTCCCTTTTGATAAAAGAAAGCTATGAATATTCATTTTATTTTTCAGTAATTATAACAGTTATCTCTATCCACGGCATTCATTTGTAACAACAGAACGAAATACAAAGACATCAAAGATTTTTAAAAATGGCAAAGAAAATCACTTCTACTTTGCACAGAGCCACTTGACCCTAGCTAATTAAATATATTCCGTTTGTGACTTCGGGTTGACGAAAAAAGATTATGATTCAAAGTCCAAGCTAATCCCAGAGGAATGTAGCATCTTTATCTTCCAATCTTTTCTGGCTGCTGCTGTTTCCTGAACAGACATAGAAAGCATGCCATGCACAGATGGCTAAGCTTTGCCTGAATGTCCCATGTACAAGGAGAGATTGGCATACTTAAAAGTGACCAGGTTTCTGGCATGACAAGACCCAGGTTGTACAAAATGTTGCTAAGAATGTGCAGAATACATGGCCAATAGAGCTGTGAAAACCTGAGAGAGAGAGAGAGAGAGAGAGAGGGAGAGAGAGAGAGAGAAATTTACTTTGTAATGAGCAGAACCCCCTCTTTTCAAATGGTTAAAAGCAACCCGTTTTGTTTTTAATCCCAAATGCAGTTTGAAGCTGCTTCTGACTGTCTCCATTTTTTTTCTGAGAAAAATAATGACTTGCATGTGTTCCAAAGCACATTGCTGAAAAATCTTCTATAGTTTTAGTAGGAAACCCTTGAAGACCCCATCACACAGGCCATAAGTGTAATAGAAAATTATCCAGTCTCTGTATTGTATGTTAGCGTTCATGTTTGTGACAAAGCTTGTGTCACAATGTATTTCTTGGTCTTTATAGTGCCACAGCCTTAAATCTAGCTTATAATAGACAATGAAAATATAGTAGAAAATAAAAATCCAAAATGCAAAGGTAAGAAACACAATATAAAAATAAATTTAAAAAATTGGGTTTAGACAATTTAGAACTACGCCGACTTCAGTCTGACCTAAGCATAGTACATAAAATTATCCACCATAATGTCCTACCTGTCAATGACTACTTCAGCTTCAACCACAATTATACACAAGTAAATAATAGATACAAACTCAAGGTAAACCGCTCCAAACTCGATTTCAGAAAATATGTCTTCAGTAAGAGTGGTCAATGCCTGGAATGCACTACATGACTCTGTAGTTTCTTCCCCAAAGCCCCAAAACTTTAAGCTTAAGCTGTCTACTGTTGACCTCACCCTATTCCTAAGAGGTCTGTAAGGGGCATGCATAAGTGCACCAGCGTGCCTACCGTCCCTCCCATCCCTGCCCTAATATTCCTTTTTACTTACTTTTTTCATGTATCCAAATTATGTTTATACTTTTACCTGTTATCTTATATATGATTGACAAATTAAATAAATAAAAATAAATAAATAAATAAAAGAGGACTACGATTAAATATAAACAAAATCTAATTAATGACAATAGGTACAGCAACTAGTCTTAGAAAACCCAAATAAGATATTGAAGGGGCACCTTTTACTACCATTAATAGTGAAGGAATCAACAATTAAGAAATATGCTGCAACTTGGTAGACTGCCTGTGAAGGCCTTGGAAAAGATTTTCAGGTGCTATGCACATATCTTTATCTAAAAAGTTGAGAAAATATATGCAGGCAATACTTTTCCTGTGATGTTCTATAGAAATAGAAGTTAGACTTTGAACAGTGATAGAAAGAGAATTGGTGCTTTTGAACATTTGTGTCAGAGAAGACTTCTGAAAATACCATGGACAGCCAACCGAATAAACCAATGAATCATGCAATGAATCAACCCAAAGTTGTCATTCCAGACACAAATGACTAGGCTCAAATATTATACTTCAGATATACAATGCAAAGACAAAAAAACAAAACAAAACAAAGACCTAACTCGCTGGAGAAGTCTATAATGTTGCAAAAGATCGAAGAGAAAAAAAGAAGAAGCCTAGCATCAAGATGGATGAATTCAATTACAGCAGCAATGGATGCACTGTTGGAAGACCTGAAGGACCAGGTAAGGAAGAGATCCTTCTGGAGAAAACCTGTCTATGTAATAACTATGAATTGATACTGGCTCAACAGCTTTGAGCCAGTACATCAATAACATTGATGTTATAATCAATGAATCAATGATACACAAATACTCTTCTGAAAAGAAATTTTAATATACGCCCAGGAAATCATATGAATTAAATCTAAAATTGGTAATTATGCTCTTTGACTTTAATGACACCCTAATCATTTCTGAGAAGATGATGGCAAATTGTAATCAGAAACAAAGCACATCAAAGATCAAGTATTGACAGTTAAGTTAGGCTTTTATCACATCTGCCCAATGTGAATCCTGTAATGTAAATTCCCAATGTTTTTAAATAATCAGTGGAACAGACCAAACAGAACTATGGAAAAGTGATATGGCAGATCTTACAATACATTTCAACTTGCTGACTTGTATCTCTTTCCATTCACATTGCTGATGGTCCTGTTTTGGGACGTAGCAACAGTTTTGGATCTCCATCGTCACTTCCCCCCAAAATTCCATTTTCCCTTAAGATAAGAAGTGATATAGTAACTTAATGTTGCCCAAGTACAGCAGTGGCTTTGTTGTGGAGAAAATTTCGTTCTATTATTGGTGCTTCTCTTACTAGACGGAGAGATACAAAGCACAAATACCCACAATTTAACTCATTGTCATAATTAGCTGTTCAAAAGCACTGAAATTTCACAAATATTCTAACAGTGATTTTACTAGTCCACACAAGGAACTCTTTGTTGTTGTTAGTTGTGAAGTCGTGTCCGACCCATCGCGACCCCATGGACAATGTTCCTCCAGGCCTTCCTGTCCTCTGCCATCCTCTGGAGTCCATTTAAACTCATGCCGACTGCTTCAGTGACTCCATCCAGCCACCTCGTTCTCTGTCGTCCCATTCTTCTTTTGCTCTCAATCTTTCCCTAATGCTGGGAAAGATGAGTGACTCACTTCTCACTTCTCACTTCTCCAGTGAGTCCTTCTTTCTCATTAAGTGGCCAAAGTATTTCAGTTTCATCTTCAGGATCTGGCCTTCTAAAGAGCAGTCAGGGTTGATCTCCTCTAGAACTGACTTGTTTGTTCGCCTTGCAGTCCAAGGGACTCGCAGGAGTCTTCTCCAGCAACAGAGTTCAAAGGCCTCAATTCTTTGGCGTTCAGCCTTTCTTTTGGTCCAACCTTCACAGCCATACATTGCAACTGGGAAAACCATAGCCTTGACTATACCACTCTAATATTGGATAATTTATGGAATCAGGAACTTTGCTCTTATGAATCCTAAATGGAAAGAGAAACGATGGATGGACTTTTTAATTGTTATATTTCTCTGTCTGGAAAATATAGGGAAATGAACATTTCATAAACAACATGGAGATGGTGCCATTTTTGCCCATTTTTGAAGAGGTCAAGGACAAGAAGAAAAAATGGATTTAGCAGATTTATAGCTTCCTTCACAGTTCAAAGAAATCTCCTGATTTCTTTGCCCTTTTAGGGCTCTCTTGTGGAGGTGAGATGATAAGGACTATAAAAATTTCCCTGGGGGGGCTATGAGCATCTGAGGGGCAATACCTCAGCTCAGCCTTCATAGAAGTTTAGAAAAATCTGGGATCTTTTACAAGACAGCAATCTAAATATACTGTATATGGGCTGTATAACACCTACCCCAATGAAGTGTTAGTGAATCCTCAGTGTGATTCCAATTGGTTTCAAAATTGCTCTAGTAATTTTTGTAAAAACTGCATTTTCAAAACCTGGGAGAATATCTGAGATTGTGCATATGTGTGTGTGTTGACTCTTTCTATGAAGATATTGCGCCTTAGATAAGAAACCTATAAAACCTATAAAATTTCAGTATGAGAAGTAACAAATGTACAATGAAAAGAAAAAATGAATGTAAAGAGTGGCCAAGATAAAAAGAAAAAATATTCTGAATAGATTCTCAATTTCACTGATTCTGCCAAAACTCTTTTACTATTACTTCTTGTAGGATAATGATCTAGAATACAACATTGAATATTGGCGTAGTCCTGCAATATGTGACTTCTTCAACTTCAAATTGGGGAAATTTAGTAAATCTAGTTTCTATAATTAGAAATTAGATTTGACAATCATAACATTGAACTCTCCTACCTTTCTTCATTATTCACCCTGGAGTTTTTCTTTTATGGAGATATCAGACCAATATACGGTGTCTACTTTTGATATATGTCTATATGTTCTTTCTGCAAATTAATTAATATTGAGAAGGATCAGATTCAGATCAAGTCTAGGCCAAAAGCCTTATGTAGTTATTAAAATTATCTTGATACCTTGATAGCTCAAAGTTCTATTTTTTTCTACACAAAAATATTTAGAACGTTGGAAGATTCCAAGAAAAAGAGAACGATGTTTCAAATGGATGCAAAATAAACAGAACCTAATTGTTCATGTGACTGTTGTAATAATTTGTCAACCAACCAGATAACTACAAGACTATGAGTCAAATTAATGTCTTCAAAATAGATTAAAGATTTTTAAAAGATTTTAAAAAATGATTGAATTGAGGTCTATGTGCACTATTTTATTCCTTGCTTCCATCCTTGAGACACAATCTCTGTGGGTTTTTTTTAACTCTGATCCCTCAAAAGCATAGAAAGGGCCATCATGCTATATTTAATCCACTGTCTGACTCACTTTTTTGACTTTTCCTTGCTCATAGTATCTGGAACTACAAGAGATTTCTGCAATTTACGAATGCTTAACTGAATCACAATGATGTGCTCAACGTTTTTACAAGCCAAAAAAAGCATGTTTTTAATCCTGACAAGGAAGGAATGACAGCAATTAATTTAATTAATTCAAATTGTTCTCAGCTAACAGCAATTTCAATTTGATTTTTACAGAGATAAAGTAGTAGGTAGGCAGGAGATTATGTTTTATGGAACCATTTCTATTCACTGATCCACTTCTTTTTCACAGAATCAGAATTCTAAGTTCTTACACGATTCTTTTCAGAAAAAGAAAAGAGTGATATAGAACTTTTTCATATTTCATACAGTTGATAGACTGAATTCAGGTTGCTTAGTTTCTAAATTGTGTAGTCTAGCCTACTGAATCATCTTTGAGATAATAGGATTGCTTATTTGCAAATTCATATTCTTCAGTACATAGAATGATTTTGGAAAATTTGGAAAAGATGTCCCTTTCCTACCAATTTTATGTGCCATTCAGCAGCAATCCATCTCATATAATGAGAATCCTCAGTTCAGTATGTGCGGATGCCACTAACTATCCTATTCAAGGAGTCTGGCCTCTATCAAGATCACGTGAAGTGTTAATACCACTTTATAATGCCTTGGTAAGGCCACACTTGGAATATTGCATTCAGTTTTGGTCGCCACGATGTAAAAAGGATGTTGAGACTATAGAAAGAGTGCAGAGAAGAGCAACGAAGACGATTAGGGGACTGGCGGCTAAAACATATGAAGAACAGTTGCAGGAACTCGGTATGCCTAGTTTAATGAAAAGAAGGACTAGGGGAGACATGATAGCAGTGTTCCAATATCTCAGGGGCTGCCACAAAGAAGAGGGAGTCAAACTATTCTCCAAAGCACCTGAGGGTAGAACAAGAAGCAATGGGTGGAAACTAATCAAGGAGAGAAGCAACCTAGAACTAAGGAGAAATTTCCTGACAGAACAATTAATCAGTGGAACAACTTGCCTGCAGAAGTTGTAAATGCTCCAACACTGGAAATTTTTAAGAAAATGTTAGATAGCCGTTTGTCTGAAATGGTGTAGGGTTTCCTGCCTGGGCAGGGGGTTGGACTAGAAGACCTCCAAGGTCCCTTCCAACTCTGATATTATTATTTATATTATATTATTTATAAAGAAAGGAGAAGTGTGCTCTACAAGAGTGTATGTGAAAGAATAAAATTCATACAGCTTCCTGAAATGAAATTCAACATTTCTAGAGTGGCAAGTAGCTAGCAAGCATCCTTGTGTTGAAACATCAACTCTCCACTATATAATTTCCTTCTTGATAAGAAAATCAAGACATTTGATGTTGTTTAAGCACTTGGATGAAGTTGATTTTGAGTCCACTTTAATTGTGGAAACAACACTTCTAAATTGAAATTCTTTGCTCATTTGGTAGATTCATCTTTTTCAAAAAGTATTAGTGTTCACAGCAATCTGGGAATCCAAGACTTTCCACTTGGTCCCAGATACATAGAGACTTACTTCTACAGATTGAATTATGTATTTTTATATTCTCAGAGACACTCTCAATTTGGGTTTCCTCTGAACTTCTGAATGCAGAGCAACTTTATGTATTGAGACCGTTCATGCATTCGGGATGAACATAAAGGATTTAGATCTGCATGAAAAAATAACACTGGTCCAGTGATATCTGTTGGAATGAAGACAAATTCAAAGCTGCTGACAATAGCATTTTTTTAAAAAAAAGTTTTTAAAATTTTAAATTATTTTACTTAAATTTGCTATGACACTTCACTTTATTAGACTCTGGATGGCTTACAAAACCTCCCCAAACAATAAAATCAGTTAAAACACACACACCAATAGGAAGCCCAGACTAAAACAGAACAAGTAACAGTACAAAGATCTTAAAGTAATGCCTCCATACCTCTACTATAGCTCTAGTGTTCAATGTAAGACTTAGGAATAAATTCTGAGGAATTCATCGTTGCACAAATTAAATTCTTGTGTTTGCCTTTTATCATTTTTGTATTGTATCCGCGGACCATGGATGCAAGGAGAGATTCTCTTTCCCTGCCATGTAAAAAGAAAAATTCTGTTAAAAAGCACTTCATGATGCTTTGGCCTGAATCTGGCCATTCTGGTTTGCCACAGCATTCCTCTATGCTTTTCAAAGGAAGATAAATAAGATATTTATCTAGCAAGTTTCCATCCAACAGTTTGCTCACAGCACATTCCAGGTGCAGCCACTTTAGGTTACAGCTGTCACAAATAAATGAGAAATCACTTTTACAGGTTGATGTGTTAACCCGATGAAGATGCTAAAGCCAAAGAAACTAAACATAGGATAGGACAGGCAATAGGAAGGGGAAAAAATAGATTTCAAAGGATGTGTATTCCCCTTTCCAGCAAATGGAGCTAGGCCTACTGCTGTTTCAGGAGCTGCTGCTGAGAAAAGAAAGGAAGAAGCCATGTTTACATAACTTTCCAGGATCTTCATCTGCTGCTTGGTGGTGATTTCTGCTCTTCCAGATCTGTGTGCATCCAATCCATCACAGGATCTACTTATTGATCTCTCTGCTTAGGGAGATGAAGAGCACAACAAACACAAGTAATGTAAGGCCTTGGATACTTTTCAGTCATATTTTTCTTTGATATCAAAAGCTCTTTTTTGATGACACATTTCTAGCTTGCCATTCATTCATATTTTTCCAAAGGAATCTGTGATCCTATGTATCTCACTGTATGAGATATGGAAGCTGACGGAGATGACTTCCGGTATCCGGTGGCAACGGACGTCTGGAAGGCTTCTCTTGCCTCCAGTGTCCGAATCCGGCCGCCGCCGAGGCCCTTAGGGGCCAGGTGTTCCGAAAAGGACACCTGCCGTACGGACGGCTCGCCAGGGGTCTCCCAGCCGATATACAGGACTGGGGGGACCGATGCTGGCGCGTCCTAGGCTCGGCGGGGTGCGGAGGCCACAGGCCGCGGCCATTACTTTGGTCGTCGCCTGGGCCGCTGTGCCCGGTGACACCGGGGCTTTGGATTTATAATTGCAGCAGCCTGGTGGTGAACAGGGAACGGAGAAGAATTGAGGAATGAAGAAGGGAAGGGAATATCGGCAAACGTGAGTGGAGTACTCCGGAGTGCGGGGGGGTTTTTTTTTTTCTCCCCTGCGACTGGAAGGAGTACGAATCACTTTGGAGAGAGGAGAACTTAAAATAACAAGATTACCGGTTTTGTGGAGCTCTGGAGAGAAGAGGTGATGGAGAAATTTAGGAGGGAGGGTTTGAGGCCCCCCCTCCCTCTGGGGAACAATGGTGGCGTCCAGCTTCCGCCTTCACTATGAGAATTTTGATGACATCACTTCCCTTCGGCTTCCTGGTTGATTAACTATACTCTGGACTCGTTGCTCCTGTGAGTGCCCCCTGGTGGATCCGGAGGAAATTATAAGGATACTGTGCCTGCCTGAGGATTTTGAAAAATTTTAAATGGCAAAGGTCAGAGACCAACTGCTGGAGAAATGGAGAATTCTGGAAAAGTTATCTAATATGGACAAGAAACTGGATGAAATAAGAGCAGAAATTGTGACTATCCAAAAGGATTTAAAGGATACTCAACAAGTCTCAGCAGAAAATAAGCAGAAAGTGGAAGGTCTGGAGGGTGAGATGCGGGCAGTGCAGAAAAGTATGTTGAAGTATGAACTACATAATATATAATGCTATCAGCAATAATGAAAATTTACCATACCTGATATGTATTTGCATAAATCTTTATTGACCAATAAAAACTTTTTATATAAAAAAAAAAAAAAAAAAAAAAAAGAGATATGGAAGCTGACTAGGTCTAAAGCCTTCTGTTGTGGAACTGATGCAACATGCTTTAAAGCAGTTTTTTTTCTGTTTTAGAAAATAAAGGTGGTTCTTTTCAAAGTGTCTTTGCCTGAAGTATGATTTTTTTTTTTATATCTGAAAAACCGGTTTTAAAATCCTACTAGTTTTTCCTATTTGTTTCTACATAGAACTTTATTTCAGATTATAATAAGTATAACAATCTATTATCCACCTTTCTCTTTTATCAATTGATTTAATAGCTTGCCCTTAATTATTTTATCACATAGCTAAATTTGATATGCTTGAAGCTTCTTGACATATCAAGTGGATGGGATGACCCAAGAGACTAAGTGAGGAGGAGGAAAGGAGTAATTATAGGGAAGAATGGATATAAGGCAACAATAGATGGGAGAAGATTTATTACTGAATTTTTAAAAAAATTATTTTGACTTGAAAATTGGAATGGGAATTTAGCGTAGTTGACAGATGTATAATATGAATATAGATCTAGAACACAAATGGGGTATTTGTTTTCCACAGATGTAAAGTGTTTTCAGGTTACATGAATAAAATAGCTAAGAATAAAAATGCTGCTTCTCCTCTTCTTGTTGCATTGACAATATTCATCAAAGGCCACTTGCACATCAAAGTAATTTCTGTAAGTGCAGAACATTTCCTATTAAATATATACCCAGATGCCACACTGATGTAGCCCAAGCCCCAGATCACTGTGATTTTCCTCTAAATAAAGCTATGAATAATTTGAGCTACGCCCAATTACCATATTAATTGATTGAATAAACAATGTGATAGCATTCATTAGAATAGGAATAAACAAATGCTGCCAGTTTCCATCTAAACGTTAAAGCTGTCAGAAACCTCTATCTGTAATAAGATAAAATGGAATATTTTGCATTGGTAAGAAATGATATATATGATTACACGTGTTACATATAATAAATAATTGGCTGTTCATAAGCAGCTCAGGGGCAAAAGTGCAAATATATACTGCATGACATATGATGTTATAGGGAATGTATTTTATTTAGCTTAGATAATAAAACAAAATAAGCATTTTATGTCATAAAATTTTCATTGATAGCATCCACTTTGTTGACTCTCACTCCAGTAAGATGGACTGTGGTTGCTTTTTTCTGCCCTTTATAGATTAGCATTCAGATTCTTAGGGTTAATCCAGTTCTAGTTTATATTTAAAATATCGATACTCTTTTTACACTGTTGCTTAGGCTTTTAAAAAATTATTTTAACTTGAAAATTGGAATGGGAGAATATTTAGCGTAGTTGACAGATGTATAATATGAATATAGATCTAGAACACAAATGGGGTATTTGTTTTCCACAGATGTAAAGTGTTTTCAGGTTACATGAATAAAATAGCTAAGAATAAAAATGCTGCTTCTCCTCTTCTTGTTGCATTGACAATATTCATCAAAGGCCACTTGCACATCAAAGTAATTTCTGTAAGTGCAGAACATTTCCTATTAAATATATACCCAGATGCCACACTGATGTAGCCCAAGCCCCAGATCACTGTGATTTTCCTCTAAATAAAGCTATGAATAATTTGAGCTACGCCCAATTACCATATTAATTGATTGAATAAACAATGTGATAGCATTCATTAGAATAGGAATAAACAAATGCTGCCAGTTTCCATCTAAACGTTAAAGCTGTCAGAAACCTCTATCTGTAATAAGATAAAATGGAATATTTTGCATTGGTAAGAAATGATATATATGATTACACGTGTTACATATAATAAATAATTGGCTGTTCATAAGCAGCTCAGGGGCAAAAGTGCAAATATATACTGCATGACATATGATGTTATAGGGAATGTATTTTATTTAGCTTAGATAATAAAACAAAATAAGCATTTTATGTCATAAAATTTTCATTGATAGCATCCACTTTGTTGACTCTCACTCCAGTAAGATGGACTGTGGTTGCTTTTTTCTGCCCTTTATAGATTAGCATTCAGATTCTTAGGGTTAATCCAGTTCTAGTTTATATTTAAAATATCGATACTCTTTTTACACTGTTGCTTAGGCTTTTAAAAAATATTTTAACTTGAAAATTGGAATGGGAGAATATTTAGCGTAGTTGACAGATGTATAATATGAATATAGATCTAGAACACAAATGGGGTATTTGTTTTCCACAGATGTAAAGTGTTTTCAGGTTACATGAATAAAATAGCTAAGAATAAAAATGCTGCTTCTCCTCTTCTTGTTGCATTGACAATATTCATCAAAGGCCACTTGCACATCAAAGTAATTTCTGTAAGTGCAGAACATTTCCTATTAAATATATACCCAGATGCCACACTGATGTAGCCCAAGCCCCAGATCACTGTGATTTTCCTCTAAATAAAGCTATGAATAATTTGAGCTACACCCAATTACCATATTAATTGATTGAATAAACAATGTGATAGCATTCATTAGAATAGGAATAAACAAATGCTGCCAGTTTCCATCTAAACGTTAAAGCTGTCAGAAACCTCTATCTGTAATAAGATAAAATGGAATATTTTGCATTGGTAAGAAATGATATATATGATTACACGTGTTACATATAATAAATAATTGGCTGTTCATAAGCAGCTCAGGGGCAAAAGTGCAAATATATACTGCATGACATATGATGTTATAGGGAATGTATTTTATTTAGCTTAGATAATAAAACAAAATAAGCATTTTATGTCATAAAATTTTCATTGATAGCATCCACTTTGTTGACTCTCACTCCAGTAAGATGGACTGTGGTTGCTTTTTTCTGCCCTTTATAGATTAGCATTCAGATTCTTAGGGTTAATCCAGTTCTAGTTTATATTTAAAATATCGATACTCTTTTTACACTGTTGCTTAGGCTTTAAAAAAATTATTTTGACTTGAAAATTGGAATGGGAATTTAGCGTAGTTGACAGATGTATAATATGAATATAGATCTAGAACACAAATGGGGTATTTGTTTTCCACAGATGTAAAGTGTTTTCAGGTTACATGAATAAAATAGCTAAGAATAAAAATGCTGCTTCTCCTCTTCTTGTTGCATTGACAATATTCATCAAAGGCCACTTGCACATCAAAGTAATTTCTGTAAGTGCAGAACATTTCCTATTAAATATATACCCAGATGCCACACTGATGTAGCCCAAGCCCCAGATCACTGTGATTTTCCTCTAAATAAAGCTATGAATAATTTGAGCTACACCCAATTACCATATTAATTGATTGAATAAACAATGTGATAGCATTCATTAGAATAGGAATAAACAAATGCTGCCAGTTTCCATCTAAACGTTAAAGCTGTCAGAAACCTCCATCTGTAATAAGATAAAATGGAATATTTTGCATTGGTAAGAAATGATATATATGATTACACGTGTTACATATAATAAATAATTGGCTGTTCATAAGCAGCTCAGGGGCAAAAGTGCAAATAAATACTGCATGACATATGATGTTATAGGGAATGTATTTTATTTAGCTTAGATAATAAAACAAAATAAGCATTTTATGTCATAAAATTTTCATTGATAGCATCCACTTTGTTGACTCTCACTCCAGTAAAATGGACTGTGGTTGCTTTTTTCTGCCCTTTATAGATTAGCATTCAGATTCTTAGGGTTAATCCAGTTCTAGTTTATATTTAAAATATCGATACTCTTTTTACACTGTTGCTTAGGCTTTTAAAAAATATTCTGCATCCTTTATACTTTCTGTGATTTCAGTGAGGCATTGGTTGTGCAGAAAAGTATGTTGAAGTATGAACTACATAATATATAATGCTATCAGCAATAATGAAAATTTTTGTTCAGCATGCCTTTATGTTATATTGTTACCACATTGCAGATGTCAATAGAAAAAACTTTCTTCTCTACCTAAACATGTTAAAAGTAGAGTTGAAGAGGCTGATTTCGAAGAGAAAGGTCATTTAAAAAGAGTTGTTTGTCAACAACCATAAATATTCTGAAATGAAAAAAGCATAACAGTTTCTTTATTAATTAAATTTATATGCTGTCCAATTCCCAATGACTTTGGGCAGTTTACAAAATGTTGAAAAACAAGACAACACCATAAAACAAACAAGAGCAAAGCCAGTAAAGATAACTAAACCAGATGGGAATAAAGAGGGCTTCATTCCCACTTTCCAAAGACCTATGGATAGGGCAGGATTTCAAGCTTCTTCTATACACCAGTAGAGTGAGAGCTGTTTGAATCTTGGGGGAACCTCCTTCCAGAGAACAGGGAAGGTGTTCTCAGGCTTCTGAGTTCTAGATAGCCACATTGCTTAATTGAAGGAACACAGAGCACATCAACTCTGCCAGATCACCCCAGCTAGGGAGATAATATAGGAGACAGGTGGTCCCTCATGTAACTAGGCCCCATGCCATTTTGGACCAATTGAAGTTTTTGGGTAGTCTTCAAGGACAACTCCATGCAGAGCATATTGAGCTGTGAAATGACCAGGGCATGAATGACTCTTTGAAGGGTCCCCTGATCTAGGAAAGGGTGCAACTGGTACACACACACAAAGCTGTGAAAGGATATTCCTGGCCACACTTGCCACCTGTTCATTAAGCAGAAGCTGTGAGTTCAGAAAGACCCAAAAATTGTGCACCACCTTTGAATGGAGAAGTGCTATCCCATCCAAGGTTTAATATGAAGTATCCCCAGTTCTGGGCAGTCCAAATACCCAGCCACTTGTTTTGGTAGGATTGAGTCAGAGAAAGTTGTTCGCCATCCAATATATGGGCAGTTTCCAACAGGTTGACATGTTTGTCCTACATTTAAGTTATAAGCAAAGCACAGGATAAGGACCAAGGCCAAAAAAAGGTTAGTGTTCTCCTTCATAAAGTTGCTGTGACGTGAAAATGCTTTCATTCTGCTCACACACACATTATAGCTTTTCTTCATTCCCTGTCTGATCAGAAGTGACAACAATGAATTTCAGAAAAATCATCTCATGTTTTCCAAATATAAGTAATGAGTCTGTGTTGTCTAGCCAACTCTACCATCAATCATGCTTTCTTCTGGCTGCACTTTTAGCCAGTGTGAAAAGTGTTAGATAGAAGTCTGCCTTTAATCTCAAATGAAAAAAAGAACTTTAGTTATAACCTTAAAATTTCAAAAACCTGGAACAAATAGCAAAAAGCATAAATGGACTAAGAGTCAAGATAAAATTGGAATATTGAAACATTTACAATAAAATTTTAGAATTAATTATAAAGAGCAAACAGCTTCTTATGGGAAATAGATCATGTATAAGCTACAAACCCATGTAAATAAATCCATGATTTCAAAATTGGATACTAAAGGGGACTAGGTAGAGGAAAGATATACAGTCCTGCAATATGTTTATGACAACAAAAATACTGAAGGAGACTTTTGAAGAATGGAATCAGAAAATATCAACCATGTCTGCTTCTATGAATAAGCTATGTCCAAAAGATGTTATTGGAGAAATGTCAGTTGTAGAACAAATTTTATTTAACAAAACAGAGATAGTATCAAAAGTGAATTTACAGCTGACAGGTCAAGAGAATGACTTAGAAAAGGATGTTTTATTGGATCTAATGAGACATTGGCTAAGATTTTAAAATGTAGAAAGGAAATACAAATGATAAAAGAGTGGCCAGAATAATTTTTCCTACGGATTTCCTAGAGGCTTTTTAAAGCTCTGAAAAACTCTAATGTTGATTTATTTGATCATTAAAATAATATTTTTTTAAACTTCTCTATACCATTTTTGGACTTCATGCTGATACCAGAACTGAAAAGAAGTTTAGGGATAAAAGTTGGGATAGGGTAAATGTTTGTAATTGTAAAGAGGGTGAGGTTGGAAGTAACTTTTTCTTTTCTTTATTATATTACTTTTTGCCTTCTCTTTTCCTTTTCTTCTTGCACTTCTTACTCTTCTTCCCTATTTTTTCTTTAATTTGTCGTAGATATTATTATAACCAAAATTCTTAATAAAATTGTATTCAAGGAAAGTTCTATATGGGAACATGGAGATAGTACCTCCATAAATGTGTGCTTCAGAATAATTAGGGCTCCATGTCTGTGCAGTTGTCCTAATCCAAGTATCTTGCATCTTTTCATAGTAATGTAAAGGACTGAGTTGCCCATAAAGATAAGTTAAGAAATACTTTGCCTAAGAAGTCACGTGATTTAGGATTAACATTCACTTTTAAGTTATCACATTTTACTGCAGTGTGCATACTTTGCATATTTTTAAAATATCCATTATCAGTGTGCCTGATGTCCTAATTTAACAATTAGAGCAGGCTGAGTTGTGTTCTATCACCAGTCTTTCCATCTTTCAATCTTCATTACTATTCATTCCGCTTCTTTGAAGTTCTCAGTGAGATGATGATCCTTTGACTGTTACTTTTAAGGCCTTCTGTAAATGTTTATTGAAAAGCTGCAGAAAAAATGATAATGCCTACAATAGGAAAATTCAAGGACTTCCTTCTTGAGAACTGTAATGCAGCATACAGTGTTCTGGATAAACAGACCTACACCTCATATGCAACATTGACAGCTACCAAAATATACTAGCTGTAAGTGCTTTTAAAATGTAATCTGTATATAAAACCTTACATAGAAATGTGACTTAGAATTTCAAGTGAAGCCCACCTCACACATTACTCTTCTGATTAGGAATGGGAAGAATTCATCACCTTTACCTTCATATTTACTCTCCTGGGCTCATGCATATAAAATGAAGAGGAAATTAACGGTACTTTTGGAGGTTATTTTATGAGATCAGAGACCAGCTCACTCATCCTAATCACATAGTACAGTCTACAAGAATACAATAACTCTTTTATATCTTTGTTAATTAAGCAAAGCTTGTATGGGTTTTTTTGTACACAGTCATGTTGAAATCCTGGGCACAGGTAATATTCAAAATACTCCCGAAAATCAATAATTTTCCTGTCACCTAGAAATGAAGATAGGGCAGAAATTATTTGGAACTGATTTACTTGTCTGAAATGTTGGATAATGTTTATTTTTGTAAAGTATGTTGGCCTATAAGTAGCTCCTGGTTTCGATGAATAGTGGTTGTAAAATATAAGTCAAGATCTTAGTTTGCTGAAGTTCATGAATAATTGACTTCTTGCTTAGGTTTCAAGATCGCAGTATTTTTAATAGCAATTCTTTCTAGATGAATGTGTAGCCATACAACCACATGCACAGTATGTGTACAAAACAGTACAAAAATAGAAAAAGCCACGCCTTGAAAAATTATTAGAAAGAGGGAGCATTGCTTTAAGAATTATTCCCCAATCAGTAGTGGGATTCAAATAATTTAACAACTGGTTCTCTGCCCTAATGACTGGCTGGTAGGCATGGCTAGGTGGTCATGTGACTGGGTAGGCATGGCCAACTCGACATCACTCATCACACCAAGCACCGCGTCCAGGCTACTTGCCTCAAAGGCAGAGGTGGGATTCAGCTAGTTTGGAACTAATGTTTAGGCTAATTCCACCACAGGCTGGCTCTGCAGCCGCCCATTTTTTGGCCCGTTTTCAAGTCCACAATGGCCAATAAAACAGACTGAAAAATGGCCAAAAACAGCTCAAAAATGGCCCCCAAATGCCCCAAAAAATGCCCTGAAAAGAGCCCAGAAAATGGCCCCAAAATGACCCCAAAATGGTTGAAAATGGACTGAAAATGGCCCCAAAAGGGCCAAAACTGACCCAAAAAAGGCCGAAAAACAGTCTGAAAAACGGGGGGGGGGCAGCCAGTGGAGGGATTAGCCGGTTCACTGAACTGGGCAGAATTTTAACAACCAGTTCACCTGAACCGGTCTGAACTAGCTGAATCCCAACTCTGGCCCCAATGCTTATATGGGATACTTAATCCAACCACAACCCATAATTCTCTATGCCTGCTGCCTGGAATAGCTGGAAAGCTATAGAAGTTAGGATTAATGCATATGATTTATGAAAATCCAGGTATACCCTATGAATGTAGCAAACACCCTTCCAAAAATACTATCATTTTCCTGTCTCTATATAAATATTGAAGCACACGGTGGCTTAGTTACCACATCCGCCTAACAAATAATGTGTTTCCAGTTTAGTCTGTCATGAGAACAAAGCTATTGTAAATTATTCTCAATCCTTTGTAACTTAGTGTGTGGTGTGAACCCAAGAAAGTGTGGTTTATTCAGTGAACAAATCCAAGCAAATCTTAGCTTGTAACTTGTGAAAGAGAGCAACATGCTTATACGTTGAATCTGTTTAACTTTTAAGATAAGCACTTTATTACTTTTTTCATGATTCACAAAGTAAATGAAAAACCTGTCAAAGTAAAGGAAATTTATATCAGCTAATTTTTGTACTAAAACGGTAGTAACTTCTTCCCAAAGGAAGAAAAGAAGATAGCCACTTTCACTGAATGTAGGGTTGACAGAAACAATGAACACCTTCTTCCCTCATTATTCTCTGATGGCCATTGTAAAAGTAAACTCAAGCATAAATACAGTTGGCATTTATTTATTTGACTTCCAACTCATTAATTGTGACCTTGTGTGGCTAAGATTAAAAACAGGTAAAAAAGTTACCAATAGACATAAAACCACATGAACACACAACTGAAGTCAAGTAACAATTGTAGTCATATTTCCCAAACCATTTCAGGATAGGCTCCTTCAATATTTTGGCCCAATGCTGAGGGCTAACTTTTCAAGCCTTTCTGGAAGATGAACAGGATCAGGTCATCCCAATATAGAGTGGGAGAATTGTCTGGCTTTTTCAAATGGCAGGCCATGTTTGTAGCTGTATTTTATAATCTTTGCTCTGTGCTTATATTCTTTTTATATTAAGTCATAAGGACAAGAGAGATGGACCTGCAAGCCAAATTTGTTCTCATTTTTGTAGCCCAAAGCAACAAATCTTGGTGAATAATAGCTGAATTGATGCTATCCTTTGGGTAACCCGAAGAGCTCAAAAGCCATGGAAGGACAATAAAGCAGACTAAGCTACCTGCTATAAATTTTGGAAATAAGTTAATGTCTCAGATTTCCAAAATGTAGCTATTGCTGTTCTGACCTAGGCTCCCTTAACAAACAGGAAGCAGGAATTGAACCTGGCAAGCCCCCTTTTATTTACACAACTGTGAATTACGCTCATTCACAGTCAGCAAGGTTTGTCCAAACAGTTTTTTAAAGGAATATTTGTCAACACTCTTTATCTCGTTTGGCAAGCTGCCATATAATTTGTTTCCAACTGCAGTACAAAGCAAAACCTGGCACAGAGTCTCTCAGAGTCACAGAATAAACAAATTGTTTCCTGCAAAAGCCCTCCCTGTTCGCTCCTCTTTCCTATTGGAGGGGCCAATCACCTCCAAGGGGTGGCTTTACTCCCAAGTCAATCCTGTTTTCTAAGTTGTTCTTGTCTTCTGGCAGCTCTGTGCATGCAAGCACTGGGAACGGGTTCCAGCCATTCCTCTGCCTCATTGCTGTCTACCTCCCTCTCTGCCTCTGACACAGCGTCTTTATCTGAGCTTTCCCCAGCTCCAAGGACTGGCCCAAGTTCCTCCCCAACCTCCTCATTGTCCAACTCTGCTGCCAGTTCCTCTGGCAACCACCGGGCCACAACAATTGCATTCTTCCCTGGAACAAATTCCTCATTCATGTTTTACAGCAGTTTTTCTGGAACCCATTCCTTTACTTTTTAGAAGAGATTTGAATCTGGCAAACGTTCCATAAAAGTCCAAACTTCTTTGTAATTAAATGCTACTAAAAACTGATTGCCATTTATGCCTTTGTTTGTTCACTAACAGAATTGCTATTATTTGAGTGAAAAGGATGCACCAATGCCATGCTGTGGTATCTGCTCTAAGGAAGAATTTTTGCCAGGAAATAAAATATTGTCTAGACTGTGCATTGTGCATCTGACGCACGTACATGGTGTAAAAGATGCCAAAATGCCATGTCTTCAGTGGGTCCTTGCCTGGTGGCTCTCAGTGTCACTACACTAAATTATATACTTGTCACTTTGGAACTTGGACACATTGAATATGTTATCAGGCTGCTGAGAGAAGGCAAACAGTCTGTGCCAGGTGGTGAGCTTTTTAACATGACACTGAGCTGGAATGATGTTCATCTCCCAGAAGTCTAGTTCTTTAAAAAAAGAAGACATAAATTTAAAGTTGTAATCTTCACATTATAGACAGAATATTGTCATATAAATTTAGCTTTCCATGTTTCCAGACTGTATTTCCAGCATGTGGATACAGTGGAAAAACTAGTTATAAAACAAAAAACAAAACAAAACCTCACGCTAAATTTGTTTTCCAGAGGGAAACGCAATTTTGAACTAGTGCCTTAAAACTACAGAAATGTTGACGATACCCAGAGGAGTTGATGATTTTCAAATACCATTTCTTTGCTAGCGACTTATAGCAATCTCATAGCATCACACAACTGTCACCGATTGTATTCGTTATAGTTATTTTGGCCTAACAGCGGTTGGATGACTATAGAAGCTGCTATAAGACATTAGTGGGGAAATGACCAGAGGCAAGTTAATCGACATGAAATATGAGATTCCTCTATATAGTGTGAGTTTTTTATATCTGAAAATGTAGCCTTATAGATGCAGCAGTGATACATTATTTTTAACTGCTGATGCTAAAGAGCGAACTTGGGAACTTTGGCATACAGAATGCATGCATCACTGCTGAACATTTATATATCCAGTGGTATTTAACTGTCTGAATTTTGGTTCCATTTCTCTGACATTTTTGCAAAAGAAGTCCTACAATTTTAGCAGCAATATACACGAGGGACCAAATTGTTTGCAGGATCCAATCTGGGTTGGTCACCAGGATCAGAGGTTTTGTCTTCTGAGATTTCAGACTAGTGCTGGAGCCTTCAGGAAACTTCTCTCTAGCAGAGTGCTCTTCTCTGTGTGGTATTTACAGTGCCTGTTGTAAATGGCCTTTTATATATTGATTGGTGTGTGTTGATGGCTGGCTTTTAAGTCATTAGCTGTCAATTGTTGTGCTGTCCAGCCCTTACCTTCTAAGTATTTGATAGGCTGGTGACAAATCAGAAGTCCTATTGACTGATGAGGGGCCTGTTTCCCAGGCTTCAATCACTTCCTGTCTGTTTTTGTGCCTGCTCATCCAACAATCTGGGTAGCTGTAAAATTGAATGTGTGTCCTTGTTCATTGCAGTGTGAAGCTACCAATGAGTTTGGGTCTCCTTGTCTAACCACTCAATTGTGTTCTTGAGTCTGGTGGTTAGCTTCCTCCCCATCTGTCCTACATAGTCACAGGGGCAATCTATGCAGAGGATTCAGTAGATTACATTGGAAGTATCTCCCGCCTTCAAGTGATCTTTTCAACACATAATTTGTCCTCGTGTGGTAGCTTTTGGGCCGTGTGCAATGACCACATACAGATCTTGAAAGCTGTGTTCTACAGCAGGGGTGTCAAACTCGTGGCCTATCGGCCGGATGCATCACATGCTGGCCACGCCCATCCCAGTTTAACAAAGGGAAAACAAGTCACAATACATCATGTGATAACAACGTGACAATGGAAGTTTGACACCTCTGTTCTACAGCTTCCGAAATGTTTTGATGTATGGCAGGTTGCGTCAAATTTCAGAAACCGTAGAATGCAGCTTCTGAGATCTACATGTGGGCATTGCACACCACCTGGAGGCTAGAATCAGGAAGGAAGAATCAGCTATAGGGACTTTCAAATGTAGAAAGTGCAAATCTATGAAACCATTCCTAAATGAATATTTCTTTGAAATTAAAAGCACGACTATACAATAATGCTCTTTTAAAAAACAAAACACACCTGCAACCCTATTGATAATCTCAGTTGATCTGGGAACAGAGAATACAAGGTATAATACTCAACAGTTAAAGCTATTGCATCCAGATCTCAGAATATCTTTATCTTATGCCTTTCTTCTCTCCTATATCCATCTTGCATCTTGCTTAGTGGACTACACTTTTATCATAGCTAACACCTGAATGTTGTCTTTGCTCAAGAGCACTTCAATGGTTTATAGTCTTTGGCTTACCGTATATACTCGAGTATAAGCCGAGTTTTTCAGCACGTTTTTTGTGCTGAAAAACGTCCCCTCGGCTTATACTCGGGTCTATACGGCTTATACTCGGGTCTATACGGCTTATACTCGAGTTTTTTTTTTTTTTAAGCCCCTCGGCTTATACTCGAGTATATACGGCTTATACTCGAGGTTTTTTTTTTCTTCTTTTTTTCACATTTTACCGGACGGAAGCCCTGCCGGTGCAGTGAGAGGGCGGGGCGGGGGAGCCGCCAGCCTTCTCAGCTGAGGGAGGGAGGCTTTCCCCAACCGGTAGGTGCCTCATTTCCCACCCTCGGCTTATACTCGAGTCCCCAGTTTACCCCAGTTTTTGGGGTAAAATTGGGGACCTCGGCTTATACTCGGATCGGCTTATATTCGAGTATATACGGTACTTGGGAAACCACTTCCTTAAGATTAGGAAGCTTTGAAAAAAAAAGGAGACACTGACTTAAATGTACCTAGCTGAATTTCCTGCCTCCAGAGAGGAAAATATATAGTGTTTCTTAGCAGGAATAGTCCTTTGGTTGGCTTCACTTAGTACTTTAATGATCAATTTAAAGTTAGTATAATTTACTAATCTATGCATTTTAGTTTAACATAATAGTTTGCTTAGCAAACTAAAGTTTAAAACCTCTGGCTTAATGTTTTGTAGGAATGTAATCAAATTGAAAACAGCTAGGTGGCTACTGCTATTGGAAGCAATTCCATCTGTAAACAAGACTGTTTTCATAGAGAACTGAGTAGTAAAGTCATTTTACTAATAGTGGAAGTTTTAGTAGTGATCAACATGTTAAGGCCATAATGGTTTTTCTTGTGGTGGTGATGAGATTAATTGGGTGGTTTTTTAAAAACAATTCTTCATTTTTTTGCTGAAGTAAGAGGTGCATAGGAAACTATGGAAAAGATCTTTTCACTATTTCATCCATGTATTACAGATTTAAGTAGGGGAATAGAATATGAAGTTTCTTAATACTTTTTGCTTCATATTGATATAGGCTACCACAATATGTTATTAAAGAGCTACACAGAAAATTTGCATTATGGAGCAAATACCTTTTACTTACCAAAATCCCAGTTGCTATGACAACATGATTGAATCCTTTCAGTAAGATAGCAATACCCTATGATTAGTTTCTAAAAACTCAACTTTTTAATTAGCTTTAGACCCCACAGTCCATGCAATATAATCTGCAATTGCAGACTCAACTGGAATCGTACCAGAACAGTTCATGAGCAATAAAATAGTATTATCAGTGCTGAGAGTCTGCTACAATGCAGTTGAACAAGCTCTACAGATAGAAGGGAGAGCAGACCCTACTTTTAAACAAAGCATACTTTTAATTTCTTAACATTATTAGATATAATAATGCTCAGTCCATTTTAGCTTTCTTGCAAATCTTTGAATCCAGATTAGAGTTATCAGGAAGCATGATAGCACTTCATCAGGAAAGTCACATTGCTTGTAGATTTGCATGTTTTCTGAAGTCCGCATATGTAGTACTAATGTTTTTAATAAAAGATCCAGGATCTAATCTCAAGATAGCTATAGTTCACATTAAAATTAATATTATAGACTTAGGCTAGAATCTTTATTTTATCACAATGCTAAGTAAATGTGCATTCACCCAGGGGGATTCCGTTCAGATCTCATTTGGCACAGGAGAAAAATCCTCATTTGATTTGGGGCAATGTTACAGACCAAAAGCAAACTCGGCATTTGCAAGACTAAACATTAGAGACAAAGACTGGATGAAAATGTTTTTTTTTAAAATTTAATTTTGTCATAACAGTATACATAAACATTGTCATAAGTAAAAAAACATATCATGAAGAATATATATATATATATATAAGTAAAGAATATGCATTAGCTATATTAATTTGATATAATAAAGGGAACAATAGGACAGGAACGGTAGGCACTTTTGTGCTCTTATGCACGCCCCTTATAAAATGCCCCTTATAAAATGCCCCTTATAAAACATTATAAAATGTTGCTTTGAATAGTGGGAAAAAACCCCACCAGATTTTTCACTAGAGGTGGCCTAAATATCATATGCAAATTGAAAGGTGTCTGTTGATTTGCCAAGTAATGTGATATCTTTACCAGTGCTACAGATAAACCTGAGTAACAAAGGAATGCCCATCTATTATGGCTGTCATTTCTGGTATATATATTTTTCTGACAGTTTAGTGACATTCTTAAACATTATTATGTATCTTATTTTAGTCTCCAGAGAAATTTTTGACCAACAGTTCTTTTTCTTTGTAGATGAGGTTCCATTGTTGCTTTTTTGATGTCATGTTTTGATGTGGGGTCTAAATTTTGAAAATTCAACATTATTATTCAAATGACCACTGAGGGATAGAGATAACCACTTAGGGACTTTCTTTTTGTTTTCACTTGGTTTTAAAATTGGTATTCTCTCCTCAGACTGCTTCTTATAGAAGAAATATACCCTTTTATTTTTCTCAGTCTGCCTCTGATACCCTTAGGAGAGTTGGTTCTATTCAAACTAGCTATTTTTCAGGGCCAGAAATATCTACAGGGCACAGTAAAAAATAAATAAATGAAGAAGTCAGGATACCAACTGCAATGATGTAATTGAAGCCCTCCACCCCCCCAGTTTTTATTTGTTTGTTTGTTTATTTATTTATTTTATGGTGCACATAAAACATAGGTAGAGCTTCAATCACATGCTGTGGCTGCCATCATTACTTTTGGGACCATACTTTGATTTTATCACTTTAAACTCTTTTTGGCCTAATGGACGTTTTTAAACTCTAGACAACTGGGCAAAATCTAGGAAGCAAGAACAACAGAGATTTCAGTAAGGCTGGTCTTGTAGTAAACATAGAATCTTGGATATTGTAAAACAAATTTCTAAGCCTCATTTACAGTGAGTTCTCACTGAACCTCTTTGAAAGATTTGAAAGGCTGCTTTGCAGACTTCTTGCCACCTAGGCTGAGCAGGTACTTACAGTGTATGATGAATTGCCAACTGACTTGCCTTCTGCCTCTTGATTATTTTTGTCTGCTCTCCTTCCAATTCTTTCGCAACCTCTCACCACATCCTATCAACAGGATTATCTGTCAGTAAATGCTTCTTTCTCTTAAACTCAGTGCTAGTACTTAGTCATCTCATCTGTTTCAATCACTTTCTATTTTTTCAGTGACTCTTTCTTCATATTATACTGTATGGGTTTTTTTAGGTTCGTTATTAATAGTTCTAGTGAACAATTTGGTTTTATTTTAATTATTATTGAATAATTTGTTCTTCTTGCTGTCTCAGCTTGTATTCTGAACAAGTTTCTCCAGTGCCACATTTCAGAAGCATCAGGTTTTCTTTATTTAGCCTTTCTAATGGTCGAGCATTCACAAGAATGGAAGGACTAAGAAAACCAGTTGATAATATCCCGAAGGTGCTTTTTCAAGAGGCAACAGGACTTTGTGATTTTTCTTGGAAGACTTTTTTGCTTCTCATCCAAGAAGCTCTTGAGCTGAAGAAGCTTCTTGGAGGAGAAGCAAAACATCTTCAAAGTAAAAGCAAAAAGTTCAGTTTCTTCTTGAAAAAGCACTTTGGGGACAACCATGACCTGGATGACTGAGAATCTCCAAAGACAACTGATAATATGTACCTTTCAGTGGTTGGTTGCTCCCGGTTCGCTCCAGTTCTGGAGAGCTGGCAGTAAAAATCTCTGGCGTTCGGAGAACCAGTAGTAATGGCTGGCTGGCCACGTCCCCGAACCGGTTCCCTAATCATCAGAGGTTTTTTTTTTTTTTACTTTTAAAAGAATCTTCTTCAGCCAAAAAAAAAGGCTTTTAAAAATAAAAAAAAACCCTCTGATGATCGCGTGGCTGAGCAGGGATCATCAGAACCCTTTAAAAGTGTTTTTTTTTTAACAACCTCTTTGGCCAAAGAGGTTGTTAAAACAAAAGGTTTTAAAAGTTCCTCTGGCGATCCCAACTGAGTTAAAAGCTTCTGGTCTGCGATTAAGCAACTTCAGCTGGGATCATCAGAGGAGCCTTTTAAAATCTTTTTTTCCTCTGGCCCACCCAACCCCCCTCCTCACTTACCTTATTACTGTTCCTTTCAGGCTGGCAAAGCCATGTTTACATCAGTTGCATCAGCTAGCAACTGAATCTGCCTGCCTGGAATCCATATCCTCAGTCAGCAACTGCTTTGCTGGCTGAGGAACTCTGGGAATTGAAGTCCACAAACCTTAAAATTGGAGACCCCTGATCTAAAAAATATAAATAAAATAAAATAATAAAATAAAATATTTGTGCAGCTTTCCGAGATTTGGTGTGTTTCTGTAGTGTTTCCCTCTAACTACACAAACACACAAAATCTCACAAAGCTGTATGTGGCATTTTGTGTGTGTCAGTTGTGTTGTGTTGTGTTGTGTGTGTGTAAAGCATGAAAGTTGGCTTTTGAGCTTTTTTGTGGCTGTGTGAGGTTCCTGCTTGTTGCAGGGGCCATTTTGGGTGAAGTGCAGCTGCTTTTACATTGTGTGTGAGTCAGTTGTGTTGTGTTGTTTTGTCTGTGTGTAAAGTGTGAAAGTTGGTTTTTGAGCTTTTTGTGGCTGTGTGAGGTTCCTGCTTGTTGCAGGCACCATTTTGGGTGAAGTGCAGCTGCTTTTACATTGTGTGCCAGTCTGTTGTGTTGTGTTTTGTGTGTGTGTGTGTGTCCCTTCGCAAGGACAGCTCCTCTGAGGAAAAGAGGAGGCGGCGAAGCTCTGGCTGTCCCCTGGGAGAAATTGCCCTGTCTCTGCAGCAATGGTCAATGCCGCCCCACCTTGCCCTGAGTGACTTCAAGTTGGCCACGCCCACTCAGTCACATGACCACCAAGCCACACCCACCAAATAAGCCACGCCCACAGAACTGGTAGTAAAAAAAATTTGGAACCAATCCCTGGTACCTCTGTCTGTGTGATAGCTCTGTATGTTATTATTTGTCTGTTTCTTTCATATCCTTTCTTCTAAGTAGGAGATGCTTTTTTCTCATGGCTATACTCACTTTCGCTATGGATTTCTGAAGATAAAATTTGGCACTATTAACTTTTCTATTTGCACTGCTTTGGTATTATCTGTTTCACACTCCCTTCTTTCACTTTTGACAAGAGATTCCTTTTTACCCTGAAAGTGGTATCAACATTCCAGAAGTTGCTGATATTCCCCCCCAAAAAAGTTTAACTACACTTTCTTTTTTTCCCTAGTCCAACATTCTTCATCATATAATCTGCATATAAGCTAATTAAATAAATTAAGGCACGTTCTTTTTGTTGCTCTTATCCCTTTCTAAGCAGTGTTTCCTGATCCTCACACAAACTCTTTAAAAGATAGATGAAGTAGGGCAATTCAGCTACGTATATAGAATCTATCCACAATATATTAAAGCAATCAAAAGGTTTTCTAATCAATAAAGCAAAAACTGATGGCTGTTTGGACTTTTCTTGCCTTTTGCATGATTTATCAGATGTTAGTAATGTGATCTTATTCATCTGACTCCTATTGGACTGAATTCAATTTCTATCCCTGGCAGTTTTCATTTCATGTATTGTTGATGTCTGGATTGCAAAATCTTGAGCATTATCTTATTAGTATAAAATATAAAAGCACTATCTAGCATTATGACTATTCTTCAGCTTTGTTGCTTTTAGGAATTGGATTATGAATTCATCTTTTCCATTCTCTTGGCCACTGTCGTATTCTTCATTCCCACTTAAAAAATAACAATAGAATTTAACTAAATTATTTTGCAAATTTTTAACAATTTCATTGGTATTCATTAGTTTCAGCTTTGTGTGTGCATATATATATACATACATATACACATTGGAGACCACCGGGGTGAAATCTAAATTTTTTCCCTACCAGTTCTGTGGGTGTGGCTTAATTGGTGGGCGTGGCTTGGTGGTCAGATGACTGGGTGGGCGTGGCCAATAACAATAAATAATAAAAATAATAAACAAAGTATACAAAACAATAAACCATCTTTCACACTTTACGCACACACAACAAAACACAACACAACTGACACACACACAATGTAAAAGCAGCTGGACTTCATCCAAAATGGCCCTTGCAACAAGCAGGAACCTCACACAGCCACAAAAAGCTCAAAAACCAACTTTCACACTTTACACACACACAACACAACTGACTCACACACACACACACACACACACACACACACACAAAATGCCAGATACAGCTTTGTGTGATTTTGTGTGTTTGTGTAGTTAGAGTGAAACACTAAAGAAACACACCAAATCTCAGAAAGCTGCACAAATATTTTATTTTATTATTTTATTTTATTTAATTTATATTTTTTAGATCAGGGTTCTCCAACCTTACTAACTTTAAGGTTTGTGGACTTCAATTCCCAGAGTTCCTCAGCCAGCAAAACAGGCAGATTAGTTGCTCACTGAGGAAATAGATTAGCTAGCAACTGATTCTGTCTGTGCTGACACTGCTCCTTTTGGGCTGGGAAAGCCATGCGTTAGATCAGTAATCAGGTAAGTGCCTTAGAATCTCTTAAAAGGAAGTTTTCTACAAGCTCTTGGGCTGAACAGTTTGTAGAAAACATGTTTTTTAAGGTTCTGCTGACGAGGAACTCAGGTGAGATCACCAGAGGAGCCTTTTAAAACTTTTTTTAAAAAAGAGTTTAAAGGCTCTGCTGATCTCAGCTGAGCAGCGGGATCCTCAAAAGCTTTTTTTTACTTTTAAAGGCATGTTTTTGGCTGAAGAAAAACTGCTTTTAAAAGTAAAAAAAAAACATCTGCTGATGGTGTGGCTCAGCAGAGGCAGGGGGGGTGGGGCCACGGATTTTTGTCACCGGTTCTCCGAACCAGCAGCTGCCATTGCTACCGGATTGTGCAAACCGGTCCGAACCGGGGGCATTTCACCCCTGGAGACCACCCTCTCATTCACAGAATGATTCTAGGCATGGTGCAATTGTTTCTAGTAGTATCTTCTAGGACCCATTTAACTTCTCTTTCCAAAATGTGTAGCTTCAGTTTAGCATTTAAACCATCATATGTATCAACAATTTTGGGATCTTTTGGTATAATTGTTCTGTATATTTGCATCATATATGTTTAATGCTTTCTTTCTCCTGTAAATCTTTGCCTTATTTGTCTTTTACATGCCAATCTTTGTATAAAAGTTTCCCTTGCTTTCAGTAATTTCCTTAAATAGATAACTTAACCTTGTCATTTGTTATCCTCAATTTCTTAGCATTCTCTGTATTAAGCTATAACTCCTAATCTTTTCTTGATCTTCTCTGGAACTTAGCATTTGGCATTTGGTTGCGTACATTTTCTTCTATGTCTGTTATTTTTAGAATATCAATAAATAGTCATTTTACCTTGTTTTATTTTTGCATATTGGGATATTTTTAAAATTGTTAATGATGCCATGAATTACAATGCAGAACACTTCAGGTACTCTATCAAATCTATTGTCTACCTTTCCCACATACTTATATAAAATAGTGTTGAAATCATAACTTTCTAGCTTGATAATTTCATTTGTTTTCCTTAGCCCATGTTGTATTTTTCAAAGAAAAACTTTGTAATTTTAACTATGGTCAGCATGATGCTAATTTAATAGTTTCCAACTTTGCCTTTAAAGTATATGTGTGTGCAGATACACAATAGCAATAGTGCTTAGAGTTATATACTACTTAATAGTGCTTTATAGCACTCTCCAAGCTATAGAGAGTGTTTATAGAGTCAGCATATTGCCCCAATCTGGGTCCTCATTTTGCAGATCTTGGAAGGATGGAAGGCTGAGTCTACCTTGAGTGATCAGAATCGAACTCCTGACAGTGGCTAGAATTAGCTTGCAATTCTGCATTGTAGCCACTGTGCAATAAATACAGTAAGAGAGTATGTGTGTGGGGGGAGGGAGGGAGGGAGAGAGAGAGAGGGAGAGAGAGAGCATTCAATGAGTTCCATATGCAGTAATTTCTTAGGTTCTGGAAAAAACATGCATGTTATAAATATTTTATTTTCTTGGCAACTCTATTCTTAACTCTTCCTGACTCTATTAATCTATTGCCTGCTTCATTTATTCTAAAACCAAATTTTATTTATTTATTTATTTATTTATTTGATTATATTTATATACCGCCCTATCTCCCGAAGGACTCAGGGCGGTTTACAGGCACTTAAAAACACATAAATACAATATAAAAGCAATTAAAAAATTTATTCTAAAAGCCCGATAATTAAAAAATATAGACATAAAACCCAATTTAAAACCCATAAATTTAAAATCTAACTCAGTCCTGCGCAATTAAATAAGTATGTTTTAAGCCCGCGGCGAAAGGTCCGAAGGTCGGAAAGCTGACGAAGTCCGGGGGGTAGTTCGTTCCAGGAGTAGTTCGTTCCAGAGGGTTTTCTTGTTATTCATATGCTGTTTTACTTCTAGGTATACTGTTTTTGTCTCCTGCAATTAGAAACGATGCCTGTTTTTTTCTTTTCTTCATGTTAACTTGATAAACAGTTAAAAATTGCCATAGAACTATTCTATAGCTACTTCCCCTGCGTTTGTGGTCAGATCATAGTCTTGGAGTATCTATTTATTTATTTTTATTTATTTATTTATTTTGTCACAACAGTATATATAAGCATAAGCATGAAAGTAACTATATAATATATAAGCATATATATATAAGCATAAGTATGTAATAACTATATTAATTGGATATAATGAAAGGAAACAATAGGACAGGAATGGTAGGCACGTTTGTGCTCTTATGCACGCCCCTTACAGACCTCTTAGGAATGGGGTGAAGTCAAGAGTAGACAGTTTTTGGTTCTATTTTCCTTTTATTAAGGATACATCTTCACAATGTATAGATTGTGTAAAGACAAAATGAATTAATTTAACTGTTTTTCTATCTAGATAATGAAAGAAAGACAGAGTCTCCTAGGGATGATTCGCAGTGATAGTGTAGATCCATGAAGACTAAAACCCCAGGAGGGAACAGAATGAAACTAGATATAAATATGATGAAAGAATACTTGATGGATATGCAAAAGATGGTAGAGAATCTTAGATGTTGCTATGGAAATGATCAAAATGTACAGCATGACATACTTTGATGGGAAGAAGCCAAATAAATACTAGCTATTGGAGCAAGCATCCATGCAAAAGAAAAAGCAAGTTAGAGGAAATCAATAGAGGAATTTATTGTAAGACTTGAGGCAGCCAATGCAGCTGAATGGAAAGAAGATTTAGAAACTGAACCTGAGCTGAGTGCTCAGCAAGATATAGTTTAAAAATGGGTAAAAATCTCTTTCCTGGGAGTCAGGGGTTAAGTATTAAAATTCAAAGTAATTGTTCCCCTCTGTTCTGTGATGGTGAGTATTGGGCACAACATTTTAGGGAGGTAATTATACCAAAGTAATAATGGACCTAGAAGAGAGAATTGGAAATGATTAGAGGCACTGCATATGTTTAACCTGAAAAAGAGAATGTTGTGAAGAGGCCTGATAGCTGTCTCCAAGTATCTAAAGCAGAGGTCTTCAAATTTGGCAGCTTTAAGACTTGTGGACTTCAACTCCCAGAATTCTCCAGCCAGCATAGCATAGCTGGCTGGAGAATTCTGGGAGTTGAAGTCCACAAGTCTTAAAGCTGCCAAGTTTGAAGGCCTCTGATCTAAAGGGCTGTCATATAGAAGATGAGCGGAATTGTTCAGAGAAGAATGGATGGATTTAAATGACAAAGAAACAGATTTCACTTGGATGTCAGGAAATATTTCCCAGTAGTGAGATCTATTCAACAGTGGAGCCATTGGCCCTGGGAAGTGATAGACTCTCTTTCAGAGCAGATGCTGTAGTAGTAGGCTCCTGCACTGGGCAAGAGTTTAGACTAGATGATAATTGGCATCTATTTCAGCCCTTCCACTTTCTGATTCTATGATTAGAAGTAGAGGTATTCATATTTTAGATCAGCTTTTTGTCAATTGGGTTTTTAAATAAATCATTGCTAGAATAAATTAGATTACTAATGGAGTATATTGGATTAAATATTACTTAATGTCACAGTTGATTATAGCTGCATTAACAGCATTGAAATTCCAGAATTACCAGTACCATCCAAATTGGAACAGGTTTTGGATTATTCTAAAATCAATCTACACTATCTTTTAAATAAAAAATTAGAACATTTGAACTCTGAAATGGAATAGCTCAGATTAACCTAGTAATAGGATAGTAGTTTATAACAGATAATAAAGATAAAAGGTAATAGATAATAAAGAATATCAGGTATGTTTCCTATTATGTAAGGATAATTCAACAATATTTTTTATTTATTTATTTATTTATTTTATTTATTTAATTTTGTCATAACAATATACACAAGCATAACACAAAAAGATTATATAATATATAAACATATATATGAGGAGAAACAAGGAAGTATAAGCATATATATATATATATATATATATATATATATATATATATATATATATATATATAGGTCTTTGGTTGTTCGGTTTTCTCCGTGTAAAATTGGAAGTGTC